>NC_062546.1:39833678-41245780 GCF_016906955.1 Phacochoerus africanus | reverse complement strand
CTTCCTTCCTTCCTTCCTCCTTCCTTCCTTCCTTCCTCCTTCCTCCTTCCTTCCTTCCTTCCTTCCTTCCTTCCTTCCTTCTCCTTCCTTCTTTCTTTCTTTCTTTCTTTCTTTCTTTCTTTCTTCTTCTTTCTTTCTTCTTTCTTTCTTTCTTTCTTTCTTTTACAGCCTCACCTTTGGCATATAGAAGTTCTAGGGCTAGGGGTCTAATCGGAGCTGCAGCTAAAGCCTATGCCACAGCCACAGCAATACCGGATCTGAGCCAAATCTACATAGCAACTTGTGGCAACACTGGATCCTTAACCCACTGAACGAGGCCAGGAATTGAACCCACATCCTCACAGAGACTACAGCAGGTCCTTCACCTGCTGAGCCACAATGGGAACTCTGAGATAGTTTAACCCAGTTAAGCAGTATGTTCCAGTTGCTACAATGAAGTGAGTAAGGGCTTGGAGTTCCTGTTGTGGCTTAGTGGGTTAAGAATCCAACTGGTATCCATGAGGATTCGGGTTTGATCCCTGGCCTTGCTCAGTGGGTTAAGGATGCAGAGTTGCTGCGAGCTGTGGTGTAGGTCACAGATGGGATCCCACTTGCTGTGACTGTAGGCTGGCAGCTGCAGCTTTGATTTGACCCCTAGCTTGGGAAAATTCCACATGCCGTGGATGCCACCCTAAAAAGACAAAAAATTAAAATAAAATCAAAAATCAAAAAAATAAAAATGAAGTGAAGGCTGGATTCCCAGGGGATCCCTTAAGCCTTTGGCAAGCAAATCCCTTTTGAGACTTCAACTCCCCAAACCTGTGCAAGAAATTCTCCATGAGAAGTCAGCCATCCTCACTAAGCATCCAAGGAGAAAAACCAGGGAACATCTGCCTTCAGTGATCTCCCCTTCAGCTATGATAGATCTTAGGTCAATAATCCAGTCTCCACATAATTCGTTTGGCCTCTGCTACACTGAATAATGCCTGGGAATGCCAGGGCAACTCCCTGGACAGTGGGGGGGATGCCCGGAGACAGAAACCCTGGCAGAGAGGGGACTGGAGAGGTGAACAAAGACACTGCCCCCGGACACATCGCCTGAGCCAAGAGGAAAGGCAAGCAAAGACACGATGAAAAGCGGCCCACTTTCCCCTCTGCAACGTTTTAAAGAGGAGGTGGCAGACATGCTTCTTTACAGCTCAGCCCCCTTCTCGGCCTCCGGGAACCTTCGCAAATGTGGTCTCTGCACCAGCAGAGTTTATTCCTCAGTCGCGTTTCTGTTTAAAGAGATAGAAAAATCCATCCCCTCAGGTTAGCATACTACTGAGATCCTTATCCACTACATGTGTTTCATCCTCAAGCCATTCTTGACCTTGGGGACTCAGAGTCAGGAGTGTTTTGATACCAGATGTAACCCTTGGACTGGGTCAAAGATACCGCAGTGGGATTGGGGCGTGGGGAGCAGGAGGCAGGGGGCGGGGGACAGCAGGAGTGCGTGTAGAAGCAGTGCACTGGGACACTTGCTCCAAAACTCCAAACATACCCAAGAATAACAAGAACATTAACCACTGACCCAAACGCTGGTGAAATTCTGTCTCCGCATCTCCCTCCACCAGTAAACATGAAAATGCTACCCCTGCAGGGGTGGATGGAGGAAGCCTCCAACCAGAGGTCCAGGGAGAATGAGAGCAGATGAGGAGCTGGTTTGGGAGAGAAGTCCAGCAACTTCTACACTCTTCAATCACTGCAAAAATCCCCCCTTCCCCCCAGTGACAACTACATACAGATATTTTTCGCTAGCTTGGAAAAGCAACAACAGACTTGAACTTTTTTCTTGGGGATCAAAACATCACATTTCAGAATGCCTTTTTGTCGCTTTTTCTTTGGCTGTCCCCATCTCTTCAGCCCCAACTCAAGTCCTCCTTCACTCCATATCAGACTCACTGGCCTTCTCTCTGTTCCTCAAATGAGCCAAGCCATCCTGTGGTCGGGACTATCGTACTTGCTGTTCCCTCTGCTAAACGTTCTTCCCCAGATAGTTACAGGTAGTCAAGTTTCACCTTCAATGTCACCTTCTCTGAAGGGTCTTTCCCAGCCACCTATCTGTAGGCCACAAGCCCTATTCTTGCCCTGCCTCAAGGCTAAAGAAAGAGCCTGAGATCTGTGACAAAGATCTCAGTGGTTTAACGGTTGGGGAGGCTTACATGTCTGAAGCAAGGTCCCAGAGCAGCACCCCACCAAGTGCAGCAGGTGGCGGGCAGGACATGTGGCAGTCTTCACTACCAGGGGAAGAGTGAGCTTACCAGTTAGAGGGGGATGGACATCAGGTTGGCTCATTTGCTGCCAGGGAAGCCCACAGAGAGGTGCACCCCTCACTGCTCCTTATATAAACTATGATAATGGAGATAGTTCTGATGTGAAGATTAAAACAATCATTAGCTGGGGCCAGGGTCAAGGACATAGGCATTTCCTGATTAGGCTCTATGATTAAGAGGGAAGGTCAGTCACGGGCGCTGGGCATAGGTGAAGCAGGGGCTGCTGGAGCAGGGGGCGTGCAGAGAGCAAGAGAACAGCCATCCTGAGTGGCCTGATAAACCACTATCTAATTGTTCCTGGCCACTCTCTCTGCCATTTTCTTCTTTTTCTTTTCAGCAATCACCATTCTCTGATGTGATTTTATTCATGTATGTATATATTGTTTATTTCCCCCCCCCCTCACACACACAACTAGATGTACACTACAAGAGAACAGGTTCATGTCTGTCTTGTTCATGGCTCTCCTGTGCCTAGCATAGGGCTGACACTTGAAGGCTGGATGGATGCATAAGTGGAGGAAGAAAGGGTAGGTAGGTAGGTGGGTGGATGAATGGAAAAATGGATGGATGGATGGATGGTTGGATGGGTGAATGGGTGGATGGATGGATGGATATCATCAGTGATTTGGCTCAAGTATTTCATCCAGTTTTGTCAGATCTTTTGCTCCGTGGCCCATAAAGCAACAAACCCTGGACTTTGGGGCTACAACAAAAGCCAGAGCGGTCAATCAATTGAAGCTGTGATAAAGAAACCATGACTTGTCTCCAGTTCTAAGTAAGAACTAGAACTAGAATCTACTCTCCTTCAAAACAGCACTTGGCGTTGATGTGCTTTGATGTTTGATAAGTATCCCATCATCACTTATTAGCCCCAAGTAGTAGGCTAGGAAAACTTTCCTGATGATTTATCTTTTGGAAGATGGAAAACCTAAGCTGTGGGGAATGAAAATGAGTTGGGAATACCATCCTGGTTCAATTCCAGCCCCTGGAATTATCCCTTACTGAATTGTTAAGGGTGATGTTTCTATATTATGTTTCTCCTATTTATCTGTTTATTTGATTCTTTGTTTTAGAATAACCTCAACGTGGAAAGTGCCTCTACATCAGAAACCAGCTCTCCTCTCTCCAAAGAAGCACCAGGCAAGCATTTGGACCACCAGGCTGCACACCAACCCTTCCCTAGACAGAAATTCCAGCAAGAGGCTGGGCATCCTTCACTGCAAAGAGATGGCCCCAGATCTTTTCTCCTTGATCTACCAAACTTTCCAGATCTTTCCAAAGCTGATATCAATGGGCAGAATCCAAATATCCAGGTAAATCTTGGCAACTGAAAAGTGAAAGAAAGTGAAACAGACCTTGTCTTTGTTTCCTGATCTGATTCCAAAGCACCTCCTGCCTTACCTCACATTCTCTTTAACCTCGTAATGAGTCTTGTTATGTAATCCTGTTATGTTATCTCTGGAAGAACAGTGTTGTATTTCGTCTGTGTAATACCCTGGATTGTGAGATGCATCATTATTTCATGAACCACAGAGAGAAGAAAACACTTTTAATAAGAGTATAACACACCAGGAGTTCCCATGGTGACTCAGTGGGTTAAGAACCCGACTAGTATCCATGAAGATACAGGTTCGATGCCCTGACCTTGCTCAATGGGTTAATGATCCTGCATTGCCGCAAGCTATGATGTTGAATGCAGAGGTGGCTCAGATCCTGTGTTGCAGCTGCAGTTCTGATTTGCCCCCTAGCCTGGGAACCTCCATATACTGCAAGTGTAGCCATAAAAAAAAAAAGAAAAAAATGATGGGATTAGAATCCTTATTCACATTTGAAGGGATTTTAAGCAACTGAACTGGTAAGGAGAAAATCAATAGGTCCATATATCACGGAATCAGATTTGGTTCCAAATAATAGGGAAACCATTTTTGAGAAGAGAGTTGGTTGTGATGGAATGCATTGCCCTTTGGGATGGTGAGTTCCCTATCAGGACAGGTATTCAAGCAGAGCTGGAGATGAATACCATGAGAAGTTCCTTTTAGTGCTGAGGAGGGACAAAAATGGACAGCAGTAACCCCCATTATAAGTGTTCTATTAAGGGTAAGTGGAAAGTATTCTGGGAAAATAGAGGCAGAACTCAGGGAAGTACCTGCTGAGTTTAATGGGGAATTGATATTTCATAAAACAGAGAAGAGGCAGAGGAAGTGGATGCATTTGGGGTATGAAAAAAGTTTGGACAAAGACAAAGAGCTAGGCAAGATCCTGGTGTTTTCTGAAAACTGGGGTGTTTACAGTGATGAGCCAGAGGGACAGGAATGGCAAATTATGGAGCCACATTTAAGGTGTTTTTGTTAAGGATTTAGCATGGAAAATTAAAGCTCTTTCTTACTAGAGTGAGAATGACTGATATGAGCAAGGTTCCAGTGGGTATTTGCCTCTTCATCTCAGACTTTACTGATACAATGAACTGAGAGTTGGAAGGTGGAGTAAATTGGCAGCTGGGGAGGGCTTTTGGGTTCTTTGCCTATGAGAACACGTCTAATCTCTTATCCATCATGCAGATGGTACCACCTCTCTGGAAATTTGCTGAACTCTAATCTGTCTCTATCAGGATGGGCTCATTTTCAATCCCAAAGCTCTCAGGGGCCAATGAGTTGTCCTCAGAAGTCCAGACCCCTCTTCTTAGGATGTCCAATAAGACAAGGAGATCCTTATCTCATTTGCCACAGGGCCCCAAATCAGTCTCAGGGTAACCTTAGGTAAGACCTTTATGGAAAGGGGATCCTGTGCTCAAGGGTCAGCTTTGCCCCCCCCCCCCCGCAACAGAGTAGGCTGTCTTCCCCTCACCTGCAGCACCTGTAAATAGGACCCTTAGCAGCCACTCTACAACCGCCTCTCATCAAATGCTCTGCTGCTTTGCCTCTCCTTGGAAAGAGAGCCCTTTCTCTAGTGACCCACTGGGCCTCTCCGGTGCCATATCTGAGCAAGCCAATAGTGACAGAGAAGCCAAGCCCTCTAGTGGCTTCACATGGAAAGGAGGAGAAGGAGGTCCCGAAAGAGCTGAGCATCCTCTTCTTCCCATTCAAGCATCTGCCATGATTAGCCTCCAAGTCCTTCCATCTTTGTAGGTCCGTGGCCAGGGCAGGGGGCAGTGGGTAGATTTCCTCATCCTGAAACCGGGGCTCAAGGATCAAAGAATAGATATGATACCAACCACCCTTTACTGAGCACACACTTGGCACCCCTGTACCAATCACATCACCATGGGAGGCAGGCAGATTACATCCATTTTACAGCTAAGGCAAAAGAAGCCCAGCAAAGGGAGTTCCTGTTGTGGCTCAGCAGGTTACAAATCCAACTAGTATCCACGAGGTTCAATCTCTGGCCTCGCTCAGTGGGTTAAGGGTAAGCCGCAGTGTAGGTTGCGGGTGTGGCTTGGATCCCGAGTTGCTGTGGCTGTGGGGTGCACCTGCAGCTGCAACTCCAATTTGACCTCTAGCCTTGGAACTTCCATATGCTGCGGGAGGGGCCCTGAAAAGCCAAAAACAAACAAACGAACAAACAAACAAACAAAAACCAACATAGTACTCTAATTTGCCCAAGGTCATCATGAGGCTCTGTACATGGAAAATCTGGTTGAAGCCTATTCTGTCTGACCACCAAGCCCATGTTCTTGACCTTACCCCCTACTCTATTCTCTTCATAACTCTTCCCAACACACAGGATCAGGGAAGAGCCCACTCTGCCAGTGAGCTCCAGCCCACTCTGCATTTGTTCAAATTGTTTAACTCCATCAAATGTCCCTCCACCAATCTTTACGGTATTTCACATTAGTGACAAAGGATCTAGCTTTAGCTCTACATATTCTTCTCATTTCTCATATTCCCTAGGAGGAGGTGAATCCTGTATTTGAGCCTTTGGGTGAGTAACAGAACCTGACTTTCTAGAAGACAGCCTGTTCCATGGATAAGAACAAAGGCTGGTCTGTTTTCCCCTCTGTGCACAAGCCCTGTGCCAATTGTTGCCTGTTGGGTAGACTGCAGGGGCAGGTGCCATGTCTCCTGGTTTCCTACACCCCCAGCACCCAGCACTGTGCCTGGCGGATGTAATCAGCCAATGTGGAGAGGGCTAAGGAATTTGAGGGTTGAGTCAGATTGCCTAGATTCCTTCCAATCCTGGCTCCCTCGCTTGCCTGCTGGTACCACTGGACAAGTTTATCAGCCTCTATATGTTCCAGTTTCCTCACACAGTTGTTCAGAGAATGAAATAAGAGATAAGAAGTTCCTAGCATAGGGCCCAGCAAGTACTATGTGCATTGATGTTGAGTCATTGGAGAAATATTTATTGAGTGTGTACTTATTGCCAGGCATTGTTCTAGATGCCACAGATATAGCAGTGTACAAATCCAAGTTTCCCTGGTGGAGGGGAAACAGCCGATAAATACGTACATACTCTGATATAACGGTAAGCAGTATCAAGAAAAATAAATTATTTGCTCACACGTGTATGTTGCCTTATTGAAAGTAATGCTAACTGTTGTAATAGATGATCCTCAAAATCACAGTGAATTAACACAGAAACATTGAAAGAGTACAAGAGCCATTTCTGGTCAAGTGGCTCTCTTTAAGTGATGATCCAAGGACCCAGGCTCCTGCCACCTTCAAGGAGTGACTCTCTAGGATGCCTTGGAGGTCATCTCTATTCCTGGCAGCTTAAGAAGTAAAAAGCAGGGAGAAGATGGGTAATGATTTATATCAGTGGTGCAGCTGTTATGAGCACTCTACAAAGGACCCTGGGAAATGGAGTCCAGTTGGGAGTCTTCAAGCAGAGGTGGGCTTCAGAAGCACTAGTCAGTCTTGGCCACCAGCAGACCACAACAAATTACACCAGGCAGGACAAAGAGCTAGTGGAAGGGGTTCTGGATGGGCCCAAAGTTAGTGACCAGAGGAACGACCTTTCTCACCCCAGGTAGACCAGATTGACTTTCCACTGGCAGTTTCCTGCAGGTCCCTACCTGATGGCTTTCCCTAGCCACTGGGGCCACGCAGCTGGCACAGATGTAGACTGAAGGGCCAGGGACTCAACAATGCCCCCAGGAGCCCTTAACTGGAATGTGGTGGGTGGGTAGCCCATCTCTTTCATCCATGGCATGGGGCAATTCTGAAACGTATTTTATACCATTCCTGGAGCATCCAGTGGCACTGAGCTCATCATCCTTGGGGGTAACCTGCTTGCTAACACACCCCCATCCCTTCCCTGTCTTTCCTCCCAGCTTCCTACTGTCTCTCACTGAATCGTCTCAGACCCTTCTCTCTGGATCTGCTTCTGAGGGGTCCCAAACCAAGATGTCACTTAAATGTCTTATATTTGAATAAGGAAGTATATTATTAATAATAATAGTATTATTGGCATCATACTCATGTGAGATGAAGTTTTGTGTTGGTGACAGCTCTTCCAAAAAAAGAAAATTCCTTTTCATTCTGGCCAGAGAAAGGAGCTCTGCTAGATTTCAATACCATTTAGTTTTTACAAAATAAAAATAAACCCCCAGTTTTTAAGATTAGGTTCGACAGGCAGAAAATGTCTCTACCAAATACTTCTAAACAGTTCTGAACACCTTTGCTGAATTTTCGATGTCATCTCCCTGCCAACTAAAGACCATACTTTGAGAAGTACCTCTCTAATCACCTGCGTGATGGCGATCAACACCCTGTGAGCCTTGTTTCTGGACCAAAGGGACAAAGAGTTACGATAAAGCTTCCCAGGAAGTGGCCGGGGGCAGGGGAGGGGCCGGGGGTTCTTTCTTTGTCATCCATTTACAATTTCCAATGGAAAAATGTGTGGGTTGTCACCATTATGCCTGCACGATTTCAGACAAATTAAAGGCTTGCCCTCAGTAATTACTGGGTGGGTATATACAGAAACATACATCCATGCCTACAGATCCTGAATACAGTAGTATAAATTAAGGCAGAAAGCTTAAACAGCCAGTTGCTTTTCTGAGGTTTAGCATCGATTTACTGTGTGGAATTAGAAAAGGGGTGTTTTCCAGGATCAGAAGGTAAGGCTTTTCAGGAACACATTTATGACACTAGCAAATTTTGTTGACCCAGAAGAGAAAAGCTTAGATACAGACCATCTTTTTTTTTTTTTTTTTTTTTTCCCCAGATCAGCATGTAGAGATTTGGAAAGCCAGCCTACAAAGCCCAGTGCCTTGCCTATAATGGCAAAAATAACATCATCCTTAACCATTTTAGCAGCAGGGGGATTGGTTTGGGGACTGGGTTGAGACACAGCTGCAATAGCAAAGCTGGGTAAGAATTTTATGACTTTGCTAATTTTCTATCTGTTCAGGGAGTCATAAATGTGCCCTTATAGATATTCATGATTGCCCTTAAAATGAGAAGAAAAAAAAAAAACCTTTTAAATAGCACAGAAAAGCCTTTCATTCTCGAGGCATGTAATTCATGGATGATTTTCAAAATGTCATGTTTGGATTGGGAAACTAACATTTCTTGAACTAATCAGCCAATTGCTTCAAGAATATGACTCAAAGGATATAAAAATTTCAAGCTTGACTTTTAAAAAAGAAAAAGGGATTCTTTTTTTCTATGCAAGTTTCTACACTTATTTTTCACAAAGGTCATGGCTAAATGTTAGATTTATTTGCCATGGAGGGGAACAGTCTAAATGAAGTAAACTTTTAATTCCTTCATGAAAGGGAATGGTAGCAGATCTTTAAAAGCTCCATTTAAAAATTTTACACCACTGAATGGGGAGTTTCACTTTGTCTAGCAGTACCCCCTTTTATTTCCCGCTGGTTGTGTTTTTGGTTGGCTTTTTGGCTTTTTTCTTTCCTTTTATCTTTGCAGAGCTGAACAAATGGAGAAAGAGAAAGCGCCCCCCCCCCCAAAAAAAAGGAAAAAAGAAAATCCAGGATCTTAGAGTTCCCATCATGGTTTAGTGGAAACAAATCAATCGCTCTATGAGGACGCAGGTTTGATCCCTGGCCTCAGTGGGTTAAGGATCCAGCATTTCTGTGAGCTGTGGTGCAGGTCACAGACATGGCTCGGATCTGGCATCGAGGTGGCTGTGGTATAGGCCAGCGGATATAGCTCCAAGTCGACCCTTAGCCTGGGAAACTCCATATGCCGCAGGTACAGTCCTAAAAAGACAAAACAAAACAAAACCAAGGATCTCCTAGGACGAAATTCTCTTTGGAACCTCTAAAGTACCTCACTGTCCCTGTTATTAACATAACTAAAGTGAGATCTTTACAAAGGGGAGACTGGAGAGACCCATACCACTGACACACCTGTCCCCAAGGAGCCTTCAAATTCCTCTTCAAAGATAATTGGGTTGGAGTTCCCGTCGTGGTGCAGTGGTTAACGAATCCGACTAGGAACTGTGAGGTTGTGGGTTCGATCCCTGGCCTTGCTCAGTGGGTTGAGGACCAGGTGTTGCCGGAGCTGTAGTGTAGGTTGCAGACATGGCTCAGATTCCACGTTGCTGTGGCTCTGGTGTAGGCTGGCAGCTACAGCTCTGATTAGACCCCTAGTCTGGTAACCTCCATATGCCAAGGGTATGGCCCTGGAAAAGGCAAAAAAAAAAAAAAAAAAAAAGGATGATTGGGTCCTGCCCAGTCAAGACCAGAAAGAGATTTCCAAAGACCTGACACCTTGGAGCCACGTGACCAGAATGCCTCCAATCAAGACAGCAGCTGACTGGCTGTGGAGCGTAGAACATTCTGACACTTCAGGATCCTTTCCTGGGGACTCCACCAAGTCAGGAAAAAAGCCTGCCACAGAGCCACTGTTGGGTGCTCCCTCCAGCTATTACAGGATATTATGAAGAAAAAGAAAAAAAGAAAAAAAAAAAGGAGGCGGGCAGGGATTCAGTGCCAGAAAGATAAAGGCTGGTTCACTACACTCCAGTAGCAAATGTAAGAACCCGAAGCTCGAGACAGAACTGCAGTCTCCCTCTCTGTTTCCCCTTCTCAGTTTTTTCTTTTCTCTTTTTATTTTTTACAGTTTTATTAAAGTATACAAGGTTGTGGTACTTTCTGTTGTACAAGTACATATACACATATCCATTCTTTTTCAGATTCTTTTCCCATAAAGATTATCACCGAACATCATGTAAAGTTCCCAGTGCTATACAGTCGGTTCCCAGTGTCCAGTCACCTTTTTTCTACACAGCACAGCCCCAGTGACCTTTCTCACTGCTCCTCTGCCATCCCCTCTGCTTCCCAATTAGCCGATTGTTTCATGAAAGATTCAGTAGAACAGGGGTTCAGAAAAAGGTACACTTACCATAAGTGCACAGCTCAGTGGTTTTGTTTTTTTTTTGTCTTTTTTGCCTTTTCTAGGGCCGCTCCCTTGGCATATGGAGATTCCCAGGCTAGGGGTCGAGTCGGAGCCATAGCCACCAGCCTACACCAGAACCAAGCCTCGTCTGTGACCTACAGCACAGCTCATGGCAATGCTGGATCCTTAACCCACTGAGCAAGGCCAGGGATCGAACCCGCCACCTCATGGTTCCTAGTCGGATTCGTTAACCACTGCGCCACGAAGGGAACTCCTGGATTTTTTCACAAGGTGAACATTGGCATGTAACCAATACCCAGGAAAAAGGTAAGGAAATGGAGCCTAAGGCTCATGAGGGGCTCTCTAGGATGATGGAAGTGATCTGTCCTGATTATGGTGGTGATGGCACAACTGTATGCCTTTGTCAAAACTCATGGAATTCTGCACTCAAGAAAACTGAATTCCGTCATAGGTAAAATGTACCCCAATATAAAATAAATAAATAAGAGTTCCCGCTGTGGTGCAATGGGACCAGTGGTGTCTTGGGAGCAGTGGATTGCAGGTTCGATCCCAGACCCAGCACAGTGGGCTAAAGACCCAGCATTGCCTCAGCTGAGGCTTAGTTCGCAACTATGGCTCGGATCTGATCCCTGGCCAGGGAATCCCATGTGCAACAGGGCAGTCAGAAAAGAAAAAAGAGATAATAATAAAATAAAACATAAATAAAATAAATAAAACATTACCAACACTCTGCGTCCTCTTCCAGTCAGTATCCACTTCTCACCAAAAATCATCAGCATCATGACTTCTGCGTTGATCTAATAATGCATATATATGTTATTTGTATAAATAACATACATAACATGTTATTTATACATATATAACATATTATTATTATATAATATTTTATTTTAAAAAATAAACCTCATATGTATATAATACATATATAACCTAAAATAGGTATATTTACATATGGCAAAATCTTAATGCAAGGTAAATGTATTGGCTAATGTACCAGCTATTAAATTATTTTCTGTATATGTGACATATTTTAAACTAAGTACTAAAAAGAAGCAAAAACTGAGAAGGAAAACCATGTGAAAGAGTGAGGTTAGAGTCTTTCTACAAGGTCGTAATTCTAACGCCCCTTGGCACTCGTGGATGCACACAGAACAAGAGGCGATCGCAGGGGAGGATGGCGGGTGATGCGGTGGCTCAGACGCCTGCGTCTACCTGCTCTCAGGCCCTGAAGCCGATCCCACCTCCGCCTTCTTTCTTCTTCCCTCATCTCCCTGCTTCTATCACGCATGTGCTCTGGATAAACTCAGCGCTGGACTGGGAACCTGGTCCCCAATTCAGCATTTATTGGACGGCAGCCTTGACCCAGTCGCTTATCACTGTGTCCCACCCCACAGCCCTCTGCGGTCCTGGCCCCAGAGCTGAGCTGCAGAAGGAGCCAGGACACTATTAAATGGCCAACTCTGGGGCCACGGGCTCCCACCTCAGGCTGAAACACCCACTTACTAAGCATCTCTTTCGTGCTGGATCCTGGAGTGGGAAATCACCTCCATTGCCTTTTACAAATGTCACAGGGGAAAACCCTGAGGTTCAGTGAGTGAAGAGACGTGTCCTCGATCACATGCATAGATCCATTTTTAACCCTGGCTATGTCTGGCTCCAAACCCACCTTTCTGCTCTCCTGGAACACAGAGATGGTATCTTGGCCACACCCTGTTGCCCCAAACCAGGCTCTGACTAGAACGAGCGCCAACGAGATTCAATTCTCGCCTGAGCACCTTCCAAGTTCAAGCAGAAGCCCCTGACCCTCAGGTCCCTCCTGCTGTCTGTCCCAAAGGTAACTGAGCCTCTGCACTCAAGTCTGTCCACAGATTTCCCCCCAGACTGCTCCCCTGAAAATCACATTGCAAAAAACCAAACAGGGGAAGAAAAAGTAGTCTCTGAGCAACTCCTGGCCTCCCCTGGGTGAACCAGATGTGAGCCCGACTGGGCAGGTATTTCTGCTACTGGTTGAAAACTGGAAGTTACAGGAACACAGGCCCCACCCACCCACATTATGCCTGGGTCTCCCGGGGTCCAAGGATTGAGGACTGAGCCTCACTTAATCCTAACAGGGAACAGTCACTGGGAGAGTAGAGGAGAGAGCTGGGACAGGCACAGAGTAGATGAGAGAACTAAGGGGGTTGGGGAGGATAAAGGTGAAATATAGCCTGGGGGCGGGGAAAAAAAAACACATTCTAGCTCATCTCTTTGTCAAAAACAAAGGGGGCTTGGTTTTCAGAGTTGTGAGGTTGTTATGATGCCTGAAGATATGAAGGCGTTAAGTTTTATCTATGAGAAAAGTATTTCCCCCCCTCCACACACACACAAAGGCATTGCATCTTGACATCCCTACCCCCCACCCCACCCCCACCTCTTCCACCCCTGTGGCCCCAGCAGAGCACCTGGCACTTGGCCTGGCGGTATCTGCTTAAAAGGAGGGGGCTCTCTGACCAGCACCAGTCACATGCAGATGGCTCGGGGCTCTTCCTGTGAACGCACTGACAGTTCTGAGAAGCCCATCTACAGACTAAGGGCTAGAGAATCTGCCCAGCCTGCTTTGAGGAGGTGACCTAAGTCCCCAAAGTCAGAGGCTGGTGGGGGGGTACGGGTGGGTGGGGAGCAGGCTCCCCTTCCTATGGAAGGTGACTAATACTGGACCATGGTCCCCACTAAACATGCCACCCTACTCCACCTCCAGCACTGCTGAGGGGCTCCAGGGCCCTAGAAAAGCACAGGCAGTTGTCTTTTTTCTCAGCTGTAAGACAAATCCTTGGAAAGGGTGATGGAGCAAAAACACTTCCCAAATTCCCAAGAGAGATCAGACTTCATTAGCAGAGTTGTGGGTGGTGTACTAGCTGTGTGTTCGAAGAGGTGTTTTAACCCAAAGAGCATTAGCATCATCCTCTGTTTGCAGACCCAAGGGCAGAACTTACAGACAGATAGTACCAGTCAGGGTTCAAGGCTGAAAACAGAGACATTTGGTTACTTTTATTTATTATTTATTTATTTATTGGCCACATCTGTGGCATCTGGAAGTGCCCAGGCCAGGAATCAAATCTGAGCCCAGCTATGATCTATGCCATAGCTGTGGCAATGCTGGATCCTTAACCACTGTGCCATAGTGGGAACTCCAACTCTGGTTACTCAAGAGAAAGAAATTAACTCCGGCTAATTAAGAGAAAGAGAGCATACTGGACAGACATGAGGTAGCCTTAGAAATATTCAGATGAATAAAACCATACCACACATTAAGAGTGATGCCATTATCAAATAGGATTAGGTTTAGCTACATTAAGTTAGAGAGAAACAAGGTAACCATGGCTTAAATAAGGTAGAAGTTCATTACTCTCTTGTGAAAAAATACATCTGGAGGTTAATAGTCCCAAGTAGGTATGGGTTCCAGGGCCCCTCAACCTTACTGGTTTATATTTCTCTTTAAGAAGTTTTACCTCAGGCTCCAGTTATCACATTCATAATCCTGTCAGCAAAACAGAGGAAGAAGTAAAACAGAACTTCCAAACGTTGCAGACACCATTTCTCTTTGCATGCCATTAACCAGAACTTAGTTATCCAGTCACACTTAGAAGCTAGAGATGATGAGGAATATCATCTTTATGTGGGGCAGCTATGGCAAATAAAGAAGAGGGTGGGGAGAAAATTAACAGTTTCTTCCACAGGGGCATAAACCAAATAAACCCTGCTGGTGACAACTGTAGGTAAGGCACCCCTCTGCAGCATGACATTTCAGCTGAGAAAGCAATGATGGCTGCTTGGATCCAAAGAGAGAAATGCTTGGCTCCAGAAAGTTCCAGAATCCTGGCCCCACAGCATCTAAAACCCTCAGTAATGTTGCAGCATAAATGTAATTTTTGTCTCCTGGCCCAGACCTGTTGCCTTAAAGCCTAAGTTAAACACAGGGACCTACCAAGCTTTAGTCCCTAATCAAATCCCAGTACCTAGCCCAGAGCCTGGTTGGCTCTCAAAGAAATGTTTGTGAAACTGGTGAATAAATTGCTATATTCAACTGCCTCCCACATAAAAATGTGACTATTTTCCATGTATATGAAAATATTTTAAAATATTCTTGAGTTCATAAATTCATAACTTTTTTTCCATGTGTGTTTTCTTAGTGAATTTCTAAGAGTGTGTGTATGTTGGGGGTGGGGGTGGAAGGCAGCAGAGTCAGATTCTTGGATCTGACTGCCTGAGTTTGAATCCTTAATCTGCTACCCACTAGCTGTGTGACTTTGAATAAGACAGTTAACTTCTCTGTGCCTTAGTTTCCTCCTTTATAAAATACAATTATCAAATGATACTGTTGCTCACTGAATTGTCATGAAGGTTGAATGAGTTAACATTTATATTATGTAAACTGTGTGTGTGTGTCACTTAGAACAGTGATCAGCACAAAAGGTTAAATAAAATAAAATATTGAAAGTACAAATCCCCGTTTGCAAAGACTTGTTTTTTCTTCTTTTTTCCATATTTTCTTTCTTCCTTCCTTCCTTTCTTCCTTCCTTTTTCTTTCTTTCTTTCTTTCTTTCTTTCTTTCTTTCTTTCTTTCTTTCTTTCTTTCTTTCTTTCTTTCTTTCTTTCTTTCTTTCTTTCCCTCTTTCTTTCTTTCCCTCTTTCTTTCTTTCATGGCCTCACACACGCCATATGGAAATTCCCCAGGCCAGGGGTCAAATCAGAGCTGCAGCTGCCAGTCTACACCACAGCCACAGCAACACTGATCCAAGCAGCATCTATGACTTACACCACAGCTTGTGGCAACGCCAGATCCTTAGCCCACTGAGAAAGGCCAGGAATCAAACCCGCATCCTCAGAGAGATAGCACCAAGTTCTTAACACACTGAGCCACAACAGAACTCCAAAGTCTCATTTTTAAAATTTTCATACAGAAATTGTCCTCTGAATAAAGCTAGAAAGCTGTGACCTAGCCTAGATGGTTTTAAATTTGGCAGCTCTTTAAGTTCAAGCATTTCTGAAAATTGCCCCCACCCCCAAGAGCAAGTCACCTCATCATCATCAGTGATGGTTTGTGGTATATGTCCTGGGCGACCGGCCCTAGGTTAAAGAATCCCAGAGAAAAGACTCTTCCGCACACACTTCACACCCTCTTGTCTTAGCTGATGAACCCAGCGCAGGGAGCTCTCCAAACCTTCCACCTGCCAACTCATTCGCTTCATAGCATCCCAGCAGCTGACCATGTTGCAAACAGAGACCAAATCCCCTTTGATGCCCAGGACCAGACGAGGTCCATATGAGGTTCTCACAAAAAGCTTTTGCTTTGTTTCTAAACAACTTAAGATGAATTAAAGAAGTGCTCTGTTTTCTTAGGCTCCTTTTCCCGCTCAAACAAAAACCCAAGCCCCAGAAAGGGACCCACTGAGACAGAGAGATACTTTGAGAAAGAGACAGGAGCACAGGACGAGGAATGGCTGCAGAGATTAGATTACTGTCTAAAAGATGATGGGGGTGGGGGGAGGGGGTGGATATGTGATCTTTATCTAATCAGACAGTCTACCCAGGAAGTCCCTGAGATCAAAGCCAGGGGGCTTTTTATTTAGCCCTGTGTCAACTTAAAAACAGTTCTGACAAAGCCACAGATCTGGACAAGATCACACCTCTCTCCCCACCCCCAGTGCCCTGACCTGTCTCTCAGCATCTGAACCCTCTTAACATTCCATTCGGAATAAAACTCTGGGATGAAAAGGGTCCCCGGGGTTACTGTAGGAAGAGACGGCATTAGACAAAGCTGGGCAGAAAACACTTGGGGAAGCCACGGTCCTTCCTTGCTTTTCCAGAACAGTCAGGTGTGTGCTCTGGGGGAAAGCGGCACCATGCCATTTCTCTGGGGAGATGCCCCACCACCAACCATCACCCTGCCATCCAAGAGACCAGTGCCACTTGTCACAAGGCCCCAGGCTGCCAGGCACAGTGTTAGGACAATTCTGAGGAAAAGCAGACACTGAAGGGGAGCCATCAGACTGTGACGTGGGAAACACAAGTCTTCTTTGGTCCAGAGAATGAGGGGGTGGGAAGGATGAGGTATATTCACTTTGTGTCTCACACAAGGACTTGCCTGTTGAAAAGATGGGCGCAGGGGACTGGTCCAAAGCGAGAGAGGTCACTTCTCAGAAATGTAATGGCTTGAGGGAAACAGGACAGGAGAGCTAGAATGACACTGCAAAGGTAAAAACAGCTTCCTGGATAACAGTGTAAAACCAGGGTCCCCCTTCAGTGCATCACCGCAGAGGAAGCACAGCCTCTACCACTGCAGCTGATATCCTTGTACCCTTTTCTTCCCAAAATAGAGGCGGCAGCACCCTCCGTGCAGTATTAGTCCTAAGAAACAAGGACTTCTCGGTCGCTTACTTCATTAGGCGTTTTAAAATATGTTATCCTGTTTAACCTTCATAACGACTGTATGATTATAACTGCCATTTGATAAACTATGTTCATCGAGTTGGACCTAATTGTTGTTTTACACGCCATGGATAACTCCTAAGGTTGATCACTAAAATAAAATTTTCAGGGGCCTGTTGTAGAGCACAGAGAACTCTATCCAATATTCTGTGTTAATCTATGTGGGAAAAGAATCTGAAAGAGAATGGATGTGTGTATCTGTACAACTGAATCACTTCTTGTTGTACAGCAGAAATCATCACAGCATTGTAAATCAACTATACTTCAGTAACACTTGAAAAAAATGACAACAGCGAAATAAAATAAAATTTAGAGAAGAGAATTTCACATTCACCTTGAAAGAAAACCTTGTTCTTCAACACCAGCAGCATGAAATGGAACCATTTCCTCTCCTTCAGGCAAAATTTATTTTATAAGAGCCAAATCGATGAGAAATGCATTATTGCTTGTGAGCTTTTCTGGGTTTCTATGTGGTCAGCTCATCACTTTTAGGATGCGTTTTCCTCTTAGAAATGTTTTCTGTTTCTTTCTTCTAAGCAGGACAACATCTTGCACTACAGAGGAATTCTAATAATTGTAAGCTGAGAAACGTGTGAAGTAATCAATTGATTTTATGTAGGAAAACAGTGCAACTTTCAGGCACCATCTCTGGGATCCAGCTGTGAAATCAGCTTTAACAGCACTCACTAAATGCTTGCCTAACCCTTTACAAAGCATGTCCCCATGGAGACTGTCAAGGCCCCCAACTCACGGGTAAGGAAACAAAAGGTGAGAGCAATTAAGCATCTGCATTAAAAATACACAGGACACTGTAGAGATCAATTGCCTCACTATCTGTAAAACATAAACGTGAGGTGTGTTTTTAAAATACAACTTCTAACTTTAGGACAAATGAAGACTTAAAATGATGGGCAGAACCCAAAAGTGTGGAAAGAGGATCTTGCCTACATGTTTAACAGGAGTGTAGGAGTTGTTTAGTTAGTTAGTTTTTTTACGGGTGCACCTGTGGCATATGGAAGTTTCCAGGCTAGAGGATGAATCAGAGCCTCAGCTGCCAGCCCAAGCCTCAATTGCCGGCCTACACCACAGCCAGGGCTATGTGGGATCCGAGCTGAGTCTGCAGCCTACACCACAGCTCATGGCAACGCCCAATCCTCTGAGTGAGGCCAGGGATGGAACCCGTGACCTAGTGGATACGAGTCAGGTTTATTTCCACTGGGCCATGAAGGGAATTCCAGGAGTGTAAGATTCAGACGTACATCTTTAGGTCTCTCTGAAGACTAGTAGGTTTTCATCGTGATTGGCTGAGAGCCTCTTGGAAGAAAGAAAACTAAGTTTCAATAGGCTTTAATTATGCCCTAATCACCATTATCTATTTCAAATATTCAGGAAGTGTGAGCTGCCACAAGTAGAAAGGGCCAGATGATGGAGGTCGAAGAGATATCTCTGAGATATCTTCCCATTTTCTTCAATTTCCCAGGCACTGATCTCTTCTCAGGGCTAGTGCCAAGTCAGGTCACAGAAATGGCATCTGATAGGTCTGCAGAAGATACCTACTCAACATTATATATTAGATTATATTAGATTAAATATTAGATTATAGATAAGTTTAACTCCAGAAGCACCGTTAGAAATCACTTTAGTTTAGTTTACCTATTTTCCAGATGAGAAAACTAAAGCACAGGGGCGGCAAAGCACCTTGCTCATGGAACTGAAGAAAACAGGAGGACTCCTAGCTCTAATGAACACATTTAACATCCTTTGGTCAGAAGATACTCTGTGTCTTTTCTGCTGCTTCTTCTCTTGGTGGTCAGCTCTTGCTTGCTTGCTACTCCCAGGAAACAAATCAGAATGTTTCTCCTTCTTTTCTAGGAAGGTTCCAGCCAGAGAGCTTCCGCAGAGGCAAAGAACAGAGAGACACTCCACCTAAGTGACCACCAGGGGGTGCCCACAGGACAGCCCGACGAGGGGGCGGGGGCCAGGGGGTGGGGGCTTGACCCTGGAGAGTCTCCCTTCTCATGGGAAACACATGTGATACCAAAACTGAGACTATTATCTTTTGTTCTTAGCAAGAGGTTAGAGGTCTCAGGTCCCCTCTGAAAAGCAAGGTTGCACATCTGTACTAGGAAGGCAAATCTGCAACATATGTAAAGATGTACTTGAGATGTACTTATTTAGAGCTCTTGCTTGCTTGCTTTCTCTTCTGATATCTGTCTCCATAAGTGAAATGGGAAGAAACCTGCCACTTTGATTCCCACTTTGATTCATTCTCTTCTCCCAAGGCAGAAGAGAGCTGTGATGAGATGCTGTGAGACTAGATGTTCACCTGTCTGCTATAGGAAAGGGGATAACAGGGTTATACGGTAACTCACCTGTCCTCAAGCTGTTTTCTGAATTAGTCCTCTGGTTGTCCCCAGAGACATGACTGTGGGCAAAATCCCTCTGCTGCCATCAGAGGACAAAACTTCCTCCAGGAGAAGCCAGATCCAAAAGAATCAGCTCTTCAATGAATCCCACCTTCCTCAAAATCCTGACATGTGGTTAATAATGTATTTATTCATAATTCCCATTTGATGAACTGGGTATTTGGGCATGAGTCTTCATCTGCATACCATGAGTTACTTGTAGAACTGACTATTAAATTGTTAAGAATACATAACACTCACCTTGAAAGAAATCCTTGTTCTTCAACCCTAACAGGTTGAAATGGAGTCTTCTTCATAGATAAAAACAAATAGTTTCATCAATCCCACAAAAACTTTCTTAGCACCTGGTATAGTCACTTCCTCCACTCTCACTCCCACCCTACTGACCCCTGGCAACCACTGATCACTACAGTTTTGTCTTTATAAAGTACCTTGTAAATAGAAACCTATAGCATGTTACCTTCTGCAACTGGCTTCTTTCATTAGGCATCATGCCTTTGAAATTCATCCAAGCTGTTTTTCGTGTGTTGAATGGTTCATTCTTCTCTGCTGCTGAATAGTATTCCATTGTATTAATATAGCCATTAAAGGACACTTAAGAAAAGAGCTGCTATAAAGAATTGTGTGCAAGTTTTTGTAGGAAGAGATTTCATTTCTCTAGGCTAAATATCTAAGAGTGGGATAGCCGGGTCAGATGGTTAGTCTAGGTTTGACTTGTTAAGAGACTAACAAATGATTTTCCAGGGTGGTTGTACCATTTTGCATCCTCACCAGCAAAATACGAGCACTCCACTTGGAATCTACCCTCTTCAACACTTGGTATTGTATTTTTTATTTTAACCATTTTAATAGGTATATAGTAGTACCATATTACGTTCTTAGTTTGAGTTTCCTTAATAGTGATGTTGAACATCTTTTTATGTGTTTACTTGCCTTCCATATATCTCGTTTAATATCTTTTCAAGTCTTTTGCCCATTGTTAAAATTGGCTTCTTTTGTTACTTCTGAGTTTTGAGAGTTCTTAACATACTCTGGATATAAGTTGTTTGTGAGATGTGTAATTTTCACATATTTTCTCTCAGAATATAGTTTTTGTTTTCTTAAAGAGTATTTTTTGAAGCAAAAGTTATTAATTTTTATGAATTCCTATTTATCAATATATTTTTATCTGTTGGGATTTCAGTGTCTAAGATGTCTATGTCAAACCCCAGGTCAGGAAGATTTTCTCTTCTGGTTTCTTTAAAATGTTTATATAGTTTTACTTTTTATATTTAGATCTATAATTCATTTTGAGTTACTTTTTGTATTAAATGTAAACTTTAGGTCAAGGCTTACTTTTTTGCACAGGACATTCAGTTGTTCCAACAACATTTATTGAAAAAAGTACCCTTCCTCCTTCTAGTTATCTTTGTACCTTTGTCAAAAATCAATTGTAATTTTACTTGTGCAGGTCTTTTTCCAGATGCTCTATTCTGCTTTTTCCAGACGCTCTATTCTGCTTTGTTGAAGCCTAACCCTTCTCCAATGCTCTCTTGATTACTATAGCTTTAAAGTAAGTTATTAAATTAGATTGTATTCACCAACTTCATTCCTTTTTCAGTTTTTTTTTTTTTGGCTATTCTAATTTCTTTAGCTTTCCATATAAATTGTAGGATCAACTTGTCTTTATCTACAAAAAAATTCCAATGGTATTTTGATTAGAATCACATTAAATCTATAGGTCACGCTAGGTAGGAGTGACATTTTACTATGTTTAATCTTGCAATCCATGAACATGCTATGTTTCACTGTTCATTTAGGACATGTTTGATTTCTTTTCAACATTTTTTTTTAATGGCTGCACCTGTGGTATATGAATATTCCCAGGCTAGGGGTCAAATCAGAGCTGCACCTGCAGGCCTACGTCACATCCACAGCAACACCAGATCCAAGCCTCATCTGTGGCAGCCGCGTCTATCCAAGCCCGCTCGAGGCAAGGCCGGATCCTTAACACACTGATCAAAGCCAGGGATTGAACCCTCATCTTCATAGATACTAGTCAGGTTCTTAACCTGCTGAGGCACAACAGGAACTCCCACTAGCCTGTGATCATTGTCTGTCAAAGTCCATGCTTGCATACAGAACTGGCTATGCAATTTGGGGAGACCAGTGGAAAATGAAAAAAAAAAAAAAAAAAAACAGGGAAAAAAGTACCATTAAAAGTATTAAGATCTAAAGCTTCCACAAGTCTTGACTTATGCTGTTTTTCATTTGCTATTTAATGTTATTCAAAGTAAAGAAAATTAAAATGAAATTTCAGTTATTAGCATGAATTTCACCACTCATATTTATCTTGTGCACCACCAGCTTTAAGTGCAAATATAGGGACATTTGACTTGATGAGAAATCACCAAAATCACACAATTCACATTTCATCACTCACACATGGGTGTATATTTCATTCATATCGGAACAATGGAAATGCTGCAAAAACTAACTAAATGTCTTCATAGTCTTCATACTCACATTCTACCAACCATCTCTGTTTGGGGCTTCCTGATGGGTTTGGAAGAACTGAAAGAAAAGGGGGCTATACACTGTCCAACATTTCCCTTGCCTTTCATGTCGTTTTTAGCATAGGCACTTGGCTGATAGACGCTATGATAAGATTTCCTGATGGTGCATGTTTCTTAACAATGTCATTTCTGCATCCCAAGCAACTTCTGGTTTCAATGGAAAGTATGGCCTCCCAAGGGCTGTCTGCTCTCTGGCTTGCTTTGTAATGCTGTAGACATGCATGCTCCGAGTCTTGTTGAACTCCATGCCTGATGGGCCCACCAGTGTTCTGTGCTCGTGGGCCATCAGAAACACTCTATGGGAATGGACAGCAGACCCACATGTTGTACATCCCTCTTCTGCTCATGTACATGCTCTGCTGCCCTGCCAGACTTCACTTACACAGTTCAAAGATAAAATTATTAAGAATGTCAAGATAGCAACAGCAGAGCACTCAACCAAGCATGGGGCCCTCCTGAGCATGGCTGCCCAAGTCATACACCCATGAAGCTGGCCTGGCGTGTGCATGTAGAACTTGCAAATAAGGTGATTCTGCATTTTTTTAATTTGTTTTATTGCTCTCCCCACACTTGACCTCCTGGGAAATCTGCAGAATCCAGTGTGACATTTTGAGATCATTAACCACTTGACAGGGGAGGAGAGAGAAATTTAAAGCAAATGCGTCAGGAGTCACACCTAATCAAAGATCAATCCAAAGCAAAGATAAAAGCAACTTGGAAATTACAACATGAGTCAATAGTAAGATAGGGTTTGATCCCAAACATTTTGGAAACAGGTCAGTTATGTCAAGGAACACATAGCTGTCCTCCAAAACATACTGAAATGAAAATATTCACATTTTTTCCACCTGCCATTACCCCTTTACCCTGCCTCCTTTAAAAAAGACATAGTTGACGTTCCATATGTAAGCTATAATGTTCAAACTTAAACAGCTTAGCGGCATAACAGCATTGCAGCCCACGTGAAAAACAGTATCTCATTGTTCTATCAACAAGAAATAAATTTTATGATAAATTAAAGGTAATATACATTTTCTATGTTATAAAAATATATTTCTTGTTTCATTTTTATTTTTGAGATCTTTTAAATATGTATCACATTTACCTTCTTCTTAAAAAGAGTGTTTAGATTCCTATATGACCTTTCTTTGAGGACTAAGGATTATCATGTCAAACATCAGTTATCATACTTTCAATTGGATTCAACAAACATTTACTCAGGAGCATTTATAGGCAAGGCATGGTGCCAAGGCTAACAGCCATCTTAGTCCTGTCTGGGATGCTCTAACAAATCTACCATAGATTGGGTGATGTATAAACAACAGAAATTTATTTTTCATGGTTCTGGAAGCTGGAAGCCCAAGGGTGCCAATGGGTTTTGGTGAGGTTTTTGGCGAGGGCCCTCCTTCTGGTTTGCAGAGAGCCAACTTCTCCATGTATCTTCGCATGGTGAAAAGAAGACTAGCTAGCTTCTGGCCTCTTCTCATCAGGGCACTAATCCCCTTGATGAGGATGACACCCTCATGACCTAATTACTTCTCAAAAGCCCCAGCTCCAAATATCATCACCTGGGATGAGGGTTTCAAACTTTGGAATTGGGGGGCAGGGGTACATGCAGTACATTGCAATGGGCTTGCTATTTGGCTTCTATGATCCAATTGGAGAAGTAAGGCAGATACATAAGTTCAAAATTCCTCTCAAAACACAAGTACTATTATCAAATAAATCTAAATACCATGGGGGACACAGAAGGAGAGGGAGAGAACATTATGGGAATTCAAATGGATCTTCAAGGATGACTTGCGATGGTAAGAAAGGGTGTGCCAAGAATTTCACACGTCAGAAATGGAAAATCACGGGTGTGAAATAGAGCAAGCTGTTTTGTTGGAAACTTGGATCATATTGAGTTTGGCAATAAACAAAACAGTGAGAGAGTGTTAAACATACCTATAAATAATAATAGGGAGCCATAGAAGGTTTTAAAATATGGGGGCGGGTCATTAGTGTTATACTTTAATGTAGCTACGCCTTTTGAGATGTAGAGGATGCTTTATACTTATAGAAACTGGTGTACTAGGAGTTCCCGTCATGGTGCAGCAGAAACGAATCGACTAGGAACCATGAGGTTTCGGGTTCCATCCCTGGCCTTGCTTAGTAGGTTAAGGATCTGGTATTGCCGTGAACTGTGGGATAGGTCACAGATGTGGCTCAGATCCTGTGGCTGTGGCTGTGGCTGTGGCTGGCAGCTGTAGCTCTGATTAGACCCCTAGGCTGAGAACCTCCACATGCCATGGTTGGGGCCCCCCCAAAAAAAAGAAGAAAGAAAGAAAGAAAGAAACTGTTGTACTATTTATTATCTGTCATTTTAACTTACAAGTTTTCTGTCATTTTTTGTCCTGCCAGCTGTTCTTGATACTGTCAGGATATGTGACTCTAGCCACATGCAGATCTAACGTTCTACTAAAATTCTGTTTCTAGTCTACAAAAGCTGGAAGCTAAATAACAAAGATGATTAGAATCATATTTAAATAAGCATAGATAGGCTATGGGAAATTGACTGAAATTTAATATTCCTCTAGATTGTTGACTATTTCACTTAGTCCACAGCAAGGATTCACCTTTAAAGGCATGACTTTTGACTCCAATAAAGATGAACATTTCTAAATGAAACTTCTGATTAAAAAGAGAGGAATTGACTATCTTTTTTTTCCTACTCAAGTCTCATGAAAATGATACCTAAGGTGTTTTTTGAAAAACAAATTAATCAACAGGTCAAAGGGAAGGACAGATAATCTGCTATAAATGCTTTCAACAAATTTCTGGAAGGTGAGAAATGGATGGAGGAACAATAATTACTTTGGCAGGAAGAAGAAAGAAGAAAGCCAATTACTTGCAGACAGGTGGGAACAGAGCCGCTTCATACTGAAGAAACTCTGAGTGGCTCGGGATATGTATGCAATGGAAATTCCAAAAGGAAGGCCAGAGTAAAGCCCAAATGTGGAAAAAGGCATCTGTTGGAAGTCTGCCCATAGTGAGGCAGAGCCCATCCAGCCTCCTCTCTCCCACCATGAGCATTTGTGCAACCACTCTTTCTTTGCTTTGGGGCAGAATGTTGGAGCTTTAGTCTTCAGCGCAGCTGGACTTGGCAAGCAGGCCCCAGGAAACGCAGAGATGAAGGGCAAAGTAAAAGCCTATGTGTCATATTATGGTGCCCCAACCCCCCCACTTCCCCACCTGGCTTCCAGAGCTCCTTTTACGCAGGCACACATTCATGCGCATGCATGCACTCACACACACACACACACACACACACACACACACACACACACACCCTTGCAAGAGATCCAGGTTCCCCTCTAAACAGTCCAGAGAAAAGACGTATAGATGATGACAGTGAGGAGTTCTCCAGTGAGAACTTCCTGATCACCCTATGCTGAAGTTTCCCCATCTGGGGTCTTACGGCCCCCAATCATGGTGCCCCTCTTCTGAATAGAGACTGAAAGGTTTTCTTCTTCCTGACACCAAACACATGGTGTCTTCTCCAACACAGTTCCTCTCATGTTGACACCAACTAGATGTCCAACAATCCGATTTAGTTCTGGCGCTGTCTGCTTGGAGCTCATGTCCAATCCCTCAAGCTAAAGGGCTCAGTCCCACAAGACTGCGCCCCCCACCCAGATGCCAATCACGCATCTCAGGCCACCCGTACTTCTGTACTTCTGACTGATCAGCTACAAATTGGGTGTTCTCAAAACCCAGTTCTTAGTTTGATCATTTGCTGGGGCAGCTCACAAAACTCAAGAAAGTGCTTTAGTTACTATTACAGGTTTGCTATAGAGGGTACAAATAAGCACAGTCAGATGGAAGAGGTGCTGTGATCAGGAAGGTCACAGAGCTTCCGTGCCCAAGGCTGGCACAACACCCTCCCAACATCTTCATGTGTTCACCTCCCAGAAGCTCTGCAAACCCTGTGCTTTAGGGTTTTGTATGGAATTTTCATTGCATAGAGGAGATTGATTAAATCTTGACCATTGGTGATTGAACTCAATCTCCAGCCCCTCCTCTCCCTTCCCTGGAGGTCAGAGGGTAGTGCTAAGAGTCCCAGCCCTCTAATTGTGCCTTGATCTTCCTGGGGACAGACTACCATTCTGAAGTTACCTAGGATATCTCATTTCAAAGAGAAAAAGAAATGGAACAGAATGAATGTAGGAATGAATTTAGAAATTGAAAATAGTATTAATACTCTCAAATAGATAATAAAAGAAAAAGTTCATCCCCAAAGAGCAGGTTGCTATGAAATATCTACAATTAATGACAAAAAAAAAAAAAAGAGCTCTTGAAAATAAGAAACATGGGGAATTCCCACAGTGGCGCAGCAGAAATGAATTTGACTAGGAACCATGAGGTTGCAGGTTTGATCCCTGGCCTTGCTCAGTGAGTTAAGGATATGGCATTGCTGAAAGCTGTGGCATAGGTCACAGACACAGTGCAGATCTGATGTTGCTGTGGCTGTGGTGTAGGCTGACAGCTGTAGCTCCAATTCAACCCCTAGCCTGGAACCTCCATATGCCATGGGTACGGCCCTAAAAAGCAAAAAAAGAAAAAAAAAGAAAGAAAGAAAAGAAAAGAAAAAAGAAATATGGTTGCAAACACTTTTTTTAATTTAATAGAAAGTTGAGGAAAATTTCCAGAGACTAGGCAAAGATCAAGGAAATAGAAACAAAGGGAAAAGGGGGGGGGGCAAATTAGAGGATTAACCCAACATCCACCAACAGGAGTTGCAAAAAGAGGGAATAGAAAAAACGAGATGAGAGATAATGATCCAAGAAACAGTACAAGACAACTTCCCCGAACAGAAAGACAAGAGTTTTCCACTGAAAGTGTTGTCTGTGAACTCTGGACAATAAAGCATGAAAATTTTACACCAAGGTGCATAAGTGAGAAATCTCTGCAAACAAGAATGAAAAAAGAAGGTCCTAAAAGCTTCCAGGAATTAAAAACAGATCATATAGAAAAGAATGGGAATCAAAAAGTCATTAGGTGAGATTCTAGATAGTCACTGAGTTATGTCATGCTTTTGCAAGCCTGAGAAAGAATAAGTTTCAACTGGAACCAGCTTCAGGAACGTGCTACCTGGGAAGTGGCATGGGGACTTGAACAGAGAAAAAGACCACATATTGGGGTTTAATGCCGTGGCCACCATTTTTTAAATCTTAACAATTTTATCTTTGAATTTGCGTTTTGTGAATGAAGTCTGATAGGACAATGGTACATGCACAGAGCTGCCTCCTGTCACTTCTTCACCCCCTGGAGTGGCTTCCTGGCTCCTGTTCCTTGACCCCCACCAAGAGACTGCTACACACACTCACCCTATGCCTGAAGAAATGTGACACTAAAATAGCAAAAAAAAAAAACAAACAAAAAAACCACAAGAGGTTCAAAGAGAAAGGTCACAAAAGAAAGGAAAAAGCTTTTTTTTACTGATTTTTTTTTGGGGAGAAAAAAAGGCCTCACATTTTTATTTTGCACAGGGCCCCGTGAATTATGTAGCGAGCCCTGGTTTCAATTTAGAGACTGCTTGAGAAACAAGAAATTTTTTTGTACCTCAAAAGCTCAACTGTGAATATCACCCAGTATAAAAAGAGCAGGCTCTGCTAACACAGGTTGATGTTTATAACCATGTCAGGATAGTTCCAGGGTGGACCCCTTTCCTACTTTTGGAAATTTCTTGTTCCCATACATCTTTTCTGAGCCACATTCTGACTCCAGAATAAGAGAGCTGACACTGGGCACTGGATTCACATCCAGACAATTTCTGTCCAAAAAAAGATAGTGTCAGACAGAACTAGATTCTCCCAAGGAAATCCTTGTGTGCATTTGGGAGGTTAGTGGAGTTTTTGCCATCTGAAGTGAGGCTTGTGTATTTGGAGAGTTTCTGGGGGGTCTTCGAAATTCAAGTTAAGGCAAAACCATCTCAAGGAAGATGAGACTCTGAAAATGGCCACCAAGAATTAAGAGGATTTCCTTCTCTGGGGAGTTTTAAGAGGAAAAGTGATTCCTGCTCATCTGGATGGGCACTGTTGGCACCAGAGGCAAAGGGTAGAGGGTATGAGAAACTCAGATTTTCTAGTCTCCCCTACCTCCTGCATCTCTGATTTTCATTTTCTTAGGCACCAAGGTCATTGCCAGCAGTGAGAACAGCCAAGTCTAGACCTTGCTTTCTGAAGTAAGTACTGCTACTTGCTTCACACAGATCCACATTCCCAAAGCACTGAATTCTCCCCCCCACCCCCGTACTCCTCCTCACTGCCACCCGAGGAACCTCAGCCCTCACTAGATTCGTTGACCTGACAACTGCCCTTTACACAGGGATTTGTACCGTAAATTGCCACTAAGAGGCCTCTGATCTGTATCTTCCTCACAAATGTATGCTGTCGTGGTTTGCACGCAGAAGCTGGTGTCTACACATGTGGCAGGCTCGTGGCTCATCAGACAGGTTCTACGAACTTGTCCGCCAGGTGGTAACCATATTCTTTCATGCTTCTCAGGAACTTTGGTGCAATGCAATTACCTTTGACAGTTCTTGAGTGGGACAGCAATTTTCAGCAAATGTTTTCAGTAACCAGAGGCCTGAAGGAAAGGAAATGTGAGTACTTGGGTTAAGCTCTGAACGCAGCTCTGACAGCTCTTCAGCACCTCTGGGGTGTTATAAATAGGAATTCTATGGAAATTTGGGCACGTGGAATTTAATGGAAGGTTGCTGAGCAAGGCCTATGATTCCCACTGGATTTAAGGAAGAATTTGTCCCTCCACAGGATAAGAAGATCTACCCTGGGAAAGTTCTGAGTTGCAGAATACAGGAGCATTTTCTTTCACTGGGATATCATGTTAAAGACAGCTTTTCTTCCTCCACGTGAATCCCACACTGCAGACTGTGCCATTCACTCCTTGTATCTGCCTGAAATTATGGTGCTCTCAGCATTCCTCAAAGTTATCCAGGGAACTTGAAGATCAATTCACCCTACATATATTAGCTTCCAGTTTCAGGAAAAAGATACTAAGTTATCACAGGTGGGTTGTTCAAAATTGGTTCTTACAGAGTGAGAATATGAAAGCCATTTACTTCTCCAACCTAAATGTCCATCATCAGATGAGTGGATAAAAAAATGTGGTACACACACACACACACACACACACACACACACACACACAAAGGAGTACTACTCAGCCATAAAAAAGGATGAAATAATGCCATTTGTGGCAATGTGCATGGACCTAGAGATTATCACACTAAGTGTAGTAAGAAAGAGAAAGACAAATACCTCTGATATCATTTATATGTCAAATCTGAAGTATGCTGCAAATGAACTTATTTATAATATTGTTTCCTAAGACATAGAAAACAAACAAACTTACAGTTACCAAAGAGGAAAGGGAGTGAGGGAGGGATAAATTATGAGTTTGGGATTAACAGATAGAAATTACTATATATGACAAAAAGGCCCTACTGTATAGCACAGGGAACTATATTCAATATCCTGTAATAAACCATAATGGAAAGGAATAAGAAAAAGAATATATCTAGGCTTGTATGTATAACTGAAGCACTGTGCTGTACAGCAAAAATTAACACAACATTATAAATCAACTATACTTCAATAAAAAGTAAATAATACAATATTTTTAAAAAGAAGGTCAGTTGCTTCTCCACACCCTCTCCCAACCAGCACCACACACACACACACACACACACACACATCAAAGACACTACAAAACAAAGTACCTACAGTCTCTAGTCATACCTCATAGGAAAAGAAAAGACCCAACTGATGCCCAAATCACCAGGTTTTAAAAGGGCTAATTGCACATGGTTGATAACTGCAGAATTCAGGGCTGAAGAGGTTGAACGTCAGGTCATGTGGTCATGACCGAGTCACAGAGAATATATTCTGATTCACATCCCGCTGGCCTGATGGAGAGCAACACTTCCCTTTGACACACCCAAGAAAAGATCCTACTCTTTGCTCCAAGTTCATTAGCAATGTTTTACAGATAAGCTTTCTTTTGTTCTCCAGTGACTAGACACGTGATATCATCAGCTCTAAATCAATCCACATTTTCCCTTCTCCCTAAAACTGGTCTCACTGGCAAGGGAAACACCAGCTAATCCACAACATGTTGCAGGTTTTGACATCTCCAGGTGCCATCATTTGTCACTTTTTTTGTTTGTTTACCAGTCACTTTGTCAATAAAAATTATTCAGAGAACAGAATATTGATTATAAACTTTTCTTGCCAATCTCATCCCTACCAGAGTTTGACATTTGTCCATTACCACTTTTGAACTTTTCATGTGTCTCCAAACTTTGTTCTTCCCTTTTATGTGAACTTTGGGTGGTGAACAACAGTCCCCAAAGTGAACTTGCAGAGGGTATAATAGAGAATAACTCAGTTAGACTTGGTCCTTGTTTCCTGAAAGCTGCAAGGTGGCTGAGCCTTGGTGGTCAACCTTTTAAGTGTTGAACATGGATCTGCTTGACTTGAAACATAAGAAGAGACACCACAGCCAGGCAATGTGTATAATCAGGCCCTTCCCCCAACATGCCCAGATGGGGAAACAGCAGGTTAAGATCTTTTATTTGTGTACTTTTCCTTTTTTTTCTTCCCCCTTTTTACTGCTGGACCTGCAACATATGGAAGCTCCCAGGCTAGGGGTTGAATTGGATCTGCAGCTGCTGTCCTATGCACAGCTTATGGCAATGCCACTGAGCAAGGCCAGGGATCAAACCCACACCCTCAAGAACGCTATGTTATTTTTTGGTTTTTTGTTTTTGTTTTTGTTTTTTTACTGTTTTTTTAGGGTCACACCCCCTGGCATATGGAAGTTCCCGGGCTAGAAGTCGAGTCAGAGCTATAGCTACCAGCCTATGCCACAGCCACAGCAGCTCAGAATCCAAGCTGCATCTGGACCTATACCACAGCTCATGGCAATGCTGGATCCCCAACCTGCCAAGTGAGGCCAAGGATCAAACCTGCATCCTCATGGATACTGGTTGGATTCATTTCTGGCGAGCCACAACAGAAACTCCTGATTACTTTTAAAATAATAGCCCTTGATCAATTTCTTTCTTACTATAAAACAAGAAATATGTCTGTTACCTAAATATCAGGAAGTACAAGGAAGCAAAAAAGTTTTGAAAAATGAAATATTCAAATTTCTCTAGTGGGATCAGTGTTGGTTAAAGAGTCCCTCCGCCCCTTTCTCACTGGGATATCTCTACCACAGAGTCTGAAGAAGTTAAATATTATCTAGACTCCTTTACAACTTAGCAGGTCATATGTCACATTTTTAGCTGATGAGACCTAACTAGGAAAAAAACAAAACAAAACTCCTGAGGGAATTTCTGGGAAAACTCTGGATTTCCCCATCTTCCTCCACTGATTGGAGCTGCAGCATCTATCTTAGATCCTGAGACCATCAGCAGGAGGATGAAAGCCCATAGATTAAGGGAGACAGGGTAGACACCTGGGTGTCACTGAGCAACTGAACCAATACCAGCAAGCTCCCACCTCCAGACTTTACCTCAAGTGAGAAGCTAACAGCCTGTTTACTTAAGCCGCTTTAATTGCATTTTCTGATATATGTGGTATTCCTAAATGATAACACCCAATCACCTGGAAAAAGCTCCATTTTAACTGGATTCACTGTTCGAAGGGCTTTGCTTTTATTTAGTTAGTTAGTTACCTTTGGTTGAATATCCCATTACCACATGGTTTCCATGGAAACAGGTTCAGTGTTTAATGCACTGCTATGTACTCAATACTTAGAATGGTATAAGGGTTTTCATTTTTGAAAGAGATCAAATGTATACCTTTTTGTATAATTTGACCCCAGACTTATCAAATTTGCCACTTAAATCAACTTCAGTAATAACTTTACTCTCATAATAATAATTAGCAATAATAACTAGTGTTCTTACAGCGATTTAATTTTTATTATCTCATTACCTTTCTTTTTTCTTTTTATGGCTGCACCTGCAGCATATAAAGTTCCCAGGCTAGGGGTCAAATTAGAGCTGCAGCTGCAAGCCTACACCACAGCCCAGTAACACTGGAACTAAGCCACATCTGCAACCTACACCACAGCTAGCTGCAATGCCAGATGCTTAACCCACTGAGCAAGGCCAGGGATCGAACCCATATCCTCGTGGACACTATGTTGAGTTCTTAACTGCTGAGCCACAATAGGAACTTCCTGTCTCAAAGAAACGAGAAAAAAAAAATAAAGTAATAAAACCGAAATGCAGAAAAGATTAAAGTCTTCCAGGAGGTAGCTGGGATTTAAATTCAAGTAATGTGGTTGTAAATACTTCCCTCTTTCTGTCATATTATGTGCTAAGTCCCCTCCAGTGAGTTCCAACAAATACTCAAAACTACAGCTTGGAAATGAGTAAACAGGAGCTTTCCCAAGATCAATTCTAAAAGCCAGCTGAGATGTCAACCACGTTTGCAGCAAGGTTCATTCCCTAAACAGATCACCCAGGCAGACAGAGCCTAGTGGCCCTCGGGCCCATCGCTGTGCAAAGTAGGACTTGGTTCCTGCAGCAGAGTGAATGTTTGTGTCCTGCCAAATTTCCTTTGTTGAGAAGTTCCCGTCGTGGTGCAGTGGTTAACGAATCCAACTAGGAACCATGAGGTTGCCGGTTTGGTCCCTGCCCTTGCTCAGTGGGTTAACAATCCGGCGTTGCCGTGAGCTGTGGTGTAGGTGGCAGATGTGGCTCGGATCCTGCGTTGCTGTGGCTCTGGCGTAGGCTGATTCGACCCCTAGCCTGGGAACCTCCATATGCCGCAGGAGCGGCCCAAGAAATGGCAAAAAGACCAAAAAAAAAAAAAAAAAAATTTCCTTTGTTGAAATGAAATCCCAATGTGATGGTATTTGGAGGTGGGGCCTTTGGGAGGTAATTAGGTCGTGAGAGGGGAGCCCTGATGAGTGGAATGATTTATAAGAAGAAGCCAGGGGGCTGGTGAGCTTTCTTTTCTGCCAAGAGAGGGTACAGTGGGAAGAGAGCCATCTGCAAACCAGGAAGAGGGCTGTCCCCAAGAACCCAACCCTGCTGATGCTCCAATCACTGACTTTCAGCTACAGACCTGTGAGGAATAAGAGCTAGGGTTTAAGCCATCCAGTTCGTGGTATATTGTTATAGCACCCTGAGCTGAGACTCTTCCCAAAATGTCATCATGGAACCAGAGAATAAGCATGCTCACTTTTCCCAGTCCTCTATAAATAGGAGGCTTTCATCTTTCCTTTTCAAATACCTTTCACTTTTTTGAGTGAGAATACCTCAAAATGGGTTTTTAAATATATGAGCCCATTTTTTTTTAATAGCACAGTAATTAAGGAAGTGGCCTTTGGGGAGTTCCCACTGTGGCTCCGTGGCAACAAACCTGACAAGTATCAATGAGGATGTGGGTTCCATCACTAGCCTCGCTCAGTGGATTAAGGATCCAGCGTTGCCATGAGCTGTGGTGTAGGTTGAAGATGCAACTCAGATATGCTGTTGCTGTGGTTGTGGTACAGGCCAGCAGCTACAGCTCCAATTCCACCCCTAGGGTAGGAACTTCCATATGCATCAGGTACAGCCATGGGGAAAAAAAAAAAAGTGGCCTTTGTATTCACACAGAGCTGAATTCCACTCTGGATCCACTACTTATGAGGTGTGACTTTGGACAAGTTAACTGTCTGGGAACTCAGTCCTTTTGTCTGTAAAACAAGGATAATATACTCACAATATTTCCAGAATGGGTTGAGGGTCAAATGAGATAATATGAGCTTGAGGATATGAAGCTCATTTTATGAGGATTTATGCATATTTTTAAGTTTTAATGAAGTACAGTTGATTGATAAGGTTGTAATAATTCCTGCTGTACAACAAAGTGATTCAGTTATACATGTACCCATATTTTTGATGATCTCTGTGGGCTCTTTCAATTCTATAACTTTAACAGGATCCAACTAACATTTCTTGAGGACTCACATGTGGCATTATCTAGTATGATTCTCAGAGTGACTTTGGGATCACAATCTCCATGTTACAGTGGGGAAATTGAGGCAACGAGTCTATCAGTGTCACATAGCTGGGGAGTTGATGAATTGAATCCAATTCTAAAGCTTATGTTCTTTTAATAAAAAGGAATATATCATTTTTTTCTTAAGATATCTTAACATGGTTTTAAAAATGGGAATGGTGGAGGGGAAAGGGATGGGAATGGATACGAGTATAAATAAACATCTTTCAATTCTTTCTATTAAAACCCCATCAAAAGCATCCCTCCTCTTATAACCTGGTTTGCCTGGTACTGGAGTTATTCATGGCTGATGTGTGTCTGGTGCATGTCTGTCTTTGTGGCCATCAGGGTCACTGATGCACTGAGATCTGAGTCCTAACTGGCTGTCCCACAGTTTAGCTCTTGAAAGCCACTGAACCTCAACCTTAGAATGCAGAATCATAGCTTGCATCTCAGATTTTACTGTATAATAAGAACCCCCACGATGATTTTATTTGCTCATAATTCTGTGGGTCAGGAATCTGAGCAGTGTGTGATAGGGGTGTCTCACCTCTGCTCCATGAAATCTGGGGCTGAAGCTGGGTCTTGAGAAGTTGGTGGCTGTCTGGGACCTCATATCTATGGCCTGGATTCTGGCCCTTGGCTAGATTCCTTGATTCTTTCCACTTTTGTCTTCCTCAATGTGCCAGTTTCAGGGCTCTGGGGGGAAACTTTCTAAGAGGACATGCTCCAGTGGGCAAGCGCTCATCAAACTTCATCTTGCTTAATGCTTGCTCATATCCCTTTGGCCAAAGGAAGTCAGATGGCCATGATGAAGGGGAGAGTAGAAGGGCATACGAGCATATCTTGTTTTCTTGCGCTTTGCTTTACTCTGTTTTGCAGATATTGAATATTTTTAAATTAAGGTATGCACATTTTTATGACATAATGCTATTACACACTTAGGAGACTATATTATAGTGTAAATATATTTTTTTTCTTTTTAGGGTCGCATGTGCAGCAATTGGAAGTTTGCAGGCTAGGCGTCGAATCGGAGCTGCAGCTGCCACCCTAAACCACAGCCACAGCAATGCCAGATCCAAGCTGCATCTGCGATCTACACCACAGCTCATGGCAATGCCAGATCCTTAACCCACAGAGTGGGGCCAGGGATTGAACCTGCATCTTCATGAATACTAGTCAGGTTTACCACTGAGTCACAACGTGTAAACATAACTTATATGAATTGGGAAACCAAAGAATTCATTTGACTCACTTTATTATGATATTCACTTTTTAGCGGTGGCCTGGTACTAAACCTGCAATATCTCCAAGGTGAGCCTACATCTACTGGGAGGCTTTGTTCACTGGGGGCACCAGTAACCAGTGTAACAGTCTAACACAGGCCAAGTAGCAGGAGAAGGTGATGAGAAACTAAGGCAAAGTATAATTATCAAAGACATCAACCTCTGATCATTGCTATTTGTACTTTCCAGAAAATCAAGTTTTGAGAAAGATAGAGGCAGTGACCTAAAGCAGTGAAATAATAATAGACATGCTATAATAATAATAAAATGATAGTAATTGTTTGGCATAACTTTACGAGAAATCCTATATAAGTGTTATTCCTTACCCATCTCTATTAAGCTAGTGCCATGATCCCATTTTGCAGGTGAGAAAATGGAAGTTGAGAAAAATTAAACCATGTGCCTAAGATCATGGCTCTGGGGAAGAGTGGAGGCAGGATTTGAACCTACATCCATCTGACTCTAAGGCCAGGGAGCTAATCCACTAGGCAAACTGCCCAACTACGGGACCAGTACTGAACATGTCAGAAGACCTGAATCTGAGTCTTCAATCTGCACTTTCTATGTGACTTTTTTATTTTCCTTTTTAGGGCCGCACCCAAGGCATGTGGAAGTTCCCAGGCTAGGGGTCCAATCAGAGCTGCTGCTGCCGGCCTGCACCACAGTCTCAACAATGCCAGATTCAAGCCACATCAGTGACCTACACTGCAGCTCATGGCAACACCAGATCCTTAACCCACTGAGTGGGGCCAGGCATCGAACCCGTATTCTCATGGATACTAGTCAGGTTCGTTACCACTGAGCCACAATGGGAAACTCTCCCTATGTGACTTTAAGCAAGTGATGTGTTCTGCTTGAACGCTGCCTGTAAAATTAGGGTTGATGATAAGGCAAAAGAGATGATGTGAAAATGAAAAAGTTGAGCAAACAGCCAGGACAACCTCCTCTTCCAAAGTTTCTTTCTCTTACCTCCTTCTTCTCTCCACCCTCTTCCTGTGATGGACTGAGCTGCTATACCAGGTGCTTCTGCTCCATAACAAACCACCCCGAAACTTAGTGGCTTCAGACAACCACCATCATCATTTAGTATTTTGTTATTTTGCAGAATTCTATGGTGGGTTGGATGGTTCTCATCTAGTTGGCTTGATGAGACTCTCCCCCGTGTCTATGACCTAATGGGGGGATGGGGTCAGGTGGGGGCCAGCTGTTCTAGAATGGCTATGATCACATGTCAGGGGTTGGATGGTTGTGAGTCAGGAAATAGGGTGATGAGCCACACACCTCAACCTCCAGCAGGCTGGCTGGGACTTGTTCACGTGCTAGTCCCAGGAGAATGAGAGAAAATATATGAAACCCCCAAGCCCAGGCTCACAGCTGGCACGTGCTCTCCCTCCACCACATTCTATTAGTTGATGAAGTGAGTCACTGTCCAGCCCAGATGCAGCAGGTAAGGAAACAGACTCCACCCAGATGAGAGGAGCTCAAAGTCACATGCACAGCTAGGAAGGCTGTGTGGTCGTTTTGACCATCAGTGACCACACTCAGCCAGTCTTTCTGGAGCCAAATGTGTGCGCCAGCCTTCTCGAGTTCTCTCTGCCCTCAAACCCAGACAGTTTGTTTTTCCAGCAGGGCAGAGATTGCAGGTCTGGATGGCGTTTTTGTTTTTGTGTTTGTTTTGACTTGTAGCTATTTCCAGGATGTTTCTCTCTGAAAGGAAAATGGCTCAGTTCTGTCAGCCCTGTTTATTAAGATGAGCAGTGACAGAGCATGGCTTTGTGGTCAGAGGTCCTGGCACCTGGGGCGGAGTCAGCAGAGACTGAGACAGGCTCTTGGAGTCCTGGAAACATACTTTCAAAATAAGATGATGGTATCCTTCCGAGGTGCTTGGAGCTGCCTGTTGGCCAGGGTTTTGAGAGCCAAAATCTTGACTCGTGTCCCCAGCCCTGCCTGGGTGACAAGGCAGGTTCACCTTGCCAGCTGGTTGGAGGGACTCCTGGCCTGAGGAATCTATGGAACTCTCGGTCCTCAGATGACAATGTCTGGTTCTCGCTTCCTCTGTTTTCAAGATTGGAGATAGCACAGCAATTCAGACAGTGGCAGAGGGCCTTAGATGTCCCTTTGATGGAATCATCCAGGGCCCCCACTGAAGAAGGATGAGAGGGGTCACATGCTCCCGACAGGGTCCTCCTGATGGGTGTGCATGCTGAGGGCAGGTGCATGCCCAGTTTGGGTCACTTCTCACCATATGGGGCTGGGACAAGGAGGACCTAGAGGGGAAAATCACTCTCATGCACTTTTATGGCAGAACGTCTAAGAACAGGGCCCGCTCTGGAGGAACTCTTGCAACACAGCTGAGATGCTGCAGGGTCATGGAAGGGTCACAGGTAGTAGGGGTCCAACATCCCTCCTCGGCCTCTCTTCCCTCAGGTGGAGTCAGGCATGGTGGCCTTCCTAAGTGAGTGGGTAAATGAGAAACTTCCCCTGCCCACACGTAGGTATTAAACGAGGTCCAGCAGGAAGCCAATATCAGATCTGCCTGGAGGCTACATGGGGAAGCCAGAACCTCCACCCAAACCAGCCATGGACACCTCACTCCACCCCCATTCTCCCAGGAGCACAGAGGTTCAGTGGCACCTGCGGGAGGCACAGCATGGCTCTGGGGAAACGGCCTGCTGGGCTTCATCCCCAGGTACTTGTTTACTGGCTCCGAGAAGATGCCAGGTTCATTTCTCACCCACTGGAAAGTCTCCAAATCTGAAAACCAGGGAGGCTCCCCACACCGTACCTGGACCAGGGCAAATACAAAAGAAACCCATGGATTTCTTTCTGCGTTTTCTCCCTGCTGGCTCCAGCACCATGGCCTGGGGACAGCAGATCTGGGCCAAGCAATGTTGGTTCCTGCCCCATTTCATTAGCAAGTTCTGATCGGAGGCTGGTCCAGCCCTGTCCTGAGAGGCGCCCTCCACCAACACACACCCATCGGATTTTCTTGCTCCCTCCATGAACAACCCCTCCTCACACTCATGCCCTTTCCTTTCCCCTGTGACTCTGGTTGCCAGGCACCTCCTAGCAGATGGTTGCAGTCAGCCTGGAGGAAGAGAGAAACTAAGGGACCCTGAGGATGAGGATCCATTCCTGCAGGATCCAGAACCTGGGAGGGTTCCCAAGCCCCATGACAGCCCTGTCTCTGAGAGCCACCATGAGAACCTGGTGAGCCTCGCCCAGGAGCTTTGCCCATTTCATAGCATCACCCACTTAAGAATGTTCTCACTTTAGCCCTTCTGCTTGGGAACATCCTACTCCTTCCTTTTCTCAACTGTTCCACCCAGGTTGATTCCATCTTTCTTTGTGTTTTGAAGAATATCCTCTCTTCTGGTATCCATTGATTGTGCGATGTGAGCAGGAATCTGGCCCTGAGAGGGAGAAGCATAACTTATGAAGGCCGGAAAGTACCCTTGGTCTTGACCTCAAGAGCCTGGTGGGGAATTTCGAGAGGTCTTCAAGTCTACAGTGTCTAGAATACACACACACACACGCCTGCCCAGACTGGATCCCCAAAGTTCCCTTCAACACAACATTTAGAGTTAGACTTTTCAGATTCTAATAAAAGGGTTCAATTAAACTAAGTAAATGGAGGCAGAGGGGATGGTTAGTTTCTATGTGAAGGGAAGGGAAGCTGAGAGAGAAGAGACGGGGGAGATGCTTACTGAATATCAGAGATTTCAGGATTTAGCAGACAGATCTGCCAGTAGACATCTCTGTGTCCAGGGGAGGTTTTCTGGAATGAAATCTTTACTGTTTTCTTTTTTCTTTTCTTTTCGTATATTTTCTGGTCTCAACATGCAGCAGCTTAATGTGGATCTGCTCCCAGACCAGGGAGTGGACCTCAGGCTGCAGAAGTAAAAGCACAGAATCCTAACCATTAGACCACCAGGGAACTCCCAAGCTTTATTCTTTCAACCGTCTCTTGGCTATACTTGGTAACATCTGGTCTCCTGGGAGGAAATACAAGGTTAGCCCATGGGGTCGACACCAAGTGTGAGAGAGGATGTCCCTTGAGGCCAAGCCCTCAAGTATCTTTTTTTCTCCTACTGTCTCCCCAGGGTGTGGGCTTCTCCACATACCCCACACCCCTCTCCATCTGCGCTGGCCCTGCATTCACCCTGCTCCAGGTTCTCTCTGCAGCTGACATGACACAAGGGCCGCGGCAGGCCCAGGAAACAGCTTCAGCACCTCCAAGCCTCCTTTGGCTAGAGGTGCAGCAGGGGCACTAAGTCTCCCAAGATTCTACTGCACTCAAATCCACATAAGGCGATCAGGCCTCACCAGATGGGCACGTCCAGTCAAACCACCCTCACCCACTCCCAGTCCACACAACAGCCCCTCCGGGTATCATGCATATTTCCACTCATACACAGAGCTGGACGCCTGGTACCTGTCCTGCTTCTCTCTTTGAAAATCTGGTGAAAATGTGTGAGTTGTTGCCTTTCCATCTTTTGAAATTATAAAGACATTTATCACCACATTACAGAAAATGAAGAAACTGCAATTAAAATGTTTATTTCTCTTTCTGTTTAGTCCTTATTGGTACACATATAGGTTTTCCTTCTTCGGATTCTTTTCCGTTCTGGTTTATTACAGGACATTGAATCTAGGTCCCTGTGCTGGACAGGAGGACCTTGTTGTTTATCCATCCCACATATCATAGTTTGCCACTGTTAATCCCAAACTCCTAACTTATCCCTCTCCCACCCTTTTTCCCCTTTGATAACCATAAGTTTTGTTTTCTAGTCCAGGAGTCTCTGTTTTTTTCAGTAAATTTATTTGTGAGGGTTTTTTTGCTTTTTTAGTATATAGCAGTAGGGAATTCTATCGACTGACTTATTCTCCGCTTGAGCTGTACTTTGTGACCCGTGAGTCCTCTGGGCCCTGGAATCCACCCATGGCAGGATGGGGGCCAGGAGCTGCTCAAGGGCTGACCCTGCACTCCTTGTCCTTGACCTCCACAGGGAAAGATAAATTGCCTTCCTGAGCTGAACATCCTGGTGTATCTAGTGTCAGGGCTCTGGCCCTGCACCCTGGAGAGTCTGCCTTTTGCAAGAGGGAGGTTGAGCACGCTCCTTCTCCCATTGGGTGATGCAAAGCCGGTGCTTCACAGAACAGAGCCGTCAGTGTCTCTGGAGGATGGACCTTGGCACCGGGTTCAGAGTGGGTGGAACACTGGGTTTTTGTTAGTGCGCCAAGCCCATCGGTTCCACTGTTTCCACAAACCCAGCGGTTTTTCCTGACGCTGCCAGAGGTTGGGAGGGGGCGGCTGGGGCTGTGGAGCAGGACCCCAGGGACCAACCCCCCTCACTGCCACAGCCTCCTTGGTGCCTAGTCAGTTTCTTCCCATGCAAACACTCAGCTCCCTCCCTAACCTAAAAAATAAATAAATAAATAAATAAAACACGAATGAAGAGTGGGACTGTTTGGCCAATACGCTGGCTAAGAGAAACTTTGGAGGCGGCTCAAGGGCTACTGCCTTTCGATGGGGGCCATGCTTGCAAACACAAATATTAAGCTTGGCAATCTGGCTGTCTCCCGCTTCCCAACTTAGATGGCGCTTTGGAGGCGGGGGTCAGGTTGAAGTTGGGGAAGAGAGAGATGAAGAAGAAAGATACAGAATCTGCTGCAACAAAGTGAGCTTCTGATTTCTAGATAGTATTTCACTGGTAGCTGTGTTTAACTCCCACCCTTAAAATGTTACTTTTAGGAGTTCCCGTCGTGGTGCAGTGGTTAACGAATCTGACTAGGAACCATGAGGTTGTGGGTTCGATCCCTGGCCTTGCTCAGTGGGTTAAGGATCTGGCGTTGCTGTGAGCTGTGGTGTAGGTTGCAGACGCAGCTCGGATCCCGAGTTGCTGTGGCTCTGGCGTAGGCTGGCAGCTACAGCTCCGATTCGACCCCTAGCCAGGGAACCTCCATATGCCACAGGAGCGGCCCAGGAAATGGCCAAAAGACAAAAGAAAAAAAAAAGTTACTTTTAAAAGCTACTTTTCTGGGAACCTCTAGAACAGATTGTGTGGGTGCATCTCAGCAGCTCCTCCTTATGGGGTCCTCAGGCTGGAGATGCGAAAATGACAATGTCAGTGCCTGGATTCTTGGAAGATGGATAACTCACCCCCCACAACCCAAGACTGGCCGCTGTGGGCATCCACTTCCTAAAGGCTGAGGATTTATGCTGCACCTGCGTCTTATGTATTCTTTTCTGGGCTGGGCAGCAGGGACGGCTCCAAGAATAGATGGGGTGGGGAGAGGGGGGCTCAGGAAAAGCCAAAGTTTATTACACTCACAGATCCTGGAGACAGAAAGCACGGCATCCACAAAGGGCCACGTGGGAAGGACACCAGGGTGGTCACCAGGAGGCAGAAGACAGGAATGGGAGAGTATGTTCGGGTCATGGCCTTTATTGGGGATCCCACTGGGAAGGCGAGGCAGGGCAGGGTAATGTTTAGGATTGGCTGGTTTGTTTGTTGTTGTTTTGGTGGATTTGGGGCTTTATGGGTGGTCCCTAGTGGCCAGCACCTGGCCCTGGCCATGGCATGACTGAGGCAGAGGAATATGACCTCCTGGGGTGCAGAGGCCACACAACAGGGAGAGCTCTGGTTTGGTTAGTCTGCACATTAAGGGCATGTTCCTGGCTCAGTCCTGTGCTGCCTCTAAGAAATGGCTAGCCTGGGGAGGGGTAGTCAGGAAGATTTTTCTAACATGGCAAAACATCATGATATACAGAAAATTGCAAATGTTTACAATACATGACCACTTTCTCCAGTTGAGATCACAGCCAATGAAAATGGACCTGACCTTAGAGGGGATGCCAAATCTGGAAGATGACAGAGTTCTGTGCATAGCATGGTGCTGGCAACAAAGCACATGTGGGTGTGCCAGGGGTTAAGTGTACCCAGTGTTAGGAGAGAAGAGTCTTACCCAGGATGTCAGAGAAAAACCCACATCCAGGGCTCAAGCCTTTGAAACCGGGGGCCCCAGATTTTAGCAGTCATCTGGGCTTCAAAGAAGCTAGAAAAATATGCAGCGCATCTGTTATGTTGCCCTTTCTTCATGTATGCCCCAGTTATCTTAGCTCCTCCAGCTATATATCATTTAGGGTCCCCTTCCCAAAGGGCATTATAATACACGCCATTTGAACCAATGCAATAATTTGCCCTTAGGCAATCATCAGGTACGAATGTCCAATTCTAACCTCTTAGATGCTCACAAGCATTCATAAAAGAAGCTTGAAAACAACAAAAGTCAAAAGTGAAAAGAGAATTGGTTAAAAACACACGTATAAGTGAGCAATGCGCAGCCTTTTAAAATTATGTCTTAGGAGTTCCTATCGTAGCTCAGCAGAAACGAATCTAACGAGCATCCACGAGGACGCAGGTTCAATTCCTGACCTCAATCTGTGGGTTAAGGATCCAGTGTTGCCATGAGCTGTAGTGTAGGTCACAGATGCAGCTCAGATCCCGCATTGCTGTGGCTGTGGTGCAGCTACAGCTCTGATTTGACCCCAGCCCAGGAATCTCCATATGCCAAGGGTGCGGCCCTAAATAGATAAATAAATAAATAATAAAATTATGTCAAATAAATTAATGTGAGAAGTGTTGCTATGGTAACTGAAAAGGGTTACAAAACAGTATGTTCAGTGCGATATCACAAAGGTTGTAAAATGGGAGTTCCAGTTGTGGCTCAATGGGTTAAGAACCCAACTAGAATCCATGAGGATGAGGTTTGGATCCCTGGCCTTGCTCAGTGGGTTAAGGATCTGGCATTGCTGTGGTGTAGGTCACAGACACAAGGTTCAGATCCCAAGTGGCTGTGGCTGTAGTGCAGGTCAGCAGCTGCACCTCCAATTCGACCCCTATCCTGGGAACTTCCAAATGCCATAGGTGCAGCCTTTAAAAGAAAAAAAAAAAAAGTTTGTAAAACATTGTGTACAGTGTGACACTGTTTTTGGTTAAACTATGATATATATATATATATATTTCATAGAAAGGAAACTATGTATCGGAGTACTTCTTTGCCTGTTCCTCACATTCTTGCCAACTTTGTGGCTTTCTCAACAGATCTGGAGAGGCAGCACCCAGCCTTCGCACCGACCCTCCAACCTGGACAGAGTGGCTTATCTCAGTTGCCCTAATTGGTGCACAAAACCCTAAAACAGAACCTCTCCCTTTCCTGGCCTCTCAGACCTGCTCCTTCGTGTGCTGCAGGCTTGCTTCCTGCCTCAGACAGGGCCAGCCAGGCCCCCTCTTTCTGCCCCCTGCTTCTCTGATTGCTCTGGATGAATGAAACCAGTCAGGCTCGCTTGAGGTCTGCTTGCCTCAAGCTGAATAATTAATAAGGCTGATAAATTTTATTCCATTTGGCTCCATTCCTCATGTTTGTAAGCATCAACCAGACCCCCAAAGGAGAAATAGGTGAATTGTAGAATCCAGTCAACGAACCCCATCTTGAACCTGGAATGGCCTCAGGCAGCTAGAGCCTAGGAGACAGGCAATGCCTGGAGTCATTTGGGGTGTTTCATTGGGAGTGGGCAATAGGAAGGGAATTCCTGTTGGCATCGAGGAGGGTCGGGGGTGGAGGCTAGAGACCCTTCTAAAGACTCCACCATGCACAGGACAGCCCTCCACAACACAAATCCATCCTCTGCACCTGTCTGCCATGCCAATGTTGGGAAACTCTGGTCCTAAGGATGCATTTAGAAGAGTTGAAACCACTTGTCTACTATTTTCTATATTCCCTCATTTATCTACTGTAGCTCTATGTTGCATTAGTAGCAGGGAGGAAAAAAAAAGAAAAAAACAAAGTTACTTTAAACGTTAAGATAAAGTGGCCGTATGACACTTAGGATTTGAAGAATGGATGAATGATGGAAGGGAAAATATGACTTCTGGAAAAAGGATGGCTAAGGCCATGAACTTCTTGGAGCAGGGATATCTATATTTAAAAAAAATTATTAAAGTGTAAGTGATTTACAACATTGTGAGATGTCTCTAGTTTGTATGACTGTGTATACTGAGCACTAGCTAGGTAGCTGGCACATGGTAGATGCGGCGTAATTGTGGGTGGATGGATGGAGTCTCAGCATCACCAAGAACACTTCAGTATCTTATCATAATCATTTTGCAGTACATACACATTTCAAATCATCATATTGTACCCCTTAAACAATGCTACATGTCAATAATATCTCAACACAGCTAGAGAAAAATAGGGGAAAAAAAATAAAGTGGCTGTAACACATCAAAAGTTCAGGTGTGGCCACATCTTGGAGACAATTTATTGATGAAATAAAATCCTGGTTCCTGAAAACAGTTCTGGTCACTCCTTGGAAGGCCCCTGAGAATAGAAATCATGCCTGGGAGGCAGCAAAATTGGATTTGATAGAGTCCTTTCATGGTTGTCCACTAGTAAAAAAACTTGGTAAGTCAAACCATCCCTAGGGGACTGGGGATTTTGCGTTGGCTTGTTTTTTTTTTGTTTGTTTGTTTTTTCTTTTTGCTCAAATAAAGTGAATTTTTAGCTACTGACACGGATGTATGGGTGGATAGTGCAAGCCAGAGAGCATGTAGTTCTGGCTCCATTGGTTTATTATGACTGGTCGGTCCTAATTAAAAGACTCCCTTTGTCTTGTCTTTGGGACTTCCGGACATGGCACTCAGGTTTTATTTTTGGCTCTGAGTATCAATGTTTCTTCCTGTTTTGTTGCCAGATTAATGACATAATTCATGTAAACAAAGGCAACCCATGAGGACTATTTTCTCACCTTCCTTCTTACTTCCTAGGACAATTCTGGCCCCACAGCAGATCAAGCGCCATCTCCTGCATGTTGGTATTTTTGACAGTCCTCAATTAGAGGGGTGCAGTTAACTTCAGCCTGTCATTTGTGTGGGCTAAGCTGTTTGTAACATCCTTAAGGGGTCAGCCAGTGGTGGGAGGACCGTTTTCCTATAAACAAATGAAGGAACCTCTATGTCTGGAAGACACCAGCTGTGGTTTGGTTCCAGGGGCCTTTTAAGGAGGCAGAACTGTCAGCCCGCTTCTTCCTTGGCTGCAAAAGCCATCTCACTACCAGGACTGATGCTTCTCCCTTCCTTCATCAGAAGCCCCTGACCGTAGAGGCCTCTGGACCACAGAGATGTCTGGTTCCAGCTCCATTTCATCATACTGGTACTAAAGCTGTAACATTTACCACCAAGTAACTCTGTGGAAGAACTTATTCCAGGAGGTTGCTAGGTATGAAGTCATAAATCCTTGAGAAGACCAAGGAAAGTTGGTTTTGATTTTAGAATAGTTAGCGTTTCACAAAGACTATGTCACTGAAACCACTTTTGCCATAAGACTATTTCATTGGGAAAGTACTGATTCAAAAGGCCCTATGGTTAGAGGCATGGGAGGGAAAACATGCAGATTAAAAAAGAAGAAGAAAAAGAAGAAGAAAACATGCCAGTAATCCAGAAGGAGTTTAAATCAGGAAGACAAAAATGAAAAAGAAGAGGACCAGAAAAATCCAGCTTTGTTTTACATGACTTGAAATTTTTGTCTGATTTTTCAATAGATTGTTACCAAACCCCTGATAGTGGAAGGAAGTTTCTGCTCATTTACATAGAAGATGATAGTCTATGTAGAAATTTGCAAAGAATATACTCATTTATTAGGAGTAATAAGGTCACAGGATACAAAATTAACATTTGAAAAAATCAATCATATTTCTATATACTATTAGAAATAAAATTTTTTTAAAATATAGGAGTTCCCATTATGGCTGAGCAGTAATGAACCTGACTGCTGTCCATAAGGATGCGGGTTCAATCCCTGGCCCCTGCTCAGTGGGTTAAGGATCTGCCATTGCCACGAGTTGTGATGTAGGTGGCAGTCATGGCTCAGATCTGGTGTTGTGGCTGTGGCACAGGCCAGCAGCTGGAGCTATGATTCAACCCCTAGTTTGGGAACTTCCATATGCCATAGATGCAGCATATATATACATACACACACACATACACACACACATATATATATTCACATATATATAGTTTAAATAGCTCCAAAAATGGCATAATTATGTAGATATCTAAGAAAAGAGCATAATCCATATGATAAAAATTATCAGTGAAGATCATCAAGGAAGATCTAAGTAGATGGAGAGACATACCACATCCATGGGTTGAAAGACTCAACATAGTTAAAATGTTAACTTTTCTCAAAATTATCTAAGGATTTGACTAAATTCCAATCTCAATCCCATTATGATTGTCTTTTGTACATATACACTAGCTCTAAAATGTACATGGAAAAGAAATTAGAACAGTAAAAGCAACTTTGGAAAAGAATAATAAAATTGGAGAAATTACACTATACAATTTTAAGATATAAAGAACAGTGATCAGAACATTCTTTTTTTTTTTTTTTTTGTATTTTTAGGGCCACACCCACGGCATATAGGGGTTCCCAGGCTAGGGGTCTAATCGGAGCTACAGCTGCCGGCCTACGCTAGAGTCACAACAACACCAGATCCGAGCTTTGTTTGTGACCTACACCACAGCTCACGGCAACACTGGATCCTTTAACCCACTGAGCGAGGCCAGGGATCGAACCTGAAACCTCATGGTTCCTAGTCAGATTCGTTCCTGCTGCGCCACGACAGGAACTCCAGGACCTTCAAAATTTTAAACTTTTGCTATGTAAAAGACACTACTAAGAGAATGGAAAGCAAGTTAAAGACTGGGAGAAATATTTGCAAATCACACATTTGACAGAGAACATATAAACAGAATATATAAACAATTCTCAAAACTCGATAGTAATAAATGAAACAACCTAATTTTTAAATGGGCAAAAAATTTGAACCTCTCCAAAGAAAATATAAAGATGGTAAATAAGCACATGAAAAGAAGCAAAATATAATTAGCCATTAAGGAAGTGCAAATTAAGACGCAATAAGTGGTACATTAGAATGGAAAAAACAAAAAAAGACAATACCAAGTGTTGACAATCATGCAGAGCTACTGGATACAGTGCTGTTTGCAATGCGAAATAGTATAGCCACTGAGAAATTGTTCAGAGGTTTTCATAAAATCAAGCATACATTTAACATGTGACACAGCAAACCTACTCCTGGACATTTATCTTAGAGAAATAAAAACATATTCACACAGAAACCAGGTCACAGACATTTTAGCAGATTTATTCATAAACTCCAAAAACTGGAAATAACTAAGATGTCTTTCAGTGGACATTTACAATCAACAAACTATGGTACAATCGTTAACATGCTATTCAGCATTGAGGAGGGTACATGCAACAAATTGGATGACTTTTTTTTTTCCCTCAGGGCCACACCTGTGGCATATGGAGTTTCCCAGGCTAGGGGTCCAATCCGAGCTGTAGCCGCTGGCCTACGCCACAGCCACAGCACTGCGGGATCTGAGCTGCATCTGCAACCTACACCACAGCTCGTGGCAATGCCAGATCCTTAACCCACTGAGAGAGACCAGGAATCGAACCCAAAACCTCTTCGTTCCTAGTTGGATTCGTTTCCACTGCGCCATGATGGGAACTCCAAATTGGATGACTCTTAAAGACACTAAGCCATGCAAAAGAAGACAGTCTCAAAAGGTTACATATTATATGATGCCATCTAGGCTACATTCTTGAAAAAGTAAAACAATTGAAACAGACAATAGATTAGTGGTTGTTTGGAGTAGTGAGAGGGTTTGCCTCTAAAGAAATAGCATGTGGGAATTTGGGGCATATGGAAATGTTCTGTATCGTGATCATGATAATAGTTACTTTTATCTGTACTTTTATTAAAACTCAGAACTGTACACACAAGTACCAATTTTATAGTATGTTAATTTAAAAACTCTTTTTAAAGGATTCTTAAAATTTAAAAGTAGGCAGAGTTCCCATCGTGGCACAGCGGAAAAGACTCCGACTAGGAACCATGAGGTAGCGGGTTCGATCCCTGGCCTTGCTCAGTGGGTTAAGGATCCAGCGTTGCTGTGAGCTGTGGTGTAGGTCAAAGACGAGGCTCAGATCTGACATGGCTGTGGCTGTGGCATAGGCCGTCAGCAACAGCTCTGATTAGACCCCTAGACTGGGAACCTCCATATGCCACGGGTGAGGCCCTAGAAAGAAAAAAAAAAGACAAAAAAAAATTAAAGTAGGCTTTATACAGATATTGAGTCATTATGTGGTACACCTGAAATTAATGCTTTGTGTCCACTATGTCTCAATACAAAATGATTTGGCTTTATGTAATCATAGAATAGTACTAAGAGAATATTTGGAAATGAAAATGTTTTATATTTGTGGTATTCAATGCTGTAGCCACAAGTCACAGGTGACTAGAAAGCATGTAAAATGTGGCTAGTGTGTGACAGTAAACTTTCAAAAAGTTAACTTTAAAATAGGCAAATACGGCTAGCAGCTACTATGTTGAGCAGTATGGTTACAAAACACTGGAATTGCTATGTTGTGTTCCAGATCTTATCTAACTTGCCTAGATGTAGAAAACAGGAATATCTAGAATGATGAAAAAAAAAACAAAATTCATAACATATATCTCACTGAGAATGCATTGTAAGAAAGAACCCATACATTTAAAATACGGAGTTTCTGTCATGGCTGAGTGGTTAACAAATCCAACTAGTTTCCATGAGAACAAAGGTTTGATCCCTGGCATTGCTCAGTGGGTTAAAGGATTCAACATTGCCGTGAGCTGTGGTGTGGGTTGCAGACCTGGCTTGGATCCCATGTTGCTGTGGCTGCAGCATAGGCCAGCGGCTGTAGCTCTGATTCAACCCCTAGCCTGGGAACTCCCATAGGCTGTGGATGTGGCCCTAAAAAGACAAAAAATACAAAATAAAATAAAACAAAATAAGATGGCTAAAAAATTTTTAATAGGTAAATGAAACCTTTTAGAAAGTAGAACAGATAGAAAAATATTTTCCTTAAATAGTGATAAAATAAAAGTCCTGGGGAATTAATCTAGGAGACCCACGGTCCAAATAATGGTTATTCCAGAGATTTAGAGAAAAGAGAAGGAAGAAAATTATTAAATAAATAATAAAAGAAAACTTCCATAATTAAAGAAAATGCCTTGAAATTGAAAGAGGCCACTGAGTGACCAGTATTCTGAGGTTCACTAAAATAAAGAGAAGATCCTAAAATATATCCCAGAGTGGAAGGAAGAACATCAGTTTCAGAGGTTTGGAAATGAAATTTGCTTTGGACCAGTTGTTGCAATATGTATGCTAGAAGCAGGGAAGGACTTAAGGCTCAACCAGGAATCTATGTACAGCCAAATTATAAATATTTGTAAGAGGGAGAATAAAGACATTTCAGACACATCCCTGAACTGAAAAATAATTGCCTCCATGTGCCCTTTCTTAGGAAACCACTAGAGAAGATGATCCTAGAAAAGGAGAGAGTTACCTAAGAAAGTAGAAGAAAGAGGACCTCCAGAAAAAAGGTCACAAGGTGATGGCAGAGAAAAATTCGGGGATGACAACTGTGCAGCAGCCCCAAAGACTGTATCAAAACAGGAGAACAAAAGGGGCCTGGCAGGGAGTCTCCAGAGGGGGGGAAAAAAGGAAACTAGATAAATTATCAGATACGTTTGAGCTTTGGGGGAAAAAAACTACCAATAGACATTAACACATCCGATGGAGAAAATTGAACCATATGTAATGGGGTAAACCATATTTGCCAATCATGGGAGTATAAACAGTGACAATTGATTTAGCTAAAAATTGTGGTGTAGTTATGAGAACAGGGAGAGAGGAAAGGGAGTGTCTAAAGCCCTTGTGTCTTTACTCAACATAGCAGGAGCCAATTACGGAGCCTAATACGAAAAAATCCTGAAAGAGTATGAGCAAATGGAGATAAATTCCAGAAGAAACAGTTGAAAGAGATGAAGGTCTTGGGCAGTAGGACTTGAGGGTAGAAAGGATAAGGCTCCTGCTACTTGGGAGCAGATTATTTAATTTTAAAATTGTGTCCATATATTTTATGGAAGAAAAATCTTTTAAAAGAGGAGAGAGGAATTATGGTTGCTGGGCTATAGATCAGAGAGCAAAGATGCAGTCACTGAAGGGAACCATAAATTGTAGCACCATCAACTTCCTAAAGGTCCCCTTCTGCACACACGGCCCCCAGATGATGGGACCTATATTGTGAAAGAGAAGAGAAGGAAAGCCTTGCCCAAGCTCCACCCTCCCTTTTGGAAAATACTTGGCTCAGCTCACAATACTGGGTCTCTGTTTCATGATGTTTGCTAGACTGTACCCTTTTGGAGGTGAGATGTTTACCTTCCAGGGCCAGAATATTTCCTATATCCTTACCTGCCATACATGTGGCTGAGGAATTGCAAGAGCCCCAGCTTGCTTCCACCAACACTGGTTTGTCAAGACTTGTCTGCAAATTATTGTCGTGTGATGGTGATAGTGCCTTTGCAATGCTTATGGACTTGCTTTGTCTTCCATTTCCGACCAGGTGAATGGCTCATGATGTAATAAAGGGCCCGATTGATCAGCAGGGAAATGACAACTTAGCTACACTTGACTGCTTCAGTGTAACACTTTCTGCTCTCCTTCCTCCTAACCTTCCAGTCCTATTTATCTTGGTCAAGGAAACCCCCCATCCTCAAAGAGTCCTATGGAGACCTCACTGTTCCTCACATTGGCAGCAAAGTCACCATATTGATACCATGTGCAAACTTGCTTAAAACTCCACCACTAGTGCTCCCTAAATGATGAGACCTCCTTACATTCATCTGCTGTTATACTAATATGCTGTTGGCACTTCCTCTCACTCTTCATTCCCACTGGGTTTTTGACAGGAAGCTAATGTTTTGTCTTATAAGCAACCATAAATCAAAAATAACAAAAAAAAACAAAGACAAAAAACAAAAGGAGTTCCTGTTGTGGCGCAGTGGTTAACGAATACGACTAGGAACCATGAGGTTGCGGGTTCGGTCCCTGCCCTTGCTCAGTGGGTTAACGATCCGGTGTTGCCGTGAGCTGTGGTGTAGGTTGCAGACACGGCTCGGATCCCACGTTGCTGTGGCTCTGGCGTGGGCCAGTGGCTACAGCTCCGATTCGACCCCTAGCCTGGGAACCTCCATATGCCTCGGGAGCAGCCCAAAGAAATAGCAAAAAGACAAAAAACAAACAAACAAAAACAAAAATAACAAAGTCAGAGCAAAGATAAAAAGAGAGAAACATCACCAATCCATATCTTAAATTCAGGACTTGCTGTTGGGATGTTCATATTTTACTTTACTTTATTTTTCTTTTTACAGCCTTACCTGTAGCACATGGAAGTTACCGGGCCAGGAGTCAAATTTGAGCTGCAGCCAGGGCCTACACCACAGCCCTGGATCTGAGCTGCATCTACAACCTACACTGAAGCTTAAGGCAATACTGGATCCTTAACCCACTGAGTGAGGCCAAAGATCAAGCCCTCATCCTCAGGGAGACAACATCAGGTCCTTAACCTGCTGAGCCACAATGGAAACTCCAGGATGTTAGTATTTTAAATAATAAGGTTTTATGGCATAAATTCAAGAGGAAGGAAAGCAGGATCCAGGGAGGGAAATGCCTACAGATTTCCCCAGATTTGACAATCAATCATACAAGCAATTGTTGTAAAGCGCTGTCTCTTCATTCAGTACATAAAGGTCAGACAAACCACATGCCTTTGTGTACTCAGTCGTAGGACACTGGGTTTGGGGATTGAGGAGCTGCCAGAAACCTTATAACTTAAATATCAGAACTAAGCCTGCATGAACATGACTTTACTATTCATTCCAACATATTTTTTCCCAGTAGATATCTTCAGTGTTTACGGCAAGAGCTTCCTGAAAATCTATTTTGAAACAGTGGACTACTCAACCAGCCCCTTTCTCAGGTAAACATGGTGCTTTCTGGGGCAGACTTACCAAAGCATGACTTGCTCTAGAACCCTTACCTTTCTGCATCTATGAGCCCGAAACTATTAAATCATGAACTTTGTCCATTGGAATCCCCACACTGAAAAGCCTACCTTAAACCACTCAAAACTATATCTAGACCCCTACACAGATCTGCCCTAACCATTCCCTTTCACACTAATACTAAGATGTGGTCAAGGTGGTCTCCTTCCATATTGCAGCAACAAATAAACTGCTTTGCTTGAACAACAGACTCTGGCTGTGGTCGTTTGGGGGAGCTGTCAATCAACAAACACATGCAGGAGTTCCCGCGGTGGCACAGCGGAAATGAATCCAACTAGGAACCATAAAGTTGTGGCTTCAATCCCTGGCCTTGCTCAGTGGGTTAAGAATCCGGCATTGCCATGAGCTGTGGTGTAGGTTGCAGATGCGGCTCAGATCTGGCGTTGCTGTGGCTCTGGCATAGGCTGGCAACTACAGCTCCGATTAGACCTCTAGCCTGGGAACCTCCATATACCGAGGGTGTGGCCCTAAAAAAGGACAAAAGACCAAAAAAAAAAAAAAACCCAAAAAACAAAAAAAAAACACATGCAGATTTCCAATCATATTTACAGAGTCACAATTGTTGGCCTGGTGGTTTTGTTCTGTTAGCCCCTTTTCCACTTCTTTCATGCACTTAGCTTTTTTGGAGTTCTCCGGTGAGCCAAGAGATATAAAGAGGTTTGGTTCTCATTCCATAAAGTAAGGAAGAGAGACGGCTGAGTGCTGTAAATTAGGAAGGGTGTGTGGTGCCAAGGAAGCATGTAATAGGCCTACTGTGAGAAAGCTGCAAAGGATTAGGCCCCTGGGGCTGAGATGGGAATAATCACCAGGTAAGAGACTGAAAATGGAGAAGGAAACCCTTGCAATCTAAAGGATAAATGCACCTCTCTTAGGTTAGGAATTAATTAGCATTCTCTTCAATTCCCTTATCTTTGCAATCAGATAACTATTTTGTTTCTTCTGGCGACTTCTCTTTCACAGAAGTGAAAAAGAAAGCAAATATGTTTCAAATAAGAAGAGAACCAAAGAGAAAAGACAAGGTATCTGTTGTCTGGTATTCTTTGGGTGTAATTAAAAATACATATTCCAATCCTGGGCTAAAGTTTCCATACTGCATTGGTACAATAATACTTGCAATTTCTCTACTTCCTTGCCATCCCTGAAAGACCAGTGAGATAGGCCTTAATATCTGCATTTTAAAGATGAGGTGTCATATGCACATAGTAGGTTGTTTTGGTTATCCATTGCCACATATTTAACCACAGGAAACTTAGTTGTTTAACCATTATATGACTGTCCACCATTCTGTGAGTTCACATTTTAGTTCTTCTCTTTCACAAGATTAACGCCTGAGACAGTGAAATAACTGGAAGGTCCCAAATGGCCTTGTTTCCATAGCTAACAGCTGATGCAGTTTGCTGGCTAGCAACCTAACTGAAGCCATCTTCACGTGGGCTTCTCCATGTGGCTCCTGTGCTTCCTCACAGTAGGAGAGCTGGGTTCCAAAAGGAATGTTCCAAGAGGAAGAAAACAGAAGCTTCCAATCTTCTTAAGGCCTGGGCTCAGAAGTCCCATAATTTCACTTTTGCTGCATCCTGCTGGCCAAAGCAGTGACTGGGCTCTCCTCAAGATTGAAAGGGAGAAGGAAGAAAGTGAACCTATGCACAAAGAGAGGGAAGGAATTGATGGCAGCTGGCTGAGAGACTATCCCTTCCATAGGCACTCAACAAATATTTGTGGAATTAATCAACAAAGAGCATACCCAAGGGTCCACAGCTGGTCGGAAGCAGAATGAAAGCAGAGTAAGAATGTGGGTTTCTTGGCCTTTATCTCTACGATATTGAGGACACAGAGGCTCAAGTCAGGTTCAAATTCAAGCTCTGCCACTCACTCTTTCATGTTGAGAAAGTCATAGTATCCTTCTATACCTCAGTTTCCCCATTGGAAAAATAGGAAGAATGATAGGTCCTATCACAAAGGGTTGTTTGTTGTCTTTCTTTTTAGGGCCACACCTGAGGCATATGGAAGTTCCAAGGTTAGCGGTTGAATTAGAGCTGTAGCTGCAGTTCTACACCACAGTCATGGCAACATGGGGATCTGAGCTGTGTCTGTAACCTACATCACAGCTCACAGCAACACTGGATCCTTAACCCACTGAGTGAGGCCAGGGATCGAACCCGTATCCTCATGGATACTAGTCAGGTTTGTTACTGCCGAGCCACGATGGGAACTCCTCAAAGGGTTGTTATGAGGATTAAACTATTTAATATGTATAAAGTGCTTTTATTCTAAGAGTTTAAGTATACTTTTGTAGGGAGTTCCTGCTGTGGTACAGTGGGTTAAGGATCCGGAATTGTAGCAGCTCTGGTGTAGGTTGCAGCTGCAACCTCGGATTTGATCCCTAGCCCGGGAACTTCCATATGCTATGGGTGTTGCCAAAAAAAAGAAACACAAGGTGACCTAGAGTAGTTGGCTGTTCATCATATGTCCAATTATGACATCTCCCAAGACCAAATTAGAATGCATCTTCAAAGTCAGCCTACTCCTCATACTGGAGTTCAGGATATATTTTGTGGAGACAAGGAAAAAAGAAGACACTTAGACAACTTCCGGATTTTTAACATGAGCAACTGAGTAAATGAAGACAACGTCATTTGAAATGGTGGATTCTAGGGGAGGAGTAGGCTGAGGTCAGGAGAGGGAGATATCAAAACTAAGGGTCCTGTTTAGGAGACAGTATGAAAACCCTTTTTAGATATCACAGTGGAGATGTCAAGTCTGGAGTTCAGGTGCAGATCAGGCTGGAGATTTGGAAAACATGATACCTAAAGCTGTCAGACAATAAGATCATCTATGGAGACAAGGGGGCTGAGAACCAAGCCCTGAGACCATCAGTGTTCAGAGGGCAAGAAACAAAGACAAACCATGAAAGATACAGAGAAAGAGAAACCAGGGAGGTAGGAGGAAAACCAGAAGTATGAGGTATGTCTAATTTCAAGTGAAGAAAGTCTTTAATTCTAAGTCTTCTATGACTCTAGCTTATCTTTAAACAATCCTGTAGGCAATGGCTTCACTATTTCAGCTCAACAATCTACCTCTCCCAAAACTACTAAAAAGATATTTACAACGATCAAGTCTTTGGACCACAGCCCAACATCCTCCCAACCACCTATGTGGTTGATTTTTCCTCTTCCTGCCCAGGGGAAGGTCAGCCAAAACAAAGTCCTCCTGCACAAGAGATTTATTCTCTGGCCTTTATGATCTGAAATGAGTCTTCTCTCATTTAACCCAGCACTGACTGCCCTGTGCTAAAAACCGTGTGTGTTTAATAGACATGTTCTCCCAACAAGAGATGGCTCCAAAGAGCATTTTTCTTCTCGGTGTGGACCAAAAAGCATTTCTTCTTTCCCTGAATACTCTGAACTGCTCTTAGAACCAGGAGGGTAGCGCCTTCCTTGGCTCCACATGTACATATAAAAGTCTAACTCAGGTCAGGGATTAAAAACATTGAACAGCTCAAGAACTGGTTTTAGGAGCGGAAGTACCAAAGTTACCACCACCTAGCTCTGGCTAAGCCCTGGGCGTTGCAGCTAATCAGCTAGTAACATTGAAAGACTCCTTTTATGGAGGGCTTCCCCACCATCAGTGAACTCATTTTATATAAATATTTAGCCAGGCAATAAACTGGACAGCCTATATTACTCAACATCAGCCTCAAAAGACCCTCCCGGTATATATACACTGCATCTTGGTGGAGCAATACATTTTACAGACATGACATGGTCAGCAATAAATATACCAGGGTAGGTCAAACCCTATTTGATTCTCTGCTTTTAACTGTCTTGGGCTTTGTGTGTTTCTTTAATCAGTTGGATGATTTAGATAAACAACGTGTATTAGTCTTTGTAAGTATAACATGCCTTGAACTTTCTCCAGATATTCATTCCCATTCATCATCATAATAGTTGTTCCCCCTTGGCCATCATTAAGATTAGAAACGTCCTTGAACCATTTAATGATATTCCACAAGACTGGACAGACTTTTCATGCCTTGATGAATTGCGATCACTCAGCTTAGACCAATGAAATTGGATATCCTTTAATGTGTCCAAAGACTGAAGGGGTTTAGGAAAAGTAGTGCTTGGGAATAAAAACGGTTTCGCAGAATTTGGGTTCATTTGGGGGAAGATGCATGATTTAAGCAAAAATTGATTTATGAGTATCTAATCTAATAACTAACTGCAATGGATGTTTTTCTTTGTTCATACTCCTGAATATGGTTTTACCTATATATGTCCATTTACTAGAGAACTCTTTAGAATGCTTAAAGGAGGTATAAAATTATTTTTTAAGCCCAAGTTAGAGTGTTAAAGAGTGAGGTTCCTCCAGGCAAAGTGACTTTAAGATCTTCACACTGATGAAGGGGAAAATATAAAAACAAAGCTGGGAATAACTCCATTTGTAGCAGCATGGATAGATCTAGAGACGATCATACTAAGAGAAGTAAACCAGATAAAGACAAACATCAGGAGTTCCCATTGTGGTGCAGTGGTTAACAAATCCAACTAGGAACCATGAGGTGGCGGGTTCGATCCCTGGCCTTGCTCAGTGGGTTAAGGATCCGGTGTTGCCATGAGCTGTGGTGTAGGTCGCAGACATGGCTCGGACCCTGCGTTGCTATGGCTCTGGTGTAGGCCGGCGGCTACAGCTCCGATTCAACCCCTAGCCTGGGAACCTCCATATGCCGCAGGAGCGGCCCTAGAAAAAGGCAAAAAAAAAAGGCAAACATCATATGATATCACTTATATGTGAAATTAAAAAAAAAAAAAAAAGATACAGGAGTTCCTGTTGTTGTGCAGCAGAAATGAATCCGACTAGTAAGAATGAAGTTGTGAGTTCAATCTTTGTCTTTGCTCAGTTGGTTAAGGATCTGGTGTTGCCATGAGCTATGGCTTAGGCTGGGAGCTATAGCTCCGATTCCACTACTAGTCTGGGACCCTCCATATGCTGGCGGGTGTGGCCATAAAAATAAAAAAAATTAAAGAAAGATACAAATTAACTTATTAGTAAAACAGAAAGAGACTCACATACATAGAAAACAAACTTAAGGTTACCAAAGAGGAAAGGGGGAAGGGGTAAGTTAGGAAGCTGGGGTTAACATATACACACTACTCGATATAAAATACATAACCAACAAGCCCTACTGTATGGCACAGGAAACTATAGTTGATGTTTTATAATAACCTATAAGGGAAAAGAATATGAAAATATACATATATAAATACATACATAATAAATCACTGTGTTGTTTACCTGAAACTACCGCAATATTGCAAATCAACTATACTTCAATAAAAATTTAAAAAAAAAAAACAACTTATACAACTCAACGGCAAAAAAAACCCAACAAGCCAATTTAAAAAGGGGCAAAAGACCTGAATAGACATTTCTCCAAAGAAGATATATAGATGGCCAATAAGCACATGAAAAATTGCTCAACATCACTGATTATTAGAGAAATGCAAATCAAAACTACTGTGAGGTACCACCTCACACCTGTCAGAATGGCCATCATTAACAAGTCAACAAATAGCAAATGCTGTAGAGGGTATGGAGAAAAGGGTACTCTCCTTCACTGCTGTGGGAATGTAAATCGGTACAACCACTATGGAAATAGTATGTAGGTAGCTCAGAAAACTAAATATAGAACTACGTATGACCCAGAAATCCCACTCTTGGGCATATATCGAGAAAAAAACTTCCACTGAAAAAGGTACACACACTCCTATGTTCATTGCAGCACTATTCACAATAGCCAAGACATAGAAACAACCTAAATGTCCATCGACAGATGAATAAACTAAGACGATGTGGTATATTGGAGTTCCCATTGTGGCTCAGTGGTTAGCAAACCCAACTAGCATCCATGAGGATGTGGGTTCGACCCCTGGCCTTGCTCAGTGGGTTAAGGATCTGGTGTTGCCGTGAGCTGTGGTGTAGGTTGCAGATGCGGCTCGGATCCCGCATTGCTGTGGCTCTGGTGTAGGCCAGTGGAATCGGAGCTATAGCTCCCAGCCTAAGCCATAGCTCATGGCAACACTGGATCCTTAACCAACTGAGCAAAGACAAAGATTGAACTCGCAACTTCATTCTTACTAGTCGGATTCATTTCTGCTGCACAACAACAGGAACTCCTGTATCTTTTTTTTTTAATTTCACATATAAGTGATATCATATGATGTTTGCCTTTTTTTTTTGGCCTTTTTCTAGGGCCGCTCCTGCGGCATATGGAGGTTCCCAGGCTAGGGGTTGAATCGGAGCTGTAGCCGCCGGCCTACACCAGAGCCATAGCAACGCAGGATCCGAGCCATGTCTGCGACCTACACCACAGCTCATGGCAACACCGGATCCTTAACCCACTGAGCAAGGCCAGGGATCGAACCCGCCACCTCATGGTTCCTAGTTGGATTTGTTAACCACTGCACCACAATGGGAACTCCTGATGTTTGTCTTTATCTGGTTTACTTCTCTTAGTATGATCGTCTCTAGATCACTCAGCTTAGACCAATGAAATTGGATATCCTTTAATGTGTCCAAAGACTGAAGGGGTTTAGGAAAAGCAGTGCTGTGGCTCTGGCATAGGCCGGCGGCTACAGCTCTGATTGGACCCCTAGCCTGGGAATCTCCATATGCCGTGAGAGTGGCCCAAGAAATGGCAAAAAGACAAAGAAAAAAAAAAAGAAGTGGTATATATACACAATGGAATATTACTCAGCATAAAAAAATGCCATTTGCAGCAACGTAGATGGAACTAGGGGCTCTCACACTAAGTGAAGTAAGTCAGAAAGAGAAAGACAAATACCATATGATATCACATATCTGGAATCTAAGATACAGCATAAATGAACCTTTCCACAGAAAAGAAGGCATGGACCTGGAGAACAGACTTGTGGTTGCCAAGGGGGAGCGGGAGGGAGTGGGATGGACTGGGAGTCTGGGGTTAATAAATACGAACTACTGCATTTGGAGTGGATAAGCAATGAGATCCTGCTATACAGCACAGGGAACTCTATCTAGTCACTTGCGATGGAGCATGATGGAGGATAATGTGAGAAAAAGAATACATATGTGTGTATGTGTGTGACAGGGACACTTTGATGTACAGTAGAAAACCGACAACACTATAACCCAATTATAATGGAAAAAATAAAAATCATTAAAAATTTTGTTAAAATTAAAAAATTTAAAAAAAAACAAGCCTGTCCTAGAATATACTTTAACTGTCTTAGGGGGCTGAGAGACTTTTGTCTCTATTTTATGGGGCCAGGCTGCTGTGGACAGCCACTGTGAGAATGACGTGATCCTAAATGCCTGTGTGGTATCAATAGGCAGATATGGCAATTCGAGCCACAAATATCTTTGGTATTTTCATAACAGATCAATTCCACCAGCCCTAAAAACACTGACGTTGCTATAGTTTAGAACTGGATGACGATATTGGCATATTTAAAACATCTTTAAGTTCCTCCACAAACCACCATCAAAAGCATTAGGAACAGGACCCCGAGACTGGTATTTGAATCCCAGCTCTCTTACTGGCAATTTGACCTAATTACTGAAAAGAGCATCAGTTTCTTCCTTTCTTCATCAATTATTTATCGAGCATCTATAATGTGCCAGGTGCTATCCTTGGGATACATAAAAGAACAAAACAGAATATAGGGTTCACATTCCTTCACAGTTCTAAAGTAATATAACTTCCTGCCGTCCAGAACTGTCATATGGGTCAAACGAGGTACCATAAGTAAAGGCACTTTATAAAGTGCTTTTCTCCCAGATGCAAACCCTAAGAATTTGAGTGCAAGGACTTTATTGGGGGGGTTAGAGGAAACACTGACCATGGGGATGTGAGATGGGGAGGGGAAGGTAGGCAATAAGGATGCATTAGCAAGGAAGTCACCACTGTGGGAAACTGGAAATACCAAACAGACATTCTGGGAAAGGATGCAAGCATAAGCCTCAATGATATTCTGACCCAGAGTGAGGATAAAATACCCAGCTCCTGAGAACCAGGAGTTGAGAGCTGCTCCAGGAAACATTAATTCCCTTGCACTTCTGGCCTGCCACATGGAGTTTTGGAGAGAACCCTTGGGCACAGATATGCAGATACTGGTAACTGGAAATCAGCTGGATCACACTGAAAATGGTCGTGTCCAAGGACATGGAGGAGGATTGTCAGTAAATGATACAGACGTGCAAAGAAAGGACTGTACTAATGGCTCACTGTTGTCATCATCCCTCCCCTGGCCAGGTGCCTACCTATCCACACCCCCAATCCATGTGCTCCAATATTTAATAGCCACCTGCAGCCTATCTTGCAATACATTTGTAACTCTTATTAGTATTCAGCTAGATCTGGAAATAGTCAAGCCCTAAGTTTCACAAACTAGAGTTTGTGGGCTCTGGTGAGTTTACAGATACAACCTCCAGAACCCATGAATTCAATGAATTTTGCAATTGAATTTTGTTTTTCATTTTGATGACAAAATAAAGTAATACAAACATATTCGGGGTCACCTTGTAACTAATTCATGAAAGAAACTGTACTTGCCTTTACTTGTATTTATTTGCATTTGAGGTTTTAGTAATGTTAATGTCAAACAAAGGTTTTGGGTAATGGGACATGAGAAAGTGGGAGAACTGAAGCATGATCAGTGATGCCTGTAAACAGTAGTTTGGGGAGTTTCCCTTGTGGCTCAAAGGGTTAAGAAACTTACATAGTGTCCATGAGGATGCAGGTTCAGTTCACGGCCTTGCTCAGTGGGTTAAGGATCCGTCATTGTTACAAGCTGTGGCATAGGTCACAGACGCAGCTCAGATCTGGTGTTGCTGTGGGTGTGGTGTAGGCCTGCAACTGTAGCTCTGATTCCACTCCTAGCCCAGGAACTTCCATATGCTGCAGGTGTGGCTGTAAAAAGGAAAAAAAAAAAAAAAGTCTGAGTGATATTATCTTTATTGTTTAGGGTTGAACATAGATGGTACCAAGATCATTCTGAGTATTCACACAGAACCTTGGTCAGCAGTAAATGTAAGTGGTCAACTCACAACTAGGATTTTTTCATGAAATAGCTTCATCCTAATCTCCCAGGGTATTTTTCTTTTTCTTTTTCTTTTTCTTTTCTTTTTCTTTTTTTTTTTTTTTTTGCCACCTCCACAGCATATGGAGTTCCTGGGTCAAGGATCAGATTCTCTAAGCAAGCTAAGCTGCAGCTGCAGCAATATTGGATCCTTTAACTCACTGTGAGGGACCGGGGATTGAACCTGCAGAGACACCACTGATCATTTGCACCACAGTGGGAACTCTTCCCAGGGCGACTTTTAAGTGGATTGGCTGGAAAAATAATGGGTAGGTAGTTAAAGACAAGTTTATTATGCAAAAGGAAGAATAATGCCAATCCTGTCAGTAACTCAAATGATATTTCTCAAGTTCAAAATCAAGAGAATCAAGTCAACTAGTGAAATATTCAGTTCTCAAATAAATGCTTCTATATTAAAAATCAGCACTTCTGCTTCTAAAAAGATGGAATAAAAGTACTTTCCCCTATTCCTTTGACTAAGAACAGCTTTAAAAAACCTGGGACGTTATCTATTTAAAAAAAACGCATAATAAAAGGTGGAAAGGTGGACAGAAGTCAGACCACTGGGGACCTTGGGTCCTGAACAATATGGCATATGTTCCCCAAGTTTTCTCTTTGCCTCTTGTGTCCAGACTGGGTACTGGAGATGCCAGCAATCTGAAAACAACAATGGGCAGAGCCAAAATGAGCCCTGAGAAAAAGTCTGCTCTCTCAATTCCAGCGGACCAGAGAAGGAGAAGTCTAGAAAATAAGAAACTTTTAGATAGCAACTGCTCTTCTCCAGCCAAATACCATAGGTTAAACATCTGTGTCCCCAAGCCCAATCTTTCCAGTGAGGGGCAAGGGGAGAACCTAGACTCTCACCCTCATCAGGCTGTGACAGGTGTCCCAACACCCCCTCTGCCGAGTGGTATCAGGGAAGGCCAAATGGGCACTAGAGACTTTTGTCTCCTCCAAGGAGTAAAGACAAATCCCCTTCCCCTCCCAGCTGGCAGAGTGCCTGCAAAAATCTGGTGGGAGCCTGAACTACCACCCCCACCAAGCAGTAAGAAGGAGCTATACACATAAGAAATAGTTTCTATTTGGCTTTATGTTTATACAAGTGGTATTATTCTAAAATAATTTATCCGAACACTAAGCACCTGAGTTTTTTTTTTTTTTTTTTCTTTACAAGAGATCTTCATTCAAACAAGTAAATGTTCATTTAAAATGCATTATGGGAGTTCCCATCATGGCTCAGTGGTTAATAACTCTGACTAGAATCCATTAGAACTCAGATTTGATCCCTGGCCTTGCTCAGTGGGTTAAGGATCCAGCATTGCCGTGAGCTGTGGTGTAGGTCACAAACGCAGCTAGGATCCTACGTTTCTGTGGCTGTGGTGTAGACTAGCAGCTGTAGCTCTAATTCCACCACTAGCCTGGGAACCTCCGTATACCACTGCAGCCCTAAAAAGACAAAGGACTAAATAAATAAATAAATAAAAGGCATTTTGGGTTGAATTGTTCCCCACAACATTCATATGTTGAAGCCCTCACCCCCCATAACTTGGAATATGGCTGTATTTGGAACGATGGCCTTTAAAGAGCTGATTAAGGCAAAATGAGGTCATGTGGAAGGGCTCTAATCCAGCATGACTGATGTCTTTATATGAAGAGGCACTTAAGACACAGATATTCAGAGTAAGACAGAGAAGACAACTATCTACAAGCCAAATCGAGAGGCCTCAGAAAATATCAACCTTGCTAACACCTTGATCTAGGAATTCTAGCTTCTAGAACTGTGAGAAAATAAATTTTTGCCACTTAAGACAGTCTGTGGTACTTCATTACAGCAATCATAGCAGACTAATGCATAATCCAATTGGAAATTTGAACTTTTAATGGACTTTTAATGATAGGAAAGAATTATTGTTAAATGGTTTGGATGTGATAATGTGGCTAGGTTATTGCGGTTACATTAAAAAAAAAAAAAAAGACACCTTAACTGTTAACAATACATGTGGAAAATAGTTGGAGAAATTGGGAATGATCAACCAGGAAAAGTTAAGAATTTGAGAGGACTTTATATTTTCTTCCAATATTTATCCTTAAATTATTTTCCATTTTTATTTTTACTTTTTTAACAGTATAATACTTTATATTATTTTATTTTTATAGCTGGTTTACAGTGTTCTGTCAATTTTCTACTGTACAGCAAGGTGACCTAGTCACACATACATGTATACATGCATTACTTCTTTCTCACACCTTATCATGCTCCATCCTAAGTGACTAGATATAGTTCCCAGTGCTATACAGCAGGATCTCATTGCTTATCCATTCCAAAGGCAACAGTTTGCATCTATTAACCCCAAATTCACAGTCCATCCCGCTCTCTCCCCTTATTTTACATTTTTAATAACTTTATTGAGGGATAATTCACGTATCACACAATTAACCCATTTAAAATGCCCAGGTCAGTGGCTTTTACTGTATTGACAAAATTGTGCATTCAGTACCACAATTATAGCACTTCTTCATTAATTCAAAACCAAAAAACAAAAAATAATTCAAAATCAAAAAACAAAAAAATCCTATACCCCTTAATCATAACCCTTCAATCCCCTCCAATCCTTCCCATCCCTAGGCAACCACTAGTATACATTTTGTTTCCACAGATTTGCCTGTACTAAACATTTCAACTAAATGAAATCATGTAATATGTGTTCCTTTGTGACCGGCATTGTTCACAAAGCATAATGGTTTCAAAGTTCATCCATGTTATGTTATATCAATATTTTATTACTTTTTATTGTCATCATATTCCATTATCTGGTTATACTATTGGTTTATTGATTTATCAGTTGATGGACTACTTTTTTGGCTATTATGAATGACGCTGCAATGAACATTCATGTACATGTTTTTTGTGGACGTGTTTTCATTTATCCTGGGTACCTATATAGGAAAGGAAAACTCCTTGTTTAACTGCTTAAAAAACTGCCTGATTGAACCAAAGAGGCTGCATTTCATAGAATAAGTTGGAAAATGTCCCCTCCTCTTCTATTTTGTCAAAAAAATTTGTTAAGAATTGATATTAATTCTTCTTTAAATGTTTGGTAGAATCAACCAGTATAGCTTATACAGTAGTGCTTAAATTTGTGGGAAGTTTTTTTGATTACTACTAAGGCTCTTCATTTGTTATAGATCTATTTCCTCTTGACTCAGTTTTGGTAGTTTGGTATCTTTCTAGGAACTCGTCAGTTTCAAACAGGTTATTCGATTAATTGGCATGTAGTCATTCACACCATTCCGTTTATGTTCTTTTTATACCTGTAAGTTCAGTAGTATTTTCCTTTCCTTAATTTTTATTTTATTAATTTGGGTATTCTCTCTTTTTTCTAGTCTGTCTAGTTAACGGTTTGTCAGTTTTGTTGATCCTTTTGAAGAACAAACTTTGACTTCGCTCATCTTCTCTACTGTCTTTCTACTCTCTATTGAATTGATTCCCACTCTAATTGCCATTATTTCCTGCTTCTATTTGCTTTTAGGCTGCTCTTTTTCCTTTTCTGGTATCTTAAAGTGGACTGTTTGGTTATTGATTTTTGTAATGTAGGCATTTACAGCTGTAAATTTCCCTCTAAGGACTGCTTCAGCTGCCTCTCTTAAGTTTTGGTATGTTATGTCTTCTTTTTAACTCATTTCAAAGTATTTTCTAGTTTCCTTGTGTTTTTATCTTTAACTCATTGGTTATTTAGTTGTGCATTGTTCAATTTTCACATATTGGTGAATTTCCTCAATTTCTTTGTTATTAATTTTTAATTTTTTTGTGATCAGAGAATATTTTACATGTTTTAATCCTTTTAAAATTGTTTTAGAATCCTTTTAGAATTGTTTTATGGCCAAGCATAAGGTCTATCCTGAAGAAAATTTCACATGCACTTGAGAAGAATATATTTCATTTTGCTATTGTTGGGTAGAGTGTTCTAAGAATATATTCTTAGATATATGTTGTGTACAGTGTTATTCACATCTTTTATTTCCTTGTTAATCTTCTGCCTAATTGATCTAGTCAATATTTAAAATGAGGTATTGAAGCCTCTGGCCATAATTGCTGTATTGTCTACTTCTCCCCTCAATTGTGTCAGCTTTGCCGCATGGATTTTGAAGGGTCTGCTGTTATGTACATGTATAATTTTTATAAACTCATGATGGATTGAGTCCTTTATCATTATAAAATTCTCCTCTTTACCTCTAGTGTTATATTTTGTTTTAAAGTCTATTTTGTTTGATATTGTATAGCCAATCTAGGTGTCTTTGCTGTTCAGCATTTTTACTATGTGCCTATCTGTGGATCTCTTTGTAATTACACTACTTGAAGTTCATTGAGCTTCCTGAGTGTGTAAATCCATGTTTCAGCAAATTCAAGAAGTTTTTAGCTGCTATTTCTTCAAATACTTTTTCCGCTTCTTTCTCTTTCTCCTCTCTCTCCAGTAGGCTTATGCTGGTGAACTTAAAGATGTCCTCCATTTCCCTGAGGCTCTTTACTCCTCACTTTATTTTCTCTCTGTTCTCCATATTTTATAATCTCTAGCTATCTAATAAGTTCGCTAATTCTTTTTTCTGCTAGTTCAAATCTACTGTTGAGATCCTCTAATTCATTTTTAAATTTTGGTCATTGTAATTTTCAACTCCAGAATTTCCATTTAGGTTTTTTATTTATAATTTCTGTCTCTTTACTGATTTTCTCTATTTCATGAGATACTGTATTCATACCTCACTTTACTTTTTTTTTGTCTTTTTTGTTGTTGTTGTTGTTGTTGTTGTTGTTGTTGCTATTTCTTGGGCCGCTCCCGCGGCATATGGAGGTTCCCAGGCTAGGGGTTGAATCGGAGCTGTAGCCACCGGCCTACGCCAGAGCCACAGCAAAGCAGGATCCCAGCCGCATCTGCAACCTACACCACAGCTCACGGCAACGCCGGATCGTTAACCCACTGAGCAAGGGCAGGGACCGAACCGGCAACCTCATGGTTCCTAGTCGGATTCGTTAACCACTGCACCACGACGGGAACTCCTCACTTTACATTTTTAAACATGGTTTCTTTTAGTTCTTTGAACATTTCTGTCTTGGATGATTTAAACAACATTTATTTCTAACAATTCTGAAGGCTGAGAAGTCCAAGGTGAGGGTGCCAGCATGATTGGATTCTGTTGAGAGCTCTCTTCCTGATTTGCAGATGGCTGTCTTCTTGCTGTTGCCCTCACATGGCAAAGAGCAGAGAGAAGAAACTAGTTCTCTCAGGTTTTTTATAAGAGCTTTAACCCAACTCATGATTGCTTCACTCTCATGACCTATCTCCCAAAGGCTCCACCTCTTACTATGATCACATTAGAGGCTAGGGTTTCAAATTTTTAATTTGGCGCAGGGCCACAAACAACCATTCCATAACAATATTTGTAATGGCTACTTTTAAGTCATTGTTAAATTTGACACCTGGTTCCCCTCTGAGATAGTTTCTGTTGCCTTTTTCCATCCATGGATGGGTCATATATTCCTACTTTTTTGCTATCTTGTCATTCTTTGTTGAAAACCGGATATTTTAGGTGATGTATTATAACAACTCTGCTTACTTATTTCTCTCTCCCCTCTCCAGTGCTTGTTTTTGTCATTGTTTGATTGCTTATATGACTTGTGAAATGGCTACACTATTTTGGTGAAGTCTATTTTCCCCATGATTGGGGGCACATCATGTTCCCTGAGGCTTTTTTAAAAATATCTGTTGGTATCCCCTTAATTTTAAACATGAATCAAAAAAAATTAAAGTAAAACATGAAAAATAGGACTAGACACTGAGACAATGGAAGAGATTTTCATCATCAACTCTGAATCCACTCTTTGCCTCTGGGAAGGATTCTGGTTTGGCCAGGGCATCCTATTTGGGCAGCTGCTCAGGAGAAATCCTAGGCAGGGGAGCTGGATGTGGCCAGATTACAAATGGTAATCCTCACTTAAAAGCCTCACACTGGCCAACCTGAAGGGATGGAAGAGCACATCCAAGAGCAAGAGGCCTTCCTGAGACTAGAGCAGAAGGTGATGAGAATGTGGGACAAGTTTGTTCCCACCCAGTCCCTTTTATACTCCATTCCTCATCCCCTGGAGTTGTTATCCCTACCGAGATCCTTTTTTCCTTATGTATCCCTCCAGGATGGGGGATACATATTTTCTTGTATTATTATACAAGAAATACTTATATATAGCATTATATAAGAAAATACAGTACAAATATTTCTTGTAATACATCACTGTGATGTATTATAACAACTCTGCTTACTTATTTCTCTCTCCCCTCTCCAGGGCTTGTTTTTGTCATTGTTTGATTGCTTATATGACTTGTGAAATGGATACACTATTTACAAGAAAATACTTATATATAGTCTTTGTCCTAGTCCTTATCCCAAAGACAGGATGTTATACTCTAGTCTTTACCCTGCTAATTTAATACATCTTGAAGATCTTTCCATGCCAGTAAAAAGAGAAACTTGTCTTTTTCGACAGCTTCATACCATGGATAAAGCATAATTCATTGAACATCTTTATGATTAGTATGGGTTATCCCTATCCATCTGTTATGACAAACATGCTACAACAAATATCCTTGCACATAGGTCATTTTGGTATGTGTGCAAGTATATCAGTAAGATAAATTCCCAGAAGTATGTTGACGACTTAGAGGATAAATGCAGATATAATTTTGATAAATATTGACAAATTGCCCTCAGAAGTGCTATATTACATACTTCTACCAGCAGTATTTGAGGGTATTTCAGTATGGTGGATTGAAGTTTTAGACATTTGCTTAACAAACAAGCAATCCAAAAACACAGTATTCAGAGTAGGTCATATCAAGGTAGGAAGGAGGTTGGAGCAACTATGGCATCATTGTAGCTCAGCATGGCCAGAACCATAGACCCACCCATTATTATTATTATTATTATTATTATTATTATTATTATTTTAGGGCCACACCTGTGGCATATGGACGTTCCCAGGCTAGGGGTGAAATTGAAGCTGCAGCTGCCAGCCTATGCCACAGCCAAAGCAACACAAGATCCGAGGCACATCTGTGACCTATGTTGCACCTTGCAGCAAAACCAGATCCTTAACCCACTGAGAAAGGCCAGGGATCGAACCCACATCCTCATGGATACTACTGGAGTTCTTAACCTGCTAAGCTACACTGGGAACTCCCAGACCCACTATTTTTTTTTTAATTATTTATTATTATTTTTTTCCCACTGTATAGCAAGGGGGTCAGGTTATCCTTACATGTATACATTACAATTACATTTTTTCCCCCACCCTTTCTTCTGTTGCAACATGAGTATCTAGACAAAGTTCTCAATGTTATTCAGCAGGATCTCCTTGTAAATCTATTCTAAGTTGTGTCTGATAAGCCCAAGCTCCCGATCCCTCCCACTCCCTCCCCCCTAGACCCACTATTTTTAAAGGAAGCCTAAACTCTAGGGATCTCTGACTTAATCCATATCCTTAATCAGCACATGAGAAAACTGTGACCCTAAGAATTTAAGGGACTTGTTCAAGGCCACCTAGAGACTAGTGGGCCAGGGCCAGCATCTGATATTCTGCCCTCAGTTCATTGCACTTCCACTGCTTCTAGAAGGTAGAACAGTGACCCTCAAAGTTACCCCTTCCCTAATCCCCATATTACACTTGTTATGTTGCTTACATGGTGAAAGGGACTTTGCAGATATGATTGAAGTATGTACCCTGAGATGGGGAGATTATCTTGGCTTGTTCAGATGGACCCAATCTAGTCACAAGAGCCCTTAAAAGTGTAGAACCTTTCCCTGCTGTGGCCAGAAGAGATATGTTGGAAAGATAAAGCCAAAGAGATGAGTCAGGGATGCAAAACACAAGAGGGACTCAACCCAGCTGTTCGCTGGCTTTGAAGCCAGAGGAAGGGAGCCAGGAGCTGAGGAATGTCTGTGAAAGCTGAAAACCACCCCCAGCCAACAGACAGCAAGGAAATGAAGATCTCATCCTTAATAACCCCGTGAAACAGAATCCTGCCAACAGCCTGAATGAGCTGGAAATAAATTCTCCCCTAGCACCTCTCACAAGGAATGCAGCCCTGTCACCATCTTGATTTTGACCCATGGCAACCAGAGAAAAGAAATCAGCCAGAACTTCTGACTTACAGAATTGTGAGATAATCAATTTGTATTTTATGCTGCTAAGACTGGGGTAATTTTGTAAGGAAGCAATAAAACTATGTTCTCTGGAACGATTAAACTCCTCCTCCACATTGTCTGTTCCATGTGGCCAGGAGGAACCTTCATTTATTCAATATTTATTGAGGGCCTATATTATGTGCCAGGCACTGTCTCAGGTGCTGGAGGGATAGCATGAATGACACAAAAATGCCCTGTGTTTCAGTGAGCTTACTTTCAAATGGAGGGAGATACATAAACCAACGAAATTTGTCACTTATATGATAGATTAGAAAGTGCTACGTGCCAGAGGAAAAGAAATAACACAGAAAGGGGATACAGAGTGCTGGGGGATGAGGGGGCAGGTAAGGAGTATGCTCATTGAGAAGTTAAGATTTGAGCAGTCGAAGGAGATGAGGAAGAAGCCAGCCACTGTGGATCCATCTGGAAAGTCTTTCCGAGGATAACTAAAAGCATGTGTGGTGGTTCTGAGATAGGAGGACGTCTGAGCTGTTTGGAGAACAGTGAGGAGCCCAGGATGGTTGGAGCAGAGTGAGCAAGGGCAGGCCAATGGGTCTGAGAGTGTCAGGGAGCAAATCTCAGGGTCTGGTAAAGGCTCGGGGACAAGGAGTACTGCAAGGTTTTGAGCAGGAGTGCACCAGGATTGCATCCTTCTGGCTGCCAGGTAGACAAGTACCTGGGTGGGGGAGGAGCCGAGAGCAGACACAGGGATACCCATGAGGCCCTAATTGTAATGGCTCAGGTCAGAGTGGTGGATGGTGGCAGCCGAGATGATGAGAAATGGGTGGCCCCTGGATACACTTTGAAGACAGGCAAGAACATCTGTTGATAGAATCATTGTAAAATAGGAAAACAGATCCAAGGATATTGGCTTGGAGGCCCCCAACGGGCCTTGGTTCTGGATTTGTGCCCTTATGCTGCCCCTTCCTCTTGAATCTGGGCTGAGCCAGGTGACTCAATTTAAGCAATCAGTGTGACAAGAGAGATGCTGGGCCAGCTCTGGACTGAAACTTAAGAAGCCAACAGCTTCTGTTCTGGTGAATCTGGGGACTTCAAGATACCATGTCCTGCACAAGAGGCAGCATGAAATGACCATGTTGAGAGGCCTCATGCAGAGGGAGAGGCCCTGAGCCCACACGGAGGAAGGAATGGCAATAGGCCCAGCCCCGGCTCACCCTCCAACTAAGTTCAGCGCACCCATGACCATCCGTGAGAGCAGCAGAAAAGCACAGAGTGAAATCAACCTTCACTGAATTGTGAGCAGATAAAAGCGGTTGTTGCTGAGGCAGGGGCAGTTGGTTAGGCTGTGACATATGAAAAAAAAGACCCCCAAAATTTTGGTCCGAGCACCATGAAGAAATGGGGTTACCATTAACCAGATGGAGCAGGCATCTAGTTAACAGGTTTGGGGAGAAATCTTGGGTGGAAAGATTAAAATCTTACTATTTCTAAATGGAAAAGAATACAAGTTTTTCTTAATGTAGTATAAAAATTTAATGTAGTAAAAAATCTGAAGCATTAGCTGGATTTTTTTTCCCAAAGGCCAGAAAAGGCCATTTTTAGGAGCAACTCTTGGCACCTACAACATAATCATCACAGCAAAGGGTAAGGGGATTATTGAGACTTTTTTTTTTTCCTTCTTTCCAGCCTCCAAAGCTCTGTTGACAATCAGTAAAGCCCCCGTGGCAGTCTGAGGCAAAGGAGCCCTCACCCAGCTTTTCTGGCTTTGCCACTGTGGTTTCAGGGCTTCTGTGACTTCACTGCATAAAGGGGAAACCACCGGGCTTGCTTTCCCTCCTGCTTTCCACAGCTGGTCACAAAGAACCGCCCTGGGCTCGGCTGATGGGCCTCTGGAAGTGAGTGTGCAGCCTTGGAGGAAGGCCCTGGCCAGTTTTAGATTTAATCCTTCCTGTGGCCAGAGATTTCAGAGACAGCAGCACAAGGGAAAGGAAGAACAGTGTGGTCAATCTGGTCAGCCTGTGGGTCTCTGAGGATAGACATCTGGACTAATACCTTGTATGATTTTCCCAAATGAAGTGCTAGGGAAAGGCAGTGTATACTGCTTAAGAATTCTTAACGTCCCAGAACAAATATTAATGTAAGGGGATAACTTTTTTTCCCCCCTTTTTAGGGCCACACCCTTGGCATATGGAAGTTCCCAGGCTAGGGGTTGAACTGGAGCTGCTCCTCCAGATCCGAGCCACATCTGCAACCTACACCTCAGCTTGGGCAACGCTGGATTTTTAATTCACTGAGTGAGGCCAGGGAATGAGGACATGGATTGAACCTGCATCCTTATGGATACTAATCAAGTTTGTTTCCGCTGAGCCACAACAAGAACTCCTAAAGGGATTACTTTTTTTTTTTTTTGCTTTTTGCTTTTTTAGGGCCACACCCTTGGCATATGGAAGTTCCCAGGTTAGGGGTGGAATCAGAGCTGCAGCTGCTGGCTTAGGCCACAGCCACAGCAACACAGGATCTGAGCCGCAACTTCGACTACACCACAGCTCACAGCAATGCTGAATCCTTAACCCACTGAGAAAGACCAAGGATCAAACCTGAATCCTCATGGATTCTAGTTGGGTTCATTAACCTCTGAGCAAGACCAAGGATCAAACCTGAATCCTCATGGATCCTAGTTGGGTTCATTAACCTCTGAGCTATGAAGGGAACTCCCATAAAGGGACTACTTTTATGTTGCCAATTTCTCACTTATTCCCACCTACAGCCTGCTGCCTTTGCCCATCTGCATCTCCTTCTCATGCTCAACCAGCTTTTGGGAAAAGTTTAGAACATAGTGATAGTAGAACAAACCATCATACACATGAAGGCTCATCTTCTGGGTTCAACATTTCCTTGGGCTGGTTCCTGGGAGGGAGGAGTGGCTTTCATCTGTTATCCCTCTGTAGACCCACCACTGCAACCCTAAGTAGGACCAGGAGCCTGGGCTTCACAGCCCAAATGGATTCCCAACAGTGAGCAATTATCGGGTTTATGTCAGAGTAAAGTTAATGGGTTTGACTTAATAAACATTTTAAGAAAAATATTAGGAGGCATTGATTCTTCTGGGGCTTGGGTTGCTGCTGTAGCACAGGTTTGATCCCTGGCCCAAGAACTTCTGCATGCTGCAGGTGCAGCCAAACAAGTAAATAAAATAAAAATAAAACTATAAGGAGTTCCTAGTGTGGTGCAATGGGATTGGTGGCATCTTGGGAGCACTGGGATCCAGGTTTGACCCCTAGTCTGGCACAGTGGGTTAAGGATCCAGTGTTGCCGCAGCTGTGGCTTAGGTTGCGCCTGCGGCTGGCATCCTTGGCCCTGGAACTCTATATGCCAAAAAAAAAAAAAAAAATTTACCATAAAATTAAATGTTACGTAAAGGACATCCAAGCTTGAGAGATGGTATTTTGGAAACAGGGGCCAGAGGAGATTGTTAGAGTTGGTATTGTGGAGACAGGCTCACAACACATGGACACTGTTTAACTCTGCTTCAATCTCTCCAAGTCTCTTCAAGTCATAACATGCCTTTGATTATCGTTTCTTCCAATGACCATTAATGCAATTCCAAGCCATTTCCTCAACAGTGTCCTTCAGTCCTTGCTGGGCTGCTGCTGTTTCGCTTCTGTTCACTTACCACCTCCTAAAAAGTGTCCATCTCCAGCAGCCCGGTGCCTATCAGCACCCACTTAGTTATAAACGTTCACTTCGTGGTTCATCCAGCCTTATCACCTGGAGAATGTCCATTGGATGTCAGGGATGCGGATGGCTCATAGGAGTTCAAGGCAGGAGTGGAGGCCCCCAGGGGTGCACAGGCAGACCAGTGGGTCCACCCTCTGCAGGAGAGGGTACAATGGCCACTAAGGCCTTGTGGAGAAGAGCATATGAAACAAAACTTATCTTAGTTTCAAGTTCCCCTGGAAGCAAGGAGTCAAGTGCAAGTAGTTCATCTGGGATTTGGTTCCAGGAAACATGGGTTCAGGGATGGGGAAGGGTGTGGGGAAGGGAAGAAAGCCGAGACAAGGTGTATTAATGAGTCAATGGCCACAGGGGGCAACTGAAGTTTCAACCTCTTAGCAACGGTGTAAAACACAGGCCTCAGAATTATCCTGCCCAAGAGACAAGGAAGCTCATTGAATGTTTAGACACCAACTTCTGTCCATTGCTCATTGAGAGCTGCTTCTGGGAGTGCTGATCCCCGGCCTTTTGGCCAGCTCTGCGCAAGGACAGAGCAGCTTTCTGTGGTTCCAGAACAAATTCTCAGGCATGAAGATGCAGGTGTTAGCCTGTAAAATTTGCCCGGGGCTCCTGAAATAGATACATGGGCAACGACAATGACCTGTTCTAGAACCTGTTTAAGCTGGCTTTTGTTGGCTAAGACTCTACCACCATGCTCATGGCACTGACCTGAGACCTGAGAAAATGTGTACTGACTGTGCTTTCAGTACTGTGATGGATTTATGCAAAAGTCTGAGGATAAAATATACCCACTCAACAGCATAACCTAAGCCAGGATTGTACAGGGAAGCAATAAAAGGGTATTGTATAATCCTAAAGGTCTGGACAGCTTTCCTATTAAGTTAAAAGTACAGGTTATAGAATCCCATTTGGGGATTCAGTATAGCCCCATTTTTGTGTTAAAAACAGAAAATGGGGAGTTCCCATCGTGGCTCGGTGGTTATTGAACCTGACTAGCATCCATGAGGATGCGGGTTCAATCCCTGGCCTTGCTCAGTAGGCTAAGGACCTGACATTGCTGTGAGCTGTGTTGCAGGTGACAGACGTGGCTAGGATCCCACATTGCTGTGGCTGTGGCATAGGCCAGCGGCTACAGCTCCCATTAGACCCGTGGCCTGAGAACTACCATATGCTGCTGGTGTGGCCTTAAAAAGTAAAAAAAAAAAAAAAAAAAAAAAAACCCACAGAAAATGTATACATAAGAAGAGTATAAGGATACAAGCTAAAGTGTTATTAACTGCTGTCTCTAAGGAAGTGGGGTTATGAGTTAAAATTTTTTTTTCTTGCTTTTATTTTTAATTTGTTTTGTAATAAGAATGGACTACTTTCATAATAGTGACCAGATTTTTAACATTGCACAAGAATTAAATACAATCTCAAGAGTCGAGACTACCTCCAGCATTTTTCTCGATCTTCACCCCTGACTTTCCTCCATCACACCCCCCACTCAATGCTTTACAAGACAAACTTTACTTGTCTGCAGGTAACTGGCATGTGACATCACCACTCTCATATATGGGAGATGAGAAATTTGGTCCAAAAGGCTTGTGAACACCAGAAGAGATGTCCCCACATCCATAAACTAAAACTCCATCCATTTTGCTGACAGACAAGCACCCCAGACCAGCAATGAGCACATGCTTATAGGTACACTGTATACAGTTCTACAGACACTGGTATCTGAGTTCAAGGTCATGTGTAGAAGGGGCAGTGTGAAGATGAGGAAGCACCCAGCAGAGGCAGACACACCGAAGGCAATGCGAGATGGCAGAGCTCAGACGAGGTTGCCAGGCCAGTCAGTCAGCACAGGGACCCCGGTTCCTTAGGGTGAAGCACACATCCTCTGCCTCCTCAGGTGGGGAAGACACTGCTGTTTCCAGACTCAGAGCAGGATCACAGTGATGGCCTTGAGGAATCCAGGCCAGGCTTAACTATACCCAAGAGGACCCAACATCCGAAGCTCAGGCCTTGAAAAGAAATAGAATCCAGGCCTACAGTTAGAATCATCGCATTAAAAGTGGGCACCTTCAAACATGGTTTCAGAGGCTGGGTGAGAGAAGGCAGACTAGGGAAGGTTACATCTGTTTCTATCTTGTCTACTTTTGTATGAAACAAAGTTGTTTCTATATCCATCCATCTCTCCTGGTTCCAGTATCTCTTCTTAAACATCTGATCTTCTAATTAAGGCGATTATACTACACATGACTTTTTTTTGCCTCCATGATTCTAAGTATCACTTTTTATTTCCCTCCAGGTTTCACAATATTCTCTAAATTTATTTGTTGTTGTTGTTGTTGTTGTTGTTGTTGCTATTTCTTGGGCCGCTCCCGCAGCATATGGAGGTTCCCAGGCTAGGGGTTGAATCGGAGCTGCAGCCACTGGCCTATGCCAGAGCCACAGCAACGTGGGATCCGAGCCGCGTCTGCAACCTACACCACAGCTCACGGCAACGCCGGATCGTTAACCCACTGAGCAAGGGCAGGGACCGAACCCGCAACCTCATGGTTCCTAGTCGGATTCGTTAACCACTGTGCCACGACGGGAACTCCAATATTCTCTAAATTTAAAAAAAGAAAGGTAGAAATTGGAGAATAAAGTCTTAAACCTGTTTTCTGGAGGGGTTATGCTCTTTTGTACTGGCTAGTCTTTAAACTCTTCATAAAAGAGGTGTTTAACAAGCTCAAACTTTTAAATATGAATGGAATAAAATCAAAAGGAGATGAAAGAAATGGCATTCCTGGTTCTGAAATAGGTCAGAGGATTTTCAGAGTCCAAAGTGTCCTGATAGTTTTATGTGATCCAATCCAGTTCCTGAAAAAAACAAAAAACAAAAGCAAAAAACCCTGCCCAAAGGTAACAGGTCTTTGAAAGCTTTTGAAGCCAAAGGCTCCCCACCAGCCTCAGCCCATTTCTTACTGAGGTCTCAGCCTTATTAAGAATGAGAAACAGATACCACGGCACCAACCTGTCTATGAGAACACAGCGAGACAAATGTAATTGCCTGTATGAGGAATATAAGTCAGCAACTCCCAAATCATTCATATTCACACCCACTCCATTTGGGTTGTCTTTCCTTTATAATTTGGCCATACATCGATGTCAAATGTATAATTTCATCTGAGGCTTTATCAGTCACCGCCCAGAGCCGTGATTAGAGGGTGCAGGAAACTTCCTCCCCCAGGCAAGTCTATCTTTAGTGCCTTCCTGATAGCTACTTCTTACATGTAAAATCAAAAGAAACGTCTTGGTTTTCTTATGTGGCTCCAGAATCACTAAATATAACATTGAGAAGCAATTTATCAACCGAAACCATTGAGTTTTCCTCTGCCACCACCATGTCTCCAAGCAAAGTGGTCTTATTCCTTTCCTTTGTTAATTTTTTTTATCACATTACAATGGAAACTTTAGGGATTTGTCTACTGACCATTCACTGATGTGCTAAGCTCATCTTCCGTCATGCTGGTGTCCAGCCTAATGACACAGAGATGCAAATGGATTCTGAACAATCAGAACCACAGCAAGACAGATAACGGTATGATTTCTGAAAGAAGTAACTTTTTACAAACAAAACAAAAAACAGGAGTTCCCATCCCAGCTCAGAGGGTTAAGAACCCGAAATAGTGTCCATGAGGATGAGGGTTTGATCCCTGGCCTTGCTCAGCAGGTTAAGGATCCAGCATTGCCCCAAGTTGCGGCATAGGTTGTGGATGCAGCCTAGATCCCAGCATTGCTGTGGCTGTGGTGTAGGTCTCAGCTGCAGCTCAGACTCGGAACCCAGCCTGGGAACTTCCATATGCGGTAAAAAGAATAAATAAATAACAGCTCTCCAATCTAGGATTCAAAAGATAATTTATTAGTCTGATAAGAGGGGTCACACAGTATACCCAGTAATATGCTTCTTTTATTTTTGTGCCTTTATCTTAAAAATATATTTAAACAAGAAACAAAGATAATATTGAATTTTCCCATAAATTTTGCTTTCTTATTTACAGTGTTACATTGTAAATAACATTCCATTATACACAAATTAAGGACTGCGCTTTACTGTAGGTTCTCTTTACATACTCTTTCATAATACAGTTTACACAGCTGGAAGCTATGCCGTATTTAAGCTTAGAAAAGCTTGAGGAAAGAAGTACAAACTTTATCAGTAAGACTATTATTTAAAAAGGTTCTGACCTTAATTCTCTGCTAGATTGTTTCACTGAAACCATTCTTTGTTAAAGAAAAATGCCCCATATGAGGGATGAGAACAACAGTTTAAGTTACCACGGGATCCACTTAAACTGGCTAACAAAGAAACACACTTTGTTACTAGTACTGTTATTAAAGGGACCACTGCCACCGGCAAATCATTTCCACAAGTAGACTTACTCTGTAGTTCAGACACACACAGTTACATCAAGGACAGTTGGTAGCTCTTTGTGAAATCAACGAAGTTTCTTGCCCTTTAGGTTTTACTTGTAAACAGTGAAAGCACACGTTTTGGGGAAGATGATTTAATCATTCCTGGTCTTAAGGTACACAATAAAGAGGGGCTTCTATTTCATCGAAGGAGAAGCAAGCACACACACACACACACAAACACACACACACACACAGTCCCGCTCATCTGCCGAAGGCCCGCATGTCACCAAGCGCTAACTACAGCAGCACTAGTGTTGTGAGCGACGCACGAGGCTGCGACAGGAATTATAAAATGAGGAAAATGTCCAGCTTCGGTTAAAAACCTCAGGTTCCGAAACGCCTCTCGGACGTTCTGTGCTCGGCCTGAAGGTTCAGTTCACGGGGCTCTCCAGGCGGCAGACCCCTCCTTCGATCGCCACGGACTGTCCGGCCACCGCCCCGGGGGGAAGTCTGGAAATGTGAGTCTGCAGAGGGGGAGATGGAAGAACGTTAGAGGTGCCAGCTCTGTCCCCCCACAGGCGACGAAGGCGAAGGAAACCCCAGAGCATCACGGCTTCTTTGTGCTTCTGAGCATCTCCAGGCTGTGTTGCTGGTAACTCAGGTGCAGACAGATACTGTTTGTCCAAATCTCAGGGAGTATGAGCAGAGTGACTGCTGCGGATGGAGCAAGTATGGCACTAACAGCGAGAGACACTGAGGCCGGGATGGCCCAGGCCCTGGACAGCACGGAGCTTACAGTTTAGTCACACTCCAAACAAAAATGGTTGCAGGCCAACCATATTGAGCCTATTCCAGTTAGCTGACAACTACCAATGTATTTACATTTTGTCCTCTAAACATTCAAAGCAGCTGAGGATACCTGATTCATGTTTATTCCCTACAATTTATTCCTTATGAGATTTAAATAGCTGACAAAAATCATATCTTTCAACAACCTCAAGTGAGGCAATGAGGTAAAAAAAAAAAAGAACTTAACAAAGTAAGTTAAAGACAGGCAGAGCTTCCTGGTGGCCACGACCAGACAGTGGGCCACGTGGTGTAATGGGATCACACAAAGCAACTGCTCAAAGGAGAAAACCGTTCCTGGGGCAGAGTCCAGGGAGCCAGTCCTCCTGCAGGGCTTCTTACACAGTAGGCAGTGCGTGCAGTGGGTAAGTGAGGACAGTGGAGTTTTGTAGGACTGGGCGTGACCGCTTTACTCAGAGGAGGCTGGCAGTAAAAGCTCTTCCACACGGGGTCAGGACGACGTTAGCCAGGAATTCCTTTCTGATGATCTGGCTTAATCCAGGGGGAGATAAATGTTGGAGTTGCTAAGAAGAACAGAGGGACCATATCTCCTTCAGGTAATCCTCTCGGATTCTGCTTCCCTGCACAAGCTTTTCCTGAGGACTAAACCTATCAAGCAGAGTTCAAGTCCTACAGAGAGAAGTCATTGGATGCAGCTGTCAAGGTGGCCAAGCCTAGAGTAAGTCTGATATCCTCTCATGCAACCATAAAGGAAGCAAGCGTATGTTTTAGGTGGAACAACAGGTAAGCTAACTGGTTCCAGTTTGAGGGTAGATGCTATTCTTGAGGTTCACTGCACAAGTCCTATTAGAGTAGCTGCCATAAATCAACAATTTGGAGAGTTCTGCAGAGTAGAACATGTCCTCTGGGTACTTAGTTTTTCTGCACTCAATGTAGGAAGCAATCTGTAACCTACAAGAGGGAGGTCTGTCAACTCTGGGATGGAGATCTGGGCGAGGTGGTCCCCGCGGCCTCTCCTGGGAGATGAGTATCAATGAGTTTGCTCACCAGGCTCACGTATGCCTCTGGGAACTGTGTCCCCGAATCAGACCTCAATATTGCATCTGAGGGCCATACCTGGGGCTCACCACATGGATATATTATACCAGAGAGGCCCACGGGAAGACAAACTTGTGGATCTTCTGCTTCTGGTGATGTTTCATTAACCAAGAGGGAGAAGTTTGAAGAGGGCATGCTGTTTGATTCTGCTACCCAGCAGCTCTTGTCACATCAGCCACAGAAAGCTCAAATCCACAGTTTCCGGAGCTCTGTGTTGATGGGGCCCTCTTACTCTTTCAGGAATTCATTAACATGAGGTCAAAGAATTTTTTCCTTGGGCATCATTCATCAATTTAAAAAAAAAAAAAAAAGGCTCTTCTAAACAAAGAAGATCCCTGAGACAGTAGGGGTCCTAGTCTATTTCAACCCTAATCTCATCCTCTTCAGCCATGAACATAGTCACACAGCTATGACAGGGATCAAGAATAAAGAAAACAACATGGTGGTTCCTCAAAAATTTAAACATAGAATTATTATTATTATCTTTTTATAGCTGCACCCTGGGCATATTGAGGTTCCCAAGCTAGGGGTCCAATTGGAGCTGTAACCACCAGCCTATGCCACAGCCATGGCAACCTGGGATTGGAGCCGCATCTGTGACCTACACCACAGCTCATGGTAATGCCAGATCCTTAACCCACTGAGCGAGGCCAGGGATTGAGCCTGTGTCCTCATGGATGCTAGTCAGGTTCTTTTCTGCTGAGCCACCATGGGAAATCCAAAACATAGAATTATTATATGATCCAACAATTCCACTTCAGGGTATATATTCCAAATAAGTAAAAGCAGGGACTCAAGAAGATATTGGCACACGATGCCCATAGCAGCATTATTCACAATAGCCCCAAAGTGGAAGCAACCCAAATGTCCATCAACAGATAATAAATAAAATGTGGTCTAAATATACAATGGAATATTATTCAGCTTTAAAAAGAAATGACATTCGGACACATGGTACAACATGGATCAACTTTTAAGACACTAGGGCTCAGTGAAATAAACCAGACATTGAAAGACAAATACTGTATGATTCCATTTGTATGAGGTACCTAGAAATCAAATTCATAGAAACAGAAAGCAGAATGGTAGTTGCTAGGGGCTGGGGAGCCAGAAATTGGGAGTCATTGCTTAAGAGGCACATAGTTTCAGTCTGAGAAGGTGACAGTTCTGGAGATGGATGGTGGTGATGGTTGCATAATAATGTAAATGCATTCAAAAGTACACTGAAAAGAATCAAAACGGTAAATTTTATGTTATGTATATATTAGCACATTTTTTTTAAAAGGAAGCAGAAATGACAATTTCCTTCCTAGTCCAGGAATATTTTGTCTTTTTTTTTTTTTTTTTTTTGCTATTTCTTGGGCTGCTCCTGTGGCATATGGAGGTTCCCAGGCTAGGGGTCGAATCGGAGCTGTAGCTGCCAGCCTACGCAAGAGCCACAGCAACGTGGGATCCGAGCCACGTCTGCAACCTACACTACAGCTCATGGCAACACCGGATCGTTAACCCACTGAGCAAGGGCAGGGATCGAACCCGCAACCTCATGGTTCCTAGTTGGATTCGTTAACCACTGCGCCACGACGGGAACTCCCAGGAATATTTTCTATAAGATGACATTAAGAGAAGGGGTTAGGTAGGAATGAATCCAAGCTACCGACTCAAAAGCACAGACATCAACATCATGAGGTTCTGTTCACAAACAGGTGGAACATTTACATTCAAGTTACTTATCTGTCCCTGAAAGATAATCCCAGAGTTCCCAGTGGCTCAGTAGGTTAAGAATCTGGCATTGCCTCTGCTGTGGCTCGGGTTCAATACCTGGCCCGGGAACTTCCACATGCCATGGGTGTGGCCCAAAAGAAAAGAAAAAAAGAGAATTTCACAGAAAACTCCATCTGCATGTTTCCCAAATATACAGGGAGAATCCAACAAGACTTTCTGGCAGGCCTAGTGGTCCAGGCACCAGAGAGGCAACAGAGAATAAATTAATTGTTAAAAGATCAAAGAGTCACCACACATTCAAGCAGACACCCTGCAACTTGACCAGGAGAATGTTAGTCTTAAAACAACTGGTTTTCTGCTGGGCATGAAAAAGACACAGCACTGAAACGAAGAAACTGCTGTCCCGCAGATCAGAGGACTTGATAGTAACCTCCTGAGATTTATAAAAACACAGATGGGCAATCCAAATTTACCTCTAACACTCCTACCCCACCAAGTTTACAACAGAAAAATATCTAAATAAACTGAGCCACACCACAGAATATCAAGGAGAGGGAGGAAGGAAAAGAAGAAAGAACTGGAAAAGATGACAACAGTCTTGAGGTATTTATTAACGGTACATGGGCAAGATATTTCAAAAATACATTGAGCTCTGTGTACATTGAGCTTTTTACATAAGACAGAAATGCTCTATTGGACAAACAAGATGTTAAGATTACTTCTCATGATTACCTCTTCTCTAAATCATCATCTAGTCAAGGGGGATTTTGCAATTACAAAACACACTGGCATGATCTTGGTGGTGAGGGGAATAGAATGGTTAACCATCCAAATGCATATCAACACTTTACCAGTTTCAGCCATCAGCATGATCTTCTGACTCATCAGGAAATCAGTAACCTTGGCCTGAAAAAGTTTGAGCCAAGATGTATTTGCAACTTTCTGTGGAGATTTCAGTGGAGCATCAAATCTTACACAGTGAGAGCTCTTCGGGAGAATATTTTATACGAATGTTTTTCTCTAAGAGTTCTTTTTGAGAAGTGGGTTTGAGTTCCTTGAGCCTAAATACAGACTACTTTCTGTAAAGAAAAGTTAAGTAACTCACTGAAGTTCAAATTCAGAACATGAGCTCTCTTTTTAATCACCACTATCCATAAATATTTGTTGAATAAATGGTTCAATTCATTTTGATAAAATATATGGTTATTTTACATAATGCATTTGCTTTTCATATTTCATAAGTGTTTTTTGATAATTTGGGTAAATGTAAGAAGAAAACCACAAGAAGAAAAGAGAGAAAGAGATGGAGAGACAGAGAGAGGACAGAGGAAGAGAAAGAGGAAGAGAGAGAAGGGCATGACAATTATAAGCAATAAATCATGTCTGGAGTCTAAGAGAGTATAAATTTTTGAGCACCTGAATTTAGAAAAATGAACAGCATACTTTCTTATTGATTATATGAAGGAAAACTAGATAATTTGGCATTTTACTTTTCCATATTTTTTGTATAAAAATATGTTCTGAACATTCTTTAATGATTCTTTCCTTTTGCAAGTCTTTGGTCATGAAAGCCTTTTTTAAAACTTTTATTACTGTGAATATATAGACAACCCAAGGGTAAAATTCATGGATTTTTTTTGTTTAAAATGAATAATATATATAAAGAACTTGTATGTCAGGATTTAAAAGTGCAATGAAGGAGTTCCCATTCTGGTTCAGTAGTAATGAACATGACTGGTATCCATGAGGTTGCAGGTTTGATCTCTGGCCTCGCTCAGTGGGTTAAAGATCCAGTGTTGCCATGAGCTGCTGTGTAGGTTGCAGATGTGGATCGGATCTGGTGTTGCTGTGGCTATGGCGTAGGGTAGCAGCTACAGCTCTGACTCAACCCCTAACTTGGGAACTTCCATGTGCTGCAGGGGCAGCCCTAAAAAGACAGAAAAAACATTTTTTTTTTTTTTTTAAAGCACAATGAAGCCTTTCATACTGTCTAAGGACTGTGCGGACTCTAGGGTGTCTTACAAGCATAAGAACTTAACAAGGTGTCTTTAAAACCATTTAAGTAGCAATGTACTTTAATTGGAACTAATGAGCAATAGCACATGAAAATGATAGATGCCAGAGCAGCAGCCTGATGCATTGTGGGCATTTCCATATTCCTTGCTCATACACCTCTCTAAACCCCATTCATACACCTCTCTCTGTTTCCACATCTCTAACATTCTTTTCTGGTTCTTTCTCCTGGGAAGAGTTCCTTGACTAGATCCTCCACTCAATCTAGAAACTTTCCCTCTACTTTCTACAGCACCAAGCTGAGCATTTCATGTCTTGTGATGTAACTGTCCAGGTTTTGGTTTGTTTTGTATTTTTGAGGCTCTAATTGAACTGGAGCAGGAGCTTGTCTCACACACACCTCTGTCTTCCCTGCACCTGTCCCACTATCTGACATGGAAGGCACACTCTGGCAATACTCGCTGAGTGGAGAGGTCACTAAAATACATGCACAATTCAGGGTTATGTTTATGTACAAAGAATCTCAAGTGGTTTTTGGATTTTTGTTTTGTTTGTTTTTAGGGCTGCACCCGTGGCATATGGAAGTTTCCAGGCTAGGGTTGAATCAGAGCTACAGCTGCTGGCCTATACCATGGCTACAGCAATGCCAGATCTGAGCCATGTCTGCGACCTACATCACAGCTCATGGCAATGCCGGATCCTCAACCCAGTGAGCAAGGCCAGGGATCGAACCCGCATCCTCATGGATACTAGTCAGATTTGTTTCCACTGCGCCACAATGGGAACTCCTATAAGAAAGATTATTTTTAAATTGATTTTTTGAAAGTATAGACTGACTCCATTTTCTCACCTTCCAAGTGGTTGTGTTGTTAGAATGGAGATGGAGCTTTAGATTTCTCAAATGTTAGTGGCTCCGCACCAATGGACTCCAATGGCCTTGTAGTTGTAACTCTCAGAGGGGCCAGACAGATCCTCGAGGTTCACACTCCTAGAACTATCAACTTGTAAATTAAACTGCCTACTCAAAGCCAGTAAACGTAGGGCTGTATGTTTTAATAAAACCAAATGCACTGGATAATAACATATTTAGCCTGAAGACTTCAACATGAGGAAGTTAAAGTAAGAAAAAAAATGATATAGAAATTATATAATTGCTTGATGTCCTAATCACAATCTAAATAGTAGCTGAGACTTCCTATCATTCATACTCATGTCTTTAAATCTTTTAAGACCACCTTAGTGACTGCTTTTTTGTGGTTTCCAGGAAAAGTAGAGGCACACAATTTAATTTTAAAAGTCTCAAAGCCTTTATTTAGTGGTTGTATTTTAATCCATCTTTCCACTTGCAGGAGAGTTGCTTGAGATCTGCCACGTCAAGGGAAGAGTCTCTTAAACAAGTTATTATCCTTCTTTGGTGGGGTCAGGAAGATAAAATCTAGGCAGATACAACTCAAAAAACTTAGAAATATTTTATTCATTGGCTTTATAATTTTGCTAGTTTGTTTTTCTGTTCTTTTAAAAAACAGTGACTAAAAAAGTACCTGTAGCATACAACGTATTATGTCCAATTCTAAGGGTAATCTACAAAGGTAATTTATTATAATGGCTGTGTGGATGGCTTACAGAATCAGGGCACCTTGAATTCCAGGCTATTTTTTCTTCCTGGACACAATGCTAGACTATATTTCCCAGTCTTCTTTGCAGCTGGGTGTGGCTATGTGACTGAAAACAGACTGATGGACTGAGCGATTTGTGCTACTACAAGGTCTGGCAGAAAACCTTATAAGCCATTCTCCATGCTCCTTCTCTGACGACCTTGAGGTCTATGTGATGTAAGGCGCCTGGGACCCTGAATCATAATTTGGAGGAGAGCCTTCTGCCAATCAGAAACCTCAATTTGTATATTACATGAGTGGAAAACAGGCTTCCTATGGTGTTTGAACATCTATACACATATATTCTGGGATTTGCTTGTTACAGTAGCTGGAGTTATCTCAACCACTAATGATTCCATCTAAGCCTCTGCACTTACTAGCTGTGTAACCTCTGCTAGTTACTTAATTTCTCAGTTCCCCATCTTTAAAATAGGTATAATAGCATTTCTCATCTTGTTGATAAGGACTGTGTGGATAACATGTGTCAATAAATGTTAGATTCTTCTTAAACAAACACATAGCAAAGCACAAAACATCATGCAGCACAATCTCTATTACAGATTATTTGATTTCCCAGAATTGGGAAATTTTACTTGAAATATTTGACAGCATGTAAAAATAGAGAGATATTTTAATGAAAAATTAGTTGTGTGCTAAAAGGTAAGACTGAAGAGGCCACGGCATGGGCCTGGGTGTCCATCGACAGAAGAATGGATAAAGAAGATGTGGTGCATGTGTGCAATGGAATATTATTCAGCCATGAAAAAGAATGAAATAATGCCATTTGCAGCAACGTGAATGGACCTAGAGATTGTCTTACTGAGTGAAATTGGTCAGACAGTGGATGACAAATATGTGATGTTGCTTGTGTGCAAGTCTGAAAGGAAGATGCAAATGAACTTGTTTTCAGAACAGAAAGAGATTCACAGACTTTGACAGCAGGCTTGTGGTTGCCAGTGGGGTTAGATGGTGGGGTGGGGTGGGGGATGGATGGGGGTTTGGGATTGGCATACGCTGTGTTATATGGAGTGACTGGCCAATGGGGACCTGCTGCATAGAGCAAGAAACTCTGCCCAGTGCTCCATGATGGTCTATATAAGGAAAAGAATCTGAAAAAGAATGGATGTGTGTACATGTACTGTTGAGTCACTCTGCTATACAGCAGACATCATGACAACATTGTAAATCAACTATACTTCAATAAAACTTTAAAAAATGAAAGAAAAAGGTAAGGCTGAAGAAAACAGACATTTTTAGGTCTTGCTGTCACTGACACAATAATTAACAATTGCTGAATACTTACTAACTACTAAGGGCTTTGTATACACCAGCCTGCTGTATCACTAATCTTGTAAGACTCAAAACCAATCAGCTCAACATGCTTAGGTGCTACAGAGAAAACCAAAATGGAAGCATCCTGGTAGATGACCTTCTAAGAACACGTCATGTCGTTGAGAAGACAAGTGACAAGTACAGTTATATGAAATAATCAGAAAACCATTAACAAGAGCATGTGACCATATATTAAGAGGGTACAACACCCCAAAGCGTGATTTCCAACTCCACCAAGCAATTAACTCAAGTCTGCAGGTAATGATGGGGTATCCTACAATTTAACTCAATCCTGATGCTCTCTACCAAGAGATAGTCAGATGTCACAGGCTAAGAGCTCAGACCTACAAACTGCATCCCCACCACTCCAGCTACAAGTTTAAATTGTCACCTGCACTCTGGTCCATGGCTATAAATTGGCCCCTACTATCCCCTCCTCAGGTTTGATTAATTTGCTAGAGTAGCTCACAAAATTCAGGAAAAAATAGTTTACCTACTAGATTATGATTTATTGTAGAAGGATATAATTCAGGAACAGCCAGATAGAAGAGATGCCTAGGCCAGGAAGGTGGCCTACACATCCAGGCCTTCTCTGAGGGCACCTCTCTCCCCAGATCTCCATAGTCACCATCTCAGAAGTCCTCTGAGCTTTGTAGTTCAGGGATTTTTTATGGAGGCTTCATTACATAGGTGTAATTGACTAAATTATTGGTCATTGGTAACTGACCTCAATCCCCAATCCTTCTCTCTTCCCCACAGGCTAGGGGGTAGGGCTGAAATTTCCAACCTCTAATCACATGGTTTGTAACCCTGGTAACTTCACCCCAAACTTGGTTTACTTTGGAGTTTTCCAAAAATCACTTCATTAAAATAAACTCGAGTGGGGTTGAAAGGAGCTTGCCTCGAATAACAAGATGCCCATTTCACCTTTATGGCTCTGAAGCGATCTCAGGAACTGAGGGCCTGAGAACAAATATCATAACAAAAGATGCTCCAATTGCTTTTATCACTTGAGAAATTCCAAGGGTTTGGGGAGCTGTGAGTCAGGAACCATGAGGAAGAATAAGTATGCATTTCTTATGATAAATCATAATATTACAGATACCCAACCAAAAATGCCACCGGCAGTGGAGAGAGGGAGAAGATGGATGTGGGTCAAGGAGATGGGGATGATGCTCCAGAGGCCAAGGCACTGGAGGTAAGTAGAACTGGAGGGCAGCTCTGGGCCTGTATAAAGGAGAGCTAACAAGTTTCCTTGGTTTGGGCCACACAGTGTTTCCAACTTTCAAAAACTTAATAGCAAATATTTTTAAATGGGGAAGTTGCATATAGGCATCTTGATTCCTACTACTCTTGAAAAATCTGGCAATCCTTGCCTTCTCTCACTAGAATAAAGCTGCAGCTACCTTCTTTAAAAGATCATTTTTGGCAATAACCTTCTACCAGTTGGGGCTGTGTTCTTCCTACAGCGTGTGCACAGATGGCCCTAACATCAGTGGGGTAACTACTATTGGTCCACTGGGTTCAGATGGTGGCAGCCCAATCCTTTCATTATAAAGCTCCCTAATCAACTTCTGCCTAATGGTTTTGTAACTACAGAACCAGTCCCAAGCCGGCCCTACCCCGTTTCTAACAAGATACTGAGTCGTTTTTCAGAAACACAACAGAATAAAACTGCAAGTCATGGAGCAGTCAAGCAGACAAAGGAGATTCTGACTTCAAATAACCTGGAACCAAACTTGTTCCCCCCAACTCCCCTCTAAAGGATCAAGACTGGAACCTGAACTCCAGAGCCCTTTCAGAAGTGAAAGGTCCACTGTTCAGGAAGAATCTGGTGCTGAAGCCCCTCTACCACATCTTATCATAAATGGCCAAGCTCCTAAGCCCTTCAGTCAAAACTTGCCCTACCAGTGCTTCTGCACACCAGTCCTCCTCCTCTACCTAATTAAAGTTGGATCGAACCCCAGATGGGGAGGGAAATTTGAGCCATGTTTCCTGTCTCCTTCCTGGTTGATCTCACAATAAGCTTTTCTTTTCTCAAAAGCTGGTGCCATACTATGGCAATACTGTTGGCTTCTACGCATGGCAGCAGCATGCCCTTTGCTTGGTAATGATTTTAGCAGTCACTGATAATTATTGCCTAGACCCAATTTTTTCAAGAGTTACCAAGGGGTGGTTTCTTAATTTTGTCACCGTCAATACATTAATAGCTAGAATTATTCTATGAAGAACTTTCATCAACGTTTTGGTATTCTGCAATAAAATGCACATGAGAAAGAAAGGATGAACACTTGAATTTTTCCTTTTCAGGGTTCAGAATAATAAACCTCCAAAAGAAGCCAAATATTTTTCCATCATCATTTTTTTTTTGTGATGTTAAGAAGCCAGTTTTGTTAGAAGGAAGATAGTAAGAGATAACAGAGGGAGCACAGTTTGTGGGGAAAAAGGAATAAAAGGAGAAGGTACAGCATCTTCTTCACTCATATCAGCCAAAGGCCATCTCTTCTGTTTTATTTTTTTAAAAAAAGAATACATATAATGGAATTGTGAGAGCTGCTTTTAAACAGTGTGAAAAAAGACTAGCCGGACTGAGTTGCTGTCTGTTTCAGACAACTAATTTGTAGGCTCACATGTTTTAAGTAAAATAGAGCACCTACAAGACAAGTTAGCTCCTTTTGGATTGATACGAAATGAGTATTGCTGTCAGTTACCACAGTGACGTTTCCTCAAGGTCAGTTTCACTATTTTGCAGGAAGTTATCTCCTCAAAGATAACTGAGGGTTAGGGTAGCATACCAGTCTGCAAGGGCTCCCATTAGAAAATTGTTTCCCCACAGAAAATTGTTTTCCGGAGGCTGGGAGTCCAAGATCAAGGCATCAGTAAGGCTGGTTTCTTCTGCGGCCCCTCTCCTTGGCTCACAGATGGCTGTCTTCTCCCAGTGTCATCGCATGGCCTTTTTCTGTGTGTGCAAATCCCTGGTATTTCTTCTTATAAAGACACCCTGTTGATTAGGGCCCCATCCTTATGACTTCATTTAACCTTAAATCACCTCTTTAAAGACCCTGTCTCCAGAAATAATCACAATGCGGTTTAGGGCTTTAAGATAAGAATTTGAGGAGTTCCCGCTGTGCCACAGTGGGTTAAGAACCTGACTGCAGCTGCCTAGGTTGCTGCAGAGGTGCAAATTCAACTCTCAGCCCAGCACAGTGGGTTCAAGGATCTGATGTTGCCACAGCCACAGCCTAGGTCACAGGTGCAGCTCAGATTTAATCGCTGGCTCAGGAACATCCACATGCTGCAGATGTAGTCATAAAAAAAAAAAAAAGACTCTGAAGGGGATGAATGCAGTCTAAAATAGATACGGAGTAAAATCCAACAATGCCCACATGTGAGCTGCAGGGCTGCGTTCGTTCTCTGAGCCGAAATCCTCCCTTCCCTTTCCTTTGCTCGTTCCTCTCCCTCTACGCTAGCCTCCTCACTGTTCCTCAGCCACACAGCACATTCCTGCCCCAAGGCCATTACATGTGCTATTCTCATTGCCTAGAAAGCTCTTCCATCCCACATCCAAGGGGCTCACTTGCTCACTTCTGCCACATCTGTACTCCAAAGACACCCTTTCAGAAAGGGTGACGCTGGCTACTCACCTGAATTTCACTACCAGCACCCTCTTTGCCTCAATGTTTCATATATCCTTACTACCACCTAACCATCCATTTTGCTCCTTTATCTTACTCACTGCCTATCTCCCCCATTGGGACAAAAGCTCCATGGGGTGAGGAGCTTTAATTCTTCATTGCTTTCCCCTCAGTACCTAAAGGATAGCCTGGCTCTGTGCGTAAAAGATAGGGGCTCTGTATATTTGCTAAGCAAATAGAGGACTTAAAGGAGGACTTGGGAAATGAAAGAGAGCCAGCTGCAAATTAGACATTTTATATTTCTTAATTTTACATTTTGTAGTTTTTGATTGTAACTTGTAAGTTTGTTATAAATTTTTGAAGAGATTTGAATAAATAAAACGAGCAATGTGATGTTGTTGTGGACCTTAAAACTCTGAAAATAAGAGCCTACACATTTCCCAGGATGGACACAAAATGTAGAAATAACACGATCTGACATCATCTGCTCATTCATCTCACACAACAACTGCACACACATTATCCTCTCTCAAAGAGAGACAGAGACAGCAGCAACCATGACAGCAGTCAGGTGGGGCTGTGTCTGGTGGGTCTGTTGTGTTTTGCTGCATGAATGAAATTCTGGTGAATTCAGCACTTGGAGGAATATGGAGATTGGGAGGACTACATAATTCATGGGGCATCTTCTCTCCTAGGGAACAGGATAAGGGTGTCTCACGCTCAGTTTTACAACATGATCATAAGCATTTGAAGACACAGATACTCCTCTTCCCTATCATTTTACCTTCTCTCTCTCTCTTTTTTCTTTTTAGGTATATGAAAGTTTCCAGGCAAGGGGTCAAATCGGAGCGTCAGCTGTTGGCCTCTACCATAGCCACAGCAACTTGGGATCCGAGCCGCATCTGCAACCTACACCACAGCTTGTGGCAACGCTGGATCCTTAACCAACTGAGCGAGGCCAAGGATTGAACCCGTGTCCTCATGGATACTACTAGTCAGGTTCTTAACCTTCTGAGCCACAATGGGAACTCCCATCTTACCTTCTTTAATTCTGCCTTAATTTTGAAATTGTTGAGTCCTAGATATATATTTGTCAACCTGTTAGCAGTGTCATGTGAACTTCCTAATATAACCCAGAATGATGTGTATATTTTGTAGTCTACAGATCTGTTTAGCTACAGGCCAAACTATCACTGTGCTACCCAGGGGTTGGAACAGTGAGGTGGCACTCTGGCTGAGCACACCTTGTGCCCTTACATAGTGAATTCTTACCTGATGTGATAACAGTCACGCTCTGCTTTCTTTTTCTGGCACAAACATGATGGACCTTAAATGACCGATTCCAGAGAGAAGGGCTGAGGAAGTATGTCTGGTTGGTTTTTACTGTTTTGTTTCTATTATGGGATTTCCCCCCCCCCACCCTTAATGAGTTGAGACAGGAGACGCTATCCCCACCCCTACCCCTACCCCCATCCTTTTCCCAGAGTTCCCTGCCCATGGCTTTCAAGAGCTGTCTTTCAAGGAGACACAACTTGTGAATAAGTATATTCTAAGCATTCTTTGTGTGCGGCATTAAACCTTGGAATGTAGTTTACTGCTCTAAAAATAGACTTTGGTCTTCAGACTTCAGCCTGAAAGCAGATGTACTCAACTAGTTGAGAGTTTCACATGAACCTGCTTAATATAATCCAGAATAATGTGTCTATTTTATAGAATGAAACCCCTTTTAACTACAGGTCAAAAGATCTGAGTGCTCACTTCCTTTAGCCTGTGTGATAGCAGGAAAATCAGTGAAACTCTCAGAGCTGTAAAATGAGGGCTCTGGGTTGGATGGTCTCTAGAGCAGCCTCTCAAAGTATGAACATTCTCTGACACTGACTTCTTTAGATTTTGCACACACTGAGTGAATCTAAACATTAGCATTTTACTTCTGTTCCACCATTATCTTAAACTGAAAGTAGTAACTAGGCTGGAGCAATTTGAAGATGTAATTCCTAAGGTCAACCCAACAAATCAGACATATCAACAGATTGAGGAATTGATGCCATATGTTAGTCATTTTACTGCATGTCGCCCCTACCTCATTTTCCACATTTAGAACAAGGATGCCGTAAAAGACCATTGGCAAATGTGGACAAAGCACAAAGACAGCATTATGGTAAATTTCATTGTTAGTCCTGAAATGAGGCTACATTAAGGGAAAAGTTCTATTGTTCTCGCATAGAAATATCATGTCCAGGGAGCCTTGAAATCAGATTAAAATGCTGTCTGATGAGAACAGCATGTTGTTCCAGTCTCTCAGCAACTCCTGTGACTTCTTTTACCATGCCGACGACACCACATGTCAGAGGCAACATCAGACAACATTGCCCCCTTGTTTTTAGCCTAAAAGCCCCGGGGAGGCATGTACATAAACAGAGAAAGCCCCACAGCACCTATTATATCACCACTCACATGGAGAATTATCAAGGCTATTCCATTCTGCTAAAGGTGATAAAAGCTCTCCACTTTTTAGCAAATATTTATTCTGCACTTATTATGGGGGGACAGAAGAATGAAACACACATGGATCTTGCTCTGAAGGCAATTAGATCTTTGTAAGATGTGGACGCTAGCTTCTTGTGAAACTAGTTCCTCGTAAAATCTTCGTAAAAATACGGAGTCCCCATAAATATGGGGATTTGCATAATGCTTTAGTTTCCACAGGGTTTTTGCATTGATGAGATTGCCTCAAAATACCTTCTTGAGTAGAAAGATGTATACTAGACCTATTTTTCAGGTGGGGAAAAAAGCAAGGCTCAGAATGATTATGCGGTTTGCTTATGGTCCCAAGGGAAGTGGAAAAACCGAGACTTGGAAAAAGCCTTTGGACTCCAAATTTAGGGCTCTCTCTACTCCCACAAAGCCTCACCATAAAGAAATCTAAATCGAGCTCTGCTAAGAGGCACAACTTTCACTACAGGAGGTTTACGACTAAGTAGTGTTTCAGGGTGAGACAGGGTTTTCTCAGAGAAGCTACTGCCACAAATTTTACAAAAAAAAATTTCAGGATGTCTCTGGGATTCAGAGAATTAGGTTTGAGCCTTAACTCTGCTGCGGATGGACTAGAGAGTCTCTCAACTGGGGGGTCACTAGCTCTCTGGGCTTCAGCATCTCTGTAGGTAAAAATGAAACATGTGCACTGCTATCTCTGCAGAAACAAAGCCTATCCCTGGGTTACCTCTTGGGTAAGGAGGTAGGCAGGCAGGGAGAAAGGTCAGGGGACATGTCATACAGAGGACATGGGAATACACAGCTGAGACCATCATGCTAATGTGCCTTCTAAGACTGTGGAGACCTTTTATAGCCATTACTCTGCTTTTTAAAATTTTCCTTACCCTTCTTTTTCAAAGGTCCAAAGAGAAACATGAGTGTTTTTCTATTAAAAATTGTTTTGAAAAAAAGAAATCAGTACATGCCATTCCATGTATTCCATACAGTCACAATTGTGTAAAAAAAAAAACAAAAAAAAAAAACAAAAAAAACCCCCAAAAAACCCACAATTGCAAAAACAGAAGGAAATATATCAAAATGTTAACAGTGGTTAATGTGGGGTAGCTCATTGCATTCCAGAAGCATTCATTCAGAGCCAAGATTAAAGTTTTTTTTTCCTTCTTGTCATTTTTTGGTATTTTCTTAATTATGTAGCAGAGTGATTTAGTGAGTGTTTAATGCAACAACATAATCTATTGAGAAATTCATCTATGTCCTTTCTTACTGTTCGAGACACATTCTGGAAGGCGTGACTGTGTCCCCACTCTACTCCCTAGCATTACCGAAAAAGGATGAACAAAATAACTGTAATGTGTGTACAGGACTCGGCAAGTGTCAAGACAATCACCATCTTATTGAAACCCCTTCCTTCCTTGGTCTCCAAGACCTCACACTCACCTGTTTCTCCTCAACCTCTCAGTTTCCTTTGCAGGTTCCCCCTCATGTCCCCAACCTAAAGGTTCTTTAGGACTTTAGCTCCCCAGGACTCAGGCCTCTTTCCTGCCATCTGCGGTCACTCCCTTAGTGAGCTCATCCAGTCCTGGAATTTTATAAAAGCATTTATATGCTGAGACTCCCAAATACACATCAGCTCAGGCCTCTCCTGACAGCAAGGTGGTTGGAACCTCTGGTTCTGGAGTTCAGATGGTCTGGCTTAAATCTTAGCTCCACCTCCTGGTAGCTGTGTGACCTTATGTAAGTGACTTAGTATGACAGATATTTCTTCTCGGAGAGGCTAATAGTAGGAGGAGGTGCTAGGCTAAAAGAATTGTTTTGGGCATAAATGCATAAAGTGTTGCAATGGAGAAAGAGGAAAGAATAATAACTCTCCAGACCTACCTCCTTCTCCAGTTGCCATCTCATTGCTTTACTTCCATTTACAAAGTTCTTTAAAAGACTTGTCTATTCTGGTTACCTCAGATTTTTCCTTCCATCTTCTTTAAACCCCCTCCACTCAGGCTTCTGCCTTGACCACGTTACTGAAACAGCTCTTCTCAAGGTAAGTAATGACATCCAAATGCTCAACCCAATGGTCTGTCCTCAGGCCTTACTTCATGGACCCAGACTATGGGATCTGATAGAGGTGATCAGTCTCTTCTCCCTGAAATACTTCTTCTCCTTGGTTTCTAAGACACCTCATCCATCTGGTTCTCCACCAGCCTCTATGGCCATTTCTCAGCCTCCTTTGCTGTTTTCTTTCATCTCTCTGACTTCTGAACACACAGGAGCTCCTCAGACCTCCCCTCTCCTGGCTCCGGTCACTTTTTTGGTAATCTCGTCTAGCCCTGTAATTTTAAAAAGTATTTACATGATGAGATTCCCAAATATATACCCCTCTCCTGATACACATATCCAACACCTACTGGACCTCTCTATTCAATGTCTAACAGGCATCTCAAGATTAACATGGCCCAAATTGAGCTCTTTTGACTTTTTCTCAAACCTTCTTCCTCCTGCTGCTTCTTCACCCCAGCAAACGGCAACTCCACTCTTCTGATTATTCAGGCCAAAGTTTTAAGAATCACTGATGCTTTCTCTAGCTCCCTCCACCTCAGTCTGATCCATCAGCAAATCCTGTTGGCTCTATCCTAAAGTGGACATGTAAGCCAACTGGCTCCCACCACCTGTACAGCCCACGTTCCAGTCCAACTCGTTACCATCACTCGCATGAATGGCAACAGTTTTCCAGTTGGCCTCCCTTTCAGCAGCTGGGGTCAACCTCTTAAAATGTAAAATGTCAGATCACATCCCTCCTCTGCTCACTACCTTCCAATGGCTCCCATTTCAGAGGAAAAGCCCAGATCCTGACAGTGGTTGATAAGAACCCCCATGATCTGGTCCCTCATTGCTCACTCTGACCCACTAGGACTGGTTGTCTCACAGTCCTTATAACACACCAGGAACACTCACTCTTACATGGAGACCTTGTACTTACTATTCTCCATGGCTGGGATGTTCTTGCTTTGCTCGCATAAATCTTCCAAGGCTTTACTCAAATGTCATTTTCTTGGCAAGACCTACCTAACATTGGAACCCTTGTATTTCCTAAAATCCTCCCCAGCTTCCTATTTATTTACAGCCCTTATAACAAACATAGTATATGACTTACGTTTTGTTTATGATTTCCCCCACTAGTATGTAAGCCCATGAGTACAGGATTCTTGACTTTTTGGTTCACTATTATGTCTCCAGGAAAATACCTGAATATAAAAGGCACTCAAGAGCATTCGTTCAATAAATATTTTATTTTTTTTAAAAAAAAATGAGCTGCTACATTTTATCAAAAGTCTACTCCTAAGTAAACTGAGTTTTTAAATAGCTAAAAATCTCAAAGCCAAAGAATCAAGGCTTCCCTACCAGTTAATCATTAGCCACTGTAATAATCCTTGATTAGCTCTAATATTGATTGAGATAAAAAGAGATGAATTTTTTTATATTTGAAGGTGAAAATCACATAAATTATATACGGCTTTTTTTTTAACCCCCAGTGTGGCTTATTGAACAAAAACATAAATTGCTAAATTCAGGAACTTGCTGTACCTAAGAGGTTATCACATTAAAGACCAAGTCCTTCCTGTTTGGCCATGTGGCTTTGGGAGCCTAGGAGAATTAGAAATGGAAGCATATTTTATTCAGGGGCTACTGGGGTTTACTACTAACTGACTATTAAGAGTTTGTTTTGCCAAGATGTTCCTTTTTTTTTTCTGTCTTTTTGCTATTTCTTTGGGCCGCTCCCACGGCATATGGAGGTTCCCAGGCTAGGGGTCGAATCGGAGCTGTAGCCACTGGCCTACACCAGAGCCACAGCAACGTGGGATCCGAGCCGCGTCTGCAACCTACACCACAGCTCACGGCAACGCCGGATCCTTAACCCACTGAGCAAGGGCAGGGATCGAACCCTCAACCTCATGGTTCCTAGTCGGATTGGCTAACCACTGCGACACGACGGGAACTCCCAGATGTTCCATTTTTAATGGAGCAAGTTCTAACTGTGGGCAGGTTCTAACTGTTCAAAATTTTACCATAATGTGCACAAGAACTATTAATGGAGAAAATCAGGTGATTAGTGGGTTTTTCATCTGTTACAGGAGGCATATTTAAAATAAAATTAATTTCCTATTTCAAGTGGAGAAAAAGCTGTTTCCAAGTACTTTGAGCATCTCCTAATAGCAAACTGTTAATACAACCCTCATTCTAAATTGATTTTCTTTTTTCCCTTCAACACTGCAGCAGACAGTATAGTCCAAACATGTACAGTACAGTGATGACAGCTCAAGAGCATAAAAGTAAATTGTCATACCTACCACTTATTGCAGCCAGAAGTATTTGAAAGTAAATAGAGTAGCTCATCTATATGCAAATGTCTCAATTCGTTATGACTAAAATGTACAAATTTCACGAATTTACAGCACCACTTTATTTACAAGACAGAAATCATACATTATAACTATCATAAAAGAATTTTAATCCTTAGGGTTAGACAGAATGGATACTTCAAGAAGAATGCTTTAAAGAAGATAGAAACTATACTATTTGAATGAACGGGAATGAATGAAAATTTATTCCAGCAGAGTGACTTTGCTTAGGGTTTAAAATCTACAACACGGATCAGTCTCAGCAGAGTGACTTTGCTTAGGGTTTAAGATCTACAACACGGATCAGTCTCAAACGCCTGTGGGTGAAGCAGGCCAGGTGTAGGGCTGTCGGAATGGAAATGTCTAAGCTCCACCAAAACCTAGTCACTACCACTTGGGTCCAACTAATTGTGGTTAAGTAGGAAGTGGGCCCCAGTGTTGCCAAATCTTCTACTTTTGTGACAGAAAACAAATCAGGAGGGGAAAAGCTGTATTTTTGTGTAAAACTTAAACTGTTTAGATCTTGTATATAGATCTTATACAAGATTTAGACTTTGTATAAGTTCAAATTTTTTTATGTAAATATTTTCAATGTTTTAAAAAGCTGATCTTCTGATGAGTCCAGCTTTTGATCTCAAATCTGGAGGTTACTGGGGAGGAGGGACAGTAGGGATAAAAATGTTGCATCCAATGGCCACCTGTACCCAAAGTTCTACCTTGAACCTCAATGCAGAGCCACTCACAGAAGACATACCTATGGGATGAACACCAACCTGTGCAAGTATGGCCAGTACAACCTCCGCTGTGTCCCCATAGATTCAGTTCCCACTTCTACTCACCTACTTAATAAAATAATGTGATAAAAGTCTTTACAACATAAAACCAAGGGGTGAACCTGAATATCTACAATCAAAGAAATCCATATTTTGCTCTGAGTTAGGAAGTTAACATGAAGTAAGAATGGCATGACCAAGATGATGACCTTTTTTAAGACTGAATAAAGGAGGGGTGGGGGCAGAAAAAAAAATTCCTTTCATCATTTTTCCACTGATTTCCAACCAAGAGAAGGAAAAGACCATTCTCTAACCATTAGTTACTCACTGTGGGTAATACGGCCAATCATCCTCATGAATACTGGTCTCAGTTACAACTCCTGGTCATGTGTTGTTCTGGGGGCCAACAGCAGGCATGTGTTTGCTGTTGGAGGTACATATTTACCAGAAATGCTGGGCACTAGAAGGTGACAAGGTGACATTGTAATGCTAGGTTCACACCTGATATGAACTGTAGAGTCGATGGCTATGAAAGTATGTAGAGGAAGAGAAATTCAAGTTTTCATTATTTTTCATGTTGCTATAAAACCAAAAAAAAAAAAAAAACAAAAAAAGAGGCTTATTCACTTCCTTCCAACTAACATGAAGTGTCTACAAGTCCAAGCAACAGACATATTTATCTTTGCAAAGATCTACTCCTACAGCATGATTAAAATGAGATTAATTTGGATAAATGAGGTTAATACTTCTGAGAAGATTTATGTTCTTGTCAACATGAGTGAATTCCCTCTTTGTGTTTATTCTATTTATTGTTTTGGAGCAAAGTCAAATGAATCATTTGGAAGAAACGGATGACATAAGACTAATTAGACAAAAATAAAATTACCAACTACTCTTAGAAGTGAACTTGAGGTTGGGGAAACTTCTGTCTGAAAGTTTGTTTTTCACAAATTCAACCTTCTATAATCTTCTCGTGTTCGTCTAAAAGACTTTCTAAATAGACCCAATGGAATCCTCCTGGCAGTCCTGAGAGCATGGAAAAGAAACGCAATTTTCTATATTTGAAATTCTGGGCAAGCTTGAAAGGTACAAGGAAAATCACTGATTAGCCACTTTTCCTTCTGTTCCAGAAGTGCACTTGCCAAATTTAGCTGTCTGGGAGGTTTTCCTAGTACATAGCTTGTTGGTGGCGCCTAACACCATTATGGGACAGTTGGCTTCCTGCCAGGGATCAGACTCCTTCAGTTGTTGGGTAATATGGGGACTAGATTATCAAAAAAAAAAAAAAAAAGTTAAAATTTGGCTTAGACCAAAGCCAACTTGTATCTAAGTGGTTTTTCATAAATCTAAAATATAGTCCAGTAAATCTTTATGGTCCAATAAATCCACCCAGTGACTGAAGGTCACTGGCCACTCCTGGAACTCATGGTCAACACACTCGTGGGTAGGTTTTCCAATGTCTAGAACTCAGTGGAATCTGAGAACACTGCTTACATTCACACAAAAGATATTCAATGGTACATCTGTCCATCCAAACTTTTTTTCATTTTTTTTATAGACTATTTTATTAAAGTCATTGAATAATAAATTTTGCCATTTTGGAAATCTTTATTGTAAAGACTTTTTTTTTTTTTACTCTAATGACAAGCAGGAGCCCCATTGCCAATGATTATTCTGGATCCTCATGTTGGATACATTCAATTTCTTCCTGAGACACACATTTCCATCTGTATTTCTTTTTTGTCATCAATTCTGTAGCCTCTGGTAGACCCTGCTACATTGGCAAACCTATCCCCTGTAGAATGCTGTAAAGCTGCAGAACAGAAGATGGTATTCCTGCTGACCTCAAAGCTTCTGATACATCAAGTTTAGGTTTGTCTTTTATGTCAGAGAACAATGACTTGACTACAAGATAATTTGGTGAGTCTCAAAATCAGACAAGTCCTCTATGATCTTCTTTTTATTTTGATTTTTGCAATTCTTGGTTCTTTGCATTTCCACATAAAATTTGAAGTCCATATAAAATCTACTACATTGGCAAACCTACCCCCTGTAGAATGCTGTAAAGCTGCAGAACAGAATTTTCATTGAGATTGTTTTGACTCTAAGGATGGATCTGGAAAGTATGGCAGTATTAACATAACAGTCTTCAAACTCATGAACATTGCATATTTTTCCTCCATTTATTTAGACTTTCTTTTATTTCTCTCAACAAAGTTTTATAATTTTCAGAGGACGGGTCTTGCATGTTATTTGTTAAGATTCATTTCACGTCATTTGAAAATAACTACAGTTTTTACTTCTTTTCCAACTGTTTTATTTATTTTACTTGCTTTATTGTGCTGGTTAGAAATTACAGTAAAACAGTGAATAGAATCAATGAGAATGAACTTCCTCTTTGCCTGTTATCAGTATTGGAAAGAAAGTGTTCAGTGTTTCCCTAAGGAGAAACTAGGTTTTGGGTAGATGCCCTTTATCAGATTGAGGTATTTATCAGATTCCTGGTATTTTAAGGTTGTTATCATGGGCAGAAGCTGAGATGAGCATATAATATCGAGATGATCATAAGGTTTTTCTCCTTTATTGTGATAATACAGTAAATTACACTGGCTGATTTTTTTTTTTTTTTTTTGGCTGCCCCACAGCATATGGAGTTCCTAGGCCAGGGATCAGATCCAAACCACAGTCACAATCTAGGCTGCAGCTGTAGCAATGACAGATTCTTAACCCACTGTGCTGGAGTGGGGATGGAACCTGTGACCCAGCACTCTCAAGAGGCCACCGATCCCATTGTGCCAAAAAAGGAACTCCGTGCATTGGTTGATATTTTTTAACAGGTTCATTGAGATGTAATTCACATACCACAAAGAAGTGTTTGATTTAGTTCTTTTAGTGTGTTCACAAAGTTATGTAACTTCAATATCATAATATTTTCATCACTTTAAAAAGAAATTCTGTACCCATTAACACTTACACCGCTATTGCTAGCCCCTGGCAATCACTGAAGTACATTCCATCTCTATAGATAGCCTATTCTGGGCATTTCATATGAACAGAATCATAAAATATGTGGCCTTTCATGTCTGGCTTCTTTCACTTAGCATAATGTTTACAAGTTTCATCCAAGTTGTAGTGCATATAAGCATTTTGTTCTGTTTATGGTTGAATTATATTCCATTGTATGAATACATTACATTTTTTTAATCCGTTCATCAGTTGATGGAAATGTGGATTGTTTCCACTTTCTAGCTACTATTGAATAATGTTGCTATAAACATCTGTGTACAAGTTTTTGTGTGGACATAGCTTTTCAACTATCTTGGGTATACACCTAGTAGTAGAATTTCTGGGTCATGTAACTCTAGGTTTAATATTTTTTTTGCCACATCCATAGCATGTGGAAGTTTCTGGGGCAGGGACTGAACCTACACCACACCAGTGACCCAAGCCACTGCAGTGATAGGGATGGATCTTTATCCCGCTGTGCCATGGGAGAACTCCTAGATTTAATTTTTTAAGGAACTCTCAAACTGTTTTCAAAAGTGACTGTACCGTCATCAAAACAGTGTGGTACTGGTATCAAAACAGACACACAGACCAATGGAACAGAACAGACAACCCGGAAATAAACCCTGACACCTATGGTCAATTAATCTTTGACAAGGGAGGCAAGAACATCAAATGGGAAAAAGAAAGTCTATTCAGCAAGCATTGCTGGGAAACCTGGACAGCTGCATGCAAAGCAATGAAACTAGAACACACTCTCACACCATGCACAAAAATAAACTCAAAATGGCTGAAAGACTTCAATATACGACAGGACACCATCAAACTCCTAGAAGAAAACATAGGCAAAACACTCTCTGACATCAACATCATGAATATTTTCTCAGGGCAGTCTCCCAAAGCAACAGAAATAAGAGCAAAAATAAACCCATGGAACCTAATCAAACTGACAAGCTTTTGCACAGCAAAGGAAACCAAAAAGAAAACAAAAAGACAACTTACAGAATGGGAGAAAATAGTTTCAAATGATGCAATGGACAAGGGCTTAATCTCTAGAATGTATAAGCAACTTATACAACCCAGCAGCAAAAAAGCCAATCAATCAATGGAAAAATGGGCAAAAGACCTGAATAGACATTTCTCCAAAGAAGATACACAGATGGCCAACAAACACATGAAAAAATGCTCAACATCGCTGATTATTAGAGAAATGCAAATCAAAACTACCATGAGATACCACCTCACACCAGTCAGAGTGGCCATCATTAATAAATCCACAAATAACAAGTGCTGGAGGGGTTGTGGAGAAAAGGGAATCCTCCTGCACTGTTGGTGGGAATGTAAACTGGTACAGCCACCATGGAGAACAGTTTGGAGATACCATAGAAATCTATACATAGAACTTCCATATGACCCCCCAATCCCACTCTTGGGCATCTATGCGGACAAAACTCTACTTAAAAGAGACACATGCACGCGCATGTTCATTGCAGCACTATTCACAATAGCCAGGACATGGAAACAACCCAAATGTCCATCGACAGATGATTAGATTAGGAAGATGTGGTATATATACACAATGGAATACTACTCAGCCATTAAAAAGAATGACATAATGCCATTTGCAGCAACATGGATGGAACTAGAGACTCTCATACTGAGTGAAAGGAGTCAGAAAGACAAAGACAAATACCATATGATATCACTTATAACTGGAATCTAATATCCAGCACAAATGAACATCTCCTTAGAAAAGAAAATCATGGACTTGGAGAAGAGACTTGTGGCTGCCTGATGGGAGGGGGAGGGAGTGGGAGGGATCAGGAGCTTGGGCTTATCAGACACAACTTAGAATAGATTTACAAAGAGATCCTGCTGAATAGCATTGAGAACTTTGTCTAGATACTCATGTTGCAACAGAAGAAAGGATGGGGGAAAAATGTAATTGTAATGTATACATGTAAGGATAACCTGACCCCCTTGCTGTACAGTGGGAAAATAAAAAAAATTATTAAAAAAAAAGTGACTGTACCATTTTACATTTCCACCAGCAATATATGAGGGTCATATATACTGCCAATGCTTATTATTGTTCATCTCTTGATTATAGCCACCAAGATAAAGGTGCAGTGGCAAAATTATGGCCTGATTTGCATTTGTCCAAGGACTACTGATGTTGAGCATCTTTTCATGTACTAATTGGCTATTTGTATATCATCTCTGTAGAAATGTTTATTCGAATCACCTTACCTGTTTTTTGTCTTTTTATTGTTGAGTTGCACAAGTTCTTTACATATTTTGATATAAATCCCTTACCAAATATATGATTTGCAAATGTTTTCTATTTTGTGGGTTGTCTTTTTGTTTTCTTAATGATGTCCTTGGAAACACCAAAGTTACTAATTTTGATGATCTCCTATTTATCATTTTTTTTCTTTTATTACTTGTGCTAAGAAACCATTGCTTAATCCAAGGTTATGAAGATTTTCTCCAAAGATTTCTTCTAAGAAATTTATAGTTTCGGTTCTTACATTTTGATCTCTGATCCATTCTGAGTTAATTTTTTATACATGGTGTGAGGTAAGGGCCCTACTTCATTCTTTTGCATATGAATATCCACATGTCTCAGGATCATTTGTTGACAATGATTTCTAAACATTAATAAAATTGTGCTTTATTGGTGTACATGTATGATGTGTGTGTATGTATATATGTGTGTATGTAATATTGATGGATATTTTTTATTGCTAGATTTTTAATAGTAAATTAATAAGTACCTTATTAAGAATTCCTACATATATGTTTATGAGGGATACTGGTCTGTAGTTTTCCTTGCTTATAATATCTTTATCAAATTTTGATGTTAAGGTTACCCTCACCTCATAAAATGGGTTGGAAAGTATTCTTTTTGCCTTGTTTTTCTAAAAGAACTGGTTTAAGATTGTATTATTTCGTCCTTAAATGTCTGACAACAATACACCAGTGAAGACATCTGAGCATAAAGCTTTATTTTGTGTAATAAAGCTGTTCATAATGTCACCGTATTTATCCATTAGTGTCTGTAGGATGTGTAATCCTACATTGATGCTTGCTTTCATCTTGATGTTGGTTACTTGTATTTTTTCTTTCTTTTCTGATTATTCTTTCTAAGGTTTATATAAATTTTATTAATTTTTTCAAAGAACCAATATCTGGCTTTGTTAATTTTTCTGTTTTTTTAAAATTTTTTATGTTATTGTTTTTACTTTTATCTTGATTATTTTAAATTTATTGTTCTTAAAATTTCTTAGTATGGAAGTTTAACTCATTTTAAATCTTCCTTACTACTGTAAGCACTGAAGGCTATCCTTTTCTTTGTAATGTTTTCATTGCATCCTATAAATTCTGACATAGGGCTTTCATTATCATTCAATCTGAAATAATTTCCAGTTTCTTTTGATAAGTACTCCTTGTGATACTCAAAAAAATAATTTGTTGAGTGTAGTGATCAATAAATATAATTGAGGTCAAGTTAGATCATAGCATTGTTTGAATGTTTACTAGTTTTTATTCTACTGACTTATTACTGAGAGAGGGATGTTAACATTTCAACTAATTATTTGTCTATTATTCCTGATAATAGTTCTCAGATAGTTCTCAAGTTTTTCTTCTTTTATAATACTAGGTGCACATATACATTTGGCATTTTTATGACTTCTTAATGAAATGACCATATTATCACTATGGAATGTTCTGCTTTACCTTGGCACTTCTGCAGTGACTCAAGCCATAGATTCTGTTTTCTCTGATTTTTATTTTTTCCATTATAGTTGATTTATAGTGTTCTATCAATTTTCTACTGTACAGCAAAGTGACCCAGTCACACACACACACAAACACACATATATATACACACACATTCTTTTTCTCACATTATCCTCTATCATGTTCTAACACTAGATATAGTTCCCTGTGCTATACAGTAGGATCTTATTGCTTAACCACTCCAAATGCAATAGTTTGCATTTATTAACCCCAGACTCTAAGTCCATCCCACTCCCTCCACCTCCTCCTTGGCAACTACAAGTCTGTTCTCCAAGTTCATAAGTCTTTTTTTTTTCCTGTGGAAAGGTTCATTTGTGCCATATATTAGATTCCAGATATAAATGATATATGGTATTTGTCTTTCTCTTTGTGACTTACTTCACTTAGTAAGAGAGTCTCCAGTTCCATCCAGGTTGCTGCAAATTGCATTATTTCATTCTTTTTTATGGCTGAGTAGTATTCCATTGTGTATATATACCATATCTTCCTAATCCAATCATCTGTCAATGGACATTTGGGTTGTTGCCATGTCTTGGCTATTGTGAATAGCACCGCAATGAACATACAGGTGCATGTATCTTTTTCATTTCTTTCTTTCTTTTTTTTTTTTTTGCCTTTTAGGGCCACACCTGCAGCATATGGAGGTTCCCAGGCTAGGAGTCAAATCAGAGCTACAGCTGCTGGCTTACACCACAGTCACAGCAACACCAGATCCGAGCTGCATCTGCGACCCACAATTCATGGCAACACCGGATCCTTAACCCACTGAGGGAGGCCAGGGATGGAACCTGTGTCCTCATGGGTCCTAGTTGGATTCGTTAACCACTGAATCAAGACAGGAACTCCAACATGTATCTTTTTCAAGGAAAGTTTTGTCTGGATATATGCCCAAGAGTGGGATTGCTGGGTCATATGGTAGCTCTATATTTAGTTTTCTGAGATACCGCCACACTGTTTTCCATAGTGGTTGTACCAATTTACAGCATAGGAAGGTTCCCTTTTCTCCACACCCTCTCCAACATCTGTTATTTGTTGACTTGTTAATGATGGCCATTCTGACAGGTGTGAGGTGGTACCTCATAGTAGTTTTGATTTGCATTTCTCTAATAAGCAGGGATGTTGAGCATTTTTTCATGTGCTTATCGGCCATCTGTATATCTTCTTTGGAGAAGGGTCTATTCAGGTTTTTGCCCATTTTTCAACTGGGTTGTTGGGGTTTTTTGCTGTTGAGTTGAATAAGTTGTTTGTATACTTTAGAGATTAAACCCTTGTCAGTTGCTTCATTTGAAACTATTTTCTCCCATTCCATAGGCTGTCTTTTTTTTTTTTTTTAATGGTTTCCTTTGCTGTGCAAAAGCTTGTCAGTTTAATTAGGTTCCATTGGTTTATTTTTGTTTTTATTTCTGTAACCTCAGGAGACTGACCTAAGAAAACATTTGTACTGTTGATGTCAGAATGTTTTGCCTATGTTCTCTTTTAGGAGTTTTATGGTGTCTTGTCTTGCCTTTAAGTCTTTCAGCCATTTTGAGTTTATTTTTGTGCATGGTGTGAGGGTGTGTTCCAGTTTCATTGATTTACATGTGGCTGTCCAGTTTTCCCAGCACCACTTGCTGAAGAGACTGTCTTTTTCCCATTTTATATTCTTGCCTCCTTTGTCGAAGATTAATTAACTGTAGGTGTCTGGGATTATTTCTGGGTTCTCTATTCCGATACATCAGTCTGTATGTCTGTTTTAATACCAGTACTACACTGTCTTGATTACTGTGGTTTTGAAATGTTGCCTGAAGTCTGGAAGAGTTATGCCTCCTGCCAAGCTATAGATTCTTAACCCACAGTGCCATAGCAAGAACCCCTGAGCCTTTTTTTTTTTTTTTTAACATTTAATGTTCATTTCTTAAAAACACCATATAGTTGGGTATTCAGGGTTTTTTTTTTTTCAGTTTGAAAATCTCTTCAGTTTAAAAGGAGTGTTTAGTTTATTCACATTTAATGCAATTATTGATATGGCTGAGTTTAAGACTTTTAGTATTTGTTTCCTGTTTGTCTCATGTATTCTTTGTTTTTCTCTCTTTTCCTACCATATTTGGCATAAATGAGTATTTTGTAGTACTTCCTGTTATGATTTGTACTGATTATTTCACTTTTTTTTCAGTTTTTAAAATTTTATTTTATTTTATTTTATTTCCCACTGTACAGCATGGGGATCAAGTTACTCTTACATTTATACATTTTTTTCCCACCCTTTGTTCTGTTACAGTATGAGTATCTAGACATAGTTCTCAATGCTACTCAGCAGGATCTCCTTGTAAATCTATTCTAAGTTGTACCTGATAACACCAAGCTCCCGATCCCTCCCACTCTCTCCCTCTCCCATTGGGCAACCACAAGTCTTTTCTCTAAGTCCATGATTTTCTTGTCTGTGGAGATGTTCATTTGTGCTATATATTAGATTCCAGTTATGAGTGATATCATATGGTATTTGTCTTTGTCTTTCTGACTCCTTTCACTCAGTATGAGAGTCTCTAGTTCCATCCATGTTGCTGCAAATGGCATTATGTCATTCTTTTTAATGGCTGAGTAGTATTCCATTGTGTATATATACCACATCTTCCTAATCTAATCATCTGTCGATGGACATTTGGGTTGTTTCCATGTCCTGGCTATTGTGAATAGTGCTGCAATGAACATGCGCGTGCATGTGTCTCTTTTAAGTAGAGTTTTGTCCGCATAGATGCCCAAGAGTGGGATTGGGGGGTCATATGGAAGTTCTATGTATAGATTTCTATGGTATCTCCAAACTGTTCTCCATGGTGGCTGTACCAGTTTACATTCCCACCAACAGTGCAGGAGGATTCCCTTTTCTCCACAACCCCTCCAGCACTTGTTATTTGTGGATTTATTAATGATGGCCACTCTGACTGGTGTGAGGTGGTATCTCATGGTAGTTTTGATTTGCATTTCTCTTATAATCAGCGATGTTGAGCATTTTTTCATGTGTCTGCTGGCCATCTGTATATCTTCCTTGGAGAACAGTCCACTCAGGTCTTTTGCCCATTTTTCCATTGCTTGATTGGCTTTTTTGCTGTTGAGTTGTATAAGTTGCTTATACATTCTAGAGATTAAGCCCTTGTCCATTGCATCATTTGAAACTATTTTCTCCCATTCTGTAAGTTGTCTTTTTGTTTTCTTTTTGGTTTCCTTTGCTGTGCAAAAGCTTGTCAGTTTGATTAGGTTCCATGGGTTTATTTTTGCTCTTATTTCTGTTGCTTTGGGAGACTGCCCTGAGAAAATATTCATGATGTTGATGTCAGAGAGTGTTTTGCCTATGTTTTCTTCTAGGAGTTTGATGGTGTCCTGTCGTATATTGAAGTCTTTCAGCCATTTTGAGTTTATTTTTGTGCATGGTGTGAGAGTGTGTTCTAATTTCATTGCTTTGCATGTAGCTGTCCAAGTTTCCCAGCAATGCTTGCTGAATAGACTTTCTTTTTCCCATTTGATGTTCTTGCCTCCCTTGTCAAAGATTAATTGACCATAGGTGTCAGGGTTTATTTCCGGGTTGTCTGTTCTGTTCCATTGGTCTGTGTGTCTGTTTTGATACCAGTACCACACTGTTTTGATGGCTGTGGCTTTGTAGTATTTCTTGAAGTCTGGGAAAGTTATGCCCCCTGTTTGGTTTTTGTTTCTCAGGATTGCTTTGGCGATTCTGGGTCTTTTGTTATTCCATATAAATTTTTGGATAGTTTGTTCTAGTTCTGTGAAAAATGTCATGAGTAATTTGATAGGGATTGCATTGAATCTGTAGATTGCTTTGGACGGTATGGCCATTTTTACAATATTAATTTTTCCAATCCATGAACATGGAATACCTTTCCATTTCTTTACATCTTCTTTAATTTCTTTGATTAAAGTTTTATAGTTCTCAGCATATAAGTCCTTTACCTCCTTGGTCAGGTGTATTCTGAGGTATTTGATTTTTTGAAGTACAATTTTAAAAGGTATTGTATTTTTGTATTCCTTTTCTAATACTTCATTGCTGGTATACAGAAATGCGACTGACTTCTGAATGTTAATCTTATATCCTGCTACTTTGCTGAATTTATTAATCAGTTCAAGTAGTTTTGGGGTTGAGTCCTTAGGATTTTCTATGTCTAGTATCATGTCATCTGCATACAGTGACAGTTTTATCTCTTCTCTTCCTCTTTGGATGCCTTTTCTTTTGTTTGTCTAATTGCTGTGTCTAGGACTTCCAAAACTATGTTGAATAGCAGTGGTGAGAGTGGGCATCCCTGTCTTGTTCCAGATTTGAGTGAGAAGGCTTTCAGTTTTTCTCCATTAAGTATTATATTTGCTGTGGGTTTATCATAAATGGCTTTGATCATATTCAGGAATATTCCCTCTATACCCACTTTGGCAAGAATTTCGATCATGAAGGGATTGTTGGACTTTGTCAAAAGCTTTTTCTGCATCTATTGAGATGATCATATGATTTTTGACTTTTCTTTTGTTAATGGGGTGTATGATGTTGATTGATTTGCATATGTTGAACCATCCTTGTGAACCTGGGATGAACCCTACCTGGTCATGGTGTATGATTTTTTTGATATGTTGTTGGATTCGGTTGGCTAAGATTTTGTTGAGAATTTTTGCATCTACATTCATCAAAGATATTGGCTGATAGTTTTCTTTTTTGGTGGTATCTGTGTCTGGTTTTGGAATTAGGGTGATGGTGGCATCATAGAATGTCTTTGGGAGTGTTCCTTCTTCGATTATTTTACTTTAACTTTTCTGTTATATTTAAATTTGTTACCCTAGAAATGAAATAGGCATCCTCAACTCATCACAAACTATATTCAAATATTAACATACTATCTCATGAACAATGTAAGAACCTTGGTTATGTAATTACAAATGCACATATTTCAGACCATTTCTCACAGTACCACAGGTCACAGACTTTCTGTTCAGTATTTTTTTGTTGTTGTTGTTCTTTTTAGGGCCACACCTTCAGCATATGGAAGTTCCCAGGCTAGGGGGTCAAATTGGAGCTACAGCTGCCGGCCTACACCACAGCCTCAGCAGTGGGGATCCAAGCTGAGTCTTCAACCTACACCACAGCTCACAGCAACACTGGATCCCTGAACCACTAAGCAAGGTCAGGGATCAAATCCACATCCTCATGGATACTAGTCAGATTTGTTTCTGCTGCACCATGATGGAAACTTCCTTTTCAGTTTATTAATTTCATTATCCTTCTTATGCTTAAATTTGGATAACTGCTATTGAACTGCATTTCCACTCGTTATTTCTTTTTATAGTTATAATTTATTTCACTGTCCTTCTATGCTAATTTCAACATCTGGGGCTTCTGTGGGTAAACTTCCACTGACTAATTTTTCTCTTAAAATTCTAGCACAAATCACATTTTCTTGATTTTTCACAGGGCTCATCATTTTTATCACATGACAAACACTGTATGTAAAAGAACAGTAAATAATATATAAAATAAATAATATTTACCCTAAAAATATGTCCTATCCCTTCCTCTAGGTTTGGATTTGGAGTCAATCTAATCTCTAGTTGAGCTGACTCTAGGCTTTGTGGTGGTTTTAGATTTAATTCACTATTGGCTAGTATTTTGAGGTCTGGATCAGTAACTTCCCTTCAGTGAAGTCTGAGACCTGAGCCTTAGTGACAGTCTAGAGACGTTTGCAGGTCTTATAATCCAGTTGCCAGCATTCTAACCATGGGAGATTCGCTTTGTTTATAGGCCAGCTACCAACTGTCTTGGTTGCTTATGAGTTCTTTGCTCTTGATAACAGTCCCTGGCTTTCTGTGCCACAACATGTGTCTCTTGGGAATCTGCTCTGCCTCCAGACTCTTTTTGGCCATTGCTGTGCCTTTGGTGAAAATCCTACATACCCTGATGAGTCATTCTCAGTTCTTTGCCCTGATCCAAGCCTTTGGTGTGCTCACTTGGTGAAGGCTACAGAGGGAAAAACAGGTGGTGGGTACAAGACTCACCCTGTGACTGGGGATTCTCAGGATTTCAATCTGTCACACCAGTTTACATGTGGCCATAAGTAGTTTATTTAAAGTTTGTCTGGTTTCTCTTTATACTCTGTATTGGCTTTACTCCTCTTCCTGCTGCTCTGCCAGGAATGAAGCAATCAGAGCTTTTTTTCTCTCCTAGGAAAGGCCTATCTGTTTCTGGAATTTAGTTCAAGTTTTCTAGCATATTCAGCCTTTTGTATAATTTTTTAAATCTACGACTTTATAGTCTATCCAACTCATTCTCATTATTGGGAGTAGGAGCAACAGTCTCTTGTGACTTTCTTCATCCTAACTGGAAGTGGAAGTCTTTTTCTCACTTCTTTTGGTAACACTTTCTTGTGTACCTCATGTTTTATATTAAGTCTTCCTCCTATGGCTTTTCTTGAGAAGCAAGTTATGCCTAGCAAAAAGCTCTCTGAAATCTCATCTGTGCTTATGGAGATTCTTTTCAAAGCCCAAGAAACCATCTTCATAGAAACAAAACATGTTAGATACTACATTTGGGGTTGCAAAAAATCTTACCAAAAACTGAGCAGCAACATAGATGCTTATTAATCTGGAATGCAGAATTTAGAATTGTGCAAATTACAAGCAAGTATTTAGGGATGAAGGCCCGTAAGATATACAATATCCACAACAAATGAAGGACTTAACCTGGGCCCACTCATCTGCATTCAAACAGGTAAGACTGATCACACTGAGTCACACAGTACACAAGGATGGAGTGGAATCCAGGCTCCAAACTGCTGGTGTTGCACCCATTCCGATACTTAATCATTTCAACTGCAAGACCCCAAAGAACTAATTAAATGTGCCATGATATCTAAGGGTGATATTTAAACCATTTTTTATTTGAAAATTACAGAATATTTCAAGAAACACCCATACATCCTTTACCCAGGTTCAACCATTGCTAGTGTTTTGCTCCATTTGCTTTGTAATATGCTATCTATCTATCCCTATCCATCCACTGACCCATCCACATAATATTATTTTCTGAATCATGGGAAGATATTGTATAATTACAGCCGTTTACCCCTAAATACTTCAGTTTATATTTCATAAGAGTAAGAGTATTTCCCTACATACCAGAGTACTTTTTTTTTTCTTTTTTAGGACCAAACCTGCAGCATACAGAAGTTCCTGAGCTAGGGGTCAAATTGGAGCTGCAGCTGCTGGGCTATGCCACAGCCACAGCCACACCAGGTCTGAGCCACATCTTCAACCTATGCTGCAGCTTTCAGCAATGCTGGATCTTTAACCCACTGAGAGAGGCCAGAGATCAAACTCGCATACTCATGGATACTACACAGGTTCCTAACCTGCTGAGCCACAATGGGAACTCCCCACAGTATGGGTTTTAACAAATAGATTTTAAAATGATATAACACTTTCTACTATCTATGTCTGAATTTTGTAAACTGACCTAAAAACACATTTTTAATATTTTTCTCCTCCCATATAGGATCCAGCCTACAATAACTTAGTCCCTAGACTAGTTGTCATGACTCTTTATACTGTTTAAACTGAAACATTTCCTTAGCCCTTGTCTTTTATGACATGGACATTTTTGAAGAACCTAGTCCTTTTTTTCTTTCTTCCTAGAATGTTCTTCATTTTAGATTTGTCTGATGTTTTCTCATGATTAGATTCAGGTTATGCACCTCCAGATGGGACACTGCAAAAGTGATGCTGTGTCTTTCTCAGGTTATCACATCCAAAGGCACATGTTGTCCATCTGCCCCTGGCTGGTGACATTAATTTCGATCACACAGTCAAGTTGTGGGCTGGTTTCTCCATTACATACATATTATTTTTCCCTGCAACTAATAAGAAATCTGTGGGGAAACACCTTAAAACCATAAAATAGCCTGCTCCTCCTCAAGGATGAATTTTTATAACAGTATTTTCACTATGATATAAAAAATGACCTCTACATAGTAAAAGAAAACTAGGTTTCATTTATTATACTTGAAAAAGTTCCATGCCAATTTTAACATCTGTTTTTATTACAGTAGTCCATGCACACTGGGTGTTTATTAAAAACTGTTCATTAACTGTCTGCTATCGTGGGTAGAATATCAGAAATCTGATTTTTAAATCCAATTGGTATCAATGCCCTAATTTTGGTTCAATAAAAAGAAATCTCTTTAACTTATGCTACAGAAGGGGTTTAGAAATTAAATTAAGGTGTATAACCGCAAGAACATTCTATCTTAAAAAGAAAGAAACTTATAAAAGCACCTACCTCTATTTATTCAAATTATATGTGGATTCTTGTTATAACAATATTAGTTATTATCCAGGTTTTTCTAAGCAGTATGATTTTGAGGTGACCTTTAATTCAAGGTCTTAACTTGGATTAAACACAGCTTATAAAAAATGTTCAAATCTCCAGGTGGTTTTAGTTTCTGAGTTTGGTAACAAGCAGAAAGAAGGCAATTTTTGGAAAGCAAGGCAAATTAAAATCAAATAGAAACTTCTCAGGAATAGGTGTTTTGCTTTTTCTTTTGTCTTTTCTAGGGCCGCACCTGTGGCATATGGGGGTTCCCAGGCTAGAGGTCTAATCAGAGCTGTAGCCGCTGGCCTATGCCATAGCCACAGCAAGGCCAGATCCTTAACCCAACTGAGCAAGGCCAGGAATCGAATCTGCAATCTCATGGTTCCTAGTCGGATTCATTAATCACTGAGCCACAATGGAAATTCCAGGAATAGCTTTTAACTTAGGAAAAAAAATGTTGTTGTTTTCAGTTTTGTTTTGTTTTTTTTTTGTTGTTGTCTTTTTGCTATTTCTTTGGGCCGCTCCCACGGCATATGGAGGTTCCCAGGCTAGGGGTTGAATCGGAGCTGTAGTTGCTGGCCTACGCCAGAGCCACGGCAACGCGGGATCCGAGCCGCGTCTGCAACCTACACCACAGCTCACAGCAACACCGGATCCTTAACCCACTGAGCAAGGGCAGGGACGGAACCCGCAACCTCATGGTTCCTAGTCGGATTCGTTAACCACTGCGCCACGACGGGAACTCCCTGTTTTCAGTTTTTAAAGACAGCTCCTTTCTCATTTCGCTACCATGGTTTGCAACATCCTGTGAGAGTATGTTTCACAAACCAGTTATAGTGCGGAATGGAGATGCCACTAATTCAATAGTTCTTTCACAGAAATCAGGAGCAGGGCGGCGGGGGGTAGACCAAAGGCTTACCCTCTTAAAAAAGAATATGAACTTTGCTCTTGTCCTCCTTTCCTCTTTTGAGATCAGCTTCTTGTTTATAACTTTGTCACACTTGCAGTACAATAAAGTCCCAGGCTTTACGACGAAAGTGATTTTTTTTTTCTTTTCTTTTTTTTTTTTCTGATCAACAGAATTCAGCAACCAAAGCTTTAGTGTTGCGGGATTTTTGTGTTTGGTTGGTTTCTTGGTTTTGGAGGGAAGGCATTTATAGCCACAGGCTCAAAGAAGGAAGAAAGGGAGAGGGATTAACTCTCTCTAAGGAAGGTCAAAAACATAATTTACAAGTGAGGCAAGAGGAGCAGCTGTATCTGTTGGCCCATCACTACCACCAGCTGGAGAATTTACCAGCAATATGAAAACTACGTCCACCAGATGTCAAGCGATGCAACTGGAAGCCAAATATCTTTGGGCTCAATGCAGGAATCTCTACTCTCTTTACTCCCATATTTCATGTTAAATAGCAAGATGTCTTCCACGGGCCACCATCAGGGATAACAAGAACATGTCCATGCAAGGGACTTAATAACATGACTGAACCCATCAGACAGACTTCAGACTGGCTTCAGTACTAAAGTCCACCACCTCCATGTTTATTGGCTAAAAAGCCATTTTAGTTCCGATTCAACATGTAAGGGGTGAGTGAAACTTAAATGGTTGCAAGCCATTCTTGGGCAAGGATTCTTGTGGCTTTTCAGGCTTATTTCCTATATGAGAACCACTAGGCCATTGGGAAGAAAAGAATGTTTTGAAAATATTTATGTAAATAACCACTTTCCCACTCATTCTTCAAACCTGCGCTGTTTGTACTGTTCAGTATGGTGGCCACTAGCTACATGTGGGTATTTAAACTAAGTAAAATTTAAAATTCTGTTCTTTAGCCATACCAGCCACATTTCAAGTGCTCAGCAGTTACCCAATAGGACAACACAATGTAAATATAAATATGAAACATTTCTATCGACCCAGAAAATTCTTTTCAATAGTGTTGCTCTAAATCCATAAATTGCCTTTTAAAATGAGCAATTATAATTCTCCTCTCTAAAACAAAGCAATCTTCATGCATTCTCTTATGAAATAAATCTACTGATACAGGGAGGGTGACACAAAGGTGGGGGCGACCTCAGGAATATTTTCACCAGTGTAGCTCTTGGACACTGTACTCACAAAGCCCTGTGATGCTACTGACTTCCTGGATAATATTCAGAGGCCTGCCTAGATGGATGCTATGTGGCAAATAAGCAAGAAGCAGTTCTTTCTTGCACGTAGCCCTTCATTTGCTAATGATTCCAACTCTATCAATTTATATCAGAAGTTTCCTTATTTGCATTTCCAAGTCTGTCAAATAAAATCATGTCCTTTAAAAAAGTAAAATAAAAGAGAGAGAGGCTGCCCAACTTCACAGCTTTGTAATTGAGGAACTTTAATGCCAAGTCAACATCACATGCCGCAGCTGTTTCTAAAAATTTTATGGACAAGAAGAACATGAGGCCAGTATAAAATAAACCCACGACTTATGTTTTTCACTCCCAGGCTCACCCCTCCTGAGTACAGGGAAACCAAGCAGCTCAAGGGGAGGGGTGTGAATGTTCTATGAGACTGCTATGACTCGCCGAGAGAGGGCGCTAAGGCATGGGGCATAGACCTCTGACCCTGCCAGGAGGACGCGGTGCCAGAACACGCAGTCCTTGCAAGCATGCCAGGCACTTCTGCTCTCACACACGCAGCAGGTGACTTGGGTACTCAGCTAACTGTGCCTCGGTTTCCTTCCGCTCTTCCAACAGTCCCTGCAAAGTCACCCAGCCCTAGCGGGCTGGCAGCGCCACGCCCACTCTCTTCCCAGCCCCCAGTTTCTTCTTTCCCGTTTATTCACAATGCACCAAGAAGGACAAGATGGAAGAAGAAGAAAAAAAAAAGGTTTTTCCTAATCTTTCCTAATCTCCCCTGCTCCATCATCAAAAGCAAAAAAGGATCTGCTATTTTTCTTTGGGATTCTTTATCAGATTCTCATAAAGATCACAGCGCTACTGCTCAAGAGAGGCTGAAAAAAATTCCATCGTGTCCTCTTGGCCAGTTAAAGAGATTCAGGCAGTGGCTGCAAGGTTTTCAAGGTTATGCCCCCGTTTTTCCACTTACCTTGGCCTTCCCATCCTGGGCGGACATATATCCAACACACATGCTCTCCGTCGTGTGGCTCCACAGGAATTCCACTGCCATGGAAGGGAACACAAATAGGCACATTCAGATCACAGATGGAAAATAAATCTTTGCTTTTTAATAGAACAGTTAAAGATAGCTTTATATTTAACACACTCAGCTCCCTAGTTTCCATTCACTCCTTCATAAATGTCAAGATGATTTAGAACTCAAACTGTGTAATGCCATTTACTGTGAAATGAAAAATGTATTTCTTTCTTGTCAAAACTTATGATTATTACATGTAAAATAAATGCTCCTCTGTTTGAAACTTGTAACATTAAATACGCACATGCACGCAGACACACTCATACATACAGTACACAATGACTTAGTCAATGTAATATTCCATAACGTAGTTCCTTGAAAACACACACACCAGGTCTAGGTTTTAATACCATTCTCCACGAAAAGGAACCAGGATTCCTTGGAGAAATGTTGATGCCAGGGCTGGGGCAGAGAAGATATAAAATGAATCTGGAGCATCTTTTTGTGCCAGAAAATAAGGAAGTGCTCAAAGAATGATGAGGGCTTATCAAAAGGACCCAGCCTGAAGGTACTCCCATTGGCCATCTCTGTGTCACTCTAAGTATTAAAATATAATTATCACCACTGAACAAAATTAAAACCAAGCCCATACTAATGCAAATAAATAAAGGAATAAATAAAGTGGGGGAGGAGAGAAAGCCCTTCCCTACAGCAGAATGCCAACTAATAAATACAGAAGAAATAACAGAATTAGAAAACCATCACACTTCCTAAAATTAGAAAAATTTGAAGACTCGCCAGCTATTTCCATAGTTTCAATGTCGTCTCTCCACAAAGTCTCATGAAATATAGAGGGGCAAAGTGTAAGTTCCTGAGGGAAGACCCAATGGACTTCACTTTAATCAAATGATGGAAGCTCACATCATCAATTAAGGGACAGATCAACACAACATGCCTACTGATAAGACCTCCTGAGACTCACCACGATTTCCATGGTGCTTTTGTCAAAAATGCAGAACCAGAATTGCATGATGAAACACCACATAAATTGGATACAGGAAAACTACTGAATAACTGGCTTGAACTCTTCAAAAAATGTCAAAGTCAAAAACTACTAAGAGAATTGAGAAACTGTTTCCATTTAAGGGAGACAACGGAAACATATGACAACTGAAGGCAATGTGTCCTCCTGGAGTGGGGCCTGGACAGGGCAGGGGTGTTACAAGGGACATTACCAAGACAATTGATGGATCATGGAGTTAGACGGTAGTGTGGTATCAATACTACATTTATGATTTTGATAAATATGCTATGATTATTTATTTATAATGATTTTTATTTTTTCCATTATAGCTGATTTACAGTGTTCTGTCAATTTTCTACTATACAGCAAGGTGACCCAGTCACACATACATGTATACATTCTTTTTTCTCCCATTATCATGCTCCATCACAAGTGACCAGACATAGTTCCCAGGGCTATACAGCAGGATCCCATTGCTTATCCATTCCAAAGGCAATAGTTTGCATCTATTAATCCCAAATTCCCAGTCCCAGCCACTCCCTCCCCCTCCCTCTTGGCCACCACAAGTCTGTTCTCCAAGTCCATGATTTTCTTTTATGTGAAAAGGTTCATTTGTGCCATATATTAGATTCCAGATATAAGTGAAATCACATGGTATTTGTCTTTCTCTTTCTGACTTACTTCACTTATAAAATAAATATACAAATTTATCCCATTGTTAGTATACAGAAATGCAACTGATTTCTGAATGTTAATCTTACATCCTACGACTTTGCTGAATTTGTTGATCAGTTTGAGTAGTTTTTGGGTTGAGTTCTTAGGGCTTTCTATATATAGTATCATGGCATCTGCATGCAGTGACAATTTTACCTCTTCTCTTCCAATTTGGATACCTTTTATTTCTTTTGTTTGTCTGATTGCTGTGGCTAGGACTTCCAATACTAGTTGAATAAAAGTGGTGACAGTGGGCAACCTTGTCTTCTCCAGATTTTGGTGGAAAGGCTTTCAGCTTTTCTCCATTGAGTATTATATCTGCTGTGGGTTTGTAGTAAATGGCTTTTATTATATTAAGGTATGTTCCCTCTATACCCACTTTGGTAAGAATTTGATCATGAATGGATGTTGGACTGCTGTGATGATTTAGAAGAACAACCTTGTTCTTAAGAAATATGCACTGAGGTATTAGGAGTAAAGATACCTGATATCTCAAGTAGTTCAGAAAAAAATGTACATGTTTAAGTGTGTGTGTGTGTGTGTGTGTGTGTGTGTGTAAAGGGAAGTGGGACAAACAGAAGGAGAAAGTGAAGATAGAGAAACAAATAGAGGAAATGAAAACAATGAGTGAATCTGGATAACGAAACCATGGGTGTCCCTTGTACTCTTCTTGAAACGCCTCTGTAAGTTTGAAATTATATCTAAATTAAGATTCACACAAAGCTTTGTCAATTTCAAAATTCTAAGTTTTTTTAAGGCATTTAAAAAGTTCTGATGCATCTCTCCACAAAAATTTCCAAAGTCCCCAGCTCAACCCCAAGCCCTCTGGGTCCTGGGCCATCCATCTGTTTATATCTCAGGCTAATGAAACCTGAAGACCAGCATGTGAGTTGACACACAAACCGAGAGCTCGGCGATCCCAGACGCTGAAGGCTTTGCCAGACACATGGGGAAGGAAGAAGCAGGAAGGGGCAAAACTGAGCTCCTCAGATCCGTGGCTCATTCCCTCATCATTAATTAATTGTCAAACCTACTAACCTGCTCAACAGACGCTCTGCTGAAGAGTGCAGGAACACAGTATCATGTAAGGAAGCAACTTCTCTTTGCCAGATGTTTTTTCTTCCTCACACATCTGCTTTGAACTTCAAAAATCCTGAAGTCCAGAGCAAGGTCTGGGATATTCCAAATTGCCTAACAGAGCAAAGGTGCTCAAGTCTTACTGAATTTCCCTAGAGGAGCAACAGTACGACTGTATTTAAATACAAAGTTAAGGCATTTCTAACACTGTGACCCCTCCTTATTCCCAAGTGTTAAGGGGGTAACTGCTTCAGGAATCAGCCAAGAAAAATACATGGAAATATAGTCAATCTAATCATGAAAGTGAAGGATAAAAACACTGCACATTGTTTTTCTAAGACAGAATTTTGATGATATTAAACTGCTTTAGTCTCTAAAAATACAGCTTGTTCTAAGGAAATGTAACACGTACAAAACTGAGTCTTACAAAACAGGATAAATCGGGTGTACTGACTAATTACAATAAATGTTTTTCTATTGAAAGATTTTCAATAAAATTTCTAGGGAGTGAGTTTAGGGATTCTTAAAGAAAGTAACTCAGGAGTTCCCGTCGTGGCGCAGTGGTTAACGAATCCGACTAGGAACCATGAGGTTGCGGGTTCGGTCCCTGCCCTTGCTCAGTGGGTTAACGATCCGGCGTTGCCCTGAGCTGTGGTGTAGGTTGCAGACGCGGCTCGGATCCTGCGTTGCTGTGGCTCTGGCGTAGGCTGGTGGCTACAGCTCCGATTCAACCCCTAGCCTGGGAACCTCCATATGTCGCGGGAGTGGCCCAAGAAATAGCAACAACAACAACAACAACAACAACAAAAAGTAACTCAGTGTCTAGAAATTCAGTTCAATCTTTTCACAAACAAAAAAGAAGTGCATTGTTCTGACACATTATTTTTTTCTTTTTTTTAAAGTTTTATTGAAGTATGGTTGATTTACAATGTGGTGATAATTTCTGCTGTACAACAAAGCAATTCATTTAAACATATTCATAACATATATTGCTTTTTCAGACTCTTTTCCCATATAGATTATCAGAATATTGGGTAGAGTTCCCTGTGCTATAGAGCAGGTCCCTTGTTGGTCAGTCATTCCATAGACCACAGTGTGTATATACCAATCCCAAATTCCCATTATTTTTAATACCAACAATTGAAATTAGTTACTAGTTTAGGCTAGCTTGAGAAACTCAGCAGGGATTGCCTACAATTTAAAGTATAAAATTATGGAGTGTCCGTCGTGGTGCAGTGAAAACAAATTCAACTAGGAACCATGGAGCTTGCGGGTTCAATTCCTGGCCTCGCTCAGTGGGTTAAGGATCTGGCATTGCTGTGAGCTGTGGTGTAGGTCGCAGACCCGGCTCGGATCTGGCATTGCTGTGGCTCTGGCATAGGCTGGCGGCTTCAGCTCCAATTATACCCTTAGCCTGGGAACCTCCATATGCTGTGAGTGCTGCCCTAAAAGGACAAAAGACTAAATAAATAAATAAATAAAGTATAAAATTATAAAGTGCTTTTGAGAGTTCCCTGGTGGTTCAGTGGGTTAAGGATCTGGCATTGTCACTGCTGGGGTTCTGGTTACTGCCATGGCACAGATTTGATATGTGGCCTGGGAACCTCTGCATGCTGCAGGCACAGCCAAAAATAAATTAATTAATTAATTAAATGCTTTTGAAAAGAAATCTTATTTCTTTTAGTGCATGTCTTAACTCAATAATTTAATAAAAAAAATTTTTTTTTTTTGGTAAGGCTGCACCTGTGTCATAGGAAAGTTCCCAAGCTAGGGGTTGTAGCTGCCAGCCTACACCACAGCCACAGCCACAGCAACACCAGATCTAAGCTGTGTTTGCAACCTACACCACAGCTCACAGCAATGCAGGATTCTTAACCCACTGAGCAAGGCCAAGGATCAAGGCTGCATCCTCATGGATACTAGTCAAATTCGTTTCCGCTGCGCCATGATGGGAACTCCTTAATAAATTATTAATAATTAATTTTACAAATCATTTATTGGTGGAAGACTTCAAGGAGGAAAAATATTCCTTTTCTTATACTATCTTCCACCATGGTCTATCCCAAGAGACTGGAAGTAATTCCCTGTGCTGTACAGGAGGATTTCATTGCTTATTTATTCTAAATGTAATAGCTTGCATCTACTAATCACAAACTCCCGCTACTCTCTCCTTTGGCAACCACAAGTCTATCCTCTATGTCAGTGACAAACACAACTCTTAAATATCTCTTAAAGAAAGCTTTTGAAACTATAACAAGATCATACATTTGACTATATTAAAAATGTTCATAGTGATATCCTTCGCCATGTGGAAGAAAAAAGTCAAGAGATGAGTGACAAGCTCTGGGGGAAATATTTGCAGTTCACAGCATAAAAAAAGGACTGATTAGTATATAAAGATTTGCTACAAATCAGTAAGGAAAAGATAAATACCCAAAGAGAATGCAAAAAGCATACAAGCAAGAAGGAATATGAATCACTCTAAAACATGAAAATATGTTTTCCACATTCCTCCCACTAAGAGACATACAAATGACAACTTCAAGAGATCATTATTCAGCTATCACGTTCTCAGATACCAAAAAGTTGAAACAACATTATGTTAGCCAGGGGTGGAGAAAAGGGCATTCTCATACAATGACGGTGGGAGTTTGGCCATTTGGAAATACATTCTTGTAGTTGGTTGTGGTTATGTTCTATATTTTCACCAAGAACACTGAATTAGCAAATACTGAGCCACTGCTCCCAAGGGAAATACAGGGTTAGGTTCCTGTGAGCTTCTGGTCACAACATTTTCAATCAATAAGTAACCTTATTTTATGTGTGTTTCTGTTTAAACACATCTTCTTTAACACATATTTCTTATAAATCATTATATGCAGTATTTTTTATTAATAATACACTAGCCAAGAAGACTTTAACATTTTCCTGACCTTGGATAACATGCAGATGAATTTCTTTGGCTCTGAGTCTCACAACAGCACTCCTTAAGCTCTTTTTATCAGCTGTCATCTCAGTTTTGCTCTTTTCTACCTTTTTCCATGGCTTCATTATGCACCATACATGGTACCTTGGCAGTTTCTGCCATGGTCTCCGCCACAGATTGGTGAATTTTCTCTTGGGTTTTTTTGGATGTACAGTATTGGTATCATTGGTTCATTAACTTTGAACTCATGGCCAACAGCACTGTAATTCTTGCCTGAATGAAGTTTAGCCAACATGTATGTTTTCTCTACGAGACACCACAACTTCTTTGTACTTAGGAATTCTAGACAACACCTCACCACTCGCTTGGGGCCATTTAAAATAGTGAAATCATCAGCAAAAGGCACAAAAATGTAAACAATGCAGCAATAAACAGACCATAAAAAGGATGCTTGTTTACAGTATGAGGGCTGAGACAAGAAGGCAGAGCCTTGCCGAGTGCACCTCAGCTGTGCATGCCACGTAACTCAAAAAAAATTTTCCCCACTCTGCCCATGCTCACAAATGATTGGGAAAGAATCAAGAGCACTGATCTTTTGACTACAAAAAAATCTCAGCAAGTTAAGAAAATTAACAAATACAAATCTGCAAATAATGAGGATTGATTATTTATCAAAACGACAAACCCTTTGACCTTAGCAATTTTGCTTTTAGGTATTTATTCTACAGATATGCCTTTATATGTATGAAATACCATCTTTACATGGATATTCACTGAAGTAGTTTTAATTAGGAGGAAACTGGAAATAGCATGGTTGCCTTTTGGTGGGAGTATATATGAACAAATATGACACCCTATACAATGGAACTCTATGAAATAATTTAAAACAAACAGAAAGCTCTATATGGATGATATGGAACCATCCATACTAAGGGTGTTTCAAACGTTTTGCCATGAACCACAGCAAAACCAAACCAAAACAAAAAAGCCCTACACACTGCCACTTAGTAAATGCACTTCTTTATAAGTGAAATTTCATGAAGTAATACCCTTTACTTGAAATGAATTGGTCTACCCACCCCATGGGTTCTTTACAGTCTATGCACTACAATTAAAAGATTCTGCTTGTGACTCATTAAATTAGACTTCATTAATGTGACTTGCTACATTTGAAAAAACACTAATCTGAAAAATATATAATTTTTCTAAAAGAAAAGGTAAAGTGAAGAAAGATAAATAAAGATGATGCCATTCTGTGAAAGAAAATAACCATGGATGACTATGTTCATAAATACATGAGCTCTCTCTGGAAGAATATTTTAGGAACCAGCAATAGCAGTTACCACAATAGAGGGAACTTGGTGATTAAGGGAGTTGAGAGGAGGCAACTTATTTTTCACCATACATCCTCTCTAAAACTTTTGAATTTTATCCTGTTTTCATTTACGTCCTATTTTTTTAAAAAAATGCACCTAGAAATTTCAACTACCCTACTACTCTAATTTATCCTCAAAGAATTAATTTCTTCTCTGTTTAAATCTGAATTACTGAAATGTGATGTAATAAGATGTTACCACCTATTTTTAATTTCCCTTCATGAGAATGCTCTCTTATGATGTGAAACTGATGTAATGCTTTCAAATTGTTTCATGTCTCATGACCACCTAAAACATGAACAAATCTTATGAAGGAACATGAATAAATCCCTGCTTAAATTTATACGGGCCACATATATTTAGGAAAAAACCTGCTATGTTCAAAGAATACTCGAAACAAATAAAACAAGGCAAATACTGCCATTTGAAATTAAAAAAGGCCAAAATCATCCTAAGTTTTAAAAATGAGAAAACATTTATTTGTCTCAAGGGTAGAGCTTATCTCACAAAGATCTCTCAAAACTGTTTGTCTTGATTTATAATTAAAACCTAGTCCAGAATAGTACAAAGTTTGCTCAAATATAATTACCTAGAAGAAGAACTAAAATGTAAATCCTACTCAGTGAAAGAGTACCTTTTTTTTTTTTTTTTTTTAAACGGCTGTTTCCACAGCAGAAGTCTCTGGGTTAGGGGTCAAATTGGAGCTGCAGCTGCAGCCTAAGCCATAGCCACCAGCCATGGCAATGCTGGATCTAAACTACATCTATGACCTACACCACAGTTTATGGCAACACCAGATTCTTAACCCACTGAGCAAGGCCAGGGATCAAACCCTCATCCTCACAGAGACAATGTTGGGTCCCTAACTCTCTGAGGCACAATGGGAACTCCAGAGTGGCATTTCTTACCATCAGTGATATCTAGAAGTCTATAGTTTATTTCTTGATTTTAGGGGCTACATCTAAAAATTGTCTCATACACTAAAAATTGAAGTTTATGGTAACAATATAAAAAAAATGATTCTTTTTTTGCCACACAGTTTTCCATCTAAAATAAAGAATACAAAGATTTAGGAATAGAACTCTAGCCATGATATAATTCTTCTCACTTTTGTTCTCCTAAATTTCTCCATAATGGCCATGCTCCTTTGGTAGTGGCTGATGCCTGTTTATACCTCAACTACTGACTTGAAAAAGGCTTTTGCTTTTTAGAAAGCCAAAGCCCAGGGACTGCGAGGCGACTGGAAATGCCTGGATCAAGAAAAGACCGCCGTCGAAAACATTAAGAACAACCCAAAGCCATGCTAAATCCCTGAGTGGGTTTCACCTGTGAAAGATGACATGGGGATGTGGCAGGAATCTTCTCTACCACGTGACTTATCGACTCATCCCACTACAACAGCTCGATATGAGAAAGGTTACCCCGACTGATCCTGATCCAGTACCGGAGGATGGAGGGGTGGGGACGTGCCGTACCTGTGCTCCACGATAACAAGTTAATGGCCTCACAGGGACATTTGGAATGGATTTGTACATAATCTCAGAGGCCAGTCTTTCTGGAAAGTTGTATTAAGTGCCTTGGAACAAGTGAATTCACCTCTGGGTATAATATCCAGGAGTAGTCCCCCTTCAGCCTAGGGTCATGAGACAGCCTTTAGCTCCATGCAAGGCTTGTCTCCTAGTGATGTTTATGTCACCGGCTTCACTAGTTAATAATCAGGGCTACAAGCTACCCCTTGCAGGATGTTCCCCCTCAGTTACCTCTTTCTCTTTCAGAATGAATTGTGTCATCCCATTGAAACAAAGTCAATCAAAGTTTCCTTGTCAGGGTTGTGATCAAGGTTTTTTCTGTTCAAACAGATTCTCTTTTCTGACCAGAAAGAAGCCCTCAGCCACCCTTTCTTTTGTTTAATGTTGTTCTCCAATTGTTGTTAACAACCCCCAGCTGCACTGGCTCCTGCACCCATTTAAAAACTCTCTGCCTGGCTTCACATCCCAGACTTTCCTGCAAGGAAAACAGAACTCTGAAATCAGAACCGTCTTGGGCTGGGAAGTTGCCAAGTCAGCTGCCGTTCCTTAGCTTGAGGTCAAATGGCTCACCCTGGAACATTGTGCACAGTGTTTAAGTTACTCCTTATTGAACAAAAATGAATTTTTATTTTTTTAACTGGGAAGGAAGAGGAGCTGTAAATAGAACAATCTCTTATCTCTGGAGATTGCCCGGGGGGTTAGAGTCTTTATAACCCAATAGTGGGTTCATTCAAGGATGCTTTACCGTCCTGACATGGAATCCTTAAGATTCATATAATGCAACTCCCAATATGGCCACGAAGTAGCTTTGAGTTGGCTTGCCGCCCTGAAAAACTTTCACCACCGAATTGTCTTGGGAGCTATGGGGATAGGGTTCTACAGAACTCCACTTATGCTAAGCCAAGAAAGTAATTATTCTCTCTTTCCAAGGCTCACGCCATTTGTTCAAGACTAAAGAAAGATGCTGACTGAAAAAGGAAGAGAGGGATGTGGGTCAAATAGCAAAACAAGCCCCAAAGGAGATTTCATTTCTCTTCCTCTTTTACCATTTTATTGTATTAGAAACTGCTGGAAATAAGGGGCTAGTGGCTGAGATGTGGAAGTTCTCTGCTGAAAAGAAAAGCATTCAGAGAAACAAGTTATACTGAAAAATGATTTCATTTTTTCAACAAATATTTTTTGAGGAGTTATTTCATGTGAAGGTGATCTCTATTAATCTTTGAGCAGAGGAAAATTGACTATACATTTTGTCAAAATGTTTTTATGAGAATTTTAGAAGAACCAAAGTAAGAAGAATTATATCATCACTAGAATTCTATTCCTAAATCTTTGTATTCTTTATTTCAGATGGAAAACTTTGTGGCAAAAAAAAAAAAAAAGAATAAACAAAACCCCCAAAAAACTAAATGGTTAGATTATAGCTAGAATTTTACTTCTCATGATAGAGAAAAAAAAATTACAGATGAAAATCTATTTCCAATTCTTAAAAAGTGTATTAGATGATATTTAACAGAAAAAAAGTTCTGTTATAAAGCAAACAAAGCAAATTATAGCTATTTGTAGTCAACATCTTTGTGTTTTAAAAATGAAAACCAGTTCTGAAAAATATAAATCTCACGGCACTACCTCAATCAATGCAACTCAGTTGTTGAAAAGTTTCAGTGTCATGTCTGGCTTCTTCATGTTGCATCTAAGAATAAATTATTTAATTCGCTTCCTCCATCTGATCCTTCAGTAATAACCAAGCCTATCTCTTAAGACTACAGCGAGGATGTAACAACCACTGCTGAGACACTAAAGAAATAAACTTCCAAACCTAAATGTCCATTGACAGATGAATGGATTAAGAAGATGTGGTATATATACATGATAGAATACTATGCAGCCATAAAAAGAACAAAATAATGCCATTTGCAGCAAAATGGATGGAACTAGAGACCCTAATACTAAGTGAAGTTAAGTCAGAAAAAGGAAGACAAATAACCACATGATATCGTTTATATCTGGAATCTAATATATGGCACAAATAAACCTTTCCACAGAAAAGAAAATCATGGATTTGGAAAAAAGACTTGTGGTTGCCAAGGGGGAGGGGGAAGGAGTGGGATGGACTGGGAATATGGGGTTAATATATGCAAATTATTGCATTTGGAATATATATACAGCAGTGAGATCCTGCTGTATAGCACTGGAAACTATATCTAGTCACTTGTGATGGAGCATATACGGAGGATCATGTAAAGAAAAGAATGTATATATGTACATGTGACTGGGTCACTTTGCTGTACAGTAGAAAATTGACAGAACACTGTAAACCAGCTATAATGGAAAAAATAAAAATCATTTTTAAAAAATGAGTAAATCAAAGAAATAAACTTCTAGCCATGACACTGAACCTCTTACAGAACAGACTTTTAGTTATATTTTTAAGATACGGTATTACATCAGATAATGAATCATAAGTACTTCTTTTCCCACTACCAGTCTAATAACTAATTTGCCTTCTCTTTTAGTGCTTTTTTAAAATGGTCATGTGAGCCCAGCAGAACAGCTAGTCATAAGTACTCATGGTGGCATGTGCCATGAAACGGGAATAAAGGATATTGTTGGGCCCCAAGAATGAAGCTCCTTTGAAGTGCATGTGTTTATGTGTGCTCACCAAATTTTTAACGCCAATAAAACCAAAAGGCGGTTTGGAATTTTAACTTACAGTAAAACGAACTTTTATCTTTTTCATGTTCCAGGAAGCATCAATGCAATCTAACATTTTTTAATTTTAAACCACAGCAAGTTTTCACAACAGTGACAAGAAGCGTGCTTGATAAAGGACTTTGCCTCTTCTAAAGAGAGTGGGGAGAATGCCTCATTCAAGTTCTAATTGATAACTAAAGAAGAGTCGATTTGATAGAGCAAATCTAAAGTGATAAAGAAACTCTTATCCCTTGAGGTAATCCTGTGAGAAACTGGAAAAATTCTCATAGAAGGAATCCCCTGAGACACTATTTATATAAAGTTCAGACAGGCCCACATGGGCGCTTCAAAGATGTGGGTGACGAGCAATTTAATAAGCTGGGTGGTGGGTCCACAGGTGTTCTTTTTATTATTATCCTTTGTAACTTATAAATTTATTACCTTCTTTTGAACATACATGAGACATTCTGTAGTAAAGATGAAAAACCAGGGGAAAAAAGAGTAGCTGGACAAGTAGAATCAATAACATGAACAAAACATAATTATCAGCACCACGAACATATCCCTGGACAGCAGGGAGCCTGAAGTTATCCTCTGAGTGAGATGAGGGTAGCTGGATGGGAAAGCAACAATTATCACGAGTCCTCGTTAGATGACCAGGCTACAGTGGAAGTGTGGGCCTTTAATCTGTTTAGGAAGAAGGACTCTGACACAGACTGGCTTGGCTCAAAGGCCACTGGCTGAACACACAGACTTTTTACCCCTATGAGCCCCCAAGCTTCCTATCTTGACTTGCCTAAGATTTCCCTGAAATACATGGAGTCTGTTTCTCATTGATTCTCATATGTACTGCTTCCTATTAACCACCTCCTAACCATAAGGCAGAAACCTCTGAACTGGACAAAGTCTGTCAGGCTCCCATCAGCAAAGTGAGGGCAAGCTACAAGGGGAAAAAGTACCCATAGAGTGAGATTGGCTGTTCATGCCATATATTTGCATATTTTCTAATTACTTGTATTGACTCCTAAGCTTTTTTTTTTTTTTTTTTTTAGGGCCACGCCCTCAGCACATGAAGGTTCCCAGGCTAGGGATCGAATCAGAACTGTAGCCACCGGCCTACGCCACAGCCACAGCAATGTCAGATACCAGCCACATCTGTAACTTACATCACAGCTCACAGCAAAGCTGGTTCCTCAACCCACTGAGTGAGGACAGGGATCCAACCTATGTCCTCATGGGTGCTAGTCAGATTGGTTTCCTCTGCGCCACAGTGGGAACTCCGACTCCTAAGCTTAAAATGGAAAAGAACTAATGTCTTCCACTGGAATGCTTGATGTGCCTTTGTTTACACAATTATTAACCATACTATATACAGCAGCCTGAATAAAGCACTCCTGTAGGAGCCTGGAAAGCACATGTAAATGTACTTTAGCAGGTAAAAATATATTGCTTTTTTTTTTTTCAAAGCAGAGAGAAAAATTAATTATTTTCAGCTGTTTCATTCCAGGGACAAGCATTTGCTTTGCATTACAGTGGTGATATGTAGGCTGGGCTATGCCAGCATCTCATGATCTGGGACGTGGGAGGTGGTAGGATGGGTGTTACAAACACATTCACGTTTAAACTGTCCTTTTACAAGGCTGTTTGCAAAGGCTGTCTTCTGGGATCCAATTAAACTGTCTCCAAATCTTCTTGTTCCTGAACAGTTGTCATTATCCAACATTTCCAACCCATATTGTTTGTTTTTTAAAAGGATATTTCATGTGACACTTAATTTTTATGGAAGAATGGTCAATTTCTTTAAAAATTTCTGCTAAATAATCTGTAAAGAAATTCCATGTGGCAATTAATTCATCCAATAATTACTGGGAGCTTACAATGGAGTGTGTGTACAAAGCTGGTTATGACACAGTCCTTTCCTTCAAAAGGACACAGTCCTTCCTTCATTCTCAGAGACAGTGGAATCTTCTTTAAAAGATTTCAAACCTCTGTACCCTCCACGTGAGTCCCTGGAGCTCAAAAATTTGTGATCTACTCCTTTCAAATAACTGAGTTCAGAAGAAAAGGTTAAGGAGTGCTGGCCTGGCAGGAGAGGCAGACACGAAGACATGTATCTTAGGATGTCATGAGAACGTTACAAATGGATGGAAATGGCATGCTGCAAAAAGGGCATGAGGAAGGAACAAATTGCCTGGGTAAAGGGCCTCCAAGGAGATTCCTATCTTCCCTGGATCTTAAAGGAGGTTTTAATGAGTTCAGGGCCTTCCAAGTATAGGTAATAACAGCACATGAAAGTTACTGGGGAAAAAAATAACCCTCTAGAAGAAAACCAAGCAATGTGGAGCTGTCAGAACTTGGGGCATTGGAGATGAGTGGAAGAAAAAGAGGACCAATCAGAAATGTTCCAGGGTCAGAGCAGGGGAGGGCTCTGCTATCTGTGCATTTCCCATCTATCCTCTAGGGAACTATCTAGCAGAGGTAGGGGTTTACATGCATGCATGTGTGCGTGTGTGTATTTGTGTGCATATGTGTGTGTTCACTCTGAAGATTTAAAAGTAGGGAACATGAGAACCACTGTAGGAGATACATGTTTTGCTTTATTTTCACACACATAGAAAGTTATTCAACATTTAGCTTAAACATATGGTAAACTAATTACACATACTCCTGTGGCTCTTGTTTTGACCACCACACCTCTGATCCTGGGATGGGTGCCACTTACTCAGCCACGATTTGGTCAGGTTCTCATTTAGGCCCTTTCTGCTTCTCTCCTGACTCCCGTTGTTTCTGAGCCCATGGTTAGATTCTCTGGACCACTAGAGATGTGTGATAGAGGGAAAGAAACTTGGGGCAATGTGCAGAGGGGAGATGGAAGTGGGTGGGGAGCCAAGAGTTTGTGGAGGCTTAGGAGACAGTCTGGAAAAGAGTGATTAGGGCCTGCAAAGTAAGAGGGCCCTGATTCCATTGGTCTGAAAGGATCCCAAAGCAGAGAAGAGGACTCCACTGATGCAACCTAAAGTGTTGACAGCCTGGGCTACATAAAGATGCAAGAGAGCACCCAGATGTGTCATTGTATTTCTTTGGACAAACCAAAGAACCATTAGCAATGAGAGCATTTTGAAAGTTTATTAGGAGTTCCCACTGTGGCTCAGCAGAAACGAATTTGGCTAGTATCCACGAGGATGCAGGTTTGATCCCTGGCCTTGATCAGTGGGTTAAGGATCCAATGTTGCCGTGAGCTATGGTGTAGGTTGCAGATGTGGCTGAGATTCCACATTGCTGGGGCTATGATGCAGACCAGCAGCCACAGCTCCAATTTGACCCTTGGCCTGGGAACCTCCATATGCCACAGCTGCAGCCCTAAAAAGACAAAAAAAAAAAAAGAAGAAGAAAGAAAGAAAGAAAGAAAGGTTTATTAGTTATCTTTTGCTACGTAAATATCCCTGAAATGTAGCAGTTTAAAACTACAAACATTTGAGGATATGGGATTAAGATGGCAGAACAGAAGGACTGGATGGAGTTCAACCTCTCTCCTAAAAACAACAAAATTTACAACCAAATGCTGAGCAATCTAAAACCAAATGGACTGGAAACTTTCAAAAAGATATCCTACTCCAGAAGACAAAGAAGAGGCCACATCAAGAGGTAGGAGGGGCAATTACAAGATATAAGCAGCCCCATACTCCCAGGTAGGAAGCCCCACAGACTGGAAAGTAACTGGTTCAAAGAGACTCACTACATGAGTGAGAGTTCTGAGCCCCACATCAAACTCCCACACGTGGGCATCTGGCACTGGGAGAAAGAGCCCCCAGAGCATCTGGCTTTGAAGGCCAGTGGGGCTTGTGCACAGGAGCTCCACGGGACTGGGGGAAACAGAGACCCCATTCTTAAAAGGTACACACAGATTTTCACGTGCACTGGGTCCAAGGGCAAAGCAAAGTCTCCATGGGAATCTGGGTCAAACTAGACTGCAGTTCTTGGAGGACCTCCTGGGAAAAGAGGGGTGAATGTGGCTTGTTGTGGAGGAAGGACATTGGAAGTAAAGCTCTTGGGAATATTCAGCAGCCTGCCCTTCTCTGGAGGTGGCCATTTTGGGAAAACCTAGCCCCACCCATCAGCACTGAGAAGCCCCAGGCGAAACAACAATCCAGGTGAGATCACAGCCCCACCCATCAGTAAACAAGCTGCCTAAAGACCCCCCAGGCACACAGCCCCCTCTAATCTCACCCAGAGACAAAGCCCCACTCACCAGAGGAATAGGAATCAGCTCCACCTACCAGTGAGCAGGCATCAGTCCCTCCCATCAGGAAGCCTACAGCAAGCCCCCATACCAACTTCAGCCACAAGGGGGGCAGACACCAGAAGTAAGAAAGGCTACAACTCTACCATCTGTAAAAAGGTCACCACACCAAAAACCTATAAAAATGAAAAGACAGAGAACTATAACTCAGATGAGGGAGAAAGAAAAAAACCCAGAAAAACAGCTAAGTGATCAGGAGATTCTCAGCCTCCAGGCAAAAGACTTTAGACTGTTGCTGCTGAAGATGATGCAAGACATTGGAAATAAACTGGAGGCAAAGATGGATAACTAAGAGGAAACACTGACCAAAGAGATACAAGATATAAAACTTAAGAAGAGATGCAAAATACAATAACTGAAATAAAAAATTCACTAGAAGAGGCTAACAGCAGAATACAGGAGGCAGAAGAACAAATAAGCAAGGTGGAGGACAGAATACTGGAAATCATGTATGTGGAACAGAAAAGAGAAAAAAGATTGAAAACAAATGAAGAGAGTCTCATAGAACTCTGGGACAATGTTAAACATATCAACATCCATATTATAGGGGTGCCAGGAGGAGAAGAGAGAGAGAAAGGGACAGAAAAAATATTCCAAGAGGTAATAGCCGAAAACTTCCCTAACATGGTAAAGGAACCACTCACTCAAATCCAGGAAGTTCAACAAGTACCATATAAAATAAACCCAAGGAGGAATACATATTAATCAAACTGACCAGAATTAAAGACAAAGAGAAAATACTGAAGCAGCTAGGGAAAAGAAACAAATAACAAACAAGGGAACCCTGATAAGGTTATCAGCAGATTTTTCAGCAGAAACTCTGCAGGCCAGAAGGGAGTGGCATGATATACTTAACATGATGAAAGGAAAAAACCTCTAACCAAGATTACTTTGCCCAGCAAGGCTCTCATTCAGATTTGAAGGAGAAATCAAAACCTTCACAGATAAGCAAAAGCTGAGAGAATTCAGCAACACTAAACCAGCTTTACAACAAATACTAAAGGAACTTCTCTAGACAGAAAGGAAAAGGCCACAACTAGAAACAAAAATATCACAAATGATTAGGCTCACCAGTAAAGGTTTACATATGGCAAAATCATCCACGCACAATTACGACACCAAAATCAGAAATCAGGAGTTCCCATTGTGGCGCAGTGGTTAACGAATCCGACTAGGAACCATGAGGTTGCGGGTTCGGTCCCTGCCCTTGCTCAGTGGGTTAACGATCCGGCGTTGCCGTGAGCTGTGGTGTAGACTGCAGATGCGGCTCGGATCCCACATTGCTGTGGCTCTGGTGTAGGCCGGTGGCTACAGCTCCAATTCTACCCCTAGCCTGGGAACCTCCATATGCCGTGGGAGCGGCCCCAAAGAAATAGCAAAAAAAAGACAAAAAAAAAATCATGAGAAGAGGAGGGTACAAATGCAGGACACTGGAGATGCACTTGCAATTAAGAGAGCAACAACTTAAAACAATCTTGTGTGTATATATATAGACTCTTATATCAGTACTTCAGAATAACTGCAAACCAAAAATTGATACACAAACAAATAAGAAAAATCAACTTAAATACAACACTAAAGATAGTCATCAAACCACAAGAGGAGAGAACAAGAGAAGAAAGGAAGAAAAAAAGAGCAACAAAAACAAATCCAAAGCAATTAATAAAATGGCAATAAGAACATACATGTCAATAACTACCTTAAATGTTAATGGGCTAAATGCCCCAACCAAAAGACAGACTGGCTGAATGGATACAAAAACAAGATCCATATATATATGCTGTCTTCAAGAGACCCACTTCACTTCTAGGGACACATACAAATTGAAAGTGAAAGGATGGAAGAAAATATTCCATGCAAACGGGAATCAAAAGAAAACTGGAATAGTAATACGCATATCAGACAAAACAGACTTTAAAATGAAGAATATTTTAAGGGACAAGGAAGGTCACTACATAATGATCCAAGGATCAAAACAAGAAGAAGATATAACTATTTTAAATATCTACACACCCAACATAGGTTCACCACAATATATAAGGCAACTGCTAACAACCTTAAAAGGAGAAATTGACAATAACACAATCATGGTGGGGGACTTTAACACCCCACTCGCAGCAATGGACAAATCATCCAGACAGAAAATCAATAAGGAAACACAAGCCCTGAATGAAGCATTAGACCAGATGGACTTAATAGATATTTATAGGACATTCCATCCAAAAGCAACAGAATACACATTCTTCTTAAGTGCACATGGAACATTCTCTAAGATTGATCACATCCTGAGCTACAAATCCAACCTTAGTAACTTTAAGAAAATTGAAATCATATCAAGCATCTTTTCCAACCACAACACTATATGACTGGAAATAAACAAAAAGAAAAAAACTGAAAAAAACACAAACACGTGGAGACTCAATAACATGCCACTAAACAACCAGTGGGTAACTGAAGAAATCAAAGAGGAAATTAAAAAATACCTAGAAGCAAATGACAACAGACATAGGACAGTCCAAAACCTATAGGATGCAGCAAAAGCTGTTCCAAGAGGAAAGCTTACAGCAATACAAGCCCACCTCAGGAAACAAGAAAAAGCTCAAATAAACAAGCTAACGTTACATCTTAAGCAGCTAGAGAGAGAACAGACAAGACCTAAAGTTAGTATAAGGAAAGAAATCATAAAGATCAGAGCAGAAATCAATGAAATAGAAACAAAGAAAACCATAGAAAAGATCAATGAAATGAAAACTGGTTCTTTGAAAAGATCAACAAAATTGATAAACCCTTAGCCAGACTTATCAAGAAAAAAAGAGAGAGGACTCAAGTCAATAAAATTAGAAATGAAAAAGGAGGAGTAACAATGGACATCCCAGAAATACAAAGGATCATCATAAGAGACTACTATATGCAACTATATACCAATAAAATGGAAAACCTATAAGAAATGGACAAATTCTCAGAAAAGTACAATCCTCCAAGAAGAAACCAAGATGAAATAGAAAAGATGAACGGGTCCATCACAAGAACTGAAATTGAAACTGTGATTAAAAAACTTCCAAACAAACAAAAGTCCAGGACCACATGGCTTCACAGCCGAATTCTATCAAACATTTAGGGAAGAGCTAATTACCTATCCTTCTGAAACTATTCCAAAAAATTGCAGAGGAAGGGATACTCCCAAAATCATTCTATGAAGCCACCATCACCCTGATACCAAAACAAGACAAAGATACCACAACAAAAGAAAACAATAGGCCAATTTCACTGATGGAAAGATATACCATGCTCGTGGATTGGAAGAGTAAGTATTATCAAAATGACTATACTACCCAAGGCAATCTACAGATTCAATGCAATCCCTATCGAATTACCAAGGACATTTTTCACAGAACTCAAACAAAGTATTTTAAAGTTTGTTTGGAAGCACAAAAGACCCAGAATAGCCAAAGACATCCTAAAAAAGAAAAATGGAGCTGGAGGAATCAGGCTCCTGGACTTCAGACTATACTACAAAGCAACAGTCATCAAAACCACATGGTACTGGCACAAAGACAGACATATAGATCAGTGGAACAGGATAGAAAGTCCAGAATTAAACCCACACACCTACAGCCAACTAATCTACGACAAAGGAGGCAAGAATATACAATGGAGAAAGGACAGCTTGTTCAATAAGTGGTGCTGGGAAACCTGGACAGACACATGTAAAAGAAAGAAATTAGAACACTCCCCAACACCATACACAAAAATAAACTCAAAATGGTTTAAAGACCTAGATATAAGACCAGACACCATAAAACTCTCAGAGGCCAAATACTCTCTGACATAAATGACAGTAACATCTTTTCAGATCTGCCTCTTAGAGTAATGACAGTAAAAACAAAAATAAACAAATGGGACTTAATTAAACTTGAAAGTTTCAGCACAGAAAAGGAAATCATAAACAAAACAAAAGGAAAACCCACAGAATAGGAGAAAATATTTGCAGGTGAATCAACTGACAAGGGATTAATCTCCAAAATTTATAAACACCTTCTGTAGCTCCATACTAAAAAAAAAAAAAACAACTCCATCAAAAAATGGACAGAAGATCTAAACAGACAATTCTCCAAAGAGGACATACGGATGGCCAAAAAACAAATGAAAAGATGTTCAACATCACTCATTATTAGAGAAATGCAATTCAAAACCACTATGAGGTACCACCTTACACCAGCCAGAATGGTCATCATAAAAAGTCTACAAACAATAAGTGCTGGAGAGGGTGTAGAGAAAAAGGAACCCTATCACACTGATGGTGGGATTGTAAATTGGTGCAACCACTGTGAAAAACAGTAAGGAGATTCCTCAGAAAACTAAAAATAGAGCTACCATTTGATCTAGCAAACCCATTCCTGGGCATCTATCCAGAGAACACCATGACTCGAAAAGGAACATGTACTCCAATGTTCCATTGCAGCACTATATACAATAGCCAAGACATGGAAACAACCTAAATGTCCATCAACAGAAGAGTGGAACAAGAAGATGTGGTACACATACACAATGGAACATTACTCAGCCATTAAAAGGAACAAAATACGAAATACCAGCATTTTTAGCAACATGGATGGACCTACAAATTATGCTGAGTGAAGTCAGTCAGACAATGAGACACCAACATCAAATGCTATCACTGACATGTAGAGTCTGAAAAAAGGACAGAATGAACTTCTTTGCAGAACAGATACTGACTCACAGACTTTGAGAAATTTATGGTTTCCAAAGGAGATAGTCTGGGGGGTGGGAGGATGCACTGGGGTTGTGAGATGGAAATCCTACAAAATTGGATTGTGATGATCATTGTACAACCATAAATGTAATAAATTCATTGAGTGATTAAAAATAATAATAAAATATAACTACAAACATTTATTATCTGTTTCTGCAGGTGAGGAGCTCAAGAGTGGCTGTGGTGGGTGGTTCTTGCTTAGAGCCTCTTCTGAGATTTCAGTCTAGAAATCTGCCCAGGGCCTCAGTTATTTGCAGGCTCACTTGGAACTAAGGCTGTTGGAAAGAGGCCAGTATTTTTTTCTTTTTGCCACAGGGGCCTCCCTATGGTGCTGCTTGAGCATCCTCATGATATGGCAGCTGGTCTTTTCTAAAGTGGGTGATCCAACTGGGAAAGTGAGAAGGCAGGCCCATCGTCTTTTCTGGCTTAGCCTCAGAAGTGACACACTGTCACTCTGACATCTTCTTATGCATTGGAAGAGAGTCACAGGGAAGAGTAATTAAGCTCCATCTCTTACAAACAATTCATGGACAAAGCATGGGTAACAAAGTCACGAGAGAGGGCTTTGAAAGTTCCTCTGTACCTGAGACTCTCCAATTGTATTCATGAATCAGTAAACAAAGGCCAAACCACAAAAGTACCTGTATTTGAGTCATCCCACCCTTCAAGAGGCCCACTGGCGCTCTTGTAATTGATATATTTGCAGTAAGGAGGGGACTTGGTAATGGATTCCTAGAAAGTCCATCAAATGGCAATGGGGTTTGAGTGAAACTGCTTTTGAGATGCAAGGAAATGCTATTTATGATTTTCAGAAGAGAGTGAATACAGAAAATAGCTAAAGTTAGTGTTTTTATTATACTATTCTTGGGACAAAAAAAAGTGATCAAACAATACACAGCAGTAAAGTGTTTTGTGTGTGTGTGTGTGTTTTTTAATTTGGGGAATTGTTTTATTTGGATGTGTAGGAAGAAAGACTTCTGAGCCTTCCTGGTTACTAGATATTACCAAGCATTAAGGAGCCATGAGGTTAAGAAGTTATACTTTGCTGAGAGTTTTATAAAGTGATAAATGAGATGTCATGGTCCAAACATGAAGCAACTTAAGTTGCACTCTGATCTGGAGCAATTAACATGGTAAAGCACAGGAGAATGTACTTGAACTTGATGTTTGAAACCTTCTTTTATAGGCAATGTGTTATGGCAGACACTTCCCATCTTATAGGTCCAATCTTCCCACTACTGGGATCTGCAGTGAATCATATTTATACAACCTTGATACCATCAATGCTGGCTACTAATTGTTACTGTTTGGAATCAACCTCTAATCAGAGTGTAGAAGGCAAATTAGCTATAGGACAGAATGCAAATGCTACTAACCATGACAATACTGCATGGTTTCTGGAGGTTGAGGTGAGGGTTGGAAGTGGGGCAGGAAGAGAAAAGAATCTTATACAGTCCAAGGGATGAGGGATGATTGGTAGAAATGATAAAAAGTTGATGAATCAAGAAATGGTGTGTTAGAAACGACTGGCCAACAGGGACCTGCTACATAGCACAAGGAACTCTACCCAACATTCTGTGATAAACTATACGGGAAAAGAATCTGAAAAAAAAATGGATATGTATATATGTATAACTGGATCACTTTGTTGTACAGCAGAAATTATCACAATGCTGTAAATCAACTAGAACGCAATAAAACTTTCAAAAAAAAAGGAATAGTGTGTTAAAGTTGCAATAAAATTAAAATATATAATTTCAAGTTAGAGTTCAAACAGAAGTCAGGAGGAAAGGGGAATGGGTAGTGGTCTGAGCTATGTTCTTAATGTTTTCCCCCCAAAGGAGTCACGAGTGACTGACTAATCAAGAAAAAGAAGTGCATATTCTTTAGTGTGAAGGTGAATCCCATGAAAATAACCAGAATCAGAGGTTGGTGGTTCTGGGAACAGGGTGGCAAAGATGACTTTAACATCTTTTTTCTATCCTTCTGTACTGCATTTACTTTCTCACCACATACTGAACATACTTTTTTTTTTTTTGCCTTTTGTCTTTTTAGGGCCACACCCATGACATATGGAAGTTTCCAGGCTAGGGGTCTAATCAGAGCTATAGCCACCAGCCTACACCACAACCACAGAAGACCAGATCCAAGCCGCATCTGCAATCTACACCACAGCTCACGGCAATGCCAGATCCTTAACCCACTGAGCAAGACCAGGGATTGAAACTGCAACCTCATGGTTCCTAGTTGGATTAGTTTCTGCTGTGCCATGACAGGAATTCCCCATAACTTTCTTAAAGCACAAAATATAAACACCCATGTCATTAAGTAACACCTGTAAGTGGACAGCAGCCTATGTTCAGCAGTTAAACTTTACAAACATCAATCCCTTCAGTTAACTTCACAAGATTTCACTTACTTCATAAATTAATATTTTACATTTCATTCTTCTTGTTGAGATAGAGAGTTATAACCAGTTTATAAGTTACCCTGGTGATAAATACTATTTAACAGGAGCTAACATTCTATAATTTAATCTTTAAATGTGCATTTCTACATAACACCACCAAAAATGAAAGGACGATCAAAAAGCCCTTACCATTTTCAGCAATAACTTAAATGGCTAAGAGCCCAGGCTCAGTAAAGAACTGAAACTCCTTCCTAGGAATAGTCCATGAAGCAGTTTTAGTAACTGTCCCTCAGCTCCCCAATACTAAAGATGTATTATGAATTTTTATGGCAGGCCCAAGTCATCCTCTGCGTATGTTAAAAACAAACTCCCTGCTACCTAACTATAGAAGATATTCAAATGTTTCAATAAAGATTAAAGTACCAAAGATGCAAGTGGCTATTTGCCTTGGTTTAACAAAAGATGGCCATTAAAAAAAAAAAAAAAATCCCAGGAGCAACCAGGGCACCAAATAGAGTGGGTAGAAAGGGAAAGCACAGCGAGTAAAACAACAGTTGGTGATCAGAGTTCAGGTGGAGAAAAAGGCCTTTTATATAAAAGTGCGTTGTTTGGAGTTCCTGTCATGGCGCAGTGGTTAACGAATCCGACTAGGAACCATGAGGTTGCGGGTTCGGTCCCTGCCCTTGCTCAGTGGGTTGGGGATCCGGCGTTGCCATGAGCTGTGGTGTAGGTTGCAGACGCGGCTCGGATCCCACTTTGCTGTGGCTCTGGCTTAGGCCGGGGGCTACAGCTCCGATTGGATCCCTAGCCTGGGAACCTCCATATGCCGTGGGAGCGGCCCAAAGAAATAGCAAAAAGACAAAATAAATAAATAAATAAAAGTGCATTGTTTTTGTTTTGTTTTTTTGAGGAATGAAAGGAGAGACTTTATGAAAGTTCTTTGAGTTTCAATAGCAAAAGTATTTTTTATACTCTTAAGAAATGCTGAATTTTCTATTTTATAAACTCACAGAACCTTTAAGATAGGAAGAAACTTGTATTATAGCAATTCACAACAATCATACAATATAGACCCGATACCAACCACACAATAAAAGGACATTTATACAAAGAGTTGAGCTACCAGAGCGCCTGTGGATGACTTATAGTGCTTATATGAAAAATATACTTAGAAAAGAATGGATAAACACAGAGTGGCATAAACATTCCTAATGGAATACTACGCAGAAATGAAAATGTGCAAACTACTGCCACAAGTAACATGGATAAATCTAACAGGCTTAAGCCATTACAGAAGACATTAGACACAAAGAATACATGTTTTATGGTTCCATTTATATAAATATAAAATCACATAGAACTAATCATGGTGTTAGAAGTCAGCACGGTAGTTAACTTTGAAGAGGGGAGAGACTGGAAGGGGTTATGTGGGAGCTTTGGGGGTTGCAGCAAAGTTCTATTTTTTATCTAGATGCTGGTCACATAGGTAGGCTCAGTTTATAAAATTTGCCAAGCAGTTGCAATTAGTGGTTTGTATACTTTTCTGAATAAATGTACACTTTGATTAAAAAGTCAACTAAAAAAAAAATGCACATAGAGCCCCCTGCTAGTTTATATGGCACCTTTAAGCAGGTTTTTTTTTTTTTAACCCCGCCCCCAAGAAAGAATTAGAAAAAGGCACCCCCAAGGACAGAGGAACTCCCATAAGTGTGTGCCTTGCTTGGCAAATGTAGGGCAGGATGGGTTCTGCTCCCACCAGTACACTTAGCCAGACACAAAACCACACATCTGGGTGGACGTATGCAAATCTGAAAAACACTCTTGTGACCCTTCCTCACCTCAGCCTTATGAGAAGGGCAGGGCAGACATTCTTATTGTTCAGAGGAGGAAGTGACACAAAACAGAGGGACCCATGCATGAAGGCATCGTAGCTAGTAAGTGATGGAGCCAGGGCCCACTTCTAGGCCAGTAGCTCTTCACATTGTTCTGGTTCCTTTTTGGGAGGGGAACGAAAGAAGCATCTTTCTATGTTACTGTGTATATTGTTATGGGTCACCTCAAAAGCTCTGCTTAAAAGGCAAGGGCTAAATACATGGTCCAATATTTTTAAAACTGGGCTTCAGTATAGAGTTCCCGTTGTGGCTCAGTGGGTTACAAACCTGAGTAGTATCCATAAGGATGTAGGTTCGATCCCTGACCTTGCTCAGTGGATTAAGATCCAGCATTACCGTGAGTTGTGGTGTAGGTCACAGATGCAGCTGAGATACTGCGATGCTGTGGCTGTGGTGTAGGTCGGCAGCTGCAGCTCCAATTCAGCCCCTAGCCTGGGAACTTCCATATGCCATAGGTGCAGCCCTAAAAAAACAAAAAGACTAGGCTTTTGTAAAGGTGCTAGATTCTAAACCCATGTGAAAAATATGCTATAAGCATATACTCAGAAATGAATATTGGAGTTCCCGTCATGGCTCAGTGGTTAACGAATCCGACTAGGAACCATGAGGTTGCGGGTTCAATCCCTGGCCTTGCTCAGTGGGTTAAGGATCCGGCATTGCCGTGAGCTGTGGTGTAGATGGCAGACGCGGCTCGGATCCCACCTTGCTGTGGCTCTGGTGTAGGCTGGTGGTTACTGCTCCGATTCAACCCCTAGCCTGGGAACCTCCACATGCCATGGGAGCGGCCCAAGAGAACGGCAAAAAGACAAAAAAAAAAGAATATTTACCTTGTATACAGATGTTTACCTGTGCAAAAAGATCAGCAGGATGGAGATGTTTACGTACCAACAGAGCATTTTCACCCACCCACAGGCTAAAATCATCAACTTAAGGATATTAGTCTTTCCATCTCTTGAAAAAGTGAAAGAGAAAGACACACACATGATGTATATGTAAAACTTACCTAGAAGTGTCTGCTTATTTTGCGGGGAGTTAGGCTCGGCAGAACACCTGCAGGATCGGAGAACAATCACTCCCCCAAGCACACCATCTTCGCTGGCCAGGAAAGGTGAACCTAGGCAGACATGACTGGTGGTCATTCTCAGTTAATTTTGCTTTTTTTCATTTTCAATTTTCCAATTGGTATGGGTAAGATCTTGAAAGATGCCCATTTTCTGGCCATACTACCCAAATCAATCTATAGATTTAATGCAATTCCCATCAAATGATCCATGACATTTTTCACAGAACTAGAACAAACAATCCAAAAATTTATATGGAACCACCAAAGACCCAGAATTGCCAAAGCAATTCTGAAGAACAAAAACCAAGCAGGAGGCATAACTCTCCCAGACTTCAGGCAATATTACAAAGCCACAGTCATTAAGACAGTGTGGTACTGGTACCAAAATAGACATACAGATCAATGGAACAGAATAGAGAACCCATAAGTAAACCCAGACACCTATGGTCAATTAATCTTTGACAAAGGAGGCAAGAACATAAAATGGGAAAAAGACAGTCTTTTCAGCAAGCATTGCTGGGAAACCTGGACAGCTGCATGCAAATCAGTGAAACTAGAACACACCCTCACACTATGCACCAAAATAAACTCAAAATGGCTGAAAGACTTAAAGGTAAGACAAGACACCATCAAAGTCCTAAAAGAGAACATAGGTAAAACATTCTCTGACATCAACCTTACAAAATGTTTTCTCAGGTGAGTCTCCCAAAGTAATAGAAATAAAAGCAGGAGTTCCCGTCGTGGCGCAGTGGTTAACGAATCCGACTAGGAACCATGAGGTTGCGGGTTCGGTCCCTGCCCTTGCTCGGTGGGTTGGGGATCCGGCGTTGCCATGAGCTGTGGTGTAGGTTGCAGACGCGGCTCGGATCCCGCGTTGCTGTGGCTCTGGCGTAGGCCGGTGGCTACAGCTCCGATTCGACCCCTGGCCTGGGAACCTCCATGTGCCCCAGGAGCGGCCCAAGAAATAGCAACAACAACAAGAAGACAAAAAAAAAAAAAAGAAAAGAAATAAAAGCAAAAATAAACCAATGGAACCTAATTAAACTGACAAGTTTTTGCACAGCAAAGGAAACCAAAAAGAAAACAAAAAGACAACTTACAGAATGGGAGAAAATAGTTTCAAGTGATGCAACTGACAACGGGTTAATCTCTAAAATATGCAAACATGTTATAGAACTCAACAGCAAAAAAAGCCAACAACCCAACTGAAAAATGGGCAAAAGACCTGAATAGACATTTCTCCATGGAAGATGTACAGATGGCCAACAAGCACATGAAAAAAATGCTCAACAATCCCTGATTATTAGAGAAATGCAAATCAAAACTACCACGAGATACCACCTCACACCTGTCAGAATGGCCATCATTAATAAATCCACAAATAACAAGTGCTAGAGGGGGTGTGGAGAAAAGGGAACCCTCCTGCACTGTTGGTGGGAATGGAAGCTCGTACAACCACTATGGAAAACAGTATGGAGGTACCCTAGAAAACTATACATAGAACTTCCATATGACCCAGCAATCCCACTCTTGGGCATATATCCAGACAAAACTTTCCTTAAAAAAGACACATGCACCCGCATGTTCACTGCAGCACTATTCACAATAGTCAAGACATGGAAACAACCCACATGTCCATCGACAGATGATTTGATTAGGAAGATGTGGTATATATACACAATGGAATACTACTCAGTCATAAAAAACAACAAATAATGCCATTTGCAGCAACGTGGATAGAACTAGAGACTCTCATACTGAGTGAGGTAAGTCAGAAAGAGAAAGACAAATACCATGTGATATCACCTATATCTGGAGTCTAATATATGGCACAAATGAACCTTTGTACAGAAAAGAAAATCATGGACTTGGAAAATAGACTTGTGGTTGCCAAGGGGGAAGGGGAGGGAGTGGGATGGATTGGGAGCTTGGGGTTAATGGATGCAGACTGCTGCCTTCAGAATGTATTAGCAATGAGATCCTGCTGTGTAGCACTGGGAACTATGTCTAGTCACTTATGATGGAGCCTGAAAATGTGAGAAAAAAGAATGTATACATGTACGTGTAACTGGGTCACCATGCTGTACAGTAGAAAATTGAAAGAACACTGTAAACCAGGTATAATGGAAAAAAATAAAAATCATTAAAAAAGAAAGATGCCCATTTTCTGACATGTGCCGTTGTTCGTACCTTGTGCGGCTGGACAGCAAAGGCAGGCTTATGCCCGAATGGGGGCCATTTGGCAAAGGCAGTGCCAGATGCCGCCAAGAGGGCTTGAGTGGGGGTGCGTGTGTGTTACTGTATTCAGGATGGAATTGAAAACACTACCAGATTAAAGGAGCAAAACACAAATACAGGAAAAAAAAAATGCTCAGCAACTCCCTTTGATCAGCTCTTAGAGATCACTTTCCAGGCTCTCGCTGCTGTCAGGGGCATGCCACCAAAAGCTTTGATTTACTACCTCAAATTCAATTTTAAACAATAAGCCACAAACTTTATTACAAACATTTAAAAATGCTCCTGATGGTTTACACAAATAAGGGTGAAACTGTATTTCTATTATGAGAGTCTGGTGGTTGGAAACGACCATGCCTTGTAGAGATCTCACACACTGAACCATTGTGAGTGTTTCAGGAATGCGACATTTTAAAACTCCTCCTTCTCCCTCCCCAAGGACATCTTCTTCGAACATCTGGCATGGCAAGGGAGCACGTGGAGAACAAATGCAAAATTAACCCAAGCACTATCAAAGAAAGTAATAAAAATAAAAACCAACCAAATTGGATTTGGGGGGAGCTTCTGGTTAAACTTAGTAGATTAAACTCAGGCATTTATCTCCAATCCTTTCTCAAATCCCAGTTAACTCAGAGAAAACGAAGGGGGCGGGGGTGGGGGAGGCATGGCCCAGCAAGGACACACAGAGGGAGAGACAAGAATAAGACTGACCTTTTAGAACATGGAAAGAAGATGGATAAGTAATTGCTCACCCAGCAGACCTGTAAAAACTGAAACCTAAGCTTCCCAGTGAGGGAGGGGGGAGGCTGGTTGGAGTCGGGGGGCACCCATAAGAAGCCACCAAGTTCTGTCATAAAACCCAAAAAAGGACCAGAAACTGGAGGCTTCAAGTTCTTCTCAAGGCAGGGGTGCAGGGTGGGTCTGAAATAAAGATGGTTGTTTGAGAGTGTCCACAAGGATCCTCCAGACCATGACCTACCTGGTAGGCAGCCTGTTTTCACTATGTCTGCAAGGTAAGAATGTTTATTTTACATTTTAAGATATATATTTTTTTAAAGAGAGAGAGAAAGAGAAGGAAGAGGAAGAGAAGAAGAATATGTGATAGAGACCACAAGGTCTAAAATCCTGGCCCTTGACGGGAAAAGTTCGCCAACACCTGGTCTCAAGCCCCAGATGCCTATCTAGGGAGGAATTCCTATCTCCCTAACCCTGGAGAAACCAGGATATCTACTCTCTAGAGAAATTGAGCCTCTCAGAGGGACTTGAGACTTGGGGTCACTAGGCCCAGCCCAGGGCAGGAGGGGGAAGCACCGCACTGAGAACAGGAGCTGAAGGGGAGTCTTTCTGTTAAACAGTGAAATAACCCATTCCCTTCACTCATAGGCTCCTGGGATACAAAAAGTTGGGCTGATATCCTCCAAGAAGGAGACTGGATAATTCCTTTCCAGTCTCAAGAGTTTTTCCAGTCTTGATTCTAACCAGCTCAAGAGTAAATGCCTACTTGAGAGACCAAAAACACAGGCTGTCCTTGCCTTGTAGGGACAAGTGTGACATGAGTTGTCATACACAAAAGGTTTTCAGTTCAGCTTCTTGGTACATACAGTGTGCAGACAACCTAGGATCACTAGTTGTTTAAGTTGGGCCTCTACAAGCAAAAGGCAACAAATAAGTCGTTTTATTTAGGCCAAACAAGCAAAAGGGTAACAGAGGGAAAACTCAGGCAAATGCTTTGAGCAGAGGAAAAAAAAAAAAAAATTAAAAAGTAAAAAGATACAGAGAAAAAGTTTAAAAACCACAAGAATAGGTCAAAATAGCCAATATCTGAATAAGAGGAGTTTCAAAGGGGGGTGGAGAGATGAAATGGAGGAAATTTCAAAGAAATAATTTTTTAAAATTCCAAGAATTAAAGGATGAGTGTTCAGACTGAAAAGTTCATCAACCTACCTACCAGCATAACTCATGGAGGAAAAAAAAAAAAAAAAGAGTACCATGAAGACATATCACTATGAAATATGAAAGTATTGAGAAAAGAGAGAAAGGTCTAAAAATTTCTAAATGGAGGAAGAAGATCAAAGGGCAGGTGAGGGGATCGTAATGACATCAGATTTCTCAGTGGCAACACTGGAAACTAGAAGACTAGGAGGTACTGTCTTCAAAAGGTGGAGAGAAAATTATTTCTAACCTAGAATTCTATCCTTGGCTAAAATATAAATCAAATGTAAAAGGAGAATAAAGCTCTACGATGTCTCAAAGAATTTACCTCCTGGGTGCTCTTTCTCAGAAAGCTATAGGATAAACGTGCCTTGGCAAAATGAAGGAGCAAGGCTTAGAGAGCCAACATTCCAAAACAGCAGAGAGCCAGAGGAAGCTGGAAAAGTTTCTCCAAAAGGGAGAAAAAAATAAATTTAGAGGATATGTGCTGAATTTGAAATTATTGAGAGGAAACATTTGAGATTTTGATGGAAGACTAAGGATAAAAGAATAATTACAAAACAAACAAAAACAAACAAAAAAAACCCCGCAAAAAACAGCAAGCAAAATATTATGACAGAAGAAATAAAAATTTCTACCAGAAAGGAAATAGAATCACAGTATACTATGTGGCTCGGCTGCCAATAACTAAAGTAGGAATTCTCCTTGTGGGGCAGTGGAAACGAATCTGACTAGGAACCATAAGGTTACAGGTTCGATCCCTGGCCTCACTCAGTGGGTTGAGGAACCAGCATTGCTATGAGCCATGATGTAGGTCACAGATGTGGCTGGGATCCTGCATTACTGTGGCTAAGGCGTGGGCTGGCAGCTGTAGCTCTAATTCAACCCCTGGCCTGGGAACCTCCATATGCTTCAGGTTTGGCCCTAAAAAGAAAAAAAAACAAAAACAAAAACAAAAAAACAACTAAAGTAAAAAATATAAACTCGTGATACTGATGAACTGAAAAATAGGAAAATAATACACTGAGAAGGGAAAAGGCCGCTGTGGGTGTGTATAGGCTCGAGATTGGAAGTATAAAGGCCTAAATCCTTGACTTCCCTGGTGTGAAGATGATAATACCTAAATTTGATATCCAAATAATACCTAAAAAATTAAAAAATCAAGAAGCAGTAGTTATATTGAATTACAGAGAGTTAATAGTAGTAGCCTCTGGGGAGAGGAAACTGAGTGGGGTTGGGACAGGGAACCAGTCATTTTTATTATATGCCTGGGGGTATTGTTTGTCTTTTTAAACTGTACACACCCACTGCTTTGCAAAGAAAAACAACACAAATTTCAACTTCGGAACTAGAGTCAAGTTTTTACTCCTTGACCTCTTAGAGAAGGTGGAAAGGATACAGGGAATTCACAGCCACTGTCCTTCCCAGCTCTATTTCCTTCCATGAACTTAAGTCTGTTCTTTAGCCCCAATGCCTTTTTTATACTGACCCAAGCTCTTTGGGGTAAGAGTATCTGATTCATCTTTGAAGCCCTCTTAGTGACTAACAAAGTACTTCCACTTATTCACTGCCTTCCCTACCCCCAACCATCTTTTTTTTTTTTTTTTTGTCTTTTTGCCTTTCCTGGGGCCGCTCCCATGGCATATGGAGGTTCCCAGGCTAGGGGTCAAATCGGAGCTGTAGCTGCCAGCCTATGCCAAAGCCATAGCAATGCGGGATCCGAGCCGTGTCTGCAACCCACACCACAGCTCACGGCAACACCGGATCCTTAACCCACTGAGCAAGGCCAGGGATCGAACCCGCAACCTCATGGTTCCTAGTTGGATTCATTAACCACTGAGCCATGACGGGAACTCCCAATCCCCAACCTTCATACACACACACCACACACACACACACACACACACACACGCACACTCCTGCCTACACCACTGCAGTGCAGTATACAGTATTAAGGACTCATGCAAGGCAGCACATGAGTGCTCTGAAAGGTTCGGCCCCTGGGTATCATGGAAGCTTAAATCAGGACTCCTCACCATTGATATGTATTCATTCAGCAATATGATGAAATTATGATTAGACTACTATATTTGAACATTTCAAATTGTTCATAGGACGTACTCATATTTCATTTTATCACTGTGGTGTTTTAAAAAAACAACACTGACTCAGGTAGAAGACCCTGTTTTGACTCTCAAGGTAGTAACTATGTGGTCTTAAGCAAGACATTTTTTTAAAAAGCATATATTTCAGGAGTTTCCATAGTGGCTCAGTGATTAACAAACCTGACTAGTATCCGTAAGGATGCGGGTTCGATTCCTGGCCTTGCTCAGTGGGTTAAGGATCTGATATTGCCATGAGCTATGGTGTAGGTCGTAGACGTGGCTCAGATCCTGCATTGCTGTGGCTGTGGTGTAGACTGGAGGCTACAGCTCTGATTTGACCCCTAGCCTGGAAATCTCCATATGCCATAGGGGCAGCCCTAAAAAGCCAAAAAAAAAAAGGGGGGGGGGGCAAAAAAGCATATGCCTCAGTTCTTCAATTACAAATCATAAATTTAACTAATTTTAAAAAATTAAAGGACATCTTTCTGGGTTGTTGTGAGGGTTCAATTTCTATAGATGAACTCTGTGACCTCTGAGGTGCTACTTAAACATTTGGTGGTAGCAATCTCAAGGATAGGAACACACTTCAGCATTTCACTGGTTCTCAGAGATTATCGTATTGAATAAGATCTAGTACTGTACCTACCTAGTCAACTTTCTACAACTGGAATAAGCGCTCAACTGACATTCAGTGATTGGATGATGGTGGTGGTGATAGGGTATCAATTTCCTGAGTTAAAATGTTAAAAGTGTCTGTATAAAAGGAAACACTTCCTTGCTCTTCCCAGTAAGAAAAATTGACAGAAGTTCCCATCGTGGCTCAGTGGTTAATGAATCCAATTAGGAACCATGAGGTTGCGGGTTCGATCCCTGCCCTTGCTCAGTGGGTTAAAGATCCAGCACTACCGTGAGCTGTGGTGTAGGTTGCAGACGCGGCTCCGATCCTGTGTTGCTGTGGCTCTGGCGTAGGCCTGTGGCTACAGCTCCAATTGGACCCCTAGCCTGGGAACCTCCATATGCCGCTGGTGTGGCCCTAGAAAAGGCAAAAAGACAAAAAAAAAAAAGAAAAGAAAAATTGACATAGAGTGACATGGTGGGCACTGTGATAAGTCCTTCCTATAATCAATAGGGAATTGAGGGGCAAAAATTAATTAAGACAATCCAAAGTTGCATGTGCCAGTAGCTGCACAAAGTAAATAAAGAAGATGAGTAAAGAAACTAATAATAAAAACTAAGCTTCATTCACTCTACTAATATATCTCAAATTGATTCTTCAAATACCCAAATCTATACTATGGAATGAAATTATAATTATAGATGGTAAGAAACATATTCACTGTGATCAAATGTATAAAATCTGGATATTCATTAAGATTGTAAATCCAGACTGTAAATAAATGAGATACCTACTTATTTTATTTGTACCAATCTTTAATGAAGAATTTGAAGAAATTTGAAAAGAGAATCCCTGTAAGTATTAAAGTTGAGAACTAAATAAGAGGAATAGTAATCCATATGCTTTTGATCACAGGTACCAGAATTCCAATTAGAATTATTTTAAGTAAAAAGGAGGATTCACTGGCACATAAAAATCTAAGAGAAAAAAACCCAAACCTCTGGCAGGGTAGGGATGCGATGTATTTCAGGAACAGCTGGAAATAGCTTCTTCAGTATGGATGGTAATGGCCACTTATGGATAGCTCCAGGGCTGTTTGACTTTCACCACCAGAGGGACTTCCTCTCTTTATCAGCTTTATCATTCTCAGAGGCTATCCATCAAACTTAGAAAGATAGGGAAATCTGACTGGCCTGACTTTGGTTAGGGGTTGAACCTAGAGCAATCAACTTTGTCCAAAAGTCCAGTTGGAGTGTGGCCATGGATGGACAGACAAATCCACAGATGCCCACAGAACACAAATGGATAGATGGGGCTACCAGACAACAAGGAAACTGGCGCTGTCTACTTGAACTTGGACAAGCCACTTTATCTCTCTGAATCTTGCTTTCTTCCCGCATCTGAAAAATTAGAAGACTAGACTAGTAATCTCTGATGTCTTCACCAATTCTAACAGGCAGAAGTATTTTCAGCTTCGAAGATTCATGTCTACCCATATCAGCCATTACCTGAGGCCAGCAAGCCAAAATATCAGCGCTCCTTTTGCAAAACCTGATATAACACTTCCTCTTCAACATGTGAGAACTTATCAAGAGGGTAATTCTGCAGCCATAAGGCAGCTGCCAGCATTCTACTTTCCCATCACACTTAGCAAAGAACCTCTGTCTCAAATACAATTATGTGCACTTTCTTTTTTTTAATGTATAAATGATAAATCACTTAAATGTCATTTTCTCTTCAAGGAATTACACATATATTAGGAAAAAGAAATAATACTAACAGAGAGAGAGAGATGGTTTAGAGGTCAAGTGAGCAAGAAAATGAAAGACTGGGGAATAATGAATGTTCCCTACTAAAAATGCATACCTCTAATTCCAAAAGAACAAGAGAGATTATAAATATTCTTTAGACACAAAAGCGGGATAAGAGTTAATACTTCCTGAAAGACCAAGGACTTTTCCTCTAAAGATGCATTTAAGTTAGTTGACATATCTTTCATGCATGTGAAGATTAGTGGAAAAACCTGAAGACCACGCAACATAATGAGAGGAGCCAGTCACGAAGTTCAGAGGTGATAGCTCTGTTAATGAAGGGCCACTGTATCCTACCCTCAAGAAGTCCACATGACAGCTGTTATCATCTTACAAGATGTACATTAACTGAACTGCATCCTTTTACTTCCTGGTCCCACAAAAATTCCAAAGGAATGATTATTATTTCATTCGACAGATGAGAAACCAAAGGAACGAAAGGAAGAAGCCAAGGCACAGGAAGGTAAAGGATGGGCCTACAAAAACACTAGGAGGAAGTGAGGGTGAGGCACTAAGCCACTGTTCAGGATCCTCTCACTATCAACCTTGAGGACACACCTGCTCCACAAAAACCCACCTCAACCACAGATCAAGAGCGTCATCGTTACATGAAATTTTCTGGTAATAAGCATAGTTTTAAAGACTCTAATTGCTAAACTCCTTAAAGAGGAGAGCTGGGTTGAGGTGAATTGCGTTGAACTGAGTTGAGTTGGGTTGAGTTGAGTTGGACTGGATTGGCTGGTGGCCTTTTTGAAATCCTCCCCTATCAAAATTTAAAATATAGGAAAAGTCAGAAGAGAAAATTCTAAATTATAATAAGAACCTAAACATATCAAAGAGACATCCAGTCTTTTAATAAACTTACAGATTCTGCCACAATGATGAGGAGAAAGAAACCAAATTAAGGATCCCATTAAAGCCTCTGCTTCTTGATTTAACCATAGAATATAAGCATCTGATAGTACTACTTATGTGAGAAAAGGAAAGCCCTCCTTTTGTCAGTGCCCTATAGCTGGTTTTCTGTCATATGAAACAAATGGAATCTTGAACTGCAAAATTCCTTTATCCATTTCTCTACTGGGTTCTTGGATTTCTTTCTTACTAATTTGCTAAACTCCTTGGTCATATGTATTGTAAATATTTTCCCCAGTTTGTCATTTGCTTTTGGCTATGACCTTTTTTGGTAAAAGGAAAGTTTTTAATGCTTATGTGGTCAAATTTATCAGTCATTTGCCTTTATGGCTTCTGTGTTGGGAGTTTTGCTGAATTGCCTGATATAACTTCAAATTATGAAAATAAGTTGTCCATGTTATCTGCTGATGCTTTTATAATTTATTTTTACTTTTAAAACTTTACTCTATCTGGAATTAATTTTGGTGTAAGGACTGCAGTGGAGAGCCTGCTTTATTGACCAATATGAATTTGTAAAATTCATCTCTTATGCCTTGACTTGAAATGCTTTTTATTACATATGGCATTCTCATATATACCTATGCATCTATACCTAGATTATCCTGTTTCACTGATGAAATTATTTGTATATTGATACTGACTGGCTTTATTATAGCTTTACAATATATTCTACCTGACTGGGACTCTGTACATTCATTATTTACTTCTCATTTTTCATTGTTGTCATATTATTCATTATTTTTACAATATTCTTTGTCACTTTCATGTGATTTTTTTCATAAGACCTAAGAAATGGGCTTTCGTAGTACTCTTGCCTCATACACTCATTGGAATTTTTCTATTAACATAATTTAATAAAATTAACTGTGATTTTGCCTAGAGTCAAAGTTTCTTGGCAAATTTTTCTGAGGAAAGCCTAAAAATGTTATTAGTTCTTGACACCTCCAAATGGAAGGACCATGTGGATATTACACTAGGAAAACATGCCATGGTAGCCCTAAAATAAAATTTACAAGCACATCTCTATATAGTTTAAAAGAATCAAGTAAATATCTTTATAGAATGCCTCATGAAATGTAAACATTTTGAAAAGTCATTATTTTTTTCCTCCATGGTCAGTTCCTATCCTTCTGACCCATGTTACCAGATTTACTACAGGCTATAGCCACCACATACAATATTCGCAAATCAAGAAAAATCATTCTCAGTAATCCTCAGCCTGCTCATCAAAATAAGACAAAATCAAAACAAACAAACAAAAAATACCCCTGAGGTTAGATGGCAACTTTTCTATAAGTGAAATGAAAACACACTGGAATGGCAAAATTTTAGGTCCACTAATCAATTATAAGTATACAAAAGTGTTTAAAACATGGAAAAAAACTTTTTCTAGGTGGATAAAGTTATTGCTCATGGAATTCTAGTTTCTGTGAAATACCATATGGTATTTACGATATAACCCAAAGCATTAATGCTCATGAGAAATGCCTTTTGCTTCAGGAGGACTGTGCTGGTGTTTTTAAATCTTTTTTTATGCAGGTATAGTTGTTTTACAATATTACATAAGTTCGAGGTATGTCACATAGTAATTCACAATTTTTAAAGGCCATACTCCATTCATAGTTTCTTATAAAATATTGGCTATATTTCCTATGCTGTAAAATATATCCTTGCAGCTTATTTATTTTATACATAGTAGTTTATACCTCTTAATCCCCTACTCCTATATTGCTGTGCTGCCCCCTGGCCACTGGTAACCACTAGTTTGTTCCCTATATCTGTGAGTCTGTTGTTGTTGTTGTTGTTATTCAGGTTGTTTTTTATTTTTTAGAGTCCACATATAAGTGATATCATACAGTATATATCTTTCTAACTTATTTTAGTAAGCATAATACCCTCTAAGTCTTCCCACATTGTCACAAATGGCAAAATTTCATTCTTTCTATGACTGAGTAGTATTTCATTGTGTGTGCGTGTATGTGTGTGTGTGTGACGTCTTTATCCATTCATCTAGTAATGCACACTTAGGTTGCTTCCATATCTTGGCTGCTGTAAACAATGCTGCTATGACCATTGGGATGCATTTATCTTTTTTGAGTTAGTGGGTTGTTTTTTGTTTGTTTGTTTATTTTCAGATATACACCCAGGAGCAGTGTTCCTGGATCATATGGTAGTTCTACTTTTAGTTTTTTGAGGGACCTCCATACTGTTTTCCACAGTAGCTATACCAATTTACATTCCCACCAACAGTGTACATTGGTTCTTTTTTCTCTATATACTCACCAATATGTGTTCTTGGTGATCTTTTCTGATAGTGATTCTGGCAGGTGTGAGGTGATATCTCATTGTGGTTTTGATTTGCATTTCTCTGATGATAAACAATGTTGAACATTGTTTATCATCACCTGTATGTCTTCTTTGGAAGAAATGTCTAGTCCATATTTCTGCCCATTTTTTAATTGGGTTGTTTGGTTTTTTGATATTGAGTTCTATGAGCTATTTATATATTTTTGGATATTAACTCTTTATTGGTCATGTCATTTGCAAATACTTTCCTTCATTCAGTAGGCTGTCTTTTTGTTCTGTCAATAGTTTCCTTTGCTAAACAAAAGCTTTTAAGTGTAATTAGGTCCCATTTATTTTTGCTTTTGTTTCCTTTACCTAAGGAGACAGGTCCAAAAAAAAAAATATTGCTGCGATTTATATCAAAGAGTATTCTGCCTATATTTTCTTCTAGGAGTTTTATAGTTTCTGGTCTTAGATTCAGGTTTTTGATCCATTTTGAGTTTGTTTTTTATATGGTGTTAGAAAACATTCTAATTTCATTCTTTTACATGTAGCTGTCCAGTTTTCCCAGCACCACCTATTGAAGAGACTGTCTTTTCTCCATTATATATTTTTCCTACTTTGTTGTAGATTAATTAACCATAGGTGTGTGGGTTTATTTTTGGGTTCTCTAATCTGTTTCACTGATCTATGTGTATGTTTTTGTACAAGTACCATACTGTTTTGATTGCTGTAGTTTTGTAGTATAAGCTGAAGTCAGGGAATGTGATACCTCCAGCTCTGTTCTGCTTTCTTAAGACTGTTTTGTGTTTCCACACAAATTTTGCAATTATTTGTTCTTGTTCTGTGAAAAATACCATTGGTATTTTGATAGATATTGCATTGAATCTGTAGAATGCCTTGGACAATATGTTCATTTTAACAATATTAGTTCTTTCCAATCCATGAACATGGTATATCTTTCCATCTGTTTTGTGTCATCTTCAATTTCTTTCATTACTGTTTTATAGTTTCCTAAGCATCTCTGCTTGACTTGGTAAACAAAGATATGATCAAATAACACAAACAAGTACCCAGGAGTGCAAAGGACTGTTTCCACCAATTACTGCGCAAAGACCATAAAAGGACAACAGAACTTTACAACATTATACATTCATCTGTTGCTGCTACTTTTAAGTTTTTCCTTCTCAAAGTTCTTTCCTCATGTATGCCATTGCCCTGTGAACAAACTTTGCTCACTTTTATTTTATTTTAGTCTTTTCTGTGTTTTTTTTTTTTTTTTTGTCTTTTTAGGGCTGCACCCAGGGAATATGGAGGTTCCCAGACTAGGGGTCTAATCGAAGCTGTAGCCACTGGCCTACCCCACAGCCACAGCAATGCCAGATCTGAGCTTCATCTGCAAACTACACCACAGCTCATGGCAATGCCAGATCCTTAACCCACTGAGTGAGGCCAGGGATTAAAACCACAAACTCATGGTCCCTAGTTGGATTTGTTTCTGCCACGCCATGACGGGAACTCCTCACTTTTATTTTATAAGGTCAGATCCTGCTCACTGACTTCACTGAAGCACAGGACATTGAAACTTTCTTTTTCTTTATTTTATTTTATTTATTTATTTATTTATTTTTCCTTTTCTAGGGCCACACCCACAGCATATGGAGGTTCCCAGGTCAGGGGTCAAATCTGATCTGTAGCTGCTGGCCTATGCCAGAGCCACATCAACATGGGATCTGAGCCGTGTCTGCCACCTACACCACAGCTCATGACAATGCCGGATCCATAACCCACTGAGCAAGGCCAGGGATCGAACCCACAACATCATGGTTCCTAGTCAGATTCGTTAACCATTGAGCCAAGATGGGAAGTCCTGAAACTTTCCATCACACTTTTAATTCACACTTAGAGTCAGTTTAATGTAGCAACTATTTGCTGTGTTCTTGTAAACTTTGCTTTTAAATAAATCTATCTTACTGTGGCAAAATGGCTTCATACAGTCTCTGTCTAGAAAGGCTGATAAAATGCTGTGATACTGTAATATAATAAGAAATATATTTTTGTCTTTGATCAGGATTCCTGGTACACAACTTCTAAAACCTTGTGATTTCCTATATAAAGCTATAGATGTATCTTTTCTTGTAATTTTAGTGGGGTTTTTTTTTGTCTTTTTGCTATTTCTTCAGCCGCTCTCGCAGCATATGGAGATTCCCAGGCTAGGGGTCTAATTGGAGCTGTAGCCACCAGCCTACACCAGAGCCACAGCAACATGGGATCCGAGCCGCGTCTGCAACCTACACCACAGCTCACAGCAACGCTGGATCGTAACCCACTGAGCAAGGGCAGGGACCGAACCCGCAACGTTATGGTTCCTAGTCGGTTCGTTAACCACTGCGCCACGACGGGAACTCCTGTAATTTTAGTTTTATTCCCAGTTCCTGAAATAGTTTCAGAATGAAAAAGTAAAATGAATGTCTTTGGTTATTCATAATAAGCCCCTTTCATCCACAGCAGAGTTTAAGTTAATGTGGTGACTCTTGAAAAGCCCTGGGGGAACCTAAGGATGGGAGCTGGTTGCCAGGGGAATCAACCAGGTAATTAGAGGATTGAAGCTTTCAGTCCCACACCTTTCTCCTCAGGGCAGGGAAAAGCATTAGAGGTTGAATTAATCACCAATTGGGAATGATTTAATCATCCCTGCTATGTAATAAAGCCTCCATAAAAACCCAAAAGGATGGTGTTTGGAGCACTTCCAGTTGGTGAACACACAGAGGTAGTGGGAGAGCAGCAAGCCCAGAGAAGGCATGGCAGCTCTGTGCCCTTTCCCACATACCTTGCCCTCTGCACCTGCTCCATTTGGCTCTTCCTGAGTGTATCTTTTTTGTATACATCAAAACCTAGTAACCTAGTAAGTAAACTGTTTCCCTGAGTTCTATGATCCATTCTACCAAATTAAGAGATCCCAAGGAGGTGGTGGTGAGAGCCTCAGAGTTTTCAGCTGTGGGTCAGAAACACAGATGACAACCTGGACTTGTGATTGGGAGGGATTCAATCCTGTGGCACTGAATCCTTAACCTCCGAGATCTGATGCTATCTCCAGGTAGAGAGTATCAAAACTGAGCTCAACTGTAGAACACCCGGATGGAGTCCAGAAAATCAGAGAATAACTTGGTGTGGGAACTATCCCCCCGACAAAACATTTGGTGACCAGAAGTGTCAAAAGTGAAGCACAAAGCAGGAGATACACAGGAGTGTGTTTTTCCTTAGCAAATGGTGGTTGCTGATATTACAGTTTCTATCAAGTCTCTGGATGGTTCAATATTTTTACATTTGTTACTGTATTGAGAGGATATAGGGTTAGATAATTATAAATGCATATTATCAGTATCTATTAGTACTTGAGTTTATAATTCTAGAAACACTGTGGTGTTTACACTGTGAACTCTAAATGAAGTTGTCATGCATCCATATACACTGAGCTACTATATCTTGAACCCATAACAGAAGACACTCATTAATGCAGGAGGCCATTTACACAGAGGGCTAGACTGCAATTAGAAAATGTATCAATGTGATAATATGTGAGGTTTTCTATCTCACTTGAATGTACTTCTCTATATACTCCATTTTCAGTGAAGTCACTGAACATATTAAACACCTCCTCTTACCCAGTGTTCTCCCAAGCAGTGTGTTACACAAAATACTAAAAAAAAAAAAAAAGAAAGAAAAAGAAAAAAAAGTGCAACCCTATTGGCGAGATACAATTTACTTGGATAAAAGCTAGACACAATGTATATATAAAATTTTTATATGTATAGACACAAATATACAATACTTATACAAATACTATAAATACGTACATGTATCCACTAGAATATGATGGCAACTAGAATGTCTTGTTCACCACCCACCACCTAGAAGAGTATCTGACATGTAATAGGTGACCAATAAATTCTCTTCAGATAAATGAATGAAAAGGCCAATAGTGGACCTTGTGTTAAATGGTTTAGGAATTGAGAGGGGATACTTACTTTATTAGGGAAGGGCCTCAGGGTAGAGGAAAGAGGGAAAATTTGCCTTTGAACAATGGGTTGAACTTGGAACAATATCATGACACCAAGCAAGTAGTAGAGTGAGCAGTCACAGCTCTTCACTATTTGAACTTTGACAAAGTCTTAAAGAAGAACACAGAATATTCAGAAGATGGTGGGTACTTAATATCTTCTAGGTATCCTAGGCTACACAGCTGCATGGCTGCCTGGTCATGAGTATGTGGAGGGATGCTCCTCCTGAGTCTGGACATGGAGGGCAGTTCAGTCAAATAAAGGATTTGAGGGTTAGTGAGAGGAGCAAAGAGAAAGGATGGAAGCATAACCAGGAAATCTAAGGGACAATGTGTAGAGAATGTCTAGGACTATGCAGTGGGAGAAACGACATGAGAGAAACACATCAAACTCACTAAACTGAAAAGATGGGGGTGTGGAGGGGATGTCAAGGAACCAGAGTCCAGGACTGTCAATGTGCTGAAATGGGAACAGCAGAGGGAGAAAAAGATCTGGGGGATCATGCAGAAAAAGAGAAGGATGAGATGACAGCCATCAAGCAATGCTGTCATCAAGAATATGATGTCACCTCTAAGATCTTCAAGCTGATGACTTTCTAGCAGAGCTCCAACAATATTTGTGGTTGTTTCAAAAAGTCAAGCAAGCACTGCTTGAACTGTGCTCCCACGGTGAGAGCTGAGTAAGAATTCTCTCCCTATTGGGAGGGTCAACTCAGGAACTGGATTAAGGACAATAAAAAGGGCTATACCTGGACTGGGAATTTGGGGTTAATAGATGCAAACTATTGCCTTTGGAATGGACAGGCAATGAGATCTTGCTGTATAACACTGGGAACTCTGTCTAGTCACTTATGATGGAGCATGATAACGTGAGAAAAAGAATGTATATATGTATGGTGACTGGGTCATCTTGTTGTACAGTAGAAAATTGAAAGGACACTGTAAACCAGCTATAATGGAAAAAATAAAAATCATTTTTAAAAATAATAATTTAAAAAAAGGCTATACCAAAAAAGGAGGAGGGGACAACAAAAAGGTGACCAGCATCTGCAAGAGTGTGTGGATATCACTGTTACTTTTCCATCATTTGTCTCTAAGTATTTACTGTGTAACTAGGAATTATGTACTCTACCTTATTCTGGGTATCGGGATTATATTGGTAAACAAGACACACTCAGTCCAAGCTCACAGGAGGTCACAGTCTGATGCAGGAGATGGGAGAAAAAGTAAATATACGTTATTACGTTGTGACCTTTCCACAGAGGAAACAAAGAAGGGGCTGAGATGGAGACTGATAGAACTGTTGGCAGGCTTTCCTGAGCAGATGGCATTTTAATTTAAACTAAAATATGATGAGAGGACTTCCCATTGTGGCTCGGTGGGTTATGAACCTGGCTAGTATCCATGAGAATGCGAGTTCGATCCCTGGCCTTGCTCAGTGGGTTAAAGGACCTGGCGTAGGTCGAAGATGCAGCTAGGATTTGGTGTTGCTGTGGCTGTGGCACAGACCGGTAGCTCTGGCTCCAATTAGACTCTTAGCCTGGGAACCTCCACATGTCACAGATGTGACCCTAAAAAGAAAAAGAATAATAATAATAAAATAAAATAATAAAAAATAAGAGATGATGAGACAGGAAACAGGTCAAGACTGGAAAGAGGAACATTGAAGACTGAGGAAACAGCACATGCCAAGGTTCTGAAGGATGAAAGAACCTGAGAATGTAGGAGGGAAAAAAAGGAGGAGGAAGAGAAGGAAAAGGAGAAGGAGGAGAAGGAGAAGAAGACCAAAGAGGCTAGCATAATGAACAAGGGAGGAGCGTAACCAGGCATGAAGTTGAGAGGTCAGAAGGAACCACATCAAAGAGGCCAGGAGGTCATATCTGTATTTCATCCTCTTTACAAGGGAGGACCCTCAAGCTATAGAAGAAAGTGGTAAGGGCTGCTATGTGGAGAAGGGACAGGCTTGGGGGTGGTGACAAGAGGAAAGCCGGGAAGGCTCCTGAGGATGCTTGTGTGACAGCCCAGGTGAGAGTTCCTCAGTGGGTGGAAGGATCCCTGTGCCCCCTGGGTGGCCACCCCTCCCCTGGGCCCCGTAAGCCTGCGTTGCCACAGATGTTGCTTAGAGGACAGGTGGAACAAGAAACCACAAGGCAGTGGAGGGCAGGAGCTCCACCAAGGGGAGCATCTCAGCCCCCATCAGGAGGCCCAGGTGCCAAAATGGAACGTGGGCAAGAGGTCCCTGACCTTGAACTCTCATTTCTATCAGGTTATTTGTCCACTGGATGTTCATTGGCATCACGCTAAGATCAACAGCAGTGCCCCACAGCCAGCTGTCAACCCTGGGCACTGCAGTCAACTGCTTCCTGTGAAATTCCTCCCCTGGTCCAAGGCTCTGACTCCTTCCCTTTGTCTGTCTACCATGGCCTTGCCCATCTCCGGAACTCCCCCGCGTCCCCATTCAACAGAGCTCTAATTTGTTTTCAGCTTGTCATTCTTTACTAAATAAAGTCCTGAACTTTTTTGTCACCTTCAGTGTAGAATTTTAGCTACCCTGTTCTATTTAATTGTGGATTTTTACAGTCTACACATGCCTAGAAGCCTTAGGCTATGGGTAACCTTTTACTATGTCTAATAAATAAAATGAAAAAAAGAAACTGCATAAGTAAACCATAAATGTCTTAAAGACTGGCCTATAGGCAAAAATGAGAGTCATAAATTTTTTAATTTTTTAAAATGTTTGTTTGGAGAGGGAGAGCTTCTCATTACCGAACAGCTAGAAAGAAAGCAAAGGTAATGAAAAAATTTAACTCAATTTTATTTGTAAAAGTATCTCTACTAAAATTCATATGATATCAACGGCACTGAGAGACAAAATTAATTTGTCAGTGACCTTTATTTTAATTTATAGAAGCATGGCAGTAGGTCACTAAATCCAAGCAACTCTAAGGAAACATTTTAAAATAAAATGAAATAAAATAATAAAGTAAAATAAAATTTAAAATCTTTGTAATGAGAAAAGGGCCAAAAACAAAAGTAGGTACTTAGTAGAAAAAAATGAGTAACGTAACCCACGTGGAAAACTTATATTTTTGTCCTTAACACATGAGAAAAAGGACAAAAGTTGAAAATGGAGTTCTATGAGTTATATACATTGAGAAACTCCATTATCTGGAGAGAAAAAATCTGAAAAACATAATGGCTTATATATACCAAGATGGCTTTAGGAAACTGTAAACAACAAAAAAAAAAAATGCTTTGTGTTCAAAAACAACTTTTTAATATAATAGAATCTTTGTAAGGAAAAAAACATAAAACTATTGCAGATCTACTTGAAAGGTTTAATTAATCTAAAATTAAATGAAGAAAAGTATTTTATGTAATTTTCTGTATAAATATACATAGATAAATATATAAAACTGCCAAAACTTCATAAACAGCCAGTAATAATATGGGATAAAGCTAAAATATTACTCTTAAGAATACAAGGAACTCCAGCTACAGACTAGCAAGTTTATTCAGAGACACAAATAGACACACGCTCATAATTTCATAAAGCTTATGTTAATAAGCTAAGATAAACACTGAAATGTCACTCTAAGGATTTGGGGGAATTCCATATAAACAAGGTCTATTTTGGAACTGTCTCCCAGAAGGACATAATTACTAAAGAGAAAAAAGGTCTTTCACCCACAAAACTGTCCAATGTCACAGAAATCCAGAAATCAAGTGAAGCACTGCCATGAGGCTCATAAAAAATTCTAAATTCGAAGAGAAGACAGAGGGATGTTTTCACTCCTACATTTTCAATTATGCATCTCCACCAAGAGAGACGACTAAAGATAGCCATGTCAGGTCAGTGGTGAGCACAAAACCTTAATTCAGCATGTAACCAAAAGGCCAATGCTGGAAATAGTGGTCTTGGATAGTGGTCAATCCAAGACATTTCAGAACAGCACCCATATTTGATAGCCACTTTTAACAGAGCAAGATCTATGCAGGCAGGTAAAGTGAACAATGTTTTGATGGTGAGCACCCAGAAGGAAAGGGCACAGTGCCAGTAAGTCAAATTTTTCATTGTCATACTTAAGTTTATATACCAGTTTCTGGGCTAAAGAAAAGAAGAATCACTCACTTTTGTACCCATCCAGTGGGGCTCTGGATTGAGCTCTGTGGCTGTTCCATTTCACTGTCAGTTAATGCTGCAGCTCAGCAAAATACAGCAGATTTGAGGGCTTGCAAGCTGACAGGCCCACATATACCAAGCTAGCACTTGTGGGTTCAGAGAACTGTGTTTTTCTTTCTATTTTTAATTGAGACACACAGCTGGCACTTCTACACTTGTTAGGGGTATACAAGGTTTGAAATTGATGCTAATGTAAATGAGTTTCATGGAAACAATAGACTATCATGTTGTGCCTGTAGTGGAGAGTGGCTTCCTTCCTCCCAGGTCTGCCCACAGACCCTTACTTAAAGGGATCTAAATTTCCTGTCATCAGACTCCTCTGTGTGGCAGTTCACCCACTGGCCCCCAGAGGTCACTCCCCATCACTCCTCAAAGATTGATGCTCCAGGATCAGCATTTCCTGCCATCCCTTCTGCCATAATTCCTAGTGGTCTCTTGGTATGGAGGTTATTCTTCCAATTCCCTGACCTCTCAATTCCTTGGCTTTTTCTCTTCTAAGAATCTTGTCCTCGGAGTTCCTGTCATGCTCAGTGGTTAACGAATCCGACTAGGAACCATGAGGTTGCGGGTTCGATCCCTGGCCTTGCTCAGCAGGTTAAGGATCTGGAGTTGCCATGAGCTGTGGTGTAGGTCACAGACACGGCTCGGATCTGGCGTTGCTGTGGCTCTGGCATAGGCCTGTGGCTACAGCTCCGATTGGACCCCTAGCCTGGGAACCTCCATATGCCGCTGGTGTGGCCCTAGAAAAGGCAAAAAGACAAAAAATAATAATAATAAAATAATAAGAATCTTGTCAACTCATGTCAGCCATACCCTCCCCTTATCACACTTTATCACACTCTCACTCACACTCATTTCATGCACCACTACCCCTAGCTTTCCAGTGCACACCCCCTAGTACCCAGACTCTTGACAATCTATCAACCTTTCCCTCACCCCCTCAGATCTTCACTTTGGTCCTTAAGTAGTCTAACATCCATGGTCTCTCATTTTAATTAATTCCTTGCAGAATCTGTCAACTATTTTGGCCTATTCTTTTGCATAAGAATGATACTCCCCTGCCAAAACTCCAGCCGTAATTTAAATCCTATCCAGTATCTGCAACCGTAAGCTAAATTTGGCTGAAAAATTGCAGTACTGTGCTAAGCACTCTAAGTTCATGACCACTAACCTCTGTGAGGGCCCATAATGCTGTCCAGCTACCAACATACAGACATTTCCCAAGTATTGACCTATACTTTCTCATTTCTCCTCCAGTTTCCATTATCTCCTCCTCCATCCTAACTCTGCAGCTGCCCTTGCTTCCTAATTCCCTGAAACATGTAAGCAATGAGAGAAACTCAGCAAGTGCCCTCAACACCTTGTGGGACTTCCGGTTACTACAGAGACAATTTGCCCAAGGTCATCACCTCTGCCTGTTCTTTCTCACTCACTCCAGGACCTTCCAACAGTGATTCACCCTAACCTTCACCCCTCCCCAGAAACACACAGCATTCACTGGTCTCTCTCCTCATTCCCCAGATCACTTTCTCTTAATTTCTCCTCTACAGAAAAACAAACACATTGTTTGTCTCCTACCTAGACAAAACAAAATCCACTTTCCTCTCCAGCTGTTGCCTCATTCTTTTCCTCCTTTTACAAAAGGAAAAATTCCTTGAAGGCTTTGTGTGTCACCTCCTATATTCTCCTCTCATTCTCTTTCCTCATCCCTTCACACTGGAATTTTTATCCCCATCACTGCATCCAAAGCCCCTTTGCAAGGTCACCTCCAACCTCCTCAGAGTGCTAAAGTCAAAGAAAATTTCTTCAGTCCTCATCTTACCGACAATTTCTCAGCAGCATTCAATCTGCTGATCACTCTTTGCTGCTTGAAACACTTGACTTCACTTCCGAAACTTCAAAAACTCCTAGACCTTCTTCCAGGAAGAGCATCAGCTGCTCCTCCTCAGTCTCACTGCTGGTTCCTCTTCATCTCCTTGATCTTAATTCTGGAATACTCCACAGCCAATCAACATCTTCTTTTATCTGCATTCATTCCTCTGATGATCTCATATAGCCCATCACTTTAAAAGGTTATCTGCACATTCTTGATTTTCAAATTTATTTGAGCCCAGGCCTTCCCCTAAACTCAAGACTTGAATATGCAATTGCCTAATTGACACGTGTACGTGCGCATTCAGAAAGATCTGAAACCCCAGTTCTTTTCCCCAAGACTTCATCTTCCTGGAGGCTTTCCCACATCAATAAACAGAAACTCTAGTCCCTCAGTTGCCTAGGCTAAAAACCAAGTCATTTTTTACTCCCTTTAGCCCTCACCCTATATCAGCTGATTAGCAAATCATGTTAGCTCTACCTATAAAAACAGAATCCAACCACTTCCACCAGCATCATTCTAATCTAAGCCACTACTGTCTCTTGCTCAATATAGCCTGACAGCAGCTGACTGGTCTCCAGGTCCCACTCTGTCCTCCACAGTCTACTGTCAGCTCTGTAGACAGAATGACCATGCTGCACGTAAGTCAGGTCAAGCTATTTCTCTTGCAGACTGAAGTCTGGCGCTTGCCATCACCTCTACGTGGATTAAAACATGAGCCACTGAAGCTGCCACCATGCAGCACCCCCTGAGCAGCTCTCAGGGTGGAGACCAGGAGTGAGGCACTCTGTGATCTGGGAAAACTGGAAGAACACTGTTTTCTGATAGTTAGATATTTTTAGGAGAAGATTTTATTAGTCCACTTCTTGCATTTCCTCATGTCTAGAAAAACACTAAAACCCTTCATGGTGATGTCTACTCCTCGTGACTAGTAGTAACCTTCACAAGACTAGCAGCAAACTTTGTAAAACGTATGCATGGCTGCATGCACCTCCCTTTTCACCTTTATCACATATATCCTGATATTTCCCCTTTCCTCTTTGAGGTGGTATCTCAGAGCTGTCTGAAATACTGCCTCCCTGGCTGCAGTTAGGTCAACAAAACAAAAAGATGTCACAGTCATCTGTGAGTGCAGCCACTCCCAAGAGTGAGCCTGTGAGCTCTGAGGGAACTCCAGGAAGGAAAAAAAGAATATTCTGCATATCAAAGGAGTGATTCCAGTAAGCCTAGACCTTTGCATCTTCCCATAGAAATGCACTGAATTCCTTTACTTGAGATATCTGATTTTCTTTAATCTTTTGTTCCTACTACCTGCCTATAGGTCCTAGCTGCCCCCTTGCCTCCTCAGAGAGGTTTTTCTCAGGGCTACCTGATATGCTGTCTCCCAGGCTTAAGTCCTAATTCTGCCCCCAAATAAAACTTAACTCTCAACTTTCAGGTTGTGCAATTTTTTTTTTTTAAGTCCACACTCTTCTCAAAACTCTCCATGGTTCCCATCTTACAAGGACTTCTAAGTCCTGACATGGTGGTCGAAGCCATCTCTTTGAGCTCATCCCCAACCATTCTCCCTCAAGCTCACTCCACTCAGGCCACCCTGCTACTCCTCAACCTCTCCAGACACTTTGCAAATTCCTTGGCACACGCTGTTCTGGAATGTTCTTCCTGCCATGGGCCACATGGCTCTGTTCCTCACTGTTGGATTTTTGTTCAAATGTCTCTTTAAAACTGCAAGTCCTCTCCTGCGCTTACTATCCACCTTTCCTACTTCATTTTTCTCTGTAGCTCTTATTACTATAAAACAGACTGTAAAGTTTTACCTATTTATTTACTGTCTGCCTGACTTGATAAAATATAAGTGCCAAGAGGAAATGGATTTTCTTTTATTCACTGCTATACTCTCCAGGGCCTGGCCTAATGTCTGAAATGTAGTGTGTGCTCAAATATTTAGTGAATGAATAAATAAATGTATGTTTTTGTAACTACCAAGATGGAAGGGCTTTTCTGGATCATCTAGGCCAGGGATTGGCAAACTTTTTTTCTGTAAAAGGCCAGATAATAAATATTCTCAAATTTGCAAGCCATCTGGTCTATGTTACAACTACTCAATTTTGTCACTAAATGTAAAAGCAGTCATAGGCAGTATGTAAAACCAACCAGTGGGGCTTGTGTTTTAATAAAATGTTACTTACAAAATCAGGTCACTAGCAGGATTTTACCTGTGGACTATAGTCAGCCAAACTCTTATCTAAGTTACTAGATCTGCTGTACTGAGCATTAAAGCCTTGATCACCAATTCTCCCAAAATTTGTTAAACAGAGTTCAGAACATCTCTAGAGCTAGAAAGGACCATCTAGACCAAGGGTCATCAAATCCAACCTTTGTGGCAGCCAGCAGAAGCACACCTAGTAACCATTGCCTCCTTCCTTCTAACTAAGAGAAGTCCAGTTTTATTGAGGCAACAGTGATGTGTCCAGCTCAGAAATTTCTCAGTCTCTCTGTAACAAGAGGTAACCATGGGACATGGTTCTAGCCAAGAAGACACAGAGAGGAGTGGAGGGCCTTTTAGGAAAAGGCCTTTAAGAAGGATTCCAGAGGTGACACACCCCTTTTGCTGTTTACCCTTTCCCCTCTTCCCATTTGAAATGCAAATATTATCATTGGGAGCAAGGAGAGACACACCCTAAGCTCAGCAGAGGAGGAGGAGAAGGAGGGAGGGGGAAGGGGAAAGAAATGATGGGAAGGAGAAGGAGGAGGGAGGGGAAGGGACAGGGAGGAGGAAGGGAGAGGGAGAGGAGGGAAGAACAGGGAAGACACAGGTCCTCCGATGTCTTATAATGAGAGGAAAAATTAGTCTCTGGGTAATCCATGATAAGCGGCTTTTAAAGAGAAAATAAATCTTTGGTTAAACCACTATAAGTAGCTTTTAAAGAGAGAAAATGAATCATTCCAGATCCTAAAAGCCAGCAAGGGGCAGAACAGAGACTTGAACTGACCCTGTGACTTCTTCTTCCTCTCATGCCACTCTCCTCAGAGTAAATTTCTCCCAGCTTTATGTGGGGACACGATATGTGGAGAATGCCCCGGGGGCTCAGCAGGTTATAGATCTGACATTGTCACTGCTGCAGCTCAGGTCACTGCTGTGACCACTGCTGTGGCGGGGGCTTGATCCGTGGCCTAAGAACTTCCATCTGCCATAGGCGCACACAATATGTGATTCTACAGAATAAGCAGTTTGTGAAATAGATGAGCCTTGTTCCTATCCAAAAAAAGAACATTTCCCAGGCTCAAATAACTAGGAATTCTGGGGATTTTATCTAGCTTCAGACACAGGTGGATCTACACTGCTGACAGCCTCCAATTTGATTGATATGATTCTCAGCCTAAGCAGAAAGAGATGGTTCCTCCATAGAGCTTTGGCAGAAAAGCCCAAGAGAGGATTCCCATTGGCCTGATTTGGGTACCATGCTCATCTTTGAACCAGTCATTACAGCCAGAAGGATAACTATTCTTATTGGCTCGGAATGGGTTACATACTCACTCCTGTGAAAGGAGAGATGGGTCAGCCCCACCCAAATGGGGTCTGAATAGTTCCTCCCAGTAGCAAAAGGCTTTGATATCAGAAGACATGGGGAGAGGAGTACTGAAGTGGGTGTGCACATGCACACACGCACACACATGTACACACACATGCGTGCGCACACACACACACACAAATGCACAGAGAATTTTTTTTATGCCTACCCCAGGAAATTAGGAAATGTGGCTTGCAGGCTTAGCTCTCTGACTGACTAGATGTAGGTCAGCAGGTAGACACATGACCTTTGCCTTTTGAGTTTTCCAGTCATTTACCAAAAGAAGATAATTCATCTCACACTAGCTTTAAGTTTTAAAAGACTGAATCAAGGTGTTTGAAACATCTTTGAAAATATAAAGTGATTTATAGTTATGTCAGATTATTATAATCAGTGAATAAATGAAACTGACATAAAATATAAAGAAAATAGGAAATATAAAAATCATCCAACCTGCAAACTATTGCTCTTGGAATTTACAGTGAGATCCTGCTGTGTAGCATTGAGAACTATGTCTAGATACTTATATCCCAACACAACAATGGGAGGAAAAAGTATGTATACATGTATGTGTAACTTGGTCCCCATGGTGTACGGTGGGAAAATAAATAAATAAATAAATAAATAATCCAACCTACACAAATCTTAAAACATCTGTAACTGTGATAAGCACTGGAAAAGGCCTCAGACTGCAATTTTCCTAAACAGTAAAGACAGGCTCTCCTGTGCCCCACCTTCCTGGGACAACTAACAAGCCCATTACCTTCCCTTCAGGACCCCTTGTCTCACTACACTCCCATCCCTGTTCCACCCATATCTCCTAACTCTGTTGATCTTTAAGAATAAAAATAATTTAAGTAACCATTCACATATCATATCAAATTTTAAATAACTTGGGTAAAATGGCACATATGTGATCATTTGATATGGCATCTGCTTGCAATAGCAAAAGACTAAAATAATCCAGATGTCCACTAAAACGGGATTAGATAGTAAAATTATGGCATATCTATATATGATGGAATACTATGCAGGTGTTAAGAAAAAAATAAAGGAACTCAGGAATTCCTGTAGTGGCTCTGCAGTAACGAACCTGACTAGTATCCATGGGGACTCAGGTTCAATCCCTGGCCTTGCTCAGTGGGTTAAGGATCCAGCATTGCTGTGAGCTGTGGTGTAGGTTGCAGATACAGCTTAGACCCCACGTTGCTGTGGCTGTGGAGTAGGCCAGCAGCTGCAGCTCCAATTCAACTACTAGCCTGTGAACCACAGGTGTGGCCCTAAACAGCGGAAAAAAAAAAAAAAGAAGAAGATAAAGAAACTCTTTATATGGACTGATTCAGAGAGGATTGGCTAGATCTAAACAATGAGAAAAGGAAAGTGAAGGATTAGTATATAGATTGCTACCATTTATGCAAAAGGCAAGCAAAGAATACTTATACCACTCTACATGTTAAAGCATGGGATTTCGCTGGATGAATACAAAGAAACTAATTACCTTGGCAGCCTCTACAAAGAGAAGAGGAATTGGCTGAAGAACAGAGTGTGGGAGGGACTTTTCCACATTTATCCTTTTTAGCATTTGAATCCTATACCATATGAACATCTTACATTTGCGCCAAATAATTAACAGAATGAGAGTATAATATAGCATAAACATACCACCAAGGATAAACATACCACCAGATCATACAGATCTCTAATAACCAAGCACAAAAGTGGATGCACTTGGCTGGCAGAACAATCAACTCCAAGTTTAACAGTCTAACACAATAGGTGTGTTAACATACGGCACTGGCTAGAACATAACAATCACTCGGCTCTTCCCTACAGCAGCCTCATGTGGAGGACCATGAAGCACATGGCCATTCAATATTTGAGCAAATTCATGATTCTATTAGCAAAAACAGACAGGGAATGAGGTGACCAAATAGGTATTCAAACAAGAGCACCTCCCTCATTTAAGTATGTAAGGATGTATGTACGTATGTGGCTGTACATACATACAGGAAAAAGATAGTTTGAAAATAAATGAATGATCAGATTTTCAATACACTCTCCATTTCACAGATATAGAGTGTACTTGGCAACAACTTACAGAACCCCAGACCTGCTATGACTTAACTTGGAGTTTACTTTTCCCACTGAGCAATTAGTCTGAAGGAAAGTGGTTTTTGCATTTACTGCAGCAGCTTTACAGTGTCAAGACCATGATTTCTATGATTCTCCTGTCAGTTTCCTCATGGCTACAAGATAGCTGCTTGTACTCCAGGCATCACATTCATATTCAGGAAAGGAAGAAGGGGGAAGAGGGTAGCATCAGCTCTTCTTATGAAGACAAAAGATTCTCCCAGAAACCCTCACGCAGACCCTTGCTTGTGTCTTGTTGACTTGACTCATATTATATGACTATTCCTAGCTACAAAGAAGTCTTAAAATGTAAACAGCTTTTACAGTCTATGTAGTAGGAGCATGAAAGGGCAAAGGAAGCTGAGAATGACTACAGGACAAGCCAGCCCAGTGTATGCCATACTGTGTATGTACTCTGATAGGGTGCAAAAGTTGGCATGTAGAGGTGATGAAGTGGAACCCCTGACAATCTATATTCTGTACTGCTTCAAGAATAGTTTTAAGTGTGACAATATAATGGATTTTAGATTGGCTGCATAAGCTGAGAAGTAGAAATAGATGGCTTTTATGAATTCAAAAATAAAACATCAACCTACTAGTCATATACTTATATTTATGTGCTTACCTATTAAAATGCAATCCTCTATCAAATAAATGCACATCCAAAAGTTACACACATATATTTTATGTTCATTTCTCCTTAAATAACAGTTTTCATTTGTTTAATGAAACATATTATAATTTTAACTAATTTCTCAGGATCTATAAACCAGTTCTGTTCCCTTACCTTTGATAAACAGTAAACAGTTCAGTTATAACTTAAGTCCCAAAAATTTGCTACTTATATAATAAGCTTTCCTACAAAGACAGTTAATTACCCTACAGAGTCACCATTAACCTACAATGCAAAAGCATTACTCACAAATACATTTTTCTGAGCCATTTGAATACATGTCAAACATTATAACACTTCATCATAAATACTGCAAAAAACACCTCCAAAGAACAAGGACATTTTCTTTCCTAACCACAATAATAGTATCATGTCTCAGACTACTAATAATAATTCTCTGCTGTATAGCACAAGGAACTATAACCAGTCACTTGTGATGGAACACGATGGAAGATAACATGAGAAAAAGAATGTATGTACATGTCTAACTGGGTCATTTTGCTGTACAGCAGAAATTGACAGAACCCTGTAAATAAACTACTATGAAAAAATTTTTAAATAGTTGGAGTTTCATTTTGGCTCATTGGTAACAAACCCCACTGGTATCCATGAGGATGCGAGTTCAGTCCCTAGCCTCACTCAGTGGGTTAAGGATCCAGCATTGCCATGAGCTGTGGTGTAGGTCACAGATTCGGCTCAGATCCCACACTGCTGTGGCTATGGCTGTGGCTGTGGCGGAGGCCGGCAGCTGTAGCTCTAATTTGACCCTTAGCCTGGGAACTTCCATATGCTGCAGGTGTGGCCCTAAAAAACACAAAATAAATAAATAAATAAATAAATAATTCTAAGACTAATGTTTATAAAGTTTTAATATTTATAAATAACATTTAAGAATAGTATTATCATTTAATGTATTAAAAGTTCTCCAATAGTATTAAAAAGCATTTTTCTTTAAAAATCAAATGTTAATCACTCCCAAATGTCTTTGTTTAAAATGCCACTGTTTTGAATATCTTCTCAGATCCACCTCCTAAAGTAATGACAATAAGAACAAAAATAAACAAATGGGACCTAATTAAACTTAAAAGCTTCTGCATAGCAAAGGAAACCCTCAACAAAAAGAAAAGACAACCCACAGAATGGGAGAAAATCTTTGCAAGTGAATCAACTGACAAGGGATTAATCTCCAAAATTTATAAATACCTCCTACCGCTCAATACCAAAAAAACAAACAACCCCATCGAAAAATGGACAGAAGATCTAAACAGACAATTCTCCAACAAAGACATACGGATGGCCAAAAACACATGAAAAGATGTTCAACATCATTCATTATTAGAGAAATGCAAATCAAAACCACCTTACATCAGCCAGAATGGCCATCATCAAAAAGTCTACAAACAATAAGTGCTGGAGAGAGTATGGAGAAAAAGGAACCCTATTACACTGTTGGTGGGAGTATACACTGGTGCAACCACTGTGGAAAACAGTATGGAAATTCCTCAGAAAACTAAAAATAGAGCTACCATTTGATCCAGCAACCCCACTCCTGGGCATCTATCCAGAGAAAAACCACAACTCAAAAAGATACATGTAACTCTAATGTTCATTGCAGCACTATATACAATAGCCAAGAAATGGAAACAATCTAAATGTCCATCAACAGAGGAGTGGATCAAGAAGAGGTGGTACATATACACAGTGGAATATTACTCAGCCATTCAAAGGAAAGAAATAGTGGCATTTGCAGCAACATGGATGGACCTAGAAATTATCATGCTAAGTGAAGTCAGCCAAACAGTGAGACACCAAATGCTATCACTTACATGTGGAATTTTAAAAAAGGACATAATGAACTCCTTTGCAGAACAGATACTGACTCACAGACTTGACAAACTTATGGTTTCCAAATGAAACAGGTTGGGGGTAGGGGGATGTGCCAGGGGTTTGGGCAGGAAATGCTATAAAATTTGGTTGTAATGATTGTTGTACAACTATAAATGTAATTGAGTAATAAAAAATGCTATAAAAATAAATAAAATGCTATTGCTTCAAAGTCATTCAACCAATGGGAGTTAATTTCAACCTGTATCAGTTTTATAGGTTGTCAGTTATTTGGTATTTGGTTTGGATTCTTTAAACCCTGGTTTCTGTATTTATAACTTAGCCACTCGATTTGCATCCTTGTATCTAAATAGTTACAGAATACAACAAGGAGCTTTTCAGAACATTATATTTTATAGAAAAAAAAAAAAAAGAAAGGGAAGGAATATGGGCAGGATTGCTTCTGACCTTAAAAAAACAAAAAAACGAAACAACAACAAAAAAAACCCTCTAAAACATATACATAGACTTCTAGCAAACATATTCAAAATTTACCACCAGAGAGTTCTGGTCATGGCTCAGTGAGTTAAGAACCTGACTAGCAACCATGAGGATGCTGGTTTGAGCCCTGGCCTTGCTCAGTGGGTTAAAAATCCTGCATTGCCATGAGCTGTGGTGTAGGTCACAGACATGACACAGATCCTGTGTTGCTGTGGCTGTGGTGTAGGCCGGCAGCTGTAGCTCTGATTCAGCCCCTAGCCTGGGAACTTCCATGTGCCACAGGTGCAGCCCTAAAAAGAAAAAAAAAATTTACACTCAAAATAGGAGTTCTCACTGTGGCTCAGCAGGTTAAGGACCTGACATAGTCTCTATGAGAATGCACATTCAATCCCTGGACTCACTCAGTGGGTTAAGGATATGTCATGGCTGCAAGCTGAGGCATATGTCACAGATGCGGCTAGATCCAGTGTTGCTGTGACTGTGGTACAGGCCTCAGCGGCGGCTCTATTTTGACCCCTAGCCCGGGAACTTCCATATACCATGGGTGCGGCCATAAAAAGAAAAGAAAAAAAATTACCCACAAAATATAATTACAAGATTACTAATCACAAGTTCAAATAATAAAGCCTTCTACTTGATTTACGTGTTTTAAATAAATACAAACCTGCTACTGAAAACAGAGAAGATACTGAGCTTACCCAATCTGAAACTGAAAATCCACCCATTAGTGGAGTAAAAAGCAGAAAATCATCAGTGTCACTAAGCCTCAGAAGGATCAAGTGAGAAGCCCTCAGCTGGAGCTGCCCAGGCTTAATACTAATGAATGGACTGGTTTTTACCACATTCACAAAAGGTTAAGAATAATGTTGTTTATGTGCACTTTCTTCTTCCCTCATGAATATGCAGTTTTCACAGGCTCAAAAATCATAGTTATTCTCAAATATCTGATGGCTTAAAACAAATTGCATTACGGTGAGGAAAAGCAACTTCGTAACCATAAAAACAATTCTAAAATCTATTATGAACACTATAATAATTATGGATTTATTTACCCACATCCACCAAATGTAACTGAAGTTTGATTCAAACAAATCAGTCAATATACGATAACTCAACCTTCAGCTTCATATGATTTAATTTTCCTTTCCTTCTTGCAACATTATAATTATATGCTCTGAGTTTACTGTAACTAATATTAGTGGTTTTCTCCACATGCTCACAACAAAAGGAACAGACAAAAAAACCTTTTTGATCACCTAATCAGTACCCTTAGGAGGAAAAGAAAATCCTAATATGGAAACAAAGATCTTTTTCTTTTTCTTTTTCTTTTCTTCATGTGATGAAACAAATTCTTTCAGTGGTTTTAATTATATCCTAATACTTCATAGACATCTTTTAATATGAAATTCAAAATAAAATATCTATTGTGCATAGCTCAGGAGCTCCCAATTCTGTGATGGCACCAATCTTTGTAATCAAGTCCATGGTACCTAAACCTGGCCACCTTTGAAATCAAACAGACCAGCAACAAAACTATGGTTCTTTTTAAAGTAATGTGACACTGTTCACAGAGTTGTTTTGTTTTTCCTTTTTTTAGAACTGTGCTTATTATTTGATTTCCAGTGAAATAATATCGCCAAATTATTTCCAGTCATCAAAATTTGGTAGCTGGTTTAAATGGCCTTTTCTTTGTTTCCCAAAAGGCTAGAGTTAGTAAGAACACATTTGCTGCTGAAACAATCACCCTTTGCTATTTAAAAAAGCTCCAAGTGTCCAAAATATATGGGATGTCCAGGTTCTAGGAGGAGGTTAGAGCTCTTGGATAAACAGGAAACCTTGGCCACAGGGAGAAAACCAACTTGGGCTGTGAATGCATAAAGTGCTACAAAGTGACATTTCTAATGCAGGCTACCCACTTCCACTTATTCTCATAAATCCTTTTTGTTAATCTGCTGCTGATCATTCTGTTAGTATTTAACACAATCACAAGTTCTTCTCTTTGTTTCTTATTTGTTAACAAGAAAGAAGAGAAAAGCTGTTGAGCTTCCCAGGGAAAGGACCACCCAGCTTTATCCCAAAACTCTCCTTTAGGAAAAATGCACAAGCCACATCGCAGAAAGTAACTTCTGGGTTTCTTAGAAATTGTGATGATTCTCTTTCTGACACTCAATATGCACTGAAAAAAACAAATGTGGGGAGTTCCCTGGTGGATCAGCAGGATAAAGATCCGGCATTATCACTGTTTGGTTTGGGTCACTGTTGTGTGGACTTGACCCCTGGCCTGGGAACTTCCACGTGTCACAGGTGTAGCCAAAACAAAACAAATTTGGGGAGTTCCCGTCGTGGCGCAGTGGTTAACGAATCCGACTAGGAACCATGAGGTTGCGGGTTCGGTCCCTGCCCTTGCTCAGTGGGTTAATGATCCGGCGTTGCCATGAGCTGTGGTGTAGGTTGCAGACGCCGCTCGGATCCCGCGTTGCTGTGGCTCTGGCGTAGGCCGGTGGCTACAACTCCGATTCAACCCCTAGCCTGGGAACCTCCATATGCCTCGGGAGCGGCCCAAGAAATAGCAACAACAACAACAACAAAAAAGACAAAAGACAAAAAAAAAATTGGGGTGTTACTCAATTTAACAAGCAAATAAACCATTTATTTTCAAATGATGATGACATGTGTCAATCAATGGGAGCTTTAACCATTCATTTTAGCCAAAGAAAGAAAATAATGTCTTAAATTCTTACTACTTTCAGCAATTCCACTGAATATAATCTGATCACGCTTCCTATTCTCTAAGCTCCTAGCCTTCCTGCACAAGCTTTCCGCATCCTGTTTTAAATAATATATGTGGGATTATTATTATTATTATTATTATTTTGTCTTTTTGCTATTTCTTTGGGCCACTCCCACGGCATATGGAGGTTCCCAGGCTAGGGGTCGAATCGGAGCTGTAGCCGCCGGCCTACGCCAAAGCCACAGCAACGCAGGATCCGAGCCGTGTCTGCAACCTACACCACAGCTCACAGCAACACCGGATCCTTAACCCACTGAGCAAGGGCAGGGATCGAACCCGAAACCTCATGGTTCCTAGTCGGATTCGTCAACCACTGCGCCACGATGGGAACTCCGGGATTATTTCTTAAGCATCTAATTAAAAAAATAAAAGGATGCCACTCTAAGAGATAGTTCAGTGCTTACCACAAAAACTCCCCAGAAAGAGGCAAGCAAAAACATTCAATTCTGCCATTTGCTTCCTAAAGAACATTCCTGAAGGCCCTTAGAAAACCCCATTCATTCCTAAAATGACTATCATCCTTGCATTCACTTGCTATCATTTCTCTTTTTTCTTTTGTTCCCATTCTACTCACTTGAATTTATTCTGATTTTTTAAATTTCTAAACCCTCAAAAATATTCGAGGATTCTATATATGTATCTTATGTATCATTCGGGAAGAAAAATATGATTGATTTTGTGACTCTTCATGAAACATATTCTAGTTGAAGAAAAAAGATGGAAAGCAAATTCTTATTCTTCAATAATTTTTGGTACACAGTTTAGATGCAAAGTTTGTGGGTGCTAGTCAGCTGTGAAGCTCTAACTCATCTAGCTTGTCGCCAAGGACGTTAGCTGAAAGGACATCATCTGGACCTCTTTCTCTCCTAGCTGCTGAGCCAAGTTCTTTTCTTATCCTGCCCCTGCACATACTTGAAAGTTGTTTCCTATCCTCCAAATGCCTCAACCTGAAAACTTTTCTTATATACATTTGTATCTCTAAACGCATGGAAACTCTTTGGTTATTCCAAAAACTTGCTTCTGTCTTTAGCTTCTGGATGAGTGTCCTCCTCGGCTGCAAATTTTCCTCCCTGTCTTTTCTATTTTCTCACAGGATAGTCTTTCCACCCAAATTGAAGGCAAGCATCCTCTAAGGTTTTTACCTTCTCATTCATTCATTCATTCCACAACTATTCTATCTGCTAGACATTCTTCTAGCTGCTGGGGAGAGAGCAATGATGGAAAACATTGGTCAAAATCTCTGCTCTCACAGAATTTATGCCATGCTAGAGGGAGATAGACCATAATATACAAAAACAAAACAAACAAAAAAAAAAGGTACAGAATAAATCAAATGCTAAGAAGAAACATAACCAGAGTAAGAGGGTAGAAAGAAAAGTTAAAAGTTTAGGTAGGTGGCTAGGAAAGACCTCTTTGAGCATGCAAGCACATCTAGCCACTTCAGCTGGGTCATCCCTTCTGTGAAAGACCATAAATTCTGAGGACAAGTCTCAACTACCCTCTCAAGCTCCAAGCCCATATTTCCAAATGACTGTTTTGCCTACAAGTACCTCTTTGCTGCCATGGTCAAAATCAACCCCATTCTCTCTACATATCTAATGTTCCATATGTGGCATTTTTACAATCTCTTATTGGCCTTGTGAATCCAGGTCTAGGAGAATCAAAACTCCAGTTACTTTGATGGCTCTTTCACTGCATCTGGCACATTCAATTATCTATCAAGAAGCTCCAAGATTAAGACTCTTGTTTTGAGAGCTTTTGGTACCCAACTCTCATCTCTATCCACTCCAGTTCTTTTTCTCTAACTGCCATGGCTGGCAAATTAGTATCTTCACTTGCAAGACTTCCTCCTCTAATCCATCCCACATCCCAGCATTAACATTCCTTGCCAGAGCCACTGTGGCTCTCTCCACTAGAGGAAATCCAATTTCGGGTTTTTTGTTTTTTTTTTCTTTTCACTTATAATTACACCACTCTCTCTAATATGCTCTGTCTACTTGTTAAATGAGATCACTGGCTGTTTACAAAACCACTGCAAGATTTTTTTTCCCTCCTAAAGCTACCCCGTTCATAACACTTTCCACGACATCTCTTCCTCTGCTTCTTTTGAACTTTGCTGCTCTACTACTTTATTTTTTCTAATTTTTTAATTATAGTTGATTTTTAACATTCTGTAAATTTCTGCTGTATAAATTGTAAAACAGTGGCCCAGTTATACATATATATATGTATATATATATATACATTCTTTTTCTCATATTATTGTCCATCATGTTCCATCACAAGTGATTGCATATGGTTCCCTGTGCTATACAGCAGGACTTCATTGTTTATCCACTCCAAAGGCAACAGTTTGCATCTACTAACCCCAAACTCCCAGTCCATCTCTACTACTTTATCATATTAAAGTTTTAGTTATGACGTTTTTCGTAAAACATAACAAGGATATGTGACATATAAATTCACAAAGCATATTAATATAACACATGTCCATGAACCCACCAAACAACTAGAAAAATCCAACACTACCAATACTATGAACACTTCCCAGGTCTTCCCTCCCAAAGGAAACCACTACCCTGAGTTACTTTTCAATAACATCAATAACTTCTTAATCTTTTTTACAGTTTTACCAAACATGCATGTATAATTAGTATCTGGTTTTGCCAAGTTAAATTAATAGTGGCGACACTGACTGCAGTCCTTTGCAAGAGGTTTTTTCTTTTTTCTTTTTTTTTTTAATTTTTAAAATTTTGTGGGAGTTGGAGTTCCCATTGCAGCTCAGTGGTTAATGAATCCGACTAGGAACCATGAGGTTCCTCGCTCAGTGGATTGAGAGTCCGGTGTTGCCGTGAGCTGTGGTGTAGGTTGCAGACGCGGCTCAGATCCCGAGTTGCTGTGGCTCTGGCATAGGCCAGCGGCTACAGCTCCAATTCGACCCCTAGCCAGGGAACCTCCATATGCTGCGGAAGCAGCCCAAGAATGTCAAAAAGACAAAAAATAAATAAATAAATTTTGTTGGAGTATAGTTGATTTACAATGTTGCATTGTCTCTCACAATTTTATTTTATTTTATTTTATTTTATTGTCTTTTTAGGGCCGCATTCGAAGTTTCCAGGCTAGGAGTTGAATTGGAGCTGCAGCTGTCATCCCATGCCACAGCCACAGCAATTCAGGATCCAAGCCGAGTCTGAGATCTACACCACAGTTTATGGCAACACTGGATCCTTAACCCACTGAGCGAGGCCAGGGATCGAACTCGCATCCTCATGGATACTAGTTAGATTCGTTTCTACTGTACCACAATGGGAACTCCTTAAGTGGTATTTTCAATAGATCCTAACCTATTGTGCCACAGTGGGAACTCCTAAGAACAGTGTATTTTTTAAGTTTTCTAAATTATAAAGAAACTCAGAAAACCTCAAGTAAGAGGCTGATTGAGGACCTCAGACAAGTTAAAATATGTAATGACAATATACTTTAGTTCCTCTTATGAAAGCTAATGCTTATGAATTATCAGGATTTTTAGCTAAGAATTTTGTCATTAAAAGATAATATTTATCAAATATAACTTCTCAAGTTGGCGGAAAAAAACAAGAGTGGACGCCTTTCAATCTCAATTGCTGCATTTGATAGTAAACCTGTGCTGTCAATATGAATGTAAGAACATTCCCCAAAGGAATAAGGAACATAGAGCAAAAGCGCTTTTTTTAAAATCATCATATTATATACCTAACAGGTAATTGCTACATAGACTGTAGGTTGATGATACCAACAACGTAGCTTAGAAATTCAAAGAGAAGAAAAGAGAAATTTAATTTTTTACAGATAGCATTTTATCAACTATTATATTTAGTAGAGAGCTGAACCAGCTAAAAAATGTCCTATGACATTACTTGTTGAGAACTGGGCAGGAAGCTATAATGCCACCCTGAAGTTCACATACCACACATGCAACCACAGTTTGCATCAAAAAAGAATAATTCATGAAACCAAATTCATTCAAAAATAACCATGAATAGGAAAAATAATATCTGAATCGTTGTAAGAGCTTTTATGTGTATGTGTGTGTGTGTAATTTAAAAAGCACAACTAAAAAGGAAACCTATTTATTTCTTTCACTACTTAACTAAGCATTCAGTCTATAATCAGCTGGTTAGCATGAAGTATTATTAAGGCACTATTTTTATAGTACTCATTTTTATGGGTTTTGTATGTTACATGAAAAATGGTTTTTTTTTTTTTTTTAAAAGTGCACAAATTGGTTATTCTCTTTTATGTTTCCTATATTAGGTCAAACCAAAGCTCTGGATCTTGGCATAATGGTAATGCAAGTGGAAACAAAAACATTTTAATCTTCAAAATCTCTTTCAATTTTACTCTATTCATTCTATCACATTAAAGCCTCATTTATCAAAAAAAAAAAGACTTAAAGAACCCCACACTTAAGATAATTGCAGATTTGTTTCAAATTGCCAAAAAATCAGAAAAACAAAATCTTTATTTTAATAAGACACAGACTACTTTAGAAAAATACATAAAAACAAATTATTTAATGATGGTATTAAATTATTCTTTTAAAAGTTGCTTATTACTGTGGAAGGTCACAGATATCAAATATACCACCACTCAAAAAAAGACAGGGTTATTTTAAAGTCTACAGAGATGGTTACTGCTGTGCCATTTTATTGCATTGTATTTATATTTGCTTTTAGGGCCACACTTGTAACATATGGAAGTTTCCAACCTAGGGGTCTGATGGGGAGTTGCAGCTGCCAGCCTATACACCACAGCAACTCCAGATCTAAGCAGTGTCTGAGACCTATGCCACAGCTGGTGACAATGCCAAATCCTTAACCTACTGAATGAGGCCAGGGATCCAAACCATAGATAGTGGCTGGGTCCATTACTGCTGAGACACAACAGCAACTCCCTGCTGTCCCGTTTTAGAATATTTCATTTAAGATAATTTTACCATTAATAAAAGTTAAATGTCCATAAAAAGAAAATCACCCAAACAGTACAACAGAGAAATGGTCCAAAGCTATGAGCAGATAATTCACAGATTAATATAAAAGTCTAAATTGTATTTGAAAATTTGCTCATTAGTAAAAAATTAAAACTAGAAACTTTTTTTTTTTTTTTTGGTTTTTAGGGCTGCACTCAAGGCATACAGAGGTTCCCAGGCTAGGGATCAAATCGGAGCTATAGCCACCAGCCTACACCACAGCCACAGCAACACCAGATCCAAGCCACCTCTGTGACCTACACCACATCTCACCACAACACGGATCCTTAACCCACTGAGCAAGGCCAGGGATCAAACTAGCACCCTCATGGATGCTAGTCAGGTTCATTAACCGCTGAGCCACAATGTGAAATCCTAGAAATTTTTTTTTTATAAACACACCAGAGCATATGGAAGTTCCCAGGCCAGGGGCTGAATCCAAAACACAGCTGCAACCCACCCTGCAGCTACAGCAAAGCCAGATCCTTTAACCCACTGCACTGGGCCAGGAACTGAACCCACGACTCTGCAGCAACCCCTCCCCTTGCAGGTGGATTCTAAAACCCACTGCACCACGGTGGGAAAGCCTGGAAACCATTTTTTAATCCATGATTTTAGATGTATTTTTTTTTCTAATGTGCTAATAACCACTGGGAAGAGTGTAGAGGGGACTTGCAGTTTCTTGTCTAACACAAAGAAGGAGCTTAGAAGTAGCCACCCTATCCTACCAAAAAAAAAAAAAAAAAGATTGAACAAATTTAAAAATCAACAACTCTTCTTAGATCAGAGAAGTGAGGTTACAAGGTAAACAAGTGCCCGTACAATTGGAAAGACAGACAGAAACAGAGAATCACGACACCAGCCATAGCAGAGCTGCAGGAAAGAAGCCTCCACAGGAACCAGTGCTGGATAGGAAAACAAGAACTGTAACTGAAGGACTACCAGAGTCTCAATGTGGACAAGTGAATTAAAAACCTGGAATAGGGGAAGAGCACACTTTTGTGATTTTTTTACCTCTTGGAGCTCTACCAGGTTCTCACAGTGAAATCAGAAGACAAACTCCCAAGTGCTTCCAGCAGGAAGAGGGAAAGAGCAGCCATTTAAAAATTCAACAGAGCATTCTGTTCTTGTTAACAAGGCCAGCACTCAAGAGAAACTGTTTTACCAGAGCCTAACCTCACTGAGAAATACTCAACTCAGCCAGCTGTAACCTTCCATATGGGGGAAGCAGGTGGGAGTGAAAAACCAAGAGGCACAGGCTCATTAAAAGACTGAGACCAGAGTTCCCGTCGTGGCTCAGTGGTTAACGAACCAGACTAGTATCCATGAAGATGCAAGATGCAGATTCAATCCCTGGCCTTGCTCAGGGGGTTAAGGATCCAGTGTTGCCATGAGCTATGGTGTAGGTCACAGACTCGGCTTGGATCTGGCGTTACTGTGGCTGTGACATAGACTGGCAGCTACAGCTACAACTCGACCCCTAGCCTGGGAATCTCCATATGCCATGGGTGCAGCACTAAAAAAAACAAAACAAACAAACAAACAAAAAAACCTGAGACCTATCACAGGACTACAGGATGCCTTCCTTTCCCCAACATCTCACCACCACATTCCTAGGGGCCTATTCCCCACAGTTCCTTTTACTCAGGACATCATGTCCAAAACTACGAGGCATACTAACAAGCAAAAACACAGCTTGATGAGACAGAGCAAACATTAAAACCAGATTCAGAAACAACAGGGATGTTGGAATTAGCAGACAGGGAATTTAAAACACCTCTGATTAATACACTAAGGACTCGAATGGAAAAAGTAGACAACATGCAAGAGCAGATGGATAATGTAAGCAGAGAGATGGAAATTCTAAGGAAAAATAAAAAAGAAATGCTAAAGATCAAAAAACACTGTGATATAAACAAAGAATGCTTTGATGGGCTTATTAGTAGACAGAACATGCACTGAAGAAAGAATCTCTGAGCTCTAGGATATCTTAGTAGAAACTTCTAACCCTGAAAAAAAGTGAAGATAAAAAAGATTGAGAAAAAGACAAAAACAGAACATCCAAGAATAGGGAGAAAACTACAAAAGGTTAGGCTCTGACAATATAAACATAATGGGACTACTAAAAGGATACAGAAGGAACTGAAGAAATATTTGAAGCAATAATGATGAAGAGTTTCTCCAAATTATAAGATACCAAACCAGAGATCCATAAAGCTAGGCAATAAACTACACCCAAATTATATTCAAAGTGCAAAAAATCAAAGATAAAGAAAAAATCTTGAAAGAAGCCAGAGAGGGCAGAAAAAAAACACCTTACCCATAGAGGAGCAAAGATAAGAATTACATTTGACTTAATCCTCAGAAACCATGGAAACAAGAAGATAGTGGAGTGAAATATTTAAAGTGTCAAGAGAAAAAAACCACCAAACTTGAATTCTGTAGCCTGCAGAATTATCTTTCAAAAGTGAGGGAGAAATAAAGACTTTCTCAGACAAATAAACACTGAGGGAATATGTTGGTAATAGACGTGCCTTTTAAAAGAAATTCTTTAGAGACAAGGAAATTGATAGAAGCCAGAAACATGAATCTACAAAAAGGAAGAACATTAGAGAAGGAATAAGTGGAGAGAAAGAAATTTTCATTTTTCTTATTCTTAACGATCCAACACACAATAATATGTTCAAAATAATAATAGCAACAATATTTTAACTACATATCTGTGTGTGTGTGTTTATATAAGCATGAAACAAATGAAAGCAATGATATAAAGGATAAAAGGGAGGAATTAGGATTATTTTGTTATTTCAAGATACTTGCACTACCTGTGAAGTAGCGTAATATTATTTCAAAGTGGACTTAGATGACTTGTCAATGTACATTGCAAACTCTGGGGCAACTACTAAAAAAAGAGGGGAAAACTGTAAGTAATATTCTACAAAAGGTAAGAAAATGGCATCATATAAAAGCTCAAATAGAGTATGAAAAAATAGGCATTCACACATAGTAAAATGATACACACACAAATTACAGATAGCTTGAATCTCTCTTACCAGGGGAGTGAACAAATTAGGGAAGCACAGAATACCAGCTATAAATCAACCTATGCTGATATATTAAAGCACCAAGACATGTTAAGTGAAAAGTAAGTTGAAAAACAATTCACTAGAGGGAGTTCCCATTGTGGCACAGCAGAAATGAATCTGACTAGGAACTACAAGGTTTCAGGTTCAATCCCTGGCCTTGCTCAGTGGGTTAAGGATCTGGTGTTGCTGTGGCTGCAGTGTAGGCCAGCAGCTATAGCTCTGATTAGACCCCTAGCCTGGAAACCTCTACATGTCATGGGTGTGGCCCTAAAAAAAAAAAAAAAGAAACAGAAAGGAAAAGAAAAAAAAAAAGCAATTCACTGAAAATCTCTTCTATATGATTGTTTAAAATGGTGAGGGAGGCACATGGAGAATGAGACAAGGACACATTTACACCAACCCAGGAGTGGTTCTCTCTGGCAGGAAGAATGAGACTTAGAGTAAATGGAGAGGGGGCATCTGTCCTAATTATTACATAAATTTTTTCTATGTTACATACTGCAATGAGAATCTCTAGATATATTATTGATGCAAATCTTTTTTTAAAGAAAAAACAAAGGAAGCAAGAAAGGAGGAAAATGATGACACCTTTCCGCAAAACCAAGAAAATGGTGGCTAGCTTACCTTAGCCATCACTGGAAAGAATTTCGACCAAATCTCCTCAAATAGAAACTCACAATCCACCATTAGCAGTTTTCATTTATAGTTTCAATTAAGGACTAATTTGATTTACAACTGTACTTCCACACAAACAGTTCAGGTTGACTGGCCCGTGCACAAAACAGGCTCCCATTATATACCTAGCCACTGGGTGCTGGTAATCTGTTGCCTGTCTACACTGCTCTCCAGAGCGTGGCTTCATATGCCCAGCAACTCCAGACCAGTCCTGGCCTGGCCAAACCAATGAACTTCCCTGCTACCGGTGGCAGAACCACACTTTCTCCGACAAGGTCCAAGTCCCTCCCAATACACACTCTCAGCTCTAGTACCGCAGAGTTTCCTTATAGCTGACAGATACTCTTTGGTCACAGCAAACAATTCCTTATATTAAACTTCCCCTGATGGTTTCTACCTCCAGATTGGACCCAGAAGGCAAAATTTATCAACATTTCCACTTTCTCCGCTGACGCCTCCCTCAAAATCACTATTTCCTCTCTGTCGCCTGGACAGTTCCCGGCCCCTGAGGTCTCTCTCCTGGAGAGGTGGTCCTGGACAACCTTGGATCTACTCTATAAACCCTGCCCTATAATATCATTTTATTTATCAACTTAAGAACAACTAAAAGCTCTCTCCTTTCTACCAGATCAAAGGTGAACTGCTACACTGAGACTTTAAGGCCCTTGGTGACCTGGCCTCACCTGGCCTATCCAGCCCTGCTGCACATCAGAACACTTCCCTCCAGGTAAGAGCCATGACGGTGTCTAGCCCTCGCCATGCCCAACCCACTGCCGTGTAGGTGCTCATGCTCCTTTCTTGTCCTCTTGTCCTAGACTTCTGGGGCCAGATCTAGGATCCCATGATCCATGAATGAGTCCTTTCTCCTGATTTCTCATGTAGGTGATTTCTTCCTACCCTGTTGTCTGTGTTGTCCTCATCACATAATCAACAACTTATTATACCCTGTCTTAATCTCTAAGTGAATAGACCAGCCCCTAGATTAACCCTATGATATTCTTTTCCTAGTTTTTATGTCCATGGCTTATTACCCTAACTTATTTCTACACTTTCTATTTCTTCTTCTTCTTCTTCTTTTTTTTTTTCTTTTTAGGGCTGCACCCAGGACACATGGAGGTTCCCAGGCTAGGGGTCGAATAAGAGCTACAGCTGCCGGCCTACACCACAGCCACAGTAATGCAGGATCTGAGCCACATCTGCAACCTATACCACAGCTCACAGCAGCACTGGATCCTTAACTGGATTGAGAGAGGCCAGGGATCGAACCTGCAACCTCATGGTTCCTAGTCAGATTCATTTCTGCTGTGCCATGACGGGAACACCACACTTTCTATTTCTTATACAACTTCCCAAGTCTTTCCATAGTGCTAAACTCAGTGCTAAACGATGGGAAAAACCAGACAAAGTAAAATAGTTTTAATCCAAAGCAAGAGTTATGCATAGGGCCACTGCTAGGCTCTATAAAATCTTTCTACAGATTAGAAAAAGGTATCCCTTGGAGTTCCCTGGTAGCCAGGATCTGGCATTGTCACTGCTGTGGCTCAGATCCTGTTGTGGTGCGGGTTTGATCCCTGGCCTCATGTAGGTGAGAACTTCCCCGTGCCACGCAGGTGCAGCCAAAAAAGAGAAAAAGACAAGACATCCCTTCCTACAAGCAGATGCAGCCTCATATGAGCCAGGCAGGATTTCAACTCAACTCTATACAACTGAATGTGGCAGCAATGGATTCATGAATATAACACTAACTTTTTTTAAAAAAGAGTCACACTGTATTACAAAAAAATATTTTTAAGGGGGCTGTCCCTTGAATTTTGTTTTAGTAGAACTTTATTCTACTACATAACACTCTAACCTGGGACAACATCTCGCAACTTAGGCATTAGATCAGTTATATGGCAAATTCATGCCATGGTAGCTAATTTGACAGAATTTCTTTCCACAACCAATGTTAACTGAGGATCTAAGTCCATGCTAGGCCCTGGATCTAGGTCTAGCAACACAAATGTGGTATCTGGCTCATGAGGCTTACAGCTCAGTGAAACAACCTCCATTTAGAAGGAGGTAATCTTCTTAACATCATACTTACTGATGAACTTGTTTTGCATAGTCTCCAACAGAGCTTGGTGAGCATCTTCGGCTTGTAAAGCATGTGAACATTCTCTAGCCAGTATGGTGCGCACAAGATGCTCCCCACATCCTGGAAATTCAAGGAAATCAAGAACAGTTGAGGAAGAGTGGTACTAAACATCCTTCTTATCTTACTGGCATGAAAACTCATTTATGTGCCACTTAAGAAGTAGCTATGCTGGAGAACAACTCAGTGATGGATGAAATGATTTCTGCGAGCAATCTAGTAATTTGAGTAATGAGCTTTAGTAGAAAACTAAAGAAACACATGACTGATCTTAAAAGGAAACAAAGGAAAATAAAAGGAAACCTGTTTTTCATAGGAATTATTTACCTAGTGTTTTGTCTCATTTCCACAGATGGATAACTACAAAAGCTGTTTCACAATTTCTTTATTTATGCATATTCAATTAAGCTTAGTCTCCCATTTTCCCTCTGGCACCCCACATACCTGGGAGCATGGTAGAAATTCAGGCAGGAGGGGCAGCTCTGTTTCCCCCATCTACTTCCCCTGCAATGTTCACCCAGTCAGAAGCTATAAAGGGGACTTCACAAAACAGCACTTTTCTCAACTCCTTAAAGTAATTTACATAGCTTTCAAGGGCAAATACTCTCTGACAAAAGAAGGAATATCTCCAGGGTCCACTCAGATTCCCCAACAGGACTAGAGACAAAATAATGTTTTTCCATGTCATTAATCTGCACGCAGGTATACACATATACACACACCCTACACTGGTAAATGGAACATGGACAGGAGAGAGTCTTAGCAAGCAAAAAGAAACGTGGACTAAGATTATTAAATGCAACAACCTCTTTTTAAATAATGTCTAAAAATTCTTAAAGTCATGAAAAACCAACACAAAGTAGTATAACATACAGTTCTGGTTGGCTAGTACATTCCGTGACAGTCATTTGGCACTAACAACAAATCTCCCTTAAAATTCTCATCTGTAGGGAGTTCCTGCTGTGGCACAGTGGGTTAGGAACCTGACTGCAGCAGCTGTGGAAGAGTGGGTCCGATCCCTGGCCCAGTGCAGTAGCTTAAAGGATCTGACCTTGCCACGGCTATGGTGTAGGTCATAGCTGTGGCTCAGAGTCATTCCCTGATCCAGGAACTTCCATATGCCGTGGGCACAGCCATTAAAAAAAAAAAAAAAATTATCATCTGTAATTGGCTTTGTTTTTTTTGTTTGTTTGTTTTATTTTTTTGTGCCGCACTTACCACATAGGGAAGTTTCCAGGCCAGGAGCCCTGGCTACCAGCCTACACCAGAGCCACAGCAACATGGGATCCAAGCAACATCTGAGACCTACACCACAGCTCATGACAATGCTGGATCCTTAACCCACTGAGAAAGGCCAGGGATCAAACCCGCATCCTCATGGAGACTAGTCAGATTCATTTCCACTGTGCCACAATGGGAACTCCTTATTATCCGTAATTGTTAAATCATACTGGTGCTGTTCATTACAGAAATTTTCTCTCGTATGTACATCCCTCCTCCTCGTTCTCCTCCCTGCCTCTGCCCCCCCGCACATGCACATATGCACACATATACATATACATTATATACTCATTACCAAAACGCAAACCACTCAAAACCTGTCAAAGTTTTTTTTAATTACCTATGTTTTGCCAAAAATAATTTCCATGTATTTTTGGTAAAATAAATGTAAATATCCTTCAAGATCTAAATATCTCTGTGTTTCTACACTTAGAGGAAGATCTAGATATGCAATTTAATACTTAACTTTGTGGGCAGAATTATGGTGATTTTCTTGAATTTTTGCCATATTATTTTTATAATCAGGGAAAAAAATTTTTAAAAGCTAATAGAAAAGAAACCATTTTTGACACTTAGAAATCATGCTAAGTTCATGAAACTCCATAAATTTTAATTCCCTTTGTGTATACATTTGGTGCTGATCAGTGAAATGTTATACTTTAGAACAATAATAATTGTTAGGAAATTGGCATATTAGAAGCTAAATGGGTGTTCAGAAGGTTATGTACACATGCCTTGAGTCAAACAGCTAAACCACACAAAGTTAACATTACATCAAAAATACAGAGTATGTGTCAGAGATACTTTTTCCTCTGTTGTTATATAGGAATATACAGTGTTTTCCAGTGATTTTTTTTTTTTTAACCAAGAAACTTAAAATTATGACTTCTATTCTGGTGTATATCACCTTTAACATAAGAGTCTTGACACCAAAGGTTTGTTCTCCAAGCTTCAATCAAAGAAAAGTTTGACTTCTGTGGTTTTTATCCACAAATTCCAAGGTTTCATAGAATATGCCTCCATATAGGTGAAGTGTGACTCAGAAGCAGTACCATTCTTTATTCATAGACATTAGAAGTAAGTCTTGCAATACATCCTCGTTTTAACCTTAATTGTGCAAGCGAGAGTATATTTATATCCTCAGATCTTAGCAGAAAACATAGATTCTACAAAGAATGAAAATCTAATAACAAACCTAGTGGAAAAGTGATAAAATCAAATTTCTAAAACAACTTAGAAAAATACATATTGAGCACCAAAAAGAATGACAACCTAATAGATTGAAACATATAGTGAATTCACTGCTTATGTTTAAAAAAAAAATTGTCATCTTTGGAAGATGGTATGGAAGCAATTTATTATTCTAAAAATGGATAGATGAAAGGAAACAGTCAAGCCTTTCTCTCTGTCCTTCCTATAGGCACTGCATAGCAGGGGAACCGAAAAGTTTGTAAAAGAAAATTTTCTCCATAGAAGTATCTCAGCTAATAAATGAAGGAGAAATTAACAAAATTAGAATATAACCATTTGTAACCTATAACTTAATAATTGCTGTAGGCAACAATCATCAACAGCTGCTAATATCACTAAAAGATACAATCACGTATTATATATTTCAATAAAATTACACCTTTGTAGTCTTGCCCCACGTCAAAGAAATTACACCTCATTCTGATTAATCCTCTAAGTTTGATTATTAATTTCTAGAAATAAAGAATACCTGCAAAAAACCTACAATTAACTTCATACTTAACGTGAAAGACTGAAGTGTTTTTCCCTAAGATCAGGAACAAAGCAGTGATGTCTGCTTTTATCACTTTTATTTAACAAATACATTGGAAATTCAAGGCATTGCACTAAGTCAAGAAAATAAAATAGGGAGCCCAAAGATCAGAAAAGAAAAAGCAAAATTGTTCCTATTTGCAGATGATATAATTGTTTATGTAGAAAATCCCAAGGGAATCTACAAAACCACCACTAGAGGTGTCTCTCCAGATTATTCCTATCTGGTTAAGAACCTAGGGCAAAAGCTAACAGCAGATTGCTGCCTGGCACTTATCAGTCCCCAAAATATGAACTTGATTTTCATTTCTTCCCCCATCCATTCACTCACCAGATTGTTACTAGGCAACTACTTGGTGCTAGACCCAGAGTACACTGTAGTTGGCAGAGATGCTGCTACATGTCCTATCTTCCCAGAGGTGGTGACACCTGGTTGGCCATAGAATACTCAGTTAACTGTCATTCTGGCCAGTCCAGATGCCAGTACTTTGACTGTGTACTCTATAAACGAATCTTGGGGGTTTAGATGGGAACCCTGGACTCAGCAGAAACTTTGGACATTCCCATAGCCTGCTGAGAGCCAACCTCAATGGCCAAGTCTCTCCCATTAATCCCAACCCTTAGCCCAGTCCTACTTCACTCTTTCCTAGTGTGATTCCTATTACTGAGACTCCAGGATATTCCACACACAAAGACATCAGAATTATAACACATCCACTCTTGTGGGGATCCTCAACTATTCACAACCCACACTAAAGATGAATTCACAATAAAAAAATTACAAACCTCTCCCTCCCTCTCCCTTTCCCTCACTCTCTCTCTCTTTCTTGGCATAATGAACAGATACAAAGAGCAGGGATTACCAAACCAAGAAGTAGTGATGATAGAACAGAGACTGATAAACATTTTCTGTTTAAAAAAAAAAAAAAAGATGAGTTCCCATCATGGCACAATGGAAATGAAACCGACTAGGAACCATGAGGTTGTGGGTTCGATCCCTGGCCTCACTGAGTGGGTTAAGGATTGACATTGCCGTGAGCTGTGGTGTAGGTCGCAGACGTGGCTTGGATCTGATGTTGCTGTGGCTCTGGTGTAGGCCAGCAGCAACAGCTCTGATTAGACCCCTAGCCTAGGAACCTCCATATACCATGGATGTGGCTCTAAAACGACAAAAGACCAAAAAAAAAAAAAAGAAGTAAATATTTTAGGTTGTGCAGACTACATGTGATTTCTGTGAAATAGTCTTTTACTTTTCTAATCAGCTTTTTAAAAAATTAAAAATCATTCTTAGCTCAAGGGGCATGAAAACACAGGCCATGGGCCAGAATGGCCCACAGATCAAAATTGACTAGCCTTGTAATAGAACGATCAGTAGTACAAAGATAAAAAGGTAGATCATCATTTTTAAAAACAGGGCAATATAGGAGCTGGGGGTTTGGGAGAGGTGTGCAGACTTCTCAAGAAATCAAATAAAACTTTTCAAATTTAAAAAAAAATGTTTAAAATTTAATGCAAGAGAGAGAATTAGAACATATACACATGGGGAAAAAAAATCTTAAAAGCAGCCTAGAATAATAAGGAAAATGAAAAGAGGAGTTAAGAAGCCTAAAGTATAAAGTGAGAATATCTAACATATTAATAGGCATTTTGAAAGAGGATAGAAAGAATGGGGGAGGGGTGCTAATATTTGAAGAAATAATAAATAAGAGTTTCCAAAATTTAAGTTGTAAATTGAAGACACGTACAGAGGCCCAAAGAGATGAAGAAAAACAGGTCCATCCTTCAGTACACCATAGAGAAACTCTAGACCAAAGATAAAGAGATAATATTAAAAACTAATCATAAAGAAAAAGGCCATCTATAAAAAAAATTTTTATTTAAATAATCAAGTGCTAAGTTACATATTCCCAAGCAAAAGAAGAAGCCCAAAGACTAGTATCTTAAAGATGCTAAGGCAATAAACAAACAAACTTGTCAATCTAGAATCAGTGAAGCTCCCCTTCCAGAGTGAGGGTGAACATAGTTTCAGACTTACGAACTCATTCTTTTGAGATTTAAGCTCTCAGCTTACTTCTACTCTGCCCAACACTACAACTTGTCATAATTGCTACTGATTTTAATATTTACCTAGATAAATCTCCCAATACCTGGGCTTCTGGATTTTCTGATGTCCTCTCTTCAAATTATGCATGATACCTCATAAAGTCACTGCCACGAATATGTCACAGTCAATAACACTAACGCCTCTACAGTCTCAACTGCCTCATCCCACCCCTCCTATCTCCCCAGCTCATCTCTTGAGCACTCCCATTCTGACATTTCCTCCACCTCAGCAAAAAGTGCCATCCATTAATTCTGCTGCTTTTCAACTATTCCTCACTCTCCTTAAGTCCTCACTTCCCTCCTTATCCAACTAAAATTCCATGCTTCATCAACTTATACCCATTCTCTTACTCCTGAAAGCCTCCATATTTTGCTCACTTCATCACACTTAACTGGCAAACGCCCGCACTGAATAATCAGTCAGAATAACTACAAAAGGCTGCAAAAGCAAACAACCCCCAAATCTCAATGGTTTAACACAACAAAAATATAATTTCCCATCAATATCATAAGTTGTATCTGGTTCACCAGGGAATGTGCTCCAGTCACTCAGGGACAAACCTAGGCTGATGGAGTCTCTAGCATCTCTAACTGCACCCCCCAGATCATATCCCCACCAGGAGAGTGAGAGGGCTACACAGGGCCATATTACAGCTTTAGCCTGGAAGTCACACATCTCCTTTCCATTCGTGTCCACTGGCCAGAAAGAGCCATATGGTCTCAGGCAGCTGCAGCAGGGCTGTGAAATACTGAAGAGCATGTGGATATTCAGGGAGCACTACATTAAATGTCTCTGCGACATTTAATTTCAGACTTCTCAAGAAATCAAATAAAACTTTTATTTTTATTTTTATTTAATCAGATGATTAAATCCAACTTCCCATGTCTGCATAAACGAGGCACAGGAGCCATCCTTTGACCATGGGATGACATGCATTCACAGGAAGGCCTACCCACTGAGGAAGGTATGAGAGAAAGGACAGTCCAGGCACTGGACGGCTTTTCTGGGTAGCCCGACCGCCCCTGGTGTCCCCCAAAGCATCTTGTTACATGAGGTTTAAAACAAAAGAAAACAAAAACTATCTGTTTAAAGCATTGTAATCGAGCCCCCCAAACACACACAATTTTTTTTTGAGGTTCTCTTTAAGCCCAAATACATTCCTCTTTTATTCTTTATTTTGGATATATATAAAAATAAGATGAAAAATGCATATATAATGAAGTATATATAAAACATGAAATTTACCATTTCATCAATTTTAAGTAGATAATTCACTGGCATTTTTGTTCACATTGTTGTACAACCACCACCACCATCCATCTTAGGAATTTTCTTCATCTTCCCAAACTGAAACTCTGTACCCGTTCAACAACTCCCCATTCCCCTGCCCCCTAACCCTGGCAACTGCCATTCTACTTCCCATTTCTGTGAATCTGACTACTCTAGGTATCTCATATAATTGGAGTCACACACTTTTGTCCTTTTGTGACTGGCTTAATTTGCTTAATATAATGTTCTCAAGGCTCATCTATACTGTAAATGTTTCAGAGTTTCCTTCCTTCTTAAGGCTGAATAATATTCCAATACACACACACACACACACACCCCACTTGCTTATCCATTCATCCACCAATGGACATTTGGAGCCGAATGCATTCTTCATACAAAGAGAGCCATTTGCTGGTGAACAAAGATGGCTCAGAAAACTTTACACTGAAAGAAGACTGTTTCTTCCAACTCAAACATACAACTTTGCATTAAGCCAAATATAATTTCTGATAAGTTCATAAAGATGCATTTATCAGACACCATTAGCAGCAATACATGTAAAAGACCACTTGGTCTGATAACATTTATTTTAACTAAGTTACTTTGGAAAATTCATATATAATATACACTTAATTTCTACCAACAGCCAAATTTCTTTTTAATTTATTTGAATAAATAAGAGTAATCTGATTAAAATAAATCCTTTAGGAGGCCTGAAAAATGGAGTCTTAAACATTTAAGAGTACCTTTTATCCATGTAAGTGATGACCACTTCCCTGAGCCGTATAAAACCACTTCAGGGAGACCATCTGCAGAAAGTCTATTTGTGGGTTTGTTTAGAATCCAGAAAAAGTTGGGAAAACTACAAGGAAACTAGAAGAGTTAATAGAGTGTCTTTATCTTTTCTACATCTGGATGTTTCCCACAGTGACATTATTGCTCTAGTGAACACTCTGGCCTGCAATATAAAAGAGCTTCTATTTTTTTACCAAGCCTCAGTCACCTCATCTATGAAAATGGGGAATGGGAGCAGAAACTACCTCTTGAGGACAAAACTGAGACAATGCACACAAAACACTGAGCACAGGGCTGGGCACTTAGAAGGCACTGCAATGAGGATAATGATCACTTTAAGAAAAACCATTATCTGTCATTTTCTTGTCTCTCCTCATCTTATTCTCTGTATCTTGTTTCTATGAGAACAAGGTGATTCCTTAGCAATCATCACTGAGCCTAGAGTTAAAAAGGAGGTTAGCCTTTGATTTGCAATTCTGAAGCCTGTTGCTTCCAAGAAAGCTGAGCCCAAACATAGGGTCAAAATGATCACTTGCCTAAACCTTTCATTTCAAAACAAAACAAATAATATGATAAAGGCTTCATTCAGGAAGCTACCCCTGTGGCACAGTGGGTTAAGTATCCGGTATTGTCTCTGCAGATCTTGGATCCCTGAGGAGATAAGATGCGGGTTTAATCCCTAACCCAGTGCAGTGGGTTGAGGATCTGGCACTGCAGCAGCTATGATGGAGGAGGTCTCAGCTGAGGCTCAGATTTGAGCCCTGGCCCAGGAACTTCCATATGATGCATATGGGGGTTGGGGGGGACTTCACTTAATCTAGTAGGAAACATTTTAACTGTGGTTATCCAGGGATTATGGGTTACGCATCATTTTTGTCTGTCATGTATTTCTTTTGCTACTTTTTTCCAATTTCTGTAATAAACAGCTATCTTTTTTTCCAACAGGTTCATTGCCTGACATCAATGTTATTTACATGCCTGCATTCACAATACTCCCTCTTCAGGTAAAATAGCAAAGGACAAGGCAGGGACAATGGGATTTAGTCCCATACACATCACTTCCCTGTATCTGAGTTCATGAACTATTGCTACAGGTGTTTTGTTTCCTCTGACCTCAGTTACACATTTGGTATTTTCACTTCAGCATCAGCAATAGACACATCTTTCAAATTAAGACAGTTAAAAATATGTAATATAAGAACCCAATAAAATCATGTTGTCAAATCAAAAGGTAAGTAGTAAATTGAAAAGCATTTGCAATAAGGACAGAGAAACACAAAAATTTACTGACTCTTGGCTGACATTTAAGATCTATCTTCACTGCATCTCAAGATAATTTTTGTTTTATCTTTGTCTTATTTAGTGGTGGCAGCAGTGGGGGGAAGGGGGTATGGGCCAGATAGTTACAAAATGAAAATTAAAAGACCATTATGTGTCAGGTTTTTAATGCAGTGTTCAAAGATAGGATTTTAATGTAGTGTTCAAATGTAGGGTTTTATTAAATGGTAGAGGATTAGGGAGTTCTCCTTACAGCTCAGTAGAAACAAACCTGCCTAGTATCCATGAGGACATGGGTTCAATCCCTGGTCTCGCTTGGTGGGTTAAGGATCCGGCGTTGCCATGAGCTATAGTGTAGGCTGGCACTACAGCTCCGATTCGACCCCTAGCCTGGGAGCTTCCATATGATGAGGGTGCGACCTTAAAAAAAAAAAAAAGACAAAAAAATTAATAAGTAAATGGTAGAGGATCAGGATATTATTCCTCCAGAAGACCTCGAAATGAGATTAGGATTTTTAAGTATAATTCCCAATCTCACAAATCTTTCTCTCCTGGAGACTATTTCTTCTAAACTACTCTAACCTCAGCTCTGATACAAAGAGCCCCAGAGGGAAGAGGGAAGCTGCATTCACAGGAGAGACATAACTACCACATTCCCAGGCAGCCTGCATCCCAGAGCAAGATCAGCAGCAACAAAAGCTCATATTCAGTTACCCCTGGTACCCCACACATCTCCAAGGATTACTGATGATTTTGAAGTATTTATGTCATCTTATAAATGCTGCCATTCACTCTTACTGTGGCTAGTGGGCATCTGAAAAATCTTTCAACACATCCCCTGTTAGAAGTCCACAGGGACAGATAAGTAATGAGGAAAGGCCTTTCCAAATTTAAAAGGAAACATTTGGTACTTCAGTTTCCAGGATTGCAACATCTCTTTTTCAACAAAGGAATTTATTACACAGTACGTCACCTTTTCCCTGTCGGAGGATTTACTGCCAATTTTGGAGTTGGGTTACTTCTGGTTTTCAAGCCTGTCTTATGAAATTAAAGAAAGGGCTGTCTTAAAAGTGATAGAACACACGTGATTTCAGTCTTCACAGTGTCCCCATGGCTATCAAACCTGGAACCTATTATATACGAGAAGAAAACATAAGGAACTTTATAAAGAGACGAATAAGTCATGAAGATGTCTAATCCGGTCATGTCCAAAAGGCATGGTCACCAAAACACATTTAGTTTTTCTCCAATATTCAGTTCTCTCCAAGTCATGACCCATCAACACACTCTGGATATTCACAGCAATCTATTCAAAACAACTCAGGCTTTTCCAATTTTTTAATAAATATCCAAAAGGAAAACCAATTTACAATTACTCTTAGAGACTTCATCTACAAACTAGGATGTGACTGATGTATGAGTTAGCATTTCATCATTACTTAAAATACAGAAAAATATACTAGCACAATTACAATTAAGTGGGAAAATCTCATCTGGAGCACAGTGCTAGGCATACACTAAATGTACTAAATGTTTGATACTGATTATACTATTATCAATTTTATTTAGAAGATATAATAACCAAACCACAAAAGATCCAACTGTCTGAACAAGAGGTAGCTGCATAAATGGGAAGAATTCCAGTTTTGTGAGTACAAATATTTTCATAAACTGAAACCTATTTCAAAGAAACTAAGACACACAAACAAATACAAAAGGTTTTAAAAAATGAGTGTGAGGAGTTCCCGTTTTAGTGCAGCAGATTCGAATCCAACTAGTAACCATGAGGTTTCGGGTTCGATTCCTGGCCTCACTCAGTGGGTTAAGAATCCAGCATTGCCGTGAGCTGTGGTATCGATCACAGACAAGGCTCGAATCCCGCGTTGCTGTGGCTGTGGTGTAGGCCAACAGCTACAGCTCCAATTCAGTCCCTAGCCTGGGAACCTCCACACGCTGCAGGTGCGGTCCTAAAAAGCCAAAAAAAAAAAAAAAAAGAGTGTGAAAATCCTCTGTCTGTCTCATCGGGGTGTCAGGGGTCTGTGGTAACAATACAGAAGTTCCCACCCTAAGGCCTGAGCCACTTCTCTTCCTGGGCCCTGCTCTTTGTCAAAGTCACGTCTCAATGTGGAAACTTACCCACCACTCTTGTGAGTGTGAATACACATCATGAAATAGGATCTTGCTTTCTGTTTTAAATTTTCTCAGTTTAGTTATCTAAATACAACACCCTCATCGGGGTATCAGAGATAAATGGTCTCAGGCAGTGGAAAGAACCAGAGAAAACTACCCCCCGTAAAAATGGTGTTCCTTAGCTATGTCAGGGGCCTTAGAATTCTATCACTGCTATTGCATTTGTCTAGAAAGCACACTACATGCATGAGCGTTAGACTTCCTCCACTTGAGTACTTGATCAGAGCCATCACAGGGCAGTGCTGTTGGTAATGCTGATGCTCCTTTGTATCTTCTACCTGGATTCCTGTTCCCTTAGGGAGATGAGGGGAACCACCTCCCTCTGTGGAACAGGAAAGGTGTCACTTAAGATCTCTTTATCTCAGTTTCCTCATTGGAAAAAATAAATGGCTTAGCTTAAATGGCTTTAAATTCCTCAGGACAAGATTGTATAGCTGGAAGTACTTCTGGAATTTCAATAACTTTCTGGTTAAAATCTAGTTAAGAGGCTTGCCATGAACAGACCACTTAGGAGAAAACCCTTTTAAAAAGCTGTTAATTCATGAAACAACATATCTAGATTATTTTTTAATCTTTTTTTTAAGGGGGAAGAGAAAAAGGCACTGACTCTTTGATTCACAATTAACTGATCAACTACCGTGTACCTGGGGTTTTCACAACTGTCATTACCTTAGGACTCTGCAATTAACTTGTAAGGAAGTCACTGTCATCTCAATGGGACAAATAAGAACTAAGGAGAAGAACTAAGATTCTAAAATCTAAATCTTGGAAATTCCCATTGTGGCTCAGCAGAAATGAACCAGACTAGTACCCATGAGGTCACAAGTTCAATCCCTGGCCCCGCTCAGTGTGTTAAGGATCTGGCATGGCCTTGAGGTGCAGTGTAGGTCACAGATGCGGCTCAGATCTGGCATTGCTGTGACCGTGGCTTAGGCTGGTAGCTGCAGCTCCAATTCAATCCCTAGCCTAGGAACTTCCATATGCCACAGGTATGACACTTAAAAAATAATAATAAAATAAAATCTAAGTCTTATAATTCCAAGTAATATGCTTGTTCCAAGGTAGTCCACCACTGCAGAAATCAGTCTTAAATCGTCACACAAATAAAGGAGATGTAAGCAAAGAGAACTCCAAAGCCTCAAAAACCTAAATCCATGGTCGAGATCTAAGTAATAGTTACCAGCAGTTAAGTAGCACAACAAATTCTGATACAAACACTTAGGACTGTAGACAGCCCCCAGTTTAAACTATAACACCCTAAAAACAATCACTAAGCAGTCCCAAAGAAATTATGTTAAACCTGGAGATTTCGTTTCACATCAAAACCATAGTGTGCATTTTATGAGTAAAAAAAGCCAAGATGTAGCTATAAACATCTACAATAATGTAGATGTGATGTAATGTAAAATAACTATTTCCGCACACGTAGTGATTATACATGTAGTATAAAGCCCACAAACAGAAAGAACATAAGCAAGACAGTTATACTATACTATAAATTTAACCTATAACTACTAAGCCAGCCAATATATTAAACATTTAATTAATAATTTTCTTAATGACAAAATTTAGAAGTGATTTATGAGGGTGATTGGAATGGCCAGGGCCTCTTAAAAAACCAAAAAGAGAAGTTTGAGTTGATGTTGCTTCTCAATAAATTCCTCTGTACAAAGGAGAGGCAATATAAATCACTTCACCAGTTTCAAAGCTGTACTCAGAGTTTAAAAACAACATTCAGTGTTTAGAGGCCTCGTGAAGTATGACAGAAAAAAAGTTTGAAATCTGATCACCAGTCATTGCTTCTCCCTTTTGCTATTCAATACAGTGTCAAGGGTGGTTCTGAGATTGGAGAAAGACACAAAAGTTCTGGAGGTGGAAATTACAGTGAAAATAATGAAGTTAGGTTGTCATATTAGAATCATATCATATCCTGTTAAGAAGAAATAGGTATCCTTGGGGGAAATGACTGGTCCTGAGTCTGGCTAAGGAAGTGTTCAAGAGGAGTCTGGGCATCTTTTTGTTCTACTGGAAAGCAAGGAAACTATCAAAGACAGTCACAGCAAAGACAACAAAAGCCAACTTAAAAGTACGTCCATTGACAAGAGATGAATTAGAATCCAGTGAGGCCCCATTCATTGAGCAAGTCTGATTTCACTCATTGACTCCTTCCTGCAGGAGCTTCCTCAGCAAGAGCTCCAAAGACTTTGGGCAGAGCTGGAGATCTAGAAGACTTCCATACCCTCAGGTACATAGGTCCTCCCTTAATGTAAAGCAGAAGCATGCTGAAGGCTAGGAAGAGAACAAGAAAACTAAGAGAACCTCCTCTGCCTATCTGGATGCATAGAGCTATCACCTGGTGCAAGGCAGTAGCCACCAAACAATGAGCAGGGTAAGAGACCTAAGAGAAATCCTTCAAAGGTATAGTGGATCTTCTCTTGAGCACTGCACCAGTCCTCCAAGGCATGGGGCAGGGCAGGAAGACAGAGGAAGATCTCAGGGATACAGAGAAATAAAGGTAGGGGTTGAAATCTCCCAGTAAACCAATAAGGGGGAGACCAGGCTGTAAAAAAGAAAAAAAGAAGGAGGAGAAAGAAAAAAGAGAGGGAGAGGGAAGGAAGGACAGAGGGATGGAGGGGGAGACAGAGAGACAAGTTTCCCCATGATTCCAAAAGCTGACAGTTGAACAATAAATAACACTAAGAGATAGCTGGAGTTTTGCTGGTATTCAGATCCCAAGCTCTGCTGAATGGCAATCCTAATACCATCATCAAAATATCTAAATTCAGGAGTTCCTGTCGTGGCTCAGCAGATTAAGAACCCAACTAGTGGAGTTCCCGTCGTGGCGCAGTCGTTAACGAATCCGACTAGGAACCATGAGGTGGCGGGTTCGGTCCCTGCCCTTGCTCAGTGGGTTAATGATCTGGCGTTGCCGTGAGTTGTGGCGTAGGTCGCAGACGCGGCTCAGATCCCTCGTTGCTGTTGCTGTGGCTGTGGCGTAGGCCGGCGGCTACAGCTCCAATTCGACCCCTAGCCTGGGAACCTCCATATGCCACAGGAGTGGCCCAAGAAAGGGCAAAAAGACAAAAAACAAAAAACAAAAACCCAACTAGTATCCATGAGGATGTGCATTTGATCCCTGGCCTCACTCAGTGGATTAAGGATCCGGCATTGAAACAAGCTGTGGTGTAGGCTGAAGATGTAGCTTGGATCGGGTATTCCTATGGCTGTGGTGTAGACCAGCAGCTATAGCTCCAATTCGACCACTAGCCTGGGAACTTCCATGTGCCATGGGTGTGACCCTGAAAAACAAAAATCTAAAGCCAGGAGTGAATTGTATCTACTGCTGCAAGAAAACCCAGCCCCAACTCAATTACCAATGACACTGTAGTAAACGTAAGAAGAAAGAGGGAATTCCCCTCATGGCTCAGTGGTTAACCAACCCGCCTGGGATCCATGAGGATGCAGGTTCGATCCATGGCCTCAGTCAGTGGGTTAAGAACCTGGCATTGCAGTGAGTTATGTTGTAGGTCACAGATATGGCTCTGATTCAGTGTTGCTGTGACTGTGGCTGTGGTGGAGGCTGGCAGCTGTAACTCCGATTGACTCCTAGCCTGGAAACTTCTGTATGCTGCAGGTAGAGCCCTAAAAAACAAACAAAAAAATAGAAGAAGAAGAGTGTGTCCCTTTTTTATTTTTATTTTTTATTGTTATTTCTCCCAACACACTTTTTTTCCCCCACTGTACAGCATGGGGACCCAGTTACACATACATGTATACATAATTTTTTCTCCCATTGTTGTTCTCCATTGTAAGTATCTAGACATAGTTCTTAGTGCTGCTACACAGCAGGATCTCATCGGCAGATGATTGGATTAGGAAGATGTGGTATATATGCACAATGGAATACTACTCAGTCATAAAAAAGAACAAAATAATGCCATTTGCAGCAACATGGATGGAACTAGAGACTCTCATACTGAGTGAAGTCAGAAAGACAAATACAAATACCATACGATATCACTCATATCTGGTATCTAATATACAGCACAAATGAACCTTTCCACAGAAAAGAAAATCATGGACTTGGAGAATAGACTTATGGTTGTCTGGAGGGAGGGGGATGGAGTGGGAGGAATTGGGAGCTTGGGGTTAACGGATGCAACCTTTTGCTTTTGGAATGGATTAACAATGAAGGTGTCCCTTTTTAGTGGCAAATATTTTCTTCAATCTTGTCCATATTCCAAACATAATGTTTAGCATACAATAAATAATTATGAGACATATGAAAAAGAAAAAAATATTCTTTACAAACAAGAGAAGGAACAGTAAACAGAAGCAGACTGCTAATGGCTCAGATGTTGGAATTATCAGATAAGAATTTTAAATTAACTAGAGTAATTATTTTATACAACTAATGGGAAAGGTAGAAATTTTCATAAAAATATGGGAAAACATGGCAAATTTCAGCAGAGAAAATCTTCAAATATGAACCAAACGGAAATACTTTAAATTAAAAATATAGTAGCAAAAATGAAAATACATTAAATGGGCTTCAGAGCAAACAGGAGACAACAAAAGAAAGGATCAGTAAACTTAATAATAATCATACTAAATTATCCAAACTGAAACACAGAGAGGAAATGAATGACTAAAAATGGAACAAAGCTCTCCATATCTATAGGATAATACCAAATGCATATAACAGCAGTCCCAGAAGTAGAAGAGATAACAGGACAGAGAAATATCTGAAGCTATGACTAAAAATTTTCCAAGTGGCATCGACCCAATAACCCAAGAAGGTCAGCAAAGCCTAAAAAGCATAAATATAAAGAATATCACACTTAAGTACATCATGGTCAAATTGCTTAAAATCAAAGATAAATAGGAGTTCTGATAGTGGCAAAGTGGTTAATGAATCCGACTAGGAACCATGAGGTTGCAGGTTCGATCCCTGGCCTCATTTAATAGGTTAAGGATCAGGCATCGCTGTGAGCTGTGGTGTAGGTTGCAGATGCAGCTCGGATCCCATGTTGCTGTGGCTCTGGTGTAGGCCTGTGGCTTATAGCTCTGATTAGACCCCTAGCCTGGGAACCTCCATATGCCGTGGGAGTGGCCCTAGAAAAGGCAAAAAGACAAAAAAAAAAAAAACAGATAAATAAACAGGCAGGAAGAAAAGAGACAAGCTACATGCAAAGGAACAATCATAAAACTTCTCACCAGAAACAATGGAAGTCAAAAAGACAACAGAATAACATTTTTAAATCACTGAAGGAAAATACATTCAACACAGATTCTCTATGCAAAGAAAATATCCTTCAAAAATAAAGGGGAAATAAAGACTCATCACCAGCAGAACTAACTATAAATATACTAAAGGGCACTCTTTGGGCTAAAGGGAAATAATACTAGCAGAAGCTTGATATTAGGAATAAAGAGTTCTAGAAAGAGGAACTAGTTCAGTAATTTTTTTTTTCTATTTTTTAGGGCCACTTTCATGTGGCATGTGGCAGTTCGCAGGCTAGGAGTCTAATCGGAGCTGCATCTGCCAGCCTACACCACAGCCACAGCAACACCAGATCCGAGCTGAATTTTCAACCTACACCACACCTCATGGCAATGCCAGATCCTTAACCCACTGAGCAGGGACTGGGATCAAACCTGCATGCTCAGATCAGGTTTGTTACCGCTGAGGCACAGGAACTCCCAACTAGGAAAAAAAAAAAAAAAAAAGATTTAACACTATTAGGAGTTTGTGTGTGTGTGTGTGTGTGTAAATTTCTTTAAAAGACAACTGACTACTTCAAGCAAAAATAAATAATGATGATGTACCATGGAGTTTACAACACAATTTCAACATAAAAATATATGCTAAGAGTTCAAAGAGTGGGAAGGAAATAATGGATTTGTACCACTAAAAGAACGTTGTATTGTTTGTGAAGTGATATATTATTATCCTAATTAGACTATGGTACATGTAATCTGATGCATATGTATTCTCTAGAGCAACCACAAAAAAAAACCATAATAAATAAAAATATTACAAAATGTTAACAGAGGAAAAAAACGAAATACTAAAAATTACTCAACCAAAAGAAAACAGGAAAAGAAGAACACAGAAACAAAGAAAACAAAGAAAAGAAAAAAAAAGGCAAGATGGTAGAGTCTAGCCCAGTCATATCAATATTTACATTAAATTTAAATGGACTAGACATTGTATGTAAAAGGCTCAGATGATCAATTTGGCTCAATTTTAAAAGTGGCCCGGGACCCACTTTTTTTAACTTTTTTTTTTTTGGTCTTTTTTTGCTATTTCTTGGGCCACTCCCGTGGCATATGGAGGTTCCCAGGCTAGGGGTCGAATCAGAGCCATAGCCATCGGCCTACGCCAGAGCCACAGCAACGCGGGATCTGAGCCATGTCTGCAACCTACACCACAGCTCACAGCAACACTGGATCCTTAACCCACTGAGCAAGGGCAGGGATCGAACCCGCAACCTCATGGTTCCTAGTCGGATTCGTTAACCACTGCGCCACGACGGGAACTTCTTTTTTAACATTTTTTAAAAATTATAGTTGATATACAATGTTGTAGGGTAGGGACCCATTTGTTTATAAAAAAAAAACATGCTTTAATATAAAGACAAGACAGGCTAAAAGTAAAATGGGTGGAAAATAATATGAGACAAGCACTAAGCATAAGAAAGCTGGTGTGAATATGTTAATGCTAAACAAAGTAATTATCAATACAGATTATCTAGAAATAAAGAAGAATGTTTTATAATTATAAAGGTACCAATTTTTCAAAAAGACATAAAAATCCTAAATGCGTATACACCCAGGAACTTCTAATACAAAGATGTATTTAGAATACTTCTAAAAGTTAAAGCTTCTAAACGGTACTCCTGAGTAGTCTAATATATGATGAGGATAAGATTTTACTTTAGAGGAATTACAATCAATAAATGCAGAAGGAATCACAGAATTCTGGGATATAGTCTCACAAAGTATTAAAAGTTAAAATAATTTTTTTTAAATTTTGCAGAGCAACTATATAGACAAATACTATGGAAACATAATATTTAGTACAATAAGTAAGTCAGAAAGGACCATATACCATAGAACACCATGATCCTATAGTCCAAATGAAAACCATAAAACTAAACAAAATACTGTTTAGAGATACACACATATGTGATTAAACTTTTTTTTTTTTAAGCAAGGGGACAAAACACAAAATTCAGGATAGCAGTTATCTCTGGAGGAGTGGCAGGGGTTTGAGAAAGAGTAAAAGTACATACAATGCTATTACTAATGTTGATGTTTAAGCTAAGATGAATTCAAGGGATTTTCTTTTATTTTTGTTTCATAACTTACATATACACAGTACATTATTTTATATGTACTCAATAATGCAATTTTTAAAAATTAGTTCTTAATAAGAAAACAAGATATAATTAGTCAATATCTACAAAAATCCTTAAAAATGTCTATTCCTTTGAGTCATGAAGTATATTTCCAGGAATTTATGGTCAGGAGATAGACAAGTACAAAAGCTGTGTACAAGAAAATCACTGTTTTTAGAACAGCAAAAAAAAATAAAATAAAACCAGGAAATAACACATTGGTCATTCTCAGAGATTAAAACAATTATAGACTAGGATTTTATTCAGTTATTTTAAAATAATTAACCATTTAAATCACTGACCTTAGAGTCAGTAAATTCCTAAACTCTGAGTTAAACCAAGGGTACTTGGATAATCATGGGTTGTCCAGCTAGGAATCTTATGAAATTTTTCTAGAACTGTGTGTAACCTTATGCAGGCAACTGTGTTCACATGCCTATTGCTAAGGAGAGGGTCCATAGTTCTTAGGTTCTCAAAGGGAGAAGGGTTACTCCAAAAAAAGTAGTAACTGAGGTAAGCTGGTCTCCAACGATGGCTTTCAACAAATAAAGCTGCCTAGTACTCATATGCATATGAGATTCACTCCTATAATGAATCAAGATTTGCCCCATAATTCACTTGCACTAACACAATGCCTGTCTTAGGCCTAAGCCCTAAGCAAGCTTGATAGCTTTTGCTTCTATCCTTTGAGTATCCTGAGCTGTAAGAATCTAGCTACCTTGTAAGAATGTAAGAATGTAGCTACCTTATAAGAATCTAGCTACCTTGCTAGAGAGGCCACAGTGACAGGGATTAGCCCTGACCCTACACAGGAGACCACAAGGCCAAGTCACCCCAGCCAACAGCTGAGCCCAACCTTCTGGTTGTTTCCCCCAAGCCACCAGCCACATGATGAAGCCATCAGGGGCACCTAGTTAAACCACTACCTGACTAAAGCCACATGAGCATCCCCAAGCAGAACCAGCAAAAGTACCATCCACTTGAGACCTAGTTAATACACATAATCATAGGAAATAAGAAAAGGTTATTCTTCTAAGCCACAAAGTTTGCAGGTAATTTGTTAAACAGCGATAGGTAACTAAATAGCTACAGACTGCTAGTTCGGACTGAGTAACCTCACCTAATATTGTGTGATATAATGGCTGAAACAAAAATCAGAAGCTGCCTATCAGAGGATAAAATATTACTCTCATGCTCACTTGGGAAGCACATATACTAAAAATTGGAACAATACAGAGGAGATTAGCATGCCCCTTGCTAATAAGGATGACATGCAAATTCGTGAAGTATTCCTCAGTCCTCTATGCAATCCCTGTCCAAGCACACATGCGCACACATGCTCGCGTGCACACACACATATCCACACACAGATGTCATTTATATAATAGTTTCATTGAGAAAGAACAACTTTACTTTGATTTCATGTACTTTATTTACACAGGCTCTTTTATTACACATAAATGAAACAGATCAAGCATCTAACTTTGCCCTTATATTAAATGAGATGAAAAGAAGTGAGACCTTCAAATGACCCTTCATTTAAAATATTACAGTGGTTACTTATGTAAATCACTTTCCTTCCCTCCATACTGAAAAAGAACAACAAAGTGGGCTGAGATTCAGGCGACACACATGTGAAAGGTATTTTATAATGCTAATAAAATAGCACTGTATTATGTTATATTAGGACAATTACAATGCTTACTGAATAGAAATACTTTCTATTTATTAATTTCCACAGTAATCTCGCAAATGATACTTGAGAGGGAAACAAATTCAAGCAGAACCAGGAATCCTGCCCCAGAACCAAGAAGCAAAGCAGAACATAAACAATATGAAAACGACCAGATCCCATTTCATCTATTCAATTTGAGTGAAATAAAGATATAAACAAACTTTGTGGTGGTGTGGTTTTTTTTTTAATCTATTGCATTTGATTTTTCAAAACAAAAACATCCATTTCCCACAGCCAGCTTTCTGTTAGCCAAAAATAATGGCAAGAGGCATGGCTTTGGTAAGGACAGATTTCAATGATAACTACATGTTTTTAACTATCTAAATACCTACCTTATAACATTTCTGGTAGGACAATAGCTGGTTAAATTTCAATTTGGCCCCTCTACTTTTGCACATTTCTCTGTCGTCATTGAGTGAAGATTGTTTAGATTCTTTAGGCACTCAGACACTGTTTGATTTTTCTAAACCTCAGTTTTCTCTTTTGAAAATGAGAATCATGATGGAAAAAGTACTTTAGCACAGTGCCTAACCATAGCATATGCTCAACAAATGACAGATGTTGTTATCATCCTTATTACTAATCACAAAATGATGGCAAGTATCAATTTAGCAAGATATTGGTAAACCATTTATATTTCCTTCTCCTGTCCCAACAGAATCCTGATTTTGTTCTGCTTCCTACCCCAACCCCCACCCATGATTGGTTCATGGATAATTCCCCTTTGTCAATGATTAACTCAGAAATTGGGATGCAACCCAACATTAGCCAACCGGAAAACGTGAAGAGTCAGCTGGGGTGCTTCTGAGAAGTGTTCCCAGAAAAGAGCTACACAAAGGAACTGGTTTTTCTTCCTCTGGAGATTTTTATATGATGAGTTTTCTTAGCAATGTAGTAGCCATCCCAGCATCAGCCTGAAGAAGAGGCCAACAGTGATGACAGCAGAGCAAGCAAGAGACATGGAGAACTAAATCCTTGATGTTAGCAACAGAGCGCTTGAACCAACAAGCCCCGAGGTCCACCTACCTCAGAACCTCCTCCTCTGTGAAATCATGGCACAACTTGTGTTGAAGCCAGTTTGAGCTGTGATTTCTGTTACCAACAGCTCAAAGCACTCCAGTTACTACAGGCACAGAAGCGTGTGGAAACTCAATGGATTTTATCAAAACTAAAATAAACTAAAATTAAACTATCTTTCTCTTCAGAGCAGAGCCCTTGGTATCAATATCTAAATCTTTAAGCAAGCAGGAGCACTAGCTCTGGTTTACCACCATGGAACAACTAAGTCATTTTGCCAATCAGAATCTGTTTGACACTGCTTCAAAATATGCAAAGGGTTATTCAGTTCAATTCAACAGACATTCACTAAGTACCAACCACATCTTTAAGGCACTAGCTTCTTCCTCAAGGAGCTCCTGGGCTTTGTAAAGGGAAACAACCATACAAGTGGCCTAAGTGCTACATCATGGCACCAGCAACCACAAAGGGAGTAAATTTGTGGGATTGGGCAAGAGAGGGAAGGAGGGGAGGGAGGCTGCAGAAAAGAAAAGACATTTGAGCTCAATCTGACAGGGTGAGCCAAGCTTTACCAGGTGTGATAAGGAGGGAAGGGATTCTTAATAGCAGAAAGAGAAATATGCATTCTTTGCTCAAGAAATTGTGCTACACTGTTTATGTTACAATGACAGATATAAAGAAATGAGGTAAATGACCATAGCTAGGACTTGCTAATAAGAGTTGCACCGACTTGAAGATCAAAATAAAACCTACCTGTACCATGTAGTGAGTTGCTGAAAAATATCCATGAATCTGATGACCGGGGCAGGGTTTAACCTACAAATCCTGTTCTGAGGAAAGCCCATGAATACACAAACTCAATTTATTCCAGATGCAAACATGCTACACCTCTAATGTGAAAGGCTGCAAAGAAAAAACTGTTGCTAAGATGTGAAATGAAATCAAAACTGGTAAGACAAATCAGGTGACTGAAGATGTGCAGGACAAATACCTGAAAAATATTTCCATTAGGAATATTACATCTCAGAAAAAAAGGACGATAAAATTAAAATGAGATTATTAGGTTGAACCCTAATCCAATAAGACTGGTGTCCTTACAGGATGAGGAAATTTGGACAGAGACATGCACAGAGGGCGATGCCATGTGAACATGAAAAGGACTCAAAAGAAACTGACCCTGCCAAGACTTTGATCTTCAGACTTCTAGCATCCAGAACAGTGAGAAAATAAGTTTCTATTATTTAAGCCAAAAAAAAAAAAAAGGAGAAGAAGGAAGAATATTACATTTCAGAGTTCCCTTGTGGCCTAGTGTGTTAAAGATCCAATGCTGTCACTGCTGTGGTACAGGTTCAATCCCTGGCCTGGGAATTTCCACATGCTGCTGGAACAGCCAATAAAACAAAACAAGAATATTAAATCTCTATATTCCACTAATTTTGTTTGTTTGTGTATTTTTTTTTAGGGCTGCATCTGTGACATATGGAAGTTCCAAGGCTAGGGGTCATATTGGAGCTATAGCTGCCAGCCTTTGCCACAGCCACAGCAACAGAGGATCTGAGCCATGTCTTTGACCTACACCACAGCTCACAGCAATACCAGATCCTTAACTCACTGAGTGAGGCCAGGGACCAAACCCTCATCCTCACAGATACTAGTCAGGCTCCATACCACTGAGCCATGACAGAACTCCCCATATTCCACTAAATTTACATCAACATTAGAAAGAAAGCTTAACAGGTAAAGCAGAGGTAAATCTAGATTTTAAGAATAGGAAGAACTCAAATGAAACAAATCTCATTCTATCTTAAACCCTTATTGTCCTCTGGCATGAATTCTACCAGCCATCTTAGCTGGATGGCACAAATATTCTTATTTCTGAGAACAAACCATCACATCATCCTAGCAGAATTAAATCAGAAGCTTATTATTTTATCATTAATATTAGTAAGTGATGACTACTATGATAGATTACAACACATATAATGTACCAGGACATTATGAAGAACCAGGAGAACATTCTCATTTAGGGCTTGAATATATAGAAAAAGACATTGAAAACAGAACTCCTCAGCATCACAAAACATACAACTAACAGGAGATGCAATGGTACAAAGTGATAACATGGAAGATAATTAGCATATCTGTATGTTTCTGCTCCCTAAAGAAAGATGCCCTAGTCCTGGTGGGAACAAGAAGACACACCCTTCCGACCTGCTTCCTCCATTACAATTCCAACCAAGTCTGATTTCCAAGCCCATGATATCCCATACCCCATACCATCTCCAGAGGGCACCTGCTCTTCCATTCAATGCTGGTATAGGTGGACCTTTAATACTGCTATGGAACTGTAAAGAAATCTCTAATTCTTTGCTGTCTAACTCAGATTTTTTTAAATGACTATCCATATTATCTACTAGCCAACACTTGTTAATTTTTTTACCAAAGCCAAAAGAAATATACAACAAACAAATGTACATCTTCATGATATGAACAAAACATTCTGAAAATAAAAACGTATTGCATCCTTTGGTTACAACGTGTTACACTTCAGGCTTAATCACACTGTGCTTCACTAATGAGAACCGAAGTGTATATTCAGCAACCAGCTAATAAAAATGCCAAACTGAATCTTTCTACCTTTACCATTAAAGTGTCTCCACTTTTTCTCCATGATTCACCAATAAATCTTTTGGCTGGAATTGACCAGCCACCATGGACAGAGCCAGTTAAACTAAAACACATCTGACTCAGCATCATGCCTTTATAACCCCTCTATCAGCACCTTTCAGAGTTAGCAGTTTGTTTTATTCACTCCTGTTTGCAGCAAGAATCTTGGCTAATTTGTATCAGAGTTACATGTGCCCCAGATGAGTCTGGAAACATAAATATCATTTCTGCCAGCCCAATAAATCCTGTCTCCGTGATCCTTATCCGTGCTAGCCCATATGGCCACCTGTTAACTATCTGTTAAAGCTCTCAGGGATTGCTAGGGTCAAGGATACACACCAGACCTCCTTAGCTTTAGATCCACCAAAACAGGATGAGAGAAGAGACTGGCAAATTGTATGGGGGCAGGCGAGAGTGTTACAGGCAAGGCACAGCTGGGGACAGCAGCACTTCGCCCATCAGAATGTCGCCTTGCTACTTAAAGTGTCATCTATGGACCAGCAACACTGGTAGCATCTGGGAGCTTACAAAAAATGCAGACTCCAGGCCCCTCCCTGGTCCACTGGATCATAACCTGCCTTTTAGCAGGTGACTCATACATGCTAAAGTGTGAAAAGAGTAGATGTTAAAAAAAGAGAGAGAGAGAAAGCGTGAGAAACTATTTCTGAAGATGTATCATTAAGATTACTATCCCCAGTAACTCTCAAAAATAGAGCCTAAACCAGAGTTTGCGTCTAAAGAATTGTGCACCTTACACTGAAAATGTCCAGGGAAACCTTCCAAGGGACCAAAGATCCAACTCCTTTGGGGACAGGGAGTGTGGCAAGAAGGGAGTGGTGAGAGCTAAAGGCTTGAATTCCCTGGGCATCTTTTTTTTTTTCCCTAACATGCAGCATCACACATACCATGTACCTTCAGAAAGTGATGAGTTATACCATGCACAACTTTCATAGCAACAAATTATCAATTTACAAAACTCCAAGTCAACATATTGTGCCTCACAGTCATTTAAGCTGGCAGAACTTTAAAGTACACACAAATCTGAAGTAATGCCTTGGAAATATTTGATTTATGTTAAACAGCACTCTGGAATTTAAACATTTGTATGCTCAACCCAGCCCTATTCCTGGCCAGTTGGTTCACTGATGAGCTTACATAGACGCCTCCAATATAGACCGTCCAGCTAAACTTCATATTTTAAAAATTTTAAGACCTTTCTGTGTACTTTTTAAAATAAATCTTATTTCAAGTAAATTTCCTGAGCTGAAAAAACACCGCCACAACAAAATAATACCCCAAAGGTCCTGTACTATGAAAGGCACTGCTTGTATTGAGTGAATGGTGCCTCTAACGAGAACCTTCCACAGAGGGGACTAAGACAGCAAAGCCACGAAGGCCTTCAGTCCAGTAAGGAACACGAAGCAGCGTGTCAGAAAGAAATTGTTTTTCTGCTCCTTTTGATGGGTTGTGCTTTCAAGTCAGGAAATGAGAAACAGGTGTGCCAGAGGGCACACATCCTCGCTCCACACTGAAAAACACGCGTTTTCAATTTTCAGACATGAAAGGGACTCCTGTTGAATGAAAGAAGAAATGAAAAGCCAGCTCTGTTTCTGCAAACCATATGAAGGGAGCGCAGAAAGGCTTTGACAAGTTGCTCGACTTACTCCCTCTTGGACTGACAGCAGGTAGTGCTCGACAATGGGAAGGAAAAGGCATTCTTTCAAGTGAGAACAATCAAAGGGAAAATTACATTTAGGATCAGAGCACTGGCATTTTAACCCATCACTTGATCTTAGGCTTCTGTTTCTACCATTTCTTTACCTTGTGTTTTAAAAGAAGTCTGTTCTTTCACCAAACAACAACAAAGCCATGCAAAATAAGTAACTGGCAAGAAAAAACAAAAAATCTGAGAAAGTGCAAACATCAAAAGAACATCCTGGAGCTCACTTGATCTGCCATAACCCAGGTCTATAGTCTCTTTCAGAGAAAGGCCTACTTCATGATGTCCTGAGCTTTCCTGGGGTGCTGGAGACATTTCAGTGAGTATATGGGTGCAGTGGGTGATGCTCAACTTAGAAGTAACTGGTTTGGGTGAAGAGGACATGTGGCAAGAAGGGAGTGGTACTAATAGAGGCTACATGAGTCAGGCGGCCAGATGCACTGAGGGGCCCTGGGAGGCACAAATGGGCACATTCTGCAGGTGTGTGGATACGGCAGGGCCCCCTTCAGGGAGAGCAAGCCGTTATGACAGCCGTTCCTCAATGTATTTCTATACTGGCAAGAAACTTCCCTCTATTATCAAGTAAGGCCACAGATTTCACGCCCTTTGAGGACAGGAACTGCCTACTCCTTTACCACATACAGACACTAGAGCACAGGATAGGAGCCTCTAAAATAGCTGTTGATTTACAGCTTGAGAAGAGTTACAAGTCTTACATGAGAGCAAAATGCCTGAACTCACATATGTGGGAAGGACATCTTTTGCAGTCTTCAAAATATGTTTTGAAGAATATTTAACAAGTCATAAAAATGTTCATTATATAACATTAAGTGGACAACGGATAACAAATGATAGCTGCCATTTTTATCTATTGAAAATTTACCAAAAATATTAACACTATCACAGCATAGCAGAATTACCAGTTTCATTTTCCAAATTCTTTTCTCTCTCTCTCTCTCTTTTTTTTTTTTTGGTCTTTTTTTTAAGGGCTGCGCTGTGGCATATGGAGGTTCCCAGGCTAGGGACCAAATAAGAGCTGTAGCTGCCTGTCCACACCACAGCCACAGCAATGTGGGATCCAAGCCACATCTACGATCTACACTACAGCTCATGACAACACTGGATCCTTAACCCACTGAGGGGGGCCAGGGATTGAACCTGAGTCCTCATGGATATTAGTCAGGTTCATTACCACTGAGCCATGATGAGAACTCCTTTCCAGATTCTTTTCAATGACCTGTGTTTATTTCACAATCAGGAAAAAGTCCATTCATGTAAAACAAGATGTATGATAACCAAAACTGTGACACTCAACTGGTTCTTAAGAAATAACCTAGCAAAATGCAGAATTCTACTTTATTTTCAACCATCAGTGACTCCAGTTACCTAAAAAGCAGGAAATAATACATTAATATTTCATCAGAAGTGACCTAATTAGAGTAAACAACAGTCTTGGAACCCAATTCCTGTCTGACATAACTACATTAGTTTTGGGAATTATTCTGGTAGTTACTCAGTTATCTGTAAATGAACAATATTTCTTCCCACCCCCACTAACCAAACGTTCCAAAGAGTCAAGTGCTTTTAAAAGGATGATGCTTACAAATATTAAGGTTTTATCTATGCTCACATCTAAAAGTCATAAGTCATGCAAAAAGGTTTCTCATGGCATTATCCCTGACTCTACATATTAAATCTCAAATGATTTCAGCTTAAGTGGCTGCCCTCTAAGAATCTTGTTGAGTGTGACATGATTATGAAAGTTTATTCTTCATAAAGACAAGAAGCTTCTGAGAGGCACCATGTCAGCCATGTGAGTGAGAAACGGCACCGTCTCACAAGGCAGATAAAGGAATCAGAGTCAGCTGAAGGGATCCGCCCAGCAGAACTAACAGCCATGTATTAAGCCCCTTGCCTACTCTTGCCTCTCACTGTCTGAATCGCTGCACATCATTCCAGGGCAACCTTAAAGCTCTGTCTTCATCTATCTTCCAAAACAATGAGCATCTACCTCCTCAAGAGAGTCCTCACTTTATACAAAAGGAAATTTAAGTACTTAATCAAGGCCAATTAGAGAACACTAAATAAAATCCCAAGATCCACACACCTTGCACTCACCCCTCTTCTTCAGGGATCCTCTGCTGTCATCAGAACATATTGCTCTCAACCCTGCACTTACCTTCCTCTCAGCCCTGATTCACCTGGGTTTGACCTAGCTCACTTTACCTGTTATGAACTGAGTCTGTGTGTCCCCTCCCCCTTCAAATTTCTATGTTGAAGCCCTAACCCCAATGTGATGGTATCTTTGGGAAGGTAATTAGGGTAACGTGAGGTCATGAGGGTGGGGCCCCCCATGGGCTTAGTGTTCTTGTAAGAAGAGGAAGAGAGACCAGGGCGCTCACTTGCACACACTAGCTCTCTCTCTCCCTCTCATCCCCTGCCCCCACCCCCGCCCCTCAACCCCATATGACAACACAAAAAGGTGGCCATCTGCAAGCCAGGAGGAGAGCTCTCATCAGGAACCAAATCTGCTACCACCATGATCTTGGACTTCTCAGCTTCTAGAACTTTGAGAACTAAACATCTATTGTTTAAGCCACATAGTCCATACTATTTTCTTACAGCAACCTAAGCTAAGCTATCACCCCAACGTATTTGTTCATTCATATTCATTTACATCAATTCATTCAACAAATATCAGAGGCTTTATCTGTTGAGCACTATTCATGTATCAGTGAAGAAAGCTGAGGAAAATCCCAGCCCTCATGGAGTTTCGTAGTAGAGTGGGGGAGAAAATAAAGATAAAATAAACATGTAAAAGATTTAAAATGTTACTGGGAGTCTGGGGTTAATAGATGCAAGCTATTGCATTTGGAGTGGATAAGCAATGAGACCCTGCAGTTTAGCACAGGGAATGATATCTAGTCACTTATGATGGAACATGATAGAGGATAATGTGAGAAAAAGAATGTACATATATATACATATGTGTGTGTGTGTGTGTGTGTGTGTGAGAGAGAGAGAGACTGGGTCACTTTGTTGTACAGTAGAAATTGACAGAACACTGTAAACCAACTATAATGAAAAAATAAAAATGAAAAGATATAAAACATCAGACCTGATATACTCTGTGGGAAAAAATTAAACATGGAAGCAGGGGTAAGGAATGGCCGAGGGAAGATTTACAAGTTTAAAATGGGCTGGTCAAGGGAGATCTCCATGAGATGAACTGTCTGAATCAACTGACAATGTAGGGCAGGGGCTTAAGATAGCAAAAAGGAAAGGAGGTGACTGGAACAAAGGCCCTAAGCTGGGAGTGTGCCTGGCTTGTCTGAAGAAAAGCAAAGCAGTTCATTCAGGTATCATGGAGCTGAATGAACACAGGAAGGAAAGTAAGAGCTGCCCCTTCTATCAGGCCATGTGAACCCTGAGTAAGGATTTTGGCTTTCCTCTGAGTAAGAAGGGAAGCACTGGACAGTTCAGAGAGGAGGTAGGACATGTCATTTGGGTTAGGCTTGAACTAATGTTCAAGAGCTGTTGAAAACTGAATAAAGGGGGAAAGGAACAAAAAAAAAAAAAAAAAAAAACATGGGGCCTGCAATAATCCAGATTCGAGTTGACTGTACTCAGAGCTGTTGACTACAGTGAAGGTGCTGAGAAGTGGTTGGATTTTAAATCTATTTAGAGAGGAGAGTAGAGGGGTTGTTGCTGCAGTGGATGTGGTGAGATATAAAAGAAAAGAGGGTCAAGCATGGCTCTAAAATTTTGGCCTGAGCCAATGGGAGGCTGGGGAATCTGCTCTGTGGAGAAGACAAGAGAAGCAGATGGGCTGGGGAGGTGGGGGGAGTATCAAGAGCTGTATCTGGACATGCTAAATTTGAGTTGCCTATTACATACACAGGTAGAAGCTTTCAAAAAACAGTTAAATCACTTTCTTGGGGGAGGCCCCAGGTTGGAAGTCAGCATATACATGGCGCTGAGCCAACAGACTGGATGAGAACACCAAGGGAGGGGGTATTCAAAGACAAAGACAAGGTCAAGGACAAGGCCTCAGGGCCTTCCAATGTGGAGAGTCAAAGACACGAGATACATTAACAAAGGAGACTGAGAAGCAGCAGCCAGTGAGGCAAGAAGACGACCAGGTGAGTCTGATGCTCTAGAAAGCCCATCAGAAATAGTATTTCCAGGGGGAGCAAGTCATGCAAGTGACTGGGTCAAGTGCTGCTTACAGGACTACAGATGACCACTGGATTCTGGAGGTGACTGCTAATCTTGAGAGCAGACTGGTATAGTGGTGGAAGCGGAGGCCTGACTAAAGCACATTTAGGAGTCAATGAGTGGAAAGAACTAAGAAAAATAATATACCTCAGGTATAGACAACTCCTTGAAGATTCACCTTGAAAGGCTAAGAGTTAAGGGAGGCTGAAACCAGGTGACCTACTGGAGTCCTAAGGAGAACAGGGCTTTTATTCATGATAATCAAAAGAGTAAGCCACCAAGAGCCCTTGTGACCTACAGAAAGGACTAAAGATAAATAATGGATACTCTTAAAAAGGAAGTAGAAGCATAGATTCCTGATGGCCCCACCCCAACTCCTCCTGGTGCCCAGAGAACAATGACTACAAGGCACATGTAGACATCCTGGCAGTGGTGTCCCACTGGCCCTTGTGTCATGTGACTTCACTCTCACAGGGAAGGCTGCCTCGTGCCCTCCTGACAAAGGCACCTGGGAAGGAGGTTTGCCACACAGACTCCCTGGCCAATCTCCCGCCTAGGAGGAGGAAGACCTGTTAGGTGGAAGCATCAAGAAAGGGTGACATACTTCCCATCCCTTGAGGAGAAGACTTCAATCACTGGCTCAGAAATATCAAGGCAAAAGCCAGGTCTCATTCTTTTATCCCATCCACCTTTGAACCTAGTCTTAGTAAGCCAGGGCTACACCCCCACTGCCTTGTGGTTTCTGGGATGCCAAGCCCTGGAAAATCAAAGAACCTAGAAAATCAGAAATCATAGGGCCTCATATGGGATAGCAGGTTTTTCTTCATGCCAGAACACTAAAAAAGGGAGATTGAAGCCGACGTCTCCTGAGCTCCAGTCGGCTGCCATAAAACTCCTGGACTCACTGTTTCTCTTTAAGAAAAAAACCAGATTGCACAGACATGTAACAGAAGACCAATGTTAAGGTCAACCAGAGCATAAACTTAATCCCTTGCTTTTTCCTCTTTCTGATCTTCTAATCCTCAATCTGCTCTTCCTTTTCATAGCCAGAGAAAGACCACAGATGTATCTTACATTATGTATCTGATGTGTTACTGAACAATTATGTGTGAAGCTGATTCTGGAGAATTAAATCAAATTTTAAAATGCTATTTAAAGAAATTCCATGGTGAATAAGAAGTGGGAGGAATCACATGACATTTCTTTCTTCTTTTTTTTCATTGAAATGTATCTGACATATAACATTGTGTTAAATTTAAGGTCTACATCATAACTGGATACATTTATTTACAGTAACATGACTGCCATTGTGTGATGATTAGCACCTCTACCACATTACATAATTATCCTTTTTTTTTTTTTTGCTTTTTAGGGCTGCACTCGAGGCATATGGAAATTCCCAGGCTAGGGGGTCGAATCCAAGCTATACCCACCAGCCTATGCCACAGCCACAGCAAAGCAGGATCCAAGCTGAGCCTGAAACCTACACCACGGCTCAAGGCAATGCTGGATCCCTGACCCACTGAGCAAGGGCAAGGATCAAACCCGTGTCCTCATAGATACTAGTTGGATTCATTTCCACTGCACTGCAATGCGAACTCCGATCCTTTCTTTTTAATGGTTGGAATAATTAAATAACAGTTTCTTAGCAAGTCTGATGGTTATAATACAATATTTTTGTCCATATATAAATATTTTTAAATTTTAATTTGTCTATTAAGCATTTACTAAGTGCAAAGTCCTGTGCCAGGCACTCAGGAAACACAAATATACCCACAGGCTCAAGAGCTTACATCACCACTTAAGGAAAGCTTGGAATTAATGATTTATTTTCACACAAAAAAGCCAAGAATAAGAAAAGCACACTTTTTTTTTTTTTCACGTTTTCAATTTGAGGAGATCGGAAGGTGCTCTGAAATTGGTGGCATCCTCCCCGGCTGTCCTCTGGGCTGCAGCTGGGGTGTGGCCACCAATGCCTCTAGAGTAAGCTCTTCCTATTTGTTGACCCTTCAGTTAAATTATGTGCCATGTTTGAGCTGAGTTTAACTGCCATTTACAATGTCTTCAAAAGGATTAGAGTATTCAGGATTCAAACAAAAAGTGACTATATACATAGAAAGGCATGGAGATGGGAAAGGGGCACGACATTGTTATCAGGGAAGCAAATATTTCCCATCCCCAATTCTAACTTTCTTGTAAAACAACAGCGGTATACTGAGTGATGAGAAAGCAGTGTGTCATAATATAACTGCAGGTCTTTTTCTTCCCCCTACTATATGTATGTATCTTATATTGGTATATTTTTTTCTTAGATATTACAATAAATACTCAGGCAGCAAACACAAAAGTAGACAAGTGGCACTACATCAAACTAAAAAGTTCCAACACAGCAAAGGAGATAAGCAACAAAATGAAAAGGACACTTACGAAATGGGCGAAAACATTTACCAACCATATTCTGATAAGAGTTTAATATCCAAAATAGATAAGGAACTCCGGCAACTCAAGAGCAAAAAAAAAAATGCCACATTAATACACGGGCAAAGGACTTGAATAGGTATTTCTCCAAAGAAGGCATACAAATGGCCAACAGGCACATGAAAAAGGTGTTCAACGTTCACTAATCATCAGGGAGGTACAAATCAAAACCATGAGATACTGCCTCACACCTGTTCACATGGCTACTATCAAAAACAGAAGAGGTGAGTGTTGGTTAGGATGCAGAGATAGCAGAACACTTGTACGTGGCTGGTGGAAATATGAAATGGATCAGCTGCTATGGAAAATGGTATGAAGCTTCTTCCAAAATACTAAAAATGGGACTATCACATGATCCAGCAATCCCACCTCTGGGTATTTTTCCAAAAGAACTGAAATCAGGATCTCAAGGATATCTCTCCATGCCCTTGCTCGTTGCACTATTCACAATAGCCAAGATGTGGAAATGACCTAAATGCCCTTTGACAGATGAGTAAGTAAAGCAAATGTGGTATATCAACTATATTCCAACAAAACTTAATTTAAAATAAATAAGTCATGCCAAAAATAAAATAAATAAGATATAAGGATACATTGTATGGCACAAAGAATATGCTCATTATCTTATAACAATGTATAATAAAGTATAATCTGTAAAAATTTTGAGTCACTAATATAATATTGTAAATCAACCATACTTCAGTTTTAAAAAAAGACAATGTGGTATAATACAAACAAAGGAATATTATTTGGAGTTTAAAAAGAAGGAAGTCCTGCCATATATGATCATGTGGATCAACTTAGATGGTATTAAGCTCAGTGAGACAATCCAGTTACAGAAGGACAGACACCACATGATTCCAGTTATATGAGGCACCTAAAACAGGCAGACTCTGAAGCAGGGAGTAAAATGGTGACTGCTGAGAGTTCGGGAGGAAGGAAATGGGAAGTTGCTATTCGAAATTCATCAGGTTTCAGTTATGCAACATGAGTAAGTTATAGAGTTCCATAGGCTAACTCATTAAATCCTCACAGATAATAAGAAAAATAACACTTCCTGATGTACAAATAATTCCTTGCCAGATGCCCTCAGCCAGTGGGTGGAAGAGTCTCAACAAGAACCCAGGTACCTACCATGCTCCCTCCCTAGCTAGGCAAGTTTCCAAGTTGCCTGAATGTGAGTCATAGTTTGCAACTGTCACCTCCTGCCACCCTACCCTCTTCCCCACTCCCTACTCATTCCTCCCCACTTTGATGAGAACAAGATGCTGGAGTTTATCCCTCAGGCTAATGACCAAATCGCCTGTCTGGCCTTAAGAGAGCCCTGCTCTGCCCGTAACAAACTGTCTTCCCTCTGTCTTTCAATTATCACCTTCCAAGAACTATAAACTAAATTGTAGGCTAGGTCTCTGGATTTTCTGCAATAGCCTAAGGCACATGTCTTTTTTATTTTGACCAAACAATTACAAAATTCTGTGCTCCACCTTCCTTCTGACTTGGTCACCCAACTCTGCCACGTGTTTCCACTGTCACAGCAACTGCCCCAGGAGAAACAAGGGTGAAGCAATCACACAAAGTCCCACAGATGGAAGGAACTGGAGCCTTGCTCTATTATCCTCAGGTTCTGTAGGCTGATGATGATTAGTCCTTAAACTTAAGAGGGATATAACATGATGAGCTGGGCATCCAAGCTAAAAAGCTACACTACCTATTATAAACTGGAAACCTAATGTTATCTTTAGTCATAAAACTATCTTCAATTGATGCAAGATGGACAAAAAAGGAAATATTCAAGGAGAAGGGAGAAAGATCGTAATTTTACAATTTTAACTTTATCCATCAACTGCATCCTAAGTGATAGAATCAGATCCATAAAGTGTGCTCATATTCCAACTCCCATATCACTAATTTTAAAAAGAAGGGAGGTAGACAATCCCAAGAAGACTGAATTTTTTTCCAAAGTGACAGTCAGGCAGGATCTCAGGATTCCAGCTTAAACTAGAATTCAGGTCTCCAAACATCTAGACATGAGAATGACATTTCAATAGCAACAAACCAAGTCAATGAACCACATATTGACCCCAAATAAAATCAAAACAATTCATGATACCAACTGATACACCTTCAGAAAGATAAAAATGAATTATCTGTTTTCGACTTCAGTTTGTTCAAATACCACAATTCTCCAGACATGGGCCATACTTAATTCTGCACAAGCTAATTCCTAAATGTTATGTGTAAAGATTTTCATGTGCCACCAATACTAAATTAAAAATTAACTGATATTATTGTTATGCTTATCTCTTCAAAAATGAAAGAACGAGAAACAATTTTTTGTCTATTACATTGGTATGGTTTAAATTCAACATTAATTTGGAGTTCCTGTCATGGTGTAGCAGAAATGAATCCAACTAGGAACCATGAGGTTTCGGGTTTGATCCCTGGCCTCGCTTAGTGGGTTAAGGACCCAGCATTGCCGTGAGCTGCGGTGTAGGTCACAGATGTGGCTCAGATCTGGCGTTGCTATGGCTATGGCGTAGCTCTGATTCGACCCCTAGTCTGGGAACCTCCATGTGTCAAGTACAGCCCTAAAAAAAAAGTAAAAATAAATAAATAAATAAATTCAACATTAATTTGTGTTTGAACTTCACCTAAAGACCAGTAGCTCAAAATCAAATTTTTTTCACCAGTGCAAGCAATGGATCTGGGTCAGGAGGCTGCTACAAGAGGCAGGCAGGAGGGTATGGGTCTGAAATAACAGTCAGATCAGCAGAAATGGAAAGAATCTACAAATATGAGAATAGTACCAAGATTTCAAGTCTGGCCAAATAGGGTAGTGATGGCAATAAAAGAGAAAACGAAACAGGAGAAAAATGGCCAAGGGGTGTTTAGTTGAGCCTGCTGAATCTCCTGTGCATGCATAAACCCACAGGGACGTGTCCAACAGGATGGCAGAAAGGATCTAGGTGGACTTCAAGAGAAAAGGCCAGGATAGAGATAGATTGGGAAGTTGATACTCTAAGAGATAACCACTCTAGCCATGAGAACAATGGCAATGACACCAGACCCCAGAGAGAAAACACATAGTGAGATGAAGAAAAGCCAGAAGAGGCCCACACCTGGGATTGCTAGCAATGGAAAGAATCTGGGACAAAGGCCAAGGCCAAAGCGGAGCAGGTCAGGGGAGCGGGACAAAACAAAAGAGGGCCAGGATCTACTCTGCAGACAGAAAGGAGACCGTGGAGACCATGGAGAATCAAGAGCAGGCAGGAGAGGAGGGCTAAAGGATTGGGTGGGTGCTCAGTGTCAGGGGACAGAAACCAGAGAGGAAGGAAAGAAAGGAAGACATTTCTATCCATCCTCCTGATAAAGCCTGAGGACATCAGAAAAGAAGACCTATGGAGTTCCCGTCATGGTGCAGTGGTTAACGAATCCGACTAGGAACCATGAGGTTGCGGGTTCGATCCCTGGCCTCGTTCAGTGGGTTAAGGATCCGGCGTTGCCATGAGCTGTGGTGTAGGTCACGGACGTGGCTCGGATCCTGCATTGCTATGGCTCTGGTGTAGACTGACAGCTACAGCTCTGATTACACCCCTGGCCTGGGAACCTCCATATGCCACGGGAGCAGCCCTAGAAAAGGCAAAAAGACCAAAAAAAAAAAAGAAAGAAAAAGAAAAGAAAAGAAAAGAAGGCCTAGTATGGAACCTGAGAGACAACATGGCAAGAGGGATGAACCAGGATGATTCTGTCAACACTGCAGATCAACCACATTAAGGAAAAAGGCTTCAAGTATATCTGCCACAAGCAGAGGAAAACCTGGATCTAGATAACAAGCATTTTGCTCATTAAAATCCACTCCCCCCCAGGAATTCCTGTTGTGGCTCAACTGTAATGAACCCGACTAGTATCCAGGAGGTCAAGGGTTCAATCCCTGGCCTTGCTCAGTGGTTTAAGGATCCGGCATTGCCGTGAGCCGTGGTGAAGGTCACAGATGAGGCCTGGATCTGGCATTGCCATGGCTGTGGTGTAGGCCGGCAGCTGCAGTTCCGATTTGACCTGGGAACTTCCATATGCCACAGGTGCGGCCCTAAAGACAAAAATAAAATAGAATCCACTCCCCTCAAAGACACACTCATACTCACACACACACACAAATGATGACTTGCCTAATAAAAGTGTGAAAAGGAAACCAACATTTTCTTAAAAGTATAGCTATCATAAACTATACATTTTGAAATATACCTTACAGGTTTTATATTAACATTTTACTCAAGAAATGACCTCTTATTTTCTGAAATGCCATGCTACTTTTATACCATTTTGATATGAATTTGGCACTATTATGAGTCATTAAAGAAAATAAATCCATTAAAAATATACTTAGAGTTGTACTGAAATTATTAGCAAAGCATTTACACTGTGATACTTACATTGGGAAACAATTCTCAAAAGTTTCCAAATATCAAAGATCTTTCAGGCAACAATGTCTTTGTCCACGCAGTGTCTTAGCACATGCTAAGACACAGAAAGTGTTTACATAAAAATACTGTTTTCAAACATTAAGTGACCTCCAAGGTTGAAGTTATGAAAAATGGTCATGAAAGCAGCAAATACCTGAGGTACTCACAGCTGTGGAGTAGGGATTATGAGCTCCAGTATTTTCAGCCCAGCAGCCACATCCATAAAGAGCAGCCTGGGGAGGGGGGATAGATAAATACTATTTGAGAATATTATATGGAATTGCCAGCTTTCAACAGAAGACAAAAAATCATACCCCTCTAATAAAGCCTCGTTTAATAATGACATACAGCAAATGTATGACATACAGAACCAGAGGCTATAAGACCTACCCAAACAATGGTTCTAACACACTATCAAAACTGTGTATATATATATACATATATATATATTTTTTTTTTCTTTGCCTTTTCTAGGGCCACTCCCGCGGCATATGGAGGTTCCCAGGCTTGGGGTCGAATCAAAGCTATTGCAGTTCCGAGCCACAGCAGGGCGGGATCCAAGCCAAGCCTGCAACCTACACCACAGCTCACGGCAATGCTGGATCCTTAACCCACTGAGCGAGGCCAGGGACCAAACCCACACCCTCCTGGTTCCTAGTTGGATTCATTAACCACTGCGCCACGATGGGAACTCCCAAAACTATATTTTTAATCTATGTACTAATCTAAAATTTTTCAGAAAACAGCAAAAGAAAGTTTCCTAGTCTCATGCACAGTAATTTTTTCCTTCCCTGAAACCCTCCTGCCCTCACTGTAGTTTGCCAGTTGTTATTCTACTGGCCCCTTGAAATCACTGTGGTTGCCTTTTAATTTAGTGCTTCTCAAACTAAGTGGTGTGTCAGATTACTTGTGGAGAATGATGACAGGAACTCTGGTTCCCAGATATCCTGATGGTCTGGAAGTTGGTCTGGGAATCAGCATTATTAACCAGGGCCCAGGGGCCTGGAGTGCAAGTGGTCCTCCTGTCACACTCTGGCAAACCTACTTTTATTTTTTTTTTATTTTATTTTTGTCTTTTGAGGGCCCCACCCACGGCATACAGAAGTTCCCAGGCTAGGGGTCAAATCGGAGCCGCAACACAACAGCCACAGCAATGCGGGATCTGAGCTGTGTCTTCGACCTACAACACAGCTCACGGCAACGCCGGGAAGCCAGGGATCAAACCTGCATCCTCATGGATACTAGTTAGATTCATTTCTGCTGAGCCATGATGGAAATTCCCAAACCCACTTTAAATTTTTTTTTTTTTTTTTTTTTTTTTTGCTCTTTAAGACCATACCCACGGCATATGGAAGTTCCCAGGCTAGAGGTCAAATTGGAGCTACAGCTGCCAGTCTACCCCACAGCCGCAGCCACATGAGATCCAAGCCACACCTGCAACCTACACCACAGCTCATGGCAATGCTGGATCCTTGACCCACTGAGTGAGGCCAGGGATCTAGATCCACATCCAATCAGTTTATCAGTTGTAACCTGGATACTAATAGAGTAGTCGAGTTTGTAACCCACTCAGCCACCCACAGTGGGAACTCCTTTTCCAGGCTTCCTTTAGGGTGGCCTGATGGGAACTGCAATTATGTGCCAAAGGGCCCAGTACATGCTCCCTACTGTCCTAGATTCTGCCATGATAGAGAGAAAGGAGACAAAAAGCCCTGTTCACTAATCACTCTGTGAGGTGGTGGAAGAAATTTATATGTCTGAAACCACCAGGAACACAATAAGCTGCTGTGGTTTTACAAAAGTGTGTGACAGCCATTCTTATTTGGTTTCCAATAGGGCCACCCTGCTTGTCTGGATTCATCTCTTCAATATTCACAAGGCTTTCTCGACTTCTTCTCTGCCTTTGAAATCACCAACGCTAACTTTTCCATTTCTTAGTTAGAAATAGAATTAGGAAAAAAAAAAAAAAAAAGAAAGAAATAGAATTAGAAAAACCCTTTGTTATTACAGAAAAATAGGAGGAGGCCTGGCCAAGACTGTTCATTATCACCTGTTTGATAAGAATGAAATATTGAAAACCACGTAAATGTCAATCAGCAAAGAAACTGTTAAATGAACATTGGCATGGCCATACATGGAATTCATTGCAAATCTTAGAAAAAAGAATTAAGTTTCTAAAAAATACTTTTAAGAATAACTATAGAAAAAACTCGAAAACAGGTTGAGGTTTTTTTTTTTAAAGCAGAAAACTGCAACAATACATTCAGTATTCTCTGTGATTGATGAAAGTTAAAGATACTCCCATAAAATATTAGCGTTATTTTCTAGAAACTCACTTGTGAGGACTGGGAGAAGAAGCTGAGAATGGTGACCGGACGGATTTCAGCTTTCTTTGATATTTTATTCTTTTTTACAAGGACGTCAGAACTAATTTGATCCAATATTCTACCAAGAGGAGGGATTTCCATGAAATATCTCAGGCACTTCAGATACTGAAAAGCTCACCGCCTCATATGGGAACATATACTCATTCTGGACACTTCCCATTGAAGGCAAGTTCTTCCTTAGGCTGCTTGAAGGAATATGTGCTTTCTCACAACTTCCACCCACCAATCCTGGTTCTACTCTCTGGAAATATTTTAACCTCCCCCTAAAGTCTTCCAAATTTTTGAAAACAGCTATTCGAACGCTCTGATCCCTCTTTTCTCTCTCAAAGAATCTGTGAACTGTTCCTCAAGACCCTGAGATACACACAACCACCCTCTTCCCTAATGACCCTCTTTGAGAAACTATCCAGAGCCCAGTCCAGGATAATTGGAGAAACCATGTTCACATGATCCACAGTTGCCATCCCCTGTTGTCACTGACAATACCCCTCCTAAAAGCAGAACCAAGAACTGAACACAACACCCCTAATGTAGTGGACAATAAAAAATCCATTACTGCCTTTGAAAATACCATGATTTTTTTTTTCCCTAGGGCAGCACCCACAGCATAGGGAAGTTCCCAGGCTATAGGGGTCGAATCAGAGCTACAACCACCAGCCTACATCACAGCTACAGCAACACGGGATCCAAGCCATGTCTGCGACCTACACCACAGCTCACGGCAATACCAGATCCCCAACCCACTAAATGAGGCCTGGGATCGAACCCACATCCTCATGGATCAAGTCATGTTTGTTAACTGCTGAGCCACAAAGGGAACTCCCAGAAAATACCATGATTTTAAAATACACAAGATGGTTGGGTAGTGTAGCAAATGAAAGCCCTAAGAGGAGTGACTCAGCACATGGATTTCAGAATAAAATGGGCAGACTTGTGGGATAAGACTTGGGGCTACTACCTAGGACACATGTTGGGTTGGTCAAAGCCTCAAGAACATGAGATGTCAGTGAAAGGGCTCATTCCTCCTTCACCCAAAACCCTGGATATTAGGCCACTGCCTTTCTATCTCCCAGTTATTCTGAGCAGGAGACTGTACCCCTAAAGTAGTAAATAGGGCCACAAGGACACACCTTAGAAACCCAGTGGGAGTAATAAAAAGAAAGACCACTTATTCTTACTCTTGATTCTCCTAAGTGAATTTCCTCATGCTTCTTCTCCTCAACTTCATGACCAAAATTCATCATCTTTCTTAACCATCAGAAATTGGTTGGGCTGAGAGAGTGGCAGGTAAGAGAAAAGAAAGAATCAGAGACTGTCCCTCTCTATCCAATCCTTTGGATAAAACAACCAACCTTAAGCAGACCTGTAAAAACAACAACAGGAGTTCCCATCGTGGCTCAGTGGTTAATAAATCTGACTAGGAACCATGAGGTTGCGGGTTCGATCCCTGGCCTTGCTCAGTGGGTTAAGGATCTGGAGTTGCTGTGAGCTGTGGTGTAGGTTGGAGACGAGGCTCAGATCCTGCGTTGCAGTGGCTGTGGTATAGGCCAGCAGCTACAGCTCCGATTAGACCCCTAGCCTGTGAACCTCCATATGCTACGGGTATGGCCCTAGAAAAGACAAAAAAAAAATACAAATAAAGTATTGGAGAAATTTAAAAAAAATTAATGAAAAATATTAAAAAAATAAAATGCATCTCAAAATATATAGTTTCAGCACATTTTTTAAAAATAGTCCTTGATTTTGTAAATATTTGTTTGTGTATTTTGTTTCGTGCTGTCCCATCAAGAAGAACAGCCCTTGACCTCTCATCTGATGCTTCCATGTTTCCAGGCTTATGTCCTCTCCTCTGTCTGAGCAATAAACCCAAGTAAGAACTACATCCCTGAAAGCACCCTGACCCCTCTCTCCTCCACACCTTTTCCTAATTCTTCAGCTCTCACAAACTGTGCATTCATAAACTAGCCAACCAGGGCAAATCAGTATGTAAAGGTTGTTTTTTTTTTTAATTCAGGTATTATTGACACACATTACATTAGTTTCAGGTGTACAAAATAATGATTCTCTATTTGTCTGTATTGCAAAACGATCCCCACAATTAGTCTAGTTCATATCCATCATCAGACACACTTACAGAGGTTTATTTTTTTATTATTTTTCTTCCGTTGTGATGAGAACTTTTAAGATTTATTCCCTTAGCAACTTTTAAATGTGTACGTGGAAGTTTTATGGTGTTTCTTTTTCCAGGACAACCCCACGTGCAGTGGCAGAATGGCTTTCAAGATTGTTCAGTGTAATATCCTGCTAACACAGTCCAGAACTATCCTCGGATCTGTTGTTGCTATTTTGCTAACCAAAACAAACACAAACCAGTGAGAAAGTCATGGGAACTGTAATGCAATGAAGGCGGCCTTGCTGGCTTTTCTCCCTCTTTCTCCACCAAGGCATCCAAATCTGATATGCCAAGCGTGGTTTTCTTATTCCAAACTTGACAAATACACAGGGCTTTATAACGTGGAAAAAAATACCATGACCAGACAAAGGCTTTTTATAATGAGTTCAAAGCACTGTACACATGTTAAGTAATCATTCCTCATAAATCCCCTTGTATGGTGGGCAAAGAGTAGCACAAAATTATTATTCACTTCCCCTTCCCACCATAGGACTATGAGTGGCTTGTCCACAATAAAGGGCAAAACAGGGAATGTCACGTGGGGCTTTGCAAAGATGTCCTCTGTGAATTAGATCACTCTGCTCCAAGCACTCACTAACCACCAAGTCCAAAGCAACTGTGACAGAGACTCTTCTTCCAACATGGGAGGCAAAGCACACAGAACATGCCAAATGGCGCTCCAGATGTAATACGAGAAACAAATACTGTGCTTCAACACACTCTGTGCAACTACTTTAACAGACTCCTCAAGGGTGTCCAATTCATATTTCATTTAACAAATATTTATTAACCCCATAAGTAACATGCCAAATTGGTTTATACTCAAAGGGGTTATCAGATCAAATGGATTGTTACATTTCATTCTCAGTATAGTACTAAAGGCTGGAGCTGGGAAGTCGGGGGTGAAGAAGACATACAAGTGAACTGGGAATAAGCCAGCTGCACATAAATTAGACCCTTTTTATATCTGGATTTCTTGAGTGGCATGGCATACTGGTGACTTGAAATACTAGCAAGTCTATAAAATAGCTGAAATGTTTAATCGGAGGAGGGATTAGAGGGTCAAAATGTTACTGTTCCTGGAATGAAGGAAATAAAAAAATGCATTTTCCCACCTGAAAAGCAGGCAGCTCCTGAAGAGAAGGACATTTACAAAGAAAGAAAATGGAAGTCTATACAAATTTACTAAATGTTTAATAAATGCCCAGGCCGGTACCCAACCTACTGAAAGAAGCAAAACACAGCATCACCAGTTGAAAAGATCAGAAAGAACACAACAGGGTTTTAATCTTAGAAAGAATCCGGAACAAGTCTTTGATGGATGATTTATACTACATAAATGTTAGGAAAAAACATCATTTATTTTTCCTAAGGAAAAAAAAAATGTCTCTACAGTTTTAAAAACTTGTGAGCTAGAAATTCCATGTTTCAACTTGGAAAGCTAGTTTAAAAAACAGAGTTCCCAGTGGCTCGGTGATTAACGAACATGACTAGGATTCATGAGGATACATGTTCAATCCCTGGCCTCGTTCAGTGGGTTAAGGATCTGGCATGAGCACAAGCTGTGGCATAGGTACCCAGTGTGGCTCAGATCCCATGTTGCTCTGGCTGTGATGTAGGCCTGCACCTGCAGCTCCAATTCAACCCCTAGCCAGGAGCTTCCGTATGCCACTGGTGCAGCCCTAAAAATATAGACATAAATAAAAATACATTAAAAATAAAAAGCCCCATAATTACTTACCTGCCCAACTCTCCCTGGATGTTTCAAGGCCAAGCCTCCACTGGAGACAGCAGCAGCCACGTTCCCTTCGTGGTCCACGACCACAGCGCCCACCGTATCCAAAGTGCCTGTGTCGTTCTCCTGCAGGGCAAAATCGGCCTGAGCATTTGCTAAGCACGGTGTGTGACCATGATAGGACCATAGCGGGCAGCACTTTTTAGGACAATTGTGATATAAGAGAACCTGAGCTCGTCTTTAACTGGAACATTCAGCAGTCCCCTGAAATTCTCCACTATGAAATTGCCCCTTAAATCAGGTTAAAGTCAAAACTCATTTTCCAGTAAGAAATCCTGAACCAAGAGCATCTGGTTGCTTTTCTCTAATAACAAGCCCAATGTGTCTTTCTAAGAAAAAGAAAAAAAAAAATAATACAAATCACAGAATATCACAGTATCTCCTTAATCTGAAAAATTAAGTTCATGATTGAGAATTTGTAGAGGAAAAGATCTATGGTATAAGTGGACTAATAAAGGTCCTTATTGGTATTTTTTAACAATGATATACAAATTCCTAAAAGTTAATATAGTCAGCACAATAAATGAAGAGAGTGACATTTCTAGTCTTGAAGTAGCCCATGTTATAATTTTATTTTATAATTCCTCCCTTGTGAAAAGCTTTATGGCATGCTCCTTTCTTTGCTATATTAAAAATATGCTTGCCAATTGTATGGCAGAAAACTGCACATTCCCGGGAGGCATCTTTGTGTTTCTGTGTCTTTTTCCAAGTCCCACATGCTTAAGGCATTTCATACATAGTGACCACAAGCAGCTGTCTCCTATCTCGAAGATTTCTAGGTCACCTGGGCAAGGCAGACAAACTTAACACTGCGGGATAAAAATCAGAAGTAAAAGAGTTTCCATCATGGCTCAGCGGTTAATGAACCCCACTGGTATCCACGAAGATGAGGGTTTGATCCCTAGCCTCACTCAGTGGGTTTAGGATCCAGCATTGCTGTGAGTTGTAATGTGGGTTGCAGATGCGGCTCGGATCCAGCATCGCTATGGCTGTAGTGGAGACTGGCAGCTGTAGCTCCGATTTGACCCCTAGCCTGAGAACCTCCACATGCCATGGGTGCAGCCCTAAAAAGGAAAAAAAAAAAAAATCAGAAGGGTAGAGGGGGAAAAGTTTCATGAAAAATTATCTCTTTTTCATATATGAAGAAGGGCTAAAAAAAAAAAAAAAAAGGAAGAACAAAGAGAAAAAAAAAGAAAAATAAGGGCTACTACAGGTCTTTAGGTTCAAAGTGGTCACGATGGTCTTTTAGGGTCTTGGTGCCCTGGAACCTGATGCTCCCACCCTCACTTCCCACCTCAAGTATGTGTGAAAGAGCCAAATAACCACATTCAATAAGACCAGCTCCTCTTCCTCTGTGGTTTATGCTTATGCTGCAGAGCAAGACGGCATTTGTGCTGAGGGGTCCCTGGCTGAGTGGGTTCTGAAATGCCACAATAAGGCCATCCCCAGAAAAGTCATTGGGCTCCCAGGACCACCTCAGAAGTTGAGCAATACTGAAGAGTTTGGAAATACTGGAAGCAGAATGCAAACAAAAGATTTTTCCTTTTATTCCTTTTGCTTTTTTAGGGCTGCACCTGTGCCATATGGAAGTTCCCAGACTAGGGGTTGAATGGGAGCTGCATCTCCAGGCCTATACCACAGTCACAGTAATGTGGGGTCCAACCCGCATCTGCAACCTATACCATAGTTCATGGCAATGCTGGATCCTTAACCCACTGAGCAGGGCCAGAGATCGAACCCAAGTCCTCATGGATACTAGTCGGGTTCATTTCCGCAGCACCACAATGGGAAATCCAAAAGATTTTTTCTTAAAGCCAACTAAAACATTAAGAGCCAGAAACTGCCACAAGGAGTAGTACATTAAGTCTACTAGGAGCAGGTACATCTAGACATTTACATATTCTTTGACTTCTGCTCTAAAAAATGGTCCCCATAAATATACTAACACACTACAGCAGTATTACTTTGCTAGAACAGGTGTAACTGACTTAAATGAGTGTCATATCCCTATGCTCCCTTTTCACCACAGCTGGGAGAGAAGTCCAGCCAATGGGCTGACGTGGCCATGTCCCAGCATATCACAGTCCCACTGGTGGCAGGTTGTCTGACTTTCAAGGACCATTCCCTAGCCTGACTGTAAACTCTCTGAGGAAAGGTCTGAACCACGCTGCTTTGTTTTGCACAGAGCAGGCAGTCAGGACATGCTATTCTTTAATTGGGAGTAAATAAATCATGTCAGCATCCTTGGTGTTGCAAAAACAAGCCTAACAAGTGACCATTCTAACATCAGGGCCTCAGTTTTTCACCCCCTTCTCTCAAGATTCAATTTCACACAAGCCCAAGAACCACCCTTCTTAGGGAAGATTCGCAATAGTCTGGTTCATGCTCTTGGTATAGACAGAGTGAGGTCTGTCACCTGTGGTAAGTAAGATGGAAGCACCAAAGTAAAGAAATGCATCGGACACATTATATTCCAGAAAAGAGGCGTGATACGGAAGAGAAATGTACTTTTCAGGTGAACACTTATTTTGTTATTCTCAGAAATAACTCCAAAATCTTTATATTCTTGTGACCTCAGATAGAGACTGTTGTGTTCAGGTGCCAAGTCTTTTGTCATCGACAGGGGGGCTTCTCAAACCTCAGTGTGCATACAAACCATCTGGAGAGTCAGTTTAAATGCAGATTCTGATGGAGTAATCCAAAATCAGTCAAAACTGTACATCTAACAACCTCACCATAATGCTGAGGCTGACGTTACTGGTCCATGGACCCTACTTTGAGAAATAAGGTCTGACAGCATCCTACAAGATCACGATCAGCCAGTGTTTGCTCTACCTATCCTATGGCAAATAGTTTTATGGGCACAAATCTGAAGGAGGAACTTAAAACACCCAAGACCAACATTACATCAGCATGAAAGATTTAAGCCCTATGGTGTTCACTATCAATTGTCAGCATAGCACCATTACTATACCACCAGGAACATACTATAAAGTATTTTAAAGTAGGATCTTCTTGATCTTGCTGGTTCTTTTGGAAACACAACTCTCGTACAAATGAAGAGACACTGTAGAATAACTTTCATCAAAAACAGCAACAAAGTCAAGAAAGGGTATTCTGTATTAGCTCTTTTTTATTAACTGTGACTGCTGATTCTACTCAAACATTCTATAAAATAGAATTTTACTAAGGGGGATATGGTAACACATGCACAATGATATACATTATCTGTGAACAATTCTCTTTGCATTTGAATCATGATATTATGAACTATAACGCTTACCCCTAACCAAACTACTGTGGAAAGACACAAAAGGATTATATATAGATGGATTTCCTATAACTCTTCAAAAGTGAAAAATCAAGCAAGAAAACAAATTAAGCTAAGTACTCCTAATGGCTTGCAACACCTGCAACAATCGGAATTACTTCATAAATATTCAAGAATTAGTTCACAGATTTCACATACTGAAAAGCAAATTTAAGGATGATGAAGTAATATTTAACCCATTTTTATGAAGTGCAGATAAATTGAGTGAAAGACAAACATTGGTATTTTGGCTACAATAATTTCACAGAGCTCGTTTGTACAGAAATGAAATCTTAGAAAGCTTAAAAAACACACAAAGACTGTTATTATACAGAGCTACTATTATACTCTTACACTCCATAAATACTTAAAACTACATGTACCACATAGATACGTGTACCTATTGTCCTTGACTGAAACATGTTATTTGCATTATTTTTTTTTATAAAATTGTGACTACAAAGCAATGGCATAAATTGTAGTCCCGTCAGAATAAACACAGGTATATAAAGTTGGCCTAGAGATTGCATATGTTGTGAAAAAGACTGAAATAAAACTTTCTCGAACACCAATAAGCTAGTAATCTGTCTTGGGCTTAATGTCAAAAGTTTTTCTTTTTCTTCCTTTCGTTTTTTTTTTTTAATATGGGCTGTTTTGTTGTTTAATTTCATTGGACTATAGTTGACAAAAGTTTTTCTTTTTCTCACTCCAAACTGGAGATGTCTATTACATGGTTATTGTTAGAATTAAATTAAGTACCACATGTAAAAGAATAAATCCCTCAGAGCAAAGTGCAGATATTTTCCACATGAAAACGAAGCCTCTGACCTGCACTCTAACTCTGAAACCTGCCAAGAGACACCATGTATCAGTTACTTATTAACTTGGTCTTCTATAGAGAATTACTCAAATATCAAACAGCTAAAGTACAAGAATAATATCTCAAGTATGTAAGTGCATCCCGAAACTGGTTTATGGTGGGATTATCCTAAGACAATAAAAAACACAGAAATACATATTTTTTTAAAGGACACCAACCTTCCCAATACACCTTTGTTATGCTGGTGAGCAGCATTATAATTGGCGTGAGCTTCCAGTTGAGGAACGCAGCTGACCTACCCCCTCTGTGACAGCAAGGTCACTGAAGCATAAAGCTTTACCATTTTGAGTATCCTACACATAGAATGACACTCTGATTACAGGAGACCTAGATCTGGCTCCAGTCTATCTCTTACAAACCAGCCCCCTACAGTGGGGCCACAGTGGGCTCAGGGTACACCAGCTGTGTGTGTAAACAAAGTTTGATTTAGCTAGAATGATCTACTTTCATGTGTCTGGCTTAGCTGAAACCAAGGAAAATTTGGATATAAGAATTCCCAATGAGTATAGCACAGAGAACTATGCTAACTATTTTGTAATAACCTATATGGGAAGAGAATATGAAGAATATCAATATAGAATATATACACATATAACTTCATATATATATATGTATATAAAACCAAATCACTATGCTGTATATCTGAAACACAATATTGTAAATCAGTTATACTTCAATTTTTTTTAAAAAAAGTTTAGGAGTTCCCGTCACGGCTCAGTGGTTAACGAATCTGACTAGGAACTATGAGGTTGTGGGTTCGATCCCTGGACTTGCTCGCTGGGTTAGGGATCTGGTGTTGCCATGAGTTGTGGTGTAGGTCACAGACGTGGCTCGGATCCCGAGTTGGTGTGGCTGTGCCGTAGGCCGGCAGCTACCGCTCTGATTAGACCCCTAGCTCGGGAACTACGCCAATATGCCATGGGTGCAGCCCTAGAAAAGCCAAAAAAAAAAGACCAAAAAAATGTTTAAAAAATTCCCAGTGATGAATGATTTCTCTCTCTCTTCAGAAAATCACCCTTCTGATGCCCAATACTATAAATGATATTTATTTAAGCTAGTCAAGATGTCTATTTTTAAATAACCCTTTATTTTCTTTGTTTAATAAATATGCATTAAAATCTTTGCAGCACTACACAATTAATGCCAAATATATCTACGACAGAGAAAAAATTATATTATATAAAATCTTTGTCATTAATTCCCTAAATCACTCAAAAAAAGTTAACAGGAGTATTTTTAGTTCAAAATAAAAATAAAGTGCATTAACCATGATTTTAAAAGGCTTTAAGATATCTAGATTACAGCTTTAATTATAAATGCATATCATAACAAAGTTCCATAGGATTACCTAAAAATTCCAAACTCTCAAAGACAGAAAGGACAATGTTTTCCATAGGCAGAATTCCTATGGAGTGTTCTGGGCTTGCAACATTAAAAGTGGAAAAGACAATGGAGTTAATCTCAGTTTTTAAAATAACTTTACAAATAATGAATTATGGGGTTTTCTTGCTCCCTTCAAAATGGAACTGTTTGAGAGCCTCCATGTGCATGTTGAGAGAGCATATGTAAGTGATGGCAGAGACTTAGATTATTACACAGCTGAACAGAGAAAACCACCACAATGGTAGCTTTATACACCTTTCAATCTTTTTTTTATTCTCATTAATATATTGTTTAATTAATATTATTTAATTTGTATTCATAACGAATCACTGGTTCAGGACAGCAACCCAAGATACGTTGGCGTTGAAATAAAAATGAAGAATGATGATAATTCTGACAAGGTTTCTTAAGATAATTATTAACTAAGGTCATTCAATTGCATTAATTTGGTTAAAACCCTAACAGAATACATCTCAATGGCTTAAAATCAGTTTAAAAAATATAATGATGAATATATCTAACCTGGCTTATTTTCCTGGAATAAATATTAATCACAATTGTAAAATTCTAGATCAAAAGCCTTTAATTCTAAGTTAAATATACACACCTAGCTATGACCCAACAATTAAACCCCTAAGTATTTACCCAAGAGAATAAAAACATATACGACAAAAGACTTGTCAAGGATGTTCATAGCACCTTTAACTACTATAGGCAAAACCTGGAAACAACCTAAATGTCTATCAAGAGGACAATGGATCCACAAACGGACAGATGCAACAGTGGAGCACTGGTCAGCAATAAAAAGGAAGCAGTAATGTACAACGATATGGATGATTCTCTAGATGGATGTGGAGTAACAAGAAACCAGGCACAAAAGAGTACATGACATACGATCCCATTTACCTGAAGTTTTCGAACAGTGAAGAAGAATCAGAAAATGGTTGTCCTGGGAGGGGATGCTGACTGTGAAGGGGTATAAGGAAACTTTCTAGAGTAAAAGTAACATCTTATATCTTGTTACATGGTTGTACACACATGACAAAATTCATCAAATTATACACTTAAGATTTTGTGTGCTTCACTGTTTTGAGTTTTACTTTCAAAAAAAATCAACACCTGATGTATCTATCTTAAAGTACACAACCAAGAATTCAAAGTCATGAACAAATTTCTCAATGTTTTCCTAACATTCCTAACAGTATAACATATTTATATTTATAGAACATTTAATCCACATTTGATTGCAAATGTAAGGGAGGGGGTGATGGACCATAAGAAAGAGACAGTGACAAATACAGATGAGAGAAAGTCTAATGTATGTCCAACTGGAAAGAACAGACAGAACAGAGACGTGAAAATAATTTAAATAGGAAATGGCTCGAATTTCCCCAGAACTGATGAAAATAAGAATCCATATCTGCGGGAATCCAGAGAGAAAGGAAAAAAAGATCATTGACAACCAAATGACTGCAGAATTCCCAAAAGCCCAATGGGAGCCCTAAGGCAATGCTATATTTTCAAGGCACTCAGAAAAGTAACTACAAACCTAGAAGTGTGTACCTAACCAAATTACTTTTTAGGAACAAAAATAAATATATTTATAAATAAATAAATTAAATGTGTTTACTACCAAGAGATTTGCACTTGAAGGACCCGTTCTATTTAACAGAGCTTCTAATCCTCTCTACCACCCACTCACAGCACACCTAATCCCGTTTCTTGGTCTGCTTTACCTTCTTTCCATAACTTGTCATCATCTTCTAAAAATACAATTTATTTTCATATCATTTAAACGGCCAATCTCTTCCTCATGACTGGAAGCTCTACAGAGGCAGTAATTTTTGTATGTTTTATTCACTAACATATGCTAGGCCCCCAGAAAAGCACTTGACAACCTTAAGTACTCAATAAATATTTTTTTGAATGGATGAATGAATAAACGAATGAATGATATACTTTAAGAAGAAGGGAAAGTAATTGCCGTGATCTGAGTGTATCCTTCCCAAATTCACATGTTGAAATTCTAACCCCCAAGGTGATGGTATTAGGCGGTGAGACATTGGAAGATGATCAGATCATGAAGGCAGAGCCTTTGTGAATAAGTTTAGGCCATTCTAGAAGATGCCCAAGAAGATCCCTTGTCCCTTCTGCCATGTAAGTTTACAGCAAAAAGATGGCACTTTAGAAAGCAGGTCCCCAACCAACCACAAATCTATGTATGCCTGGATGCTGGACTTCCCAGCCAGAACTGTGATAAAAAAATTTGTTTGGTATTTTGTTTTGGCAGCCTGAAAGGACCTTTGGTGGCTTGTCTGGCCCCTCATCTACCTATAACTAACCAAATGTCATGAAACAGGGTTCCCACTGTGGCTCAGCGGGTATATAAACCCAACTAGTATCCATGAGGATGCCAGTTTGATCCCTGGCCTCATTCAGTGGGTTAAAGATCTGGCATTGACGTGAGCCATGGTTTAGGTCACAGATGCACCTTGGATCCCACGTTGCTGTGGCTGTGGCGTAGGCCAGCCGCTGCGGCTCTGATTCAAACCCCTAGCCTGGGAACCTCCATATGCTGTGGGTGTGGCCCTAAAAAAAAAAAAAAAAAAAGTCATGCAATAGATATTTTTTAGTTGAACCTCATCAAAAACTCAAACTTCTTGTCCTCTGAAACTGCCTCTTGCTCAATGTTTATCCATGATCCAGGCTCAGCATATCTAAAGCATTTTTCCTATAATCTCACATGTTTCTCAGATTATTTCCTACTTAGATCTTCCCTAAAAGGAATGTTTTTGCACATCACTCCTAAGTGGGTTCTGTCCTGAAAGTACATCCACAAACAACTGCAGAGAAATCTTTCACTGACCCCATGACAACCAAACTGAAGTCCAGACTCGTTTCTCACAATGTGGAAGTGATCTTGATTTCAGGAGGCTGTGCATGCCCTTTGGTCTGGTGTTCCAGACAAACTTCTAAGCTCCTGCCATCAAACATGAAGCCTCTCACTGCATCTATAAAGAAATTATAAACCTTTATATTTATTGGTCACACACTCCGCCACTCCCTGGTTTCTTTTGGTAATACTTCTTTACTACCCTCGCATCCTCTTAGACTGCCCTCTGATCCTTGCATCAGATCACACTCTTCTCATTTTTGACTAACCAGTTCAGTTGCTTTAATTCCAGCCCACTGTCCTAAAAGCTCTAAATAACTAATACCCATACAATACTTTAACTTTACTAAAGAGCTGGCCATCCTCCACTATATTAATATCAGTCACTGCAGTCTGGGAAGCATGTTCAAGGGAGAAGGGAATCAAGATTATTCAGTGGTTTCACTTCATGGAGGCATGTGTATCACAGGACTTCCATCACAGAGAGGGTACAACAGGCTCCCAGCACACACACTAATAGGCTATGAATGCCACTACTTGGGCAGATTAAAAACACATAAGTAAAAGGGCTAGGACCTTACTAATTAAATAGACAGCAACAAAGTCTCTTTAATAAGAGCAGGCAACCTTTTTCAATTTAGTTGTCCAATTTGGCTCTTTCCAGGAACACCTGGTCATGGTCTGGACCTCTGGTCTTTCATTTCAGAGCTTACATTTACCTTCTCTGGATAAAATTACCCTTTTTCTTTTAAAGACCAGAGCTCCACTGCCCTTTGAACTGAGTCTTAAAGCAGTGGGGAATAACAGATAAAGGACTAGAAGGTAAGCTGCACAATCTGGAGTCTGTTCCTGCCTAGGAAACACCATGACAATCGGGATGGATCATTGAAGCGAAAAACAATATTTGACACTGACTTTAATAACACAGTAATAAGTGACTTTTTTGATATGAGATTTTTAAAGTATGGTAATATTCATTTGACCATATAATTACAAGTATATGCACAAAAACAGAATTTATTACTCGAAATCATAAATATATAACAAGATCAGCATTTTAAAAAGCAGAAAGAACCCACAAAATGCCCCTATACTTATTTCCTTTTTGTTCCTCAATAAATTAAAATCTTACTAGACATTAGAGATAAATAAGAGAATTTCAAAGAGTAGGAAGGGGCCAAGTATATTCTAGATGGTAAAATACTCTCTAAACTAATTACAACAGTACTATATCTTGGAAATGCTAACAACATTTAAATTAAGCTCAATGACATTTTCAGAGACTCTTCAACACTCAAAAGCCTGAGTTTAATGCAAAGGCCATGAGGGTAGGACCCATTCATATGTATTTCAAAATATTCTCCTTATTTGCTTCTAAGTACAGTTACTGCAAACAGATGGTCAGCAACCTTACTTAGAGGGCAGACTGGCTGTGGACTTAGCTCCTCTATGTTCTATTTTACTTTGCCATATTCTGTGGACAGTTGAATCTTATCAACTGTCATGTTCCCACCGGAGATTGCAGGCTGCCAAAACCAGAGTTTGGTTTGACCAGGAAGTGTACTATTTTTGGTGTTGCACATTTGGGGTTCTGAATACCTGAACATGGAATGTGTACTGCCATCCATGACACCTCTCTAGATGGTCTCACACATTCAGGCTACCTCCCTGACCCCCATAAGCATTGTCCTGCAGGAACTCTGTAGTGCAACCAGCTTACCCACTCACAAGCTTCTAAACCTAGGACTTTCTCTTTCTTCTCACACAGTGATGGAAACTTGACTTGTTATTCAATGCTCAGCTTAAGTTCTGCTTCTTCCGTAAAGCCTAACATGAGAAACTCGGTCTGCTTGTGGTGATTTCTCCATCCTGCTAATCCTTGAGCTCTCTTGGATGGTTTCATTCTCCTAGCACATACCAAATGGCATGATTCCCCTCCCCCGCCTTTTTTTTTTTTTTTTTTTGCTTTTTAGGGCCACACCCACAGCATATGAAAGTTGCCAAGCTAGGGGTCTAATCGGAGCTACAGCTGCTAGCCTACACCACAGCTGCAGCAGTGCCAGACCCAAGCCGCATCTGTGACCTACACCACAGCTCACACAGCAACACTGGATCCTTAACCTACTGAGCGAGGCCAGGAATCAAACCCACAATGTCACGGTTCCTAATTGGAGTCGTTTCCACTGTGGAACTCCTGATTTCCTCTGAACCAAACAAAATAGTCGGGGCCTCTCTATTTGCTCCCTAAAGCCTACTTAAAAACTTGCAATATAAACAGTACTCAATAAACCTTTTGGTGGTGGCAATGCAGAAGTCAAGGCAAAACAGGTACTGGAAAGAAAAACTGAAGATCCCGTGAGGCTGTGGCCTCTGGTGGAAACTCCACTCAGAGCCCATGCATTCCGCAAGGCCTGTGAGTAACTTCCAGTGATACAAATCAATGGAGCATGAAGACGGAGTACTGCCTATCCCTTGAGCAAATGACATAAAATGACCACAGAAGAGATGGCGATGCTTGTAAAGTGAAAAGGCTCTCAACAATGAAAAAGGAAAAAAAAAAAGGCACATCACAAGCCTCAGAGATTTGTCTCAGCTTATAAGGCAATCCCCATTTCCATTCTTTCCTCCGACCCTCCTTGGAAAATCACACAATCAAAATAAACAGGTACTAGGAAATGGATAGGAATCTGTGTTCTGATAAAGGTCCTTTCTTTTTCCTAGGGGAAAAAAAAAACTAAGTCATGGTTTAAGAGTACATTTGGAGTTCCCGTCGTGGCTCAGTGGTTAACGAATCTGACTAGCATCCATGAGGACGCAGGTTCGATCCCTGGCCTCGCTCAGTGGGTTAAAGATCCAGCGTTGCCATGAGCTGTGGTGTAGGTCACAGACGCTGCTCGGATCTGGCATTGCTGTGGCTGTGTTGTAGGCCAGCAGCTACAGCTCCGATTTGACCCCTAGCCTGGGAATCTCCATATGCGATGGGTGCGGCCCTAAAAAGAGGGAGAAAAAAAAAGACAGAGAGTACATGTGTAAATCAGGCATTTTTACCTGCATGACAGGAGAGGGACTCGGTCAAGTTTCTCTGGATGGCTAGATGGGCACGCCCCCTGGTGGACACTTCCTGGCTCACCTCTGGAATGGTTGGTAGCAACTGTGAGCTGTTTCTAAGACATTATTTCCCAAAAATTATTCCCTCACTTAATATTATTAGAAATATTTCAGATAACCTAACTCTTCTCTCATTACACCTCCAAATACAAGCTTATTGTTAAAAGTGAGGCATACAAGAAACAGCAAAAAGACAAAAAATAAAATAAAATTAAATAAAATTTAAAAATTAAAAAAAAAATAAATTAAAAAAATATATATGGAGTTCCCGTCGTGGCGCAGTGGTTAACGAATCTGACTAGGAACCATGAAGTTGAGGGTTCGATTCCTGCCCTTGCTCAGTGGGTTGACGATCCGGTGTTGCCGTGAGCTGTGGTGTAGGTTTCAGACGCGGCTTGGATCCCGCGTTGCTGTGGCTCTGGCGTAGGCCGGTGGCTGCAGCTCCAATTGGACCCCTAGCCTGGGAACCTCCATATGCCGCGGGAGCGGCCCAAGAAACAGCAAAAAGACAAAAAAAAATAAAATAAAATAAAATAAATTTAAAAAGTGAGGCATAGTTTTGGGCTAATATGTTTGAAAGCATTAAATGAAAGATTCAAACTTACCTTGAAAGACTATAAAATTAAAGAAAATAACATATGCTTTGCTCTCTTGAAATTAATATTAGAATCACTGATGACAGTGTTTAAGATAGTATATTGGAGTTCTCGCTGTGGCACAGTGGAATGAGAGGCATCTTGGGAGCACTGGGATGCAGGTTTGATCCCTGGTCCTGCACAGTGGGCTAAGGATCCAGTATTGCCGCCACTGTGGTTTAAGGCACAACTTCAGCTTGGATCTGATCTCTGGCCCGGGAACTCCATATGCCATGGGGTGGCCAAAAAAAAAAAAGAAAAAAAAAAAAAACTTAGTGACGTTAATTGAGTAAAGGCATGGTTTCTAGGCACTGTGATGGGGATTTAAAAAAAAAAAATCTCATATCTCCATATGCTTAGACAAATACAAAACAACCATACAAACCAATCTCAAAATGGCAAAGGTATAAAGTAGATAATTCAATTCAACAAGCATTTATTGAGTGCCCAATACATTACAATATAGAAGAAAGGAATTTGTTTTGATCTGGATGGCATTTGAGCTGGTCCTTAGAGAAGAACTTGGATTAGAATTTCAGTAGGGAGAGAAGTGGCTAGTATTCCATTATTAACTATAATTTTATCCCACAAAGGGAAAGAGACATGAGCATAATTCATAAACAAGAACTTTCAGCAAATTCATGAAAAATCAAATGGAGAAATGCATTTGATAAGAGAAAAAAAAAGATTATTCCAGAAGATAAATAACAGAAAAATAAGTTAGGAGAAGTTTCAAGAGGGTTCATAAAGTCAGGTTGAAAATTTGGGTTTTAATCCACAGAAAGTAAAGATTCTATTAAAGTTTCTCCTAATGCAGGTATTTTTAGGGAAGTACATCTTGGCATAATACACAGAATTAAAGAGGAATGGGAAAAGGCTAGAAGTAGGGAGGCCAGTTATGAAGATACTGCAAACATCCAGCCATCAAGGGTGAAAATGTATGGACTTGAGGGTGGGAAATACATCAAAAAGAAGCAGGCAAAACAAATAAACAAACAAACAAAAACAGTGCCTGTATTCGTTAAACCAACGTTTGATGAGGACTTATTATCTGCCAAGTTAAGAAACCATGGTAACCAAAACAGATACAATCCCTGTCCTCCTGGAACCTGCACTCCAGGGGAAGAGAAAGAGTCAATGACACACTCAGAGAGAGGCAGCTGGAGCAGCAGGAAGGGGAGAGGCAATATTCCAGGGATCTGGAATCATGGAGACAAAAGCCCTGACTCATGCAGAACCTTAACAATGCAACCTGGATTGAGGGTAAGAGAGCAAAGCATGCAAAGAAAGACAGGCACTTGCTCCTACAGAGTCCTGTGAGACCATATTTTATTCATAAGAGCAGCTGAAGGTGACTGAAGAGCTTTAAGAGGGTCATGACAAAATCAAATTGTACCTTTAAATGATTCCATGAGAACATGATGGAAGATAACATGAGAAAAAAATGTATATATATGTATGCATAACTGGGTCGCTTTGCTATACAGCAGAAATTGACAGAACATCGTAAATCAACTATAATTTTTTTAAAGTAGACATTAACCAATCAAGACTTTAAAAATGCCAGATAGTTTTCTCCCAATCTAACTAAGCAGTGGATCTTATGATCTGAAACATACTTATTATTGATCTGGGGGGAGGGGGTGGTGCACGGGCACATTCATCTTTCCATGTTCTTGGTCTATTCTGCTGATCCTACTAGCTATACAGGTGTGTCAGCACCACTACGTTTGTGATGGGTCAACACAAGTCATTAGTGCATGGTGATAGCATACAAGGATATATTTTTAAAGTTAGAATCTGATGCTCTTAACATCACAGTCTCAGCCACTTCCCAGGTAAGAAGACTTCTATCTGCAGTCTCAATGAGATTCCATTCCCCAGAGGCATTTTCTTTTAGGAAAGCTATGAAATGGTGATTTGCACATCATACACAAGATCAGCTGAGATTACCCCAATGATAATGAAAAAAATGCTCTTTTTTCACCTCCACTGAGTAATTCTATTAAACACCAAATTTAAAGGAGGCTCTACAGAGCTGATGAACACTAAAAATGGAAGGAGAATTTTCAATATCTGAGGTCAACTTATAACAAGTCTCCTAGAAAAACACAGGTTATTTCTCTTACAAAATAAAAATAGCAGTTAAGGTCTGTTCACACTGATTTCTAGCCTCAATCTTATCTCACTTTAACTTGAAGACTCAGTATAAATTTAAGGCATAGCTTCATAAGGGTTTAAGGAGACTTAGGAAGAAATCCAAACTACCAGCTATTGAATCTTTATATGAGAACTTAGAAGCCTTTTCAGAAACAGGAGAGAAAAAAAAATACTGCAATTGTCCACCTATCGAGGGTTGAAAGTTCTGAAGTTAGATAACTGAAAAATTGATACAAAGTGCTGCAAAGCCTAGACATTTAAAGAAACCTCATCAAATTATATTGGAAAGGAATAGTGATCATCAAGCTCTATAATCTACATAAATGCCTGAGGTGGTGGTAATCTAATAATACACTTAAGCTACTGACCTACTTATGATTTACATGTAAATTCTATAGGCTTAATCAGTAATCAAAACAGTCTTAGGGCAGGAAAATATAATTTCTTTTTTTGTGGAGGGGGAGGAGAGAGGGACGCACTCATGTCACATGGAGGTTCCCGGACTAGGGGTTGAATCGGAGCTGCAGCTGCTGGCCTATGCCACAGCCACAGCAACTCCAGATCTTTGACTGAGGCCAGGGATCGAACCTGTGTCCTCATGGATACTAGTCTGATTCGTTTCCACTGAGCCACAATGGGAACATCCATAATTTCTAATATATTATTTACAATTCAAATAAATAATTTCAAATGGAAGATAATCACTCCATAGGATGAAACAAATATATAAAGTAGAAACATATATAAAAAGTATATTTCTTTATGTAAAAGAGAAGGCAAAGAGTTTCTTACTTCTGTTTACTCCCATATTTGTGCATTAACCTTCTTCTTGAGAAACATGGCAAGACTCCAGATCAAGTACATTTCTATAAAAGCCTAATTACTTGTTCCCTTGCACACATAATACACAGACATGTATACAAGTACAAATAGAACAATCTGAGGAAAACATGTTTTTTTTGTGCATTTATTTTCTTTGATCTTAACCTACCTCTCACCCAAAAAATACAGTGATTTAGTATGATACAGTTAAGAGTTTACATAATAATTTCAAGATGGTGGATAAAAGGGAAAAATGTTACCCACAATATACTTCAAAAGAATAGAATATATTTATATGAAGCACACAAAGCAAGGCCCAACATTTCCTTTCTGAAACATGTGGCCAATTTGATGTCCCTATGTGGTGGCTAAAGAACACAAAATTAAAAGTTGTAGCATCTCTTTAGAGTGGTTTTGAACATACAACATTGTATAAAGCATTGCAAGAGTTTCTAAACTTATTCATTAGAAATGAAAGAATGAAAGATACTCACACAATGGAAAAGGCCTGATTATCTTTCATTTCACTACCCTATACAAGCACTGTTTTACCTAAAAAAAAAACAATGACATTAATTGAAAACTTAAATTACTTCATAAAAGGGGTGGGAGGAGGCAAAGAATACCATGTACATCCAACTGTAAAATCTGTTATTAAAGAAAAAGACATGGAAACTATTTCAACAATATGCTTGTGAAAAATGAAGAGAAAAAAGAGGCTTGAAACATCAAAAATGTTGAGATCAAACAATACCCCCAACTTCTTTTAATGCTCTAAAGAATAAAAGAGTCCCTTCTAGTCATAGCCAGGGTTAGTTGTTTGAAACTGATATTTATGAAATCTAGACTATGGTGTGCATTGAGTCTTTTGTTTTCCCAGTGTGAGCATCTCCTCTTGGTAACAACCCTTTCAGTTATGTAACAATTCAGTCAGTCCTGTAGTACCAGCTAAGAACCATGACTGGCCAATGAGTTAACCACTTCATTCCAAAGGAACGTTTTCCTTTTCCAAAAATGATCAAGATTAATACCAACCCAACTACCTTTTACCTTTTGTATCAAAACAAAAGGTGAATTTACAAAGTGTCATCATGCCATTATACACACCACAAGAAATACTGATAAATATTCTAAAGACAATGATAATACACAGCAATACTGTCAGGGGAGAAGATGGATGCCAGTGTGTAGGGATTCCTTTGTAACTCCAGAGGAGCATGCTGAACTGCACCGTGAATATGTGATCAGCAAAACTCAGATTGAAGGAAATGCCACAGGACAAACAGTTCCAGTTCCTTTTCACAAACACAGTCCTCGCTTTCCAGTTTCAGTACAAATTTCAGTTACCGCAGCTTAATACCAGTCATTCAACAACATAGTTCAAATTTCAGCTAGTATGGTATAGTAACTGTGAGTAATCGCGTAAAGTACAAACTTCACTACTAGCTCTCCAGTTCAAAGATCACTATGTAAACCAGGTAAACAGCAGGTGCGCATCATGATTAGTGAGCAGTCATGCCATTTCCTTCAAAGTCTGTCACCAGTGGGTCACTGGGCACAGACAGCAAAGTATGTAGCTGTGTTGCCTCCTTGTCTCCCAGTGATAAATCCACATGACATTTTATAAAAAATCTGACAATTGAAAAAGGGCACTGGGAGTTCCCATCATGGCGCAGTGGTTAACGAATCTGACTAGGAACCATGAGGTTGCGGGTTCGGTCCCTGCCCTTGCTCAGTGGGTTAAGGATCCGGCGTTGCCGTGAGCTGTGTTGTAGGTTGCAGACGCGGCTCGGATCCTGTGTTGCTGTGGCTCTGGCGTAGGCCGGTGGCTACAGCTCCGATTCAACCCCTAGCCTGGGAACCTCCATATGCCGCGGGAGCGGCCCAAGAAATAGCAACAACAACAACAACAACAAAAAAGACAAAAGACAAAAAAAAAAAGAAAAGAAAAGAAAAAGGGCACTGGCCAACTAAGATGAAAATGAAGCAAAGAAACAAAAAGTGATAATGTCAGGATGAAATTCTAATACAAAATAAATGAAAGTAATGGAATAGATCACCATGGGAATTTTTGACACTGCCACCATTTAAGAGACTCCAGATCTACAGTCAGAGGAACTTGGTGAAGAAAATCTTGTCAACATAAATAAGGAAAGTAGTTGTGACAAAGAGGATGAAGACATCCCAAAGGAAGTGACATTGGACAAAAAAAAAAAAGTTGATATTTAAAGGAACTCTAAGAGACACTTCACGACATGGAAACAGCAAAACACAAAATATTGAAAGTTGATCCAAAATTAAAAAGGAGTTTGACAATTTATCTGACATAAAAAAAATGCTCACTCAGTATCGTAAGTTTTTTGGGGTTTTTTTTTTTTTGTCTTTTTGCCTTTTCTTGGGCCGCTCCCGTGGCATATGGAGGCTCCCAGGCTAGGGGTCCAATCAGAGCTGTAGCTGCCAGCGTATGCCACAGCCACAGCAACTCGGGATCCAAGCAGAGTCTGTAACCTACACCACAGCTCACGGCAACGCCAGATCCTTAACCCACTGAGCAAGGCCAAGGATCAAACCTGCATCTATGAGGTGCATCCATCCTCATGGATGCTAGCCTGATTCATTAACCACTGAGCCACGACGGGATCTCTGGTATCATAAGTTATATGACAGAAAGGCAAGCACTATTCAATCTACTCTCAATAAGGGGTTTTCTACACAGAAAGAACATACTTTAATTTGATGTTCTAAATTAGGGTATTAAATAAATATTCATTTTAATTACTTTTTTTGTTTGTTTCTCTACATATTAAAACCAACAGTGAAAGAGTTAATGTTTTAAAACAGAAATGTTTAAAGGTCACAGAACAAGTGCAACTTTTTGCAATTAAGATCACTTTGTGGAGTTCCCGTCGTGGCGCGGTGGTTAACGAATCTGACTAGGAACCATGAGGTTGTGGGTTCGGTCCCTGCCCTTGCTCAGTGGGTTAACCATCCGGCGTTGCCGTGAGCTGTGGTGTAGGTTGCAGACGCGGCTCGGATCCCGCGTTGCTGTGGCTCTGGCGTAGGCCGGTGGCTACAGCTCCGATTCAACCCCTAGCCTGGGAACCTCCATATGCCGCGGGAGCGGCCCAAGAAATAGCAACAACAACAACAACAAAAAAAAAAGACAAAAAAAAAGATCACTTTGTACGGTTTTGGCTTGCACATTTTTATGGTCCAGCACTCCCATGCGAAGTGCAAACTATCACAAGGGAAAGAAAGGGTAAAGAAAAATCCAGAAAAGTTGGGTCTACCCAGAGAGGACAGTGAAACAGAAAGTAAACAACTACTATTTTTATATTACACAACACTACAAGTAAATAATAATCTTTTCCTTCTCTAGCATGTCTTCCCTCTAAGTCACACACACACACAAAAAGCATGGATAAAACAGAGATGCCATGGGAGTTCTGATTGTGGTGCAGGGGGAACAAATCCGACTAGTATCCATGAGGATTCGGGTTCAATCCCTGGCCTCACTCAACAGGTTAAGGATCCAGCATTGCCGTGAGCTGTGGTATAGGTCGCAGATGTGGCTTGGATGCAACTCAGATATGGTGTTGCTATGGCTGTGGTATAGGCCAGCAGCTGCAACTCCAATTCAGTCCCTGGCCTGGGAACTTCCATATGCCACAAGTGTGGCCCTGAAAAGCAAAAAAAAAACAAAAAACAAACAAACAAAAAAAAAACCAGAGATGCCAATTATTAAGAATGGACAGTTACTCAGAATTTATATTCCTTATTTTGTAATATTATATCTTAAACCCCATGTATTCTAAAAGTGAAGACAAACTGTTTTTATTTGATTTATGTTCAGATTAGCTGCTTAACACAGTATTCGTTTGTAGCAACAAAAGACATATTAGTTGTGGGGAGAAAGATGATTAAAAAAAATTTCTCCATTTACATTATACACTGTAAATTACCTACCTAACAACCACTCTCCTCTCCTTCCTTTGACAACAAACAATGATTTTATTTGGGAGGACCTTATGTCTAGGAGCAAGCCACAAACTATGAGATAGTGATTAGGAAAATTCACTCAATTTCCTAGGCCCCATTGCAGTTGGGAATAGCCACGTGATGAAATCATGCCCTTTGTCCACTACTGCCTAAAAAATATAAAGAGAAATCTCTTGAGAGATTCTGGAAAACTTCTGCAACCCAGATTTTAAAAAGTGATGAACACCTCTGGAATTAGTCTTCTCATTCCCACCCTTCTTCACACCTTGGTCTCTCACTTCTTCTCACCTTGAACACAAATATGACATCTAAAACTGTAGGAGTCATATTACATCCATAAGGCAAAAGCCATGAGAGAAAAGGCCAAGAGAAATTCCAGATATGTTGGCTCTAGCATCACTGGAAACCTAAGCTAATGAACACTTGTAAACCACTCAACTCCAAATTTTTTATTATGAGGCAGAGGGCCAGGGAGCAGGACAGATACGCAGTTTCTAATTCACACTCAAGTTTTCTGTTATTTGCAGCCAAAAGCATGCCATGGATTAACCATTCTTTTTTTCTTTTTTTCCTTTATTTTAATAGCCACACCTGTGGCATATGGAAGTTCCTGGGCCAGGGGTCAAATCAGAGCTACAGCTGTGGCCTATGCCACAGCTACAACAACACTTGGATCCAAGTCACATCTGCAACCTATGCTGCAGCTTGCGACACTGCCAGATCCTTAACCCACTGAATGAGGCCAGGGATCAAATCTGCATCTTCACAGCAACATCATCAGGTGCTTAAACCACTGAGCCACAACAGGAACTCCTAACCATTCTTATTTTAAACTAAGTCAAATTTTTTTTTTTCCTACTGTACAGCAAGGGGGTCAGGTTATCCTTACATGTATACATTACAATTATATTTTTCCCCCACCCTTTCTTCTGTTGCAACATGAGTATCTAGACAAAGTTCTCAATGCTATTCAGCAGGATCTCCTTGTAAATCTATTCTAAGTTGTGTCTGATAAGCCCAAGCTCCCGATCCCTCCCACTCCCTCCCCCTCCCATCAGGCAACCACAAGTCTCTAAACTAAGTCAATTTTAAGTGTAAATGGTCAAAGATTAAGGAAAACAAAACTACTCTAATTAATTGTGGCAGCAAGCTGATTAAATATTTTCTTGATTTAATTTTGATTTCTATTAGTACTGTGACAATGTCTGTACAATCAATTACTTTTTTAAGAAAAGCAAGAAATATTAATGTAATAAAAGTTTCTAAATACATTTATTTTCAGGCTTAAAAATATTTATTCCACTGTATGCTCCTCTCGAGACAATATTTATCTCTTTCAACACTGAGTAACCAAAAATGAGAACATTACCAAAGTTACCAAAAATTCTATTCTTTTTATTATACTTATATACCCAACTCACAGCTTCTTTTGTGTAGCCACAACACACAGTAGTACTGGGGCTTAGTCAATGATGACTAACCAAAACTACACTCAAACTATACACACATGACAGGGAGAAATAGACTAAATACAGACTGATTTTAAAAATAGCTCTTTGTCTTTTCCTGTCATAGCTTTAAAAAATTGCCATACTTCCTCTGAAAAAATTTAATTTTCTGTTCCATTGGCCCATTACCTGGTGGTCTTTTCTTTTGGGGAACATTTTCATTACCTTTACCAAGGTTATGCTGCAAATGTCTCTAAAACAAAGCCTGTGGCCAGCATCCTTCCTCAAAGTCAGGAGCTGGATCCTAGTCATTTTTGGAGGCCAATGTCAAACACGGTCTTTATACACATTAAAGTTGATCTATTCTGAATATTAAAAATATTTCCCTGTCATTTCAAGTATGTAAAATAATCCATTTGAATCCTGCCTGATTTCAACCACTCCACCTGCCACTACCGACCTCCCTTACTAGCCTCCCTTTCTCCATTACAAGATTCCACCCAGGGCGACTATCTTTGCCAGCAGTTTTCCTTCTTTATTGGCTGAGTGACCTTAAAGATGAAAGCAAACAATGGCAAAGGCAAGGATGGTGCCCAAGTCAGTGACAGTCAACAATCATTTGAAGGTCCATTAACACTTCTGTTCCTTATAAAGGCCCTGTTATAGGAGCCTGTGACTATTTTCAGTTAAAAATAAAGAAACTGAGCCTTCATAGGTGAAATTAACTCAGTGAATTCATAGAATGTAACTGACAACAGTATGGTCCCCTCCCTCTCCCTACCCCATGGTAAAACTTCTCAAAAGAGTTATCTTGCCCTTGCTCTCCTTGATGGACCCACTCCATGCTGGTCTAAAACTCCACCACGACACAGAAATTATCCCTATTCAGGTCCACAGTCTGCAGGTGCCAAATCCAATGACCAGTCCTCTGTGCTCCAACCTGTTTTTTCAGCACCACTTGACCCAAATGATGACTAACTTTGAACACTCCTCTCTAGGTTCCTGGACGCTCTTCTGATGGTACCTCAGCCTCACTGGCTGCTCCATCTTTCTCCTTTGCTGGTTTCTCCTTTGCTGGTTTCTCCTCCTCCCAACTTGAACATGAGGGTCTGGCCCAGAGTTCAGTTTTCAGACCTCTCTCTTCACTCACTCCTTGGTGAGTCATCTGGCCACATGAACTTATATTCCTTTGGGTGCCAATAATTTCCAATAATCTCCCTCCTGACCTACCCTTAAACTTCACACACATAGGACCAACTCCATAGTTAATCTTTCCTGCTGCCACATCAAGCTTTTTATTAGAAATCCTCTTAACCAAGTTGATAAGAAGCTTGTTTAAATTTTTTAAAAACTGAATATACTTTGGGTGAAGCAGAGCCTCATTTAAAAAAAAAAAGGCATTGTAAATTTTCCTTTTTATTTAAAATACAAAATTCATTCATTCGCTAGCCAATCTTTTCCCATAAGACAAAAGCCTCTTCTCTGAACATAAGCCCATATATAAATGTTCCATATCATTCTCCTATAACACCTTGGATTGTCATATGATTTCAAGTTTTATTTTATCCAAAATAGAACAAGAATATTGAGACACTAATAACGCACTCTGAGTGCAGAATACTTCTAGATTTTTATGATTTTTCTCAATTGTTTACAGCTGGCTTGCCCATACTTAATCACAGCAAATTTTTATAGCCCCACTCTGCTTTTTCTAGTTGGTTTTCAAGCAAACAAGTCTCTCAGTTTTCAAGCAGACAACTTTTTAAACTCAATATCCATTAGTCTATAAGAGACCTGACAAATTATGTAATTACCATGATAAAAACCATGATGAGCATAATGAGGCTCTTGGTGGCACAAAATTCAACATAAAGGAACATGGCATGCTATGAGTGGTCTGTTCGCTTTGGGGGTTTAGAAGGCTTTGGCATTAGATAATATGTTTCACGGTGAAAATGGACAGCATTGGTTAATCCGAGTCCATTAAGGGGATGTGGAAAAAGAAAGTTCCTGATTTTCACTTCCCGCCTCCATCACCATGAAGCCAGAATTTTTCCAGCTCTCCTCACCTTTGGAAACGGCAACACCCAATGAGTAAAACTAAAGCATTTAATTCCTCTCTCCATCTCACCAATACCTTAAGGCACCAGTGATTCCTGTCTTTCTAGGAACCCTCACCAATATATCCTGATGTTCTCACTTCTCTCCATCTTCACCTCTAACATGCTGTCATCTCTCAGCTGTAGTACTCCGTAACTAGTCTCCTCACTTCTGTTCTTGCCTCCCGCTATTTTCCACAAAGCCGCCTGAAAGAACTTTGGAGAATGTGAGGGCAGCATGGCTTCTCTGCTTTTAACTCTTCATTGGCTACTCATTATTCATGGAACAAAAGTGGAAACTCCTAAAGGAGCTGGCATCCAGCACCTCTGCAGCGTTAGACACATCCCTGCCCTCTTGCCCACTCTGCTGTGGGCACACGGCCCATTCTTCCACTATGCCAAGGCCCCACCAGGGCCACCGCACCTATAATCCACTTTGCCTGGAGCACTCTTCCAATGACTTTTTATAAAACTCACTTTGCCTTTTTCAGATGTCGCCTCAAATGTTATACCCTCAGAGAAGTCTCTGTTGATCATTCTAACTAAAGCAGTCTTCCTGTGAGCCTCCTTTCCAACTCTCACCTCCAAGTTACTTTCTATCACATCATCCTGTGCTTTTGTCTTTGCTTTACGACAGTTACCAAATATGGTAATTATCTTAATTATATGTTTATATGGTTCTGTCTCTAGTCACTAAAATATAGTTTCACTAGAAACTATGAATTTCTTCCACCTTGGTTTTGTTTTCTTTCTTTCTTTCTTTCTTTTTTCTTTTTTTTTTAATCTTTTTAGGGCCGCACCCACGACATATGGAGGTTCCCAGGCTAGGGGTCAAGTTGGAGCTATAGCCACCAGCCTACACCACTGCCACAGCAATGTGGGATCCAAGGCAAGTCTGGGACTTACACCACAGCTCATGGCAATGCCAGATCCTTAACCCACTGAGCGAGGCCAGGGATCAAACCTGTGTCCTCGTGGATAACAGTCAGATTTGTTTCCACTGAACCACGATGGGAATTTTCCATCTTGTTCATCATTATTTTCTTACTACTCAGCTCAAAACTAAGAGTACCTGCTTAATATAGATTACATGAGTAAAAAAAAATTAACCTTCTGAAAGATCAGCTGAAGATACTCTCCATGAATCAACTGATATTTCTATGCATAAAAACCCTAAACTGATACCCATGAAAAAAAAATTTCTGTATAAGAATGTTCATGGAAGCCTTATTCATAACAGTAAAAACCTGGAAACAAAACAAATGTCCATCAACAGGAGAATGGATAAATTACAGTAGATTCATACTACAGAATATTATTCAGTAATGAAAAAGAATAAGGCTGTGAGACAATGTCTCAAAAACATTCTTTGAAAGAAACCAAACAGAAAAGGGTACATAATGCATTATTCCAATTATATAAAGGTCAAGAGCAACACAAAACATCTATGGTGATAAAAAACCAGAGCAGTGGTTGCCTATAGAGGGTGAAATATGGCTGGAAGGAAGTACAAAAGAACCAGAAATGTTCTACATCTTGAGAGGAATATGGGTTACATGAGAATATGCATTTATAAAAATAATTACGTTGTTCACTGTATACAAATTTTATCACAATTTTTTTAAAGGACAGAAGCCCAAAATTTGCTCACTCAGATGTCACACAGGATGCAAAAACCCAAGAAAGAAAACCACACTACCACCCATTTTCACCAAGACCTACCTATTCATTTGTTCATTTGCCTCCTAAATTCGTACTCTTCTCCGGCAGAAAAATAAAAACGTTTGGTCCAAAATATTTGATTAATTGTCCCATGTGGCAATGTTATGAAAAAACATTTCAAACTATGACAGATGAAAAAAAAAAAAAAAAGAAGTTCCCATCGTGGCTCAGCAGAAACCAATCTGCCTAGCACCCATGAGAATGAAGGTTCGATCCCTGGCCTCACTCAGTGAGTTAAGGATCTGGCACTGCCATAAGCTGTGGTGTAGGTCACAGATTCAGCTTGGATCCCGTGTTGCTGTGGCTGTGGCAGAGGATGGCAGTTACAGCTCCAATGTGACCCCTATCCAGGGACCCTCCATGTGCCACAGGTTCAGGCCTAAAAGGACAAAAGCAAAAAAAAAAAAAAAAAAAACCCTATGAAAGATGGTTGAGTATGCATTCATTTATGACTAAACCATATGACAGAAAGCATAAATCAGAATATAAGCAATTAGATGACTAATCAACAAAGAATATTAGGAGATGCCAACATTAAGGAGATGTATCAAGTGATGATGTGACATGAGAAGTCCACTGTGATCTGGGTGCTAACAGAACTTAAAGCTATGGGTTGAGCAAGAATGTTATAGTTTTTATTCTTTTTTTCTGTCTCCCAAAATACCTAAGAAATGCCACACACAGACTCGTAATGGCACACAAATGCATAAAATACAAACAAAGAATGTAGAAAAACAAGAAACAGAGACATGCAATTAGAATGTACAAAAAACCTACATGAATCCAATACATACATTTCCTTGAAACACTCTATCCCCGAACAGCCATGTTCACCCAGAGCTTCAAGGACCAAAGCAGTGGCCATAGGCCAATGGAGTTATTGAGCAGTTATAATGCAGTGAGGACAAATGAGAAGCTCGGTTTTTAACTTTATTACATTTAATTAATTTTTATATTTAAAAAGATATTCATTTCAATTGTTGGAAAGTCTTAAGTACGTTTGTAATGTAATTTGTTATGTAAACCTATTTTTTCAACTGTTTGTTTTATGATATATACAGGCTGAATATTTCCAATGAAAATTTAGTGTCATAATTGAGACATGCTATAAGTGTAAAATACACATTGCTTTTGAAGACTTAATCCAAAAAGAAAAAGAAAATAGCTCACTAATAGTTTTTTCATTGGTTACATTTTGAAGTGATAGTTTTGATTCATTAGTTTAAATCTTTTAAGGATTAAAATTAATTTCATCTGCTTCTTTTTACTTGTTTAAATGTGGCTACTAGAAAACTCTAAAGAGTACATATGTGGCATGCATTATGAAACAGTGCTATTCTGAAGCTTATGTATCTAAATGCAGACTAAATATATCATTACAACACATTAATTATTAATATTTCAAATACCTCCTGACCTTTTCACTTGATTGTCTTCTTTTCTTTAGTTGAATGAAATCTGTTTCCACCCTTTCTGCCAGCTCTAGTTTCCTCTTGTTTCTTTTAAATGCAGCTAAACTGAATCCTACAAAAGAAACATTAAAAATAAAATTTGAAAAATATTAGGGCAATGGGGCAGACAAGATAGCCTGAGCAATCTTTTCAGGACAAAATCCTTAAGGATGTTGGATAAAGGGTCTTTTAAGTCTTTTCAATGTACACTTAGGTTGTAAGAGAGTTAAGAAGGTAACCAAAGGTTAAAAAATTAATAAAAAGGTCAAATGCAGAAAGACAAGTCAGTTCTGAAGGCAGATGCCATCCAGGAGTGTCTGCTAATGCATGCCACGGCCAGCTCTCGTTTTGAAGGTCTCTGTGCATAGGAGACAAGAGATGAGACCTGGGATAGTGCAGCAGGAAAAAACATCCTGAAGATCACCCACAAAAAAGGGGGGAGCCCCAAAGGGTGATAGGCCCTGTGAAGGGGAAAACTGGAAAAAGCCATAATATGCAAAGAGTCAGGAAACTTGCAGGTCACACAGCCTTGGCTATAAATGTAAGAAAAGTAAAGTCCTGTTATACTTTGCAGGTTCAGGATGGGGAATTCCAGGGTGGGGTGTGTGCACAGATGCATGTGTAGAGGAGGGGGAATAAGGGTTCTTCTTATGAACAACTGGAATTATAAGCAAATATGTATGTAATATTAAAATAAAAATATTTTAAAATTCAGACAGGATTAGGAGAATTCATATTACCTATTTTACCTGAAATAAACAAAAAATTATCTTGGTGAGTCAATGCTTCAAAAACCCATTAAACATAAATGCTAATACTCCCTGGAAAAACCCACCTTAACTCACCCAGACCTTAAAAATTCTCATGTATCAAGCAACATGGGCTCATAATTTTAAAAAATATTCATAAAACACAAGAGAAATAAATAACCAAGAATGAAAAAATAAGTCAGCCAAATATGAAAGGATAATCTGACCCACAAAGACCTCAGATACTGGAATAACCATATATAGCATAAAGAACATGTTTACACTTATTTTGGAGTTCCCATCGTGCTGCAGCAGAAACGAATCCAATTAGGAACCATGAGGTTTCACTCAGTGGGTTCAGGATCCCACGTTGCCATGAACTGCGGTGTAGGTGGAAGACTTGGCTCAGATCTGGCATTGCTGTGACTCTAGCCTGGGAACCTCCATATGCCACAGGTATGGCCCTAAAAGGACAAAAAAAAAAAAAAAAGTTTATGTTTATAGACATAAAAAGAAGATATTGAAAATAGAACTAAAGAACAAAAGATGATAAAATGCCCAGGCAGACTTGAAGAACCAAACAGAACTTCTAAAAATAAAAAAAAGTACAATAGTCAAACTTTTTAAACTTGATATGTAGATTTATACAATTAAATTCAGCTGATGTGAGATATTATAAATAAATATAACATAAAAAGGTTACAAAGTTTTCTGATAATGGCAGACTAAATTACTAAGAGAAAGTCTCCCATCAAATATTATGAAAAATACTGTATGAAATATGAAAACCACCACCTTTAAGCATTAAAAATCTTCTAAAAAGTATCAAACTTGGAGTTCCTGCTGTGGCTCAGCAGAAATAAATGAACCTGACTAGAATCCACAAGGATGCTGGGTCAATTCCTGGCCCTGCTCAATGGGTTAAGGATCCAGCGTTGTTGTGAGCTGTGGTGTAGGTCGCAGACACAGTTTGGATCTAGCATTGCTGTGGCTGTGACACAGGCCAGCAGCTGCAGCTCCAATTCAACCCATAGCCTGGGAACTGCCATATGCCATGGGTATGGTCCTAAAAATAATAATAATAATAATAATAATAATAAGTACCAAGCTTTTCTGGGGGTAACTAAGCACTAAAGTTAGTATTGCTGCACTGTGAGAATTTGCCAACAGTAACACACATGAATTTGATTACTTGGCAACAAGGAGAGGCATAAGTCAAACCCAGAGCTTGTTAAAGCAAGGAGATTTGTAGGAGCTACTTCCCACAGTAAGCTGGGATTGAAAGGGCCCACACACCCAAAGGAAGGCTGAGCTAGAACGAAGCAAGTCCACCCCTACCCTCTACACCAATACCAAGTGTATTGAGGCAAGATGATTATCTTCGGTACTCAAAGAAATATCTGCTCACCAGGACACTGTATCCAGTAAAATTATCCTTCAAATGAAGGCAAAAATAAAAATAGTTTCAGGTAAATAAGAATGAGCAAATTCATCATCAGCAAGAACCTGTTCTAATGAAAACATTAATGGGTATTTTTCAGTAACAGGCAAAATAATACAAAGTGAAAGCTCAAAAACTAAAAAAAGGTAGGGAAGAGCGGTGGGAAATTAAGGGCAAAGGAAAGCATACATATGCAGGCAAATCTAAATGAAAATTGACTATAACAAAACAATAATTAAAGTTTCATGGTGTTTTTAAGCAATATTAATTTTCCCCAAATGGATGTAAATTAATCAAAATAACAGTGGAAAAAATAACAAAAATACTCCAACATATTATGTTTAAGATTAATCAAGAACACTTTAAATAAGGAAAAATAAATTTGTTAGGAAAATTAGGTACAAAGGGAACCAGATTTGCCCCTCAAAATAAAGTCTAAGAACAATACAGCAGTAATGGTCCAAAAAAAAAAAAAATTAATGGAAATGACCAACTAGTTTAGAAACAAACTCATGTGTATCCTATTCGAATCTGAGAATTACACTGATATTTCATTCCAGTAGGAAATCTATATGTTATTCAGTAAACTTTCTTGGCACAATATGTTACCTACTTGGGGGAAAAAAATACAAATTAAATGCTTATCTCACACTACACACAAAAATGAAATCTTTAGTACCAATGATTTAAACATGTAAAATCTTTAAAAAAAAAAAAAAAGTCCAAAAAGATTAAACCATCACACAGCAGCATAAACATCAGTTTTGGGGATAGACTTTATTTTTTACTTGTATTGGTTTTCTTTTAAAGTAGAATATTTACATTGAACATTATCAAAAGCAGAATCCATTCAAAGGATTACTCACTAATGAAAAAAATGGCATAGTTCTCAATGTTAAAGTACACACAGTTATGAGATGAGATTAACCTAAAATTGAATCAGAATGTTCTAGCACAAAATTAGTAAGTTGGAGCTAGAGGAAAAATGGAGTAGGAAGCAGCAGAAATCCATCTCCCTGCCTAGACAGCACCTGGCCTGATGGCATCTGTCTAATGCTAAGTACTTCAGAACTCTGGAGTCTACTAAAGAGGAAGGTTTCCAGAGGAAGGCTTGGAGTGTAAACTGTTGGGGTCAATTTCAGTTCCTAGTGCAGCAGCCTCTACCCACTCCCCATGACAGTTTATACCATGTAAGCATACTTAAAGCCACTGAAAACTACCATTAAAAATGTTCAAGATGGGGGAGTTCTTGTTGTGGCGCACTGGTTAACCAATCCGACTAGAAACCATGAGGTTTCAGGTTCAATCCCTAGCCTTACTCAGTGGGTTAAGGATCCAGTGTTGCCGTGAGCTGTGGTGTAGATCGCAGACGTGGCTCAGATCCCGTGTTGCTGTGGCTCTGGCGTAGGCCAGCGGCTACAGCTCCGATTTGACCCCTAGCCTGGGAACCTCCATATGCTGGGGGAGTGGCCCTAGAAAAGACAAAAAAAAAAGTTCCAGATGGTAAATTTTTACAGTGTATTTTACCAAAATTTTAAGAAGAAATTACCCCCAAAAAGTATATTAATATTTATTTCTAGCAATATTATTTATAATAGCCCCAAACTGAAAATAACAAAACAGATGCCTTTCAATAGATAAATGATTAGATAGATAGTGGTACATCCATATGATGTAATACTTTAACAATAAGATGGTACAAGCTATTGTTGCCACCTGAATGAATCTCCAGAGAATTATACTAAGTGATTAAAAAAAAAAAAGTTTTCCAAAAAACTTACATCCTGTATGATGTCATTCATATAACATTCTTGAAATGACAAAATTGTACAAATGGACACTAGATTAGTAACTGCCAGGTATTAAGGAAGGGGTGAAGGTAGGAGGGGAACAGGTGAGACTATAAAAGAGCAACAGGGGAGACCCCCTGTGGGATGTAAGTGTTGTGTGTCTTGACTGTACCAATGCTAATATCCTGAATGTGATATTGTTTGGCAAGAGGTTCCCACTGGAGAAAACTGGGCAAAGGGTACATGGAATCTCTCTGTATCATTTCTTACAACTGCATGTGAATTTATAGGTACTTTAAAATTAAAAATTTGAAACAGCATAACTGGTCATATTAACTAGCCAAATGAAATTCAGTTTTGATATATCTATCATAAATCAGTTATGACAAAACTCTTGCAATTATAGAATGTTTAATACTGTCATGTTGTCTTTCAAAGCAACCTTTGCAGAAGCAGAAAAATTACAAGAACACAATCTAGTCAATAGAAAAGAAGAAAATAGGATTCCTTGTGGCAAAATCATGCCCACAAATTGACAAAATAGAATAATGTTCATAAATCTACTCTTTACTTAAAAATGTACCTCAGGTCTAATCAAAGCATCAAATAGCTGAAAATTAAGGAACAGATGGTAACAACTTTGTAGCACATACTATTTAAGGTTGTCCTTCAGCAAAGGAAAATAAAATTACTTTTTTTTTTTTTTTGCTTTTTAGGGCCGCACCCAAGGCATATGGAGGTTCCCAGGCTAGGGGTCTAATCAGAGCTACAGCTGCCAGCCTACACCACAGCCACAACAACGCCAAATCAGAGCCACATCTGCAACCTACACCACAGCTCACAGCAACACCAGATCTTTAACCCACTGAGCGAGGCCAGATATCAAACCCAAAACCTCATAGTTCCCAGTTGGATTCATTTCTGCTGTGCCCTTTCTTTTCAATTTCGACCTTAATGGATTTGCTGGAAGATCTCAAAAGGATGTACATGTTCTGTACCAGGCATCATTAAAACTGAATGCTCATTGAAATTACCTACAAAACTTTAAAAACTGCAGTGCCTGGATCTTATCTACAGAGTTGCTGTTTTAATTGATTTGGGGTATAACCCAGGGCTTCAAAATTTTTCAAAGTTCTCCAGGGACCCTGATGTGCACAGTTGAAAACCAGTGCTTTAATGGTTACACCCAACCCCCTAAAATGATCTTATCGGTCCATGTTAAAGAGCTAGGCCTATTAAATTCTGATGAAATCATATCACCAAGATCATTTTCACATCCAATATATTAATAAGTGAGAATTATATTAATAGTCAACATGTGAGTGTTTCTGTATGCCAGAAATTGGAGTAAGAATTCTTTATACATTATCTCAGAGAATCACATCTCCAAGAGTAAAGATTCTTGGAGTACTGCCCATGGTCACAAGCCTCTACAGTCTATGCTCTGAGCTACTATGTGGTCATCAATGGCAGCAACTTTAAAAATCAGACTTCTCAAAAGTAGACAGCAAACACCTTAGGGATCTGGCAATGGCCAGTAAAATAGCAAATGCACATCCTGTATGAGTCAGCAATTCTACTTCCAAATATCTGTCCCAATAAAACATGTATATATTAAGTGATGTGTACAAGAATTTTTGTGGGATTATCAATGTTAATGGCAAAATTTAAAAACAAACTGAATGCCTGTCAATAAAGAAATAGCTAAATAAATACAGTAAAATGCTATTCAGCTGTTTAAAAATTAATTGATCTACATTTATTAACATGGACAGATTTCAAAATTTTGTTTAACTGACAAAAAAATATTAAAAGAACCATATAACACTACTTATCTAAAAACTTACTAAAGATACTACAATATGATACCTTCATCTACTTATAAGAAGAATACTAGTATATATTCCAACATTTTTGCTGAAACAGAAGAGAAGCCAATCAAACAAGTAACTGTCGTTATCAGACTGGGCAGGAGAGTGGGATTAGGACGTGAAGTTAGAAGGAAGATCAGGTTTATGTAAAATGCTCCAAAATTTAATTGTACAGCTCAATTAAAAAGTAATAAGTACATGCTGCAGGCACAGCCAAATAAAAGGAATAAATACAATGTTTTGAGATACTTATTAATTTATATCATTTTTATTAGTGTATTTGTTAATAGTACACATTTACAAAACATTAGTTTCAGCTCCTGGTAATGAAAGAATAGCCTATATCAGACTAACTCATAGACCAATAAAATCACAAATCCTGGACAACTTTCTAATTAAAAAAAAAAAAAGCCAACTATTTGAAGCCAACTGACCAAAAGCTGGCAGAAACAGTAGAGGATTCGACCAATGAAAGAAAACAAAAAACAAAAAACACTGGGCAAGATCCAAATTCAAACAGCTTTCCCCATGAGACACATCCCATTCTCAGAGATGAATAGAAAACAGAGCTAAGAAAGAAAACTATAGTCTCCTGGACTGAGATGAATGAGTTTGGGGCTACTGAAGCCACTGGAAAGTGAAGGAGAAATCCTGGAAAGGAAGAATCCACAAAAAAGAAGCCCCAAATCTATGTATAAGTGCCCTCCAACGTTTGAAAGAGCACTTCACAGGTCATACAGGATTCAAGATTCCATAAAATCTACTAAGGAAAATATGGCCGAAAAGCAGTAAAACACACTGTAGGAGAGACAAAGTTTAAAAACTGAGACTGTCCACTGACACCCCCAGAAAAAACATATCTTAGGAATAAAGACCACAAGCTAGTTCTAAGAAACAACTCTAGGATTAAGAACAAAACTGAAATAGAGTCACTTTAACGAAGCCTAAAACTAGTCTGTGACGATGTCAAGGTGATTTGCAAATAATTTAATTACATGTTAGAACAAACTCAACATCATTCAAAGGAAGAAAACAAACCACAGTCTCTAAGAAATATCATCCACAATGCTCAAGTTATAATTTAAAAAAAAATTATCAGACATGCAACTAAATGGGAAATGTGTCCGAGGTCAAGAGGGAAAGAATCTCTCAGTAGAAACTAACCCACAGATTACCTAGATTTTAGAATCAGCAATCAAAGATTTCAAAATAATAATGATGAATATGTCAACAATGGATATAACAAGTGAAGACATGGTAAATTTCAAGAAAGAGATGGAAACTGGGGGGTTTTTTTTAATGGAAACTTTAAAACTGAAAACATATTTTAATTTTTTTAAATCATAACATAAAATTAATACCAAATTAGATGTTGCAGGGAGAGATCAGTAAACTCAAAGGCAATTCAATAGAAATCACACAAATAGAGTGTGATGATTAATTTTATTTGTCAACTTCACGGGGCCAGCCCAGATATTTGGTCAAATATTATTCTGGATGTGTCTGTGAGGGTATGTTTGATGAGGCTGAGATTAACATTTAAACTGAGTAAAACAGACTGCCCTCCTATGCAAGTGGACCTTGTCCAACTGGTTAAAAAGCCTTAATAAAACAAAAAGGCAGACTCTCCTCTTGCCTGACTGCCTTTGAACGGCAACATTGACTTTTTCCTCCCTTTCGACTTGAACTGAAGCATTAGACCATCCTGGGTCTTGAGGCGGCCAGCCTTCAGTCAGCCACAACTGACTCTCCTGGTTTTCAGGCCCTTGGACTGGGATTGAAACCACCCCATTGGCCCTTCTGGGTCTCTAGCTTGTTGACTAACCCTGCAGATCTTGGAACTTGTCAGACTCCATCACTACATGAGTCAATTCTTTATAATAAATCTCCTTAGGTAGATAGATACATAGATGAGTAATGAGACAGAGAGAGAGAGCAATCTCCTATTGGTTCTGTTTCTGTGGAGAATCCTGACTAATACAGAAAGCACAGAGAATAAAGATTGAAAAAAATCAGAGCCTCAGTACCACATGACAGCATCAAATGTTTTTTCATACAAGTGAATTGAAGTCCTAGAAACAGATGAGGGAGAGCCTGAAGCTGAGAGTCCAAGAGTTTTCCTAATTTGATTAAAAACTGTACCCACAGATTCAGCAGGCACAACAAAACCAGCGCAAAGAAAACTACACCCAGGCAAAAACATACATAAAGAACAATTCTTAAAAGGAGTCAGAGAAAAAAGAAGACATATTAAACACAGAGAAGCAATAATAATAATAATATTGGCTGACTTCCCAATAGAAAGAATGGAATCCAGAAGATAATGGAATAGCATCTTTAAAAGTGTTAAAAGGATACAATGGAATACTATTCAGCTAATAAGAAGGAAATTCTGATACATGCTACAACAGGGATGAACCTTGAAAACATACTAAGTGAAACAATTCGGACATACAAGGACAAATATTATAAGATTCCACTTAGAGAAAGGGCCTAGAATAGGAAAATTCACAGACAAAGAAGTAGAATAGAAGTTATCAGGGATAGGCAAGGAGGGGATAAGTAGTCATTGCTTAATAGGCACAGAGTTTTCGTTTGGGTTGAGGAAAAAGTAGACATGGATAATGGTGACATTTGTTAAACAACACTGTGAAGGTACTTGACACCATTGAATTATACACTTAAAAATTGTTAAAATGATAAGATTTTATATTATGAATATTTTACCACAAGAAAAACAAGAAAAAAAAAAGTGCTAAAAGAAAAAATCTTGCCAACCCAGAAGTCCATATTCAATTAAAAAAAAGTCTTTTCAAAGTAAAGGCAAAATAAAGATTTTTTTTTTTTCAGATAATGAAAGCTGAGAAAATTTTTCATCACTACATCTAATGACAATACCAGAAAAGCTTCAGCATTCCAGGCTGAAGGAAATGATGCCAGAAAGAAATTCATATCTACTTATAGGAATGAAATATGTGAGCATGTATGAAAATGTGTAAGAAATTTAGGATAAACCTTATTTAGAAAGACATTCCGAAAAGCTGAAGGGGAATAAAAACCTACAAATTTTGCCCCTCAGAAGATAATCAAGTATAAAGCATTATCATTAACCAGCACCAACACACAATTTTATCTGAGGATTAAACAAATGGCTGAATATAAGATGGTATTTTTTGAAACTTTTTAAATCTAACTAATAGTTAAATTTTCTTTTAAATTCCCCATAGGTCAAAACCATTCCTTTTTGAAAAAAGAATGAATGAATGTATCACCTAACTTTCAAATACATTATTTATTCAGAGAACATTTCTTAGTAATTGGTTATGTAAGTGATAAAAAAAATCTAAGGCACATTATTTTTCCTAATTACAAGTATAACATACTAACATTTAGTCAAAGATAAAATTGCCATCCTACAAAACCTCTAGTACGCATTTCTATATAAATGTTCTGAAATAAAATTGGCAGTCTGAGGGCATGAATTCCTCTCCATGCCCCAAAACTCTACCAGGAAGAAATGTGATGGGGGAAACTGATTGACATACACCGCAGATGATTATAATGAGACAGGCAATAGCAACACAATTACAGAAAACAGCAACTGGACAAAAAACAGTAGTTGAGCAAAGGAGTATGAAATCCAATGCTGGAAGACAGAAAGCCCCTGGCAGAGTTCCCACCATGACTCAGCGGAAACGAATCTGACTAGTAGCCACGAGGGACACAGGTTCGACCCCTGGCCTCTCTCAGTGAGTTAAGGATCCAGCATTGCTGTGACCTGTGATGTAGGTCACAGACTTGGTTCAGATCCCGTGTTGCTGTGGCTAAAAAGTAGGCTAGCAGCTACAGCTCCGATTCAACCCTTAGCCTGGGAACCTCCATATGCCATAGGTGCAGTCTAAAAAAAAATAAAAAGAAAAGAAAAGAAAGCCCCTGGCATCTCTGAAACCCTGGCTGCAACTAAAACCAGGAGAACAGGCAGAAAACGTTAATAAGGAAAATTTAAATGCCCAAATTCCCTTCTTATGGCTGCAGAAAACATGAGGTGAACTCTTCAGAGAGGCTGAATCAAAAGGGTCCAAAATTAGCAGATATGGAGCACAGCTGGGAGCAGGTAGGGGGCTCTACCAAAAACAGAGTTTCACGTCAAAGTCTGATAAAGGCAAGATGACACTTCTGGCCTCTTTCCTTGTTCTGTTCCAGCTTACTCATCATTGCCCTGCCAGAGCTGTGAAGATTCCTCTAATTCAAAAGGAAAATGTATAGATAAATGATCATACCTCCCGCCTCGAGGTCAAATGCCTACCCTCATACACAAAGCTGCCAAAAGGCCTTTTTAGGTGTCTCACTTAGCAATATGAAAACTGTAGCTGGTCACTACATGAGGAAACAAGCTTACATGTCTTAGGATCTGAAACAAATAAACACAAAGTAAGACAGAGGAGGCAAAAACAGTAGATAAGAACAAGTTCTAAAACCATAGTATCCTAAAGCAGACAGTGAAAATACTGAGCTCATGAAATAAGAACATGACACTATTTTAAAAGCATTCATCACGGATCAATCTCTAGAAATTAAAAATATGATGGAGTTTCCATTGTGGCTCAGCAGTCATGAGCCCAACTAGTATCCATGAGGATGCCAGTTCAATCCCTGGCCCAGATCACTGGGTTAAGGATCCTGAGTTGCCATGAGCAACATGAAGACATGGCTTCTGGTCTGACAAGGCTGTGGCTGTGGCAGAGGCTGGCAGCTGCCACTCCAATTCAGCCCTAGCCTAGAACTTTCATATGCTGCCTGTGTGGCCCTAAAAATCAAAAAATAATAATAATATTTTTTTAATTATAAATTCATTAGAAAGAAACATTTGAGGTAGTTCCCATGGTGTCTCATTAGTAATGAACCTAACTGGTATCCATGAGGACACAGGTTTGATCCCTGGCCCCATTCAGTAGGTTAACTGATCTGGCATTGCCATGAGCAATAGTGTAGGTCAGCAGCTACAGCTCCAATTTGACCCCTAGCCTAGGAACTACCATATGCTGCAAGTGTGGCCCTAAAAAGCAAAAACAAAAACAAAAACATAAACAAAAAAAAAAGGAAAGAGAGTGGTTTGGAAAATAAAACTGAAGAAACTTCCCAGACAGTAGAAAAAAAGGTAGAGATTTTTAAAAGGTGGGGGGGGGGACTTTTGAAAAGGACACATGGGATTAAAGCACAAGATTCAACATCTAATTAATAGAAATTAGAATAATATAATACAGAAGAGGTAGGAGGAGAAATTATTACACAATTTCTTTTTAATTTCTCCAAAAGAGAAGCACATGAATTTTCAGAGGGAGAGCCCAAAAGAGGAGTATAATGAGTACAAAAAGACCCATCACAAGATAGACCCAACCCAAGATATCACTGCACTAGCAATTAAGAACTTCTTTCCAGAAGTTCTTGTCATGGCACAGGGAAAACGAATCCAACTAGGAACCATGAGGTTGTGGGTTTCATCCCTGGCCTCACTCAGTGGGTTAAGGATCCAGCGTTGTCATGCGCTGTGGTGTAGGTCACAGATGTGGCACGGATATGGTATTGCTGTGGTTGTGGCTGTTGCCAGTAGCTGTAGCTTCAATTAGACCCCTAGCCTGGGAACCTCCATATGCTGTGAAGACAGCCCTAAAAAAAAAAAAAAAAAAAAAAAGGCTTCTTTCCAAAAAAGAAAAACACACCACAAAGAAATGGGAGTTAAAATGCCCAGTGGACTACATAGCAGCAAGACTAGACTAGAAATTAGAAGATAAAGCAATTTCTTCAGAAACCTAAGTGAAAGTGATTTCCTATCTTGCATAAACAAAATGAGGGAGTAAAACCAGAGGGAAAAAAATGGTATTCAGGAAACAATTTGATATTGGAGAGAGGAAAGGGGAATTTCAATATGATGGGGAGGAGAAGGCCAGAAATGGCTCCAAGGCAGGCTTGGGGAGCACCCAACTCCCCACCCCAATCTTCCTCCCAGGTGGTGTGTCTGCTGGGAACACAAAGCAGAACTGCCAGGTGAGCTGACTTGCTTGCCTGATAGAAAAGCTCTACAACAAGTTCCATGGGAAAGATTTCAAGGCAGATTTCGTGATGGGAGCATGAGAATTACAAACTCTCACACTCCCTGCTTCCCTACATACACCCATTTTTTTTCTCCTTCCGGGCTCCTAATATTACAGCTTTCAGTGGCACATGAAATTTATCTTGAATATAATATTACGAAGAGCTGATCCATATTACACTTACACACTTGCTATGACAGATAATGATTTTTTTTATACAACTTGGTTTCCGTGAAGTTAATGATTCCTCATTTTTCCATTTGATTATATTATATTCATAGATTACTTCATAAAATAAAAAATTTTAAAAACATGTAGTATATTTTTATTATTTCTTTGTTTTATAGATAAATATGTAGCCATGATTTCTTTTTTAAAATAGACATATAAAACACAGATACCTATATATATATTTATAACCTCATTTTTCACTTTTTATTATTAGATTTGATCATTAACAGACATCAGTCTTTATAACAATTACTAATTACTTTAAAGAATTTCATTACAAGAATATGTGATTATTTACTCATATTCCTCTGCATTAGACATAAGTTTTTTAAATATTTTATAATATTTTATGTTTTTCCTTTTTCCCTTTTTTAATTGAGGTAAAGTTAATGTATAATATTACATAAGTTACAAGTATACAAAACAGTGATTGTACAATTATTTAAGGCTATACTCCATTTATAGTTATTACAAAATACTGGCTATATTCCCTATGTTGTATAATATATCCTTACAGCTTATTTTTATACATAATTTTTTATATTCTTAATAATGCTCACTGAGCACCCTCCTACATAAATCTTTAATGACAAATTCCAAGAAGTAGAATGGGTTTAAGGCTTTTGATCTATACTACTTAGCTGTCCTCCAAAATTTCTGAAAATTTACGTTTGTACCTACAATGTATTATCTTCATTTTCCTACATGCTTACCAGCAGTAACATAATATTTTTTAACTTTTTCACCAAGTAAGACGGAAGAGACTTAACATGTACACATCTTAATTTGAATGTCTCTGTTTGTTATACGACTTTTGACCTTTATTCTATTGGGGCATTACATGTATTTGTGTGACTTTTATTTTGGCAAAACTCTTCAGAGATTAAGGATATGTACCCACTGTCATATTCAGGACAAGCGGGGGGTTTTTTCGCTGTCTTTTTTTTTCAAGTCTTAACTCTTCTGCAGTCACGATTTTGTTTTTCCTTCTCATATACTTAGAACATAGATAGGTCTTCTTCGGCTCAAGGATCAGTATGATTCATGTTGACTTATGTTTTCTTCTCTCTATCTGAGCGGGTGGTATTACAGTTTTATTGTTAGTAATTATTTTAAGTAACCTAAAAGGGATCCTTTAGCAATACTTCTATAAAAGCATGAAAAAACGGGGGGGGGGGGAGCCTCAGGAATATAAAGGTGGCTTAAGATCAACTAACTTCCTATCTATTATTTAACTAAAATATTTCCACATACAAGTTTTCTGCTTAAATAGAGGTACTATATGGACCAAAAGCAATGTAACACTTTCAGGTATATATGCTAACACAGCTTAATTGTGAAAAGTTTTTACTCACTTGTGGTCATGATGTTAGGAGGGCAAGAGGGTATTCCATGATCTACTGCCCATCTGTAGGCTCCTTCTCCAACTAAAAAGCTAACAACAGAAAAATTATTCTTTTAAAAATTCAGTGTCATCTTCTCCTAAATATTCAACAAAGTAATATAGTAAGGCAACTGGAAAAGTTTTGCAATAACTCAAAATAATAATATGCCTATAATGCCAAAAAAATTCTTTTAATTTTTTTACCCCAAGGTAGAAATTTTACAATTGGAAATGGTACCATATCATTTGCAATAACTCACAAGTAAAATTGGCAAAATGCAACATAAGAAGTAAAAATAACTGATTTCCCAGTGGAAAATATTAAGATTTATCTTGGATCAACATGGTTCTCAGTGTACACACAAGATCTATTCAATCAGGTTAAGAGCCAAAGCTTAAGTCAGTGTCTTCAGATGTGGTATTCTTTTACTTTTTTAATTTATTATTATTTGCTTTTTAGGGCCGCACCTGTGGCGTATGGAAGTTCCCAGGCTACACTGTAGCTACATTTGCTGGCCTATGCCACAGACACAGCCTCAGCCTCGCAAGATCCAAGCCATGGTCTGAGACCTACACCACAGCTCACAGCAATGTCAGATCCTTAACCCACTGAGCAAGGCCAGGATGAACCCGCACCCTCATGGATACTAGCCAGGCTTGTTACTGCTGAGCCACAAAGGGAACTTCCCAGATGTGGCATTCTTGCCTCATCTAACACCTGGATCTACCCAAAATGAGTGGGGTACATCCGGAGATGGCCAAACACAATGATACATGCTTACATTTCTAAGTGTCGATGCAATAAAAATATACATATGACTCTCAGAATCATTTTTACTGTGGTAAGCAGTGCGGTGTGTCCCCAAAATAATTTTTTTAAGCCCTAAACTGCAAGTTTTAACATAACAAAATGAATAAAAGGATACTTTTAGCTAACTGAAAGACTTCCTTTAAAAGATTTTGAATAGCCTGCAGGATAATTAACCAGCCAATTCCCCAACACAGTAATAGCAAGCAGTTACCAGAGTAATCAATCACTTCATCTCCTTCCACAGCCAACTTCTTAAAGATCTCAGCCAACTAGTAATGGATTCCTTGAACTTGTGCCTACTCATTAGTTTCCTGCTCCCTATATTTTATCTCTGTTCTTCTAATCATTCCAACACTAAGGACTCAAAGTAATACATATTGAAGTCTTTAGATTTGATTATTAATAAGATCAATGACAGATTAAAAAAAAAAAAAAAAAGCTTAAGCAATTACTTAGAAACATATCCAAATGGTTCCAATGAGAAACTAAATGGTTTAGCCCAGTAAATGTTTTCCAATATATATAAAACAGTGGGAATGGAAGGAACCTTAAAAAAAAGAGAGAGAGGAACAAGAAAGCCAACAAGAGTAAACAACTGGGAGTTCCTGCTGTGGCTCAGCAGATTAAGAACCCAACAGATAGTTCATGAGGATATGGATCAATCCCTGGCCTAGCTCAGTGGGTTAAGGATCCACTGTTGCCGCAGATCAGGGTTGTTGAGGTGTGGCATAGGTCGCAGATGTGTCTGGGATCCAGTGTTGTTGTGGCTGTGGTGTAGGCCTGCAGCTGCAGCTATGATTCAGCCCCTAGCCTGAGAACATCTAAACACCACAGGTACAGCCATAAAAAGAAAAAAGAGAAAGAAAAAGAAAAAAAATAAACAACTGTACCTCTTCAAACTTCTATTTTTTAAAAAATTTCTAAAGGACTCCAAAAATAGAAAACAATTTCACCTTTTCCTGTATCAAATGAAGACCACTGCAAAAAAAAGCTGTCACATAAAGGTCAAATGGAAGATTAGCTGAGGTTTGGCTGCAAGCTGAACTGTCCTGATGGCATTTGTAGCACTAAAAAGACTTTGATATAAGAAATAACCTTTCTTCATCTGAAGCTGTAAAAGAGATGATGAACTAGTAAATTAAATGATCAGGACAGAAGTTTGCAACTGAATCTAGTATTCTCAGCATACTCACTGGTCATTTGGGATTCAATCCCAATATGTGGAACCAGAAGTATTTTATAAAATATTCTTAGCTTTATTTTTCACTTCTTAATCATTCATAAGTTTTATTCTAAATAAAATCCATTTGCTATTTTCTGCTATGCAAGTTTTTAAGTACCTGAGGCATTTTACAATATTCACAGGAAGGTGAATATCTAGATGTCAACTTATCCATAAGAATAAGGAATATGTGACCTTCACTTACTACCAAAAATCCCTTGTCTAGTAGACAAAATGGCATATAACTGCTCTTGGAATCATTTTAAAATGCTATAAAGCTTCACGGGCTTTTGCTAAAAACTATACTATCAGAAAGAAAGAAAGAAAGAAAGAAAGAAAGAAAGAAAGAAAGAAAGAAAGAAAGAAAGAAAGAAAGAAAGAAAGAAGGAAGGAAGGAAGGAAGGAAGGAAGGAAGGAAGGAAGGAGAAGGAAGGAGGAAGGAAGGAAGGAAGGAAGGAAGGAAGGAAGATTACTTTCCAGAACATTAAATACAGCACCAATTCAAATTTTTCTCAAATATTCTTCTGACTCTCCAGGGAGGAAGCTTTTAGAGACATTTCACCTCAATTCATTAGCCAGTCCATTGACTCTACCTTTTTAGCACATCCAGAATCTGACAGCTTCTCACCACCTCTACTGCCCCCACCTTGGTCTGAGCCTCCATCACCTGTTACCTGGATTGTTGCAGTGGCACCATCACTTCCATGATGCCTTGCTCTATCCCCTGGCCCAGTCTAATCTCAACACACCAGCCACAAGTCCTTTCAGCACACAAGTCACATAATAACACTCCTCAGAATTCTACAAAACCTCTCATGAGGACTATAGCGTAAAACTCGGTGTCTTCCGCAGAATCCACAGGCTCCCAAGTGATCTGACACACTCTGTGCCCTCCTCACCTCATTCTGCACCCTCTTGCCCCCTTGCTTACTCTACTCCTGCCTCTTGTGAAAACACAAAAACATGCCAAGGGGGTTCCTGCCTCAGGGCCTTCACCCAGAATGTTCCCTCTGCCAGGATCTTCCCTATTTCCCAAATGGCAATTAGGAAATTTAAATACATCTCCTTGATGAGGCCTATTTAAAATTGTACCCAAAAATATGGGAAAAGAATCTTAAAAAAAAAAAAAAAGAATGGATGTGGGTACATGTATAACTGAATCACTTTATTGTATACCACAAAGTACCACAACATTGTAAATCAACTATAATTCAATAAAACTTTAAAAAAATGAAAGAAAAAACTGTACCCAGCACATGGCACTCCCCTACCCAGGATTCTCCATCCCTCTCACTCTGTCCTTTCTACATTTCTTTTCTTTTTTCCACCTTCTCACATAATATATATTTTATAACTTAATGTTATCTCTATTGTTTATATCTATCTCCCTCAAGTAAACTATAAGCTTCATTAGAGCAGGATGTTGGTTTTTCACCAGTATCCATATACCGCAAGCATTCAGAACAGTGCCTAAAGCACAAAGCATTAAATAAACATTTGCAAGGTATTAAAATAGTAAACAAAGGTGTCAAAATTCACTAAACGACAGCATTTTCCTTGTACTATGCTTACCTTAATGTACATTAAAGCAAGTCTGAAGTATATGAAACAATAGCAACTCTACTGAAACCAGCACCAAAGTGGGGGGACTAAAAATGGTAACAAGCTGACCTTTAAGTGCTGCTCAAGCACTAGCCACAGCCAAACACCCAGAAACACAGTGATGTCGATTACAATCATATGGACAGGGACCACCCATTTTCAAAGAACTATGACACTATAATCATAAAAAATGTGTAACTGAATGATTCAGAAAGCTCTCAAAACTGCTTAAAATACTTTATTCTGGATGAGAAAGAGTAGAAAAATGACAGCTATTCTTTGTATATTTGCTGTTTTGACCCTGACTCAAGACAGCCTTCATCTGCCCGTTCCCAGCCCAGGGATCAGATCCGAGCTGCAGCTGCAGCTTAACTGGAGCCCTAGACCACTGTGCTGGGCCAGGGATTGAACCTGTGTTCCAGCACTCCCAAAATGCCACCTATCCCCATTGTGCCACAGCAGAAACGAGAGCTGCTTCTTTGGACTTAACAGATTTCTATTTTACCTATCATTTCTTTATTTATCATAAATACACAAAATTGAAGAAAGACAAATTGGTGGCACAAAGTGTAAATAAAACAGAATTCGCTGTATGTGGAAATAAGATATAATAACCAAATTAAATAATAAGGATTGAACTCTTTTTAAAATTTTTATTATAAAAATTTTCAAACATACACATTACAGAGAAGAGTATAATGAACTCACTGGATCATCACCCTCTTTCATCAATTATTAATACACTGCTTATCTCATTCATTTATACACCCATCTAGATTTTGAAGTAAAATCCAGCTATCATATAACTACAATTATAAATATTTTAGCATGCCTCTAAAAAATGGCTTAAAAAAAACTTAACCACAACATAACCAATTGACAACTAAAGAAATTAACAATACATCCTTAGCAGACTTCTCATTGTGCCTCAGCGGTTAACGAACCCAACCAGCATCCATGAAGCCAGATCCCTGGCCTTGATCAGTGGGTTAAGGATCTGGCATTGCCATGAGCTGTGGTGTAGGTCACAGACAAGGCTCAGATCTGGCATTGCTGTGGCTGTGGCATAGGCTGGCAGCTATAGCTCCAATTTGACCCCTAGCCTAGGAACTTCCATATGCCGCAGGTGCAGCCCTAAAAAGACAAAAAAAAAAAGCATCTTTAGAATCAAAATGCCCACTATAGTTTTTCTGTTTTTGTTTTGTTTTTTTAAACTATTACAAGCATACAGAGAACTTCCTAATATGTGAAAGGTTTCCACTTCTGCACAAGACAGAGTAACAGGGAACACATTTATATTCTTGCTTGAACCAATGGGGGGAAAAAAAAGGTAGGCAACACAAGTTAGTGATCCTTGATGGAAAGGAAACAATCAAGGTAAACCTCATGATGGCCCAAGCTTACTGCCTGGAGAGATTCGGGGTCACAACAAAGGAACAGGAACTCAGGCAGAGCCCTGCAGTCTCTCTGAGTTGAAGACAGAGAGCTGGGCATCCAGACAACCAAAGAGAAAAGGGCTGCAGAGAGAAAGGACTGAAGAAATCTGCAGAGCTCCCCTCTAATCTTCAACTGACTAGAGATCAGTGCATGTTTAAGAGGAAATTATCCAAAGCCTGGGAAAGAATAACATGAAAGTTTTAGAGGAAACTATTACCAAGTTCATACAGGACGAGAACCAGCTCCTGTTCTTACCAGTCAAAGTAAAAAATCTCATTCTAGTTGCATCTGTTAGAGTATTTAGAAGGGTTCTTCCCAACAGCAAAGTAAAATTAGCTCCAGGCTAAATGCTTCTCTATTGTGTGTAACAAAGTATAAAGCAAGACCTGAAAAGATGAAACTGTCTCTAAATAAATTAACCACATCCTAGAATTAAAATACAAATATCCAACACTAAATAAGGCAAAACTCACAATGTCTGGAATCCAATAAAAAGTTACCAAACATGCAAAGAAGCAGGAAAATATAACATAATGAGAAAAATCACTCAACCGAAAAAACCCAGAAATGACAAAGATGAGAGAACTAGTAAACAAAGATATTAAAACATTTACTATAATTCCAAAAAACTACAAGAAAAATTAAACATGTTAAGTAGATACATGGAAAAGATGCAAATTGAACTTCTGGAGATGAAAAACCACAATGTCAGAAATGAAAAATAAACTGGATGGGATTAACAGATGATTAGATATTGCCAAAAAAAATAAGCAGTGAACTTGAAAACAGTAATGGAAACTATTCAAAATGAAACAAAAAAAAAATGAGTGGATGGAGTTCCTGTTGTGGTTCAGTGGTTAAGAAATCTGACTAGGAACCATGAAGTTTCGGATTCAATCCCTGGCCTTGCTCAGTAGGTTAAGGATCTGGCGTTGCCGTGAGCTGTGGTGCAAGTTGCAGACGTGGCTGGATCCTGCATTGCTGTGGTTGTGGTGTAGGCCATCAGCTACAGCTCCAATTAGACCCCTAGCCTGGGAACCTCCATGTGCCAAGGGAGCGGCCCTAGAAAAGGCAAAAAGACAAAAGGAAAAAAAAAAAGAAAAAGAAAAATGAATGGAAAGAATAAACAAATGATCGATGATCTGCAAGACCCCTACAAGAGGTCAAATATATGTGTGACTAGCATCCTGGAGGATAGAAGAGAAGAAAGGATCAGAAAAATTATCTGAAGAAATAATAGCCAAATTTTTTCAAAATTTGATGAAATATATATCCCTACATATCCAAGGAACAAAATGAACCCAAACCAAAAACTACAAGAAAACTTCAGACCAATCTCTCTCATAAACATAGATGCAAAAATTCTTTACAAAATATTAGCAAACTAGATCCAAGAACATATAAAAAGGATGATACATTATAACCAAGCAGAGTTTAACCCAGGAATACAATTCACTATAACCAAGTGGGATTTACATCAGGAATGCAATGTTGCTTGAACAGTTGAAAATCAATCACTATATTAACTAATTAAATTTTAAAAATTATAAGATAATCTTAATAGATGCATAAAAGCATTTGAACATATACAAAACAATATCCATCCCTATTAAAAATTCTCAGGAGTTCCTGCTGTGGCGCAATGGATTAAGAATCCAACTGCAACCGCCTGGGTCACTGCAGAGGTGCATATTCAATCCCTGGTCCAGGAACTTCCATATGCCATGGGTGCAGCCATTAAAAATAAATAAATAAATAAAATAAAAAAATAAAAAACACTCTCAGAACATTAGGAAAAGAAGGAACTTACTCAACATGGTAAAGAGCATCTATGACAAACCTACAGCAATCATCATACCTAATGGTGAAAGGCCAAATGTTTCCTCCCTAAAGTTACTAACAAGGCAAGGATGTCCACTCTCACACTTCTATTTCACATTGCATAGGCAGTGCTGGCCAATGTAATAAGGAAAAAGAAATTAATTAAAGGAATCTAGATTAGAAAGGAAGAAGTAAAACTATCTTTATTTCCAGAAGACACAACTACTTATGTGGAAAATCTTATGGCATCTATAAAACCAGTAAGAGAACAAATGAATTTAGCAAATTCCCAAGACAGAATATCAATATAATAAAAATCAATCATATTTCTATATTGGCAAGGAACAATTGGTAATTAACTTTTTAAAATATACAATATATCACAGCATCAAAAAGAAACACAAGTATAAATTTCATAAAACCTGTGCAAGACCTATATACTAAAAATTATAAAAGCTGTTCGGCTAGGTTAAAGATCTTAAAAAATGGGTAAGTTACAAACATAAGCAAAATTCCAGCAAGCTATTCAAAGAAGTTGAGACTAATTCTAAAATTCAGGTGGGAGGGAGTTCCCACTGTGGCTCAGTAGGTTACAAACCTGACTAGTATCTATGAGGATGGAGGTTCAATCCCTGGCCTCGCTAAGTGGATTAAGAATCTGCATTGCCATGAGCTTTGCTGTAGGTCGCAGAAGCAGCTCTGATCCCATGTTACTTTTGCTGTGGCTATAGCCAGCAGCTGCAGCTCCAATACAACCCCTAGCCTGGGAATTTCCATATGCCACAAATGCAGCCCTGAAAAATCAAAATAATAATAATAGTAAAATTCATATGGGAGGAGTTCCCGTTGTGACTCAGCATAATGAACCCGACTAGTACCCATGAGGATGCGAGTTGGATCCCTGGCCCCGCTCAGTGGGTTAAGGATCCAGTGTTGTCACAAACTGCGGTGTAGGCTGCAGGCACAGCTCAGATCTAGCATTGCTGTGGCTATGGTGTAGGCTGGAAGCTGCAGCTCTAATTTGATCCCTAGCCTTGGAACTTCCATATGCTGTGGGTGCAGCCCTAAAAAAATAAATTAATTTTAAAAATAAAAATAACTTAAAATTGAAAAAAATAAAATTCATATGAAAACGCAAAATGCTTAAAATGGTCAAAGCAATTTTGAAAACAAAGAACAAAGCTGAAGAACTATGCATATAAGAAAATCAGGTAGCTAATTTCAGACAGTTGTAGAGGCATCATTCTGTGAAATCATTTTAATGGCCATCACATTTTCCCATATATTTTATCTTTGTAAAATACAAACATATTGCACATATCCCCTCTAACAATTGCCTCATCCTGTTCCCCCCTTCCTCCTTTCTAGAGGTAATTACAGTGAGTCTGGTAACTTTCTTTCCAGAACTTTTTTGTACATCTAAAAAGAAAGAGTACTAGCATACCTCAGAGATATTGCAGGCTCAGTTCCAGACCACCACGATAAAGCAAATATCACAATAAAGCAAGTCACATAAATTTTCTGGTTTCCCAGTTCATACAAAAAGTATGTTTATACCATACCACAGTCTGTAAAGTGTGCAACAGCACTATGCCTAAAATAACACTGTAGATACTTTAGTTAAAAATAGTTTATTGCTAAAAAATGCTAACCATCGTCTGAGCCTTCAGCAAGTCATGGCAGTAACATTAAAGATCACTGATCACAGAGTACCATAATAACTACAATAATAATGAAAACATTTGAAATATTGTGAGAATTCCAAAATGTGATGCAGAGATATGAAGTGAGCAAATGCTGCTGGAAAATGGCACCAATAGACTTCTTCAAAGCACAACTGTCACTAAACTTCATTTTTTAAAACTCTCAATATCTGTGAAGCTCAACAAAATGAAGCATGACTGTACTGTATATGTTTAATACTACAAAGGAATGCAGAAGAATGAGAAAAGCTTAAACTCAGGACGATTGGTACCTAGGGGCAGGGGCGGAGGTAGGGTCAGAGTATGGACATAAGACAGCAGAAAGGATAAGGATGTCATTAGAAAGGGTTAAGGCAGAACCTCCTTGCCTGCACTCTTGCACTTCTCACAAGCATCTTATCTTAGTAAATCTATTTCTTGCCTATCACTTTGTCTCTCGCTGAATTCCTTCTGTGCTGAGGCACAAAGAACCTGAACTTGAGCAGGTCCAACACCTGGTAAGTGAAAAACTGTCCCAATCTGGGTTTAGGCTGGGTTTGCATCCTGGCACATGGGTTCAAGTCCCAACCTGGGTTCTGGCTAGCTTCAAGTCATAAAAGCTGTCAATTTAACTTGTCTGTGTTGTTCAACTTGAACAACATCCACAGCCACATCCACCATCACCCTTAGGAACCTATCATCCTCCCTGACTCATCCTATAAGACTCTGCTGAAACACCATATTTCTTATCCTCTCTTGACCCCAGCACCTCCTTACACTGTGCAACCACCGCACTGAATCCCTGGCAGTGGTGTCTGCAGAGGGCTACTAGTGCCCAAGAGCCCCCAGTCCCTTCCTGGGGAAATAAGTACTCTGAGAAGCAGATGCCAAGACAGGATTGTTTTGAGGGAAGAGGCTTTCGAGAGAGAAAATGCAGCCATTGAATAGTGATGTCCATCTGATCCCAAGCGAGGCCTCATGACAACTAGCCTCTCACCAGCCTGCCAGGCTGCCAGGCTGCTAGGCTGGGTTGCCTCTTCTCTGGGTTTGAGTATCCCTGGGAATATGAGGTCCAACCCTGAAGGATGTACCATGGGTGCATGGTGCATCCTACAGCATCACTGTTACACCAAGATTTTTCTTTTCTTTTTTGGCTGTGCCTGTGGCATGTGGAGGTTCCCAGGCCAGGGACTGAAGCTGTGCCACAGCAGTGACCCCAGCTACAGCAATGACAATGCCAGATTCTCAACTGCTAGGCCACCAGGGAACTTCTTTTCTTTCTCTTCTTGATAATGGTGGTAGTGGTAGGAATGTTGTATAATTCAATCAATAAGTAAAGGTTGAAAATATTATGTTTGTATCAAAAGAAATTTGCACAGATTTTCAAGATTAAGTGAGAGAAGTCTGTAAAGTTTAGTGCTGGTTTCTGGATGTTTGGATTTAGACTTTCAGACCCTCAAGTATATGAGTTCTTAAAATTATTTGAATAATTAAAACATATATAAATAATTTTTTTAAAAAAGGGTTCAGTCTACAAAAGGCCACAATTTCATAACATTCTACTTCCATGAAATATCAACAACAGGCAGATCCACAGACACGGATAGCAAATCAGTGGTTGCCAGGGGCTGGGGGAGGGGAGCATGACCGCTTACTGGGTACCAGATTTCTTTCTGGGGTGATGAAAATGTCAAATGGATGAAATTAGGTAGTCATGACGGTTGCACAACATTGTGAATGTTCTAAAAGCCACCCACTGTACACTTTAAAACTGACTACAGTGGTGAATTTTATGCGATTTTTTTCCTCAATGAAAAATAATCAAATTAAAAAAAAAAAAAAGAAGGAAAGAAAGGGTTCAGTCTGGGCAGTTTCAAATCCCTTGATAATATTTTATTTTGTAACCTGGGTGGGGGGAAAACAGGTGTTCATCACATTAATTTGTAAATTTTTAAGACATAAATTAAACTGAACAAATACACCATTCAGCAAGCTGATTTTTTTACTCCACAAAATAAAGATCTATGCATGTTCCTATGTATATATAAATGTTTCTCTTTTTTATGCTATAGAGAACAGTTTAGTTAACCATTGATGGACAAACTTAGGTTATTTGCAGTTTTATATACCACAGTTGCTACAAGCTTCTTGTGCTATACGGGCCTTCCTCTGGACACATGAAGGTGTTATCTCTTAAGACAGAACTGGTAGAACTTATTTACAAAATAAAAACAGACTCAAAGATTTTTGACACTAAACTTATGGTTACCAAAGGGGAAACACTGAGGGGAGGGATGGATTGGGAGAATGGGATTGGCAAATATACACCACCATATACAAAATCGATTGGTGACAAGGACCTAATATTTAGCTTAGGGAAATCTATTCAATACTCTGTGATAGCCTATATGGGAAAAGAACCTGAAAAAGAATGGATATAGAACTGCTAGAGCACACAGGATGTGCATTTTCAATCTTTCACTTACAAATAATATTAAAATGTCTCTCAACTGGCTGTATCGATTTATGTTCCCACCACTAATAGGACAAAAAACCTGTTTTTTTCCACACCCTCAACAATACTGGATATAATCAGTCTTTGTTAATTTTGCTACTCTAAATAAGGTGATGATATCATCTCATCATTTTAATTCCCAATTCTTTGATCACTATTATGACTGTGCACCTTTTCATGTATTTATACTCCATCAATATTTTCTTTTCTATAAATTGTCTATTCGGGAGTTCCGGTCGTGACACAGTGGTTAACAAACCCGACTAGGACCCATGGGGTTGCCGGTTCGATCCCTGGCCTTACTCAGTGGGTTAAGGATCTGGCATTGCTGTGAGCTGTGGTGTAGGTCACAGAGGCGGCTCGGATCCTGCACTTCTGTGGCTCTGGCGTAGGTCGGTGGCTACAGCTCTGATTAGACCCCTAGCCTGGGAACCTCCATATGCCTCAGGTGTGGCCCTAGAAAAGACCAAGAAAAAAAAAAAATTGTCTATTTGTATCCTTTACCAATTTTTAAAATTTAAAGTTTTTTTCTTATTGATATTTATAATTCTTAAGCACCATAAATACTAATCTTTTGTTTAATGTCTATGCTGCAAACAATTTTTCTCAGTTTGAAAGGCCATTGTCTTTTAATTCAGATCATGTATCTTTAATTGTATTAATAGCTATATGTTTTCACCTGTCATGTATGAATATTTAGCCTTATTTTTTAATCTTAATAATGTCTTTGCTACCCCACAGTCATAAGCATAATCGCTCCTATTTTTTCCTAAAATTTTCATAGTAGGTTTTTTCACTTTCAAGTTTGAACTTTTTTTTTTGTCTTTTTGTTGTTGTTGTTGTTGCTATTTCTTGGGCCACTCCCGCGGCATATGGAGGTTCCTAGGCTAGGGGTCAAATCGGAGCTGCAGCCACCGGCCTACGCCAGAGCCACAGCAACTCGGGATCCGAGCGGCGTCTGCAACCTACACCACAGCTCACGGCAACGCCGGATCCTTAACCCACTGAGCAAGGGCAGGGACCGAACCCGCAACCTCTTGGTTCCTAGTCGGATTCGTTAACCACTGCGCCACGACGGGAACTCCTGAACTTTGTTTTTTTTAACGGTGTGACTCGGGATTTTAATATTTTTCCACTAGGTAGCCACTCATTCCAACACAATGTACCTAATACAGCACCATTTTTCCCCACAACACTTTGAGATGACATCATTATCACAGTCTAACTTCATTTATATACTAGGTCTGCTCCTAGACGTCCAGTACTGCCCTAATGATCTTTTTACATATCTCTGTACCTAAATCAATCCAACTCTTTGATCTATTTCAAAATTGTCTTGGCTATTGTTGTACACCTGTTTATTCCATGTAAGTTTGAGAATCTGCCTGGTAAATATCATGAGGAGCAGGGGGATTGGGATTATGATGTGTCTACAGATCAACTTTAAAATACTTTTCAGAGTTTATGCTATTTTTCTTATCAACTAAAACAAAGGCATTGCTTCCTCCCTCCTGGACAAGGTTCTTCTAAATTGGTTTACTTAGATTGAACTACACTTTACATATAACAGCACATGTCGGTAAAGGAAAAGAGCCATGCTGAAAATCAACACTGAGGAGAATATAAACCCAGAGATCATGTTTTTATACCTGTTACTCCCCTAAAAACGTATAGATAGTAGGACTCTGTACATGTACTAAACAAACATTTAGTAAATTTTGGGTTGATGACTTCATACCAATCAAACAAATTAGCATGACTTTAACATCAACTATGAGAAGAGTATGTGTAAAGTTTTTAAAATCACTTTTCCTACTTTTAGAGTTATAAGTAAACTTAAGGATCCGGTGTTGCTGTGACTGTGGTGCAGGCCAACAGCTGCAGCTCCAATTTGAGCCCTTAGCTGGGAACTTTCATATGCAACAGGTGCAGCCCTAAGAAGCAAAAGAAAAAAAAAAAGATAAAGATACCTTGAATATGTTTGAAGGTTAGAAGGTTTCAAGATTTTTCAAAGCTATATTAATTTATTTTCTATGACTTGAAATTAAAACAGTTGAATAGAAAGGTCCCTATAGAACCATTATCACAACTTTCAACACAGGATACTAATGGAAACTTAACAGCCAAGCATGCTGAAAACATATGGTGTGGATTATAAGACAGTATTGAGGCATATTTGTTAATATTATTAGGCATAGGATGGTGATTACATTTTGCAGAGAAATTTGTAAAACTATTTAAGGGTTAAAAACGATGGTGAAGATTTAAAATACTACAGGAAAGAAAGTGCATTTGAGACAGAGGAAGGGTAAAAATACTGTTAATTATTGGAGCTGGATGACAGGTTCATGAGGACTCTACAATGTCCTCTCTACTTTTACGAATATTTGAAAAGTTCAAAGATTTTTTTTAAATGAAAATTATATGTTAATGCTAGAGAAAACATGCAATCTTACTAATTTTAGTGTCACAATGTGTTTCTCCAGAAGAAGAAAAAAATAGGCACTTTTATTCTGAGAACTTCTCAAAATTAAATATTTGTTTAGAGTCTGGAGTCAAGCATGTAAGATACTTTAAAATTTTATAATAAAAAGCCACCAGCTGAATGCTTATTAACAGCAAAGCATCTCTATAATCAATAATAAAACCCAAAATTAACTCTGATCTCTTTTCTGCTTTAATCCAAAATAGTCCATTCCATCCGGAGCTCCATCAAGTATACAAAATGTCCCAAGATCACAGAACAAAGCATGACTTCCTCTCAAAGGCAAGCTACTGCTGGTGTGTAACCAACAGCGTCAAACTTCTGTGGATAAAAATAGCCTTCAAACACTGCATGCACCAAAGACCAAAGACCCAGGAAAGTCCAAGAAGAACAAAGCAGTTACCAGGGAGGAATTCGGCCAGCCGAGAGCTTGCCCTTCTGCCCTTCACACAAGAGTCTGTTTGCAACTGAGACTGGGTTCTTGATTCCTATAAAATAAAATTGGCAGAAAATGAAGTCAGAAAGTCTTCAGGCTTCACACTCAGTTTTGTGGCTGTTTCAATAAAAAAAAAAAAAAAAACTTTCAAATACCTTGGAAAACTTTAAGTATACTAATGAAAACCTTTAATTATCATGAACAATAAGAATCAAATCGACAAATATATGAACACCTATAGATGCGAGCAAAGAGCAAATGTAAAATCCAACCTGCTCATTTTGTCATGTGCTATATAGTAGCAGAGACTGAATTTGAAATAATGCAAATTCAAATTAGGTTCCTTTTTAATAGATTTCAGAACAGAATTTTAAAAATAAACTGAAAATTTGGCATATATTATCAAAAACATAATTTTCTTCTATGATTACAAACAGCTTCAAATTGACCTTAGGGAGAAAATTAATGGCCAAAAATTTTAAATCTCACCTTCAAGAAATAAAGAGTAAGTCTTAAGAATGAATGTAATGCCTCTCAGAACAATAGTAATACAAGAAAGAAAGAAAGAAAGAAACATCACTGGAATATAAAGAGACCAAAAAACCTCAATTAAGTTCATCAGGTTGATTTAAAACTAGATATTTAGGTAAACGCCAAAAACTTCTGCTCCTCCTCAAAATGTATGAAATATCAAAAGAAGGAAAAGCTCAGATTTTTTTTTTTTTTTTTTGGTCTTTTTGCCTTTTCTAGGGCCGCTCCAGAGGCATATGGAGGTTCCCAAGCTAGGGGTCTAATCAGAGCTGTAGCTGCCGGTCTACACCAGAGTCATAGCAATGTGGGATCTGAGCTGCATCTGCAACCTACACCACAGCTCACGGCAACACTAGATCCTTAACCCACTGAGCAAGGCCAGGGATCGAACCCGCAACCTCATGGTTCCTAGTCGGATTCGTTAACCACTGAGCCACGACGGGAACTCTGGAAAAGCTCAGATCTCTATACTAGCTCTTTAAATAAATTCATTTCAGCATATGATGATTCAATATTATAAAGACATTAATAATTACCAAATTAACTAATAAATCCAAAGCTATAAATTCTCCATCAAAGCTTCAAAAGGATTTCCATGATGTATGACAAGCCGACTCTTAAATTCATTCGGAAAACTTTATAACAAAAATAAAGAGATATTCATCTTACAAGATGCCGTTTCTTATTAAAAGCTATTCTTAATGAGTGTGTTGGGGCACAAAATGTACAAATATATATGACTGGAATAGAATAAAGCTAAAGTTGAGACACAGACACAGGTGAATGCGGATATTTAATACATGATATAGACAGTATTTCAAATGAGTAGGAAAAGGATGGACTCTGTGAGAAGTAGACAGAACACAGAGTGATGAGATTAGGACCTTTTACTAACTGTCCCAGCTATCGATTTATTGCTTCTTAGCTACAAATTCACCCTTGGTTGCCTGATGACTAAAAAGGGATATGGGCCCTTTAAATATGATTCCTTTGCCAGCTGGCCCAGTGGGAAGCTTCTGTCAGTAGAGGGCACTGGAGACACTGGAGGAAAGAGGGGGCTTGCTGGTGAGGCCCCAGAAGAGCACCAGTTCTTCTCACTATCTGGCCCGCAGGGTACTCTTCAGTGCTAAGTACCTGCAGGGTACAGGTTTCTCCAGCATTTGGCCACCACACGTTTTCCCCAACTCCTGACTCAGGCCACTGGAGCATAGCTGACAGCCCCAGAAAGAACAGGACCATGTCCAGCTCACGTCACTGACCCCCACACCTTCTCCACAGCCCCACACATAGCAAAATGTCCTGTGGGGCTGGCTATCTAGTGAGCCAAAAGCCCAACCTTTATCCTGCACAACCAGCCTGGGCCCCCCAAGATTGCTTCTGCTCTCACAGTGACTGTGGCCAGGAAATCCAGCAACTTCTCTGCACCCACACCTTCTTCAGTGAGGTCGAAACTCCTTTCCAAGTCAATCCTCAGCTGAGTATTCTCCCACTGCCCTTTACATTAAGCTTCTCCTATTTTTTGGGTTTTTTTTTTGGTTTTTGGTTTTGGGGTTTTTTTGGTTTTTGTTTTGGTTTGGTTTGTTTGGGGTTTTTTTTTCTTTTTTTTTTGGACTTTTTAGGGCTGCACCCGTGGCCTATGGAATTTGAGCTATAGCTGCCAATCCACACCACAGCCACAGCAACGCTGGATCCAAGCCGCATCTGTGACCTACAGCACAGCTCACGGCAATGCCAGACCTTAACCCAATGACCAAGGCCAGGGATCAAACCTTTGTCCTCTTGGATGCTAGTCAGATTCGTTTCTGCTGAGGCACGATGGGAACTCCGAGCTTCTCCTGTTTAAATTGCTATGTGGTTTGTCTCCTAGTTGGACCCAGACTGATACAGTATCCTTGAACAAATAACTAAATCTCTTCCGTGTCTCAGTTTCCTCACCTTTAAAATGGGGATAAAAGTACTGACCTCATAAGGTTTTTGTGAGAACTAAATGATTTAACAAGCATAAACTACTAGAGAACAACACACAGTATGTAAGAGTCACCCAATAAATGGTACTTATTATCATTGCTATTATTGTTGTTTTTCAATAAATTATGGAGGGACAATTTGTTGAAATTAAGAAAAAGCAAACAATACATTCAAGAGGCCAATGAAAAATAAATTACACACATATATTAGAAGGAAATAGAAGTGACTTACAATTATGAGATAAACCTTAAGAAATGCAAAATACAAAAGCTACAAAAGGAAAGTTAAAAGTTTGACAAAATTTTAATTCCAATAGGATAAAGCGTATTACAGAGTTAAAAGACAAGCCATGCAAGAAGTCGGTTCACAGAGGAATGCTAGTAAATATGAAATCTCATTAAATTCCAATAAAATCTCATAATAAAAGAAGTTAAAACTGATTGAAATGCCCCTTCTTACCTATCAAAAAAATCAGAAAAGATACAGAAGATTGGAACAAATGAATAAGTAAATTAACCTAATCGACATACATAGCATAACACCCAACAACTGCAGAATATTCCTGAAGTTTATAGGGAACATGCATCAACCATAAGCTGAGCCATAAAGCAAGTGTCAAAAAGTTTCACAGGGTTGAAATCATTCACAGTATGTTCTCTAACCATAGTGACATGAAACTGGAAGTCGATAAAGTCTTTAGGCAAATAAATTTGACAATTCATGTGAAAAACAAATTCCTTGAAAAACACACATAAGAAAAAATATAGAGTCATAACTGACCAGGAAAAATTTTTTGCCTTTTTTTTTTTAGGGCTACAGGTGCAGCCTATGGAAGGTCCCAGGGTAGGCATTAAATCAGAGCTACAGCTGTCAGCCTATGCCACGGCAACATGGGATCCAAGCCACACCTGTGACCTACACCATAGCTCGCAGCAATACGGGATCCTTAACCCACTGAGCGAGGCCAGGGATCAAATCCACATCCTTGTGGACAATTGTCGGGTTCGTTTCTGCTGAACCACAACAAGAACTCCCTGATCAGGAAACTGAATCCCATTTATTTAAAGCTTTCCACAAAGAGGGTTCCTCCATCCTGCAACAGAATCTGCAGCATCTCTGCAGCACCAGAATGCAGGTTCAATCCCTGGCCTGAAATAGTGGGTTAAAGATCTGGCTTTGCCATAGTCACGGCACAGGTTGCAACTGTGGCTCAGATCTGATCCCTGGCCCAGAAACTCCATACGCCATGGGGCAGCCAAAAAAGAAAAAAAAAAAAATTCCCACAAAGAAAAGTCCACTAATTCAAATAACTAATGAATTCTTCCAAGCAATTAAAAAGAAATCATTCCAATGGTACCCAAACTCTTTTGAAGAATAGGGGGGGAAAAAAAATCTCAACTCATTTTATGAGGCCAGTCATAACATGATTCCAAAATCTAAAAGAATATTTTAAGAAAGGAAAATTAGGAGTTCCCGTCGTGGCGCAGTGGTTAACGAATCCGTCTAGGAACCATGAGGTTGCGGGTTCGGTCCCTGCCCTTGCTCAGTGGGTTAAGGATCCAGCGTTGCCATGAGCTGTGGTGTGGGTTGCAGATGCGGCTCGGATCCCGCGTTGCTGTGGCTCTGGCATAGGCCGGTGGCTACAGCTCTGATTAGACCCCTAGCCTGGGAACCTCCATATGCCGCGGGAGCAGCCCAAGAAATAGCAAAAAGACCAAAAAAAAGAAAGTAAAATTAAACCTTACCTATTATACAAATATAGATGCCAAAATCTTAAACATCAGCAAATCAAATCCAGTGGAGGAGTTCCTTTCGTGGCTAAGCAGTAACAAACGCAAACAGTATCGACATGGGTTCAATCCCTGGCCTTGCTCAGTGGGTTAAGGATCTGGCGTTGCTGTGAGCTATGGTGTAGGTCGCAGACGCTGCTTGGATCCTGCATTGCTGTGGCCATGGCGTAGGCTGGCAGCTACAGCTCTGGTTCGACCCCCAGCCTAGGAACTCCCATATGCCAAGGGTGTGGCCCTAAAGAGCAAAAAAAAAAAAAGAATAATGTTTATAAATGTTCAAATGTACATATTCCATGTTCATGGACAGGAGGACTTGATATTGTTAGGATGTCAGTTATCCACATATGGCCATATACATTCAATGCAATACCAGTCAAAATCTCAGCAGGGTTTTACTATGAACATTGGCAAGTTGATTTTTAAAATTTTATGAAAATGCCATAAACTTAGAATACCCAATACAACTGTAAAGAAAAAAAGGGAGCTAAAAGTCTTATACTATCAGATTATCAAGATATGATATAAAGCTATAGTAATCACGACAATGTGGCAATGGCAATAGACAGATCAAGGGAACAGAAGGTACAGAATCAAACTACTAGACATACATTCACCCAACCTGCCAACACAACTCTGTGAGGAAAGGACTGTCCTTTTTAGTGACAATGACAATGAGCCATCTGGATATCCGTAAGAGGGAAAAATTACTTTCGGTTCCTACTTCACATACACTAAAATGAATCTGAGCTTGATAAGAAAGCTAAAGGTCAAGAGTAAAAAATAATAGAACTACTAAAAGGAAACACTAGAAGGCTATCTTCAAAACTTTAAGTAGGCAAAGATTTCTTAAACAAAATATTGCAAAAAAAAAAAAAATTAGTGAGTTCCCATCATGGCTCAGCAGTTGTGAACCATGAAGACTCGGGTTTGATCCAGGTCTCACACAGTGGGTTAAGGATCCAGCGTTGCTGTGAGCTGTGGTGTAGGTTACAGGTGCGGCTCAGATCCTGCGTTGCTGTGTCTATGTCATAGACCAGTAAGTGCAGCTCCAATGTGACCCCTAGCCAGGGACCTTCCATATGCTGTAGATACTGCCCTAAAAAGAAAAAAGAAAGGAAAGAAGGGAGGGAGGGAGGCAGGGAGGAAGGGAAAAAGAAAAGAATAACAATACCAAACAGGAAGTTCCCATTGTGGCTCAGTGGTTAACAAATCCCACTGGGAACCATGAGGTTGCAGGTTCGATTCCTGGCCTTGCTCAGTGGGTTGGGGATCTGGCATTGCCGTGAGCTGTGGTATAGGTCACAGACGCAGCTCGGATCTTGCGTTGCTGTGGCTCTGGTGTAAGCCAGCGGCTACAGCTCTGATTCGAGCCCTAGCCTGGGAACTTCCATATGCCACAGGAGCGGCCCAAGAAATGGCAAAAAGACCAAAAAAAAAAAAAAAAACCCACAATACCAAACAGAAGCAAGGATGTAGAGTAGCTGAAATGCTCACACAGTGCGGATGGGAGTATAGACTGTAACAGCGACTTTCAGAAACTGGCAGGACCCACCAAGGCAAAGTGCATATGTACCTAAACTTAGCATTCCAAATCCTAGGTTTATACCTGAGGGAGATAACTATATATGTCTACCAAAAGACATGTATAAAAATATTCACTGGAATTTCATTCATAACAGTCAAAAACTAGACATTATTCAAATATCCAGTAAGAGGAGAACAAATGTTATATATTCATGCAATAAAATGCTACTGACACACACACAAAAAAACTATTGTGATGCAAGTCATAAGACAACCTCACAGGTATAAATTAAGCAAAACGACACAGAGATGTATGATTCTACTCATATGAATCTGAGGGACAAGCAAATTAATCCGTGGTGCCTAAAACCAGAATTAGGGGAGAAGGGGGAGCAGGTAGGAGGGGAGTATAAAAGGCGTAAACTAGGAAGAGGCATAAAGAACCCTCCTGGGAGTTTGAAAATGTTCTACATTTTGACATGGAAGTGCTTTATGTCTTAATTTGAGTGGTGGTGTACATGGCTACATACGTCTAGAAATTCATGAAGCTTTATACTTAAAATCTGTGCTCTTCCCTGTATATTTTGCTTTAATAAGTAAACTGTGAAATGTTAGATACATCTCATACATACTGATGTGGAAAAAAATCTCCACATTTTGAAGAAAAAAAAAATTCATACTATTTTTTAAAAATATGTGCTGGCAACAGTGCAAGAATAAAATCGCTTCTTGGGAAAAAAATAAATAAATTAAAAAATTTCTGTATTCTAGTTCTGAGAAAAAAAATAAATAAATAAAAATATGTGCTGGGAGTTCCCATCATGGCACAGCAGAAACAAATCCGACTAGGAATCATGAGGTTGCAGGTTCAATCCCTGGCCTCACTCAGTGGGTCAAGGATCTGTCACTGCCATGAGCTGTACCGTAGGTCACAGACAAGGCTCGGATCCCCAGTTGCTGTGGTGGCTGTGGTATAGGCCGGCAACTGTAGCTCCACTGGACCCCTAGGAACCTCCATATGCCGCAGGTGTGGCCCTAAAAAGAAAAAAAATATATATATATATGTGCTGGCATTCACACTATGGCTCAGCTGGTTAAGAACCTGACTAGTATCCATGAGGATGCAAGTTCAATTCCTGGTCTCACTCAGTGGGTTAAGGATCTGGCATTGCCTCAGCTATGGCATAGGTTTCAGACTCAGCTCAGATCTGGTGTTGCTGTGGCTATGGCATTGGCCTGCAACTGCAGCTCTGATTTAACCCCTAACCTGGGAAATTCTATATGCCACAGGTGCAGCCCTAAAAGGAAAATAAACATATAAATATATAAATAAATATATATATATAAAACTGTGTTTCTATTACATATAAATATGGATAAATGCACTTCATTTTACCGGCTAACACTGCCCCCTACCCCAGGAGAGTTTTGGAAGAAAAGATTTGGGAGATCTAATGTAAGTTATGTTTATATCATTTGAATTCTTTAAAAATAAAAATATATTATTTGTCTATTCAAATAATTGAAAAATTAATAGAATATGCTAATTTCCATTTTAAATGTCTGTGATCTCTTGAGGGAATGGACATAAGCTATTTCACTGTTTTCTTTAAAACTATCTATAGATAAGACTTTATGTTTTAAATTCAGAAAAAGAAAATAAATGTTTCTTTTCAACACTATTCTAAGAAAGATTGATGAAAACAATTGGTCTAAGTCTTTAAGAGAAATGACATGGTAATTTAGTTTTTGTGAGGGTTTTTTTTGCAGGGGTTGGGGAGTGGTATTTGGATTTTTGGGTTTTTTGACTATGCACAGGGTATACAAAAATTCCCAGGTCAGGAATTGAACCCATACCACAGCAGTGACAACACTGGATCCTTAACCCACTGAGCCACCAGGGAACTTCAAGGTTTGGGGTTTTTTTTTTTAGAGTAGAGACAATGAGTTATAACATCCACATACCACTCAGTGCTCCAACAGCTCCAAAATTCAAGGATTTTCCATCCATTATGCTGGCATCACACTCAATTTCACCCAAGAGATTTAGATTAGATCCCATTCCTGCATTTGTAAAAGGAGAATCCTAAAAAATAAAAACAAAAATTAAAATGCCATTAGTCTTAAAGCAGAATTAATGTTGATGCTTCATAAACTCCTCTAACATCTAGAAAGGAGAAGAACACTTCCCAACTCACTGAACGAAACCAGTACAACCCTGACCCCAAAACAAGACAAAGATATCATATGAACAGAAAACCTCAGACTAATATACTTCATGAATATTAACACCAAGATCCTCAAGGAAGTTAAATGCAGCAAAATATAAAAGGATTATGCATCATGAACAAGAGGGACTCCAGGAAAGAAGTTTGGTTTAATATCTGAAACTCATGGTAATATACCATATTAATAAAATAAAGAACAAGTTAGTTCCTGTTGCAGCTCAGCAAGTTAAGAACTCGACACAGTGTCCATAAGGCTTTGGGTTCGATGCCTGGCCTCACTTACTGGGTTAAGGATCCAGCACTGCCATAAGCTGCGGTGTAGGTTGCAGATTCAGCTCAGATCCAGTGTTGCTGTGGCTGTGGTATAGGCCAGCAGCTGCAGCTCTGATTCAACCCCTAGCCTGGAAACTTCCATAGGCTGCAGGTGCAGCAGTAAAAAGGAAAAAAAAAAGAACAAAACAATCAAGGCCATGATCATATCAACAGACAGAGGAAAAAGTATTTGACAAAATCCAATACCCTTTCAGGAGAAAAACACTCAACAAACAAGAACTAGAGGGGAATTTCCTTAATATGATAAAGTGCATCTACCTAAGTCCAAAGCTAACATCACAGTTAATGGTAAAAGACTCTTTTCCCTAAGATCAGGAACAACAAACACAGCAATGTTCAACCTCACCACTTCTATTTAACATTATACTATATTTATATTCTAGACAGGACGAATAGGCAAGAAAAAGAACAAAGAACATTTAGATTATAAAGGAAGAAGTACGATTATCTCTATTTGAAGAGGACATGATCTTGTATACAAAAAATCTTAAAAACTCCACTAAAAAACTACTAGAACTGATAAACAAGTTCGACAGGGTTGCAAGGTATAAGATCAGTATGCAAAAATCAAGTGTATTTCTATATATTAGTAATGATAAGTCTGACAGTGAAATTAAGAAAACAATTCAACTTACAACAACATCAAAAAGAATAAAATCCTTAGGAATAAATTTAACAAATTAAGTGTATGATTTATACAGTGAAACTACAAAACATGTTTTAAGAAAGTAAAGGCCTAATTCCCTCATAAACTGCTAATGAGAATAAAAATAGCAGATAGTTTGGCAGTTTTTTTACAGCTAAGCATACACTTACCATAGATCCAGCAATTCTACTCCTAATTATTTACCCAAGAAAAATGAAAGCCTATGTCCACATGAAGACTTGAATGAGGAAGCTCCCCTGTGGCACAGTGGGATTAAAATCCAGTATTGCTGCAGCTGTGCCGCAGGCTGCATCTGCAGTGCAGGTTCGATCCCTGGCCTGGGAATCTCCACATGCCATGGGCATGGCCAGATAAATAAATAAATAAATAGAATTTTAAAAAATAAAAGACTTGAATGAAAAAGTTTGTGTCAGCTTTAATCAGAGCAGTCCAAAACAGGAAACACCACAAATGCTCATCATCTGGTAAATGGAGAAATAAATTGTGATATATCAATAGAAGGAAATACTATTCAGCAATAAAAGAAATATATTCCTAACATACCCAAAAATATGGGTGAATCTCAAGAGCATTATGCCAAATGAAAGAAGCCAGTCACAAAAGGCCACATAACATATGATTCAATTATACCAAATTCTAGAAAAGGCCAAATTATGATAAAAAGCAGACAGTAGTGGCCAGGGGCCGTGGAGAGGAGGAAGTCCACTGCAGACAGGCGCTGTGAGAGAATTTCAGAGGTGATGGAAAAGTTATTTGTCAAGATTGTATTGGTAGTTACACTAGTAGTTATATTCATCAAAACTCATCAAACTGTACACTTAAAATTGGTGAATTCTGGGAGTTTCCATTGTGGCTCAGTGGGTTACGAACCCAACTAGCATCCATGAGCATATGGGTTCCATCCTTGACCTCACTCAGCAGGTTAAGGATCTAGCATTGCTGCAAGCAGTGGTGTAGGTCACAGGTGTGGCTCAGATCTGGCATTGCTGTGGCTATGGTTCAGGCCTGCAGCTGCAGCTCCAATTTGACCCCTAGCCCAGGAACCTTCATATGCCTCATGTTCAGCCCTAAAAAGCAAAAACAAAAAAAAAGATGAATTCTGTTGTATATAAATTATACTTAAATAAACTGACAAAATAAATGTACCTATCACTTGTTACAAAGTGACCACCTCCCCTAATAAAATACATAAGGTTTGTTGTTGTTGTTGTTGTTTGTCTTTTTGCCATTTCTAGGGCCGCTCCCATGACATATGGATGTTCCCAGGCTAGGGGTCCAATCACAGCTGTAGCTGCCAGCCTATGCCAGAGCCATAGCAACGCCAGATCCGAGCCGAGTCTATGACCTACACCACAGCTCATGGCAACACCAGACCCTTAACCCACTGAGCAAGGCCAGGGATCGAACCCGCAACCTCATGGTTCCTAGTCGGATTCATTAACCACTGAGCCACGACGGGAACTCCTAAAATACATGAGCTTTTTAAATGGTCATTTGCTGTTGATTTTCTGACCTGGATCTTTTTGTACAACCAGCAATCATTGTGTCCAATCAATAGCCAGAGATCCTTTTAAAATCCTGTTACTCCCTTGTTCAAACACCTGCAGTCGTTTCCCATCACACCTAGAATAACATGTAAAGTCTTAATTTCCAGGGTTTACAAGGCCCTCCATGATTTGGCCCCTCTCTCCCTCTCCCTTCTATGGACCAGCCAGCAGCATTCTTGCATCTTCCTGAGCTCAAGAGGAACACTCCCACCTGGGGATTTTTACATTCTGAAATGCTGAGCTTAGTGAGTGATTACAATAGGGAAAAGAGTCAATAAATAAAGACTGTATGTGTGTGTATAGAAACATACACGTACATTTATATATGCATGTATAGTTGATGTTCCATGGTGATAAGTACTAGAAAGAAGAATAAAATGAGGTAAGAAGAGACAATGGGGTACTTTTCCTTCAAACCCAAAACTCCTTTCCCTGACATCTTTGCATGGTTTTCTCCCCCATTTCCCTCATGTCTCTGCTCAAATAAGCTCTTACAGGCAGGTCTGTCCTTCCCTTAATGATGTAGCATTTCCCACAACTATTTTTTCTCTTATTCTCCTTTCTGGTACTTTTTACTACTTGACATTATATACAATTGTTTCATTCTTCCCATAGAATGTAAGCCCTATGAGGATAACAATTTAACTTTTTAGGTATTATATCCCAGTGTCTAAAGTAATGTTTAGCATAATACTTTAGACATAATAAATAAATATTTGCAGAATGAATAAGAGTTGACCACAAATAGATGTAAATAGAATAACCAATCACTGTGAACGATAATCCCTTAAAGCAAGCTGATACTTATAGATTCTTCCAGGTCACTCCTACAGAGAAATGCCAGAAAAATGTAATAGTGTTAAGAATTCAATCTTCTCACAATTGAAACAACAGAAATGAAATAAATTCAGGCAATAGAATTTTCAGTTTCTAAAAGATAACATTTGAAAAGCAAAATATTCTTTAAGCTAACATAACTTTCAAAGGAGACAAAGCTGGAGTTCCCACTGTGGCACAAAGGGATTGGCAGTGTCTTGGAAGTGCTGGGACGCAGGTTCAATCCCCAGCCCAGCACAGTGGGTTAAGGATCTGGTGTTGCCACAGCTGCGACTTAGATCACAACAGCAGCTCAGATCTGATCCCTGACGCAGGAACTCCATATGCCGTGGGCAGCCAAAGAAGGAAAAGAGAGGGTAGGAAGGCCAAGAGGCAAGTCAGAAGTTACCCCCCCATCAAAACATGGAAACCCTTTCTTATTAATGAAATTTGGAAACATCAAGCCAAAGCAAAGATGTGCAAAGCATTACTCCCTGACTATAAACCACAACCTGTATTACACATTTAATGTCCTTTGCTGAAAACAGAAAATAAAATAAGAACTGTGTGCAAGACCATGGGGCATACTGAACCCCTGGGGATCTATTATGTGACCTCTATTAACAACTCTTACAGATGCAAACAATTTAGTTTTCAAATGTTGTACAGAAACTAAACTGGCACATCATAAAATCATTTTTATATAAAGTGATTTATGTTTGTCCAATTTACAATCTTCCTTAAAGAAGAAGTTAAACATTTATAGGAAATTACTAATATGTTAGTATTCATACCCTGTGATCTAAGGGCAAATTCAACAGTGGAATGAAATTACGTGATAATACACTTTCTTATTCAAAATTAAGTATACTAAAATGTCAAAATTATTTTAATTACTGCCTTCATTAATAAGCAGATAAGTTTTTTTTTTTAATCTAAAGCTGATGGTAAAAAGGGAAAGAACCAAACAGATTTTGAAACAAACTATTTCTTGAATCTTTTTAAAATACGGTAATAAAAACAGGATGTATACTCTGCGATGCCATAGTCTTTTTCAAACTAACAATGGTAAAACTTGTACAATAAACCTACCCTACCTGACATTATCCTAAGAATTACAAATTCCCTGGTATTTCATCATCAGTTTTCACTATTTACAGGACGAATGGAAGCCAATGAAAATGTATTACCAAAAAATCATTTGGGGATATTTTTATTAAGCAGCCAATTAAGCTCAAATTGTCAAGACTGGATTGTTGAAAGATTTCCAATTTAGACTCCTCTGTGGTGGTATAGGTTAAGATTCAATCATTCATTCAACAAATATTTATTGTTCACTTGTGTGCCAGGCAAATCTTTTCTGGAAAGAGCCAGGTATATGATACAGTTCAAGCTTTGCAGGCCACACAGGCAAGTCTACAACAACTCAACTCTGCCTTTGTAGCATGAAAGCAGCCAGAGAAAATATACAAACAAAGGAGCATGGCTGTGTTCCAATAAAACTTCATTATAAACACTGAAATATGAATTTCATAAACTTTTATAGTGTCATGAAATATTCTTCTTTTGACTGCAATCATTTAAAAAACCATTCTTAGTTTGCAGGCCATTCAAAAACAGGCAACAGTCCAAATTTGGCTTTCAGGCCATGGTTTATTAACCTTGACCTAACTCATGGGGATATAGCAGTGAACAATACAGGAAAATATACTTGCCTACATGGAGCCTCAATTCTAGCTAAGGAAGATGAGACAATGACAAATTAAATAAATTTGGAGTTCCCTGGTGGTTCAGTGGGTTGAGTATCTGGCAGTGGGTTCGATTCCTGGCCTGGAACTTCTGCTGGCCACAGGTGCAACCAAAAAGAAAACAATTAAATAAATTAAATGGCATCATAGATAGCAGTAAATGGATGGAGAAAAATGAAACAGGACAGGAGATGGGAAGTACTGGGCATGGCGAGAAGGCTATAAGGAGGAGACAAGAAAGCCTCAGGGGTAGTTACAATTTATTTTCCCTTTTAAGTGTTTATTTTGACATAATTTCACACTTACAGAGAAATGCAATAGTAGTATCCAAAATATACGAACTCCTATAACTTTCAAGAACAATAACTAAAAAACAGCCCAATTATAAAATGAGCACAGGACTTGAATAGACTTCAACAGACATTCATCTGAAGAAGATATACAAATGGGCAGCAAGCGTGTGAAAAGATGTTCAACACCATTATTCAGAAAGAAAATCATAATCACAATGAGGTACCACATCATACCCATGAGGATGGTTATAATCACAAAAACAAAAGATAACAAGTATTGGCAAGAATATGGAGAAACTGTATGACACTTGTACATTACTGTTGGTAATGTAAAATGGTCCAGCTGTCATGGAACCATTTGGTGATTTCATAAAACGTTAAACACAGAATTAATATATGACCCAGTAATTTGATACTCAAACAAACACGTGTACAGGAATGTTCACAGCAATACTGTTCACTAGTCATCACAAACACTGCTCATAACAAAAAAAAAAAAAAAAGTGGAAACCACCCGTAGTTCCTGTTGTGGCTCAGTGATAATGAACCTGCCTAGTATCCATGAGGATGTAGGTTCCATCCCTGGCCCCGCTCAGTGGGTGAAGGATCTGTTGTGAGCTGTGGTGTAGGTCACAGACGCAATGTGGATCTGGCATTGCTATGACTGTGGCGTAGGCTGGCAGCTGCAGCTCCGATTCAACCCCTAGGCGGGGAACTTCCATATTCCATGGATGTGGCCCTAAAAAGAAAAAAAAATTTACAGTATACACGTGAATAATGTTGAATAATATTCTGCAAAAGGAATGAAGTATTGGAGTTCCTGCCGTAGCTCAGTGATTAGCGAATCCGACTAGGAACCATGGGGTTGCAGGTTCAGTCCCTGGCCTTGCTGAGTGCATTGAGGATCCGGCATTGCCATGAGCTGTGGTGTAGGTTGCAGACGCAGCTCGGATCCTGCATTGCTGTGGCTGTGGTGTAGGCCGGTGGCTACAGCTCCAATTAGACCCCTAGCCTGAGAACCTCCATGTGCCGCAGCAGCAGTCCTAGAAAAAGGCAAAAAGAGAAAAAAAAAAAGAAGAAGTACTGATACATGGATAAACAAATTATGGTATACACATGAATAACTATTTACTCATTTTAGACTAATTTTGTATTCTGTGAGTTGCACCTCAATTAAACAAAAAAGGTGGACACAAAAGAATACATATGGCATGGTTCCATTTCAGAACAGGCTTTATCCTAGGGTGACTGGAAGCAGGCAGGCAGAGGGGGCCTTCTGGAGGGCTGCAAATGTTGTTTCCTAATCTGGGCACTGGTTCCCTCTGAAAAACTCAAGGACCTGCCCCCTTACCATAGAGGTGTATGTTTTTCTATAGGTATACTACAATTAAAAGTTTTAAAACTATAATGTAAATTTTTTCTTTTTTTTTTTTTTTTTTTTGGTCTTTTAGGGCTGCACCCCTGGCATATGGAAGTTCCCAGGCTAGGGGTCGAATCAGAGCTGCAGTTGCAGGCCTACGCCACAGACGGGGCAACATGGGATCTAAACCACATCTGCAACCTACACCACAGCTTGAGGCAACGCCGGAACCTTTAACCCACTGAGCAAGGCCAGGGATCAAAATCTCATCCTCATGGATACTGGTTGAGTTCTTAACCTGCTGAGCCACAATGGGAACTCCTAAATTTTTAATAAAAGTTTAACTGCAAGTTAAAAAATGGTTAGCATTGCTGGGCAGAGGACCCAAAGGATCTCTCCATATTATTTCATAAAACTGCATGTGATCTACGATTATTCCAAAAGGGTTTTTTTGGTTGTTGTTGTTGTTTTATCAGAAAAACGCGGAGTTCCCACTGTGGCACAATGGGACCGGTGGCATCTCTACAGCTCCAGGATTCAGGTTCAATCCCCAGGTCGGTGCAGTGGGTTAAAGATCCAGAGTTGCTGCAGCTATGGCGTAGGTGACAACTGTGGCTCAGATCTGATTCCTGGCCCAGGAACTCCATATGCCATGGGGTGGTCAAAAAAGAAAAGAAAAAAAAAAATCAGAAAATGAAAATTTCCAGACTCCTATCCCCAAAAATTCTGACTTAGGTCATGTGAGGTAAATAAAAGGACTCTTTTTTATTTTTATTTATTTTTTTAACAAGCTACCTCAGGTGATTTTGATCCACTTGGACCGTGGCTCTCACCTTGAGAAACTCTGACCTAAATGAATTCCATAAGCTGCTTAACCTTGTTTTCTCCTTGAACCACCTTGAGGTGGCTGTAAAGGCAACTATGAGCAACAGCACAGAGAAGGTGGAGAGTAAGAAAGCATGAGTGATAAAAGCAACTTATACAGCAACTCAACAGCAAAAAAGCCAATTGACCAATGGAAAAATGGGCAAGAGACCTGAATAGACATTTCTCCAAGGAAGATATGCAGATGGCCAGCAGACACATGAAAAAATGCTCAACATCGCTGGTTATAAGAGAAATGCAAATCAAAACTACCATGAGATATCACCTCACACCCGTCAGAATGGCCATCATTAATAAGTCCACAAATAACATGTGCTGGAGGGGTTGCGGAGAAAAGGGAACCCTCCTGCACTGCTGGTGGGAATGTAAACTGGTACAGCCACTATGGAGAACAGTTTGGAGATACCTTAGAAATCCATACACAGAACTTCCATATGACCCCCCAATCCTACTCTTGGGCATATATCCAGACAAAACTCTACTTAAAAGAGACACATGCACCCGCATGTTCATTGCAGCACTATTCACAATAGCCAGGACATGGAAACAACCCAAATATCCATCCACAGATGATTGGATTCGGAAGATGTGGTATATATACACAATGGAATACTACTCAGCCATAAAAAGGAATGACATCATGCCATTTGCAGCAACATGGATGGAACTAGAGAATCTCATACTGAGTGAAATGAGTCAGAAAAACAAAGGCAAATACCATATGATATCACTATAACTGGAATCTAATGTCCAGCACAAATGAACTTCTCCACAGAAAAGAAAATCATGGACTTGGAGAATAGACTTGTGGCTGCCCAAAGGGAGAGGGAGGGAGTGGGAGGGATCGGGAGCTTGGGGTTATCAGATACAATTTAGAATAGATTTACAAGGAGATCCTGCTGAGTAGCATTGAGAACTATGTCTAGATACTCATATTGCAGCAGAACAAAGGATGGGGAAAAAAATGTATACATGTAAGAGTAACTTGATCCCCATGCTGTACAGCGGAAATAAAATAAAATAAAAAGAAAGCATGAGTGAATCATAAGAGGCTACAAAAGCTAGCCATTCCAGGAACTAGGATTCAACTGTTACTGGACAAAAGTTAGATGAATTGGAAAAAGATTTATAGAATCACTGGTAAAAGGACAAAGGTTTCTGTGTAATCATCAAAGGTGCAACCACAAATATTATGTACAAATCAATGATTTTTCTTAGTAATTTTCTATCGAGAAGTAGTGAGATCAAGATAAGATAAATGATGTTGGACGTTAAATATCCTTTAGGAGGTTGGCAAGACAAACTTTGGAAATTGGGGCAATAGGCTTGTACTTATGGTCATTTCTGGTACATTCTTTTTTTACATTGACAATAATATTTTACTTCTGGGACTGGAAGTAAATAAAGGAAAAATTTAGTTCAAGCTTAGTCAGGTCACAGAGTATTTTGATATGCTTCAGCTCCAGTTCAAACTCTCTGGAGTGATATACTTTGGTTCTGATTCAAACTGCTTTGATAAACTTTTTGAAAAGTCTTTAGCTTGATTTAAAGTTCAGTTTTGAAATAATAAGCTAATACCTTAATCTAATTCCAATATTAAAAAATCAAATCAAAGCTCATTCAGATTTCCTATTACTTTTGGTAGAAACCCCTGTTGTGACAATCTGCAATCTCAAGAGCAATAAAATTTTCAGTTCATTTTCTTGGGCCTTCCAACAAGACAACAGTTGGCATATCTGTTCAAGCCTTATTTTCGGCTATGCCTTGAGCTGAAATAATGGTCTTAGTTACACAGCTTCCTACATTCAAAAGGAGCAGCTGTCGCTCAATCCTGGCAGACTGCAACCCTAACAGAATGCATGTCCCATGTGACCAAATCTCTCTTTTTAAAAAGAAAAAGTTAGAAACCCAGATTTTTATGAGTCTCCTGATTTTTTCTTTTTTCCAGACCACACCTGCGGCATATGGAAGTTTCCAGGCCAGAGGGTTAACTGGAGCTGCAGCTGCCAGCCTATACCATAGCCACAGCAACACAGGATCCTAGCCTCATCTGTGACCTATACCACAGCTCACAGTAATGCTGGATCCTTAACCCACTGAGCAAGGCCAAGGATCAAACCTACATTCTCAAGGATACTAACTGGCTTTGTTACTGTTCAGCTACAACAGGAACTCCATGAGTTTCCTGATTTTTAATGTTGGCAACAAATTCCAATTTTTAAGGACTAGTCTATGGGCCAATCAACACACATCTGTAAAGTGTCTCTTCTGCAACCTCTATCCTACATCACTTTATAAAGGTTACCAATGTCTCATGCTTCTCCAGATGAAAACTCTCAGCTTTGGTAAGTCTTCAATTTTCCACACAATACTGATTTCAGGCAAAGCAGCTTTTTGACACAAATACCAGTCTTAACAACAAATCATGATTTCATTCTCATGTTTACTTGAATATTTAAAACACTGAATATTCTTATTTCTTGCTATTTAAACAAGAAGAATGATAAGTAAAGAAGTAAATCATTTAATCTGTACTGTAGACCAACAACCCTGTGTCAAAACACTTTACTAAAAGCCAGGTTAGTGGTCAGAAATGCCAGGTATCTTCCGATGATGATAATTAGAATTCATAATACTTTTTTCACTTTTCCAAAATGAGTAAGATAAGCTTTCTACTCAGAATTCACAAGAAGGATGATGAAATACCATGATCTTTTTCTCAAGACTCCCTTGATTACCACTAGTAATAGACAGCTTCACCAACAACTTTATCCAGTGGTGAACTGCCATTTTTTTTGTTTTTGTTAGGCCACACTCACATGATATGGAAGCTCCCAAGCTTGGGATCCAATTCAAGCTATAGCTGCCAGCCTACACCACAGCCACAGCAACTTGCAGAATCCAAGCCATGTCTACAACCTACATCATGGCAATGCTGGATCCTTAATCTGCTGATCAAGGCCAGGGATTGAACTCAAGTCCTCATGGATACTAGTTTGGTTTGTTACCACTGAGCCATGATGGGAACTCCTGAACTGCCATTTTTAAAATGATAAAACACAGTATTTTCTTTGGAGTTAGTAATCTGGAGCAAAACAAACAAACCAAAAAAAAAAAACCACACATAAAATTTACACGGTTATGCAGCAGAGGGCAAGGGGGGACATCAATGTTGAGGTAGCATGCAAAAAAAAAAAAAAAACAACAAAGAGATAATCGGGTAAAATAATTAAAGGATAATGAGAATCCATCTACAAATAGATACCAGATACACAGCTTTTGTAAAAGTTGGCTCTTATGTTCTCAGTGTGAACTTCAGTGATTTTAAATTCAAGGCAATAGGCACATGAAATTAAAGAAATATTAAATTTTGAAGAAATTATGGCATTCGGATAGATCATATTTACAAGAAAAATTCTTGGGTAAACAAAGGAACAGTAACAAGGTAACCAGACTTAGCAATCCACTCAAGCACCTGCTTCTGAAAGTCACATCAGCTCATCCAGGCTTTGACTTTCCATCTTCCTCCCCAAACTGCCTGTTTACCATTTCTCTGTACCTCTTCTAGGATATAGTGAATGTGCTTAAAGGGTGTAAATTACCAACTATACTGCCCTTTGTCTAGTTCTGAAAAAACACTCAATGAAAAGAGGGTAAAACTATGATAAAACTTTTATTTACTATTAGCAAATTTTACTTAACTGGGTTTACCTTGTTTTCCATGACTGACTAATTAAAGAATGTGGAGAATAACAGAGTTCTGCAACAGAAATCACACAATTCTGGATTCCTCCTAATATCTGAGACAATGTTGACCTAAAACGCAGAATTTTCACAACTGGACCAAACTGGAGGTCATGGTATCTGCTATCCTAGGAGTCCAGGAAATAAGGTCAGAAAGAGACGAGATAGATGATCCAACTTAACATTCAGTCCCCAAGTAGTTGCTTACTATGCCTTAAAAGATGCCCAGGAAAGATATATCCATGTGATATGAGGAGTTCCCGTTGTGGCTCAGTGATTAATGAATCCAACTAGGAACCACGAGGTTGTGGGTTCGATCCCTGGCCTTGCTCAGTGGGTTAAGGATCCGGCGTTGCCGTGAGCTGTGGTGTGGGTTGCAGACTCGGCTCGGATCCCAAGTTGCTGTGGCTCTGGTGTAGGCCAGTGGCTACAGCTCCGATTCAACCCTTAGCCTGGGAACCTCCATATGCCGCGGGTGCAGCCCAAGAAATGGCAAAAAGGCAAAAATAAAAAAAAGATATATCCATGTTATGTGATCATGTTGTATCCAAGAGGATGATTTACCATTATAAATAATCTTCATTAGTATTTATACATAGAAACCAGCAGATAATTGCAAATTCATTTGCAAGTCACTGAAGATAACACCCAGAAACCTATTTTCAACCATGTGTTGAAAACAATGAGATGACTTCTGCAATGGTGTTGCCTTTTCTTAGAGTTATTCTCTAAAACTGGGTGATACGGAATTCCCATTGTGGCTCAGTGGGTTACGAGCCCAACTAGTATCCACGAGGATGTAGGTTCAATCCCTGTCCCTGCTCAGTGGGTTAAAGATCTGGTGTTGTCGTGAGCTATGATGGAGGTCAGATGCAGCTCAGATCCCACATTGCTGTGGCCATGATGTAGGCCAATAGCTGCAGCTCTGATTTGACCCCTGCCCTGGGAACTTCCATATGCTACAAGTGTGGCCCTAAAGGGGGAAAAAAAAAAAAAAAAAAAGGTAAAAGAGGGTCATATAAGAATATATTCACCCTAACACTAGATCTAAACAATTAAGACATGATTTACTGAGATGCATACTACTGCTTATGTTTAGGTTTTTAGCCAATTAGTATTATATTAATAAAGACTGGAAAGTTTAAGAATGAATGGACTCTAAGCAATACATTTCAGCAGAGTCAGAAAACATTTTTACTAGGGCCAAATGAAGTATCTTTCATTCATTAATCCAGAACCAAGGGGCATACTTAAACATCAGAAGCTCAATTATTTAAAAAGAGTTCCTAGGAAAACAAAAAACTTTCCATTTTCATTCTGTAACTGCTCAACAACAGAGAGTATTCTTTCTTTTTGGCATTCTTTCTCTTTTCTCTTCCTCAGCAATATTTACAGATGCACTGGCTGCTTTACAGACATGCTAAAAGTTCGTGCTGTGGCTGATCAAAGTTGGAATGCCTGAGGAAATTACTCAACTCAGACAGCCCGGAATTGTACCTAGCCAAATAGTTACAGCGCTCCACTTTTAACATGTGTTAAAGTAATATTTTCTCAATCCTGGATATAAGTTGAGAGAACGTTTGTTAGCATCACACTCTGTGAACAGTGGAGTCAAATAGTTTTAGTATCTGGGACAGTTCATTTTTTCAATGGTTCAATTACACAAAAAACAACATATTCAATGTTAAAAAAAAAAAAAACTAACACACAGCATTGTATACATTAAGAACCAAGAGTTTTTAATGATCTTCTGGAAGCATCCAAGCCCTTCTAGAAATGTCAGAATAAATGCAACAAATATTGCTACTTGTTCATTATAGTATTTGTTGATCTGGCACACAATATTCTGTGGGAAAAAAAGAGAGCCATGTTTTTCTCTAATTTATCATTTAAAGTATTTTAACAAAAAAGCACTGCCCATCTGTGTTCATCTCCTTTCCATTATTAATCTGCCTCATTTGCAAATAAACACATAATTAAGCAGGAAAATGACAATGCAGCAGTTTATTTTCATGGCTATTTTTTTTAATTGAAAGCCACAGAATTGTAGTACAAAGGGTTACTTGTCAAACAAAACACAAATCTCTAAAATAAAATATTGGCTTCCATAGAGCTGCACATCTGAAATAGTTTTACACTTTGTTTTAGTTGGATTCTTTACGATGTCCAGGAAGAAGTTAGCACACACGGTACCTGAAATTGTCCTTTCCACATGAGCTTCAATAGAACAGACAATGTAGCTGTTTCTCTAGTAAAGCCAAATTTGGCATCTACTTATACTTCCCTTCAACCTAAATAATTACACCTTTTAACCATGTTGACAATAATATGGAAATATCACTCAAAAAGAACCCAACAGACCATGGAATTGTAATAACATAAACTATCCTTCTATCATATGTGAGGTGAGGACATGGTCAGAACTGGTGGGGAGGAAGGGGTATTACAACTTATTAAGTATGTTTAAAAGTTATAAACATGCTTTTTATTTAAAAGGCTTCCAACCCCTAGAAAATGTTAACATCTGCACATACTCCAAAAGAGGAAAACATAAATAAGTTCCCCACGCTGAATTTTCTGAGAAGCCTAATAAGTGTTATAGTGTTGATACACTATATTAAATGTATGTCATGAACTGTCAGGAAATTCATATACTATGCTGGAGGCCTGGACCCTGAATGAGAATGACTGGCAGTAAAAACTCCTTACCAGTGGGAATGGCCAGAGAACTTTTGTCAACTGGGATGCCTAGGATTCCATTTTAAGTTGTTTGCTCTGCTACAGTGAACTGCAATCCTTCATTACTCTAACACTTAGGTAAAGTCTGATGCAAATATAAAAATTAGATGACAGGCAGATAGGGAGAGAATGAATAAAAAAACTGAAGTAATATTTTGTTCTGCTTTGGAGAAGGATTTAGGATATGATCTTGATGAGATTCCTAAAAATTATGTAACTTAAGGTTCTTCCTCACTCCTTTCCAGATTCTGAAACAAGGGCTGCATTAGAGAGATAGACAAAACCTTAAAACCAAAAGCAGGCTCTCAGGAGTTCCCGTTGTGGCTCAGCATTAACAAACCCAACTAGTATCCTTGAGGATGTGGGTTAAATCCCTGGCCTTGCTCTGTGGGTTAAGGATCTGGTGTTGCCATGAGCTGTGGTGTAGATCTCAGATGCAGCTCAGATCTGGCATTGCTGTGGCTGTGGAGTAGGCCAGCAGCTGCAGCTCCAATTTGACTCCTAGCCTGGGAACTTCCATATGCCACAGGTGCAGCCCTAAAAAAAGAAAAAAAGGAAAAAAAAAAAAAAAGCAGTCTCTCATATTGACCTTCATATCAGCCAGTGATTTTGCTGAACACACAAAACTGTTCTTAACCTCAACTTTCATTACCAAAAGCAAAAAACAGTAGATATTACATTATAAAATTGAGGTCCCAAATGATACAGATCTAAACACACACACATTACACACACACACACCATACACATATACAAGTGATTTAATAATCACAGCACTATAAATCCAAGAGACAATGAATCTAATATCTCTATTAATTTAGAAAAAGTAGACATTTTACATTTAATCCAGAAGTCTTGGGAGTTTCTATAGTGGCTCAGAGGGTTAAGAACCCAACTAGTATCCCTGAGGATGCATGTTTGATCCCTGGCCTCACTCAGGATATTAAGGATCCAGGGTTGCCACAGACTGCAGCATAGGCCACAGATGTGGCTCGGATCCCAAGTTGCTGTGGCTGTGACATAAGCCTGCAGCTGAGGCTCTGATTCAACCCCTAGCCTGGGAACTTTCATCCACTGCACGTGCAGCCCTAAAAAGAAAAAAAAAGTCTAAATTGCTGCCACAAAACCACAAAATTACTGCCAACTCCACCATACTACCAAATGTAGCTTTAAGTAGCTCAAAACTGAATTCTAAAATGTATATTCTCGGCAAGTAATATTTTTCAAAGCAAAATAAAGGTTCAAACATAAAGCTAAAAGCTCCTTAGGAACTGCTAAGTCTGATCTTGGACCATGTCTTCTACCAGATTCAGCAAAGATGAATTCATCTGATAAGGTCTACATAGCTCTTCAGGAAATGGCTAAAAAAGGGTGAAAATATTTTCACGTCCTCATCAGTACAGTTCAAACATAACAAGCTCTGTATGTGTTTTGATTTGGTCAAAAAGTAATACATAGGTTTGATGCACTCTAAAAAATTAATCTAGAATATAATCATTGATTCTATTTGCTTTTTATTCCAAAAAAAATTAAAAGAAAAAAATCACTGCTTTTCCATTAAGCAGGCACTTTGTGCTAATGAGCATGTTTAATTTCTAGAGTCTTAGAAAAAGAACAGATGCACCTAATGTGTAAACACAAACAGTAAGTTACAAGTTGCCCCTTAGTACTAAAGGCAAGAATCAGCATCAGTACTCAAAAAAGTGTTTTAAAAAGAATGTAACTTACTTTTACTGTCCCAGGCTAACTGGGCTCTGTCTGGTGCTTCTTTGTCTGCACTTGGCCACCCACAGCCTGTCTTCTAATTAAATCAATGCTCTAGCAGCAGAACAAGCAAACAAGTTGCCTCCCATCTGCGTACAGCTCTTCAGGACACATTTCCCTTGGTCAGAAGGTGGAAATTCTTGGGAGAGGTGATTTTCTCTGCCTCTTCACAAGAAGAACATGGACACTTGGCTGGATGCAACTCCATGAAGTGTAACTGTGTGTATACACCTCAAAAAATAAAACAAAAAAATGCAGAGAAACATAAAGACTCTATAAACAGCTGGAATACACAGAAATACTGAAGCACCACTGGAAATACTGCTAAATGGACAGCAAGATAGGGTCTTTGACTGAAATAATCAATGATACCAAGTTGGGGAGGAAAAAAAAGTAAAAGGAACACCTAAGGTCAAAATCCAAATTCATGCAATGAAAACATTTTAAGTACTACAAAGGGGAAAAGGTAAAGCTCCTTACTTCACATACATAAAAACAGGACCCCACCCCATTACAGAGGATAAAAGATACTGTCAATGGAAGAGAAAGCAGATTTTCAGGGGTAGTAGGTCTAAAATTAGATTCCTCAATCCCATAGTTAAGGCACCTGTGGATATGTGAGCTCAATGCATCAAGCTGTCTCTCCAAAGTGTTCAGCCCTAGTAGGGAAGGAAGGGGAGAAGGAATCAGGAATTACTGAAAGCTACCTTCTGCTTGTGAAAAGATGTTTTCTATAAAACAAAAAGCGTGAAGAATGGAGATGCTCACTTATTTAAATAATGTTTCATTTCTTAAATAGACATAAATGACTGCAAAGCAGATGCTGTTACTTTTTTGTGACCAAAAAAAAAAACCCAAACACTGAAGTGGGATGGGAGCAGGTGTGGTTAAGCCTCTACTTACAAAGAAACCCCACAAGCGAATTTGCTACCAACTTGGTGAGAGAAAGAGGTTATGAGACCTTCCCAAAGTTCCCTTCAATCCTAGATATACCCATACACCAGCAGCAAACCACACCATCCTCATGACCACTGAGCATCTCAAGGGGTGGTAGGTCTGGGTGCTCTCTCTAACCCCTAGGCACATAGACAATTCCAGCCAGAAGTACACACCCAAGGGAGGTGGGTGTGGCCTAATCCTGCAGATGTACAGACACCTGGGATGTGGTCACCAACAACAGACTACTCAACAGCGACACATTCTGCAGAGGTCAGATAAATGCATGATGATACTATATTTAATAAAGTAAATATACAATAATGCAAATACCTACTTTTTATTTCTCACATCCCAAACTATCTGCCGTCTGGATAAGAAGTTACTTCTTTAAAGATTTTCCTAGAGTTTCTAAGCAAGCATTATACTGGACTAGATAGAGATCCAAAAACAATGGACTGTTTTTAACAGACAGATATAAAAACCCGTGCCCAGTATAACCTGTTCTTTAAATGCTAAAGCCTTGGACAATAAACAAATTTCAGCCATGAATTACCATCTCCCCTGACCATGGGAAGACTTAAAAGAGTGAATCAACTCAACAAAGAACTGCAGGGTGCACTTAGAATAAACTAAGTTCAACAAAACATTGTTAACAAAGAAGCCTTTGCAATTTACCTTTCACTATATGAAATTTAAAAGCTATTCCTGGAGTTCCCGTCGTGGCTCAGTGGTTAACAAATCCAACTAGGAACCATGAGGTTGAAGGTTCAAACCCTGGCCTTGCTCAGTGGGTTAAGGATCTGGCGTTGCCACGAGCTGTGGTGTAGGTGGCCGACGTGGCTCAGATCCCGCGTTGCTGTGGCTCTGGCGCAGGCCGGTGGCTACAGCTCGGATTAGACCCCTAGCCTGGGAACCTCCATATGCTATGGGCGCAGCCCTAGAAAAGGCAAAAAGACAAAAAAAAAGCTATTCCTAGGAGTTGTGGTGCAGCAGAAATGAATCCGACTAGGAACTATAAGGTTGCAGGTTGGATCCCTGACTTTGCTCAGTGGATTAAGGATCCAGCATTGCCGTGAGCTGTGGTGTAGGTCGAAGAAGTGGCTTGGATCCAGTGTGGCTGTGGCTCTGGCGTAGGCCAGAGCTGTAGTTCGGATTCGACCCCTAGCCTGGGAACCTCTATATGCTGTGGGTGCGGCCCTAAAAAGACAAAAAAAAGATAAAAGCTATTCCTATCACTATTGTTACTGCATACTATCCTACCTACCAAAATAATCAGTTTCCAAAAACAATTAAACAAAATCTCTCAAAGGAGACACCAGCCAGCTAGCCAGATTCATCAGTTTCCTCACACAAGACTACAAGTAACATCTCAAAAGTTCATCATTCATATTTTATCTGTTACTCTTTTTTTTTTCCTTTTTTTTTCTTTTTAGGGCTGTATTCACGGCATATGGAAGTTACCAGGCTAGGGGTCAAATCAGAGCTTCAGATGCCAGCCTATACCATAGCCACAGCAATGCCAGATCTGAGCTTTGTCTATGAGATACATTGCAGCTCAAAGCAACTCTAGATCCTTAACATACTGAGCAAGGCCAGAGATCTAACCTGCATCCTCATGGATTCAAGTCAGGTTCATTTCCACTGAGTCATGATGGGAACTCCTACCTGTTATTCTTTATTAGGACTTTATAGACCACATCTTAGTACTTTTTTAAAAAAAATATTGATGGGCATTCCCACTGTGGTACAACAGGATCAGTGGCATCTTGGTACACAGGTTCAATTCTCAGCCAGCATAGTGGGTTAAGGATCCAGCATTGCCACAGCTGTAGCTTGGGTCACAACTGCAGGTCAGATCTGATCCCTGGCCCAGAAACTCCGTATGCTGAGGGGCAGCCCAAAAAAACATAGATAGATAGATAGATAGATAGACAGACAGACAGACAGACAGACAGATGTGCAAGGAAAGCTACAGTAAGTGTTTTATGAGTTCATTTTCTATCAGAATCTATGAAACACTTTCTACTTTACCAGAGGCATTATGACAAACCCAGATCTATATCCAATTTTCTCACAGAAGAAATTCCTATCACAAGCTATACACGTGAAATGTGCAAAATTATGGTCTAGAATTTAAAATCCACTTCCACTATCCAAACCAAAACTGTTTCAAAAGTAGGCATGAAAGCAACTGTCTTCCAAATGCATAGCCCTGAACACGAAGGTCAAATAGTTTCACAAATGCATCTTCTCTGCTGTGAGTGAAACCAGTCCTGCTACCCCATGGATAAAAGTCACTCTCCCATTAGGTCTAAGGAGAATCTCAAAAAGGCTATAATTAAATGAAAAAAAATGGGATCAAATCACTTTAACAATACATTATTAAAATATGATTTATAAACTGACCTTTTCATTTCCTTCCCAACTTTTTTTTTTTGTCTTTTGTCCTTTGTCTTTTCAGGACTGCACACAAGGCAAATGGAGGTTCCTAGGCTAGGGGCTGAATCAAAGCTGTAGCTGCCAGCCTACACCACAGCCAAGGCAACACCAGATCCTTAACCCACTGAGCAGGGCCAGGGATCTAACCTGTGTCCTCATGGATGATAGTTGGGTTTGTTAACCACTGAGCATAACAGAAACTCCCCCCACATTTTGAAGATAAACAAAATGCACTTTGGTGTCATCTATTTTCATTTCCACACTGCAGAATGTCTCTCCAATAAGTGGTCATCTTCCCTCCCAAAACGCCAAGGGAGAAGCTCATCAACTTAACAGGCAGCAATTTACATGCTTACCCTCCTCTACCCCTTACTTAGTGAAGGAAATACACCCTCTGGTACCCAGACATTGTAGTCTTAGGATGACACCACTTGTCTGTCCTGGTAGATGAGAGAAATGAAACCACGCAACGGAATGAGATTCCAAGAAAAGCTCAAAAATGATTTGTCCAGATGGCCTGTATAAGTTATAGAGGCCACTGAAACACATCATTTTTTATTATAAATTTTCTTTTCTTTCACTTTATCTCCTCCTCCTCTGTGGCATTAAGACGATCAGAGTATTTTTTACTATTTGGGTAAAAGAAAATTTTCATATTCTTCAAAATACAAAGCCAGATACCCCTTTAGCCAATAAGGACCATGAAGCCATTTCCACCATTTCAATCCACAGTGAGCAAAGTGCTCATGGAATTCAAACCAATTTTAGTTATTTGAGTAATAATGTCACAAGCAAGTTTTAAAAATATGTTTTTTTAAAGTCAAAAAGTATATCCCAAAGTCAAAAGACAAAGGTATGATGATTTGCCACACCTACTTGATAACTAGGACAAAACTTAGCACTATTCAGTAGATTCCTCAAAATTAAAGATAAGTGGTTACTCTCAAACACAACACAGTATAAATTAGACTGGGATTTTTCAGTTGGCTGAAAGGACTTAATATTGTAACTTATATTTCTTTAAGTACCAAAAACATAAAAATTCAATTTTTATATCTTTCCATTGACCAAACCATTACAATACCTCCCTCATTAAACTCTTTATTTGAAAATCCCACCCTGTTTAAAGGGGATGAATTGCAGTTGTGCAAGGTGAAACTGCAGGGGGCAGTATAAGCATGACGTCCAACATAATTCTTAAGATAGACGAAAATTCTTTCAGTTAGGGTAGCCTTAACCTTTAAACAACTAACATATATTTCAACCAAAGATTCCACATTAAAATAAATTTTTAAAGAGAATTCACTGAAATTCTTCCTCAAACTTAATAATTAAAGGGGGGAAAGTACACTGAACTCACTCAGGCCATGTAACATAGTCTAATCAAAATAACAGAATACATTCTTTTAAAAACTTTCATACCCACACTCTTAAAAAGCACAGGTCATCATTCAAAATTATAAAGCTCTCTTACTCGTGTGTAACTCATTCCAAAAATGATTTTAAATCATTCTTAAGTATGCACAAGAAAATTCTTTAAAAGTGGGATTGACATTGTAGATCAATTATACTTAAAAAAAAATTTTTTTAAAGAAAATATCAGTATAAAATCAGTATTGATTCATCACAGGAAAAAATGTAATGAAATATTCATCATTATATAAGTAGGATTTGAGAAAATTAAAGTTCTTCTAAGATGCAGAGGAAAAGGAAACTTAATTTTACTCAATTTTGTATTCATAGTTGCCCTTATGTATATACCCCAGCTATGCATTAACCTTCTTTCTCCAGACCCACAAGCTCCATGCACCTGTAACCTCAGGGCATCAGCTTCTACACAAAGAAAAGTAATTCGTAATTAACTACTGAATTAAGTTAAATGGAGCTTTCCTTGTGTGTGTGTTTAGAATAAAGGTAAGATGTGGTGGTAAGGACACTGATATTTCCATCACTTTTCTCCTTTTATCTACAACATATAATTAACCTTTCTTTGACACTGCAAACTTGTCATTAACAGTTACCATAGGAGTTCCCGTTGTGGCATAGCGGAAACGAATCTGACTAGGATCCATGAGGACGGAGGTTCGATAGATCCCTGGCCTCGCTCAGTGGGTTAAGGATCCGGCATTGAGTGAGCTGCGGTGTAAGTTGCAGATTTGGCTCAGATCTGGTGTTGCTGTGGCTGTGGTGCAGGTGGGCAGCTACAGCTCCAATTCCACCCCTAGTCTGGGAACCTCCATATACCATGGGTGTGGCCTTAAAAATAGAAAAAAAAAAAAAAAAAGCTACCATAAATATTCACCTCATATATATCATTTCCAAAGTACTTCACAATAGTAATAATCGCTAACAGTTATGCTTACCATGTACCACACACTGTTCTCAGTGATTATCAACTGTTAACTCTGTTAGTCTTCATAACTCTACAAAGTAGGGATCATTATCCCCAAATTATAAATAGGTAGACTGAGTCAAGGAGTGGCTGTGAGGTGCCTTAGGATGCATGGCTAATGGTTGGTAGAGCTGGTATAAGGTTTATCAGGCTCACATTCACAAGTCAGACGCACGCCTCAGAGACCAAACTATGGTGGAACTGGTGCCACCATATACATTCACCTTCCTTGACTACATACAGCAGGACCAAGCTGGAAGCATTAACAAAGACAGTATACAATCTACAAAGCATGACCAAAAGCTTCCTGAGAAAAGCACAGCTCCAAGCAGGGGAATGAATACAGAGAAAACATGGCTTGGACTTTTGATAAACTCCTGGGCAATCTTCACAGGGAAGGGCAAGGCCTGGCATGTCCTGGTAGGGAACCTGGTATGAGAGCCTAATATAAGGGCCACAATCCAGTAAATTCAGGACGTCTGCCCTATCTCTTCTTCCTCCTCCAAATCATCACTGCTTTACCTTCATGTCTTATTTGATCCCCCCAGTAATCTTCTCAAGCAAAAAACTATCTGTTCACTGTAAGCCTCTAAACTGATTTACACAAATCTACCTTCTCTAAGTTTGAGCAGCAGAAGTCAGTCCCCTGAAGCCCTCACATCCCAGGGACAAAACCATGCTCAAGGTTCCCCAATCAGAGAACAGAGACCCTCACTTCAGAGTACAAAGAATTATAGCAAACTTGAGAGCCGATTCACTGAAATCCTAAAGGTCCACAGTTCATTGGACATGAACCTAACAATCACACTGCCCAAGACACACCTCACAAAGCACCACTTCAGGATACACACCCAACTGCTAAGTTTGTAAGGAAACGTCCACTCCACTTTGGACACTTTTGGACAGCTGGAATTTTTTTTGTTTTCTAAACAAGGGAATATATACTAATTCGGGGAGTAGGGAAGAGTTAACTTCAGGAATTTTTCTTCTGAAAATACTAAGGAAATTTAAGCATCCAATCACCAGTAACTTGCATTCATGAATCTCACAAAACTGGGGAAAAAATGAATTTAAACAACTTCTTTTATTACTCAGAGAAGTCTCCAATGAAAACAACCCAACAACATCATAGGCTTCTTCATAACTTGTGAATGGCGTTGGGTAACACTGGTCATATAATTGCTGGTTGACTAAACAAGTTTCATGTCATTTAAGAATAACGAATATAAACTCACAAATATTTTAAATGAAACAAAGAAAAGAAATACCTCAAGCTCCACCAGAGCTGCTGTCACTGCATCTGTCGCAAGAGCGCCAGCCTGTAGCTTTTCAATTGCCTATGAAACCAAGGGGCAAGATTATTCATTGTAAAACCACAACTTCTCAGAAAAACCCAGAAACTTTCCAAAACCTTAGAGAAGTGCAGGAGACATTTAGAGTTAATAAAAATTGATCACTAGAGTTCAATTTCATACTTCAAGATATAAACTAGTTACATTTAAAATAAGCAAGTGTTGGAGTTCCCGTCGTGGTGCAGTAGAAACAAATCCAACTAGGAACCATAAGGTTGTGGGTTCGATCCCTGGCCTTGCTCAGTGGGTTAAGGATCCGGCGTTGCCATGAGCTGTGGTGTAGGTTGCAGGCGTGGCTCAGATCCTGCGTTGCTGTGGCTCTGGTGTAGGCCGGTGGCTACAGCTCCAATTCAACCCCTAGACTGGGAACCTCCATGTGCCGCAGGAGCGGCCCTAGAAAAGGCAAAAAGACAAAAAATAAAATAAAATAAGCAAGTGCTTATATGCAGGATAATTTATGATATAGCTCACTTAATATTATTCAAATTAAAACAATGAATAAAATCTAGCCACTAAATGCAAAGTACAAGGAATTTAGTAAGTGAAAGGGCTTCATTCATCACAGGGCAATTCAAATAGCCATAGAAATAAGATGAATTCCATTTTAAAGTAGGAATTCATATTTTATATAGATAATTGAATCTCAGACTAAGCTAAGAATTTCTCTTCCCACTGTTACTCCCTATCCCCCAGCTATAAAAAAAAACAGTGGGAGTTCCCGTCGTGGCGCAGTGGTTAACGAATCCGACTAGGAACCATGAGGTGGCGGGTTCGGTCCCTGCCCTTGCTCAGTGGGTTAACGATCCGGCGTTGCCGTGAGCTGTGGTGTAGGTTGCAGATGCGGCTCGGATCCTGCGTTGCTGTGGCTCTGGCATAGGCCGGTGGCTACAGCTCTGATTAGACCCCTAGCCTGGGAACCTCCATATGCCGCGGGAGCGGCCCAAGAAATAGCAAAAAGACAAAAAAAAAAACACAGTGACCCTCAGTCACATAGGCATTTCAGAATCCTTAGATGGAAGCATACCTTTGACAAAAGCATTTTTGATACTATAACGTTTTTTACATTGAGATAAACATAACACATTCTTTTGTATATAATCTACAGAGAGGAAAGTCACTAAAATCACCTCATTTCTTATGTATAAATTAAGAAAGAAAGAAAGATTGATTTCTTTTTTAATTTTATGGCCACACCCATGGTATATGGAAGTTCCCAGGCCAGGGGTTGAATACAAGCCATAGCTGTGACCTATGCTGCAGCTGGGGTAGCGCCAGATCCTTTAACCCAGTGTGCCAGGCCAAGGATTGAACCCACATCTCCACAGTGACCCTCACATCCATGCGGTCAAATTCTGTGGGGGGGGTTTGTTTGTTTGTTTGTTTTTTGCTTTGCTTTTTGTTTTAGGGCCACACCCACAGCATATGGAAGTTCCCAGGTTAAGGGTTAAATCAGAGCTACAGCTGCCAGCCTACACCACAGCCACAGCAATGCTAGATCCCCAACCCACTGAGCAAGGCCACGGATCGAACTCACATCTTTATGGATACTAGTCAGATTCACTTCTGCTATGCCACAATGGGAACTCCCTGAGGTCAGATTCTTAACCTACTGTGCCTATGGTGGAAACTCCAAGACTAATTTTTTAAATGAACTACTGAAGCTGCAATTTAGTCAATAAAGATCAAAAACTAACAACTGAACTCCTCATTAAACTTTTAAGAAATTGGAGTTCCTGTCCTGGCTCAGGGGAAACAAATCTGACTAACATCTGTGAGGACACAGGTTCAATCCCTGGCCTCACTCAGTGGGTTATGGATCCAGAATTGCTGTGAGCTGTGGTGTAGGTCTCAGACACAGCTCAGATCTGGTATTGCTGTAGCTATGGTATAGGATGGCAGATTCAGCTCCAATTCAAACTCTAGCTTGGGAACCTCCATATGCCATGGCCCTAAAAAATAAAAAACTTTTAAGAAGTTCATTTATTGTATAAATTGAGGAGGCTGGTTACACAATCTAAATGTATTAGATATATTGGACTATAGTCCTACAAAAGTAAACTGTTTCTTTTCAGATTTCAGGAAAAGATTTCACACTTTGAAAAATAACATAAAAATTATAAATAGCATAGAGAATATTTAGCTTTATTATAAACTTTCTAAAACATAATAAATCTCTATAACATATATTTTTCTTATTAATTTATAAGATTTCATTCATAAGAAAAAGTTTGTATGTCTAATAAAGTATAGCATTCTTTTTATTTTATTTTTTTGTCTTTTTTTAGGGCCGTACCCCTTAGGCTAGGGGTCAAATCAGAGCTGTAGCCACAGCCACAGCAATGCCAGATCAAAGCTGCATCTGTTACACCACAGCTCACGGCAACATCAGATCCTTAACCCACTGAGCAAGGCCAGGGATTGAACTTGAGTCCTCAAGGATACTAGTCAGATTCATTTCCACTGAGCCAGTATAATCTTCTTTAAATGATATGAAAATATAAATGAAAAGAGTTGCGAGAGACCCCTATTTACTTGATATGCAATATCAAATTAACATTCTATTTGCATAAAAAGTAATGGAAAGTCTGCCGACAAGAGTATACAGTCAGGATCAAAATTACAACAAACTATATTTCTCTTGAGTCCATTCCTGCCTCTACATTAAGTATTCAACAATTTAGCAAAACCTCAAAAACCAAAAAGGAAAAAAAGCACAACTGAGTACAAGGGCAAAGTTAAACTTAGGAATGACAATGAATTTTCTATGAAACAAACTATGTGATGAAAATCAGAAGGAATAAATACAGGATAATCTCCCTAAGAAAAACACCCATTTTAATTTTTTATTGATTTTTTCTTCCCTTCATAGAAAGACACATTAACTGCCTTTGAGCTGTTTTCCCTACCCCTTCTATAGAGCTCAACGCCTTTGCAAAGATTAAAAGATATATGATTATGTGCCCACAATTCCAAAAATACAGACTTTAATCTGGGAAAGGAAGGAAAAGATCTAAGCATGATTTGGAAAATAAAAGACACAAAACAAAACAGAGACCCCACAAATACGAGCAAAATTATTTCTTGGTCCAAACCAAAGATTGTCTTACAAGTCAAACCTTAAAATTTTGAATTTCAAGGTAAAGCTGCTTTACGGTCAAAACTAAAATGTTTTGATTGGATAGATGCATTCTCTTCATACCTTTTGACAAGCTCGTTTGCATACATGTTTATATTCCTTGGCTTTGGATTCGGAATGATAACCTGCACCTACAGTGAAAAAAATCAATCGTTAGCTACCATTAAGATATGAGACTTTGCTTACATTATATGAAGAGCTCACATAAACTGATACTCTCCAAGTGACAAATACAACTATTGTCCTAGGTATACAGAGTCTTAAAAATCTAACAACTTTTTTCTCCACCATAAGCCTTATGCCTTATCTCCTTTTTCAAAAGCTATTTTCCTGCTAGGGGCCCTTGGAAATAAACAACTCATGCCCCCAAAGAGGTTCTGCCGAGTTCACCTCTTCTTCTTTTGAAAACTTCCCCAAAGTTAGGAGTATTTTATTTTCTTTGCTTTGTTTTGTTGTTGTTGTTTGGTTTTGTTTGTTTGGCTGGAGGTGATAACCCAGGCAGCGTTAAGGACAGAGTCCCTTGGAGTTCCTCTCTGTTGACCTTTGGGAAGTCCCTGCCAGAATTCTTAAGAGTAACTTTAGAAAACTAGGTAGTTTCAAAATAGCACTTAAAATTGAGGGGCGTTACATCCCATCTGTCCACAGACCCCATCAATCACTGCTCCTACCCAAACTTGTACACCCTCTCACCCCCAGAAAATAGCTCTGAAACTATTCAGGGTGGCTCTGAAACTCAGTGCCAGTATATTCACAACTGCCTATTAGAAATCCTGGTGGACCCTGTTTTAAACAAACACCTAGCGACTTCCTCAAGAGAATGGCTCTGAAATTTTGTTCCCTAAAAGATTAATACTTGCTTAGTTAGGAATTTGAGAATAATCTAAGAAAGAAACCAAGACAAGAGCGCTTAAACCCTTGTGATGATTAGGCTTTTAATCAAAGTTCTTTAGCAGGGTTGTGAACCACCCCCTTGCCCCACCCCCAGAGGCTGTGGCTCCCCAGAAAGGTTAAAGAACTACATCTCTAAGCCTGAGGGCTCCTCCCGTGAGACTGCGGACTAGGACACAAACTTAACCCACCTCTTCTCAAGGTCGAGAAAGAACTGGCCCAAGAAGGTATGGTTAAGGGACCCAAGAGAGCAGAAAAGATGCCCAAACAACTAGGATCCACAAATGATGCAAATTCTAATCCTATTTCTCAAGAGAACCCTGAAACTTCTTAGAACGTGTGTAGCTAATTTAACAAAACTCTCTTCATGGTTGTCTAATAAATTAATCCCCAGTCTATTGTCTTAGATCTCAGGCCTCCATCCTTCAGCAGTGTTTTCCCAAAACCAGAGGAAAAGAGGCTGCAAATAGGCCAACTATAGCCAAATAGGCAACTTCAGCGTTTGGATAACAACACTAATAACATTAACATATCAATCCTCTGCTTAGAATAGGAAAACCTGCTCAGCATGGCTCCAGTGTATCTCTAATATCTGATTAAAACATGCTAATTCCTCTGTTAAACAAAGGAAAGGTAGGCTTAGGATCTAAACCACTGACAAGCAACAGAATCTAGCTAAAATTTAATCAACACTGTTTTTTTGCACTGTGTTTAAATTAATTTCTCTTCATGTAAGTGATACTAACACTTCACTTAAGTTTCATCTTTAAGATATTAAGGTTAAAAAGTGTTTAGCTGGTTTTTTTTAATATTAGGTAAAAGTATAGTTAGTATAGAGAGATCTGGGAAAAAGCAAGAATCTGCTATTCAAATGACTAAAATTTGGGCAAGTCTCCTCTAGTGCTAAAGCGGGGGGGGGGGGGGCATAAAATCTCTACACTGGAATTGAAATTTTGTCCATTAAATATGTAAGATACATACTACACAATCAGTCTGACCTTTTTTTTTTTTTTTTCTTTTTCTTTTTCGGGCCGTACGTGCACCATATGGAAGTTCCCAGTCTAAGATGCAGGCCTACGCCACAGCCACGCCAGATCCTTAACCCACTGAGAAAGGCCAGGGATCAAACCTATGTCCTCATGCTTACTGGTTGGCTCATATCCTGCTGAGCTACAGCGGAAACTCCCAGCCTGACCTTCTAATAATTCAGAACGGGAAAGTCACCCTTAACCCACACAACTTCCTGCCATCAGTCAGATTTCCTCCTATTACAGTTGGCCTCAACTCTAAGAGCCATTACCATCAGGTGTGTGTCTGAGAGAGGAGGGAGGCCACTACAACTGTCATGGGGGCAACACTTTCCAACTCATCGAAAACTCCATATTGTTGCTTGTTACACATTTCAGGCCTTTCCTGTACATTTTTGCAAACACTTATTCTGAATAAAATAACTCACAGGGTACTATGAAAGGTGTGACACCAACATGGTATAGTAGAAAGAACACTGGCCTAGCATCTGAAGGCAGGAGATCTAGGCCGGGTCTACATATACCAGGATTATTTCTATAAATTTACCTCATGTCTTTGAAAAATCATTTGAAAAGAAAAGAAAATTGTACATGGTTTTTTCTTTGTTTGACTTTTTTTTAGACTGCCCAAGCTACTCAGTCTAATGACTGGTTAATGACCAGGCAGAACACTACTTTGACAAGAAGAAACAATTCCATTCCTCACCCTACATCAAAGCTAACTTTAGACCCATCCTGCTTAACTGTCTGAGGACAGTTAAAAGGAGACCCCACCATTCCTTCTTCCTTCACAGCGGTCATGAACTTTAGATTCTGAATGCAGGCAAATAAAAATGACTAAAGCAAATGGAGGGGGAAGGAGAAAAACAAACAAACAAAACCCCTGGGCAGGGGCTGCACTGCTTGGAAACCTTAAATGCATCAATGAAAAGGATCCAGAGGTTGAACCTCACTGCGTCTGTCTTCAAGGTCCTCTGAAACAGACATCAGAGGCTGACCAAGGGCCATGAGCAGTAGGCAGGGACTGAAGAGCCCTCTTAAGGGTTTCTCAGCCTGGCCCTTATAGGAACCAGTCATGTGACTGAAGCCACTTAATCTTTCTGGTTTTAAGGTTCCTCATTCATAACATTAAGAAGGCAAACTAGCTCTGAGACTGTATAAATTATACTCTAAGACGGCCAAACTCAAAACTGAGGTCAATAAATTTTTTTTAGCACCATTATTTTTAAAAACACAAACTAGAGTTTAAACAATTACTTTGGTTTTAATAATACCTAAATATACCTTTTATATGGGATAAAAATAAATAATGGAGTAAGTGAGTGAAGGAGACAAAGGAAGAGCCGTCACTATATAAGATCTTCCAAGAGGGGAGGCATGGGGCTGGTGGGGGGCAGAGGCCCTCACTATATCAAAGTCAATCCCTTTGGATCCAACTCCTCTGGCAGTTTGCCTCCTCCAGACATGAAATTCAATTCTCAGTGTACTTCAAAGCAAGAAAAGAAAAAAATAACATAATTTCCTCTTCCAACTCACCCACTTAGAGCTTACCTGCATGCACCAACACAAAGCCCCCTCGCTTCTCTTTATGGGCCTGTTTTGTTTCCAACTCTTTGGCTGTTATTTTAACAGCCGAAACCTGAGATGATCTGGAAGGCAGCCCTTCTCCAGAACTCATCCCCTTCTCCATGGTCATTCTCCAAGATTACCATCTTCTATTGGGAAAAGAGCATACTTCCATCCAAAAGCAATTGCAGGAGAGGAACTGCCCTAAAGGAAAATAGGCAAAGATGGTATGCTTTTCTTTCCAATAACATAACACATAACTTACACAAATTTGTGCAAAGATAATGTTCAAAAAACCTAACTGTAAAGTTATTTAACTGCATAATACAAAGAATATAAAAAGGTTAGAATTTAAATCTCTCTGTCCACTGACAGTACTTGCTTCAAGTGGTATAAACAAAAGAACTGTTGTAAAAAGACCTCATATTGAATCCAAAGATATTTTATCTTTCATTTTATCTACATTGAAGAAAAGCTCGAATAACTCAAATATCACTTTCTATTCTCTCCAAACCAAATGCTAATAATCTCTGGGACATTCTAGAACCACAGGCAGTGCTGGCAACATCCCTGATCCTTGATATAAAGCCTAGATTGCTATTTTTTTTTTTCCAGCCTTACTGAGACATATGGGATATACACAATTGTGTAAGTTTAAGGGGCACAATATGATGATTTGATACACATATATACCATAAAATATTACCACAACGAGGTTAGTTAACACATCCATCACTTCATATAATTAGAATTTTGTCGCATATGGTGAGAACATGTAAGACCTTCAGACTGCTGCTTGCTTAAAAAATAAAGCAACATACAGATTTACATCTGCCTGCGAAGAACCTCTTAAGACAATTTAATGTGTCACAGCTCAGCAGTAAAACACAAATGCTAACAAAATTATATGACTAAAACAAGAAATTAAAATAACACTTGTGCAAACACTTGCTAATTTTCTTTCTTTTTTTTTTTTTTCAGGGCCACACCTAGGCTATATGGAAGTTCCAGACGAGGGGTCCAATCAGAGCTGTAGCTGCTGGCCGACACCACAGCCACAGCAACACAGGATCCAAGCCGTATCTGCAACCTACACCTCATGGCAATGCCAAGTCCTTAACCCACTGAGAGAGGCCTCATCCTCATGAATACTAGTCAGATTTGTTACCACTGAGCCACAACAGGAACTCTTGTTAATTTTCATGAAAGTATTATTTCTGAGGTTCTCAAAAGATAAATCATAAAATACAAAATTTAATAAAGCAAATTACAAGTAACTTATACCACAAAGTTTCTAAGCTCACAAGCTTCTAGCAATCTTGGCTTAGTAATAATGATGGCAGAACACACTTCAAACTGTGGGAAAGTAGACCATTTAAAAATCGACATACAGAGACTTGAAAAAAAAAATCCAAGAATCATGTGGTTGAAACTACTTGAACACCTAGATTCACACTGTTTGGTAAAATTCTGTGCCTTATTCAAAACTGAGAATTGGAAACAAGTCTTTTCCAATAGAAAACATAAATAAATAGTAATACAGAGTGATTTAGCCAACTAGTCCAAAAGAGCAGTGTTACTTCAAAGTGTGACCTGTTTGTTATTAATCTGCAAGAGATTACTATTTTATTAATATACTAATTGTTTTACATGCACATTTTCAACAAACTGTATACAGTTTTGTAATTCTTTTCTATTTCTCCACGTATTATTACATTTTTGAAACAATTTTATCTGCTACATCTAAGATAATAAGAACTTTTGCTTTTATCTTGCATTCACAGTTCCATATTTTTCTTTTCTTTTGAGGGTTTTGTGGTGTACTGTTTTTGTATTTTACAAAAGAAATGGTCAATAATGGATTGAAAAAAAATATTAAGTTGGTCTTTCTCACCAGAGATGGTCTATGAAGCATTGCAATATGGTATATTAACTTTCTATGATTCCTGATTTAAAAGTTCCATTTAATTTTTATTACATATCATTTCAAGAACAAATAATTTTAAATTATACATATATGCTATTATATTAAAATGTTTACATATATTCAAAAATGCAGGAAAATTTTTTGATTACAAAAGAATGTTGAGGTTAATTAGATAACAGTGAATTAAAATGCCCGTTTTTGTTTTTGTTGTTGTTTTGTGGTGGTAGTTAACTCTCTGAGGATGGATTTTCTTCCAATGACTTCACAAGGATCTGCCTCAATTACCTTTATTTGACTTTGATTACTTCTCTGTAATAAGTCAGTTGACAAAGTCAGTTTAAATGATCAGCAGTTCATCTGTCTGTCCATACAGTCCATGAAGTATGACCAGGCCATGAAATGAGCTTTGGCCCCCTAGTCCCACAAATATAGTTGTATGAAAACTCAGGCTTTGGAAAATTAAAAACTTCAGTTCAAAAGAAAACACATCCAAGCAGTATAAATTATAAAATTTACTCTGACTCACTGTCATGAGATGCATTTTTCATGAATAACAAATAAAGAATATCTACATTTTATAATGAATAAGATTTGACGTAATAGGCATTTTAATGTATGTGATATTTAAAAGCACTGATTCTCAAGCTTGTCTGAAAAAAATAAAATGTGGAAGATGAAATTATAGGCTATCTCTTGAGCGAGCCACCATCCCTTACAGACTATCTAAAGTGTGCTAATTTAGCAAATCATGTCATCTCAATAAACACCTCCAAAAATCCTGGCCCCCAAGTCTTGCTGGCCTAGGAAAGGGACTCAAGTGGACAGGCTATCCAATATACAACTCTGGCCTCCAACTCCCAATGGTTACTGGAATATTTTTAATTCAATTAGAAATGAAGCAATTTCTAGGCCAACATCAGTTTTTGCTTAACTCGGAACCCATTAAAAGTCTGACCTTCCTAAAAGAGTTCCAACAAATGTCTAAAAAAGGATATTTTTTTAAAAAAAAAGGCAAGTAGGCAAATCCTAGTTTACAGAAAAATTATATATAAGTTTAAACAGATCAATAGATGCTAAAACCTCACTCAAAAGAAAAATGCAAAATAAAACTACACTCAAATATCATTTTTTAACTTGGATTGGCAAAAAAAGGTAAGAGCACAACATGTTCTGAGGCTACAGAGAAACAGAAGTTCTCATACACTGCTAGTAGGGGCCTAAAGTAATGCAATTCAACAAGTGCAATTTAGCAAAATCAACCAGAATTACAAATACACACCAAAGGACTGTCTGTAATAGGAATGATATGGACCAACAATATGTCTTGATGAAAGTGGTTAAAGGAGTTCCCATCGTGGCTCAGTGATTAACAAATACGACTAGGAACCATGAGGTTGCGGGTTCAATCCCTGGCCTCACTCAGTGGGTTAAGGATCTGGTGTTGCAGTGAGCTGTGGTGTAGGTCGCAGACATGGGTCGGATTCCACGTTGCTGTGACTCTGGCGAAGGCTGGTGGCTACCACTCCAATTAGAACCCTAGCTTGGGAACCTCCATTGCCTCGGGAGTGGCCCTCAAAAGGGCAAAAGACAAAAAAAAAAAAAAAGTGGTTAAAAAAAAGGCAGCTCTGGAAAAAATGAGGCTGTGCTTGATATAGAAATATGAAATGACCAATCTTGAAGATATTTTGGTAAGTAAAAAAGGCATAGTACTGAAATACATGCAGTACCATATTTTGAGGGGAGAAAAAATGGTATAGCTAAATATACATGCAAAGTACAATCTGAAAGAATATCCAAAAAAATAGTATAATTGTGGTTATCAGAAGATTTGGATGACTGAGGGGCAAGGGTAGGATGAAAATATCACTGTTGCCCATTTTGTACCTTTTGACTTTGAACAAGTGGGATGTACTCAACAAAAAAGCTTTTTTACTTACTTATTTATAAGAGCACAAGGTAACTAGCCAAGTCCAAGTTCCAAAATAGGGCAAGCCTATAAGATCCCACTTCAAAACTTCAATAAGAGGAGAAATCCCCCAAAAGTTCTCAACAATCATCCCACCCAGAGAAGGAATAGACAAACACATGGCCAATCAACAATACTGGCCAGAAAGGTCCTAATTTAAAAAACTATAAAGTTAGGAGTTCCCCTCATGGTGCAGCAGAAAGAATCCAACCAGGAACCATGAGGTTTCAGGTTCAATCCCTGGCCTCACTCAGTGGGTTAAGGATCCAGCATTGCCGTGAGCTGTGGCGTAGGCCACATGCGGGGCTAGGATCTGGCAGTGCTGTTGCTCTGAAGTAGGCTGGCAGCTGTAGCTCTGATTGGACCCCTAGCCTGGGAACCTCCATATGCCACGGGTACAGCCCTAAAAAGAGAAAAAAAAAAAAAAAAAGCAATAAAGTTAGTATTTGGTCTTTACAATTAAAATAAGGAGTAAAAAATAAATCATGACTGTAGGTTAACATCGAGAATACCAGTGATATTTTTATCACATTTGTAGCCATTATTATAAATCATTATTTGAAATGAATAAAGCATACTTACATTAATATACTGATCCATAAGATAGATGTTTAACACTTCAGTTAAGCCTTTGAGGTAATGCTCAACACAAAAAGATTTCCAACGAAAGAAGATGCATAAGTATGCCATAGTTTTAAGAAACAGAAAGCAATTTTATAGATCACTTTTATAATGCCTTTACTTTTGAATAATATGTTTGTATATGGACATTTTACGATTTCCTATCAGACAAGATATTAAAATTCATTTCATTATTTCTAAAATAACACTGGCCAAAAAAAAAAAAAAGGAGTTCCTGTTGTAGCTCAGCAGTAACAAATCTGACAATTATCCATGAGGATGCAGGTGTAACCCCTGGCCTCGCTCAGTGGGTTAAGGATCCAGTGCTGCCATGAGTTGTGAGTTGTGGTGTAGACTGGCAGCTGCAGCTCTGATTCAGCCCCTAGCCTGGGAACCTCCACAAGTCTTGGAAAAAAACACTAGCAATTTGTCCATCCTCTGCAATGGTTGCTTAAAAAGTTAAACAAAGCTACCTTATGACCCAGCAATTCTTCTTCTAGGTATGTACTCATGAAAATTGAAAACATATCCACATAAAAATTTGTACATGGATGTCTACAGCAGAATTAGTATAAATTCCGCTATAAATTTGCTATTCCCATTGTGGCACAGCAGAAACAATCCAACTAGGAACCAGGAGGTTGCGGGTTCAATCCCTGGCCTCACTCAGTGGGTTAAGGATCCAGCATTGCTATGAGCTGTGGTGTAGGTCACAGACGAGGCTTGGATCTGGCGTTGCTGTGGCTGTGGTGTAAGCCAACCGCTATAGCTCCAATTAGACCCCTAGCCTGGGAACCTCCATATACTGCAGGTGCAGCCCTATAAAAGACAAAAAAAAAAAATTGATATTATATCAAAAAGTGGAAGCAACTCAAATGTCCATGAACTGACCATGGTTATATAAAATATAGTATGTTCAGGCAATGGAACATTAGTTAGCCATAAAAAGGAAGGAACTGCTGAAACATACTATGGTGTGAATGAACCACGTAAACTATGAAAGAAGTCAGACACAAAAGATGATATATTTTATGTTTCCATTTATAGCAAATGTCCAGAATAGGCAAATCTGAACAGACAGAAAGTTAATTAGTAGCTGCCTAAGGCTAGAAGGATAGAGGGGAATTGAGGAGTGACTGCTAAAGGGGGCAGGGTTTCTTTGGGGGGGGGCAATAAAAATGTTCTAAAATTGATTGTGGTCATGGTTGCACAATTCCAAATAGAATAATTATCAACCAAATTGTACACTTTATGTGGATAGTTATATGATAAATGAATTATATCTTAACAAAACTGGAGGCGGGTATTCTTGCTTCCCAAAAATTGTATCTTTACATGTAGGATGTATATTTTCCAGATTACCAAACCTAATGGCCTTTCCTTAGTCTTCTGCTTGCAACTTTGGATTCTCTAGATGCCCTTGGCAAGCTCTTCACGATCTATCTCACCTTTTCCAGCTCTGTCCTCTTAACATGACTCCCATGACTCCAAGGGCTTATCCTCATATGTCTCCTTCAGCAACTTCATCCATTGCCAACCTTTCAAAACTGCCCCCCTAGACTTCTAATTCTTTATCTTGTCTCTTAAGCTCTAGCCATGGTCTCCTGGCGAGCTCAACCTGGATCCTTCCCACTCTTAGCCTACCCAAAACAAATTCATCTTTCCCCAGATATCTAGTTCTTTCCACATTAATTCCTTATTATTATTAATTGCACCATCCTTTTCTAACCCACCTTGCAGTCATCTTGGACTGTACCCAGTTTCCACATCCTATAGATTCTTCTCACACATTTAACTCCCTTTTCCCTACTGCCTTGACCTTTATTCAGCTCACATATCTCTTAGCATAAGTGTTAGAAAAAGCGTTTTAATCTTTCTCTCCAAATCCAGGCTGTCGTAAAACAACCATCTACAAAAAGCTGCCAAAATAAATCTCATAAAGGACAATGCCAATCAAGACAAAGAGCATGCCAAAAGACTTGAGTAGGCAATACATAAAAGAGGAAAAATAAACTGGGGATCCAATACTAAGGAAAGAATATTCAAATACAAAAAAGAAATGAAACTGAACTAGCACTGTAATGCAAGCAAATGAAATCTAACTAGCATTTTACTGCCATCATAAACTGATTTAACCATTTTGAAAAGGAATTTGTCAGAAAGTATCAAGAGCTTTAAAATGCATTATTTTGTTATTCCATCTCTCCAGAGATACTCTGTATATGAATTAGTCTATACAGACACAAATAATAGTACCACAGATTCCTCTAAAGAATCCTGGGAGACTAGGGGAAAGAGAGTGGCAGGGACAAAAAGGAAATTTGGTTTCCTCCTAATAACTTTTGTATTTGAATTTTTTTAACTGGGTACTATTTACTAAAAACAGTAGATTTAAGTTGGCTGTCTCTGTGACCAAGGTGAATGAAAATTAACTTGATTATCAAGGCCAGAAGAGAAACTCAGAATAAAATACTGTTTTTGCTTCAGGGACTTTCATGGCACTAATTTAAGGTCTCAATCTTGACCCCATTTCTTTCAAAGGCTGTTTCTTTTTCCTACTGCATGTGATGACACTATTTCTTTTTTTTTTTTTTTCTTTTAAGCCATTTAGAATACTACCACATGTCCTATTTGCCTCTGGTGTTGAAGTTTTTCACCCTAGATTTACTTAGTCTTTTAGAAGCAGCTGAAGGAGGAAGGAAGTCATGGAATCCATTCATCTTACAGCAAAAGGCTTTTAGAGAAATCTAGCCCTTAAGCTATAGCAACTGATGAATAAAGAAGCATTTTGTTGCTCTTAACATAATGAGATTGAAGGTTTAATGCCTCATTAAAGGAGCTCCAAAACATACTTATTTCATCTTTGACCCACTAATTCCACTTCTGAGAACACTTTCTACCAAAATAATTTTAAATACAGAAAAGGTTTTATGCCTTTTATGCTGTGTTTAACATAAGATAATTTAGAAAAACAAAAATTGGGGCATGACTTAAATGCCCAACATAGAAAAATAAATAGTTAAGAAAATGATATTTATGGTCAACTGGTTTTGAAAATGTGCCAAGGACATTCAATGGGGAAAGGACAGTCTTTCCAACATAGTGCTGGGAAAACTGGATAGCCACGTGCAAAAGAATAAAATTGGACTCCTACCTCACACCATATATAAAAATTAGGTCTAAATATGAAAAAGATTATTATATACACATAACCATGTATAATTGAATCACCTTACAAAAATTAACATAGCCTTGTAAATCAACTATACTTCAATAAAACAAATTTTAAAAAGAAAAAACTCTACATAAATCAAGACCAAAACATAAGAGCTAAAACTATAAAATTATTTTTAAAAAAATAGGGGCAAATCTTCACAACCTTGGATTTGGCAGTGGTTTTACATATAACACAAAAATCACAAATAACAAAATATAAAATACAGATAAACTATACTTAACCAAAATTTTAAACTTTTGCACTTCAAAGGATACCATTCAAGAAAATGAAGACACCCCTAAAAATGGGCAAAAATGGAATAATGCAAATCATATATCTGATAAGGGCCTGTGTCCAGACTATATAAAAAACTCACACAACTTTTTTTTAAATTTTTTAATTCAATTTAAAAATGAGCAAAGGAATTGAATGAACATTTCTCCAAAGACATTCAAAAGGCCAATAAGCACACAGAAAAGATGCTCAACATTATCACAAAAAATGCAAATCAAAACCAGAAGATATCATTTCACAACTAACATAATAGCTATTGAAAAAAACAAAACACACACACACACACACACAATAAGTGATAGCAAAGATAAAGAAAAATCAGAACCCTCATTTCCTGCTTGTGCATGCCACTTTGGAAAATACCTGGCAGTTCCTCAAAAAGTGAAAATTACCACATGACCCAGCAATTCCACTCCTAGGTATATATAAGAACAATGAAAACACAGGTCCACACAAAAACTTGTACATGGATGTTTATAGCAGAATTACTCATCGTAGTCAAAAAGTGGAAACAACCCAGATGTCCATCAGCTGAGGATGGATTAAAAAAACCTGGCATATTTATATGTTGGAATATTATTCAGCCATAAAAAAGAGTAAAGTACTGATACATAACACAACATGGATGAACTTTGAAAACATGCTAAGTGAAAGAAAGCAGACAACAAAAAGCCACATATTATTGATTCCATTTACATGAAATGTCCAGAACAGAAAAATCCAAAGTAGATTAGTGGTTGCCAGGGGTTGGGGGGACAAGTGGAGGGGAGATCTAACAGGAAGTGACTAATGGTTAGAGTTTCTTTTGCAGGCTATGAAAATGCTATAGTGGGTGCACAACTTTGTGAATATACTAAAAAACCTCTGAAATTGGCAACTTAAAAGCATGAATTTTATACATTATCCCTCAGTGGAAAAAATCTATTAATCATGGAATAGATACAATGTACAAAACATATGCTTTTTAGTTAAAGTCATATTTTATACATACACTATAATTCTAAGACCTTAGGAATGTGCTATTAAAAACATAGAAAGATGGAGCTCCCTGGTGACCTAGCAGTTAAGGATCCTGATTGTCACTGCTGTGGCTTGGGTTTAACCCCTGGCCCAGGAACTTCCGCATGTTGCAGGTGTGGCAAAAAAAAAAAAAAGCATATATACTTATACGTGTATACACATACACACACATACATACAGAGAGATCAAAATGCTGCACTGGTAGAACTATAAATGATCTCTTTTTTTTAATATTTCTGCATTTTCCAGATATTCTTTAATAAGCAATGAAGGGCTTTTTATAACTGGGAGGAAAGCTTTATTTAAACAAAAATGAAAATTATTAAACTCCCACGTGTATGACAATTGCTTCGCTTAATACAGAATGACCTCAGTCACATGGTCCCCAAAATACCTTTCATTTCCCTCCCCTACAGACGCGAGAAAGTCAAACTCCCTCTTTCCGGAAACACGATGCCCAATATTTCCAGGGCACCTCCAGTTCCTGTTTTCCACCCTCCTCATCAGTTGTTCCTTCTCCATCTTCTCGGTCCTTTCCTCTTCCCTCTCCTCCACCTGAGCAGTAAACGGTAACGCCCCACAGGGCTCTAATCAGGCCTCTATCACACTACGGAGCTGCCTTGCCCTAGCCAGTCACGCAAGACCAGCACGCACACGCTTAGATCTCTACAAGCCTCAAACTCGGAGAAATCCGCTGCCCGCGACTGCACAGTAGGTGAAGGACTGCAAGGACTACCCCCACCCCCATACAGACAGTCCCTTCCCCGCGGCGGGAAGGAGGCGGCCAAGCTGAAGCCGCTGGTAAGGGGCCAGCGCGGGCCCCACGCGCGACCGAGATCAGGGGAGGAGGGACGCCTCAGGTCTCTTCCTCCAGCACCACCCCCGACAAGGGGCATCCTGCGCGCTGCCCGCTCCCGGCCCCATAGAGCACGTCCTATGGAGCTTACGGCGCCCGGACACAGGCAGCGCTCCGCCGCGGCAGCGGCGCGGACAGCGTGAGAAAGAGGGACACTCACCCGCGTCAGCCCCGAGCCCTCACAGCACCGGAAGTAGTCACCCGCCCGTTGCCAGGGTGAGGAAGCTGGGTGACGTCAAGATTTCCCATTGGCAGTGAACTTGGCCACGTGGCCGGAAGCAAACGCCCACCTGCTGCTCTGTCTCCTCCCTCTGCTCCGCAGAGCTTCACCTGGCTGCAAGGGGTGCCGCAAGGACAACACCTGGAACCGCCTTGTGAACTGCGCAGGCGTCGTTACCTCTCTCTTTCACCCCGCCCCTTAAAGAGCGGGAAGGATGTGATCATCTGATCTGAATGGTTGGCCGACTACGGATGTTCTACGGGTGAAATTAAGCTAATCATCATTTATAGAGGTGTCACTTAAGAGGCTTAATTTCATTCAGTCCTTGAACCTCCCCTTATACAGAAGGGAAAACTATAGTTCTGCCTGGATTACATGTGTAAAGTATGGACTAGCCTTGCCCTGGGGAGGATGTGGGTGGCCTTTCCTTTACTATGTAGCGTCTAAGAACAAGACCTGGTAAGTTATGTAATCTCTTTAATGTTTCCTTGTAACTATTAACATGAAACCTTTACCATGTAACCACCATTAAATCTGTCCTGGGAAGCAGAGATTGAAAGGAGTAGTTCTGAATCGTTTTCAAAACGTGGTCCCCAGATGAGCAGATTGAGCATTACCTGAATTCTTAGGCCTCATCCTAGACTTAATGAATCAGAAACTTTGGGTTTGGGACCCAAAAGACTCTTTCAACAAGCCGTCCAAGTGATTCAGTCTCATCTAAAGTTTGAGAACTAATGAACTAGAAAGACTTTCTCTTTAGCCTAGTTGCAAAGATGGAATGGGGAGGGTGATAGAAGGAGTGCCTCAGAAAGGGGGGTGATCAAGATGTGCGCCTCCACCAGTCAAGAAAGAGAATCAGGTGATGCAGGTTCGATCCCTGGTCCAGCACATTGAGTTAAGGGTCCTGCTTTGCCGCTGAGCTCTGGTGTAGGTCACAGATGCAGCTGGGATCCCCTGTTGCTGTCGCATGGGCCAGCAGCTGTAGCTCTGATTTGACCCGTAGCCCTGAAACCTCCATATGCTACAGATGTGGCAGAAGGGAGAGGAAAAAAAGCAAAGAAAAAGGATCAGTGAGGCCATCTGGGACTAGTATGGGTGCATGACCCCAGAACTGACTCCCCTGGTAGTCCAAGATAAAAGTATGCTTTAATTGTACAGGAAAGACTTCTCAACTGCTTATAATCCCAAATCCATTTTATTAACTTTTGTATTATCCAACATATTTTTCTGCTAATATTCTCTGTGAACAAAAAAGGGTATAAAAAGGTCTACTGTAAAAATTATCTATAAAAACAAAATTTTCTTCTTTTCTTTTTTCTTTTGGCCATGCTGGTGGCATGCAGAAGTTCCCAGGCCTGGGATCAAACCCACACCACAGCAGTGACAATGCCAGATCCTTAAACTGCTAGGCCACCAGGGAATACCAGAATTTTTTATTTAGAAGGGAGTGTAGGACCTTATATTGAAATAAGCTGTTTAAATTTTTTTTAATTGTGTTTAAGTCAGAATAGACAGTGGTTAAGAGCAAGGATTCTAGAACCAAGAGAATCTGGGTTTGTACCTCAGCCCTACCAAATGAGTTGGTACCCTACCAGTTGTTCACATTGAACAAGTTACTTAATCTTTCTGTGACTCAGTTTCCTTGCTTGTAAAATGAGGATAATAATTTAGTGCCATTGTGTAGAATAAAGTATGTGAAGGAATCAGGAGTTCCCTGGTGGCACAGCAGGTTAAGGATCTGGCATTATCACTGCTGTGACACAGGTATGGGGAGTTCCCATCGTAGCTCAGTGGTAATGAACCCAGCTAGTATGCATGAGGACTCGGGTTCAATCCCTGGTCTCACACAGTGGGTTAAGGATCCAGCATTTCTCTGAGCTGTGGTGTAGGTTACAGATGTGGCTCAGATCTGGCATTGCTGTAGCTGTGGTGTAGGCCAGCAACTGCAGCTCTGATTTGACCACTAGGCTGGGTACTACCATATGCTGCAGGCGCGGTCCTAAAATAAAAAATAAAAAAAAAAATCAAACTCCCATTAAGTCCAGGCTTATTACTATAAATATGCAAATAATCAAACCTCTTCCTCAAATAAATAACACAGCACTAAATAAACCAAAAATATCCAGTTTCCTATTGGAGTAACTGTTATTAAAACTTGGCAAATACATTAATACTGTATAATTGGAAGGTAAACTCTGTATACTTCTGCATAGACATTCACGTGTTAAACAGATAGACAGCTCTTACACATGTCAAAGATGTGAAGGCTTGAAAAGAGGGTTGGAGGACCAGAAGAGTCAGCAACCAGTCAATTCCAGGGCCAAGCACACCCAGCCCTGAAGTTGATACCACCAAGAGAGAGCTGTACCAGCCACAAGTGTACATATGTAAGGAGAAAAGAGACCAATTTATCCTCAGGTAATATACAACTTAGACTTATATATACATATGTGTGTGTATTGATATATATATGTATGTATGTACACACATACATGCATACACGTAGCGTATTACAGCAGTTCTCAAATTGTTGTCGACAATGTGGGATCCCAAGACCATATCAGGGGGTCATTAGTACCATACAGTTATTTTATAATAATACTAAGATGTTTATTTACCTTTTTATTCTCATTCTCTTATGAGTTAAAAATGTACAAAAAGTTCATAGATAGGATTTCAACTAACTTTTAAAAAGTCATCACATTTCCACTTTTGGTGAACTATCAAAAAAAAGGGGAGTTTCCGTCGTGACTCAGTGGTTAACAAATCTGACTAGGAACCGTGAGGTTGCAGGTTCGATCCCTGGCCTTGCTCAGTGGGTTAAGGATCCGGCACTGCCATGAGCTGTGGTGTAGGTCGCAGACGCAGCTTGGATCCCGCGTTGCTGGGGACTACAGGTCCAATTTGACCCCTAGCCTGGGAACCCCCATATGCCGCGGGAGCAGCCCAAGAAATGGCAAAAAGACAAAAAAAAAAAAGAATATTCAAGAGTTCCCATCATGGTGCAGAGGAAATGAATCCAACTAGGAACCATGAGGTTGCAGGTTCAATCCCAGGCATCCCTCAGCGGGTCAAGGATCCGGCACTGCCATGAGCTGTGGTGTAGGTCCCAGACATGGCTCAGATCTGGCATTGCTGTAGCTGTGGTGTAGGCTAGGTGCTACAGCTCTGATTAAACCCCTAGCCTGGGAACCTCCATATGCCGCAGGTGCAGCCCTAAAAAGACAAAAAGACAAAAAAAAAAGAATATGCACAATATCTGATAAAGCCATTAAAATAATCTTTCCCTTTCCAGCTACAATCACTGGGAGGCTAGATTTTCTTTACATACTTCAACCAACACAGCATACCATGTGAAATCGAATGCTGAGGCAGAAAGAGAATACAGCTGGCTTCTTTAGGCCAGACATAAAAAGATATTCACTTTCTCTCTACTTTTTTTTTTGTTTTCAGAAAATACAATAATTTATCAAAATGTTTTCATATTAACGTAAATGGATTTATTATTATTTTTAAATAAAAATCTTGCTTTGAATTTTGGTTTTAATTTTTAATATAGTAAACATTCATAAATATATCCCACATAAACAAAATATCTGGAGCATTCTCTGCTATTTTCAGGAGCACAAAAAAGTGTCCTGGGACCAAAAATCCAGATAACTGCTGATACAATTATTACAAATTTAGTCTGTTTAGGAGAGTAGCTATTTGGAAGGACTTTGAAATGAAGTAAACCTGGGTCTTCCTCCTGGATATGCCTCTAGCTAGATGCCTAATAATGAACAAGTTTCATAACCTTTTTTTTTTTGTCTTTTTGCCTTTTATTGGGCTGCTCCCGTGGCATATGGAGGTTCCCAGGCTAGGGGTCGAATCGGAGCTGTAGCCACTGGCCTACACCAGAGCTACAGCAACGCGGGATCCGAGCTGCATCTGCGACCTACACCACAGCTCATGGCAACACCGGATCCTTAACCCACTGAGCAAGGCCAAGGATCGAACCTGCAACCTCATGGTTCCTAGTCGGATTCATTAACCACTGAGCCACGACGGGAACTCCTACATAACCTTTTCTAAATTCCTTTTTGTTGTTTTGTTTTGTTTTGTTTTGTCTTTTTAGGGTCACACCTGTGGCATATGGCATTTCCCAGGCTAGGGGTGAAATCAGAGCTATTGCTCCCAGCCTAAACCACAGCCACAGGTTCGTTACTGCTGGGCCACAGTGGGAACTCCTCTAACTTAGTTTTTTTTAATCCAGAAAATGGGAAATAAAAATATCTACTCCATGAGATTCTCCAAAAATAATTAATGTAATACATGTAAAATATTTAACATATTGGCATTGTACTAAGTACAATGAGTAAGCAATTTGTACTTGACTATAAAAGACATTAACATGAAAGTATTAGGGAAAGCACAAGAATAGGGAAGAAGAGTCAGAAAAGAAGAGACAGGGGAGTTCCCGTCGTGGCGCAGTGGTTAATGAATCCGACTAGGAACCATGAGGTTGAGGGTTCGGTCCCTGCCCTTGCTCAGTGGGTTAACGATCCGGCGTTGCCGTGAGCTGTGGTGTAGGTTGCAGACGTGGCTCGGATCCCGCGTTGCTGTGGCTCTGGCGTAGGCCGGTGGCTACAGCTCCAATTAGACGCCTAGCCTGGGAACCTCCATATGCCGCAGGAGCGGCCCAAGAAATAGCAAAAAGACAAAAAAAAAAAAAAGACAAGCATTTCAAGCAGAGAGAACAGCATATGCAATACCATGAAGACCTGCAAAAACTGACTTCCGGGAACTCCAAGTAGCACATTCCTAAGGGGTTATAAAATGGAAAGAAATGCTGGCTACTTTGTAACAAATACATCATGGAGGCCTTATGCCATTCTGTGGAGTTTGGATTTTAGTCTGTAGTCTCTGGGTAGCTGCTATATTACTTTGAACAGAGGAACCACAGTGATCATACTTTCCTATTGATACTCATCCCATCTAAAACTGTGTTTGCATTCCCTCCTTTTGAATCTGGGCTGACTTTCAACTATAGAAGTGACTCTAGGTGACTTCTAAGGAAAGATCACAAAAGCGATGCAGCTTAGGAATTCCTGTTGTGGCTCAATGGTAATGAATCTGACTAGTATCCATGAGGATGTGGGTTCAATCCCTGGCCTCAATTAGTGGGTTAAGCATTTGCCATGAGCTGTGGTATAGGCTGGAGGCTACAGCTCCAATTAATTCCTAGCCTGCAACTGTGGGTGCAGCCCTAAAAAAATAAAATAATAAAATAAAATAAAAGCAGACAAAAAAATAAGAAGTTTGAAAAAAAAAAAAAAAAAAAAAGCAGTTCAGCTTATTTGTGGTTCCCTCTTGGACTGCTTACTCTCGATTCCCAGCCACCATGCTCTGAGGAAGCCCAAGTAGCCACATGAGGAGACCATGGATAGATGTTGTGACCAACAGCTCCAGATAATGTACCAACTGGCAGCCAGCACCAACTGGCAGATTAGTAAGTGAATGAGCTTTTGGAAGAGTCCAGGCCCTACGTGTGGATTAACTTCCAGCCTTCTGTTCTTACTGAAATTTTTTTTATGCTTCCCAGCTTAGGCTGCAGACATCATAAGCAAAAACAAGCCATCTCCACATGTCCTTTCTAAATCATGAACCATAGAACCCAAGTATAATAAAATTCTTGTTTTACATGTCTATGTTTATACTACTGAAACTGACAGCACTTATGACTTGAACTTAGCCAGTACCCAGGTTGGGACTTGAACTCCTAGTTTTTTTTTTTTTTATTTTGGGTTTTTTTGTTTTGTTTTTGTTTGCATTTTAGGGCCAAACCCATGGCATATGGAAGTTCCCAGGCTAGGGGTCGAATGGGAGCTACAGATGGCACCCTACACCACAGCCACAGCAACGCCAGATCCAAGCTGCATCTGTGACCTACACCACAGCTCACAGCAATGCCAGATCCTTTAACCCACTGAGCAAGGCTAGGGATCAAACCCACATCCTCATAGATACTAGTCAGATTTTTTTTACAGCTGAGCCACAATGGAAACTTTCTTGAACCCACAGTTTTTAAATTAAAATCACTCACCTTGTATCTGGACTTACTGAGGTTCAGGTACTTTGTGCCTCAGCACAGAAAGAATTCAGTGAGAGACAAAGTGATAGACAAGAAATAAATGTATTAAGGTAAGATGCTTGTGAGAAGTACAAGAGGGCAGGCAAGGAAGCTCTGCCCCCAGGATTAGGTGGGCTACATTTTTATAATTCAAGTGTATTCCTCTTCCTCTTTCTTTGAGTAATAACTCCTCCTTGGTATCCGGTAAGAGAGTATTGGACCCTACAAGGTCAAACAAGGACTGTCATGATGCTAATTCAAAAGAGCAGAAGAGTGATCCTAAAACTCCTGCCCTGGGTCTGAACCTGAATGCAGGCCTCACCCCACCCCCCACCCAATGACCTGAGGCATATTTTGCACCTACCCTAGTCTAGCAAGCCTACCTCATTCTGATGGCTTTCTTGGGAAATTTTTAATTTACAGAGATCTCCCAAAGTCCCCTAGGTTTTCCTATCTATGGTCCCTCATTGGGACTCCTACAATTACCTGTGTAACTATCCTATTTCATCCCTATCACTACTACCAGTACTTGATCCCTGGCCCCAACAACAAGGCTACAGCTTACTAGCTCTTGTTTTCTACTTATTGATAGACTAGAATAGTTACACAGGTAGTTGTAGAAGTCCCAGTAGGTGACCATAGATAGAGAGGGAAACCTAGGGAATTTGGGGTGACCACCGTAAATTACTAATCACTCAAGAAAGCCATTGGAACATCTGTGGAAGGAAGCAGTACCACCTAACTATAAAACCATAAATAAAAGCACGAGATGTGACTCAGGTCATTAAGTGAAAGATGAAATGAGACCTGCGTTCAAGTTCAGCAAGATAATGAGCCTTAGGACCCAGGACAGAAATTTAGGGGAAGGATAACATTCCAAAGGAGGGGACCCTCATTATAAGGAAACCTGAGATGATTCAACATATTTTAGCAATGTCACCATGCTTCTGCTGTCATGAGGCACCATGACAGTCCTAGATTGGCCTCATAGGGTCAAGTAATCTTACATGACACCAAGGAGGATCTAGTGATGTAAGCCTGATGTCTACCCAGGAATGAGGAAGAAGGTGGTCTTTTCCCATTCCCCCTTTCCCTGGATTATAAAAATGAAGCCCCCTAATCCTCAGGGCAGAGTTCCTTTCCCTGCCTGCTTGTATCCCTCACAAGTGTCCTACCTTAATAAATGTTTTTTGTTTTTTTTTTTTTGTCTTTTTGTCTTTTTAGGGCCATACTCATTGCACATGGAGGTTCCCAGGCTAGGGGTCTAATCGGAGCTGTTGCCACCGGCCTACGCCACTGGCACAGCAACACCAGACCTGTGCCACCTCTGTGACCTACAGCACAGCTCACGGCAACACCGGATCCTTAACCTACTGAGAGAGGCCAGGGATCAACCCTGCAAATGCATGGTTCCTAGTCGGATTTGTTTCCATTGTGCCACAATGGGAACTCCAATAAATCGATTTCTTGACTATCACTTTGTCTCTCTCTGAGTTTCTTCTGTGCTGAGAACCTGAATCTCAGTTTGTCCAGACACCAAGTGAGTCTAATTAAAAAACTGTGGTTTCAGAGTTCCCATTGTGCCTCAGTGGTAATGAACCTGACTATCCCATATCCATGAGGCTGCAGGTTCAATCCCTGGCCTTGCTCAGTGGGTTAAGGATCCAGCATTGCCATGAGCTGTGGTGTAGTTCGAAGAAGCTGTTCGGACCCTGCATTGCTGTGGCTGTGGTGTAGGCTGGCAACTGTCACCTCCGATTCGGCCCCTAGGCTGGGAACTTCCATATGCCACATCTCCAGCCCTAAAAAAGCAAAAATAAAAATAAAAACCTGTGGGTTCAATCCCAAACTGGGTTCTGGCTAGGTTTGAGTCAGAGGTGTTTTGGTTTCTTTCTTTCTTTTTTTCTTTTCCTTTTTTTTTTTTTTTGGTTACCCACAACATGTAGAAGTTCCAGGGCCAGGGATCAAACTCATGCCACAGCAATGACCTAAGCCACAGCAGTGACAACACGAATCCTTAACTCACAAGCCATCAGGGAACTCCATATCAGCTCTTGTAGAGCTTTTTTTCTTTCTTTTTTTTTTTTTTTTTTTTTTTATCCTCCACACCCATGGCATGAGGGAGTTCCCAGGCCAGGGATCAAACAGCCTTTTTCTTTCTTATTTTCCTACTGACTTCCAGGGGTAGGAGAGGAAGTTTATTACTTAGTAACAGTAATTATGTATTACATGGCAATAGTAACTGGAACAGATTTTGTTACTTAGAATTGAAATGACTGTCATAACAAAGCAACATAATAACAAAAGTAAAACATGAACCATTGGCTTTGGGACTCTGTGAAGCATCAAAGGTGGGAGAGGATCCGCAGGAAAATGTTAGCAGAAGGCTGAGCTAAGGGCTCAAAGAAATTTAAGGAGGATATTATTGGGAGATAGAAAAAGATGGCTTATTCATACTACCAGAAAATTGGTTCCCATACTTTGGGAACAGTCAAACTATCACTACTGTGCCCTGTCTGAATTCCTGATTACGGAATCTATAAGCACAATAATATAGACACTTAAACACAGAGAGGGAACACCCTGTAATGACAGAGGCAGAGATTAGAGTAATGCAGCTGCAAGCCAAGGGGTGCCAGGCATTAGAGGCAAAAGCTAGAAAATGCAAGAGTGGATTCTACCCAGAGTCTCAAAGTGAACATGGCCCTGCTGATGAAACCAAGCAGGGTCCTATGGGGCTCCTGGGCACACAAGCATTTCTATCTATGCCCCCCATTTCTTGGTGTGTTTTTTTGTCTGTTCGTTTTTTGGAGGGGGTTTGCCGCACCCTTGGCATATGTAGATTCCCAGGCTAGGAGTCGAATTGGAGCTACAGCCACACAACTGAGTCACACCTACAACTACACCACAGTCACAGCCACAGCCACAGCAATACAAGATCCAAGCAGCATCTGCGACCTACACCACAGCTCACGGTAATGCTGGGTCCTTAACCCACTGAGCGAGGCTAGGGACTGAACCTGAAACCTCATGGTAACTTGTGGGATTCGTTTCCATGAGCCACTACAGGAACTTCCCCCATTTCTTGCTTTTAGGGAATAAGCTTCAGCCTCCTTGACAGTCCCTGAGTTCCAAAGGGTGGGTTCAAACAGTTACTAATCAGGGAAGGGAGGGGCTTCAGAGACAAAGGAGGAGTAGTCAAGGGACAATAGTAAAGCCTTGAGGCAGGGAACTGGTTCCTCTTCAAGGAATATACATAACAATATCTTTGAGATCTTCTGAAGAACTAAGATCCCCAGCAAACGAAAACCAGAGAGGACCACCAGAACCAGTCCTGGGGCCACCAAACATCAACTCTGAAGAAGAATGAAAGCTTGCATCTATCCTGATCCTTATCTGTGGTCCAATTTTCTACTTCTAAACCGTAAAACCACTTCCTATTCTTTCCAGAGTGAGGGCTCAGTCTTTAGGGCATTAGCCTGCTGTGGCCTCTTTTGCCTGCCAAAGCAATATAGCTATTTTTTTTCTCCTTCATCCAGTTCTCTCTCTCCATGTTTCTATTTAGCACTGGAAGACAGAGGCTGAATTTCGGCAGCACTGACACCTTGATTTTGAACTTCTAGCCTCCATTGAGAAAATAGATTTCTCTTGTTTTATTTTGTTTTTAAATTTTTATTATTTATTTATTTATGTAATTTTGTCTTTTTAGGGCCACACTTGTGGCATATGGAGGTTCCCAGGCTAGGGGTCTAATTGGAGCTGCATCTGCTGGCCTATGCCACAGCCACAGCCACAACCACAACCACAGCAATGCTAGATCTGAACCATGTCTGCGACCGACCCCACCAGCTCCTGGCAAGGCCAGATCCTTTAACCCATTGAGTTAGGCATCCTCATAGATAACTAGTTGGATTCTTTTTCTGTTTTTTTTTTTTTTTATTGCTTTTTATGGCCACACTCATGGCATATAGAGGTTCCCAGGCTAGGGGTCTAATCAGAGCTACAGCTGCCAGCCTATGCCGCAGCCACAGCAACACAGAATCCAAGCCACATCTGCCACCTACCCCACGGCTCATGGCAATGCCAGATCCTTAACCCACTGAGCAGAGGCCAGGGATTGAACCCCAAACCAGGGACTAGCAACCTCATGGTTCCTAGTCAAATTGGTTTCCACTGCACCACAACAGGAACTCCTTTTGTTTTTTTAATTACTCAGTGAATTTTATTACATTTATAGTTGTACAACAATTATCACAACCCAATTTTATAGCATTTCCATCCCATTCCCCCACCCCACAACTTCTCTCCTTTGGAAACCATTATATTTTTCAAAGTCTGTGAGTCAGTATCTATTCTGCAAAGTTCATTTGTCCTTTTTTTAGATTCCACATGTAACTGATAGCATATGATATTGGTGTCTCACTGTCTAACTTCACTTTGCATGGTAATTTCTAGGCCCATCCACGTTGCTGCAAATGCTGTTATTTCTTTCCTTTTAATGGCTGAGAAATATTCCATTGTGTATATGTATCACATCTTCTTTATCCACTCCTCTGTCCATGGACATTTAGGTTGTTTCCATGTCTTGCCTATTGTATATAGTGCTGCAATGAACATTGGAGTACATGTGCCTTTTCAAGTCATGGTTTTCTCTGGATAGATGCCCAGGAGTGGGATTCTTAACCTTCTGAGCCATAACAGGAACTCCAGATTTCTCTTATTTTAAGCCACCCACTTTGTGATCCTTTGTTATGGCAGTCTTAGGAAATGCATACACATCACATTGCCTTGACTATATGTAGGTGTCTTTTGTTACACCCATACCCACAATGTTTATGCTCACAGTTCTAGAGATTGACTGGGGTCAGCTGAGCAGTTTTCACTTGGGCGTGTCTCATACAGCTATAGTTTTATGGAAAATGATCCTAGAATCATCTGAAGGCTTCTTCACTCACCTGAGGGCTGATGTCTGGGTTGGCATAGCTGGAACAACTGGGCACTAGTTGGGCATCTCTCCATAGGCAGCCTTTCTGTGTAATTTGGGCTTTCTCACAACATGGAGGTCACGGGGACATGGACTTTACACATGGCAGCTGACTTTGTTAGCATGAGCATTCAAAGCAGGAAGTGGACACTGCTAGTCCTCCTAAATTAGACCCAGAGGAGTTTCCATCATGGCTCAGTGGTTAACAAACCCAACTAATATCCATGAGGATGCAGGTTCAATTCCTTGCCTTGCTCAGGGGGTTAAGGATCCAGTGTTGCCATGAGATGTGGTGTAGGTTGCAGATGGCTCACACCTTACAGGGCTGTGGCTGTGGTGTAGGCCAGCAGTTACAGCTCAGATTCTACCCCTAGCCTGGAACCTCCATATGCTGAGGGCCCTAAAAAGACCAAAAAAAAAAAAAAAAACCCAGAACTAGCAGAGTACCACTTAATGCCACATGGAAGGCCAGTCAAAGGCCAGATCTGATTTGAATTTCCCATTGTGGTGCAGCAGAAATGAATCCGACTAGGAACTATGAGGTTGAGGGTTCAATCCCTGGCTTCCCTCAGTGGGTTAAGGATCCAGCATTGCCATGAGCTGTGGTGTAGGTCTCAGACATGACTCAGATCCCCTGTTGCTATGGCTCTGGCGTGGGCTGGTGCCTACAGCTCCGATTCAACACCTAGTCTGGGAACCTCCATATGCCACAGATGTGATGCTAAAAAGCAAATCAAAGCAAAACAAAACACCAGATCTGATTTAAAGAAGTGTGTCAGTCCTTGCCTCTTGATGGGGGCAATGGCCTATGCCTGTGGAGAGGAATGGAATCAAAGGCAGCATTCTTAGAGGCCAACTTATATACTCAGAAAGGATTCAGGAGTTCCCGTCGTGGCGCAGTGGTTAACGAATCCAACTAGGAACCATGAGGTTGCAGGTTCGATCCCTGGCCTTGCTCAGTGGGTTAAGGATCCGGCACTGCCATGAGCTGTGGTGTAGGTCGCAGACGCGGATTGGATCCTGCATTGCTGTGGCTGTGGCGTAGGCCAGCGGCTACAGCTCTGATTTGACCCCTAGCCTGGGAACCTCCATATGCCACGGGAGTGACCCAAGAAATGGCAAAAAGACAGAAAAAAAAAGAAAAGAAAAAAAAAGTGGTCAGTATTGTATGTGACCAAGACCCCCTTCAGCTAAGTAAAGCCAAAAATAAATGTATTAAGTGAATGGGGGAAGTTACCATTGTTGCTCAGGGGTAATGAATCCAACTAGTATCGATGAGGACTTGGATTCCATCCATAGCCTCACTCAGTGGGTTAAAGGATCTGGCATTGCTGTGAGCTGTGGTGTAGGTTGCAGATGTAGCTCAGATCCCATGTTGCTGTGGCTGTGGTGTAGGCCAGCAGCTGCAGCTCAAATTCACCCCCTGGGCTGGGAACTCCCATATGCTGCAAGTACGGCCCAAATAAATAAATAAATAAATGAGGCAGGAAGTTCCCATTTTGGCTCAGTGGGTTAAGAATCTGACTAATGTCCATGACGATATAGGTTCGATCCCTGGCCTCGCTCACTGGTTAAGGATCTAGCATTGCCACAAGTTGAAGGGTAGGTCCCAGATGAAGCTCAAATCTGGTATTGCTGTGGCTGTGGTGTAGGCATGCAGCTGCAGCTCCCATTTGACCCCTAGCCTGTAACCTTCCATATGCCATGAGTATAGCCCTAAAAGAAAAAAAAAGGAAAAAAAAAAAAAAGACTGGCCTCTTTCATCCATCCAGTCATGTCTTTTGGTCACAATCAAAGTCTAATATTCATTTCTGTGAAGTTCATTTTGCAGACAAGACTCGAGATATTTTTCAAGATGCTGGCCAAAGTGGTTAACTGCTGTAGAAAAATTAGGAGTATCATAATTCTATGTTTTAACCAAAACTTAAGGGTACTAATCTCTTCCAATATGAAGGAAGGAAGAAATGAGGGAGGGAGGGAAATAGATGACCTGTTCTTTCTGACAGGTTTTTTCTGATTTTTTTTTTTTTTTTTTTTTGGTCTTTTAAGGGCCACACCTGCAGCATATGGAAGTTCCCAGGCTAGGGGTCATATTGGAGCTGCAGCTGCCGGCCTATGCCACAGCCACAGCAATGCTAGATCCAAGCTGCATCTGCAGACTACACAACAGCCCATGGCAACGCCAGGTCCTTAACCCACTGAGCAAGGCCAGGAATTGAAGCCACATCCTCATGGACACTAGTCAGGTTTGTTACTGCTGAGCCGTGACTGGAACTCCCTGACAGTTTTGACTACAGAATTAAAATGTGCTTTAGCACCTGAACATAAATAACTTGACCTATCCAATCTGAATTCTGAGCTTTACTTCCAAACCCCAGGCTAGAGTCTTCTAACTCATGAATGCTTTTAGGATATGTGAGCAACTGAATTGGCTGTCAGCACCTAGAGACCAAGGAACACACTCAGGCTTCCTGGGAAGCCGGGCTCAGGGGACAGAAGGACAGAAATCTTGTAGTCTACAGTCTCTAACGGGAAACAGATGCTCCCAACTGTCACCTGCCATTAGCCTCCTCAGTGACTGTTTTCATCTCTGGCTCCTTCCGGATGATCCAGCTGTATAAACACACTTTTATCCACACGCTGACTGTGGGGCAGGCGATGAATTTGTCTTCTTTTCTATTAAGAGAACCTGCCTGTGTTGGATCCAAGGCTTAACTCATCAGAATAACAATTAAACCAAGGTGGATTTTTTTCTTTTCCTTTTCTTTGTAATTTTCAGTCTCTGTTTTCCTTGCTATCAGGATGCCTGGGTAGTATTAGTTAATGTTAACTTATAGTGAGTTGATGGCTAAAGGAATCTCTTTGAAATGAGTACTTTAAAGAAGTGAAGAGGCAGGGTAGAGATCAGACAGCTTGGGTTCTAGGTATAACCACACTCCCTTGGAATTACTGCTTAGACTTTTGGGGCCCTGTTTACCTTTGTCTGTGAAATGAAGGAGTTAGACTACCTGATATTTGATATTTAAAGAATTTCCCCATGACTATACTAACATGTTAAATAATGTGTCATGTTTACAGCTTTTTTTTTTTCTTTTGGCTGTGCCAGGGATGAAGGAGTTCCCCAGGCCAAGGATCAAACCCATGCCACAGGAGTCGCCCAAGCCACTGTGGTGACAACACTATATTCTTATCCTGCTGTGCCACAGAGAAGTCTTTTATGGATTTTTAAAATACTCTTTCATTCATGAGTTCCCACTGTGGCTCAGGAGGTTAAGGACCAGATGTAGTCTCTGTGAGGATACAGGTTTGATCCCTGGCCTCGCTCATTGGTTAAGGATCTGGCATTGCCACGAGGTATAGGTCACAGATGCAGCTCAGATCATTGTTGCTGTGGCTGTGGTGAAGGCCTCAGCTGCAGCTCTGATTTGACCCCTTGCCTAGGAATTTACATATGCAGGGGTGAGGCCATAAAAGGAAAAATAATAAAACAAATAAAATAAAATATTCTTTCACTCAACAAACATTTCTGAGCATCTGTAAGGTACATAGCAGTCTGATCAGCACTTATAGAATATTAGCACTAGAAGATTCTTTAGAGAGCCCAGACTCTAGTAGGCATTGGTTTTCTTTTCTCTCTCCAGCATCCCTTCCTTTTTAGCAATATCCCATGGACTATAGAGACTGGTCCCCATGCCTTTTTTATGTGGCTTTGCTGGGTCTTCCAGTCAGTGCCCTGGCAGCCTGGTCCAGGTGAAGCATGTGATCCAGGCCTGGCTAATTACATACCATTTCTGGGTCTGAAAGTCTAGGCTCATGATTCATTTCAGGCCAATCCAAATTCTTCTGTGGAATTTTGTATTACAGATTTTTTAAGAGAGGATCCTCTCTTACACGTGGAGTTATTACATTGAAGGAGGTAAAACCTATAGGCATTCCTTTTCCATTGCGTGGAGAAAGTTCACCTGAAGCAGTAAAAACCCTCAAAGGCAACACGTGGAGTTTCCATTGTGGCCCGGCAGTATTGACTAGTATCCATGAGGTTGCAGGTTCTATCCCTGTCTTTATTCATTGGGTTAAGGATCCGGCATTGCCATGAGCTATGGTGTAAGTCGCAGAGGAGGCTCAGATTGGGCATTGCTGTGGCTGTGGTAGAGGTCGGCTGCTGCAGCTCCAATTTGACCCCTGGACCGGGAACTTCCATCTGCTGCAGATGTGGCCCTAAAAAGAAAAAAAAAAAAAAGGCAACACATGAAGAGAGGCAGAGTCAAGCAGCAATGGGGAGAAATTTCAAACTGTCTGGTTGAAGCCCCTCCCTCCCAGTTATATGTGCCAATCACCCTCTGTGTCTCTGTGTGTACCTCTCTCTCTCAGCTAGTTTGAGATGGCTAACTGTCAATTCCAACCAAAAAAGGCCCAATGCATAGTCAAACTTTTTTTTCTTTTTGGCTGTGCCCCCAAAGATCCCTGTGGAACTTACCAGGCCAGGGATCAGAGCATACCACAGCAGTGACAATGCTGGAGCCTTAACTGCTCGACCAGGGAACTCCCTATTTAATTTTCTTTTTTCAGGGCTGCACCTATGCCATATGGATGTTCCTGGGCTAGGGGCTGAATCGGAGCTGCACACAAGCCACAACTGCAAACTATGCTGTAACTTGTGGCAACACTGGATACTTAACTCTGAGTGAAGACAGAGATTAAACTTGCATCCTCATGGATACTAGTTGATAGGTTCCCCATGAGGATGGAGACAGACACCCCCCCACCCCAAATGTGGCTGTTCACCTCGGAGTCCTGCTGTGGACATCCTCTCCTGGAATGTGGATGTTCAAGTTGGATGGTAAGAAACAATAGCCATGGAAAACAACTGCCTGCATAAATTTTTTTTTCTTTTTAGGGCCGCACCCCTGGAATATGGAAGTTCCCAGGATAGGGGTCTAATCAGAGCTACAGCGGCCAGCGTACGCCACAGCCACAGCAATGCTGGATCTGAGCTGCATCTGCGATCTATACCACAGCTTGCCACAACCGCCAGATCCTTAACCCACTGAGCGAGGCCAGAGATAGAACTTGCATCCTCATGGATCCTAGTTGGGTTGGTTAACCTCTGAGTCACAAAGGGAACTCCTGCCTGCATAGATTAACCTCCTATAAGGATTAACTGCCCTCTGTCATCCTTAACCTTGCCCTCTTCCTTCTTCATTGTTCCTGTCACAAGTTCCTGCCATGAACTCCAGCCACAGATTCCTGCCACAAATCATTTATAAGCCTAGCACCTCCTCACAGTCAGGGCTGGCACCATCTTGAGTTCAGCCCATCCCTCTCTAATGCCTTAATAAATCTCTCTTGCTTTACAAATTTGGTCTTGCACGTTCCTCCCTTGGCAAACCTAACACTAGTCGGGTTCAGAACCCGATAATCGACAATAGGAACTCCCCCAAACTGTTTGTTTAAATATAATTCTCACAGAGTTTGGGATTTGTCCAAGGCTACATAGCAAGTGAGTAGCAGAGCTGGGACCCAATCAGCTTCTTGACTCCTGACTTCTCTTGACTTCCAAACCAGTTCTTTTATCCTTTGTGTTTCTTCCAACTTTGTGTGATGAAAATTTCCAAACATACAGAAAACTTGAGAAAATTTTAAAAAGTAAGCACCTATATATCTACCACCTAGATTCTACCATTCACAGTTAACTGGATTTGCCTTATCAGATATCTCCCAATTTTTCTCTATGAGCATAAGTCCATCTATTTTTATTATTCACAATAGCCAAGACATGGAAACAACCTAAATGTCCATTGACAAATGACTGGACTGAGAAGATATCACACATGTATACAATGGAATACTACTCAGCCATAAAAAAGAATGAAATAATGCCATTTGCATCAACATGAATGCAACTAAAGATTCTCATGCTGGAGTTCTGGTCATGGCTCAGCAGTTAACAAACCCAACTAGCATCCATGAGTATGCGGGTTTGATTCCTGGCCTCGTTCAGTGGGTAAAGGATCTGGCGTTGCCATGAGCTGTGGTGTAGGTTGAAGATGCAGCTCAGATTCCACGTTGCTGTGGCTATGGTGTAGGCCTGCAGCTGTAGCTCTGATCAGACCCCTAGCCTGGGAACTCCCATGTGCTGCAGATGCGGCCCTGAAAAGCTAAAAAAATAATAATAATAATTAAAAATAAATAAATTTCAAAGTAAATTGCAACTAGTTCTCCTTTTCTTGCACCCTATCTCAGCCTTCATAGGCATGGGGCTTGGATGGGCAAGCTGGCTTGTCCACATGCATGCACAAAGCCCTCCCACCATGGTACAGGATGGAGTCAGGCATGGAAAAGGCAAGCAATTGTTTGTGAGTCAGAGCCCACATAAATGAGTCTAGCAGAGACCTACAATAAATAAATAAAAACACAAGTGGACAAAGTAACCTTGTTAATGATGAGGGTTATAAAGGAAATAAAGCAGAGTCATAGAGCAAGTCTGTGTGTCAGGGAAAACAATATTCCATCAGCCCTAGGAAAGCCTCATAGAGGAGGTGACTTTGAGACTATACCTCAAAGAAGAAAGGAACCAACCATGTCATTATCTGGAGGAACAAGATTCAGACAGAAGGAAGAGTGAGTACAAAGGCCCCAAGGTACCTGAGCAATAGAAAGAAGCTTGGCAATGTATACACCATCTCCTCATCCTTATCACCACCAACATCTCCATTGTGACTGGACATTTATGTGGTGTATTTAATAGTCAGTCATTGCAGTTTCTAGGTGAATTGACACATTGCATGTTGTTGTAACTTTGTTAGCCCAACCATCTCTCAGTAACTCTGCCAGTCACTTTCTAGACAAAGATAAACAGCTCCAGGAGGAGTTCTGACACACAGAAGCCCCATGAGCCTGGGGAAACGAGCTGGTCCTAAAAAGGAACATGCTGGTCTTTCACAATTTTGCTGGTCCAAAGAACAGGTTCAAATTACATCCCAAACAATTCATGGTTTCTTAGGCTTGCTCTTTTAACATCGTAATTGGCAGGCTTTTGGCCAAAAAAATTGTTAGTTTATCTTGTGTAAATGGCTTAAATATGTGTTTTAGCATTAAAATGGTCCAAAACCAACACTTTGTCTTGCTTTCAAGTGCCTTTTTGACCTGCCCTCCGTGGAAACCAGATTAACTTAAAGCTTTATAAGTGAAATGTCTTAATCTTCTGAGGAACTGTTCTACCCTTAGTGGTTCCAGGATCATGATGAGATGGGCCTCTTTAGTTTCTTTCCTTTTCAGTAATTTTTTTTCTTTAATTGTTGAGATATTTGTTCAGAAACGAGCCCAAGAACATATGCTTCAAGTTTTATTTTTATGGCTTTTTAACCATGCCATGAATAATGTCCAAAACATCAGTATTAAACCAAATTAATACCATAACTGACTGGGAGGACATTTGGATTGAGTATGTGGTCAACTGCATTTTCCTAGTCCAATTCTACAAATATAGTAGAGCAGAATTGGAATAGAAAAGTCCAAATATCCCTAGAAATAACCACATGGAATTTTTTAAATGCAGAAATGATGTATACCATGGTCATTTAAAGCCAAATTTACCATTGGAAAAACTTATTTCCTGGGAGCAAAGCCACACTGATTAAAGATAAATATACCTCAAGTAAAGGGGTGACTCTCAGAATTTTCCAAATGTGAACTTTTGCACATACAAACAAGGACACGTTGTCACATTTCTAAGATGGTGGAGCTGGAAGACATAGTGATGAACGCTATTGGGGCTCCACCTCCAATTTCTCTAATCTTTCTTGACTTGTGTGTTCTGGCTTTTACCAGCCAGCACCCCTGACTCTCTGCAGAGCCCATCCCTTGGGAAGCTGGAGCCACTTTGCCCCCTTAGCTGAGAGCGAACTGCCAGGGGTCCCACATCCCCTGAATGTGGTCTTTGGCCAACAAGGGACTGGTACCGGAGTATAGAAACCCAGATCAGAGTTCCCATTGTGACTCAGTCTGTTAAGACCCTGTCGGGTGTGGAGGATGCAGGTTTGACCTCTGGGCTCCCTCAGTGGTTAAGGAACTGGTGTTGCTGCAAGCTGCAGTGTAGGTCTTAGAGGTGGCTTGGACCTGGTGGTGTTGTAGTTGTGGCACAAACTGGCAGCTGCAGCTCCCATTCGACCCCTAGCCCAGGAACTCCCAAATGCTGCAGCCCAAGAACTTTCCACATGGCCTTAAAAAGAAACAATAAAAAGAAAAAAAAAAAAAAAAAAAAGGCCCAGCTCCTTCCTTTCAGAAAGTACAGAAGTTTCCATTGTGGCTTGGTAGAAACAAATCCAACTAGCATCCATGAGGACGCGGGTTCAATCCTTGGCCTCACTCAGTGGGTCGGGGATCCGGCATTGTCAGTGAGCTGTGGTGTAGGTCGCAGACATGGCTCGGAATCCTTGTTGCTGTGTTTGTGGTGTAGGCTGGCAGCTGAAGCTCCAATTCAACCGGCCTGGGAACTTCCACATGCTAAGGTGCAGCCCTTAAAAAAAAAAAAAAGAGAGAGAGAGGAGTTCCCGTCATGGCGTGGTGGTTAACGAATCCGACTAGGAACCATGAGGTTGCGGGTTCGGTCCCTGCCCTTGCTCAGTGGGTTAAGGATCCGGCGTTACCGTAAGCTGCGGTGTAGGTCACAGACGTGGCTCGGATCCTGCGTTGCTGTGGCTCTGGCATAGGCTGGCAGCTACAGCTCCGATTCCACCCCTAGCCTGGGAACCTCCATATGCCGAGGGAGTGGCCCAAGAAATGGCAAAAAGACAAAATAAATAAATAAATAAATAAATAAATAAATAAATAAAGAGAGAGAGAGAGAAAAATACAAACTCAGAGGGATAATTTTGACTCTGCAGGCTTCCTGTGGGATCAAGCAGTAGTTGGGACTCTGCCTGATATCACTCCTTCGCTTGGCTTTTTCCTCTTTTCCAACTTGTCTCCTTCTCTCCCTCACCCATTTTTTTTTTCTTTCTTTGCTTTTTAGGGCCGCACGCACAGCATATGGAGGTTCCCAGGCTAGGGGTCAGATCAGAGCTGTAGCTGCCAGCCTACGCCACAGCCACAGATACACAAAATCCAAGCCGCATCTGCAACCCTCACCACAGCTCACAGCAACACTGGATCCTTAATCCACTGAGCAAGGCCAGGGATCGACCCTGCATCCTTACAGATGCTAATCAGATTCATTAACCACTGAGCCATGACGGGAACTCTTCACTCATTTCTTTTAAAAGTCCTTCCTTAACATGATGCTTGCACACCAATCCTCATCTCAGAGTTTGCTTCTGGACCTCAGGGGAAGTCCATCTGCTCCAATCCACTCCATTCACAGATGCTTAACCATCAACTTACAAGCTATGTGCTGGGCACACAGTAGGCATGGAGAAGTGGACCTCTGGGTAAGTGTAAAGTACAGAGTCCTCTGAACCAGGACCCATGTTACCTTTTTTTTGAGGAGGGGGGAGGAAAAACACTATTTATTTACAATTCTTTCGCTTTATCCACAATTTCCCATACAAACATAAAAACAAAATAAAATAAAATAAAATAAAACCACCACTTGGGAACACAAGTGTCTTTCTTTAATTAGTCCAGTCAAGGGAGGGTCACAGCCCCCTCACTCTGTGGGAGACTACTGAGGCACACGAAGGGCTAGAAAGGATGCCTGAGAAACAGCTCCCCTTGAGAAATGTAACATGCCAGCATGGTGGGCTGCACTGGCAGACCCAGGGCATCACCCACTGGGGACACCATCAGGCTTCCCAAGCGGATGATGGCTCCTTGCTACTGTCCCCCCACCTCTTCATTACCAAACATGGAACGTCCAACAGAGGTCATACATCTCACGGGCTGTGTGGAGTGTGATGGTGACAGTGTGAGACACCCAATGCCTCTCTCTGAGAAGAACCCCAAAACCCAAGGACACACAGGAAACCCCTTTCCTTGGCACTGACACTCAATCACAGCTTCTGTCCGGAATACAATGCTGACTTTAAAACAAAATCAAAAGCCCTCCTTGGGTTCCAGGGGAAAGGCAGGGGCTAAAAACATGCAGAAGGGGAGTTCCCGTCGTGGCACAATGGTTAATGAATCCGACGAGGAACCATGAGGTTGCGGGTTCAGTCCCTGCCCTTGCTCAGTGGGTTAACGATCCAGCGTTGCCAGGAGCTGTGGTGTAGGTTGCAGACGCGGCTTGGATCCCACGTTGCTGTGGCTCTGGCGTAGGCCGGTGGCTACAGCTCTGATTCGACCCTTAGCCTGGGAACCTCCATATGCCGCGGGAGCAGCCCAAGAAATAGCTAAAAAAAGACAAAAAAAAAACATGCAGAAGGGCCTCTGCTTCTGAAGCCCTCTCTGGGAGGCTGCTTGAGGTGGAGGGTGGGGAGCACTGACTGCTCAAGACAGGAAGGGGGGCCAGATGCTCCATGAAGGCCCAAGGAGGGGTAGGGAGACAGGAGATGAGAGACACTGATGCTTGGGACGGCTGCCTTGTTTGCATCTGCTCAGCTGCACCCACTCACAGGAGGGCACTCAGACCCATGTTACCTTTTTTTAAAAAAATGTTTTATTATAGTTGATTTACAATGTTCTGTCTGTACGGCAAAGTATCCCAGTTATACATATATACACATTCTTTTTCTCACATTCTCCTCTGTCATGTTATCTTTTGTCAAGGCCAGTGTGAGAGTCCACCGTACCCATGACATGTATATGAATTCCTTCCTGTATTATCAGTGCTCACTCCAAAGTTTTTTTCTTCTTTCTTTTTAGGGCCTCCCTGAGGCATGTGGAATTTCCCAGGCTATGGGTCGAATCAGAGCTACAGCCTCTAGCCTATGCCACAGCCACAGCAACTTGGGATCTGACCTACACCACATCTCACAGCAATGCTGGATCATTAACCCCCTGAGTGAGGCCAGGGATTGAACTCGCATCCTCACGGATGCTAGTTGGATTTGTTTCCACTGCGCCACAATAAGAACTTCTGACATCATTTTCTTCTAGTCTCTATTACTTATATTTTTTAAACTTAAAAAAAATGTTTTTTGGCTGTGATCAGGGATCAAACACTTGCTATAGCAGCAACCTGAGCCACAATGCCAGATTTTTTTTTTTTGGCCACCCTGAGGTATATGGAGTTCCCAGGCCAGGGATCCACAGTTGCTACCTACATTGCAGCTGAGGCAGTACCAGATCCTTAACCCAATGTGCCAGGCAGGGAACTGACCCTGTGTCCCAGGACTCCAGAGACACTAAATATACTGTTGCATCACAGTGGGATCTCTAACACCATATTCTTAACCCACTGTACCACAAGGGAACTCCTCTATTACTTTTCTTTAAGATTTGCATATATATAACATAATGGCAGTAAATTGTAGGAAATGGTCTTATTTGGCCCCAGAGATCCTAAACACTCCTGTGGGAAGCTGCCAGTAAAAGTACCTCTAATCCCAATCTACTTTTTTATTGTTTTATCTTTTTTCCAGGCTAGAGGTTGAATTGGAGCCACAATCAATGGTCTACACCACAACTCATGGCAATGCTGGATCTCTAACACAATGAGCAAGGCCAGGGATCAAACCTGCATCTTCATGGATACTAGTCAGGTTCTTAACACCCTGAGCCATAAGGGGAACTCCCCACTCTACTTGTTTTCTTCTTTGTCTTTTTAGGGCGGCATATGGGAGTTCCTAGGTTAGGGGTCCAATTGGAGCTATAGCCACTGGCCTACGCCACAGCCACAGCAATGCCAGATCCAAGCCACATCTGCAACCTACACCACACTTCACAGCAACGCTGGATTCTTAACCCACTGAGCAAGGCCAGGGATCAAACCTGCATCTTCATGGATACTAGTCAGGTTCATTTCTGCTGAGCCACAACAGGACTCCTCACCACTCTACTTTTTAATCATCCATCCAATAAATTTTAGTATCAGTCATGGGTACTTCCTAGTTTCTAATCAGTTGTGTTGTCAGCCCTACATTTGCACTGCATGCTCAGCACTGGACTCCCTGCATTTGCACTGTGTGCTCAGCACTGAACTGCCCGGTGAAAAACCAGGATAAAGAGCCATTGTCTAGGCTGGTCTTCCTGTTTTCTAGAGCTTATTTCTTTTTTCTGTCTTTTGTCTTTTTAGAGCCCCACCCGCAGCATATGGAGGTTCCCAGATTAAACTTATATTGCTAATCAGGAGTTCCCATTGTGGCTCAGAGGGTTAAAAACCTGACATAGTATCTGTAAAGATGCAGGTTTGATCCTTGGCCTTGTTCAGTGGGTTAAGGATCCAGTGTTGCTGCAAGCTGTGGCATAGGTTGAAGTTGCAACTTGGATCCTGCATTGCTGTGGCTCTGGTGTTGGCCTCAGCTGCAGCTCCAATTCGACCCCTAGCCTAGGAACTTTCATATGCCACAAGTGTGGCCATAAAAAAAAAAAGATTGTTAATCAGGCGATTTTGCTTGTTTATCTATATATTTTTGCTCTTTAGGGCCACACTTGCAACAAATGGAAGTTCTCAGGCTAGGGGTCAAGTTGGAGCTACAGCTACTGGCCTCTGCCACAGCAACAGCAATGCCAGATCCAGATGCAAGCTGCATCTGTGACCTACACCAACAGCTCACAGCAATGCTGGATCCTTAACCCACTGAGTGGGGCCAGAGACACAACCCGCATCCTCATGTATGCTAGTCAGGTTCTTTACTGCTGAGCCACAACGGGAAAACCACTAATCATTTTATTTTAAAATAAGATGATCCTAGGTTGCCCAGATGGGCTCAAGGTAATCAGAAGGTCCTTAATGTGGAAGAGGGGATCAGAAGCCTCAATCACAGAGTATTGCTATGTGAGAAAGACTTGAATCACCACTGATGGCTTTGAAGACAGACGTACAAGCAGCCTTCAGAAGATCAGAGAGGCAAGAAAAGAGATTCTCCCCCAGAACCTCCAAAGTAGAACACAGCCTTCCTTGCACCTTGATTTCAGTCCAATGAGTTCATTTCATGTTATAGAATCATAAGATTAAAAATCTGTGTTGTTTTGGAGTTCCCGTCATGGCTCAGTGGTTAACGAATCTGACTAGGAACCACGAGGTTGCAGGTTTGATCCCTGGCCTTGCTCAGTGGGTTAAGGATCCAGCGTTGCCGTGAGCTGTGGTGTAGGTTACAGACTCGGCTCGGATTTGGCTGTGGCGTAGGCCAGCAGCTACAGCTCCAATTAGACCCCTAGCCTGGGAATCTCCATATGCCACAGAAAGAAGCAGCCCTAGAAATGACGAAAAAAAAAAAAAATCTGTTGTTTAAAGCCACTAAGTTTGGGGTTCCCCTTGTGGCTCAAAGGTAACAAACCCAACTAGTATCTATGAGGACATGGGTTCAATCCCTGGCCTTCCTCAGTGGTTAAGGATCCAGATTACCATGACCTGTGGTGTAGGCCAGCAGCTACAGGGCTGATTTGAACCCTACCTTGGGAACTTCCATATGCCACTGGTTCTAAAAAGACAAAAAACAAACAAACAAACAAACAAAAAAAAACTATGAGTTTTACAGCAACCATAGGAAACTGAGATACCATCTGCTTCCCAGGTTCAACACTGCTTCTGAAGAAACTACGAAGCTTCCTCACGGGTCAGAGCCCTCATTCTTTTCTAATTCACTCAAGTTTGACTCCCCAGACCTATATTTGAAATGTCCTTTTCCGCCGTCACCAAGAGTCTTGTGTATTTCCCTCAAAACTGTGTTTATTCAATTCAACTGCAGGCATGTTTCAAGTGCCATCGCTTTCTTCTGGCCTCAGTACAAAACTAACACCAATAACAGTGAATATTTTCAACCTTAGACATGTTAGTTCCCCCTTGCAATTCACGGTTTGGGACGTCCAACTTCCTTTTCTGCTTCCCCTTCCATCTCTATATTCTGTTTAATTTGAGATGTTGGAGACATGATGTTCCATGTGGATAGCAATAAAAAATGAAATCCAGATGGGGTTATGACAACCAGAGAAAACTTTCCGACTCCTCTGGACAAGATACATTAAGATCAAAGACACAGAGTGATGACATCAGTATCAGCGAGACCCCAAACAACTCCACATGCATTCACTCACATACTCACTTATTCACTTATTCATTTAATTGTACATTAACAAATATTTATTGAGTGCCGACCATGTGCCAGAAACTGCTCTAGGAGCTTCATCTGTGATGAAATTTATATTCTGGTACAGGCAGGCAGGCAATAAACTAGATAAGTAATTAATGTAATATGTTGAAGATGGTCTAGGTAATGAGAAAAAAAAGAGCGGGATATATAAGATCAAGGAGAGGAGTTCCCATCATGGTGCAGTGGAAATAAGTCTGACTAGGAACCATGAGGTTGTGGGTTCAATCCCTGGCCTTGCTCAGTGGGTTAGGATCTGGCGTTGCCGTGAGCTGTGGTGTAGGTGGCAGATGAGGCTCGGATCTGGCATTGCTGCGGCTCTGGCATAGGCCAGTGGCAGCAGCTCCGATTAGACCCCTAGCCTGGGAACCTCCGTATGCTTCAGGGGCAGCCCTAAAAAGACAAAAGACAAATAAAATAAAATAAAAAATAAAAAATATTTACGATCAAGGAGAGATGCTACCATTAAAACTGGGTGAACAGGAGTTCCTGTCCTGGATCAGTGGTAATGAATCCAATTAATATCCATGAAGATTTGGGTTCAATCCCTGGCCTCCACTCAAGCAATAAAGAAAAAAAGAGGGAAGGAGAAAGGAAGGAGGAAAAGAAAAGGAAAGGAAAGAAAAAAGACTTGAAAGGTTGAGGGTTCCCACCACTCCATATCAAAGGAACAAGCAGTCTAATAGCCAAGAGGTGAGAACAAGGCTGAGGGTTCAAGAAGTAGCAAGATCAGTGTAGCTGGAGCAGGAGGAAGGGGGAGAGAGGACACACAGGCACAGAGGCAACTGAGGGGAGGACTTGGATTTTTTTTTTTTTTTTTGTCTTTTTTAGGGTCACACTCATGGTATATGGAAGTTCCTGGGCTAGGAGTCAAATCGGAGCTACAGCTGCGGGCCTACACCACAGCCACAGCAACACTAGATCTGAGCCGTATCTTTGATTTACACTGCAGCTCAAGACAATGCTGGTTCCTTAATCCACTGAGCAATGGCAGGGACTGAACTCACATCTTCATGGATACTAGTCAGGTTCTCAATCCACTGAGCCACAAAGGCAACTCCCCAGTTTCTCATTCTGAGATGGAATCTGAGAATTTGTATTTATAAGTTCATAGGTAATGCTAATCTGGGAGTTTGGGGTCCAATCTTTGGGAACTACAGGTGTATCAGGAAGGGGGCTGCTGGCTCTAAATAGGAGTCCATCCATTAGTTTGTTGTAACAGATTCATTCATTAAAGTAGTTTATAGGGGAGGGTTTATTTTGGAAAGACGCAGTCAAGAAGACAAAAACAGCTCACATCGCCAACCTCTCTCCTAGGCTGTATATAATTTACCAAGAGCCTGGCAGTGTTTCCCAGAAGTCACTCAGCCTATGTCCACTTTTGCAGGCCTACCACCTTCACTGCTTTACTAGCTGGGCCATTTTTCTGATGTCCAGCCAAGTCGAAACAGTTGGTTCACATAATCACTCCGTTTACATGATTGGAAGGCCTCAGTGGCCTCTCCTGGCTGAGCTTCTGCAACATTCTTGGGAATCCCAGGTGCATCACACCCCCAGTCTGCTCTTTCCAATGCATGTTCCATAACATTGCAAAAGAGCTTAACTAAATGTGATTGGGTTGTTTTGCTGGCCAGCATTTGGAATCATGATTAGCTGGAGGCCCAGCCAAAAACCTCAAGAAGCGGATCTTATAATTTTTTTTCTTTTTGTTCTTACTGCAGTGTATATCTCTTGCCAGAAATGGCCACTAGCAATCAATCTTTCCATAATCCTTTTTTTTCCTTTTTGTTTCTCATTGAGGCAATGGTTATAGCAATATATATTTAAAATGCAACAATAGCAACTTCCTTCTATTTAGCTGTTGGGGGTTTCAAACCTATTTGTATCTAATCTTTTTTTTTTTTTTTTTTTGTCTTTTTAGGGCTGTACCCACGGCATATGGAGGTTCCCAGGCTAAGGTCGAATCAGAGCTGTAGCCACTGCCCTACACCAGAGCCACAGCAACTTGGGATCTGAGCTGCATCTGTGACCTACACCACAGCTCATGGCAACGCCAGATCCTTAACCCACTGAGCAAGGCCAAGGATCAAACCTGCAACCTTATGGTTCCTAGTTGGATTCATTAACCACTGAGCCACGATGGAAACTCCTCCAATTTTTTGAATACCATGTTATACATGAGGAAATTGAGGCCCATAGAGAGTAAGCCAGGACTCCAGGTCTTTGAATTCTAATTTTTTTTTTAACATACAGCCCTTTATAAGACGTATACTAAGATGTATAGTATAATGATTTGACATATATATTGCAAAATTGTTATCACAATAAATTTAACATCCATCATTTTCTATAAATACAAATGGAAAAAGACCGCAAAAAGAGAAAAAAAACTTTTTTTTCTCCTACTGTATACTACAGTGAAATATATTCAATGTCTTATGTCATAATGGAAAATATTTTAAAAATAGTGTATATATATGTATAGCTGAATCACTTTTCTGTACAGCAGAAATTAACACAACATTGTAAATCAACTCTACTTCAATCAATCAATGAAAGTGTTTTTTTCTTGTGATGGATTTACTCTCTTAGCAACATTCAAATATACCATACAGCAGTGCTAACTAGAATTATCATGTTGTACATCACATCCCCAGGACTTATTTATCTTTTTTTTTCCTTTTTTTTTTTTAGGACCACACCTGCAGCATATGGCTTTTCCCAGGTTAGGGGTCGAATCGGAGCTACAACTACCAGCCTATACCACAGCTACAGCAACATGGGATCTGAGCCATGTCTGCAACCTACACCACAGCTCATGGCAATGCTGGATCCTTAACCCACTGGGTGAAGCCAGAGATCAAACCCACAACCTCATGGTTCCTAGTAGGATTCATTTCCATTGCACCATGACGGGAATTCCAGGACTTATTTACCTTATAACTAGACATCTGTACCAATTCCCCTAACTATCACCTCCTGCCTCTGGTAACCACAAATCTGATCTCTTTCTATGAGTTCATGTTTGGAGGGAAGGAAAGGGGGGTTGTGTGTTTTGTTTTCCTGTTGTAGATTCCATAAGTAGGTATTTGTCTTTCTTTGACTTATTTCACTTAGCATAATGTCCTTGAGATCCATCCCTGTTTTTGCAAATGGCAGGATTTCTTTTTTTCTTTCTTTCTTTTTTTTTTTTTTAGGGCCCACTGGCAGCATATGGAAGTTCCCAGGCTAGGGGTCAAATCAGAGCTATAGCCACTGGCCTACACAGCAATGCCAGATCCTTCACCAACCGAGCAGGCCAGGGATCAAAACTTTGTCCTCATGGTTACTAGTCAGATTTGTTTCTGCTCAGCCACAGTGGGAACTCCAGGGTTTTCTTCTTTTTTAATGGCTGAATAATAACATTTTCTTCATCTACTCATCCATATATGAACACTTAAGGTTGCTACTATCTTGGCTCTTGTAAATAATGTTGTAATGAACATGAGGGCACAGATAGTGATAGTCATAGTGATTTCATTTCCTTCAGAAATACACACAGAAGTGGAATTCTGGATTTTATGATAGTTCTATGTGTAATTTTTTTTTTTTTTTTTTGGTCTTCTTATGGCCTCACCCATGGTATACAGAATTTCCTAGGCTAGGGGTTGAATCTACCAAATCTACCCAGCATGGCCTATAGCACAGCCACGGCAACATGAGATCTTTGCCACTTCTGTGACCTACACCACAGCTCATGGCAATGCCAGATCCTTAACCCACTGAGCAAGGCCAGGGGTTGAACCCATGTCCTTGTGGATGCTAGTCAGGTTTGTTAACCACTGAGCTATGATGGGAACTCCATAGATGCTTCTTATTTAGAATCAACAGCTACCAAGGATGTGCTCATGGAGATGGAAAAAGCACAAGAGCCCAAGTCAAATCATTAAGCACATTTAAAGCCTCAGCTTGTACTAAAACAGACATATAGGTTTTGGAGGTTTTTTTTTTTTTTTTTTGGTTTGGGGTTTTTTTTTTGGGGGGGGGGGGGGCTACACACAGCATATGGAATTCCCAGGCTAGGGGTCAAATCAGAGTTGTAGCTGCCAGCCTATACCACAGCCACAGCAATGTGGGATCCAAGCTGCATCTGTGACCTACGCCACAGCTCACAGCCACACCAGATCCTTAACCCACTGAGCAATGCCAGGGATCGAACCTGTGTCTCATGGATGCTAGTCAGATTTGTTTCTGCTGAGCCACAATGGGAACTCTGACATATAGATCAATGGGACAGAATAGAGAACCCAGAAATAAACCCAGGCACCTATGGTCAATTAATCTACAACAAAAGAGGCAAGAATATACATGCAGAAAAGATGGTCTCTTTGACAAGTAGTGTTGGAAAAGTTGGACAGTTACAAGTAAATCAATGAAATTAGAACATTCCCTCACATCATATATAAAAACAAACTCAAAATGGATTAAAGACCTAAATATAAGACTGAACAATAACACTCTTAGAGGAAAACATAGGCAGAGCACTCTTTAACATAAATAAGAGCAATATTTTTTTCTCAATCTATCTCCTAAGGCAAAGGAAACAAAAGCAAAAAAACAAAACAAAACCGGACATAATTAAACTTAAAATTGTTTGCATAACAAAGGAAACCATTGATAAAACAAAAACACAACCAACTGAATGGGAGAAAATATTTGCAAATGATGCAACCGACAGGGGTTAATAGCCAAAACATACAAACCGCTCATAAAACTTAACATCGATAAAACAAAAAACCCAGTCAAAAAATGTGCAAAAGACCTAAATAGACATTTTTTTAAAAGAAGACATATTGATGGCTAAGAGGCACTTGAAAAGGTGGTCAACATCACTAATTATTAGAGAAATGCAAATCAAAACTATGAAGTATAACCTTACATTGGTAAGAGTGGCCATCATCAAAAAGTCTACAAGTAATAAATGCTAGACAGAGTGTGGAGAAAAGGGAACCCTTGCACACTATTGGTAGGAGTGTAGATTGGTGCAGCCACTATGGAAAACAGTGTGGCATTTCCTTGAAAAACTAAAAATGGAGTGACCAAAAGATCCAGCAATCCCACTCCAGGATATATGTCCAGAAAAAAATAAAAACTCCAATTTGAAAAGACACATGTGCCCCAATGTTCATAGTAACCCTGTTTATTTACAGTTGCCAAGACATGGAAACAACCCATGTCCATCAACAGATAATTTGCTTAAGAAGATACGGTATACTGGAGTCCCCTGGTGGCTCAGCAAGCTAAGGATCTGGCATTCTCACTGTTGTGGTGGGGGTTTAATCCCTGGCCCAGGAACTTCTGCATGCCACAAGCACAGGGAAAAAAAAAGGTGTGATGTGGGAATATATATATAGACTGCAGGTCAGGTTCATGACTGCTCTACATGTCTCTCATTCTAGAAACAATAGCTACCTAGGATGTGCACACAATGGAATGTTAGCCATAAAAGAGAATGAACTGTTGCCATTTGCAGCAACATGGATGGTCCTTTAGAATATTATAATTAACAAAGTCAGACAGGGAAAGACAAATACTATATGATATCACTTATGTGTGGAATTTTAAAAATATTACAAATGAATCTATGTACAAAACAGAAACTCACATACATAGAAAACAAACTTAGGGAGTTCCCGCTGTGGTGCAATAGGATCACTAGTGTCTCGGGACTGCTGGGAGGCAGGTTCCATCCCCAGCCTGGCACAATGGGTTAAGGATCTGGCATTTCCGCAGCTGTGGCTTAGATTGCAACTAAGGCTCAGATCCGATCCCTGGCCTGATCACTGGCCCGGGAACTCCAAATGCGAGCGGGCAGCCAAATCAAAAAAGAAAAAAAAATGAAAACAAACTTATGGCTACCAAAGGGAAGAGGGAGTGGGGAAGGGACAAATTAGGAGTATGAGATTTACCAATGCAAATAAGCCCTTCTCATTTTAAGCTTAATGGTTGCCACCTTTTTTTGTTGTTGTTTTCTATTCTCAACCTCTTATTCCCTAGAATTATGCAAAATTAAAGTCTACAGATGATGGGAAAGACGACTGTGGTCGTGGATCTAGGAAGTAAGAAGACACGAGAAGAAGAAACAGGGAGAAGGTGGGAGAATAAGAGAAGAGGCAATTTAAGGAAATTTTCTGTCAGAATGTAGGAAAAAGTAAAATCAGAGATGATAAAATCTAACACAAGATGTCCAATGCTGAGGTAGAAACTCAAGCAGAGCATCAAACCCAGAGCTTTAATCTCTCTCTGCAGTAGATGCCTTGAGAGTGCAATTCCCTGAACTTCATTCAGTGCTTCATTCTAGGACAGGAAGTCCTCCAAACAAGTTTCTGAATTAAGGCTTTTGATTGAGCTCACTTCCCAGAATTTGGTCCTGGCCTTCTTTTCCAGTTGTGGAATATGAATCAGAATCATAGTTACTGATTCTGAAAAATAAAACTTAAGATCCTCCTTCAACTTGGAGAAAGAAAGAAATACACTCTGCAGTGATTTTTCTGATGCATTTCAGAGTAGTCTTCATGTTAACTCAGTGGGAAGGTAATTAGATTTCCTCTGAAAGAGAGGAGAACATTATCTTCCACACAGAAAAACAAAACAAAACAAAACAAAAAACCAAGATCAATAGAGCCCTGGGCCAGGAGCTACTACAAATGTTCCCATTTTTGAAAAGAATTTGTTCTGACCTCACTTGCAAGGGACTTAGCATATGCGTCTTGGGCTGATTTTCCATTTGCTAATTAGAAGTTCCTTGTCAGCAGTATTTATCATTATTATTATTGGTGAGTGAATCATCCTCTTTTTCTACCAAATCTATTTTCCATGCTCACCCATTTTAAATGTTGGCTTACAAGTCACTCATAAGTGCCAAAACGACCCGCTCAGATGAGACTTCTCTGTATTTCTTTGTCAAATCCTTCTACTCTCCAAGCTGAGAATTCAAGTTTTATTTGAACAATTGCCTGCTTTTAAAATTTTCTGGATTGACATCTGTCTTACTCTCAAACCAAAACATTTTTTGCATTCTTCCAAGACCGGGTCAGAGACCCTTAATGAGGCATCATAAAAGAACCAGATCTGCCTTCAGTTTGGCATCTTCTGGGGTAGAACAATGAATTCCAAGTCTTGCAAATGCATGGATTTGCAGGACAGTTTTGTAGACCCATACTCTCTCAGTAGTCATGAACTGTCTTTACAGTGGAAATTCTAATCAATGCCTTATTAAAGGGCCATGCCAAACCTCTTATTTAATTTTTAATTTAAAACATTTTAACCTTTTCATTTTGAAATAATTTCCAACTTTCAGAAACATTGCAAAAATAGTACAAAAACGCTTGTATATGCTTTATCCAGCTTCCCAAATGTTGACAACTTAGGTGATCACAGATCAATGATCAAAACATTGATTCAATACCATTAACTAATCTAAATAACTTATTCAAATTTGCTAATTGTCCCACCAATGTTCTTTTTCTGGTCCACACTCTAGTCCAGGAGCATATGTTAAATTCAGTTGCCCTGTCTCCTTAGTCTGCTTTATTTTGGAACAGTTACTCCATCTTTCTTTGTCTTTCATGACTTTGACACTTTGAAGAGTCAGAGTCAGTTCTGTGGGGCCGGTTATTTTGTAGAATGTCCCTCGAATTAGGAAAGCTATTCTTAAAATATGGCCTCTCCCTTTGATGCTTCTCCAACCCCAATTCTGGAAGAGTGTTGGGGTTCTACTCTTGTGAACAAACATATGCTAGGGGAAAAATGGTGAACCATGCCAAATAAATACTTATTTCTTCTACAGTTTAGGAACATCCTAAAAAACAAGGCCTCATGCAGTTAATCTCAGAAAGCTTATCTGGTTAATAGAGTCTGAAATTTGGTCATTCTTTTTTCTGCTTTTTTTTTGGACTTTTTAGGGCTGCACTCATGGTATATGGAGGTTTCCAGGCTAGGGGTTGAATTGGAGCCACAGCTTCTGGCCTACACCACCGCCACAGCAATGCAAAATCTGAGCTACATCTGCAAACTATGCCGCAACTTGTCGCAACACCATGTCCTTGACCCACTGAGTGAGGCCAGGGATTGAACCTGCGTCCCTGTGGATACTAGCTGAGTTCCTAACCCGCTGAGGCACAATGGGAACTCAGAGTAGTCTTGTTCTTTCAGAGGACTGGCAAGTTTTACTTTCTCCATCTTGGAACACTTACCTTGAAGAGCCTTGAGCTGCCATCTAAGAAGCCTTTCTGCCTTGCTGGCGAGACCATATGAAGAGGAAAGGCCTTGTGACCACACAGAGCGAGAATGAGACCCAGCTCGGCGTCCCAGGTGAGTCTCCAGATGACTTCACCTGATTTTAACTGAAGTAAAACACAAAGTAGAGATGCCCAGCTGAGGCCAGTCAACCTAAAATGGTGAAGGTTATAAAATGAGTGTTGTTTTCAGCCACTAAGATTTTGAGTGTCCAGTGACTCTACAGCAAATAACCAACAGTATTAGAAAAGAAATGGGAAATGTTTAATTCTTGAGTTTCCAACATGCTTAGGAGCCCTTAGAGAATTAAGTAGAAACAGCAAGATTTCAACTTTTTATTTCTTTCTTGAATGATTTCTCACTTCTCTTTTTGTTACCTGTTAATATGTTGAGTGGGTTTGGTTTTTTTTTTTTTTTTTTTTCTGTTAAAATTTTATTGCAAAAGTGGGAGTCAGAGTTTCCACTGTGGCATAATGGGATTGGCAGCATCTTGGGAGCACTAGGACACAGGTTTGATCCCCGGCCTGGCAAGTGGGTTAAGGATCCACCATTGCCACAATCCCCAGCCTGGCATAGTGGGTTAAGGATCCAGCGTTGCCACAGCTGTGGCCTAGGTCACAACTGCAGCTTGGATTTGATCCCTGGCCTGGGAACTTCCCCATGTAATTGGGCAACCAAAAAAAGAAAAAAAAAAAAGATGAGGACAAATGTGTGGGTCTCCTGTTTTGAGTCCCAGATCAGCCACCTGTTTTTCAGGGCTTCTGACTCCCAGTGTCCCTCCACCCCTCTGGCCATAGTTCTTTGAGGAATAAAATCTTCCCACTCTCAGTGCATGTGCCAGACCCATCATGGCTCAATGGAGGAAACGAGGACCCAGGTCTGGCCAATCAGCAACTGATGACAAGGCAACCAAGACAAACCAGAGATTTTTGCTTCAATGGCCGGATAATAAGAATTCTCTAAGAGTTCAAATTTTGATTCAGCAGGTTAGGAATCTGACATAGTGTCTGTGAGGATGTGGGTTTGATCCCAGGCCTCACTCAATGGGTTAAGGATACCCCGTTATCACAACCTGAGGCATAGGTCACTGATGTGACTCGAATCTGGCATTGCTGTGGTTGTGGCATAGACCTCAGCTGCAACTCTAATTCGATCCCTAGCCTGGGAACTTCCATATACTGCAAGTTCGACTGTAAAAAGAAGAAAAAAGAAAGAAAAAAATCATGCTCTACAATCCCCGAAAAAAAAAAAAAAATTTCTCATCCATTGAAATTGGGTTTGTGAAGAGCTAGGTAAGAAAACTGAAAAAGTATACATTGAACCAAATACCCAACACTGCAGACACCAGCCTGGACCTTTCTTTTAAAGGCTGGGTGTGTATCCAACAGATTGCTTGACAGCTCCTCTTACATGTTGAAGAAGCATCACAATTTTGCCTGTACAAAAGCAGCTCTTGGTACTTACACATCCCAAACATGCTTTCCCCATGATTTCTTCTGTCCTGTAAAGGGTTCTACCACTGACTCAGTTTCATAGACCAGGAACCATGGCATCATCCTTGAGTCCCCTCTTTCTCTCACAGAACACATTAGAGCAATGTTTTCTGCTCTATTGCCAGAGAATATCCAAAATCTAGTCACTTCTTATCGCCTTCACCAGCCTGTTCCAAGCTTTTGTTATCTCTGGCTTGGATAATTGCTTGGGTTACCTCTGGCCCTTCCCCTCCCACTAATCACCTTACTCCCTTCCATCTAGTCGCATCAGCTGCCATGCTATTCCTTAAATATGCTGGGCAGGGAGTTCCCATTGTGGCTCAGCAGAAATGAACCTGACTAATATCCACGAGGTTGCAGGCTCAATCCCTGGCCCTGCTCAGTGGGTTAAGGGTCTGGCATTGCTGTGAGCGGCAGTGTAGTTTGCAGATGCAGCTCAGGTCCCCTGTTGCTATGGCTGTGGCGTAGGCTGGCAGGTACAGCTCCGATTCAACGCCTAGACTGGGAACTTCCATATGCTGTGGGTGCGGCCCTAAATAGAGAGAAAGAAAAAAAAAAAAGCCAGGCAGGTCCCACCACAGAGCTTTTGGCCCCCCGCTCTCTGCCTGCAAAGTTCTTTCCCTGAGAGCTGATGACTGCTCTCTTACCTTCTTCACCTATCACCTTGTCAATGGGTATTCACTAATGCTAAAGATTTTATTGTTAATTAATCCAGGTTGAATAAGGATATTGTAGACTGTGGTAAAAGTGTTCTCATCTGCTGTGACTACACACCCATGGATGGAATGTTATGTCTTGGATTGGCTTATTGTGTGTGTGTTCATGGGAGTGGAAGAGAGGTAGGTGAAACATGAAAGAAAAATATTGTTAACCGGTGAAGTTGAAAATGAGTTCATGCCATTTCCTCTCTTTTTGCGTTTGAAAAATTTCCATACTAAAAAAATTTCAATGGCCTTATTATAAATATCTTCTGGGAGTTCCCTGGTGGTCTGGCAGTTCAGGATTTGGTGTTGTCACTGCTGTGGCTCGGGTTCAACTTCTGTGTGCCAAAGGCCTGGCAAAAAAAAAAAACCCAAAACAAAAAACTTAAATCACCCCCAAAACAATAAATGTCTGCTGACCACCTTATATAAAGAGCAGAGACACACCTCCTCATTCTGACCTGATTTAGCATCTTCATAGTCCTTTCCACCATCTGACATTATACACATTATTTATTTGTTTGCTTATGCCATCTCCTTCCAGTAGAATGCAAGTTGTATGAATATTCCTATGAATGGAAAAATGTATATCCTGTGTGTTGGGGGGGATATATATATATATTTATTCTTTTAGGAAGTTCCCAGGCTAGGGGTCAAACTAGAGCTGCAGCCACAGCAATGCAGGATCCGAGCCACGTCTTTGACCTGCACCACAGCTCACAGTGATGCCAGATCCTTAACTCACTAAGTGAGGTCAGGGATCGAACCCATGTCCTCATGGATACTAGTTGGGTTTGTTACCACTGAGCCATTAGGGAACTCCCTGTGAATATTTTTTGAATACAGCTGTTTTAGTCACTGTTCTAAATACAGTGTTTCATTCACTGCACCCCTTTGTGCCTACAAAAGTGATTAACACATAGTGATCAACAAATTTTGGTTAATTGAATGAAAAATATGAACTGAAGAGAGTGATCAGATTATGAGAAAGAGATAAGGTGCTGATGGTATAGTTTGAGCTTCTGGATCCAGCTGAACCTGAAGATATCCCTTTGAGCATTGCGATTGCTTGAACCAGTAAGCTCTCATTTTTGATTAGGCCAGTTTGAATCGGGTTTACATAAGAAACTTGCAACTGAAAGAATCCTGATACACTATTAGTAAAAGTCTCTAAAATGTTTTCCCATGTAGAAAAATGGGAAAACTATTACTATCTTCCCAGCCAAGCTTATAAACCTATTAATATTTGTGAGGCTCAAATAAATTCCTATGTATGGAAGCACATGGCTGACTTCAACGTAACTCTGCAATGTGTACTATTGCTACACATTATTATATAAATAATAGAATCTTAACATTCAAAGCAAAGTTAGACTGCGAAACTATATTACTTACAAGTTACCAGAAAAGTCATTCTGGCTATCCCAAATTTCATCCACAGACAGGATTCAACCCAGCTCCACTAAGTAAAAGTAATGGGTAAATGAGGACCAAGAATAAAACTACTTTAAAAGTTAAAAAAGAAAATAAAAAAGAAACACGGGGAGAGGGGGTACTTGCAGATAACCATGCCCAGACCCCTTCCTTTCATAGAAGAGGCCAAGAAAACATCAGTGTTTTGTTCAAGGTCACACAGCTACTTTCAGTGGCAGAATCAGGACCAGAAACCTAAGTCTCTTGGCTTCCAATCTCATATTCCTTCCAACACCACAAATGCACAATTTTAGCCTTCTGAAGTTTTTCTCTTTGTTGTTCCTTCTTCTAAATTGTTGGATATAAAGTATAGTTTGGGGGATCAAACTTGCAATCTTCTCCATTTTGATATTTGACCTATGGAAGAATTTTCAGACAGAGAAGGAAAGAGCAAGGAGGAAAGTCTCATTCCAGTATTCCAGAGTCTTCCTGCCCAAGAAAATCTCAATTGCTGAAGCTGTTGGCTGCCATCTCTGCTTCAAAGGCCTGAAACTCTTTCTTCCAAAGTCTTTTGGCTCTGAGAGCTTTAAATTATATCAGTCTTCTATTAATTCCTAAAGGTCTTTTCATAAACATTGAATTTTGTAATAAAAGAAGAAGATCAACTTTCAAAGTAAAAGAAGAAAACGTTCACACAACTCTGTGAAATGTGAGAAGTGCATTAATGGGGGTGCTGGGTTAAAGAGCAGAGGTCACGGGGACTTTTGAGGATCTGGGGTCCACTCTTTATGTAACCATTTCTAGGATCATGATCATCCCTTGATCAAATTGTGAAACGGGTGGCACAAGTCTTGGTGCCCTGACCTTGGTCTTCAGTGACTTTTCCCCAGTCACCACTATCTTTCTCTCTGAGTTCCCACTCTTTTATTTTTTTTTTTGTCTTTTTGGGGCCACACCTGCAACACATGGAAGTTCCCAGGGTAGGAGTCGAATCAGAGCTGCAGCTGCCATCCTACACCATACAGCCATTGTAACCCAGATCCAAGCCACATCTACAGCCTACACCACAGCTCACGGCAATGCCGGATCCTTAACCCACTAGGTGAGGACAGGGATTGAACCCACATCCTCATGGATACTAGTTGGGTTCTTAACCAGGGGAGCTACAATGGAAACTCCTGAGTTCCCACTCTTGACTCTCAGTTGCTTCACTTTTTTTTGTCCTTGCCTGTGGCATGCAGAAATTCCCAGACCATGGATCGAACCTGAGCCACAGCAGGACAACACTGAATCCTTAATCACTAGGCTACCAGTGATTTAGGCTTTATATGTTTTGAGATGGGAAAGAGATGTCAGGTTGGCAGTGGCAGGCAGACATCTGAAGCTCAGAGATGATTATATGTGGATCATTCATGCTTCAGCAATTTTCTCAGAGGCTAGGAGCTGGCTTACCCAGGGGCAGCTCCCATCTAATGACTAATTGAGGCTGGAGCACAAAGGCCCAGCTATCTCAGCTGGACCCACGATAGCTCTAAATCACCCCTGCCCCCAACTTCTGAGCTTACCATGGGCTGGCTGAGTCTGTCCCTAGCCCCACACCAAAGCTCGACCTCTCCCTCTGTCCAATCCTGCTTCTTTCACTTTCTTTCCTCAGACTTTGATCCCAAGAACACTCCCCAGTAAACATCCTGCCCAACAAACTCCATCTCAGAGTCTGCTTTCTAGGGACCCCAGCCTGCAGAAAATTGACTCATTCTTGTTTCAGAGATGCTGCTTGCTTCTCTATTTCCTGACATTCTGCTGGCACCTCCTTCCACTTTGCCAAGAATTAACTTGACACTGGGCTCTTTTATTTATTTATTTATTTATTTATTTATTTATTTATTTATTTATTTATTTATGGAAGTTCCCAGGCTAGGGTTCAAATTGGAGTTGCAGCTTCTGGCTGCACCACAGCCACAGCATTGCCAGATCTAAACTGTGTCTGCAACCTACACCACAGCTCATGGCAACGCTGGATCTTTAACCCATTGAGCAAGGCCAGGATCGAACCCCTTTTTAATGGGTTCTTAACCCACTGAGCCACAGTAGATACTCCAACACTGTGTTCTTCTGTTCAGGGTTTCCCAGAACCTGCTGCTATGCCTGTTCTCTGTTGGACTCATCACCAGGAAACACCCTCCAATTATCTGCTGAATCCTAATAGCCTAGCTTCTGTGTGGGGGGACCTGATATTCATGCCTTGGGACCAGGGAAGACCACACCCCATGTCTGGGATGGATGAATGGAGAATGAATGGTGGTAGCATCTTGAAATAGCCATTGGGTCCACTGAAATGGGATAACTACAATCTAAGATGGAAGATGTGACCTGTGTAGACTGGCATCACTTGAAATCCTGTGATAAGAACTTCCTACTATGGCACAACAGGATTGGAGACATCTCTGAAGTGCTGAGTTACAGGTTCACCTTGGCCCAGCATAGTGGGTTAAGGATCCCGTGTTGCCACAACCCGTGTTGGATCACAACTGTGGCTCAGATCTGACCCCTGGCCCAGGAACTGCACATGCCATGGAGTGACCATAAAAGTAAAAAAAAAAAAAAAACACACACACACAAGAAGAAATCCTGTGATGAGACTTTGAATAGCTAAGCTATTGCCAAAATGACAGAGAAGGCGCTAGAATTGTGAGGTCTCAGATAAAACTTGGATAGGAAATAAGATTTCCTTATTATTTTTCTTCCACCAAATTGTCTGCTTTTGCATAGATTCATCTGAATTTCCTTTCTTGGAGTTCCCTTCATGGCTCAGTGGAAACGAATCTGACTAGCATCCATGAGGACACAGGTTTGATCCCTGGCCTCACTCTGTGGGTTAAGGATCTGGTGTTGCCAGGAGCTGTGGTGTAGGTCACAGACATGGCTGGGATCCTGCATTGCTGTGGCTGTGGTGTAGGCCGCAGCTACAGCTCCAATTCAGCCCCTAGCCTGTGAACCTCCATAAGCCACAGGTGTCCTAAAAAGAAAAAAAAAAAAAGAATTTCTTTTCTTTTTTTTCTTCGTTGTCTTTTGATTTTTAAGGCTGAACATTGAAGTTCCCAGGCTAGGGGTCTAATTGGAGCTATAGCTGCTGGCCTCTGCCACAGTCACAGCAACACCAAATCCGAGCTGCGTCCATGACCTACACCACAACTCACGGCAATGCTGGATCCTTAACCCACTGAGTGAGGCCAGGGTTTGAACCCGCATCCTCATGGGTAATCACTGGGCTCATTACTGCTGAGCCACAACAGGAACTCCTCATTGGAATGTCGGAACTTAACTTGTAAGATATATAGACACTCACGTTACCATACTATTACTTATTTACTTAAATTTTAAGTACTTTAATTATTTTATATTAACTTAAAAATTATCCATGGTAATTTACTTTCTCAGTTGAGTTACATTGTTTATAAGGTGTCCTGTCAACTACTTCTTTGGTTTCGTTTCTGGAAATAAATATTTACTGTATTTAATGAATAAAAATAACACAGAAGAGAATGCCCAGACTGTGGTGTTAATGTCATAGTTTGAGTATCTAGATCCAGCTGAACCTGAAGCCCTACCCCTGAGCTTTTTAGCTACATGCCTCATTATATTCTCTATTCGGCTTGTGCCAGTTTGAGCTGGGTTTTCAATAAAACAACTTGCAGTTAGAAGAACTCTGGTATACCAGGTGACCTTGGGAAGGTCACTAAATGCCTCTAAACTTGTTTCGCAACTGGCAAAATGGTACAGCTATAAACCCTGCCTACCTCAGTGATAGCAGATACTACCATGGTATCTTGAGCATTTCTATCATGCCACAGGCCCACCTGAATTCCAGCTACCAGCATTTCAATCTCTTTGCCAGAAGTCTTCCTAGCTAGACCAGACTCTGCCCTATTCTACTCACCCCTGAGTCACCCTCAAGAGTAGAATTGCTCTAGCTCCCTCAGCCCTTTGTGGGAGTAGAGGTTGGATGGGGGTTCACTGTAAGGTAGTTTTCTGAGTTTTCCTCAAAAGTTCAGCTATAGTTGTCCACAATGGTAACCTGCCTATCAACTGACTCGCCCTTTTTCATTTCCGTTCCTTCCTTGTCTCCCTTTGCTACACCCCCTTAAGTACTTCTGTGGTCTCATCCCAAATAGGCTATAGCATTCAGATTCCTGTCTAGAAGACTGCTTCCAGGAGAGTCAAAATGGAGAGAGTTACATCTTGCCAATGCTGGTAAATTCAACACTTTCTGGGTGATTTGCCTGTGATGAGGACATTGCTGAATTTTGATTGGCTGAAGTGGTTTAAACTCAAGTCAAAAGTGCACTGTGATAAGTGCTCTCACCTTGAGGCAGTGTTGTTAAGCTCTTCATTTTATGTTATACACACTTATGTGTATTTTTTTTTTTTTGGCCAGGCCCATGGCATTTGGGTATTACTGGGCCAGGCATGGAACCTGCACCACAGCAGGTGACCTGAGCTGCTGCAGTGATAATGCTGGATCCTTAGCCAGCTTTGCCACAAGGGAACTCCCCAACTGCCTGTATTATAAAGATAACTCTCCAGGAGTTCCCTGGTGGCTTAGTGGGTTAAAGATTGAGCACTGTCTCTGATATGGCTTGGGTCACTGCAATGACACAGGGTATCTCCCTGGCCCAGGAACTTCCACATGCAGTGGATGTGACCAAAAAATAAAAAATAAAAATAAGGAGTTCCCATTGTTGCTCAGTTGGTTAAGGACCCAATGTAGTCTCTGTGAGGATGCAAGTTCAATCCCTGGCCTCACTCAGTGGTTTAAGGGTCCTGTGTTGCTGCAAGCTGTGGCTTAGGTCTCAGATTCAGTTGGGATCTAGTGTTGCTGTAGCTGTGGCGTAGGCTGGCAGCTGCAGCTCTGATTTGACCCCTAGCCTGGGACCTTCCATGTGCTGCAGGTGCAGCCATAAAAAATAAATAAATAATAAAAATAAAGATAACTCTCCAAAAATATCCCCTCCAATGGATTCTGCAGATAAAAGGACCAAGAACCTCAACATGCTGTCTTGCTTTAAAAACAGCTGAAAGTATGTGTGCATTTATAGAATCAATTACATAAACCACATTAATGTGAATGAAGGTGGAATATGTCCTATTCCCATATGACTACGGAGAGCCCCACAGACTGCTGTTGAGTAGGAAAGTATTTACTGTGGCACAGAGAGGCTTCTGCATGTGGGAGGATGAGAGATGAGATGCCGCTTAACGATCCAATCCACAAGTCTAAAAACTAACGGCACCTGACAGCGACTGTGCATGGGGACAACAGCTCCCAAACAAAGAGGAATTTCCCTGTGTTCCTAATATGGGAAGACCACTGGGCTCTGCTGTTCTTATCAGTGACACCTGCTCCCCCTCTGGGGAGCATTACTGGTGGTCTCATCTTCAGAAGCAGAGGACAACCAACACAGCCCAAAGAAGAGCCAGAAATGTGGCCAGATGGGGTTGGTGGCTTGATTAGCAGGTTCCTCTACTTAGGGGGCTGGACCAGTGCCATATCATCCTCTGCTTCCTGTACTGGTAGTCCCCACTGCTCAGCTTGGCAGTGACTCATCACTGGAGAAGTTGTTTCAGATGGCCGGAAACTTCCTCTGTCTCCACAACTTTCTCCCCCTCCCCCTTCCACCACTCTTACCCTGAACCACAGAATCTAGGGTTCACTTAACCAAGGCCATTACCTCTAGGTAATAATTTGTGAATGTCCTCAGATCTATTTGTTCCTCTACCTCAATTTCTGCTGTTATTCACAGAATCATAGAATATCAGAGTTACAGCCCTCCTTAAAAATAAAATAATGCTGGGATTTCCACTGTAGCACAATGAGATTGGCAGCATCTCTTCAACACCAGCATGCAGGTTCGATCCCTGGCCCCACACAGTATGTTAAGGACCTGTTGCAACTGTGGCTTGGGTTTCCTGGGAACTCCATATGCCACAGGGCAGACAAAAGAGAAAAAAAATACTGTGTGTGTGTATATATGCACACATACATACAAGATAGGTAGCTGGATGGCAGATACAGGTAGATGATGATGATAGGTAGAAAATAAGCAAATGTGCTAAAAAACTTTTAGATTTTTTGTTGTTTTCCAGCATTATTGAGATATGATTGACTTCTAACAAAACTTGTGTAAGTTAGGCGTACAACAAGTTGATTTAATACACTTATATGGTGCAAAATGATTACTGCCATAGCTTTACTTAACACCTCCATCACATAATTACATATATATATATATATATATATGTGTGTGTGTGTGTGTGTGTGTGCTTGGTGAGGAAGAGGACATTAATCTACTCTCCTAGCAACATGTAGGTATATAATAGAGAATTATTGACTATAATCACCATGCTGTACATTAGATCCCCAGAATTTATTCACTTTCATAACCAGAAGTTTGTACCCTTTGACCAATATCTCCCCATTTCCCCAGTGCCTTGTAACCACCACTCTACTCTCTGTTTCTCTGAATTAAAAAATGCAGCAAAATTTGAACAGTTGGGAGTCCCAGAATGGCTCGATGGGTTGAAGATCTGGCAGTGTCACTGCTGTGACTCTGGTTACAGCTGTGGCACAGGTACAATCTGTGGCCTGGGAACTTCTAGAAGCCATGGGCATGCCAAAAAATTAAAAAAAAAAAAAAAAACCTGAACAATTGGGGAATATGGGTGAGGGGTATATGGGCGTTCTTGATACTATTTTTGCAAACTTACACTGAAATTGTTTCAAAACTAAAAATAAAAAGAGGTAAACCAACAAGAGCAGTATTATAATTATGATCCCAGCAGGCAATATGTTTTAATTATTAGAAACATATTTTTTAAGGGCAGAACACCAAAATTTATTTTAAAAGTCTTTCTTTTGCTTTTCATTTTTATTGGAGTGAAATCCACATGACATGAAAATAACCATTGTAAAGTGAATAATTCAGTGGCATTTAATACTTTGACAGTATTGTACATGGACCACCTCTTTCCTGTTCTAAATGTTTCGCCATCCCAAAGAGAAACCTTGTACCTATTAAGTAGTTACTCCTCATCTCAGCCTTCTCCCAGGCTCTGGCCAAACTATAAATTTCTGCCTCTATAAATTTGCGTATTGTTGGGTACTTCATATAAATGAAATCATTAAATCATTCAATGTATATATATCCTTTTATGTCTGGCTTACTTCATTTAGCATAATGGTTTTGGGGTTCACCCATGTTGAGGCATATATCAGTACTTCATTTTTATTGCTAAGTAATATTTCATTGTATAGAAATAGGCCAATTTGTTTATCCATTTATCTGTTGATCTTTGGGCTCTATCTTTTGGCATTTATGAATTATACTGTTATGAACATGTGTGTATTTGTATTAGAATAGCTGAAATCTGGATGTTTGTTAATGTCTCCTAATTTATATTAAAATATAAATTCATGAGTGAAGCATACCCAGGCTTAACCTTCTCAGATACACAAGTAAATTCTCTTTTGTGCTGGAGCTAGATTGGATTGGGTTTCTATCAACTTGAAAAATTCCTGAGTACTACAGAAATTTAAAATATCTTTCAAAACGCAGTCTTTTGTATCAATGGGAAAAAAAAAATCTGTTCATTAAGAATACCTTTTTGTTGGGAGTTCCTGTTGTGGCTCATCGGGTTAAGAACACTCAACATGGTGTTCATGAGGATGCGGTTTGATCCTTGGCCTTGCTCCCTGGTTTAAGGATCCAGCATTGCTGCAAGCTTCAGAGTAGATCCAAGATGTGGCTCAGATCTGGAATTGCTGTGGCTGTGGTGTAGGCTTCAGCTGCAGCTCTGATTTGACTCCTAGCCTGGGAACTTCCATGGGCCATGGGAGCAGCCTTAAAAAGAAAAAAAAAAATGCATATCTTTTTGTGTTTTTGTTTTTGTTTTTCTTTTGTTTTTTGGCCATCTCCGTAGCAGCCCACAGAAATTCCTGGGCTAGGGATCAAACTCAAGCTACATCAGTGACAATGCCAAGTCCTTAAACCCTAGGCTACCAGGGAACTCAAGAATACCATTTTGAGACAAAGTCAAATAAAATTTTCTGGAGCTCAAAGCTGTCCTGTCCCCATAAAACCTGAAATAAACAAGAATTGGAAATATTTCTTAACTAGAAGAATGAGTTCAGCTAAGCACAGAACATTCCTGAACTGTGTCGGCCACCTCAGTGGGATAATCATAACACAAAGTCTTGAACCATTAGCTTTTTGCATGTGCCAGATTTAAAGAAATTCAGAGCACTTTGTTTGTGAAAGAATTATAACTTTAAAGACCAGATCTTTCCTAAATCAACGGGTAATCGTTTGTAGCCGCTCAGCTGAATAGAAGTCCCCAAACACAAATGCTACTCTTATTTCTTCTCTCAGCATTTGCTTCCTGCCATCCATCTTTCAACTCTTGTGGTCAGAGAAATTTTAGATTTCCTTTTCAAAAGGCTTCTAGGAATTGCCTTGGGTTTACTTAATGAAATCTTCACCACATACACTTCTTCAAAAGAACATTTTTTCATCTGATTTCTGTTGAAGAAAAACCAAGTAATTGGAAAAGGTATCTGCTGACAACAAATCTTCTGCTTAAAAAGATATGTCATCACCTTCAGTTAATTGTGGGGTTCTTAACTCACTGCGTTTGTTAGGATTCAAATTTGGTGTGAGTTCTGTCCAGCGTCCCTCCATGTAACGGATGGACGGTGGAGTTTGTATGTCCTTCTGCTTCTTGAATGTCTCTACTCTCCTGTCCTTCCCTCGGGGTTACTAAGACTTGAGCCAATCAAATACCTGAATCCAAGAAATGTGATCTTGGTAGAAGACGTTCGAATTCAGTCTGGCTTGTTTACTGGAACTGAGGTGAATTTAGGACTCATCAGTCATTGGAGGGAACCATGTTGTCTATATGGTCAGTAAACATGGTCTGAAGAGTGAAAGGACAGGAGAGGACAGAAAGGAGGGTAAGAAATAGGGCAGGAGGTGATGAGGGAAAGGGAGTAAAGAGAGAATGTGAAAGAAAGAGAGGGGGGAGTTCCCATCGTGGCTCAGTGGTTAAGGAATGGAGCCACGAGGTTGCGGGTTTGATCTCTGCCCTTGCTCAGTGGGTTAAGGATCTGCGGTTGCCGTGAGCTGTGGTATAGTTCGCAGACGTGGCTCGGATCCCGTGTTGCTGTGGCTCTGGCGTAGGGCAGCAGCCACAGCTCCGATTCGACCCCTAGCCTGGGAACCTCCATATGCCACGGGAGCAGCTCAAGAAATGGCAAAAAAAAAAAAAAAAAAAAAAAAAAAAGAGAGCGAGAGAGAGAAGAACAAAGAAAGGGAATGAGAGGGAGAGAGAGAGATTTTATGGGTTTATATGACCGAATATACAAAGGAATTCTTTTTCAGGAAAGATTTGATTATTGATTAGGTGGATCAATAATATCTCCAAGGACCTGGATTTTTTTTTTTAATCTCTTCTCCATGACAAAATGTTTGCCACAAACTCTCGGAGCTATGTGCTTTCTTTCTTTTATCCAAGAGGAAAGAGATCCAGAATTCCTATTACAGACCCCTGAGTCATGCTGATTGGATGGACATAAGTTGCATGACCATCTTTGCATCAATCACTGTGGCAAGTGGTGTGGGGAGTTGGATGAGTCTGGGTTACATGTTCCCACACCTAGAGAGAGGGCTGGGGTGAGTGCTCCCAGAACCCCACAGATCCCTAAATAGAAACCTGGGATGCCAGGCAAGGGGGCAGGAGGGAAGTGTACCCTGGGAAGGGAAGCAATCAGTGTTCATCATGTTCATCTTCCTGTTTGGCCTGACAGCTCAATATCTTTATAATTCCCCCTTTTTAATCTACATTGGCTTCTGATACCTACAGCAAAAGGATGTTAACTAAGGCATCCTACTGGAGTATCGAAGAGAGAAAAACAGTGGCCAAAGTTTTGGAGAGAGTTTGAACACAGTGGTGTTGCATCATATGGACACGTAGCTGGTACAGGAGGACCGTAACAGTTTAAATGGCCTGGGTGGCTCTGCTCACCATTCCACTGTCCACAGGAGATGGCAGAGTCAGCAGCTCTTCCCCGAGCCCGTCTTTTATTTATGTATGTATTTATTTATGTATTGATTTATTTTCTTTTTACAGAATATGGAAGTTCCCAGGATAGGGGTGGAGTCTGAGCTGCAGCTACAGCCTACGCCACAGCCACAGCCACAGCAGCACCAGATCTGAACTGAATCTGTGACCTACAACACGGCTTGCAGCAAAGCAGGATCCTCAACTCACTGATCAAGGCCAGGGATCAAACCCACATCCTCATGGACGCTATTTCAGATTCTTAGACCACTGAGCCACAACGGGAACACTCCCTAAGCCCATCTTGGTTCTGCCTTTGCTCCCGTGGTGTGAACACCTCACCGAACATAATATGATGCTAGTATACATTTCATGAAAGATGACCCTACAGCAGCCTCTGTCGTAACCTGTACTCAACACAAGGAACAGAAGGTTTGGAAGAAGAACTGGCTGAGCAGCCCTCCTTGGGTAAGTCAGTCTCCAACGTGGTGTGTCTCTGGAGGACTTTCAAAGGTAACTTTCCTAAAGGACTTTCAAGGGACCAAGCCAGGGATCAAATCTTCATCCCAGACATTGACCATCCCATTGTGCCAGACAGGGAGCTCCTCAAGGGACATTTCTTAAAACACTTTTGAGAGAAATTTTGCCAGTTTATTAAATAGTACTCCATCATACCTAGGCAGATAACTGTTACCCATGAGAAGCTAATGAACCTGACTGGCAAGGGGAAGAGAATATCACTATGTCTACCAACAGGAGTTTGATGGTTTGGCCCATATGGACCAATTATTAAAATGGGTCTCAGTACTTTGCACATGATCAGAACTTAATGAATATTGTGAAATGATACAGCTGATAGAGGCACAACGATTTTGCCCAGTGACGTAGCTTGGTGAGATCATTTGGACCCAGGCAATATTTGAATGCTGTTTTGGGGCATTTCATGGTGGTTTAGTGCCCAGAGAGCAGTGTCCAAATTTTGAATACCACTTCTATTTGTGTGATCTGGGGAAAGTTATATAAGGTTTCTGAGTCTCAGGTTCCCCCATGATGAAATGGGAAGAAAAATGCTTACTCTACTTGTTTCTTCAGAGTTACTGAAAAAAATCAGTGGCCTGTACTCTCTTGGGCAGCTGCTTGGTGTCTTTTAGGTCAGAACGAATGCTATACAGAAGGAAAAATATTCAGGTGGAAAAGCATGTCGGTGCCTCCAGAGATGTTCAGTGAGCAGTTTATTTTGCCTAATGCACCCTTGGAGGTTGAAATAGAACCCGGTATAAAAATACAACCCAACGGTAAGCACAGATTCTCCAGAACCCCACAGCAATCTTCTCCCAACAGGATTTCTACTTCTGTGATGCCACCTCTCAGAGTATAATATTTGACCCAAAAGGCTTAGGAAAGGTATCAATAATGAAAAATAGTCTCCCATCTCCAGAGCAAAGCCTAATGCTAAATCAAATAATGAAAGAAACCTTGAGAGTGCAACACCCAGCTCTAAAATTTCCAAATCGTGGAGTTCCCGTAGTGGTGCAGTGGAAACCATGAGATTGCTGGTTCAATCCCTGGCCTCACTCAGTGGGTTAAGGATCCGGCATTGCCGTGAGCTGTGGTGTAGAGGTGTAAATCACAGACGCGGCTCGGATTCTGGCTCTGGCCAGCGGCTACAGATCCAATTAGACCCCTAACCTGGGAACCTCCATATGCCTCGGATGGGGCCCTAAAAAAAAAAAAAAAATTCCAAATAATAAAAGCAAATATAGGAGTTCCCATTTTGGCGCAGCAGAAACAAATCCGACTAGTATCCATGAAGACTTGGGTTCCACCCCTGCCCTCACTCAGTGGGTTAAGGATCCAGCATTGCTTCGGGATGTGGTGTAGATCACAGCTTGGATCTCGAGTTGCTGTGGCTGTGGTGTAGGCAGGCAAATGTAGCTCCAATTTGACCCTTATCCTTAGGACTTCCACATGCTGCAGGTGCAGTCCTAAAATAGAAAAAGAAAAAAAAAAAAGCAAATATAGTGCTTGCTTTGGCAGCATATTTACTAAAATTAGAATGATAAAGAGAAAATTAGCATGGCCTCTGCTCAAGGATGACATGCAAATTTGTGAAGCATTCCATATTTTTCTAATACATTTAGAATGGATGGTCAATGAAATCCTACTGTACAGCAGAGGGAATTATATCCAATCTCTTGAGCTGGAACATGATGGAAGATAATATGAGAGAAAGAATGTATATCTGCATGTGACTGGGTGACAATGCTGTACAGCAGAAGTGGGCACAACACTGTAAATCAACTATACTTTAGTAAAAAAAAAAAAAGAAAGAAAAAGATAAAGAAAGAGAAAATACAATAGGACCTACTTTTGGTGAATTTGGACGTTGTGATGCATAGTGAAGTAGAAAGGCTTGAGTTGTTCCAGGCAGAGCTCAGTTATGGGATTACTGAATCTCTTCTGGTGAAGTTGTTTCACAATTTAAAGATTTAAAAGTTGTATCTTTTCAGCATCAGCCTACATCCTGCTCTCAGGTAGCTTCCCTTAAGAGTGGGCAAAGCTGTGAAGCCCACTACCTGTCCTCTGTCCATTACTGGGGCTGAATCAATGTCCCCTTGCTAGGGATGTAACTAAAAAACACTCCAGGGATCCCCACTTCTGTAGATTCAGAGCAGAAACCTTTGCGTATGTCCAACCACAGACACACCAAGAATGTTACAGCAGTACTATTCGTAATAGCCCTAAAGTGGAAACAGGTAGGTGTTTAAATTAATTCACTAATATTTTTAGCATCTGAAAACTAGAGGGAAAAATCTGTTATATAGAACCCGAGGAGAGTTCTGAGAATTCTGTTAAAAAGGAAAGTTTTACCTGTTCCTGGAATGACTTATACCATTTTTTTTTTTAAGTGTAAAAATGGAGTGTTTGCTATAAACCCACATCCTGTGTCATGGGTAAAAATAGAAGCAAAGTTGTAAAGAACAGACACCAATTGGCTGTCTTGGAAAACAATGAGTAGGAGGAAGAGAAACTCACTAAGCTAACTCAAGTAAAGATGCAGTCAAGTAAGAAGCCTGGGGAAACTTGAGACTTGCAACTACAGGATACACAACTTGGCAGCCACTTTCTCTGTCTCCAGAGTTTCGTGGTGCCTCATCTCTGTATCTTTCCACCTGTTCTGTTCCATCTCTTTCCTCTTTGATGCCCCATTCTCTCCACCTTCTTGTCAGGTAGCATGTTGCCAAGAAACCCTAACAATGGCTTTGGCCTGAGTCTATATGACCATCAAGCCCAGCTGATTGGTTTTATTTTTCTCTCTGAGAATGCTTCTTTCTTTCTTTCTTCCTTCTTTTCTTTTTCTTTCTTTCTTTTTTTTTTTTTGGTCTTTTTGCTATTTCTTGGGCCGCTCCCGCGGCATATGGAGGTTCCCAGGCTAGGGGTCCAATCGGAGCTGTAGCCACCGGCCTACGCCAGAGCCACAGCAACGCGGGATCCAAGCCGCGTCTGCAACCTACACCACAGCTCACGGCAACCGCCGGATCGTTAACCCACTGAGCAAGGCCAGGGATCGAACCCGCAGCCTCATGGTTCCTAGTCGGATTCGTTAACCACTGCGCCACGACGGGAACTCCTCCTCCTTCCTTCCTTCCTTCCTTCCTTCCTTCCTTCCTTCCTTCCTTCCTTCCTTCCTTCCTTCGTTCTTTCTTTCTTTCTTTCTTCTTCTTTTTTCTTCTTCTTTCTCTTCTTCTTTCTTTTCTTTCTTTCTTTCTTTCTTTCCTTCTTTCCTTTTTCCTTCCTTCCTTCCTTCCTTCCTTCTTTCCTTCTTCCTTCCTTTCTTTCTTTCCTTCTCCCTTCCTTCCTTTCTCTTTTTCTTTCTTTCCTCCTTTCTACCTACCTTTCTCTCTCTCTTTTTCTTCCTTCCTTTCCTTTCCTTTCCTTTCCTTTCCTTTCTTTTCTTTTCTTTTCTTTTCTTTTCTTTTCTTTTTCTTTCTTTTTTTTTGTCTTTTTAGGGCTGCGCTCATGGCACATGGAAGTTCCCAGGCTTAGGGTCAAATTGGACCTGTAGCTGTCAGCCTAAGCCACAGCCACAGGAATGCGGGATCCTTACTTGGCTCACTGAGCAAGGCCAGGGATCAAACCCTCGGGGGTGGGGGAGTGGAGGGGTCCTCCTGGATACTAGTTGGGTTCATTACTGCTGATCCACAATAGGAATTCTGCTTTTTTAATTTTTAAAAATTCCTTTTCCTTTTGTGTGTGTGTGTGTGTGGTGGGGGGTGAGGGTAACATTTAAATCACTGGACTTATAGTAAAGCAGATGACCCTCCATATGGTAGCTGGACCTCATCTAGTCAGGTGAAGATCTGAATAGAACGAAAGGCTGACACCCCGCCCCCCCCCCCCCCCCCCCCCCCCCCCCGCTCAGCGGGTTAAGGATCCGGCGTTGCTGTGAGCTGTGGTGTGGTCACAGATGCCGCTCGGATCCCACGTTGCTGTGGCTCTGGCGTAGGCCGGCGGCTACAGCTCCGATTAGACCCCGAGCCTAGGAACCTCCATATGCCGCAGGATGGGCCCAAGAAACGGCAAAAAGACAAAAAAAAAAAATATATATATATATATGTATATATATATATGTATATATGTGTATATATATATGTATATATATGTGTATGTATATATATGTATATATATATAGATTCTTCCCTAGGTCTTCAGCCTGATGGCTGCACTGCAGCCTGTGGGCTTGCCAACCTCCGTAGTCCCAGGCACTAATTTCCTGAAATAAATTTCTCTGTTATATAAGCCCACCCTATTGGTTCTGGAGAAGCCTGGCTAATACAAGAGCTCTCGATGAGGCACTAGGATATTTACTGTGATTATCAAGGTAGGAGCACAGAACAGGCATAGTGTGTAAACTTGCTTTGTAGCTTTTTAATGTTCAGGTGTATGGCATGTGTCCCCCCCACATTTGACAGTCTCTCCAGCCCAGTAGCATGCTGGTCCAGCTCACATTGCACCTGCAGCCCATTGTAGGCATCTCTTTCCAACTCTCTGTTCACTGACATCAGGCTAGTAGCTTGAGATCATCATGGTGGGAGTATTTATAGAAGAGAAGTCAGCAATCATGACAAATCAGGGCTTTTTTTTTTTCCTCCCCCGGATAGCTGTTGGTTGAACATTAACCTGTCTATAATGGCCTGGCTTCCGAAGATGTCAGGAGCGGGCTTGCCTCCGCACAGCAGTTCCATCAGATACAGCAAGTGACTGCCATGTGGGGTCCTCTGTCCTAAGCTCCTGTAACCCTGCTTCCTCCCCTGCACTGTGGCCTCCTCATCTGAGTCACTGCTATGTGGGGTCCTCTGTCCTAAGCTCCTGTAACCCTGCTTCCTCCCCTGCATTGTGGCCAAGTCATCTGAACCATCTGAGATGACTTCTGTTTCCTGCTTTGACCTTGGTGACAAAATGTGGCTGGCAAATCTCTCTGGCCCTATGCTCACCCTCAGGGTCAATGCCTTCACCCACTCCCCACCTCCACTTCCCACCTTTTTTTCTGGTTTTTGATTTTTGGCTGTACCCCACATCATGTGGAGGTTCCCAGGTCAGGGATGGAACCTGCACCTCAGCAGCAACTTGAGCCCCTGCAGTGACAATGCCAGATCCTAACCTACTGCACTACATGGGAATTCCTCCAATTTCCATCTTTTCGACCAACAATTGACAAGCTGTTCTATTTTTCACCCTCCCTTCCTTCTTCTGGGTCAGTTCTTCACTCCTTGCCAAGGACAGAGGAAAATCAGGTGAAATCTCTGTACTGACTTCCAAGACTCATGCCAAAGGGACATCATCTACTCAGGCATTTTGTTGCTCAGCCACCTTGGTTATTAAAAATTCGTGTCAGTGTTGCTTCGTGAGGTTATTTTTGGAATCCCCAAATGTATAAAAGGAAGACAAAAGCCAACTGTCACAATTAATTGGAAACCACGAGTTTAATTTCAGAAGGTGAGAGTGATAGAAATCACATAGAGCTGTCCTTCTATGTCTCATCTCTTTCAATTATTTTAAAAATAAAAACCTCTTGTGGTTTTGACCTGTAATCTTATATCCATGCATATCTGACTTACACACTCAGTAATGGGTCTTGGCTTAGGGCAAGAGCCCAGGCCCCTACACACCACACGGATCATGGGAGCTGGTGGAAAGGCCTCTGTCTGGAACATGCCAAATAAAGGAGTTCTTGACCCTTTTTTTCTTGAGTGGCTGCCTGGCAATTTTGTGAAGCTTATGGATCCTTCCCAGAATAATATTTTTAAATATAATAAAATCATATGGAACTATATTTAAGTGAAAAAAATTGCTACACAGTAGCTCCGGAGTTTGGGAGTTGTTTCTGGTTGCCTCTGCTTTTCCAAGCCCTCCTGGTCACACTGCATCTTTGAGTTACTTCAGACTCTAGACACAACATAGTGTTGGTGAGGTTTAATAAAAAACAAGAAAGAAAGAAAATATTGTCTTCTTTCTCCTCCTCCACCTCCCCCTCCTCTTCCTACTCCCCCTCCTCCTTCTTCTTCACCACCCCTGAGGCATGTGGCAATTCCCAGGTCAGGGATAGAACCTGCACCACAGCAATGACCCCAGATGCAGCAATGACAATACCAGATCCTTAACCCATAGCTACAAAAGAACTTCAACAATTAACTTATCTTTATTTTTATGGTATCACAATGAAAGATTCCAAATCCATGCTTGAATTTTGAACATAAGGCCAAAAAACCTTTTCTTTTAATAGCATGTCTGAAAAAACAGACATGAGAGTTCCCATCATGGCTCAGTGAAAATGAAACTGACTAGCATCCATGAGGACGCAGGTTTGATCCCTGGCCTTGTTCAGTGGGTTAAAGATCCAGCATTGCCGTGAGCTGTGGTGTAGGTTGTAGACTCTGCTCAGATTGAGTTGCTGTGGCTGTGGTGTAGGTCTGCAATTACCGCACTAATTCTATCCCTAGCTTGAGAACCTCCATATGACATGGGTGCAGTCCTAAAAAGACAAAACAAACAAACAAAAAACAAACAAGCAAAAAAAATGGACCTGTAACTTAAAACGTGGAAACTGTGATGGAGTCGTCTTACTCCACTTACCCAGTGGGCTGAGGAGAGGGGCCTGTTACTGATAATGTCAGTAAAACAAGGTGGATAGAAGAACTCAGAGGCATGAAGGAGAGTTTATGAGGACATTCTGATTCCTGCTCCCAGTCTCTTCCTGGAAAATGATTGCTCTCTGGACTCAGTGCTATGAGATCCCATAGGGCCTTTATAATAAAAATCCACTTATCTATCTGCTTGTCTGTCTGTCTATCTATCTACCTATTTTTCTAATGCCGTGGTGTGCAGCAGCTTGATATAGGATCTTAGTTCCCAGGCCAGGGATTAAACCAGGGCTGCGTTGGTGGATGTGCCAAATCCTAACCACTAGACCACCAGGTAATTCTAGCTGCCCTCACATCCCTTATTTTTTTTTTTTTTGTCTTTTCTAGGGCTACACCAGTGGCATATGGAGCTTCCCAGGCTAGGGGCTTAATCAGAGCTTTAGCCGCCGGCCTATGCCAGAGCCCCAGCAATGTAGGATCTGAGCTGCGTCTGTAACCTACACCACAGCTCACAGCAATGCCAGATCCTCGACCCACTGAGCAAGGCCAGGGATTGAACCCACAACCTCACGGTTCCTAGTTGGATTCATTAACCACTGAGTCATGATGGGGACTCCTTAAATTTTTTGTTTAAGTCAGTTTGAATTGTTTTATGTTTTTTGCAATGTTCTTAAGGCAAATAGATGGGGAAATTGAGGTTCACTTGAATCCAGAGAAATCTGCAGGAATACAACAATGCCCAGGTGGGTTCCAATACTGCTGGGGCTCTCTAGAATAACCCTAAAATTATCCTAGAACAAATCTTTTTTGTCCTTTTTTCTTTTTAGGGATGTACCTGCAGCATATGGAAGTTCCTAGGCTGAGGTCGAATCAGAGCTGAAGTTGTCAGTCTATACCACAGCCATGGCAATGCCAGATCCCAGCCTCATCTGTAACCTATACCACAGCTCAAGGCAACTCTGGATCCTTAACTCACTGAGCAAGGCCAGGGATTGAACCCACATCCTGTGGATACTAGTCAGCTCTTAACCTGCTCAGCCTCTACAGGAACTCCCTAGAACAGATCTTTATAATAGATCTGAACAAAAAAACTTACATAAATGATATAACTGTTTTCAGTTTTTCTTGAGTCAAATAATGAGCTGCTGTTAGATTAAAAAATTTTTTTCTTTTTATTACCACACCTGCAGCACATGGAAGTTTCCAGGCTGGGGGTTGAATCAGAGCTGCAGCTGTCAGCCTGCACCATAGCCACAGCAACACAGGATCCAAGCTGAATCTGTGATCTATGGCCACAGCTTGTAGCAACACAAGATCCTTAACCCAATGAGCGAGGCCAGGGATCAAACCCGCAACCTTGTGGTTACTAGTCGGATTCATTTCCACTGTGCCAGAACGGGAACTCCCATCAGACAAATTTTTTGATATAATATATTGCTTCTTACTAGTCTAAGGGAAAAGACATGGAAGATTTTAGTGAAAAGGGTTAAAAACTCCTGACAGGCTACTCAAGACAAGAGCACGTGTGGTATGAAGGATAATGACTCAATTTTAATTTTTAAAAAAATTCATGGAAATAGCTCATAACCCCAAAGCTGGCATTTCACACATCTTTACCCAACACAGTATAATCTGTTCTTTTATTTGCTTTGGCACTGTCACACAGCCTGGAGTTCTCATCACCACATTTTGGCAAATTTGGGGGTCATGCAGAACCCATACTTCCGGCCGAGCATAGACTTTCATTCACGCTTTTTCATTTTCCCATGTGTCTGATTCTGGTTATTCTTGGCAACTCCTTTTTCATAAACTTTTCAAGGAAGTGATAAGTGAACCCAGAGATGCTGAGTTTAGAGATTGTAACTCTAATGTTAATGTTGGTGGGGCTCGAGGGACAAAGTGTCCCAGTCACCTTCTAAGGGGTTTCTCTCACTTCTCTTGACTCATGTCCATCTCCAGAAATCTGGGAAATTTACATGACTGAGCATCCTACTGTGGCACTTTCAAGTCGCAAGCACTCTGTCTATAATGTAATATCAAGAGTTTCTTTAAGAATATGGGAAAGGGAGTTCCCATTGTGGTGCAGTGGAAACAAATTTGACTAGTATCCATGAGGATGCAGGTTCGGTCCCTGGCCTTGCTCAGTGGGTTGGGGATCCAGTGTTGCCAGGAACTGTGGTGTAGGTCACAGCATGGCTCAGATCCTGAGTTGCTCTGGCTGTTGCGTACGCTAGCAGCTGTAGCTCTGATTCGACACCTAGCCTGGAAACTTCTATATGCTGCACCTGTGGCCCTAAAAGCAAAAGAAACAAAGAAACAAACAAATGGAAGAATATGGAAAAAAATGATCTTCAAATGAGGTCAAAATAGTCCATGAAGACTATAGCCCAATGCCACTATATTTGTCTTTGTGTTAGGATATAGGTAGAAGAGCAAGTAACAGAGAAGAGAAAATAGTGGCTCAAACAAGGTAGTATTCTAATATTCTGTCACATAGATGTCTCAAAAAAGTCTGTGGATGGTATGGTGGCTGTGTTTCACGAAGTCCTGAGAGATACGGGCTCTTTGCAGCTTATCATCCATTATTTCTACATGGTGCACTTATTACCATATGACATAATTTTTATTTAGTGCTAGATTATTTCTACCTGAACCTAACATTATTTCTCATAATGGACTTTTGTCCTTAGGATTCAAGATGGCTGCAGGAATTTAAGCCATTGCATCTGCATTCCAGGAGTCAGGTGAAAGAAGGGAAAAAGCTAAGAGGCAAAATTTGCTAGTTTAACGATGTCAAAGAAAGGTCCTTAGAGCTGTTATTTACTTCCACACTAGGTTACAAAGGAGGATGGGTAAAACCGTCTTATTTTGGAAAGCCCTACGTTCAACTAGAGGATTCTGTTACTGCAGAAGATGGAAAGAACAGATATTGGCAAACAACAATTGATCTCATCCATAGTCACTTAAAGTAACTAGAGAAGCATGCATAACTTTTTTCCTGGTCTGACTTTTTTTTTAATTTAATGTTTATTTTATTTTATTTATTTTATTTCCTCAATACATTATTTGTTTTTTCTGCTTACAGCATGGTGACCCAGTTACACATACCTATATATTCTTTTTTCTCACATTATCATGCTCCATCTTAAGTGACTAGACATAGCTCCCAGTGTTACACAAAAAGATCTCATTGCTAATCCATTCCAAAAAGGCAATAGTCTGATCTATTAACCCCAGGCTCCCAATCCTCCCCCCACCGCCCCCGGCAACCACAGGTCTATTCTCCAAGTCCATGATTTTTTCTGTAGAAAGGTTCATTTATGCCTTATATTAGATTCCAGATATGTGATATCATATGATATTTGTCTTTTTCTTTCTGACTTCTCTCAGTATGAGAGTCTTTAGTTCCATCCATGTTGCTGCAGATGGTATTATGTTGTTCTTTTTTACGGCTGAGTAGTATTCCATTATGTATATATACCACATCTTCTAAATCCAATCATCTGTCAATGGACATTTGGGTTATTTCCTTGTCTTGGCTATTGTGAAAAAAAGCTGCAATGAACATGCAGGTACACATGTCTTTTTTAAGGAAAGTTTTGTCTGGATATATGCCCAAGAGTGGGATTGCTGGGTCATATGGTAGTTCTATGTATAGATTTCTAAGGTACCTCCATACAATTCTCCATAGTGGCTGTACCAGCTTACATTCCACCAACAGTGCAGGAGGGTTCCTTTTTCTCCACACCCCCTCCAGCATTTGTTATTTGTGGACTTATTAATCATGGCCATTCTGATTCATGTGAGGTGATATCTCATGGTAGTTTTGATTTTCCTTTCTCTAGTAATCAGTGATGTTGAGCATTTTTTCATGTGCTTTCTTAATGATCCTATCTACTGTGGTCCAATTGCTAGTGGGGAATTTTCTCTGCTGATTTGGGATGTTACTTATACTCTTGCGATTGCAAAGACTACAGACTCATTCAGGTGATTTCAAATGATGGAGCACTCACCACAACTGTTATATAAAAAGGTGCAGGGGCAGATTTTCATTAAGTGGCCTGTGTGGCAAGTCTCGTTTTTGTAAATGGCTGCAGCATTATTTCTGGACATGCATACTTCTCCAGGAATTTTCCACTGTCCTATATTATGAGGTGCAACTTCTATCTCCTCACCCAGGAAGACCTTTTCAATTGCCTCAATTAAGTATGGATGGCAGGAGTGACACTATGTGACATCTGCGTCAAGGTCATAAGAAGTGATGAGTCTCCCTCTTGCCCACCTTTGGAACCCAGCTACTATGCTTCCAGCCAACAGCTAGCACTAACTTGCAAGTGACACAAAGGAGCCATTCTGGAAGCAGATCCTCTGGTTCTCAGCTAAGGCCATGTGGAGAGTATAGGTCTTCCCCACTGACCCTTATGCAAATTGAATGTTTTTGAGAAAATAAATAATTGTGGTGGTGGTTGTTTTTTGTGTGTGTTTTTCTTTTTTGGCTGCCCCACGGCATATGGAGTTCATATGGCCAGGGATCAGATCTGAGCCACAGATGTGACCTATGCTGCAGCTACAGCAATGTTGGATCATTTAAGCCACTGTGCAGGGGCTGGGGATGGAACTTGCTTCCTGGTGCTGCAGAGACACTGATCATCCCATTGTGCCACCGTGGGAACTCTGACTGTGGTTGTTTTAAGCTGCAAAGTTTGGGGGTGATTTGTTATAAAGCAGTAGATAACCAGAATGCTCAGGACTCAAGGAAACTGGCATGATCTGGAAAAGTGAGACTGCTGGGCCTCATGAGCATTGGGACAAAGATGCAGAGATAGGAGGATCCTTCAGGACCCCACATGGTTCAGCTAAGTTCTTTATCTTTGTGTCCTTGGTATTGGGCAGGATCCAATCAGGTGACAGAAACAAGAATTTGAACAAGGAACATTTAAATAATTAATCATTGTAACAAGGTAATAGTCACAGGATTGACAAAGGGGTAACTAAGGGAAAAGGTAACCTCTAAAGAATATAGGAGTCACATATGTGGGCTACAGCTGCTAAATTCTTAGGGCTAAGACCCAGCACTCAAATAAGGGGCAGATGTGGAAGAGCCCTCTCCCAGCACTGAGGTCTACAGCTCACCAGCAATGGAGCAGCTGTGAATGACTAAATGGTGAGATGCCTCAGGAATGGGACATACTAGGAATCTGGCTGCTGGCCAGCTGGGGGAATTCCACAAGGAATTGGAAATGGAAAAGCGTAGAGAAAAGTGAAGAAAAAAAAAAAAGCCTTTACTGTGGCTTCCTTGGGAAGGGACAGGCAAAGGAGGTTTAGGACTGTCTAGCTTGAGTCTCAGTAGGCTCTGGGGTAGAGTAGTTGCTGTTAGTCATTGGTGCTTGGCCTGGGGTGATTAGGGCAGGGGAGTCGTGGCCCATTGGAAAAGCCCAATAAAAGAGGGGGTAGAAAGTCTGGACCCTGGATTTGTTGTTTCCATTTGAAAGGCATGCTTGTCAACAAATGATCAACTATCTCTCTGAATTCGTCAGCCCTGGGAGGGACAGCCTAGGATCAGCAAGGCCCCAGTGGTCAGAACATCAGAATACAGAAAATAGGAGTCCCCATCGTGGCTCAGCAGGTTAAGAACCCAACATAGTCTCTGTGAGAATGAGGGTTTACTTGGCTGAATTACCTAACAATGTCAGTACTTTATAAGAACATAATTACTTGCACAATACTCTGCATTTTTGTTATTACGAGCAATTTTAGATATCCTTTTTTCATCCCCTTGTTCAGAAATTGTTTATATACTCTTGATATCGCTCCGAGCCTTATATCCCTTTATTCTTGAAAACATACACCATATTGGCAGCCTTGAATTTTTCTATCAGTAATGTCAAGTTTATTGTTAACCACAAACCTGACCAGACTCCTACTGTCTTTCAGAAGCTACCATTTGTTCCAAGTGGCCATTTTGGTTTTTATTTTCATTTATTTATATAGGACACCTAATTCTCTGCTCTAAATGGTCAGTTAATAGTTTATAAAACCTTGATCAGATGAAATCCAAGAGTTTTAAGGCCTTGAAGGTGTGTTTTAATTTTAAAAAGAATTAAGATCTCTTAAACTCTATAACAGCATATCCACCCTTCCAAGTATTCCAAAAATCTGAAGGGCAGACAGAAGAATTTTGTTACTACAATTAGAAAAATAAGTTCAGAGCTCATGAACATTTCACACACAATTATAATCAATGCAAACCTGGAAGTGCCTTTCCAAGGAGTTGTCCTCTTTAAGAGTTAGTCAGTTTCTTAGATATTTTTCCAAAGAGCAGTTTATTTGAGGTGAAAAAATAAGTCAGTGCCATACAAAATAATAAAAACATTTTATTTACGAATTAGTTTAATAAACAAACTACAATGAGTATGATTAAATAACAAAGATTATTGTCTTCTATTAATTATGGCTAGAAAAATAAATTATTTAAACAAAGCTCTAAATCTGTCTCCTGCTCCCAGAGAAATTAATGTATTACATGTACATATTCTCAAAATGTTTCTAACTCTTATTCAGCCTTAAGACTTGGGTACTGTTCCATTTTTTTACATAGAATTGTAAACAGTCTTTATAAAAATTTTATAAATTTTATAACCAGGATTAATTAAAATAATTATGATTCATCTGTGGAAATATACAGTACAAGTCTGCTAATCATCCACAACTACATCTCTTATACATGGAAGGAAATTTTACAATGGTCAGTCAGATTTTATTCATATTCTTGAAGATAGCACTGTTCCCAATAAGCATTCCTTCTGCCACTTCTGTATACTTTATACATTCTCAAACCAAAAAGAAACAACTTACAGCTATTTGACTTTTTGCTTTTTTCTTGCTTGAAACTGCTCTGTTTTGTTTTTTACAGATTTAATCAACATTGACAAGGCAGGATCAATGGACTTCTTTTGTGATTCCTTTTGAATTTCACTCTCTTTTTTCTTTGTTGCCTGAGTAAGTTCTTGCTCTTTTTGTTCTCTCTGACGGGCTTTCTCCTCAAGGATTTTTTCCATAGCTTTTGTTTTCTTGAAATTAGGATCTGAAGGATCCAAATTGAACAAATGGGAAGTATACATTGCCTGAAACCGTGTATCCTTAACGTTTACCTGCAAACCCAAAAGGAAAACATAAGCAAATAAAATAAAATTAGTAAACCAAAAGGACAAGAAATGGGATCAAATTTCAAAGGTCAGTAAGTTGATTATATAAAATACAAATATGAGCATTTTGCATTGACTTATTAGAAAATTGTTTCCCCACAGATTGCCAATGGAGTTTTAAGGTTTATCCTTCAAGCACAATGTACAGGACACACTGCTCTTATCACCCAGTGACCATATCCTTGAAGGAGAACCACATAGTCTATGTATGTAGTAGCCTGTAACCGCTGGTCACCTAGACTGTCTGTAGCAGCAGAACAGGCAGGCTTCCCTGTGCTTATAGCGTGAAATCTTTCTGGCTAGGATAATTAAGATGGTGATGGTATCTCCCACTGGAGTTTTATGCAAAGTCAATGCATTCTAAATACATAAAGCGGGGGCGGGAAGGATGGACTGGGGGTTTGGGACTGGCATGTGCATACTGTAGTATATGGAATAATTTGGGTAATTGAGACCTGTTGTACAGCACAGAGAACACTACCCAATATTCTCTGTTAATCTATGTTGGAAAAGAATCTGAAAGAGAAAGGACATATGTATATGTATGACTGAATCACTTTGTTGTATAGCAGAATTTATCACAACCTTGTAAATTAACTATACTTCAATAAAACTTAAAAAAATTAAAAAAAAAGTAACATTAAAATTTTTTTTCAACTTTGGTGCCAAAATGAGCAGCTACTGAGGGTGAAAGATTTAAAGATTTACAGTACAAGATTTAGAGACCACTTGGAGTTCCCGTCTTGGCGCAGTGGCTAATGAATCTGACTAGGAACCATGACGTTGCGGGTTTGATCCCTGGCCTCGCTCAGTGGGTTAAGAATCCAGCGTTGCCATGAGCTATGGTGTAGGTTGCAGATGAGGCTCAGATCCCGAGTTGCTGTGGCTCTGGCATAGGCTGGTGGCTACAGCTACGATTAGACCCCTCGCCTGGGAACCTCCATGTGCCACAGGAAGCGGCCCTAGAAAAGGCAAAAAGACAGGAAAAAAAAAAAAAGATTTAGAGACCACTATGGGAAAGACAGTAACCCTGTGACCAAGGTCTGGTCCCAAACTGCTTCTTTTTTTTTTTAAGTCTTTTGTGTTTTTAGGGCCGCACGCACGGCATTTGGAGGTTCCCTGGTTAGGGGTCAAATTGGAGCTACAGCTTCCGGCCAACACCATAGCCACAGTAACATGGGATCTGAGTCGTGTCTGCGACCTATACCACAGCTCGACGGCAACACCGAATCCTTAACCCACTGAGTGAGGCCAGGGATTGAACCTGCAACCTCGAGGATACTAATCAGGTTCGTTGACCACTGAGCCACGATGGGAACTCCCCAAACTGATTCTTTATCTTTCTACTAAAACACTATGTCCCACATTTTAGGAGTGTACCCTTAATGTCAGCCAGGCTTTCAAGTATTGCCAGGCACAGGGGTGACTAGCCAGAAAGGTAGCATGACTTATTGCTACCCAGCATTTCCACAGAAAAAATAAGAGTCCACCTGGAGATGGACTGTAGAGTAACTTCCTTACAGTAAGAACAACAGATGTGATACCACCAACACTACAACAATCAGGGAAAATGTTTTTATCAACAGTGATTAGGGTGTGGAGACAGTTCTCATAATAGAAGATTTGAATACAAATCATTCTTTGCTTTCAACTTTTCAGAAGAAAATCAATTCACCAAAAAGTTTAGTGGGTCAGCAGCACACATGGAACTGACTTAGAGACACTGGAGCTACAGAGTCGTCTCAAAGTCCCTGTACATGTCACTTAGAAGTTCTCTGTGTGCACCTCTCAATTCTTTAAACAAACTCAAAATTTCTCCCATGTTCTTCTGGGTCTATTCTTCCACGCTAATGGATGGAAGCCATTAAAGAGTCCCTGATGGCTGTTTGTAGGTTTTCCCTAGAGGGCTCAAACTCATGCATGAGATCTGTTTGGTCACGAGTAATGTGTACTCAGGAAAAAGAGGGAAAAGAGGGGGTGATGGAAACAAGAAATATAGCAATTAAAAAAGCAGGGCCTACTGTACTGGTCACTGCACACAGAGTATAACCTGATGTGATATGAACCTTGTATGCCTCAGTCAGGCTTAAATTTGCAGAACATTCCCAGTGTAAGCACCACAGTGCAAGTGACTCCACAGGGCAAGTAACACCAAAAGTTACATATTTTGGTTCAACAGGCTGTGAAAACACAAGCCAACTACTTCACCTTCTAATCAACCAAAGAAACACCCTGGGGATGAACTGGCTATCTTGGACTGAAAGATGATAGTTTTGGCTCCTAAGACATTTCAAGGCTAACTTCAGAGCTGACTTCAGTTTTAAGAGGATAATGACTTTTGTCCCTGGTTACCTCAAAGTCATCCTCCAATAATTCCTTCTTCTTCATCAGCTGTTTTTTCTTCTTTTTGCTCAGATTCTGGTGCTCTACAATTTTGTTATAATTGAAGTGTTTCTTGCTCTCTTCTTCCTCATCCATCACGAGCAAAGCCATTTCAGCCTGTGAAGAGAAAAAGGAGTCCAAATATGCAACAGAGCTTTTCTTTCCCTAAACAGGAGTATGGGGCACAGGCATCCCATCTCCTCCAGGAAAGGGGGATTCAGTCTTCAATGCTCTGGGATGACACCTGTCCTCCCCAGATTGTGGATTACCAGAACTCATAAAGAAACCGAGAGATCTCTGTACAGCAAGAGGTGTAATTTTTAGAAGCGACATCACTGAGAGGGGTGAAAGTGTTACTTAAAAACCAGACCGTAATTCATAGAGTGTAACTGGTTAGCAGGCTGTAGAAATAAGAGTCCTCAAGTCCCCAAAATAAAAATTTTTCATTTTCACTTTTATCTTTCTAAGCAGACATTAAATCCAGCAAAACATGTAGTAAGCTTTCCAAATGTGTGTTTTATAAAGGAACAAGGAATTTCTTCTCTTTTTCTTTTGCCTTTTATTCTTTCAATACTGCTAATTCCTATGAAGGCAGAATCTTAATATTGGCTTCTGAGACATAATACAATGCCTATTTCCACTAAACAGGGATTTTCTAATGACTAAGGGATTAAATGTAAATCCTCAAGAATCAAGTAAACAACCAACCATGTAACACAGGAGAAAATACGACTGTGCTATAAGATTCTGGTGATTTTCCTGTATTACCACTTCAGACTGCTTCAACTACCTCTCCTTCCCATCACTGGTACCTGCAGTTGGCTTTCTCTTCAGAGACATTTTCTACAAAGAGAGACTGTTTTTTGTGCTCCTTAACTCTATGAACATTACTGTATACGCAGTAAAAGCTGCAGAATTCAGGTGACCAGTCAGGCTCACTCCTAGACAGTGATATGAACATCAGTTCACAGGAATCATCATTATCAGAGGAATGCTGTTGACTCCAATTCCTGTCTCAGCTAAAATGCATATTATTCTGTGCCATGCATCTTTTTTTTTTTTTTTTGGTCTTTTTAGGGCCGCACTTGTGGCATATGAAAGTTCCCAGGGTAGGGGTCAAATCAGAGCTGCCGTGTCAGCCTGTGCCACAGGCACAGCAACACACTAGATCTGAGCCACAACAGCCAACTACACCATAGCTCATGGCAATGCTGGATCCTTAAGCCACTGAGTGAGGCAAGGAATCAAACCTGTGTCCTCAAGGATACTAGCTGGATTTGTTACTGCTGAGCCACAAAAGAAACTCCATGTGTCACACATCTTGGAATCACTGAAGCATAAAGTTCACTACCTTTCCAAGAAAGCCTTTAATTTTGTACATTAAATTTTTTAATTTTCAATAATATAAACAGAGAAATGAGCACTTAACATGCCATAAAGCAAAATCTGTACTAAAGAGATTCAGATCGAATTAAAACTTAGAACTGCTGGAGTTCCCTTCGTGGCACAGTGGTTAACGAATCTGACTAGGAACCATGAGGCTGCAGGTTCGATCCTTGGCCTTGCTCAGTGGGTTAATGATCTGGCATTGCCATGAGCTGTGGTGTAGGTTGCAGATACGGCTCGGATCCTGAGTTGCTGTGGCTCTGGTGTAGGCCGGTGGCTGCAGCTCTGATTCGACCCCTAGCCTGGGAACTCCATATGCCGTGGGAGTGGCCCTAGAAAAGGCAAAAAGACACACACACACAAAACAAAACTTAGAACTGCTGAAATCAGTTATTTTTATTAAGGAGACTGGGAATTCATGTGGACAACTTCACTTAAAGGGTATATATCAATTATTCACTATGACCTAGGCCTTACCTTTTGTCTTTCTATTTCAGCTTCTTCCTCTGGAGATATGCCATCTTTTGCAGATTTCATTGATTTTTTCTTTTCTTTTATACCTATCACAATGAACCAACATAGGAGGGTAAAAATTTGAGACTATCAACAAAACCTGTATATATTATTTATTTTGAAATTTTGTTTAAAACAAAAATATTAGACATCTAGAAATAACCTTATTAATAAACATATAGAAACTAAAGAAAGTGAAAAAATATTACCAAGATGACTATGGATATGAATGGAATACTACTACTACTACTAATCTGGATGGGGTGAGAGAATATTATAAAGAAGGAATTTCTTCCGAAAGTAATATACAATTACACATCAAATAAAAAAAAAATCCTAAGATCACTTCAATAGATATAAGACTCAACTTCTACCCATGACAAAATATATACATTTGAGGAATTCCCGCTGTGGCACAACAGAAACTTATCAACTAGGAACCATAAGGTTGCGGGGATGATCCCTGGCCTTGCTCAGTGGGTTAAGGATCCGGCATTGCCATGAGCTGTAGTGTAGGTCACAGCCGCAGCTCGGATCTGATGTTGCTGTGTTTGTGGCATAGGCCAGCAGCTGTAGCTCTGATTAGACCCCTAGCCTGGGGAACCTCCACATGCTATCGGTACAGCCCTAAAAAGCAAAACAAGAAAACAAAACAAAGAACAAAACAAAACATACATATATACACACACACACACACGATAAAATTCTATTCAAGAAAGTTTTTACAAAGATTAACAAGAGAAATTTGATATACCAGTGATAGTGTGCTAAACTGTACTGCAAAGTGAAAAAAAAATGAAAATACTTTATTATATAATAAGAAAAAAGAACACTATGGTTTAGTATGTAATAAAGTATAGCATCGTACATCACTCAAAAAAGAGATTACTCAATAACTGGAGCTAGGCAATTTGTTTTATTCTGGAAAAAAATCATGAAATAGCTATATCACATAATGTACAGGAAAATAAAATGCAGGTATAATAAAGAGTTAAACATTAAGGGGAAAAAACCCTATGAGAAAATACAGGGGAATACTTATCTGATCCTAAAATAGAAGAATACTTTCTTAGCATAAGAACAATGGAAGAAATCACAAAGAAAAAAAAAAAACACCTCAGGTAATTTAAATATATAAACTCTTGAAATTTATCAGCAAGATGAAAAATTCTTCTCTGTAATAACAATTTGATAATAACTATGTGTAAGTAAAAGTTTAACAAAACCCTTGCTCTAATGACAAATTTGACCTTTGGTTAATTTTCTAGTTCTATTATTATTAGACAAAACCACTCATGGTAAAAGCGGCTCCTGATTAGAAAACTGCCCTGTAATTCCAGGGATTCAGGGACCTCTGGAGACAAAATGTCAGATAAAATGTTCGGTCCTGAATAAGAGGTAGCAGCACACTGCAGTTAAGAGCAAGAGACTGCCGCAGCTGGCCTGGGTTTAAATTCTGTATCTCCTACATTCTAGCTACTACAGCAGTTTCACACTTGTGTGCTTATCTGTAACGTGAGGAGTATAACTGCACCTACCTCCCTGAGTTACTGTGAAGCCTAAATAAATTACAAATATGAAGAGCTTAGTTGATGTACGGCACACAGTGCTACAAAGTGTTTGCTATTACTGTTATAGTCTGACTACACATATACAAGATGTGCTGGATTCCTTGGTGATCATGCAGGTGCTTTGTTTTTCCTTCCTTTTTTGTGTCTGTTGAGAGTGGTTCAAAGAATTGGTATCAAAGTATGACGAACTAGTCTGAAGAGTAAGAAGGTTCAGAATCTACAAAGCCATGTTCTATTACTCTTGAATGTTACTAGACAATGCCAACCTTCTCTGAACTGCTGGACACTGTCTTATTTGGATAAGCTGAGTTCTGTCCTTTGAATGCAGGGAAACCAATGGTCTCTAAAGTATTAGCAACTAATGCTTCTGGAGAACTTACTGTGTGTCAGGAAGTAGTGCTGTTCCATTCCCTTTTATATATGAACTACTTTAACCCTCACAACAATGCTATGAGGTAGATTCTATTATTTGAAACTGAAGCAAAGAGATGTTTGTCTCAAGATAAGTAAATAAAGGAACCATGAGTCAAACCCGAGCACCCTAGCTCAGGCTCTCTACTGTCAGCCATTCACCCTTCACTCCCTTGGTATCCAATGTCATTCTCCTTGGAATAGCCCTTTCCGTTTAAAATGCATTCTGTTGTGAAATAATAAAGTAAAATTCACAGAACACATAATGATGGTTGAAAAACCACAGGCGGTGAGGGATATTAGGAAAAGCAAAGCCAAAAGCAGAGCGATGCTTTAGAAGCTGCTCCTTGTGCTCAACCCCCGCCGTGGGCAGGTTTGCCCCTCACTGCCACCAAGGCCTTTGTCTTGCACTTCCAAGAAGAAACACAACTACATGCAGTCTTCCCCTAAGTGAGACAGCACTCCTATCTCAAATGTTTTTCAGGGAATGATGTATCTGCTTTAAGATTATAACCTTTCTCTGTCGCACAGTGTGTGTGTGTGTGTGTGTGTGTGTGTGTGTGTGTGTGTCACCAAGGTTCCACTTTCTTAGGGTCTGATGCCCACACCCTAAGTTTATCTTTGCTCCTATGCTCTCTAGGCAAAGGCACTCTTTGAAGTGAATGGACAAGTGACATATGCAGAAGATCATTCTCTGGCAGGGGAAAAAAAAATCAGGCTGTATATGATTAATACATAAAGGAGATAAAGATCTTCACATACAGCTGTGGGAAATAATTTCAAAGAGCCCACAATGAACTGCTCCAGATTTTATAACAACCTGGTGAAAAGTCATAAAAATAAACTTGAAAGGAAGACTGCAGGAGGGAGAAAAAAAATCTCCAAGATGGCTGGGGCTAAAAATGATATCCAATTTTAGTTTGACGAAAATTTCTTTGCTCACGAAGAATTTACTGTGTGCTAGACTGAACTGTTTAGTCATAAGATAAATAATGTGCAGAGACCCTTTCCACACTGTTAACAAGATCATATTAAGAGGGCACGCACGCACACACACACACACACATATATTTTTGAAGCATCTTCCCTTTGGAAAGTTTTCAGACCTAATTTAGATGAAGAGTAATAGGGAAATAAAAGTCCCTGCTCTGAAATGTTATCTTTACTTTTTGGCGAATCTTTTGGCAAGTAAAAACCCACATCTTCTGGGATTGCTGCAAAAAGCACATATAGATGATTCTGAGAAGCTGAATACTAACAAAGACTTGAAACTGGCTGTTAGGGTTTTATAGTTGAAAGCCTTACTGAGGCTACTATCCCTTTAATCCAAAAAAAATCTCTTTCATGGAAAAAGGTGTGTTGCAAACAATTGATCTTTAATAGGAATATCTATAAAGGAAATTCTATTTTCCATTACATACAATGCCAGAGAATTGTTCCCATAAAAAATTCTTCCAGAGTGATCAGCTGAGCACTTCTTCTGAGACAGCAGTTAAGAGAATTCACTGGAGGGAAGACTGGTCTCAGTACTGACCAGACAGGAATGCTAAGCCCCCTAGTGATTCAATCTTTTGTAGCAAGTTCCTGCATCCAAGACCATTTGTTCATAATCAGATACAGTCTATTAGTCTTCCTCTGGACCTAGGCATTCTGGCTTTGCTTGAAAAGCCAGCAAATTCTCATGTCCAGCTCTTATACATATGGATCCTGGCTCTGACTTTGGTCTTCATAATGTACTTGTGGAGTTACAACAAGTAAAGGGAGCTGTTAGGATTTAGGTTCTACCATCTGCCACTGGCCCCCGTGCAATTCAGTTCTGGTTTTTGAGCTTCAGTTTATTCATCTATAAAGTGGGTTGAAATTTGGATAAGAGGACAGAATGCATATAAAAGGATCTGTAAGCTATAAAACAACATGAGCAGTATCTGTAAGCACCCAACCTACTGGCTGAATGAATCAAATATGTGTACCATATTATTAAATATTCATGGTCATTTATCAAATGTCTAAAGTTGTCAAGACAAAGGATGCATTTTAATAGGATACATTAATATGTAATGTTCTGTATTTCACTTCTCTTCTTTTCTTTTTGGCTGCCTTGCAGCATATGGAGTTCCTGGGCCAGGGATCAGATTTGAGCCAAAGTTGCAACAGAAGCTTGAACTACGGCATCCCCCCTACCCCCACCCCGTGCTGGGGTGGGGAATGAACCTGTGTCCCAGGTACTCCTACTTCTTCAAAAACAAAATATTATTACAGAGTTAGCAATTAGATAGCAATAAACAAGTTTTTCCAAAATTTCATTTCTATAAGAAAAATAACTCATTCTAGAAGTACATTTTCAAAACTCATCTGAGTTTGCACCTTAGAAAAAAATAGAAAAACTATAGCTAGTTTATAGTGTAGAGGGAAAAAACAGAAGGGAAAATTAGAGAAGATTTCTAGTACTCATATAGGCTCCTAACCTGAGCCAAATACCAGGTCTGGCATCAGTCAATGAACTCAATTTCTCCATATTTTGAAGAGTGTGTAAGTTTAGGTCTGGGACTGCCTCAGGCAAAGGTGTTATAAATATACCCAAGTCCATCTGGCATAAAATGTCTCTGTACTGCTCAATGGTGGGACTTGAACTGTATACCTTGCAAACACTAATGCTTTTCCTCCCATTTCATGGCTGTTCCTTCTCAGTTTCTTAAACTTTCCCCCTACCTTCGAGATAGTACCTTCTCCAATGCAACAGAGTACCTTATGCAGGCTCCTGACCTTCATCTTCCCCCTTTACCAATGCTTTTTACCTCTTATTTCATGGTCTGAAATATTATTTATAGGCTACTGATTCCTAAGTCTGTATGTGCATTCTGACTTTTCAGCTGCTCTCCCAGACTTATATATAAATGTTAACCTAATACCTCCATTTGGGTATCTAATTAACATCTCTAACTGATTATATCCAAAATGGACCTACTGATCTTACTTCCCATCTAAACCTACTGTTCCTACATTCCTCCCTAACTCAGTAAATGGAAGAATACTATTCTAAAGACACAAAACAAAAATCTAGGAGCTATGCTAAATTTCTTCCTTATCCAAATAAAAAAATCAGCAAGTCTACCTGCAAAATATATCTAGAATCCCACTCAACTTTTCTCCTTCCAATTCCATTACTGGCATGCCGTCTAAACCAACCATTTTCTCTTGTCTAGGTCTCTCAGCTTTCACCAAGGCCACTCTTCGATCTGTCTTCTTTGTAGGACCCAGATTAGTACATTAAAATAGATACAGTTTATGATGCCTTTTTTTTTTTTTTTTTAATTTTTAGGGTCATACCCACGACACATGGAAGTTCTGGATCTAGGGGTCGAATTGGAGCTGCAGCTGCCAGCCTACACCACAGCTACAGGAATGCCAGATCTAAGCCACATCTGCAAACTACACCACAGCTAACAGCAATGCTGGATCCTTTAACCCACTGAGTGAGGCCAGGGATCAAACCCTCATCCTCACAGACACTAGTCAGGTTCTTAACCCTCTGAGACATGATGGGAACTCAAGTTTATATCATATTCTTGCTTTAAGACCCTTCGGTGGCTTCTCACCATAACTAGACTAAAATCCAAATTGTTACTATGACACAAGGGTCTGCAGGATCAATCCTGTGACCCAGCCTGGCCTCATACCAACTACACTGTCCCTCTGACCATGCTCCAGCCACACTGGAGTCTTTTAAATTCCCTAACACGACAAGCTCTTTCTCACCTGTAGTTGTTCTACCCACTTTCCCCTCAAGTTCAGTGTTCTTCCCCCAGTTCTCTGTGCTTGACTCCTTCTTGTTCCAGGTTTCTGCTTAAATGTCACCACCTCAGAGAAGCTTTCTTTGCCTACCTTATGTAAAGTAAGCACTCTCCTTCCTCCTAGTTACAGTCTCTGTATCACCCTATTTATTAGTTCCTATTCTCATACAATTCTTATTTACCTATTTCTCAGGTCTTCTCTAAAACTATCAACTCCTACAGGGATGTAACTGCTTGAATTACTGGTGTTGTGTCACTAGCCTAGCAGAGTGTCCAGCACTTGGTAGGCACTCAAAAATATTTACTGATACGGGAGTTCCTGCTGTGGCTTAGCAGAAAGGAATCCAACTAGTATTCATGAGGATATGGGTTCGATCCCTGGCCTCGCTCAGTGTGGTTAAGGATCCAGCATTGCCATGAGCTGTGGTGTAGGTCGCAAACACAGCTTGGATCCCACGTGGCTGTGGCCGTGGTGTAGGCTGGCAGTTGTAGCTCTAAATCGACCCCTAGTCTGGGAACTTCCATACGCTGTGGGTGTGGCGCTTAAAAAAAATTACTGATATAAAGAATAACCAATCATGTCAAGACACCATTTTTTGGTCCTAAATTTTACGTAAAATTTTTTTCATTCTTTTTTCTTTTTCCTTAAAATGCCTTAAATCCAGATATACATAAATACTCCTAGGAAGTATTCTCAAATCAAAAGTATATTAAAAGCAAGCAAATTTTATCTATACTTTCCTTTGGAACTTCTGATATTAATTTTAGAGAAAACTATTCTCTAAAATTCACAATCTAAATGTACCAATTCCAAGAAACAAGCTACCCCAAGCCACCAAGCTATTTTACTTGCTCTTTGAATCCTACCCCAAGTTCTGAAGTCTAACTAGATTTCACATGCCAAATGAAGCATTTCCTTGGAATGTGAACAAGGAAACTACAATGCTTTGCATTTCTCCATTATAAACTTGGTTTCCCGAAATCAGAGGATAAGGCTAAAATCCATCATCTTCTAGAAATGACCGCTCAGGTATGATAAAAAGCAGAATATGCTAAGTTTCCATTTCCCTTTCCAATTCCTAAGAATCTCACATCCTATAACAATCTTTATTCATCTTGATCTCCTTTTCATCAATAAAATGTCAGGGCTAAAAGGCTATAACAACCAGGAAATAATTTTGAGCAATTTTGACTTTCCTGTTGAGAACTATTCTGGCCCACTAGTCACGAGGGACAAGAAGCAGGGAAACTTCATAAAATCCTTCTCTTTACACTGCCAGCTTGGAGTTGCTCCAGGAGTAAGCCTTTGGGGTTCATGTGTGTGGTATTCATAGCAGGGGAAGGCAAAATGTATGAGAACAAATGGAAAATGCTTTCAGTGGACCTGCACTGACTTGTCCAAGTATGGCCTGAACCTTACTTACCACACACATTTATACATACCAAAAAGGTAAGAATGAAAGCATTCAGGAAAGAATGACTAGTGCATATGCAACGGATACAGGCTCCTCGGATATATGAAACCAGACACTGGATAGTTTAGGGATTGAGGAAAAGGGGGAGGAAGCTGGCTTTCAGCTGCAATGAAGGTAATCATGAAGCAGAACAAATAAAAAAGGGATAAAATGAAACATAGATGCTTTTGTCTATTTGAGCCGAAAAGCTTTTACACTATGAAACAAGTCTCAAACAAGTAAACTATGTAAAAATTTTTAAAAGTTATACACATGTCCACATAAACAAACAAATTTTTCGCATCCTTTCAATTCTTCATAGCCTTTGCAAAGAAAGACCTAGAGTGGACATATTACAAAAAAGCAGTGAAAACATACAAAAAATTGGACTTCCTTTTCTCTCATCCTTTTACAGTCAATCTGTCAGTAAGAATATTTCCCAGAAAGGAATCGCTAGTAAACTGTTAAATTAATAATCATGTTACCAAAAGCCTCCTATAATGAACTTACTTCTGGTATGTACAGGAGGCATGCTGACCCCTCCTAATCCAATCAATGGTTAGACCCCACAGGACAGACCTGCTTATAAGTCATGAGGGAGCCATACAAATTCTAGGAATTTTATGTTGCTTCTACCCATGCCATTTTTTTCTTTAGATCCCAACTGAAAACAAAATATGGGCTGGCTTACCTATTTTTTTAGCTTCTTCAGCAAAGTATGGGTCATTCAAATCAATATCGGAGGGAACTTCATCTTCACTGGCCTCTGCAGCAAGAGCCTTAAAGTTGAATAGAAAAATGGTTTATCACAAGAACAACATTATATAAATGTGAAGAAAAAACATTATTTCTTTTAAATCAAGTAGTTCAATCTAAATTGAAGAAATACTATAAATCAACTAACTTTAATAAAAATAAATAAAATTAAATGAGTTTATTATTATTATTATTTTATTTTATTTTATTTTATTTTGTCTTTTTTTTTGCTATTTCTTGGGCCGCTCCCGCGGCATATGGAGATTCCCAGGCTAGGGGTCCAATCGGAGCTGTAGCCACCGGCCTACGCCAGCGCCACAGCAACGCGGGATCCAAGCCGAGTCTGCAACCTACACCACAGCTCACGGCAACGCCGGATCGTTAACCCACTGAGCAAGGGCAGGGACTGAACCCGCAACCTCATGGTTCCTAGTCGGATTCGTTAACCACTGCACCACGACGGGAACTCCTAAATGAGTTTTTTAAATGGATCAGCTTCCTAAATAACTTTTGAGTAATTCTTGTTTATTCAACAAATACTTAAGAAACACTTAATAAATGCAGGAACTTTGTAGGGCTTTTGGGAGAAATCCAAGTTATCAGATATATGGTTTCTGTCTCCCAAGATTTTAAAATTTATTAAAGGAAGTGAGACACATAAATATACATATACATAGTAGTAATTCAAGACAGGAAGTGCTAGAAGAGTTTAAAAATAAAATACAGCCATTCAAGGAGAAGAATACTTTTAGATGGGTAATCAGTGAAGAGACATGGCCTTATCTCTCACAAAATTGAGAAACAGCAGTTATTATCAATACCAAGCATTGTGGATTATGTCATAAATCATTATTTAAAACAACTTTTTTGCTGTTTTTTTTTTTTTAAAGTTATGAAACTTCAAACATATACAAAAGCAGGAAGGAAAGCATAATGAACCTCTTGTTCTCATCACTCAATTTCGACAATTATCTTGTTTTACCTATAATACACTCATGAAAATTCTTGGGCTATTTTTTTTTTTTGTCTTTTCTAGGGCCACACCCATGGCATATGGAGGTTGCCAGGCTAGGTGTCTAATCTCTAATCACAACTGTAGCCACCGGCCTACACCACAGTCACAGCAACGCCGGATCCTTAACCCACTGAGAGAGGCCAGGGATCGAACCCGCAGCCTCATGGTTCCTAGTCAGATTCGTTAACCACTGAGCCATTACGGGAACTCCCTCTTGGGCTATTTTTAATAAAGCACATCTGTTGGTTACATCTTCCCCAACCAAATCTGAACAGTTTAGTATATTTAAATTTAATGCTTTTTTTTTTTCTTTCTCTCCTTTTTAGGGCCACACTAGCGGCATGTGGAGGTGCCCAGGCTAGGAGCTGAATGGGAGCTACAGCTGCTGGCCTACACCACAGCCACATCAGAACCGAACCGCATCTGTGACCTACACCACAGCTCATGGCAATGCCGGATCCTTAACCCACTGAGCGAGGTCAGGGGTCAAACCCGAAACCTTGGGTTCCTAGTTGGATTTCTTTCCACTATGACACAATGGGAACTACTATTTACATTATTTTTAAAACTATTTTTTTTTTTTTTGCTCTAAATTATAGCTGTATGAACTATGGTGTATAAACATATTTGTTTCTTCACTAATACTCTCTCAGTATCAAACTGAAGCGATGAAGAGGAAAAGGGGAAAAATATTTTTAACTTGAATTCTTGAAACTCTTCTATGTGTGGAGAAGCCAGGGAAATGGAAGAGATCTGCTAGAATCACCAAGTCCAGGACAGAGGCTGAGTCTAGAACAAACTGGGCACTCAACGAATATAGTCTTAATATTATTGACAAAATGAATACACTCTAAGCCCAGTGGAGGGAAACAGTAAAAGCACAAGATAATCTCAAAGCACCAATCAAATGAAAATCAAAGAGAATAACTGATAAAGGTCTCAGAAAAAGAGTGACTACTTAACTAACCCCACTAAGTCTTCCAAGAAACTGATGACTTAATAACTCTTGAAAGTATTCCACTTCAAAGATATTTTGTTGCCTAAGAGAGGTAGCAAGCATATCAATGGGGCAGGACTCTTACCCCCTTTCCTCATTTTACTATCCGTTTCCAGAAATACTGAGTGTAATAGGAGTAAAAAAATTACTCCATTCATTGCATCATTCAATTTTGTAGCCCACTTTCAACTTTGCAGCTCTTGTATCAAAAATCTTACATGAGAGAGAAATAATACAATACAGCAGAAAGTGAACAAAATACCAGCATTTTTAGCAACATGGATGGACCTAGAAATTATCATGCTAAGTGAAGTCAGCCATACAATGAGACACCAACATCAAATGCTTTCACTGACATGTGGAATTTGAAAGAAGGACAGACTGAACTTCTTTGCAGAACAGATGCTGACTCACAGACATTGAAAACTTATGGTCTCTGGAGGAGACAGTTTGGAGGAGGGGGAATGTGCTTGGGTTGTGGGATGGAAATCCTGTGTAATTGGATTGTGATGATCATTATACAACTACAGATGTGATAAATTGAGTAATAAAAAAATAATTAAAAAAAAAACACAGCAGAAAGGACAGTGAGGCAAAAGATCTAGATTCTGGTCTCAGCTTGGCCATTAATAACCTGCATATCCTCAGATGAACAATTTTTCTACAGTTATAAATTTTCTACAGTTATAAAGTGTCAAGGTTGGATAAGGACTAATCATTTAAGGTTCTTTCCTAAAGGAGCAAAATTCTGTGATTAGTGGTACCATCTTAAGACAGTGAATGTACTGCTAGGATGTTGCAGTTCAGTGACGAGATAGAGAGTTTTTAGTGGCAAAAACCCTGTGATCTCTGCTATTACTAAGGACTCTAACTCTGGAAAAGGTGTTATCCCTGAATGATGGAAGTCAAATCAGATTCTTCAGACAGCATATTGGCACAAAGGAAATATCCTTAATAAAAGGATCTAATGACAATATGATGTAGAAAGATCCAAACAGTAATATTGAAAAGTGAAAAATATAGCTTGAGAAATAGAAATACATAGAAAAAAAAATCCCAACCATGTTGAAAACTTCTATATGTATATATATGGAGGTAAAAATGTCTGTATGTACGTACCTCTCTTCCTCAAAATTACAAAGTAGAAAAAAACTCTTACATCTAGATATCAACTAACCTATGTATTTTATTTGGGTAGCAGACAAATGTAAAACATTAGAGCACAGCAGTTAAAGTGGCTCTGGGCTTTTATAGGCTTTGTGTATCATTATGTGGCCTTGCAGAAAACACTTAACCTACCCCAGTGAGTGGTTACATTATGAGATAATGGATGCCAAGTACCTGGTACCTTCTGATACTCAGTGGTTGTTCAATAATTATTCAGTCATAATTATCACTGATACCTTTTGTTTCTTTTTCAGTCTTTTTTTCTCTTTCTTCTTCTCTAAAAATTGTTCCCAGGGAGTCAGTTTATCCTTTCCTTCCAATTTGTTTTTGACCATCTCTTCTGCACTTTCTTTAAGGCCTAAAGGGAAAACACAAATAGTTTAGTTTAAAATGTTCTATTTACCAAAAAAGCTAATTTACACATATTTACCAGAGTAACAAGACAAAATCAATACTCCATTGCCACAGACTATTGTAGGATCAACCTATATCAAAGTTATTTCCCCAAAACAACAATAAACCTAACTAAATCAAACAGTTAAACCAACTCAGAAACTAGGTATATGGTCAAGCCACTAAAGAAAATTCCTTCATTTAGGCTCCAACTTCATTTCTCTATACTTAAGAAAAATTCTGGAACAAAATCATCTCAGGGTATGACTACTAATTAATTTTTGGCAACAAAAGGTAAGTAGTCTTTAACATAATTATTTCTGCTTGCTTCTGTTGCCCAAGTAAAAGCATATATTCCCTAGAAACAATGTGACTAACAAAAATTGATTAGTAAGTAATTGTAGTAATTCCTGTTGAAATATCCCAAGAAGAAAAAATTCCTCAAATTTCTCCTCAAGCACTCACTCTGTGAGGCCACATCTTTAAGTTCACAAGGACCATCAAGTTCAGATTCCACTGTGTATGGTTTAAGTTCTTTCAATGTTACTTGCTCCTATAGTTCCTCTCTAATGATCCTTGTTCTTATATACTGTGGTTCTGGTTCATGCTTCTAGGTGGTTCCTGAAATAACTAGAGTGGGGTGAGAAGAAAGAAAAAGCCCCAAGGCTGATCTATCAGTGCATGAAGACCTCACTACTGCCAAAGTAAGGAACTGTGACCACTATGTTAACCCTTTTGATAAGAAAGATGTTTATTTCATTTTGTAGTATTTTTTGGAGGTTTGGTTTGGGGAAAGGGGCCTTAATATTTAGAGGACACAAAATCCACTAAAAATTTTTAATGGCATAATTCAAGAGATGAGGTCAATCCAGATCATCTTCCCAGATACATTCTAAATTCTAAGAAAGTGAAAACCATCCAAAGGATATAATAATTCCTTTTTTCCCTAATTAGTATTCTGAGACTGAGAACATTCAGCATCTTGCCTAAGAACATACATTTAGGAAGCTATACAGCTAGAACTTTAACTCATTATCCTCTATACTATTACCAGATAACATCTACAGTGTTGGTTTGAAATAAAGAAATATGGGAGTTCCTGGCGTGGCTCCGTGGTTAACGGACCTGACTAGCATCCATGAGGACACGGGTTCGATCCCTGGCCTTCATCAGTGGGATCCAGAAGACATGGCTTGGATCCTGCGTTGCTGTGGCTGTGGTGTAGGTTGGCAGCTTCAGCTCTGATATGACCCCTAGCCTGGGAAGCTCCATATGCTGTGGGTGCAGCCCTAAAAATACAAAATACAAAATAAAATAAACAAACAAAAATGTGTAGCCCATAAATTAAATCTAAAGTTTTATGTTCCTTATCTGCAAAATGAGGTTGGTCTGGATCAGAAGCACAGAAACTCCCTTTTCTCACATATACCTTTTTCCCCCTCAAAGAAAATATTTGGTAAAAGTCCAAATACACAAATCAACTAAAAGTTGTGCTTTGGGTCTTGAGCCCCAAACGACAGCACAAAACAGCTGGAACCGATGATCTCTAAGGTTTCTTCTTTGGCTTTTAAGCCAAGACTTAATCTCTACATTTCTATAACTTAGAAAAGTATTAAGGTATAAGTATACTCAAGGTCATGTGGATTTGTTTTTAAGACATACTGCTGACAGGATCTCTGATTTATTGGAAGCCAAATCAGAAACACAACTCTCAATTTAAAAATGTTTCTTGTAAGAAAAACACAATTCACTTTACTAAACAGTTTTTAGGATAAATGTGAACTGTATAAAACATGTCCATATCTCTGACTGAATCAACAGTTACATGGCACCTCAGGGCATGTAAACTAGGATTCTCATTTTGGAGAAAGCAGGAAATCCTGACAAAACAAGTTGATTTCAAATACTAAAATAAAGCAATTTATAGATGATGTCTTGGGTCAGCACACAGTCCACTCTTAAATCCTAAATGCACAGTTTTATATTATTAAATATGGTGTTTAAATAATACTCCTTAAGATATTCTATCATAATTTCCTCATACATTAAGAAAAATTTTATTACTCCAAAATACTAAATTAAGTAATATATTTAGAGGCCCCCCCTCCACCCAAAAGTAATTTTTTTTTTGGTCTTTTTGTTGTTGTTGTTATTGTTGTTGTTGTTGCTATTTCTTGGACCGCTCCTGCGGCATATGGAGGTTCCCAGGCGAGGGATTGAATCGGAGCTGTAGCCACCGGCCTACGCCAGAGCCACAGCAACGCGGGATCCGAGCCGCGTCTGCAACCTACACCTCAGCTCACGGCAACGCCGGATCATTAACCCACTGAGCAAGGGCAGGGACCGAACCCGCAACCTCATGGTTCCTAGTCGGATTCGTGAACCACTGCGCCAGGACGGGAACTCCCAAAAGTAATTTTGATCCTTGAAACTTAAAACTCTTCTTCTGGCTTGGCATGATGTTAATAAAGTTCTATGTTATTGTCTCTTTTAGGTGACTGGAACATTGGTTTAATGTGTCTCAATATCTATGAACCAGTCCACATGTGACTGGGTCTTGACATTTCTGGGGAACATGGATACTTTGAGAATTTTATAAAAACTAAGGACTTTCTCTCTCTGAAACACTGTACCGGAAAAACTTTTATACAATGTTCAAAAGCTTATAGATACTCAATGCTCCTTTCTATGTAAGGATCCAAGGGCTACGAGTAAACATTTAGTTTTACGCATTACAGGGGCAAAAGAAGTCTAGGGGAAGACAGGAGTCCCTCTCCCACAACTTCAAAAACTTACTGGCATTGACATCTGCAGGTTCTACATCATGGTTTCACATTACAGTACCAGTGCTATTTTGGACCAGTCAGTTCTGAGCATTGTAGGATGTTTAGCAATATATCGGGGCTATCCACACTAGCTGCCAATAGCCCCAGTCATGAAAATCAAAAATCTCTGCTGACACTGCCAAATGGCTTCTTGGAGAAAAAAAATCACCCCTCATTGAGAACCACTCTTCTAGAGGATGATTAGAAGTCATTTCTGAAAAGAAGTGCTATTCCATTATTTGTATCACATAATGTATTATTTCATTTGGTACTTGATTATAATGTCTTTTTTCCACTTTAGAAATTTCAACTGAGTTTGCCTTTTCTTCCAACTAGAACAAAGACAGCTAAAGTCACCTCCTTTTGTATTCCATAATATTTAGCATAGTGCCAGACACAGAGTAAGTACTTAACAAGCACTTAATTGATCTGTCTTGAAGGAGGAATTCTTATTTCAAGCCAACTGTTTGATCTTTCATGTTTGGAACATATTCTCTCCAACAGAAAATGAATCAAAACTTTAGGATCTAAATAAATGGACTTTATCCCAAAGTGGCTTATGGATTTTTTTTTTTTTAAAGACCTATAGCTTTAGAATAATTCATGAAACTACCATTCTCAGGAAATATTCTTCTGGTATTTAGTTTGTTTACAGCAATAAAGAAATAGTATCTTCAGTTAAAAACAGTCTATAATTTTTTTGCCTGGCTCTCACTTAATAGACCAAAATAGTAGAATGACAAACACATTGCAATGAATTAACACACTACCACGATAACTTAAAAATGCTTTGTTCTTGCTGTCATAATGAGGTCATTTAAATCTCTTGCCACAGATCACAGTTGTTTATGTTCTAAATTCTTAAAAATATGCCCATCCCAGAAGCTTCTTGGCATATGCACAAGAACATTCTTTAGACAGTTTTAGCCTCATTTGAGAGCAGCCACTATGTGACTGAAAAACAACTTCATTATAAATGTTTTTAGTTTTGTGCAAATTTGTTTTTGTAAAAATTTAAGCATATAGCCAAGGACTGCTGAATTAGTTAAAAATAAAATCAATAATCCTACAAATAAAAGGTGAAAAACTCTTTTAAAGCCAACCATGAATACATATGACTCAATTACGACAATAATTTAAGTGCTATTCATTCAGAATTATTTTGGCAGTTTGCGTACACATGAAAATACTTTAAAATATCCTTCGAAATCCACTAAAATAAGAATATACATTTCTTCTGAGCTTGCTCATCTGAAATTTTGAAAAGTCCTTAAGAGGCAGGATATGAATTACTTAACTAGGTACCATAATTGATTTTGTTTATAAAAATAAAATACACAATTTAAGATTTCTCCTACAGGCTGAAACTAGCACTTTTTATTTACATGAGAACTTAGGATCCATTGAGAATATTTATGAACACTTAAGACTTAATCTTTATTTATGGTTGTATGTTTAAATGAGACTATGGTAACACTCAATTCCAAAAGTAGCTTTTAAAATGTCACTATCACCACCTGAACCTCCAACTTGGAATTCACTCTGGGTGTAGGGTTTTTAGAGGAAAACCACCAACCATGCCCCAAGGAACACTGACATTAAAGACACCCCTTTAAACTGGCCAGCTTTCCCCAGTGGTGTGGGGAGAGGGAAGGACACATGTACTTATCCTTAGAGCATAACTATCAATAAGTATAACTATCAATCTTTGTAATGAGGAAAATTAGCATCTGAAGTGTTTCTAGATTGGCTCATAATTCAAACTCCTGTAAATTCCAATCTCCTAAAGTCTTACGGTACCACAGTCTTTTATTCTGCACTATTTATCACAGTTGCAATTTTATATTTATTGGTGTGATTTTAAAGATTATTATTAGTGGCTATCTCCCTTACTAGGTTGCAAGCTCCATGACAGTAAAGGCCACAGCTTGGTATTCGCCCCCACCAATGAAGGTAACCCTATGGCTCAAGGGCCTAGTATATAGCATACACCTAATAAATGTCTGCTGAATGAATGGAAGTGCAAATGAATGGATAAATGAAACAAATGTGTTCCCAACCTTATAGAGAGGAAGTAACAATTCATGAAATTAAAAAGCAAAATAAAACTAGCCTTGGAAACAACAGTAAATAGCAAATTTTACCAATCAGCCAGACAGAGCCAAGAAATGCTCTTTGTGTGCATTTAGCACTGTTAGAATATTTTCATATCTACCATATGGAAACAGTGTAGACAGCTATATAATAAAGATAAAAAGGATAAGAGGGAGTTTCCATTGTGGCTCAGCAGGTTAAGAATCTGATATAGTCTCTGTGAGGATGTGGGTTCGATCCCTGGCCTCACTCAGTGGGTTAGGGATCCAGTGTTGCCTCAAGCTGTGGCACAGGTCTCAGATGAAGCTCGAATCTGGTGTTGCCATGGCTGTGGTATAGGCCAGCAGCTCCAGGTCCGATTCAACCCCTAGCCCAGGAACTTCCATATGCCGCAGGTATGGCCATAAAAAAGAAAAATAAAATAAAATATAGCACAGGTAAGCTACTTAAACTGGGAAAGGCTTCTCACACAACATTAATTCTATATCTACCCAAATAGTCAATGAGGTATTTGTACAAGATACTCCCAAAGTATGTACTGAATGAATAAGTGTTAGTGCTTTTTGTTGTTGCTGTTTAAAAGCTACTTCAAGTGGGTAGCAACTGTTCTTTTCTTGCGTTAAATTTGAGCTTATCATTCTCTAACCTCTTCTGGGTCTCCTTTTACTCTCCTTTAGAATGATGCCTTCCATTTGCAAGTATATTCATTTTACTGTGAGCCAAGCTATCCCTGCTTCTTAGATTAAAATGTTCTTAAAAAGGTGACTTCAAATATAAAACATTTGGGCTTCATTAGGGAGCTATTGTTTCCTATATTTGTTGTACTTATATTTGTATGTTTTCTTTGCCTTTCAAGTAGTTTGTGATCACAATGTACATAACAGCAAGCTGTCCTTAATACTAACAGACTAAAATTCTGGCCAAGTCTGATGAAGCCATTCTGTTCTTTAATTTGTGGCAAAGAAGACTAAAGAACTATTTGATCTATTGTTATTTTTTACATAAAATGTTAATAGAGAAGGTAGAAAATAAATGAAAACTTGAATGGCTAACACAAAGAAACAAAAGCAATTTTAGGGAATTTAGTCAAAATAAGAAAGCTCAAAAAGAGTCATAATTAGCTCAGAAGCAAGGCATTTTGCTTGGGGACACACACTAAGATGCTATGGTCTTGTATGGTCCTTGGGTTTCTACGGGCTGCTAAACAAGGAGGCTGGAGACAAAGTTTGGAGCCTGATTATGATGGCAAATTCCATCAGAGACCACCACCATGAAACCAGGATCCTTGAGTAGATGTTGCTCCTTCTCCAACAATTCAGAAGGAACACACGCCTGTTTGGGCTTTGGCGATGGGCAGAACAAAGCAAGTAAAAACATACTTTCCTCCCAGAGAATTTAGAACCACTATCCATGGTTCTAAACTATCTGTGTGGCCTCAAACACCCTAGTCCAAAAATTTGGTTTCAATTGTCCTGGATTGGAAGTGCCCTTAGGTACCTGGCAACTACTCTCTAAAAGAAGCACTTTGGACCCAAGTCTCTGAGAATTCCCATAGGTAAAGAAAGATCCAAGAACAATGAGATCACAATCAAAATTCAGTATGAACCAGAGTGAGTAGGAACAAAAAAAGTCAATCTATAAAGACTATACATTTTGAAATTATCAGATATAGAGGACAAAATCAGCACATTAAAAAAAAGAGGAAATGAGAGTTCCTGTTGTGGCACAGAGGAAACGAATCCAAATAGGAGCCATGAGGCTGCAGGTTCGATCCCTGGCCTCGCTCAGCAGGTCAAGGATCCAGCATTGCCGTGAGCTGTGATGTAGGTTGCAGACACAGCTTGGATCTGACGTTGTTGTGGCATAGGCTGGCGGCTATAGCTCCAATTAGACCCCTAGCCTGGGAACCTTCATATGCCGTGGGTGCAGCCCTAAAAAGACCAAAAAAAAAAAAAAGGAAATCAAAATATTAGATTATCAAAAGTATAAAACAGATTTTGGGGAAAAAAAACTTCCAGAAATAAAAAGCATAACTAAAATTAAAAAGTCAATCAACGTACACAGCAAAATACATAGAAATAAAGACAAAAACTAATGGACTGAAAGACAGAAGAAAATTACCCAGCATGCTGCACAGATTCAAAGACAGATGAGAAGGTACCACACATGTCAAATAGGATTTCCAGGAGAGAAAATGAGGAAACGGTAGTGTTTTGAGAGAAAATGATTGAGGAAGTTTTCAGAATTTTTTAAACAAGTGAAAATAAATACTAATCTTCAGGATTCTGGGTATCCAATTAATTCTAGAAAGATTAAAGCTACCAAGCAAAAAAATGACCTAGATATATACCACAGTGAAATCCTATAACACTGAAGTATTTTTAAAAGCCAGGGACAAAAGACAGCACTATGGAACAAGACCAACCCTTTCTTGACAGGGTTCAGAAGTGGGTGGTAAGACAATATCTTCTTTAGTTACACTGGCTTCCTCACCTGTAAACTCGGTCAATAGGAGTCAAGGCGAAGCCTTGTGAGTTCACAGTAAACTGTCCCTTTCCAGATTACGAGGGGACTAGCTTGCTGCATCCATGGCAACAGCAGATACCCTTCCCTCCCCTAATCCTCAACACTCTGAGCTTCACCACCAAAATATGCCTTGGACCCACCAAGAATAATCTCAGTGCCTTTTATCCCTTATTCACTTTAGACACCACAAAAATCCCCTAATCATCAGGTTCCCCCTAATCTTCCATGTTCTAATCCTCAGAAGTAAACTACATCCACTCTTCTGTCACTATCTCCCTCTCCCTTTAATTCCTTACTACCAAATTCTCTGGAATTCATAGTACATTGTCAGTAAAACTCAACTATTGTATCTCTGAACTTTTATCTTCTTGTGGGCTAACTGAAACCTGGCTTTCCCCTGAAGATACTGCACAAGGCAGCACCTTCAAGTGTTTGTTGCTGTTGGTGGTGGTGTTTGTTTTCTTCACAGAGCCCTCACACCAACTGGCCTAGAGAGAGTGTAGGCATGGGGTTGATAGTGCTCTTTATCCAGTTTTTAGAAGTCTGTTACTGGTCCAGGTTAGGCAGAGTACTGACTGACCAATAAAACAGAGAGACAACCAACAGATGCACAGAGTTTTGAAACTTTGGTGTCTGACAGGGGTAACATGTCTGATTACTGGAGGAAAGGACAGATTATTCAATAAATGGAAGAGGATAAAAAAGATTTTCCAGGGGAGTTCCCATCTTGGCACAGTGGAAACGATTCTGACTAGGAATCATGAGGTTGCGGGTTCGATCCCTGGCCTTGCTCAGTGGGTTAAGGATCCGGCATTGCCGTGAGCTACAGTGTAGGTTAGCTATAGTGTAGGTTGCAGACACGGATCCCGCATTGCTGTGGCTGTGGCATAGGCCGACGGCTACAGTTCCAATTCGAGCCCTAGCCTGGGAACCTCCATATGCCGCAGGTGCAGCCCTGAAAAAAAAAAAAAGACAAAAAAAAAATTTTCCGTGTAGAAGAAGTTAAAATTGGATTCCTACCTTACAGTACACAGCCCTCCCCCCCAAAAAAACCCCACAGTCCTGATGAATCAAAGACTTAAAAGTCAAAAAATCCTAAACCTTCCTGTCTTTAGTAGAGAATAAATGTGCACAATAGTCTTGACTGAATAGAAGAGGATTTCCTAAAATAAAACAAGAAAGTACTAACTATAAAAGAAAAAATTAACTCAACAATATTAAAATCAAGAATTTCTGTTCACTGAACAAGACCTCCACGGGTAAAGCATTTCCAGAATTTACCATAGCAAACACCTAAGAACAACCCAATTGTGTATCCAATGGGAGAATGGATATGAATATTGTGGTATACAGCAGTCAAATGAATGAGCTACAGTTATGCAAATTATGGATAAATATTAGCAATACAATATTGAGTGAACCAAGAATCAGTTCCAAAGGATACAAACCCAATCCCCACCAATGAGATACAGTTCATATACCATACAATTCACCCACTGAAAAAATACAATTCAATGGTTTTTAGTATATTTGCATGCAACCATCACCACAGTCAATTTTAGAACATTTTTTTCTCCAAAAGAAACCATATCTGTCTCCCCAGCAGGTTCCTCCCCTCACCCCCCAATCACTAATTTATTTCTTATCTCTATATATTTGCCTGTTCTGGATATTCCATATAAAATATGTGGACTTTTGTGACTGGCTTTTTTCAAGGTTCATCCAGTTTATAGCATATATAAGTATTTCATTCCTTTTTATCCACCCACATTCTTTAGGAATACTTACAAATGAGATGAAAATATATATAATTGATAGCAAAGAAGTGAATGGTGGTTATTCTTAGATATAGGGAAGCAAGGGAGATCAAATACACAAACCATAATGAGATACCATTACTTACATACTCACTGGCAAAAAAAATCACCTGACTATCAATTAATGGTGAGGATAAAAAGCTGTGGGAATTCACACTACTGGTTAGAGTAAAATGCTACAAGCACCTGGGGAAACAATTTGGCATGTTAATGTAATTGTGAGCATGCTATACAACCAAGAAATTCTACATATATTCAAGAGATTCTATATACATACCTAGGTGAAAATTTCAAAAATTTTCACAAAGACTGTATTTATTAAAAACTACAAATAGCTAGCAATAGAAGAAACATATTGTGATGTATCTATAACGGAATTTTATGTAGCAGTGAAAATTAATGGACCATGTCTTCACATATGGATTATGGATAACTTTCAAAAACAGAATTTTAATAGCAAAAGGCAACTGACAGAAGAATACAGAGAGGCTATTTTTATAACCTTCAAAATTAATAAAAGCATATATAGATTTGTAGGGATGTTTAGGGATGCGTGCATATGTGATAAAACTATTACACAGAAAAGGGGAATGACTAACATGAAATATGGTTTCATAGATTTTTCTAGTAGAGCAAGGAAGAGGGTATAATGGAGGAGTCTTATAGGCAACTACAGCCATTGGTAATGTTCTTTCTTTTTTTTTTAGGGCCACCCCTGCGGCATATGGAAGTTCCCAGGCTGGGGGTTAAATTGGAGCTGCAGCTGCAGGCCTACGCCATTGGCCACAGCCACGCCAGATCCAAATGCCACCTGTGACCTACATCACAGCTTGTGGCAACGCTGGATCCTTAACCCACTGAGCGAGGCCAGCAATTGAACCCACATCCTCATGTATATTAGTTGGGTTCTTAACCTACTGAGCCACATGGGAATTCCAGTAATGTTTCTTAAGCTGGGTGCACAAGTGTTCATTTTATTCTTTTTCTTTAAACTGAAAATATACATTGTGTTTACCTTTTGCATCTATGTTCCTCTTGTTCACTCTGTGACAACTGTGTGCTAAACTGGCTTTCACTGCCTTTTGTCATTTAGTCTCCATCAAAATAATAGGCACTTAAACTCAGATTTTCTGCTACAAGCCCTCCATGCTCGTTCCATGATACCGTAAATTATTGTTACCCCAGATTCATTTTAAGAAGGTCCCCATAAATTTCCACTGTATTTGGAAAATCCACCTACAAATTGGTGGCTTGAAATTCAGGAGTGTCTAATTGTTGTCTTCCCTGAGAGAGGTTTTGAATATAGAAGCTGTTAACATAAGAGCATTTTCAGGCTGTGGTACAACAAATATGGGAATTTTAAACAGATTAAATAACAAAAAACCCCTTCTTTAATAAAAATAAAAAGAAATGAAAAACACTTCAACCTCTTCAGCATTTCAATATTTAACAACTTTTCAAGCTAGATTTTTCTTGCTGCAATCTAAGTATTTTCTTTCACATTTACTGGGGCGAGTTTATGTAAGTAAACTATAATTCTGACTATTGCTAAAAACACTTCCCAAATGACTATTAGGAAAGCAGTGCTTTCCCAACATTTTCTCCATTATGATAAATATAAAAAATAATGTTTGTACAGCACACTGTAGTAAATGGAGGAGGCAACCAAAGAGGGAAATGAAGCTGGGGGCTCTGGTTGGGCTAAAGGCTAAAGGGATCAATACTTAGGCATATCTGTAATTCACAGGTGGTAAGCTGGTTGGGAAATATCTGAAATAGAGTATCATTTGAGGTTTAATTTGTGATTAATTCAGAGTTTACTTCATTGGCAATGTCCTCCAGGACAACATTAAAAGAAATTATAGAATGAGAGTAATACAGAATGAAAATAACATTAAAATTTGGGACTTCAATGTATATCCATAACTTGTCTTATAAGCAAGCACTGTTTTTATTTTCTATTTTTTCCTTTCTTTTTTGGCTGCACCCACAGCATATGGAATTTCCTGGGCTAGGGACTGAATCTGAGCAGCTACAGCAATGCCAGATACTTAACACACGCACTGGGTCAGGGATCGAACCTTCGCCTCTGCAGTCAAATCCTTAACCTGATGCACCACAGCTGGAACTCCCAGCAAGCACTGTTTTTATTCTTAGGGATTCTCTAGTAACAGAATCTATTAAAGAAATCTATGACAGGTCGAGCATTCTTTGTGTCCAATAAGGTATAAGAATTTTAGAATACCAACTAGCAATATGTACAGCTAGAAGCCTGCAGTGTTTCAACAGCAAATGCAAAAGCTTTCCCTTGGCTTTTTTTTTTTTTTTTTTTTTTTAAGCCTTCCCTTCAGAACAGCTTATTAATCAGAAGGCAGGCTTCTTAGACATTGTCACACATGTGACCCTGGCTGCAGACCAAAATGTTCGCATAATCTGAGAAGTCTGTGCTTCTGGCTCAAAATTATCCATCCAAATAAATTAATTTAAAAATATTTTAAAATCTCTCTACATGCTCACAGAAAGCAGCAGCAATGAAATACATTTTTATGACTGTCTAAGCTGACAATACTTGGGAAAAGCTTTAAAGTCCAAGACAAACAGATTTCCTTAATAAAGGCAAGCCATTTCTTAGAGAAGCATATACCTTCAAAGTACATGCTTCAATTTACCACTGAGGCACATCACTCCAAACACCAAGGGAACCGGCCTAAGTCAAATTGTTAGCACTCATCTTTTGATGTACACAGGATCAGATTTTCAAGTTTATGCCAAATAATTTTACAGATAAAATTTTTCCATGTCACCAAATGTGTAGACTAATAAGCTAAAGCCATAGCTCTTGCTCATATGATGAGAACTATTCCCTACCTGCCCTCAATGAAGATTATCCTAAGAGAGGAAAGTAACTGTACATTCTTCCCCTAGTAGATTATAGCAGGCAAAGTGTTAATGTGAACTGAAAATAATATAAAGCTCTTCCCACAAGATATTTGCAGATTCAAACTGCTTAGCCACTAGTTTAAGCCACAAATATTTTTATCAGTTTTACCTTGGACCTCAAAGTTTAAAATTATCCTTGCATTATAATCAGTGAGCAACTGTCTATAGTGGTCTAACCAAAAGGGCATTGAAAATGGCTGGCAAATCCTTCAGAGCACAGGAATATGTCATATGGTCCCACAGTGGCATTAAATTTAGTATCAAACCAAAGTTCTACAGAAAGCACTTATGCTTTCTCCTTTATGTGGTTTCGAAACCTCAGTCTACTGTAGAAACTAGATGATTTTGTGTATTTTACTAACATTTCTGAGGAGCCTTCATAAATCAAAAAATAAGAAACCCCACTTAGCACCATGAATTGATGGAATTAATAGAACTGTTTCAAGATATGACAAAAGACATGAAGATACTCTGCTCTTAGGAATTTATCCCTAAAAAAACCCTAATATAAGGTATTATGTTATCCGTAACAGTGAAATATTAGAAAGAGCCTAAAACATAAATCAGAAACACAATGGAATGTGATAGACATTATGATTATAAACATTATTTAGAAACATGTAAAAATAACTATGAGAAATGAAGCAAAAAAAAGGAGAATGCAAAATAGAAGTTTAATACAATCGACTATGTGTACCCGTACAAGATTATCTATAAAAATGAATGTGTAATAGATACAACATGGAAGCAACCTGTGTCCATCAATGCAAAATGCATTGTACACACACACACACACACACACACACACACACACACACACACACACACACGCCAGAGTATTATTCAGCCTTAAGAAGGAATGAAATTCTGATTTATGCTACAGCAGGCATGAACCTTGAGGACATCCTGCTAACTGAAAGAAACCAGTGATAACCCCAAATAACTGTAAGATTGCACTTATATGAGATAGTGCAGCCAACCTGTGTCCTCATGGATGCTAGTCAGATTCGTTTCCACTGAGTCACGACGGGAACTCCAGTATGAATGTTCTTAATACCACTACACTGTAATCTTAAGTTTATGCTATGTGTATTTTACCATAATAAAAAAAAATTGGGGAAAAAATCAAATATGCTAAAGTAGTATAAGGTTATATGACTTTCCGACTTTAGAAAAAAAAGAACAGCAATAATGAAACTGCTGAGAGTAGTCTGAGTGAATTCTGTCAAAATAACATATGGAACATGTGTGAGAAAAATGACAGTTTGCTAGCCAGGCAGTTAGTATACAGAATGACGACGTGGGACAACCTCAAATAGAATAGGCAAAAGTTCTGCTTTAAAGACCAAAGAATTCACAACTTCAAACAAATCAGCATAGCTGTGGGCTGTGGGAAAACAATACATGAAACACTCTCTCTGTTCTTGAACCCACTTCAGGCAGATTGTAAATCTAAAGCAAAGTCAAAAAAAGTACTACTGTCTGGAAATGGTGGCTACAGATGCAAACAGTGCAACAGACATGATACACATGAAGAGAGGGAAGGACCACATTAAGAGAATCCTCCTAGATTCTTGCAACCAGAGGTCCTTACTGATTTACATATTTAATTGGGATCCTAAAAGAGTAGACTAATAAACCTAAAACTTCAAAAAGTATGGGAATTTTTAGCACTGTGTAAAACTACTACTATTACAAAAAACATCTTCAGTTTTTGCTTCAGATCTTTTTTTTAAAGCTTTTTGCAAAACTTCCTACAAAATTAAATCTTAACAGAGTAAATTATTTTTAAAATAATCTAGGAAATTCTGAGAAATTTACTGGCAACTTTAGGGAGAAAATGTGCTAGCAATGTTTTTAGATAAACCTAACTGGTTCTCATTTTTATTACACCTTCCATACATGATTCAAATGTTGCACTTTTATTTATTTTTTTAAATAGTAGGAGGTTTCTGCGTATTACCTTACAAGGCCCTTAAATCCAGCAGGTAACTGGATAATTTAAGAAAGGGATGCACAGCTAAGTTTTAAAATTTGAGCCACGTACTAGCTGTGTACAAGTTATGATAGTGTACTGCAAACTGGCTTCTTCCCCATTACCAAAACATAAAGCAAACTGCAAATTCTTTTTAGCTTATTTTAAGTTCAGTTTTCCATTTAGCGCTCTCTTGTACACTGAACTCAAAATTTTAAACATCTGGTTATTTTAAAAAAGTTCTGACCAAAAAAACATTTTTGTGACTATATTTCAAATAATGAAATAGAGATATAGCCAAAAGTAAATAGTGAACATGTTTTGAGATGTCTGAAAATTAAAGTGTTTGAAACTGAGCTGCTTAGCAAAATGAATGCCAACTGATTCAAAAACATTTCATTTCTAAAAGGAATGAATAAGACAATGGCACAGATACATGTCATTAATGTCTGTGTTTAAGCTGCCATTGGGTCACTGAAAAGAGAAATGGAGTTGGAATACAGGTGGGGGAAAAGAAAGCACAAAGGATAAAGAACAGATACCAGAAACAAGTCGAATTACAATTGTAAAGAGTGGAGGAAGGAGGAAGTGGGAAGGAAGAGTTGCATCCCCCATGTCCTACCTCAATGAGTGGGAGTCAATAAAGGCTCCTTTTGCAGGAGTCCCTCCTTCTCTGGCTTCTATGTCTCCTTCGAAAGGGTAAAAGTGCCATAACTCTGGGTATTCCTGACAAGATCTCCCCGGTTATGTATGCACAGTCTTACCACTGGTACAGCTTTAAGATGTCAGAGCTCACCTCACTGTGTCCTTTATCTCTATGTAATTCTGTCATGACAACAAGTCTACAACTTCCAAACCATTCCTTCTCCTAAAAATACACTAAACATTCCTATTTCCCACCCTTCCTCAATAACGATGCCTTTCTAAACAAACAGTAGTCATGATCAGTCATTAATAGTTAACAAAATCCTCTGCTAAGTTTCATGAAAACCTGGTTCTCCTCTGGGGACACTGCTTCTCCCACAACCCTTTCAGGTGGGGAATTTTTCTCCCAGTCTGTCCATCTTACTACTCACTATCAATTCCAGTCCAGTCTGGCCTTCCTCCCAAAGCCTCCAACTTTGAATATCATGTTATCAAACTATACCAGCAACTATCCCCCCCTTATTGCAGATATCTAATGACTATAGTCACGCCCCTCATTTCTTGCAGAGCTAACACTGCCACTCTCTTCAATTCTAGCCTTGTTGTAATTATGAGCCTTTCAACACCCTGGGCCTCACAGTTCAGTGGACTCTTCAATTTTTTTTTGTGTGTGTGTGTGTGTGTGTATTTTTGCCATTTCTTGGGCCACTCCTGTGGCATATGGAGGTTCCCAGGCTAGGGCTCAAATTGGAGCTGTTCCCACAGCAACACAGGATCTGGGCTGCATCTGCAACCTATACCGCACCTCAAAGGCAAGATCCTTAACCCACTGAGCAAGGCCAGGGATCGAACCCGAAACCCCATGGTTCCTAGTCGGATTCGTTAACCACTGAGCAGTGGCCTTTTCTATTATCTCTAAATTCAGAAACTCCTCCTAGGATCATAACTAGAACTGCCATCATCAAAATTGTAATCCCATCATCATCTTAATTTCAAGTATCCTACTCCTCAAACACTAGCTCCAGTCTTTTCATTTTATTCTCTTTAGTGTCCCAAGGCTAAAAATTCTTTTATCTCATAGAATCTACAGTCCATCAATCACTTCACCTTTCTGCCATCCCTCATCCCCGTAGCATACCCTCGTTTCCCTCTTAACCCAAGAGAGATACAATGGTCCATCATTATAACTGCTCCCCTGCTTATTACCCATGATCTCCCTGCTGCCCACTTGCTTGGTCATACTTGACTGACAAAACTTCAACTCTCCTCGCTCCATGCCTGCCCTACACCATTAAATGCAGATAAAGAAAAACAAAATTATGTGGACTCATCTTACTTTACATGACCATGAACCTCAAGTGCATCCTTACTCTTTCTCAGCAATACTATTAAATTCCTCTCTTAGGCAACTATTTCACACCCTTTCTTTCTTCAAATCTCTACCTTCCCCCTCATCCCTACTCTCAGCTGATGGCTTTTCTTCCTATTTCACTAAGAAAATACAAGCAAACAGAATACCACCCATTCCCCTCTGTGGCCATATTCTTTCCCTTTTTCTCTCCTGTTACAATGGATGAGATGTCCATGCACAACTATCAAAGGCCAATTTCTCCACTTGAGCAAAAATGGTCCAACTCCTTCTGCCTGCTTTAGAATGTGGCTCTCTACATCATTTTTTCCTGTCTGGTAGACCGCTCCCAGAAGTATACAGTACACTGTTATTTACCCCTATATTAAAGAAAAATGCTCTCTGGATCTCACTCCCCCCTCCAGTTTGTAGAGGGAGTTCTACTAGCATTAGTTAGAATGCTAACTAATAAAGGTAGAAAAAATGATGCAAAGAGAATCTTCATATTTTGCAACCAACAATATAACTGATTTAAGCAAGGATCAATGAATGCTAAGGTCACAAAGTCAAATGCTGGGCAACAGGATATTCATATACTGCACAAGTTACTTAGTTACAAAGGAAAGATGGGCTTTTACAATGGAAAAATCAATTGGACACCACCTTAACTGAGTGAGCAGAGTTAACAGCACAAAAAAATTGGGACAAATTGACATTATGTGCCTCCTGAGATGAGGCAGTGGGAAGTATACAATATTACTTATGGAAAATTGTTGCAAAAACTTTTTATCTGAATTAATTGTGAGGAAACAATAAGACAAATTCCAGGTAGTGGGTATTCTATAAGCCAATTACTGTAGACACTTTAAAACTGACCGATCCTGGATCAGTTAAAAAAAACTATAAAGAATATTATTGGAATGAGTGAGAAATTTCAACAATATTAAATTCCCTCAGTGTGATAATACCTTTGTGCTCATGCAGAAGAATGTTGGTCTTTGGCAGTTACGTACTGAAGTTTATCTGTTTTGCTATTATGTTTGTTTTAGTAAGAAACAACCTTCAAGAAAATATGATGAGAATATAGGTGTTTATTATGTGTTGAAGTTTTTTTTAAGGATGAAGTGTGATGACATCTGCAACCTTCTAATAAACAAATATTTTAGATAAAGAAGTTGTCTGTCCTTACTGTCTCCAATTCCATTCCTCATTATTTTTTGAACCCCATTATTCTCACTCCACCATTCTACCAAAACTCTCTTTACACTGCTAAATCTCATGGTCTTAGTCTGTATTTTGTTGACATGTCTTCTCACTGAAATGCATTATTATTATTATTATTTTTGTCTTTGTAGGGCTGCACCCCCAGCATATGCCCGCTCACCTCTTCAACCTCTAAATGCTAGAGTACTCAAGGGATTGGTTTTTGAACCTCTTTTCTTTTCCACCTATAATCATTCCCTTGGTATTTTTCACTTACAGAGATTTATATAATGAAGATTCCTAAATTTGTATCTCCAATCCTGATCTTGTCCCTGAATTTAAACTGTATATCCAACTCTCCCCTTGGCATATCAATTTCAATATATATTAGGCATCTTAACATGTAACAAAGAGAATTTCAGAAGTTCGCCTGCACATCTGTTCCACCCATCATCTTATTATCTCAGGATTATTACAATTGCTTCTTGACTGATCTCCCCAATTTTGTCCCTCCCTCCCACTTTAATTTACTCTCAAGTAGAGGGGCCAGAGTGGTCATGTTAAAAATAAATCAGTTCCCGTGTGGCTCCCGAAGTGGAGTTTCCATTGTGGCTCAGTGGAAACAAATTTGACTAGCATCCATGAGGACGCAGGTTTGATCCCTGGCCTCACTCAGTGGGCTAAGGATCCAGCACTGCCATGAGCTGAGGTGTAGGTCACAGACGCGACTTGGAGCTGAGGTTGCTGTGGCTCCAATTTGACCCCAGCCCGGGAACCTTCATATGCCAGGGTGTGGCCCTAAAAAGACCAAAAAAAAAAAAAAAAAGGCTTCTACACATTTGTGATGATCGTTGTACAACCATAAATGCAATAAAATTCATTAAAAAAATTCCAATCCTCTTTTTATTGTATCTATGGCATGATGTTAACTAAATTTATTGCAGCAATAATTTTATAATATATCTAAGTCAAACTATTATGCTGTATACCTTAAACAATACAGTAAAACAAGTCAATTATGTCTCAATAAAACTGGGAAAAAAGTCAGATCTTATTGCTTCTCAGCTGAAACACTCCAGTGGTTTCTCATCTCACCCAGAGGAGATGTTCAAGCCCTTAAAAAGGCCTGCAAGACCTCACGACCTGGCCCTGTTACCTCTCTGACCTCATCCGTTCTCCTCTCCTTCACTCACTGCAGTTACACTGTTGTCCTTGCTGTTCCTCAAATACGTGAGGTATCTAGATAAGCCACAGCTTCAAGGCCTCTCATTTGCTATTCTCTCTGCATACTCTCCTCTGCACAGCTCACCCCTGACCTCTACTTTCTTTAGTCTCTGCTCAAATATTTTTTCTTACAAAAAACTTCTCTGTCTCCCCTTAACCAGAATATAAGCTTTATGAGGTCAAGGATGTATATGTTCTGCTCACACGGTGTCTAGAATAGCTCCTGGCATATGCTCAGTATTTGAAGGAAAGTTGAAGCACTGAAGGATGCTGAGTGGAAAAAAGGCCAGATATCCTTTTCACCTTTACATGTTAACTAGGAGGTATCTAAGAGGACTTTTACCATATCTAATCTCCTTTAGGATTATAAACAAAGAAACATGTCATTATCTGTTTGTATTCTGGATGAAATTTCAAAGGTTAAAATACACAGCTTATAACATCTATAAAAGAAATCATTATCACGTAGATTAACTGAACTATTAATATGGGGAGGTTCTTTACTATATAAGAGATCAAACTCATTATGCTTCAATTATATGTATACTGTAAATTCCCTAATGAGGCATATTCATTGATGAGGGATCAATATGCTAATTAGACGTGTCAACTCTCCACTCATAATTCAACATTTTTACTTGGTTATAATCTTAATTAATAAGGCTGACTAATCACATTCCCATGAGGAACTAAAATATCAACAGAAGGAGTAGTTCATCCTAGCTATTAAACTGATGTACCTGTTATCTATTTCCCTTACTCTGAAGGAGTTAAACTCCTAATGTTACTATCCTGTATAGTCCCATGTGAAAAGATAGGATGTTTAACTAGTCTAAATTAAAATTCCTTTTAAAAACCAAGCCAAGCTACAGTCTAACTAGTGTTAGCGATTATTAAGAGTACTTACTTTTCTGAAGAGTTTAGTATTTTAGAAAGTCAAGCCACAGAAAAACTGATGGCTGAGATAGTATAATCTCATACTGACCCCCTGTGGTTTACTGAAGTATAACATCCACAGTCCTGAGTTCATGGCGATTGTTACTGGGGAACACACAATTTTTAAGATACATATTCGACCATATTATACACATAGGACATGAATAGTACACTATAACTTACAAAGTACTTTTCTAACATCTCAAATTAAGCAAGAAAGGTATTATTAGTCCCACTTTCTAAATAAGTAAACTGAGATCCTGAAAGGTAAGCTCACTTATCTCATTTAACATGTCTAATGTGCAAATGACCCTTTACATTTACACCTACACAAACAGGAAACACACACACACACACACACACACACACACGCACTTGTACTCACGTCCATACCAAGGATTCACAGGTTAATATACCCCTTCTGGCCTTCAAATATGCTGTGGTTAAAGACTTAAGAAATGCATTATATAGCAGAATATCAATTCTCCTTCATTCAACTAAGTATAAATTACATACTGAATGTTGATGATAATTCCACAAAACTGGCTCTTTCATCATTGTTGAAGGCATTAAAAACTGGTATAGCCCTTTAGGAAAGCAATTTGGCAATAACCTCAAGACACAAAAAGTGTTTGTGTCCTTTCCTAGTAATTTCATTTCTGGGAAGTTATCCTATGAAAATAATTCAAAATATGGAAAAAGCTATAGATTCTTTATAACATTCTAGATGTTTGGCATAACATTCTGAGATTTAAAATTTGAGGTTTGGATACTGGTAGTTTTAACAGCCTGTGAGGACCACAGGTTGACCCACAGCATATGTAAAGCTGCTATGTGAGTGAGGAAGTCATGGTACTAACTGGTGAGTGGGCCTGACTGCCAGCACTGGCTTCTCCTCGTGATTGCTACAAGTTCTCACATGCAGGGAGACATTTCTAAAAGGGGGGAGAGGGGCGTCTTTGTTAAAAAATCATTTTTATAAGTAAAAGGTCCTAAAATAGCAAGCCTATTACTTGGCTGGTGATGAAAGTGGAGAGATCTAAGAAAGTACTGGTATTTGTGGGTCTGGGGTTAGTAAATAGCCTTATATCAAATTTCTTTTCAATACCACAGGTCTATTGCAGTGAAAGGTTAGAAATATGATTAAATATTCAACAACAGAGGAATGATAAATTAAACCACAATCTACCTAATCACTCGGTGGCTGAATAAGGGTAAGGAATTGCAAATGATAATTTCTCATTTTACATTTTAAAAATATATTATATGACATTAGTATCACATCCACAAATGGCAAAGTCAAGATGAGTCTAGAAATATAAAAAAAGGATAACACATCATGGTCAAGTGAGATTTATTCTAGGAAAACTGTACTGCATAAATCTTCTTATGTATCACTTTTTGGTATTTACACTACATACAATTCATAAAGACAAAAGTTACATCTGACTACTTGACAGACCTCTAAAATATATGCTATAAACTTTTCAATCAAGTTTATTTTAAATCTTCTTTCTTAAACAGTCAATAGAAACCGTCATTTTAAAATAAGCTCATCTGAAATATCTTCATTCAAGAAGCTCATTCTAAGATCAGAAATAAGCTACAATTAATTATAAGATTTGACTTACAAGATAGAATTCAATTATTTCTTGGACCTCACTTAAAAAACTGTCTTCACACATATCTCTGGGTGGTATGGCTGTACCCCCTCATTGTGAGACTTACTGACAAAAGACACTCAATCCTTGAAAGCAGCTTCTGTGCTTTTTTGTTGAATAATCCTAACAATATAGAGAATTCCTCCTTATATTACATTTTTTTTTTTTGGTCTTTTTTGCTATTTCTTGGGCCGCTCCCGCGGCATATGGAGGTTCCCAGGCTAGGGGTCGAATCGGAGCTGTAGCCACCGGCCTATGCCAGAGCCACAGCAGTGCAGGATCCGAGCCACGTCTGCAACCTACACCACAGCTCACGGCAACGCCGGATCGTTAACCCACTTAGCAAGGGCAGGGACCGAACCCGCAACCTCATGGTTCCTAGTCAGACTCGTTAACCACTGCGCCACAATGGGAACTCCTCCTTATATTACACTGAAGTCTACTTTCCTTCAACTTTTATCCACTGGCAAAAGCTCTGACTTCTGAGTAGTGAGTAAGTGAGATTAAGTCTTCATTTACATACTCATCCTGCAAGTACTTGAAAGTTAACTCTTACATCACTTTTTGGACTTTTCCTCTCCAGATTAAATTAATTGAGTTCTCTCAACCACTGCTCATAATGAGAATACTACTAAATTTCATTTTTTGTTACTACCACTTCCTGCAAAAGCCAAACACTTCAAATAAATGGGTTATAACACAGCACAATGTTCCTATGGAAACACGCAGTGGGGAGTTCCTGTCGTGGTGCACCGGAAACAAATCTGACTAGGAATCATGAGGCTGCAGGTTTGATCCCTGGCCTTGCTCAGTGGGTTGAGGATCAGGCGCTGCCGTGAGCTGTGGTGTAGGTTGCAGACGCGGCTCGGATCTGGCGCTGCTGTGGCTCTGGTGTAGGCCAGCAGCTGCAGTTCCAATTGGACCCCTAGCCTGGGGACCTCCATATGCTGTGTGCGGCCCTAAAAAGACAAAAGACAAAGAAACAAACAAATAAAACACAGTGGACAGGTGTGATCCTATTAAGTCTACTACAAGAGTCAATCAATCCTCAAATATCAAAATATACTAGTTCTTTTTCCTCTCAAATAAAGAAAACCTATGAAAACTGATGTTTTTTACTCTAAGCACAAAAACATACTAGTTGTACGAAACAGAAGTAATTCAATATAAAATACTTAATTTTTTAACAGTAGTGTTATATGTGGTATTATTTCAACTGGAGATGAATTGAGTCTAAAAGTACCTAATCCCTGTCAAAAACTATACCCAGTTTTAAAAGATATACATAGAGGTAAAAAGCAGTAATCTGCAAAAACAATATCATTTGCAAAGGTACAAGGGGATTCGCCCAGGATTGTTAAAAAAGTTACTGAATCCTTCAATGTGGTTATAAATATCACTTACTATGCTATACTTCTTTGACTATTCAAAAATTGCAAAATTGAGATGGAAGACTATGTATTGCATATCTTGTGTTACTGAAACCTCACTAATTAAATTGTAGTAGGATTACTGGAGCGAAGTTCACTTATGAATTACTTATTTTGAAAGGAAGTCTAATGACTTTAGAATACATGGTGCTTGGATTTAAATTTCTATTCAAGATTCTGAGACTACTAGAATCAAATCTAGGAAAGGTCTACTTTCATAAATGAATAATTTTTAGTTTGTAAATTAAAGAATAAGTCAGCAAGACTCTAAAATGCTAGTCCCAAAGTGACTTAAATAATGTATGCAAATAGCATGTTAACTTCCTCACCAAAACATGCCTGGAAAAGGTGATTTTTTTTAAGTTTATGTTTTCAAAGAGTTGATCTTCTTCTTTTATATGTAGTTAGTATCTAATTCTTACCTGGAACCCACTTAATTTCCATTTCCATATCATTTTCTTTGCCTTTCTTCTCTTTTTCTTGAATAACTTGCAAGAGCTGCCTATATTTAGCAATTTGTTCTTCATCATCCTTCTGAGTTCTTTTCGTTTTCCCATCTTCTTCTACATTGACCCCATCATCACCTAACAAAAAAAAAATCAACTTCATTTAATACAGAAACAAGTCACTTCCAACTTTAGTGTTTCATCTCAGTCACTCCAGCACCCTTCTAAAAGATGTCAGATATACTGTAACGATAGAATGTCAAAATCAGATTTCAACTTAATGCTAAATGAATAAAGTGAATGACTTAGCTCTTGTTCATAATGAACATTAGCTGCAATATAAATTAGCAGTGTCACAGTAGTATACTTGGAAATCTGTTTTTATTAAAATTCAAATTCCAAAATAATCCTGTTGTCATGTACCATTCAGTCTTCTCCTCCCTATAAGCAAGACAGGAGGGATGGCAATTTATTTCTCTTTATGTCTCCTACCATCCAACACAGTGGCTTTAAAATGTATGGTCCACAAAAGGAGTCTGAATACTGTTGTAATGCAGCTGACACAGGGATTTAGCTGTTCATGCTGATGACACAGATAAAGGAAGTTGTTTGTAATCCAAAACAAGAATAATGAGTCCTTTGCATTTGACAGTGGGCAAACATGCTTACTCTTAGGATCTCATTAATAAGAATAAAAATGAGTAAATCAGAAGTTTGTGCAATTAACTTTCCCATGTGGAAAATACATTTCCATTTTAATTTTATAAAAATAATTACAATACAAAGGAATAGTATAAAATTCATGGGCAACAAACCCCAAAGAAAACTAATACGTGAAAAGATTGGTCGCTCTGTATTTCCACTGTAATTCTCCAAGTCAAAAACATAAATTAAGAACCTCCGTTTTAATGCGAAACATACAGACTTGCTGAATTAACTAAATGTAGTAAAGGAAAATTTTGAAGCAGCATAAAGAAGACTCCCTCTTCTACGAGTTATGACTAACTGGTCACTAAGTGTCTGACATTAAGCATTTAGCTGTGAAACAACGTTAACAGATTGTCCTTATATCTTCAAAAAGGTGATGTGAAAAAAAAATGGGTAAGTAAATGTTTTTATAGTTTTTTTTCTCTAAACGAATAAAAAATAGCCTAGGACATTCTTTCCATCCTATCACACTTTTACATTTTCACTCACACAGCTGAAATTCATTTTTTTCCTGTTTGTGCTTTGTGCCACAATAATAATGTTGGATGGAATTCTGTCATGTATCCCGTAATTCAATGGATAAAACATCAGGAACACATTAACAAAATGGCAATGTATTTCTTTCTATTAAAAGCTTACTTCTCAAAACATAATTAGAAGCAAGCTCCTTCCAGGTTGAAATTTTAGTGGTAAGTCTCTGATGGCCTACTTTAAATTGATTTTTTCCAGTACTAAAATTTTGCTTTCTGAAGCTCTAAAATGTGGGTTAACTCATGTAAGTCTGCTTTTCCCCAATTCAAGGACAATACTTTGTGAAAGCTGTAGTACTATATATAAGGAGTAGGGAAAAAAAACCAAAACTGTAATAGTAAGAAGCCCTGCTATGATCTCTTATAAACTACAACAGGAACATCAAGTAACTCTAAGGCATTGTATATATCAGAGGTACTAAATTACAGATTAAAGTAAGCTTGCAATCAATTAAAATACTGAAGGAAAAAACTCATGCTTTCAAAAATTTAATTAGCATACTGCAAATAAAAAGCCATTAATCCTTACAGTTTTGGAATTAAAAACATATGATATGAGGTGGTATGATAAGGTTTTACATACATTATCTCATTTTTTTCAACCATGAGCAGGTACTATTATGATCCTCATTTTATGGTGATGGAGAGAAAGGCACAGAGGCTAAGAACACCTAACCTGTATAACTTCACTATGTGGTGAAGTCAGTATTTGAAATTAGCAAAGCCCAAGACCTTAACAAGAATATATCAATAAATTGATCATTATTTTCCCACAATATCTGCTGCCCTAATGTCAACAATGTCATTTTAAAATCTAGTGCAGTACTCCAAAACCAATCAAAAAACCTATTTGAAAAACTTCATCCAATCTTCACAAGAATACATGGAATGCTTTTTTCCCCTTTATCTTAGAGCTGCTAATAAAGAAAAACTATCCAGAATTTTCGGAAAAGTGATAAGTGACCAAGTAGATATATAAATAAAAAGCAGATAAACTGGTATATTTATGGAGGAAAAAACATAAAGCCTATTTGAAAAAGACTCAGCTTTTCTGAATACACTAGAAATAAAATGGCCACTCACCTGTTTGGAATGCCAAAGAAATTAATAAGCAAAAGCAACTGAACCATTCAATATGAAGGCTTTTGTGCCCAACATAACTACCAATGCAAATCATAAACTTTTTTCAAAGACTGTTAAATATCTAAGAAATTATGTAGTTTTATTAATAGATTTCTGAATAAAAAAACATAATAATTAAACAGGATTTTCCATTCCATATGTGAACACAATTCAAGAGTAATATTTTATGAAAAACTTAATTAAGCAAATTTTTTTTTTGTCTTTTTAGGGCCACACCCATGGCACATGAAAGTTCCCAGACTAGGATCAAATCAGAGCTGTAGCCGCTGGCCTATGCCACAGCCAGAGCAATATGGGATATGAGCTGCACCTGCATCATACACTGCAGCTTTCGGCAACGCCAGATCCTTAACCCAATGGGTGAGGCCAGGGATCGAACCTATGTCCTCATGGATTCTAGTTGGGTTCGTTACCACTGAGCCACAACAGGAACTCGAAGCAATATCTTCATTAGTCTAAAAGGAACAACAGTGATAGGCCAATCATAGGGTATTAAGAAAGTTAAGGTCTAACAGTCCCATGAAAATACTAAAGAAGTATTTAGGATCTAATTATACTTTTTTTTATTTTTAATTTTTTTTTCTTTTTAGGGCCACACCCAAGGCATAAGGAGGTTCCCAGGCTAGGGGTCAAATTGGAGTTGTAGCTGCTGGCCCATGCCACAGCCACAGCAACACAGGATCCGAGCCATGTCTGCAACCTACACCATAGTTCAAGGCAACACCAGATCTTTAACCCATTGAGTGAGGCGAGGGATCAAACCCGCAACCTCATGGTTCCTAGTCAGATTTGTGTCTGCTGTGCTATGACGGGAACTCCCTCAAAAATTTTTTTAGATAAAGATATAGACAGCCTGAGAATTTCTGCTTCCATTAGTGGGAAGCTAGGTATACTTCAGACCAATCCTTTTACCGAGGACATCAAGTTGGATGAGATCTTTAAAAAATCTTTTTTAAAGTTTCAAAGGGGTTTAAAAAAAAAAAAGAAAACTTCAAAGAATCAACAAATTAGTGAAGAATTACAAAATCAAAATCTAGAGGAGGGTCATCAGAGAGATAACTCCAGTGTTTAAGAACTAATTTGCCCTAAGAGCATTTACTGACCTAGCAAAGAAACAGCTGTGAAATTCAACTACAGTTCTGGCAGCCTAGCAGGCCAAAAAGACAAAAGTTAAAGAACCAAGTAGTATGCCCACATTTAGCAGGGACCCAGAAGGATATATACTCCAGGGCAAGGGTCACCCAGATGTAAACTAGCTCTTCACTAGCTCCAGAGTGATGTGGTCCAGAATGATTGGAGTAAATAAAAGCTCTCTCATACTCTTACCTCAAATAACAAACAGGCACAAGTTAACCTGGCACACAAACAAGAGAAACAGATTGTAAAGTAAAGGAAATCAGTCCCAAAAGATTTGAAATAAATACTGAAATTATCAGACACACACTATAAAAACAAATTTCCTCTATTTACAGAAATAAAGGGTTGAAAATATCTGCAATGAGTAAAAAACTGTAAAAAACAATGTTGCTGATTTAAAAAATAGTTCACCTGAACTTTTACAAGTCAAAAAAAAATATAACAACAACAACAAAACTCACAAACCTCAATGAATAGTCTATAAGCAGATTCAAAACTGCTAAAAGAGAATTAGTGACCTGGAAGATAGATAAGAAAAAACATTCAGAATGCAGCACAGAAAGACAATTGACAAAATATATAGAAGAGTAGCAACTGACAGAACAGAACCTAACGTATATCTAGTAAGAGTCCCAGGAGAAGGGAGAAGAAATACCTGAAGAGATAATGGCTGAGAACAGTCTAATAGTGATGAAAGATACCATGCCACAAATTCAAGAAACCCAACAAATGCCAAGTACAAAAAAATCTATTCTTAGTTCATAGTATACTGCAGAAAGACAAAAGGAAAAACTTTAAAAGCAATCAAAGAATAAAACCCAGGCAACTTTCAAAAGACTTAAAAAAGTTCTGACAGCTGACTTCTCAAAAACAACGAAGCCAAGAAGTCAGCAGAATATTATTATCAATGTGGTGATGGGGAGGACTATCTACCTAGAATTTTTAACCAGTGAAAATATCTTCACAAATGAAGGCAAAATAAGGACACTTTTAGATCAAACCAAGACTCAAGAGAGTTTGACAGCAGCAGGTACTACCAGAAATCGTCAAGAGTATACTTAAGGCAGAAGGAAAATGATCCTAGAGATAAGTATGAGATTTAGAAAAGAATAAGGAGTACTATTGTGGCTCAGGGTATAATGAACCCAACTAGTGTCCGTGAGGATGTGGGTTTGATCTCTGGCCTTGTTCAGTGGGTTAAGGATCCAATGTTGTTGTGAGCTGTGGCGTAGGTTGCAGACATGGCTCAGATCCTGCATTGCTGTGGCTGTGGCAGAGGCCAGCAACTACAGCTTCAATTTGACCCATAGCCTGGGAACTTCCATATGCTGCAGGTGCAGCCCTTAAAAAAAGAGAGAGAGAGAGAGAAAAGAAGGAGAAAAAAAAGTAGGGAAAATGCGGGAAAATTTAAACAAAGCAGTGATATTAATGTCCTGTGGGACTTGAGTTACAATACACCAGATAGCATGAAGCTGTTTTAAGATTCCTTACATTCTGTAGGAGGGTAAAAATATTAATCAGCATTAAACTTTAATAGGATGCAAGTCAAAATTTGTAGGATAATCACTAAATGAACAGAAAGAGTCTATTTTCTAAATTAATTGAGCAGAAAAATGGAACGTTAAAAAATACTCCAAAGGAAGCTCTTAGTTTAAGAAAAAGGGCATAATGAAGCATTTTATATCTTTCTCTTTCTTCTTTGGCTGCCTTGTGGCATATGGAGTTCCCAGGCCAGGGATCATATCCAACCTATAGATACCATCTACACTGCAGCTGCAGTAATGTCAGATCCTTCACCCACTGTGCCAGGCCAGAGACTGAACCTGCATCCCAGAACTCCAGAGACACTGCCGATTACACTGGGCCACAGTGGGAACTCCGCATTTTACGAGTTTAACTGATTGCATAACTACATGAATCATGACAAGTCTAAAAAGCCAGACTTTTCTTGTGAGGTCAGGGTTTTAAAAAAATGTTTATGGTTAAAGAAATTCAGGCAAAGAAGATACCTTTAGATAAAAAATTTCAATTACCATCTACAGGTATGTATAATACTGTATATGTGAGCACGCTTTACAGACAGTTTAAGGATTAGTTTGGTACTTTCTTTTAAGCTACTATCAAAGACATACTTCTGTTAGCCAGTCTAGATTAGGCATTTAAATGCTTACAAATATACAACACCAAAAGATGAACACATACCCTGTAGCTCCTCTTCTATCTCCTCTTCATCTTCACTAGAAGAAGCTAAGTAGGCTTGAAAATCCATGTCCAAAAGCTCTTCCTTTTTAAATTTCCTGTTGAGTGTTGTAATTCTTTCGTGATCAGTTTCATCCCAAGTGATCTCCACCTTTCACCAATGAATAAGAAAAAAATAAAAAATAAAAATGAAAATGTTGGCAACTCAAACTTTTTGAAGAACAAGTTAAACTTGGATGTTTAACAGTAAACTAATAATGTTAAGATGTGCTAAAACAAATAACATGGTTAGTAAAAAATATTCTACCTGTGGAAAGGGAACCATTTCAATTAACCTGTGCCTTCCTCCTCCTAAATGCAAGGTATCCCATTATTGAGAGTAAAAATTCATCAATATGTGGAATGATTGTGGTGGAAAGAAATAAGAAAATGCACTAGTGAAAAAGTTAACATTATGAATGAATCAAATATTGTTTTTCATCTGGAGCTCTAAGCATTTCAAGAGTTCTACCAACCATCTGAAATTTGCTGAAAAGGGAGTTCCTGTTGTCGCTCAGTGAGTTAAGGACCCAACATTGTCCCTGTGAAGATGCAGTTTCAATTCCTGGACTTGTTCAATGGGTTATGGATCTGGCGTTGCAGCAAGCTGTGGTGTAGATTGCAGATGAGGCTCAAATCTGGTGTTGCTGTGGCTATAGCGTAGGCTGCAGCTGCAGCTCTAATTCGACTCCTAGCCCAGGAACTTTCATATACTATAGGTGCAGCTGCAAAAAATTTGCTGATAAAACTTTCGGTACAATCTCAGTGCAGTCCATTTTCCAAAAGAGATTAAAAGCCACTGATGAGAAAGACATCTATTGGCTGGAAGTACGGTAAACCTCCCACAACACAGAAATTCATCTATAACATGGTCTCATGATTAGCTCCTGTCCTCTATGCAGCCCTCATACTCAGAGTGTGGCTGGAGGAGGTTTTATCTTCATCACAGGATGGGTCGTTCATCCTTGTGTTTTCCCTCAGGCTAATATCCCCCAGATCAGGACAACAAAATGGGCATCAATTAACCAAAAGAACTGATCCTTAAAATGGTTGCCACTGTCACAGAAATTTCAGCTAGTCATATGACTCAGAATTATTCCTATTCTGATAATTAAGACCAAGCTGATGACCACAAAACCACTGTTGGAACTGGGACAGATATGGCTAATACAGCCAGACTGTAGGAACTCCAGACTGGCTGGCTGGACAGGCTTGCTTATTTTTAGTACTGAAAAATGACACAATCTTACATTTTACGTGACTGAATCTCTCAGACTTCATTTATTATATAATGGTGGGTTTTCACTATACTGAGTAACTAATCAAGGTCATACAGTATCCATAGGCTGCAGGTAACAGCTCTCCCTCTGCCACCAGTCTTTTCTCAGAAGAGCACAGTGGTTTGTTACAAGACAGGAAACGAGAAGCCTGTACAGCTCCTACAGAGTCCAGCTGTGGACAGAATGTATAAGGGGTGGATGAGCAGAGAGAAGCTAGATAGCTGAGTAACAAAGTAATTCAATAAACATCTTTTGCTGTTCGTTATTAAGCATTAATGTGACATCTAGTAGTCCTGAATTATTCTACTTTACTTATTTTTACAACTTTGGATCATATCTGCAGAAAAAATGTTTTAAATTTTCAGTTTTTTTTTCTTTTTTTTAAAATTTCTTAAGTTTTATTAAAGTATAGTTGACTTATGGAGTTCCTGTCATGGCTCAGCAGAAATGAACCCAACTAGGAACCATGAGATTGCGGGTTTGATCCCTGGCTTTGCTCAGTCGGTTGAGGATCCGGCATTGCCACAAGCTGTGGTATATAGGTTGCAGATGTGGCTCGGATCTGGCGTTGCTGTGACTCTGGCATAGGCCAGCAGCTACAGCTCTGGTTAGACCCCTAGCCTGGGAACCTCCACATGCCGTGGACGCAGCTCTAAAGAGACAAAAAAAAAAAAAGTATAGCTGACTTACAACGTTGTGATAATTTCTGCTGTACAACAAAGTGATTCAGTTATACTATATACACACATCCATTCTTTTTCAGATTCTTTTCCTGTATAGATTATCACAGAATATTGGGTAGAGTTCCCGGTGCTATGCAGCAGTTCCCCGTTGGCCAATGATTCCATATACCAGTGTGCATATGCCTGGTTTTGGTTTTAAATGTGATTTGAAGTAATCTGTTACCTCCTTCCCCCTACTCCCTAGGATAATAATAAATGACATACTACTTATTAAAGGCATAATAAAAATCTGAAATTAGGTTCAAATGGATGTTGTAGATAAAATGCAAATATACTTGCATCTCATTTCTACTTGTACTTATTCATTAAAATTGAGTACTTTCCATTTCTAAAGGTGCAAGAATACTTTCCATTTCTAAAGATGCTATAAATAAATAATGAAGCTTTTCCTTAAAGCAATGAAGTTAGCTATACATTTTCAAAAGTTAAGAAATACCGTTGATGTTCCCATTGCAGCAGAAGTGAAATATTTTGGTTTATATGCTGTTAAATCCACTTCTGAGGCTACATCCTTGGGCTCATCATCAAAAGTAATATCATCTGGTATAAACCTAAGAAACAAAAAAACAAATTTATTTAACCATATGCTGCTGTGATAAACAACCAGAGTTTAGATTCTCTAATTAGGTGTAGTATATACATAAATACTATGTAAGAGATTCTACAGAACACACATGTAGATGTTAGAAATAACCTTGGCATAAAGTTTTTGAAAATCATAAGCTATAAATCTGTAAGTCTCCTAAATTTGAGTAAACTCTGTGTAGGGATAAACCCTGCATTAGGAGTTAGTTATTATGAAATCAGGTGTAAACACACATGGGTCCCTCATGTTTCAAAAAGATCCAGATTCCTGACAGCACAGTCACTAGCGTCTTATATATTCTGAAGAGCAAACAGAATTATTAACGAGTAAGTGTTCTGAGTATAAAGCATCATACAAGTGAGGTGTCACTGAAAATAAGGAAAAGCTCAAGGATGATACCGCAAGACTAAAAAAAAAAAACCTCAACAATATTAATCTTATAGTTTTTTTCACAAACAAATAGCTGTCAAATGTAAATTAGCCATTGTAACTGTCTGACAATTCTTAGGCATTAGGCTAAAGGATGGGAAGAAAAAAGCAAAGAGAAATGATCCATGGTTACTAAATTTAAGCATAAATTATATTGGAGATTTTATTTCCACAGACAAAAAAAACATGTGCTGTATATTCCATCAAAACTGACTTTTGAGTGGAGAAATGAATAATTAAGGTTTCTTAGATATATATAATATCCTTCTTCAGATATACTTCTACACACTTAGAAGAAAAATAAATATCTGAAGTGAATATTTTAAATGTCATCAATATGCATCCTTTTATATTTCAAGACAGATAAAAGAAAGGTTCCCTAGATAAAAGGATGGCAGCGGAAACTCAATTTTCTTTTCCCAAGTTATGCACGACAAAATAAAAAGGGAATGTAAGTTTTTCCCACAGTTGCTGATCTTATTTTCTAGATAGTGCCAGAGCTTATTCTAACAATGTATGAAAATGTCCCCCAAAGGAAACAGAACAAATTGATCCTGAAAAGAACATGTGAACATGAATTTCTGATACCCAAAGAGTGTGACTTTTTAACAACTGTTTGGTAACTACCATCTAAACACTCAAAATGAGAATCTCCTATTAAAATTGTTAACAGAAAGGAGAAGGAAATGGCTTGTTTGATAAGATATGCCCTTCTTGCTATATAAGCATGCTAAATACCTTACCCCAAATTACTAATTCAAGAAACTGCATTTGTATTTTTCTATGAGTCAGAATGCTTTTGAAGTATGAAAGCCAAAGAGACTGGGAATTGATGCTTTTTTTTTTTTCCCCTAAAATATTTCATTTTGAGAACAAAGCCTCTAACAAACCTGGATACAAAGAAGTGATTTCTATCGAAAGTGGTACAGTAGAATGGTTTACTGGGTTCAAAGAATGAGGCTAATAACAAAATGGTACAGTAGTTCAGCCTCCCTGTTTCCTTAGAACAGACATTCACAACCACTTGAGGTTTTTCAGCTCAGGTCACTAAGCATGAGCACATGGAGAAATAATGCCCAAGTCTGAATGCAACACCATCCATTCACTGAGCAGCATTGACCAAGAGACCTTTCTGTGATGATGGCAGTGTTCTGCATCTGTTCTGTCCAAAGTGTGGCCATTAAGTATTTGAAATGTCTAGTGTGACTAAGCAAAGAAGTTTTAAATTTTTAAAATTTTTAATGAAATAAATATAAATAAGCCAGCTACGACTGCTGACTACTGTATTAGGTGGCAGAGATCAAGAGACAGCAAGTTCCTCTGCCCCACCTCAATGCTTGTTAAAAAGGTGTTTCACTTGGTTCCAAGATATAAAGAGAGGTACAAAGAAATATCACTAAATAAAAATCATCATCCTAAAAATATAGCTGACATATTTGAAAGGACATTGGGTGATAACTCATACCTAATATGTCAGCATTTTCTCATTCTAGTTTTCTTTCTTATGAGTGAAGTTCTACAGGAGAGAGTTCACTCAAAAGTCAAAAAAATCCTCTTTTAGAATATGAAAACACAGAGAGCACTACTAGTTCTGACATGTCAGTTCTTAAAATCACATTGTGCTGCAAGATTAAATTGGTAAGACACACATGAGTTTACCTTAGATCTATGAAGGAACAGCTACTTTCAAATTCCAGGCCATCACAATCCTCATAAATTTTAGCAGCTGTTTCAGGAGAGTCACAGTCAACTACTGCATAATAGTACTTCAGTCGCTTGAACTGATAATCTCTCAGTTTTTCTCTAGAGGTCCTAAAAGAGGAAAAACTCATTAGGCTTACTTAAACAAGAACACAATACCTAGCTCCCTTTAAAAAATAAATCTAATTGTTTCAAGAAAAATATATTACAAGCTGGCATTCACTCCAACTGATCCTTTACGACTTTGCCTTCATTAACACTGAATACTTAATTTCAATGAATAATTTTGACAAGGTACAGGCTAGGGATTTTGATTGGAATTTGGTATTTAGAAAAGGAAAGCAGGAATTGTACATGTTTCCCTGTGATTTTAATTCTTAGAGCAGCTATTACTTTGCTTCATTATCGCATATATCCTCAAGCAAAACCACTGCAGAGGATCACTCTATTATAAAATATGCTAGGAAAGCATTAACTTTTACTATAAAGAATTTCCTGATTTTGTAAAACTTTATTCTAGATTTGTGTCTTGTCAGTCTAAATGGTTACAAGGTCAATTTACTAAAATAAGACATATCCTTTGGGGGTTTTAATTTGCTCTCCTTTGCCACCAGTTTTTTAACCACCATTTTTAAGCGCACGTATAGCTCCACCTAGTGGATTTAAAATTTTTTTCTATACTACACATTATAAAGAACTTTTACCATTCATCTATTTTTCTATCTAATCCTTTTTGGGTTTTTTTTTCATTTTCTTTTTAAATTTTAAGTAGGATTGATTTACAATGTGTGCCAATTTCTGCTATACAGCATTTACCCTTAAATAAAAGTATACAATATGAACGTAAATACCTTTTTTTGTCTTTTGTTTTAGGGCCGCACTCTCGGCATATGGAGGTTCCCAGGCTAGGGGTCTAATTGGAGCTGTTGCTGCCGGCCTACACCAGAGCACAGTAACGCCAGATCTGAACCATATCTGCGACCTACACCACAGCTCATGGCAACATCGGATCCTTAACCCACTGAACCTGCAACCTCATGGTTCCTAATCAGATTTGTTTCTGCTGCGCCATTATGGGAACTCCTGAAGATAAATAGTTTTACCCACTTATGTAGAAAGCAACATCTCAGGAAAAAAGAAAAACCTACTAATTCAGGGCAATGACGCTGAGAACTCTGAATCAGTTTAATTATAACTGTTTTTCAAGCTATAATAATTATTTTCATGAATACAGAAATATAAATACAGAGAAAATGTTGATGGGAGTTCCTGTAGTGGCTCAGTGGTTAAAGAATCTGACTGGCATTCATGAGGATACAGGTTTGAACCCTGGCCTTGCTCAGTGGTTTAGGGATCCAGGATTGCTGTGAGCTGTGGTACAGGTCACAGATGTGGCTCGGATCCTGCATTGCTGTGGCTGTGGTGTAGGCTGGTAGTTACAGCTGCGATTCAACCCCTAGCCTGGGAACCTCCATGTGCCATGGGTACGGCCATAAAAAAGATAAGAAAAAAAAAAGAAAATGTTGATGGACTAGCATGCCACCTCCCACAGACTTTATTTAACCTGCTATTTCAACCATGAATGGCACAAGTGTAAACTTTAGTCCCAACTATTAAAGTGACCAAAATTCTTAATTAGTGACATGAACTTATAGGAGGTTTAGTTTTATTTTCTAGAGTGATTTGTTACCAGTCCTTTTCAGGGGCATCTTCAGGAATGCTTAATAACTCCACTGGTCCTTGAACTTGCTCTTCCTGCATCCTCTGCTTTCCAAACTCTGAAGGATATATCTAAACACAAAAAATAAGATCAATGTAATTTATACTTCCCTTTTCTTATAATATCCAGACCTGACAAGGTCAGGAACTCTAAGAGTTACAACTGGACCCAATGAAAACAGCAAGAATGACTCACTTTCAAAGTCACTATAGGAGGCTAAAGCATCCTGAGGAGCAGTCTTTGCTGCTTTGGTTGGTGAACAACAGATGTGGGGCTTAAGGACAAAACGAGAGTATCTCCTCCATATGTTCTGAGTTCCAACAGAAAAATTAAGAAAAGTAAAACAAGATTCTAAGCTCATGGAATGCAATGTAAACACACACATGAAAAATGACTGGATTATATAATTTAAATGAAATATATGAAAATGATTAAAGAAATATATAAAACATAAGTAATGAAGAAAAACAATTCTGTAATCCCCAACTTATCCTTAAGTCATACCATTTATCCAATGCTTGCTTATTATTATTATTATTTTTTTTTTTTTGCTTTTTAGAGCTACACCCATGGCATATGGAAGTTCCCAGGCTAGGGGTCAAATCAGAGCTACTGCTGCTGGCCTCTGCCACAGCCATAGCAATGCAGGATCCAAGCTGCGTCTGCAACCTACACCACAGCTCACGGCAATGCCGGATCCTTAACCCACTGAATGAGGCCAGGGATCAAACCCACAACCTCATGGTTCCTAGTAGGATTCATTTCCAATGCTCTAGGACAGGAACTCCCTCCAATGCTTTCTTTTAAATAAATTCTTTAAAAAGAAAAGCACTAAAGATAGCAGTTCTCATTGTAGCTCAGTGGGTTAGGAACCTAACACAGTGTCTGTGAGGATGCAGGTTTGATCCCTGGCCTCGCTCAGTGGGTTAAGGATCCAGTGTTGCCATGAATTGCAGTGTAGGCTCAGATTCAGCATTTCCATGGTTGTGGCACAGGCCTGCAGCTGCAGCTCCAATCTGACCCTTAGCCCAGGAACTTCCACAGGTGCAGCCGTAAATAAAAAGAACTGAAGACAATCTTACCACATAGATTAGATATAGTCTTGGTATAAAAATGATTCACGCTCACCTGAATTTGGTATTTTTCTTCTTGGCTACTTTTGAGAGTCAAGAAATATAATTGTATTAATTTGCATTGTTTTGATATTACTGGGCTTAATATTCATTAACTAATGTACGCTTTTTTGAGTTGTGTGAAATCTGTAGTTTATCAACTAGAGGATTGAAGCTTTTCTTACTAATCTAAGTGGCATATAACAGGTTTCAATGGAGAAGTTTTTATTTATTTATTTATTTATATTACTCAATGAATTTACTACATTTACAGTTGTACAATGATCATTACAATCCAATTTTATAGGCTTTCCATCCCACAACCTGGAGAAGTTTTTAGTATACGTGTAGTCACATCTGTTCATTCTATGTGTTTTTTTTTTCTTCTTTTTAAGTTTAGAAATTCTTACTATTCATCTCCTGCAACAAAAAATTTAACAAAAACACTATTTATTCTGCCTGTGGTTTGATTTTTAATTTTTTTCTTTACTTCATCTGGAGTTTATTTGGGGCTATTTGAGGATCTGAACTGAGTTCTTTATACAAAGACTTGTCCATTTGTTCCAATACCATGTGTTTAAGAAATTAGTTTTGATCTAAATTATCATATAAACTCTTTCATTTACCTAGTCCAGTCTATCAAGTTGTCCTGATACTTTTATCTACCAAAACCTGTTAATTCTTGCAGCATTATAAGATGTTTAGATATTGTAATTGGTAGTAGTGTAAATCCTTTTATATGTGTATGATTTCTCAAAAATTTATACAGCATTCTCATTTGTTTATTCTTTTAGAATAAACTGGTATCCTTTTTCTTAACTTTCATTTGAACTGAGATTTATTTACTTATTTATTTATTAGTTTTATTTGGCTGTGTCCAAAGCATGTGGAAGTTTCTGGGCCAGAGATCAAACCTGTGCAACAGCAGTAACCTAAACCACAGTGGAGGCAACACTGGATCTTTAACCTGCTGCACCACAGGAAAACTGAACTGAGATTTTGAATGAAAGTACACTAAAACTACAGAATTGACACCTTAAATATTTAAACAGAACAATAATAATTTCGAGCTGTTTCTGGTACTGTACTAAACAATTAGTGTGATCTCTGTTTCATTTCATGTTTACCACTACTTTAAGAAATAGTTTATACCTGCTTAGAGAAGAAAACACATTTGAGACATTTACTAAAAAAAATGCACAAGATCAGAGAGGATGTATCAGAAACAAGGTTTGAATACAGGTCTGTCATTATGCAATGCCTAGCTTTTCTTTTTGCTTTCTTTTTCAGGGGGAGGGGGCACCCACAGGCCAGGGATCAGATCCGAACTGCAGTTTTGACCTACACCACAGCACCTGCAGCAACACTGGATCCTTTAACCCACTGTGCTGGGCTGGTGATTGAACCTGTGTCCCAGTACTCCAGAGATGCTGCTGATCCTGTTGTGCCACAGCAGGAACTCCAAAGCCTAGATTCTTAATCACTATGTTGTCTCTCAAGAAATATGATATTTCAAAATTTAAGTTTTTCAAGTATTACTTATCAAGCGTTATAGTTTACTTCACATAGGTCATGTATTTAAGGTAATTTTCAGCACTTTTACATGCTGCTGCTAGTAAAAACTGAATATGATCTGAGCCACATCTGTGATTATGCCATAGCTTGCAGCAACACCAGATCATTAACCCACTGAGTGAGGCCAGGGATCAAACCCACATTCTCATGGATACTAGTTAGGTTCTTAACCTGCTGAGTGACAACGGGAATTCCTCTTTTGGTTTTTAAATTATACACAATCATGTAATTGATCAATAATTTTATCTCTTCCTAACTTTTATACATATTACATCAGTTTGTGCCTAACTGTACTGGACAACTTCAAGATTATTTCCCAAAAACTATGACTTAAAAATGAGATTTAACTTAAAATGCTTAGAAATAGTTACTTCAAAATGAAATCAATTCTCACCTTTACAGAAAATACAACACCTCCTTTTGGTTTAAATGAATTAAACAAAGCCAGCAAATCTTTTGCCTTCAATCTATCCCAGTCCATGTTGCAAACTGCTAATCGACGTGTAATCTAAAAAATGAGAAAAATTAAGTATTACATAAACTGTATCATTTCCAATGCTTGTAAAATTAAGACACTAAAAATGTAATGCCTTCTCTTCTCTCCCCCAAATCCTGAAATCATTAATATAGTATTTATCTAATTGGTTTCAGTAACTGCCAACAGAAAAGTACTTTCTCTTACTTGGTTCTTAGTTTTTGAATTAGAACACGATGACGAGCTGATTCTTTAACTGTCAGGTTTGTTAAGCTAAGCTATTCTGCCACCCACTGTGTGAGTAGGAAAGCTGAGTATATTACTCTACAGCATTTCTAATAGGTGCAGCAGGAATTGAAATATAACTTCCAGCTAAAACAAGCATTTTGTAAAAATTTCATGTGACTTTTATTTATATAGAAGTTCACCCCTACCTGCTTGGATAGACATCTAATATGTATAGGTACATTCTATACAGAATCATCAAGAATACTATTTACCAATAAAGCTTTCCTTATTAATTTAATGACATCAATCCTACGATTCACTACAGCTACTTGTACTGTACTCTTGGCAAATAATCTTATTGATTCAAAAGGTCACCTCATCAGCCCGGGGAGCATCTTTATCTAATTCTCTCCAAGCATGTTCAAAACCAGATTCCTCTGGAAGTAAATCTGCCATATCTTCTTCATCTTCGGAACTAGTTTCTATATTTCCTTTGCCTCTTGCAAGATCAGGGCCACTGTCACTCTCATCCTCCTCCTCACTATCCTCATCTTCATCCTCCTCCTCTTCATTTTCGTTTCCATCATCGTCATCATCATCACCATCAACATCAGCTCCACCAATGCCTGTACTTTCATCTTCAGATTCTTCATCACCTATTTCACTAGCACTTTCTAAATCTTCCTCCAGAGCATCTTGATCAAACACTTCACCATCTGTTGAGTTTTCAGGACCATCGCTGTCTCTTGCCATTATGCATGGAACCACTGCAAAAAGGTCAAAGGAGGGAGAAATTACAAAAATGTAAACACTGAATTACATAGAATCGAAGTTATTCTGACTCCAACATCAGTAAAAATGTAATACCTATGAAACAGGCTAAAGGAAAATATAAATTCAGCAAAATTCATACCTAGCCAAGTTATTTAAGGACATCTTAATATATACTCAGTTCACACAAATAAATTCATACACTTGTTCAATATTTATGTAGTGTATGCTCTGTGCTAGGTACCCAATACTACTACTATTGGCAAAAGAGAAGCTATCAATGTCCTTGATAAGCTTCCAGTCAAGTGAAGAGGACAGATGGAAACTGATCAAATAAAGTCAAATCAATACACATAAAAAAATGAAATTATAACTAGGATAAGTGCCAAGAAGGAATGTTATGAGATGCTATGACAGCAAAAAATAGAGGTCTATAGAGTGATAAATGAGTTGCCACTTGAAGAATGAAAAGAAATGAAGTAGTCAGGGTTAGACTAATAAATGAGGGAAATGTTCCAAATAGCAAGAAAAGCCTACGTAAAGATTCATTAACAGAAAAAAGCTGGCAAGCATATCTGGATTACACATAGCCAGTAGTCAAGTAGAAATTGAAACTGAAGAACTAGGTAGGTTTTACACTATCCACAAATCATGTAGAAGGTTTGGATTTTGTCATAAAAGCAGTGAAAAGACATTGCTGTTTTCAGAAGGAGGGATACCATCAAATTTACATATTGAAATTTCCTTGACTATGCTGTGGAAAACTTAACTGGAGGGAGTCGAGACAATGTGAAGAGAGAATTAAAAGGGAAGTACAGTACTCCTGGCAAGAAATGAAGGTAGCACTAAGTTGGTAGCACTAAGCGATAGAGTGAGTCACTTTTGACTTTCAAAGTCAGAAGGTAAAACCAACAATAATCAGTGATGGGGCTTGATATGGGGCATTAGGAATTTTGGATGTGTCAGAAATGAATCCTAAGCTTCTTGGCTTGTAGAGTGAGCTAGCCAGCTAGATGGACAGAGAGAAAAACCAAACAAGTTCGTTTGGTGGAAGAAGATCATTAACTCAGTTTTGGATGTGCTGAATTTGAAGTGTCACTGAGTCATCTAAGAAGAGACATAAAGAAAGCCTTTTTGGCTGTGTGAGTCCACAGCTCAGAGAAGTCTGGGCTGGAGATAAAATGTACCACTCATTCATGTGCAGTATAACAGAAATCGTGATGTGGATGAGATCACCTATGAAGAGAGTGAAATAACAGTTATAAATTTTCTACTAAATGTTGAACTTTGCAACTGACTGATGGTTAGCAATATAAAAGAGTGAAGGATTGTTTTCACTTAAATTGGATTTTTTATTTTACCCCTCACAACTCTGAAGGGACTCATTTCCTATTTCTAAAAAATCACATGCTTCTATTTACTGTGTGTCTGTGTATGTGCAGATACAGCTTCTCTTAAATATATATATATTTCAAGGCTCCCTGCAGCATATGAAAGCTCCTGGACCAAGGATCAAACCTATGCCACGGCATCAGTTCAAGCTGCTGCAGTGACAACGCCAGATCTTTAACCCACTGCACCACAAGGGAACTCCATTTTTTTGGCTTGTTTGTTTTTCATTTTTAAGATGGAGCTTTTGTTTCTGCTGATTCAAAGGCTTTAAGCTTGGAGAATTAAAAACAAATCTAAAAGTTTAAGAAATGGAACGAAACTGGAACTTAGTTTTTCTTTTGGTCCTAAAGTCTTATAATAGTTATTCACTGACCAAATATTGAGTACTACATACAAAGAACTGAGCTGGGGGCAATGAAAAGGGAGGTGATTTGGAACATGACCCCATGTTCTTCACGACCTCATAGACAAAAAAGAAACCGTTTACTGATTTATGCAACCATGTTCTAAAGCACCAGGGAGGGAAACATTTCAACTTGCCTACAGGGAGGTATTTATAAAAAGAAGGCTTCACAAAGATGCCATCTGACCTGAGACTAAATGAAAAGGAGTTTTGTTAAGAGGAAAAGTAGGAAATGGATCTTTATTTTAATATCACAAGGGACTGTGGAGTAATAAAAGATAACTAAACAGTAGATGTGAAAAAGCCAAAAAAAAAAAAGAAAAGCATTATTATAAGTTCTATACATGGGATCAGAAAAAATATCACAATACTGAAAGAAAGTTACAATCAGATAAGCATCAGAATTCACTTTTAAGCAACATGCTTAAAATAACACCTTGGGGACCTACCACTGCAATATTTCTCCTGCATCAGTAATTATCATATAATTTTCATGATTTTTGCATATCACTATTTTTCACTAAGCTGATTTAAAATTTTTTAAAATATTTTTTAAATTAAAAATATTAGCTTTGTTCTAACAATATCCCTGAAGACAAAGATGTGATATGGTGAGTACACTTTTTTTCCTAAGATGTTGAAATACAGAACTTTAATATAAAAAAAAGCTTGAGTATCACCTGACATATGACATCTTTTCACATATGACAATGGTACACATATCATATTTTGGGTTGTATAATAAATTGATACATGGGAGGCCTAAAGAGACCTAGTATTTTATTCAGAATACTTATTCACTAAGCATTTGCTCAGAGCTCACCTTGTACAAAGTCTTATTCTAAACAGTGTGGGAATACAAAAAATAAGTAACTGCCTCTATTCCTAGATGGTACTGCTCTAGTAGTGATTGTAAACACTACTATTCACCTACTTTTTAAATCATTTTTATTTTTTTCATTATAGTTGATTTACAATATTCACCTACTTTTAAAAAATGCTTTATCTTTTCCCTCCGATTATAAAAATAATGAATGCTTATTGAGAAAGAATTAGGAAAATATGGGTTAATGAAGAAAATAAAGATCACTAGGAATTTTTCATTCAGATACAACTGGGTGGTTATTTCAGTACATAACTCCCGAAATTTGTTTTCTATGATATGCCTACAAATTTATTTGTAAGTAGCTGGTTGTACCATTTATTCTATTTTCTAACCTACTTTTAAAACTTCATATGTCACAGACATGTTTGAATATGTTATAACATAATCCCCTAATGATTTGTTACCATTTTTTTAAATTTCAGAAATTATGGTACAATGCATATTCTTTGCACACATGTCCAATTTTTTACTTAAAATAAACTACTGGGTGTGCAAGCGCTGGGCATCAACACTTTAAAATGGCATGTAAGGAAGTTCCCTTCGTGGCTCATTGGTTAACGAACCTGACTAGGATCCATGAGGATGCGGGTTTCATCCCTGGCTTCGCTCTGTGGGTTAAGGATCCGGTGTTGCCATGAGCTGTGATGTAGGTTACAGACTCAACTTGGATCCTGTGTTGCTGTGGTTATAGCATAGGCCAGCAACTGTAGCTCTGATTCTACCCCTAGCCTGGGAACTTCCATATGCTGTGGGTACAGCTCTAATAAGCAAAATAAATAAACAAATAAATAAATAAATAAAATGGCATGTAATATCAAACTGCAACATCTCACATCACTTTTACCTTATAGCACTTAAAAAGTCCCTGTATGTAGTAGTTGCTGGAATGATAACTCATGAATGAACAAAAGACGGTTCTACGTTCAGTCACTTAATCTCTACTTACAGATAATGCTTCTTCTAGACTACAGAACCAATATAAATTACAGCAAGCAACATGGTAGGGTAGAAAAATTCAAAGACTTGAGTTACAGGTCCAGCCCTGTGTATCCTCATGTAAATCACTTTAACCTTGTTTTCTAATTAATATATCCTGATTTCTCATGGTTATTGAGAAAATAAAATTTTAAAAGATATGTCAAAAGATTCTGTAAAATCAGTCCAAAGGATTTTATGGATATGCTATATTAATTCAGTGCCCTAAATCTAGTGAAATTTAAAGGATGCTACATAAACTTAGCTCACAAACTTAGCATCAAATGGACCTTGCTGCTGTTCCTATTCTGATCTTATTATACACTTTCAGTAACCATACTCTTATCCCTTTCTCCCTATAAGTCAGTTTGTTGCCTGGTTCCATCATAAATGGAATGGGATCTCACTCCTGATTCCCCAAGTCCCTGCCACTTAGAATTCTGTACATTGCCTGATACTTCCTACCTTCCTGATGTGAAGGCCTTCCCTGATGCTGACCCTCCTTAGGTCCTGTAATCACAACCAGCCTTGGTCTGGCTCATCTAAACACCAACTTTCAGTAACACCAACACTCAAAATTTCCTGCTGGCAGAGGTGACATTAACTCTGGGGAGAGGGGGGTGCATCAGTGGCATGTGGAATTTCTCAGGCCAGGGACTGAATCATAGGCAGTGACCCAAGCCCTTGCAGTGACAATTTTGGCTCCTTAACCCACGGTGCCACAGAGAACTCCCTACAAAATTTTAATAAGCTTAGAAAACTTGTAAACACAAACTAGAATCAGATGTTTCTGACTTAATTTCAAACAACCATTTCTAGCTTTATTATTTACCACCCTCTTCAGAGACTTTATTACCTAATCAAATGGGAGCACTGACCTCCTCTGAAAGCCCAACCCTATCCTTGCTCAAAAACCTCTTTCCACACAGAATACCTTGGATTCCCAAATTTAAGTCTTTCAAACTCCAATCAAAATAGCACTTCACTTGGAGTTCCCTTCGTGGCTCAGCAATTGACGAAACCCAACTAGGATCCATGAGAATGTGGGTTCGATACCTGGCCTCGATCATTGGGTTAAGGATCCAGTATTGCTGTGAGCTTTGGTCGCAGACATGGGTTGGATCTCGAGTTGCTATGGCTGTGGCAAAGGCTGGCTGCTGAAACTCCAAGTGGACCCCTTGCCTGGGAACTTCCATATGCCATGGGTGTGGCCCTCAAAAAGCAAAAAAGAAAAAAAAAACAAAATAGTACTTCACCTATGAATTTTATTGATTACTGTATTTTGAGTGACCTCTTCCTCCAAATTCTCTGAGCCCTATTCTTCTATGGCAGTTAAAATTATTCTATTTTGTATTATGGTTCTGATTAATTTCTTACACTTTCCATCTGCATCGTCCAGTAAGGTAGCCAGCAGCCACATGTGGTACTTGAGCACTTGAGATATGGTTTGTTCAACTTGAGACTGGTATGAAAATAGAATGTAAAATTTCCCATTGTTTTTTTATTACATAGTGAAATAATTTTTGACATATTAAATAAAATACATTAATAAAATTAATTTCACCTGTATTTTTTTCTTTTTTTCTTTCTAGAGCCTCACCTGAGGCATATAGAAGTTCCCAGGCTAGGGGCCAAATAGGAGCTGTAACTATTGGCCTACGCCACTGCCACAGCAACGTGGGATCCAAGCCACATCTGTGACCTACACCACGGCTTACCGCATTGCCAGATCCTTAGCCCACTGAGCAAGGCCAGAAATGAAACCTGCATCCTCATGGATCCCAGTTGGGATCGTTAACTGCTGAGCCATGAAGGGAACTCACTCACCTGTTTCTTTTTACTTCTTCATGTGTCCACCAGAAAATTCAAAATTGTATATTTCTACTGGATTGTGCTGCTTTAGACCATTACTATTGCACAGGGTTTAGCAGGCTATTATTTGCAAAAGGTGACCTACCTTTTCAAGGGCTGAAATTAAGGCCAAACTCCAATCACCAAGCCATATACCCTGCAGGAACACTGGGTCTGCCCAGGGGAACAGAACCTGTGCCTCCCTCAAAGGTGCTATCCTCACCAAACTATGAGCTCTGGAAGCTCTGTGTGTCCAGAGAGCATATGTTTTTTTCTAATTTGCACAGGCATCATATAAACTAGCAGTAGCCCTGATATAAGAGGAATCATGTCTTAATGTTCTATCTACCACATATTAGTTACTAAAAGTAGTTGAATAAATGAAGGAATGAATGAGCACCCAACTCTGTTTATCGTCTTCAGACACAAACTCTGCTTATCCTGTGATGAGACCATGTAACACTTTATCTGGCTAGAGAATAGTTGCCACTAGTTCCCACCACGAATCAAAATCACTGTTTAGCTTCAGACTCAAATTTTGATCTCTCTTCTAGTCATTATGGCACCAAATACAAAATTAATTATCATATGGTGTTTTTCCTTTCATAGCTTTATACTTCCAAAAAAGCATTTGGTCACTCCAATGATACTATGAAAATACTTATTACGTATATTTCTTTTTAAAAAAAGACCAGTATAAAAATAAGTACTGTAATACCAAAGAATCCTTAGTTCTTTACAACCAACCTGATTGCATTTCTCTTTTTGTCTCAGAATACTTGACTTTGGGAGATGGAACAATTTCTGCGGTGCCAGAGCCGACTGTCCTTAGTTGTCCTTTGGTAAATGAGTCTGTGCTATGTTGAACAATGTTTTTTTCCCCTTTTGTACTTTTTTGTGTAAATTTTTTGCTATTTTTCTTGGGGCTTATTGAATCCATCTTGTTAGATTTGCATGGTGTTTTCTTTTCCTGAATTCTCTCAGCGTTATCTAAATCATTCTTATTTCCAAAATCCTTTTGATTAATTTTCTTGGTTTCTTTTTTTTTCTCAACAAAGTTTTTTGTTTCTACTTCACTTTTAGTCTGGTTTTTCTTCTTCTTTATTTTCTTTTGACTCAATACTTTATTATTTTCATCAGAGAGATCTGAATCAGAATCTGAAAGTTCATAAAAACGTTTCAAGTCCTCTGTAGTGCTGTGGTTGATGGGGCGTCCTCTTTTATCCACAGCATAATTCAACTTGAACTTTTTGTCATGAAACATTGCTCGAAATCTCTTGTCAATTTTGACTTTTCGTTCCTTTTCTGGCATTTCCCAAAATCTTGGGTCCTTTGTAACCCGCCTAAACCGCTGGTCATTCATTATTTCTTGTTTGGATGCCATTTTTAAATAGCTGACTGGGCAAATACTTGAAGAAACCAAATACTAAAAAAAAAAAAAAAAGAAAAAAAAGAAAAAAAATAGTAATGGTTAGTAATAGAATTAAATGAGAAGCTTTGGGAAAAATCAATTCACAATACTATATTCTAGGTTAAATGTAAATCATTCATTTCCCAAACTTATCCTGAGTTACAGGCAGAAAAAAGCCCTATCAATATCTTCTTTTGAACAGAGATCATTTGGAGAAATAAACTTCAGGCAAAACCAAGCAGAAGTCCAGGGCTTTATGGAAAGGGGTAAATGATTACTAGACAAATGCATTTACTTAGATTCCCATATTTCTATTTGTATACCTGTATGTGTTACAAGCAAAAAGATAAGGTAATTAAAATATTCCCAATTCTCAGTTGTTCTCATTTGTTTCTTCATACTGTGGTCCGTTCCCTCTATTAATTTTTACCTCATTCTACTCAGAACGGTCTTTACTTCTAAAGGCTGGTCTCCTAACTAAACAGACCAAAAATCAATTCAGGTTTAGCTCACAAAACTCCCTCTTTATATACGATCACCCTTCATGAATGAGGTAAAGCCTCTCTCTAGCTAGTTAAATACAAGATAGTAGTGTTTTGTTTTAAAAGCAAGGCATGATTATAAAACTGTAATCTTCTCCCCCCCTTAAATTTGAAAACAACTTATTACACAATAAGGGAAATAAGAGATTTCAGTGATGCTCTTATACACTTTAACATTTAACCCTCCGAGCAGTCTCACGGGGTAGGTACCATTTCATTCAAATGCTAGAGGTAATGCAAGCACTTGATCATCGGTCCAGGGTTCGAAGAGAGGAAGGCGACCTGACCTCACTTTCGACGTCCGCTCTCATCTCCATGACTACCATTCCCTTCCACCCACCCCTCTAACGCGGGTAACACCAGAGTGACCTCGAAACTAGGCTCTCTGTCCCAACTCCGATACCTCAGGGAGGAGGTTTTGGGCTAAAGTCCCTCAACAGGACTCGGAGAAGCAAGAAAATCTCGAAGAATAAAGTCGGTAAGGCAAGGGGCAAGGGCACGGGCCTCATGAATCCGAAAGAGATCCTATTAGAGACTGGTTCTCTCCCCTCTACAGCCTTTTTTTGGGAACCCGACCCCACTCACCTCCTCCGAACCCTCTCCGGGACTCACACGGATCTCACACCCATAATGCTCCGCGTGACGCGCCGCCGTAATGGCACGCGAACTGGGCCAAACTACTTCCGTTTTCTCTCCGCGTAGCTCTCCAAAGTCTTTGCCTTAGCCTCAGAGCATGCGCACGGCAAGTGCGCCAGCCAATTGCGTAGCCGCGGGAGATGCTGCAACTGACTCGGCTCCCGCTTTGGTGGCGGCTATCTCCAGCGGTGGGGGTCCCCGCGAAGAATCTCGGCCTCAGGAAGGTGGCCTCCGGCGTGTCTTCCCGGGGCAGCACCTCGCCCAGAGCCCTAAACATCTTTGATCGAGATTTGAAGAGGAAACAGAAGAACTGGGCGGCCCGACAGCCCGAGCCGATGAAGTTTGACTATCTGAAGGAGGAGGTGGGTTTGCGGGGTGACAAGGTGGGGTGGGAGTGAGGGGCGAGGATTGGCTTCGGATCTGGGAGCTTCGGCCAGGCTCCAACAGCCCCCTCCTCACCGTGTGACCTTGAGCAGCCGCCCTGCTTGTCTGGGCCTCTGTTGTAGTCAGGCTGGGGCCGGGCGCCTGTCTTTGTAAGTTGCTTTTCATTCATTCGTTACCCTCCGCAGGTAGTGGTTGAGATACACGTATGGCTAGGGCAAAGACAGACCGCTGCCCTCATGAGATTTCATTCTTGTAGGAGGCGAGATAGTGACCCCAAAATATAATTTCAGCCACAGAAGTAAGGCCAGATGATAAAATGAAGTGATAAAGTGACTTGGATGGTCTGGGAAGGCCACTCAAGCAGACGAAGTGAGGAGGAATTAACCATCTGGGATCTGGAGGGAGAAGCCTATAGGCAAAGGGAAAGACAAACCCGGAGCCCCTGAGGCTGAAAGGACCTTGTTGAGGCCTCCAGGGAAGCTCCTGTGGAAGGTCTGGGAGGGCCCAGGTTGTGAGGGCTTTAATGGGTAAGAACTTTGGATTTCTCCTCTGTCTGAACTTTCCATTCACTATGGCAATTTCTAATGACATGGAGCTATTGAGCACTTGAAATGTCCCTTTGACATGTGTGGTAGGTGTAAAAATACACTGGATTTCAGTGACTTAATATGAAAAAGAGATGTAAAATTTTTCATTAATATCTTTCTATACTGATTACATGTTGAAATTCTGATTTTGATGTATTGGGTTAAGTATGTTAAAATTAATTTCTTTACTCTTTTTAAAATGGCTACTAGAGGAGTTCCCATTGTGGCTCAGTGGTAACGAACCTGACTAGTATCCATGAGGGTGTGGGTTAGATCCCTGGCCTTGCTCAGTGGATTAAGGAAATGGCGTTGCTGTGGCTGTAGTGTAGGCTGGCAGCTACAGCTCCGATTTGACCCCTAGCCTGGGAACCTCCAAATGCCCCAAGTACGGCTCTAAAAAAAGAAAGAAAAGAAAGAAGGATAAAGGGAAGTATTTAATGTGTTGAAACATAAATAACATATAGATTTTTTAAATACTGGAAAAAGAATTACTTCTCTATTAAATCTACTCACTTTTACTTGTGTACATCTTTGCCTCTTGTAATCTGTCAGGTTGGAAGCCGGATTGCAGACCGTGTGTATGATATAACCAGGTAAGTGATGATTGTCGTAATAAAATATAGTCCCCTTTTGACTGGAGACTTGAGAAATTAAATGCTGAGAGCTTGATATCTGGCATGGTAGAATCTAGATGAATTTATTACCAGGATTAGTGATTTTAATCACTCTTAGGTTTCTCCTTTTTTAAAATGTCTGGGAGAGCAAGTGTTTTCTTCTTTGTTGCCTACAAAAAGAATGACAACTCAGCCTCTCTCCAAGACTGGATGACTATTCTACTTGGTTTGGTCAAAAACAGTTGCTTCAGAAATGGATATAAAGAATTGACGTGTGGAGTTCTCCTGTGTGCAGCGAGTTAAAGGATCCAGCATTGTCACTGCAGCAGCTTGGGTGTTTGCTGTGGCACAGATTCAGTCCTGGGCCCAGGAACTTCCACATGCCCTGAGTGTGGGGAAAAAAAAAAAAAAAATTGACAGCTAAATTTTAAGATATACTAAATATAGCTTTAAAAGTTTAAAATTAATAACAGGATCTTTTATCTAAGTCAAAACAGTCTCTCTAGATTTGTTCTCCAATAAAGTTATATGAGACTTTGGCATTTTATCATAGGCATTATAAATAGCAATAATGGTCTTGTAACAATTACATAGAGGCAGATTTGAGAAAAGAACACATCCATCAAGTATTAACTTTTTTGGAGTTTCCTGGGGTCTAGAAGTTAGGGATCCAGCTTTGTCACTGTTGTGTCTTGGGTCACTGCTGTGTTGTTACAACTTCAATCCCTGGCCCAGGAATTTCTACATGCCACGGGCATAACCAAAAGAAAAAAAATAACTTCTTTCATTCTTTATCTGGGTGTGTCATCAAATGAAAATACTCTCACTAAATCTTTTCTTCCATCCATGTCATGGAGCAGCCTTAAGGACAGCCACTTGGTTGTGAGGTCCTGTGAATGGCCAGGCCAGACACTTGTTCTGTGTGGTGTGTTCTCTGATAGATACACCTTGTGAGGCAAAGCATCAAAGGCAGATGATAGAATTTTTTGGAAATGTATGTTCACTAAAATTAGTGAATTAGAATGAATTAGAACAATTACCTTTTGGAGTTCCTGCTGTTGTGGAACCTGGCATTGTCTCTGTAGCAGGTTAAGGACCTGGCATTGTCTCTGTAGCAGCTTGGGTTGTTGCTGAGGTGCAGATTTGATCCCCGGTACAGTGGGTTAAGGATCCAACATTGCCGCAGCTGTGGTATAGGTCACAGTTGCAGCTCAGATTTGATCCCTGGCACAGGAACTTCTATATGCTGCGGGTATGGGGCTGCCCCCCAAAAAAGAAAAAAGGAAATTAGCTTTTAATAATTATTTTATAGACTGTGTTATCATAGACAAAGCATAACTTCTGTGTCTGTTTTTCAGAGATTTCCCCCTTGCTTTGGATGTTGGTTGTGGAAGAGGTTACATAGCACAACATTTAAATAAGGTATATTTGTTCAATGATGTAATGTACTTTGAGAAATAAAGTTGGCTAATTTTAAGGAAAGGTGTTCCTAATCAGTTTATATCATATTTAGATTTTGTTTATATCAGATTGGCTAGTTTGGTTGTTTTTTCTTTTTTTGTCTTTTGTCCTTTTTAGGGCCACACCCGAGGCATATGGCTGTTCCCAGGCTAGGGGTCTAATCGGAGCTGTAGCCACCAGCCTACGCCAGAGCCACAGCAACACAAGATCCGAGCCACATCTTCGACCTACACCACAGCTCATGGCAGCGCCAGATCCTTAACCCACTGAGTGAGGCCAGGGATTGAACCCGCAACCTCATGGCTCCTAGTTGGATTCATTTCTGCTGCATCACAACTGGAACTCCGTTTTTGTTTTTGTTTTTTTTAAGTGATAGAACCAATGGTTATTTTGTGTCCACCCTTAAGTATTTTTTCTTCAATGATGTTTTTCTTTGAATCCATTTTATACAGTGTCCCTACTGATATTCAAGTCTATATATGACACTTTGCCCTTTATTCCCACCATGTTCAAACATTTTTGATAATTCACAATGAAAAACCCTATTGACATTTATTTGGAAAATGTAATTAAGCAATTTCTGTGTGATTAAATAAAGTAGTCTTTATGAATGTTTATTTTACTTTTTACTTTTTTATTTTTATTTATTTATTTTTTTGTCTTTTTTAGGGCTGCACCTGCGGCATATGGAGGTTCCCAGGCTAGGGGTCTAATCGAAGCTACAGCTGCCAGCTTACACCACAGCCAAAGCAACGCCGGATCCTTAACCTACTGAGTGAGGCTAGGGATCAAACCCTCAACCTCATGGTTCCTAGTCAGATTCTTTTCTGCTGCACCAGGACGGGAACTCCTCATTTTATTTTTTGTCTTATGATTCAGACCAAAAACCATTAATTTATTATTTTAGCCTTTCTATATAGGACACTGTTCTGGACACAGATTAAAGTAGGATTTTTGTATGAAGTCTACTTAGGAAAAACATACACTAGGGCTGGGCTGGGGAGAGGGGCATATGTGAGCCTCTCAAAACACTACTGATAATAGCAAATGCCAGGGAAATGGTATAGTCATTAAACTGCAACAGGAGTCAAGGGAAAGGAAAAATCAGTGGAAATTCATTTAGTTAAAAGCTTCTGAAAGGGCACAGAATCCAACCTGGGATTTGAAAGAATCTGGATTGGTGTCTCATATAAGTCAGAAAGAGAAAGACAAATACCATATGATGTCACTGATATATAGAATCTAAAATATGGCACAAATGAACCTGTGTATAAAACAGAAACAGACTCACAGACAAAGAGAACAGATTTATGATTGCCAAGAGAGAGGGAAGAGAGAGTGGTATGGACTGGGAGTTTGGGGTTAGTAGATACAAACTATTACATTTAGAATGGATAAGCTGGATTAGCAATGAGATCCTGCTATGTAGCACTGAGAACTATGTCTAGTCACTTATGATGGAGCATGACAATGGGAGAAAAAAGAATGTATACATGTATGTGTAACTGGGTCACCATGCTGTACAGTAGGAAAAAAAATTGTATTGGGAAAAATACCAATTAAAAAAAATAGATTGGATAGGCAATGAGGTCCTACTATATAGCATAGGGAACTATATTCAGTCTCTTGGGATAGACATGATGGAAGATAATATAAGAAAAGGAATGTATACATATGTATGACTGGGTCACTTTGCTGTGTAGCAGAAACTGGGACAACATTGTAAATCAAATTTAATTAAAAAATAGAATTAAAAAGAAAGCCGTAGGGTGTGTTACAGTGATGGTTAAGGAAGATGAATTGGGGGATGGTATGCAGAAGGGATTGAAGAAAGTAGAGGAGAGAGAAACAGACCAATCAGAGGGCTGTGGTCAAAGTAAGTGCAGGCAGGAGAGAGAAAGGCCTGCCACCCATGTGGAGGGAGCAGGGTATAAAGGAAGGGATGTGTGAGGGGACCTAGCAGAATCCATAGGCCTTGAGGGAATAGGTAAGCTCTCTGGGGCCAAAATATAGAAAGGAACCTTCCACAACTGTGCTTAGGGGTGGGAAAATGAGAAGGAGTCAACAAAGATGCTAGGCATAGTAATTAAGGTTGAAAGTATCTTCATAAGGTATTTGATTATAAGAAGCAGAAATCCTCTGAAGCCAGTTTAAATAATAGGACATTTATTACTCAGAGGCTCTTGTGTCACTCACGGATCCAGAAGCATAGTCAGGCCTCACAGGGATGGAGACATTGAAACATCAGAGTGAAGGTCCTGTTCACATGCTTTCTGGGATTACACAGATGCTGCACAGCTGCCTTCTCCCCCCCGCCCCACCCCCCGAAAACTATCCCTGTGTTTGTCAGTGCATGAAGTCCCATCGGTGTGCTGAAGCCACCACCTGCCAACTCATGAGCGCTGGCTGCTAGCATCTCTTCCCAACTCTGTGTTAAATGACATCATTTCGATAGCTGAAAATCAGCTGCGATGGGAGTTTACACTATGGAAGTTGGCAGATGCTACAAAGCTGTCCCCCACCAAGAGCCAGCTAGTTAACATTTGCCAGCACCTCACCCCAAAGTCCGCATGCTCCTCCAACTCTGGGAACTGGACCTGCCTCCAAGTCTCTCAGTTGAAATTTTCAGGTGAGAGATAGGGATAAAAGTGTGACTCACCTAATTTTCGCCCCTCACTGATGTGTTGGAGCTGGCTCATGAAAGCCATTTGTGCACATCTCTTTCCAGCTCTCCACTGAACAACATGTTGGTTCTGTGAAACCAACCATTGTTGGAGCAGTTAGTTACACTGTGGAAATCGGCAAACACTACAGCGCAGGGCACTTTTTTTTTTTTTTGAGAGCCTGTAGTTAAACATTTACCTGTATGACAATTGCCCTCAGGTCATCAGCAGTGGCCAGATAATGTAGGCTAACCTTCCCAAATTATGGACAGAGATGTTCTTTATGAAGGGGATGTGGGTGAAGTGGAGAGGATCGACATTTCTAACAATGAAGGGGGCCAGAGTAGAAAGTCTTGAAGAAGTTTCCAAGAGACCATCAATAGTGTTGAGCTTCAGAGAGGTCAAGTGAAGTTGGACTGAGAGCAGTGAGAGCAGACAGACACTTGTAGTTGGTGAATAGGTTATGAGTGATCTTTATGAAAAATGTTGGTAGAGCAGAGTGAGAATGGAAATAGATTACCCAGAATTAAGGGGAAGGACAGTGAGGAGTAGAGTTGTGGATTTCAAACAAAACAACCAGAAGGTGGTTAGAGGTGAGATTTTTTCAAGATTGGCAGGCTTATTATGCCTTTTGTAAGGTGAGGAAAAGAGACACAGAAGGGAGATTTGAAGATGGTGATAGAAGGAGCAGGATCCTGGAGAAACGAGAGCACAATGGAAAGTGGTAATCTGGAAAGGAATGTCATGGTTTCCTCCCCTTTTAGAAGGAAGAAAGGGTAGTTGAAACAGGGAAAATGAAACTACTTAGCACCCTCCCCCAGACACACACACAGTATCTTTGTTTGTTAGGTCTTTCTTTACTCTTTGTAAACTCTTTGAACAATTAAAAGGCAGGAAAACCATTCCAGATCTTGTGTGGCACAGAATGGGGACCAGCTCTCAGATTATTATGCCATGGAAAAGTTAACACATAAGCTTTAACCATTGGAGTAAATTAATGATGCTGATTATTCACATCTGTGTTCTTTATTTTATTAAATATTATTAAATGTATTATGTATAGGGTTGGCTGTATTTATTTCTATGTAACTTAATAAGTGTTACTAAAGATATTTTTGTACCATACTGATTATATGTGGAAAAATACCCTTACAAAGCTGAAAGTTAATCTATAATTAACACTTCTTCCTTTAGCAATTTCGACAGTTGTTTTGTTATTGAGTTTTTTTGTTTGTTTGTTTTTATATTATCTGATCAACGTTATATCATTGCAGGAAACCGTTGGAAAGTTTTTTCAAACAGACATTGCAGAACATGCTTTGGTAAGTAGCTTTTAATACTATTGGGTTCCGATCTCCTGATTTGGCTTTTAGTTCTGTCTTTCTTTATTTTTATTTCCCTCAGAATGAAATTTGTTTTTTTTTTTCTGATTATAAGTATAACCCACATAAAGAAGAATTAAACAATACAGGAACTATAAAGGGAAAGGAAATATCACCCCCAGTTCTACCACTCAGAGGCAGTCACTGGTAACATTTTGGTCTCTACCTTTGTGAACATATAACTGTCTCCCCAACGTAGTTTTATACAAATGGTATTATGCTAACATGCCATATTTTTCACAGAATACCATTCTTTTATATTAATGATACACACACCTCTATTATATGTGGATGAGAATATTCTATATGTGGATATGAATATTCTGGTTTATTTAGCTAAATTTCTATTGAGGAACAATATATTTCTGGTTTCTCAATAACCAGCACCGTGATGAACATCCTTATAGAAAACAACTTTGGAGTTCCCCTCGTGGCGCAGTGGAAATGAAATCTGGAAATGAATCCGACTAGGAACCAAGGTTGCGGGTTTGATCCCTGGCCTCACTCAGTGGGTTAAGGATCCGGCGTTGCTGTGAGCTGTGGTGTCGGCCACAAATGCGGCTTGGATCTGGCATTGCTGTGCTGTGACGTAGACTGGCAGCAACAGCTCTGATTAGACTCCTTGCCTGGGAACCTCCATGTGCTGAGGGTGCAGCCCTAAAAGGACAAAAGACAAAAAAAAAAAAAGAAAGAAAGCAACTTCTTGTGTTTGATTTATTTTTCTCCCTGGGAATAAATTCCTAATAGTGGAATCAATGAATGGATTAATTGATGTTCATCTTTAAATTTTCAATATACATCTCCAGACTGCCCTCAGATTGAACAAAATATGAAATAAAAGCACTTTCTTTTTTCTTTAACACTAGGCCTGTTATTTTATCTTTGTCAATCTAATAGGCAGAAAGTAGATTTAATCATTTTTATTTGCATTTGAATATCAAATAGCTGTTGATAGGTTTTGGCTATTGGTGTTTTTTATTTAATTAATTAATTAATTTATTTATTTTGCTTTTATAGGGCCACACCTGAGGCATGTGGAAGTTCCCAGGCTAGGGACTGAATCTGAGCTACAGCTGCCAGTCTATGCCACAGCCATAGCCATGCAGGATCCAAGACATGTCTGCAACCTATACCACAGCTCACGGCAATACTAGATCCCTAACCACGGAGTAAGGCCAGGGATCAGACTCACAGCCTCATGGATATTGGTCAGGCTTATTATATTACTGCTGAGCCACAATGGGAACTTCCGGCTACTGGTATTTTTTAATCTGTGAATTTTGTAAATAATTTTGCCTGTACTTTGATCCTTTATCTACTTTACCCTTGGAGTGTTTTTGTTCTAGGTGGTTTGGAGGAACTTGTTTTTTTAGGGATATTGATTTTTTTCCACGTATTTTGTAAATATTTTCCCAAATGTGTTGTTTACATTGTTTTTGCTTTTTAGAAATTTTGATTAGGTTATCATAAAGTATATCATCTTTCCCTTTATAGTTTCTGGGTTTTGAGTCATGTTTTATTAAGCATTTTCATCTAAGCATAAAAGTGTTCATCTACATTTTCATTTAGTTCTTTTATGGCTTCAGTTATTCCACTGAAATTTTAGCTTTCTGAGGTTTATTTCAGTATATTGTGGATATCCTGTTTATGTTTTTCCAATTAGTTGGCTGTTTGGTCCAGCTGGTCTTAGTGTCATTTAAGAAATATTTTCTTAGTGCTTTCTCTGTGGCTCCTTTTTAAATTTTCATATTTTTTATTTTTTGGAAGGACTAGGAACTGCCAAGTAAATATAACATTGATCTAAGTTTAACAAACAATGATTGTGTTAATTAAGATGTTATATAAATGTTTCTGAATTTTTATTTTTTAACCTTTAGAAAAATACCTTAGAAATGGAAATTCCTACTGTCAGTGTTTTAGCTGATGAAGAGTTTCTTCCCTTCAGAGAAAATACATTTGATCTAGTGGTTAGCAGTTTAAGGTTGGTAATATGTTTGTACTTTTAAAATATATGTTAAAAATAGACAAGTTGTATTTTAAAGTTTTAATATTATAAGGTAAATAAAATAGATAATGGAGTAAATTCTTTTTTTTTTTCTCTTTTGGCCATGCCCACCGCATGTGGAAGCTCCCAGGTCAGGGATCAAACTACAGCAGCCACTCAAGCTTCTGCAGTGAAAACACTGGATTCTTAACCCACTGTGCCACAAGAGAACTCCGAGAATAAATTAAATTCTTTTTTAAAAATTTTGTTTATTTTTTATTTATTTATTTTTTTTAGGGCTATACCTGCACATATGGAGGTTAACAGGCTAGGGATTGAATTGGAGCTAGAGCTGCCAGCATACACCACAGCCACAGCAACACAGGATCTGAGCCAAGTCTGCGACCTACACTACAGCTCATGGCAACGCCAGATCCTTAACCCACTGCACGAGGCCAGGGATTGAACCCGAAACCTCATGGTTCCTAGTTGGATTTGTTTCTGCTGCGCCACAATGGGATCTCCTAGAACAAATTCTTAATAACTTTTTTTTAAAGTCACAAACCAGGAGTTCCCATTGTGGCTCAGCAGGTTACAAACCTGTAGTATCCATGAGGATGCGTATTCAATCCTTTGGCCTTGCTCAGTGGGTTAATCCAGCCTTGCTGTAAACTATGTTGTAGGTCGCAGATATGGCTCGGATCTGGTGTTGCTGTGGCTGTGGCATAGGCTGGCAGCTACAGCTCTGATTTGACCCCTAGCCTGGCAACTTCCATATGCCACAGATGTAGCCCTAAAAAAGCAAAAAAGAAATGTCACAAACCAGTTTTCTTGGTTTATAAGCTATAAGTTTTCTCTGGTAAAGAATTATGGATTGGGGGTTCCCACTGTGGCTCAGTGGTAACAAACCCGACTAGTATCCATGAAGTCACGGGTTCGATCCCTTGCCTTGCTCATTGGGTTAGGATCTACACTGCTGTGGCTATGGTATAGGCTGGAGCTGTAGCTCCAATTTGACCTTCAGCCTGGGAACTTCCATATACTGCAGGTGTGGCCCTAAAAGTAAAAGAAAAATAAATAAATATAAAAACAAAACAAAAAAAAGAATTATAGATTGTTTGCTCCTTAGCAGAGATAATATGCTATTGTACCTTAGCATTTTTTTTTCACCCAATTTTCTTCAGTTTGCTGAAGCTCATCTCTGATAGAAGAGTTTTTCTTCTGATGTAACTTAGTTCCATATTGATGGTGGCGGGAGTTTGAAGGAGCATATGCTTTGATATTCAAATGTTAGAGTACCTCTGTGTGCTCATTCTGACAACTAAAGAAAAGTTCGTATTTCCTTTAGCTTTAATTCTTCCACACTGAAATATAGTCAAGGTTACTTTTGGTTACTTTTTTCCCTTTGTGCTTCCTACTGTGTCCTTCCACATTTATTACACAAACATATATTAGAAATTTTCATTGAACGGATTATAATGTATAAGGCACTGAATGAGATGCTTTGGGGAATACAGAAATGAATTCAGACAGGGATCCTGTCCTCAAAGAACTCAGCGTTTAGTAGAGAAAATAAAATACTCTCTGAGGAGCTTTATTTTTCTTCTCTTATTATTATAGTCAGGTTTTCTCGCAGAGATTCAGCATGCTCAGTTCAGTCCTTTTGATGGCTGTTCTTGGGGTGACCTATCATCATGCTTTGCCTAAGACTTTACCAGTGTCGGTGCTGGAAGGCCTGTGTCCCAGAAAACCCATCAGTTCCAGGCAAACTGGGGGTTGGTCACCCTTGCTGTTTTCTCTAGTGAGTTTGCAATTTTTTCCCCTGCTTTTCGAAGTATGCTGAACAAACTTAGAAAAGTATTCAGATTCTATTGTGAAACGAAAAACATCATAGAGCCTTGGTCTAAGGGAAAGAGCCCTGGGCAGGGTATCAGAGCCCGAGTTTTCACTTTGGCTCATCTACTTACTCTTTTCAAGTAACTGCTATAATTCTGTTGCTTTCAGTTTCCTCATAAGTATGATAGAGTTTATAATGTGACCTTAATTTTTAAAGTATCAAATAATTGTTAGAAAGTTTTATGAAAGAGAGGTGTGAGCTTAAACACAGTGTGTCCTGGAGGTCAGCATGAGGATGCCAGCTCCTCTAGGAAAGGGTGACCATAATCTGCAGAGACTGATTCTTGTGGTCACTCCACACCATGCTCTAAGTGGTAAGTATTTAGAACTCTGGGTTTATTTATTTACCTTTTTTTGTGATCTGAAAAAATGTAGAATGTTATTTACCACAAAACCCACTGAGTTTTGTTTTTTTTTTTTCCTTTTGGTCTTTTTAGGGCTGCACCCAGGACGTATGGGGATTCCTAGGCTAGGAGTTGAATCGGAGCTGTAGCTGCTGGCCTATGCCACAGCCACAGCAACGCCAGATCCAAGCCATGTCTTCCACCTACATCATAGCTCATGGCAGTGCCGGATCCTTAACCCACAGGCCAGGGATCAAACCTGTGTCTTCATGGATACTTGTCAGATTTGTTTCCGCTGAGCCACGATGGGAACTCCCCCACTGAATTGTTTTTGATGAGTAATACTATTTGCTTTGGGAAAATTATAGATCTGCTGATGAAGTTTTTTTTTTTCTTCCACAAAAGTTGCACTTAGAATACTATATATCTCTAGTTTACTTGTTTACTATATATCTCTAGTTTACTTGTTTAATTGGTGAGCTTCCTTTAATATATCATCAGGTGCTTATTTTTACTACTTCAAATGAATTCTCACAATAGCACTATTTAAATGAAATGCCAGATAGGAATGACTCTTAACTTTATTTTTCACCCGGCTTACTTGCGATATTATTAATATTTAGTATATAATGTAGGTAAGGTTAAGGTGTACCACATGATGGTCCAATACATGTATATATTATAAAATGATTAATTATCTTTATTGTAAAATGTACACTTTTTTGTGGTTTATTATACTGGTGATATTTATACTAATTAGTAGTTCAAATTAAGCTAAAACAAGTATATGTTTTCATGTTTTAGTTTGCACTGGGTGAATGACCTTCCTAGAGCACTTGAACAGGTAGGAATCTTTTGTTGATTCTAATAGCCTGTTATTTTGTTTTTTATTAGCAACTTACAGATATTTCTCTTTTTACACATAAAGTTATATATGATTTCCGTTTTACATTTTTGACAGTTGGAAATGGAAGCAAATCAAAAATTTTTATCTTCTATAGGCCAGACACAGTTGGTACCCTTGGGTATATTGAGCAGTACATGAGTGACTCCCCAATCCCAGAGAATTCAAGAAATGTAATTATTGGAGTTCCCATCATGGCTTAGCAGTAACAAACCCAACTAGTATCCATGAGGACATGGGTTCAACCCCTGGCCTCGCTCCATGGGTTAAGGATCCAGTGTTACCATGACCTGCAGTGTAGGTCACAGACACTACTTGGACCTGTCGTTGCTATGGCTATGGCTCCGATTCGACCCCTAGCCTGGGAACATCCATATGCTGCAGGTGTGGCCCTAAAAAAGACGAAAAAGAAAAAGAAATTAATTATGGAGATGTTACTAAAATTTTCATAAATATTTAAAACTTGTGTAAATATTTAGTAAATATTTAAAAATTGTAGAAACTTGTACAATGTCTTGTCATACCATAGAACATTTTCTGTGCAGCTTTCTTCCTTAGTTGTCCAAAAATTTTTTGTAAGTAGGAACGTAGTCGTCCCTATTTTTACCTTCCCCAGGCTTCATACTTAGTGCTGATAAATATTTGTTGGTTGGTATTTATCAGCAAGCAAGTGAGAGGTGGGTAAAAGCATTATGTTCAGGGGAGGGAAGGAAGGAGATCACCATGGTTTGGAGTGGTCTAGGAAAGCTTCAAGAGGAAGGAATTTCTTGTATGGGGCCTCAAGGGGTAGGTCAGATTTGGAGTGGAAATGCATTCCAGGAAGGCAGAGTCCTGGGATAGATGGGAAATAGAAGAGACTTGGGAACAGGAAAGGACACAGGGGAAGCCTGTCAGGATTAGTATAGTGCTGGGACCAGATGTAGGAGGATTCAGGTGACAGATGAAGGAATTTACACTTTTTTCTTGGGGATTTTCTTTTTTTCTTTTTTCTTTTTACGGCCGCACCCATGGCATATGGAAGTTCCCAGGCTAGGAGTCAAATCGTAGCTGCAACTGCTGGCCCCTGCCACAGCCCCAGCATCACAGGATCTGAGCTTCTTCTTCAACCTACACCATAGCTCATGGCAATGCCAGATCCTTAACCCACTGAGCAAGGCCAGGGATAGAACCTGAATCCTCATGGATACTAGTTGGATACATTTCCCCTGCACCACAACAGGAACTCCTGCAGTTTTTTCTGAATGCAATTCAGAGCCACTGGAAAATTTTGAAGAGGAAAATGACATGATTAAAAAGCTGTTTGCCAATCACTGAGCTCTGTTTTTCGTATGTGTTAAATGACTCTACAAAAGAGCTTCATTTTGCTGATTAAGAAAACTGATGCCAGAGATTGGTTACGTTGAAGAGACTATTTCAGTGGTCTAGGCATGAGATAAACTAAACCTAGCTGGCAGTGGTAGGAGTTAAAAGGAAGAGGTATTTAGGACTCTGAAAAGTAAGAATAAACAGTTTGGTGGTAGAACTAAAGATCAAAGAGAGCCAGGCATCAATGCTTGCCATAAAGTTTTGGGTCTGGATGCCTGGAGTATGATTAGTAAAAGTAGGGGAAAGAACAGTAATGATCAGGTAAAGGGAAGAGAAAATTGTATTTAGCAGAAATATGGCAATTGGAAAGGGGGAGTTGATTAAGAATAAGTGTTATATGTGTGTTGGATGTGCTGGGGGCAGGTAGGAGGGGGTTGCCAAGAGAGCAGTGTCATGACACAGGCAGTTGAAGATGAGTTTAGAGTTCTGGGAAGCTTCCAGATTCAAGGTAGATATTAGAGTCCTCCTTGTGATGAGATAAGGAGAAGCTGCAGAGCACTGAGGACTAAATTTTAGGCCCTTGTTATATTAAAGTTTGGTGGCAAGACCAGGAAGAAACACTAAAGGAGCAGAAGGAAAGAAAGATTTTTTCCGTCGGTTTGCTTATATAATTACTTCCTAATATAGTAAATATAAATTCGAGATGGATACTTTAATTAAAAGAGCCTACTGTGATTTGGGTTCTGATTTACTTCACAGGCTAACCTGTCCTGTAATGTTCCTCATTGTTGACAATAGTGAAGAGTCAAAGCTTGTTACAGATGGTAGTCCTAAGAGTCATTGAGTAAACGTTTATGATCCTGGAATTCATTCTGGCTACTATTTTGCTTAAGTTATCTGTTAAAATTTGATTTTGTTTTAAGCCTGAAAAATAAGTCGCTTAGTTCTCCATATGTTACTAGATTAATTAATATGTTAAGATTAATATTTAACTAAAATGTTACTAAGTTAATATTGTGAATCATAATGGTTTCTCTGAATTAGCTTTGTGGGAATTCCCATTGTGGCTCTGTAGGTTACAAACTCAACTAGTATTCATGAAGATGTGGGTTTGAACCCCTGCCTTGCTCAGTGGGTTAAGGGTCCAGCCTTGCTCTGAGCTGAGGTGTAGGCTGGAGACACGGCTCAGTTCCTGCCTTGCTGTGGCCATGGTGTAGGCCAGCAGCTGTAGCTCTGATTCGACCCTTAGCCCAGGAACTTCCGTATGCCACAACTGTGGCCCTAAAAAGAAAAAAACAGTTAGCTTTTTCTGTATAACAAGCCACCTCAACTTTGTGGTTTAAAATAGTAATTTACTTAGCTCACATGTTCATTAGTTAGGAATTTGAGCTAGACCCAGGAAATTCTTCTGGGTCTGGCTTGCTTCACCATATGCCTGATTGCTGGTGGATCATCTTGGAGCTGTGGATGATGGCTTCAGCTGGGACGCCTGGCTGATCTCTGCTCCCCTCAGTTCTCATCCTTCACCAGGCTTGTTACAACATGGTAGCTGGACAGGGTCCTAGAAAGAGGATGGGAGCAGCAAAGCCATTGAGACCTCGGCTTGACACTGATACACTGTCACTTGCTCTGCATTCTTTTGGCCACAGCAAGTCACAAAGATCACCCAGATTCAAGAGGGGGAAACTAGGCTCCGTCTCTTACTGGGGGTTTACAAAGTGACACTTCAAAGGTCACAGAAACAGGGAGGATTGTGATTTTTTGCAATCTGCCACATTTAAAAATTTTTTCTTTCAGTATTTCTTATTATAAAAGTATAATTTGTCTACTAGAAAATTTGATGTATTTTATAGAGATTAACCCTATCAGTGATTGTTTATCTGCCTTTACAACAATATTATCCTGATATACCTTTCTTTTTTTTTCCTCTTTTTAGGGCCACAACCACAGTATATGGAAGTTCCCCGGCCAGGGGTTGTATCAGAGCTTCAGCTGCCAGTCTACACCACAGCAATGCAGGATTCAAGCTGTATCTGTGACCTACCCCACAACTCACAGCAACGCCAGATCTTTAACCCACTGAGCGGGGCCAGGGATTGAACCTACATCCTCATGGATACTAGTTGAGCTTGTTACTGCTGAGCCACAATGGGAAGCCCGGCAATGCCTTTCTGATGGTTGTTTAAGTGTTACTTATGAAATTATCAGGTTATTAATTTGACAAAGTAAAAAGGGTAATCATAAAATATTGACTTAGATACCTTATATTGATTCTTTTAACATTTCTCTATATATGAAATTTTGAATAGTTTTGTTGTCTTATATTTATTACAGATTCATTATGTTTTAAAACCAGATGGAGTATTTATTGGTGCAATGTTTGGAGGGGACACACTTTATGAGCTCCGGTGTTCCTTACAATTGGCAGAGACAGAACGGGAAGGAGGATTTTCCCCGCACGTCTCTCCTTTCACGGCTGTCAGTGACCTAGGACATCTGCTTGGGAGAGCTGGCTTTACTACACTGACTGTGGTAAGTATCAAGAGAATTGAGGAACCCACTACTTATGCAGTGAAGAAATCATCTTTTTATCTTGATTGGCAAAAGTAGGAATGTAAAATTTATAGTGTTTGTTACCCAAATAATTAAAAAAAAATGGATTTCAGTTAACAAGGATGCTATTTTCTAAGACCTGCTACTCCATCAGAATCTTTAAATCCAGAGTGAGGTGTATTAGGAGAGTTAGAGCATCCTGGGTGATGGGGCAGGGGGGTATATGTTTAGAGCAATACCTCTCCCACCAGCCCTCAAGTGAAGTGACACTGGATAAGGCAGAAATGAGAAAATGCATTCATGAGGCCCAGGGTTAGATCAAAGTTAGAGAAGGTAGGTTGGGGGCTGTACACCATCAGGGCTGGAGACGTCTGGAAAGAGGACTCGGAGACCATCAGGGATGAAGAAACAAGGTGTCAACACGGCACAGTGTGGTGCAGGGTGTTGGTGTCTAACAGTATAATGTGGGCCAATACCTTCCCCTTTACTAGCCAGGGGAATTCGGGGATTTACTTCACCTCTCTGAGCATTCTTATTTTTTTTTTTAAATGCAAATGTTACTTACTTCAGGTGGCTTTTAGGATTAAATACAAAGAATGTGAAGTACCTGGACCTTTGCAGTAAATGTTCAACAAATACTAGTTTCTATCCTTCTCCTCCCTCTACTCCCTCTACTTTCCAGGCCAGGGCTTCTAGCAGGGAGTCATCCAGAGAGACTGATTCTCCCCCCTTTGAAGCCCCTCTAGCAGCAAAGTCATTCTAGAAAATGTCATTTCTGCCTGTAGAGAATGGACTTGCCATGATTCTCTAAACCCCTCAGGCCTAGAAACATCTCTAAACCTGATTAGAAGAAATAAGAATTTCTTGATGAAGGTTTCTCATTTGCATAATTAAAGATGATAGGCTTAAAATTAAAATAACTTTTAAAAGTGATGTAGTGTGAATATATTTCATAAAGTCAATCATAAAGTCTTGTTGTATCCTTCCCTGTTTTGATAGAAAGCAAGGGCGTAGACCAGCAGGGCCTCCATGTTGGAAAGGGGCTTCCAGGGAAGGGAAGGGACAGGAGACTAGGAACTGACGACAACCCTCCCAATTTCACAGCTGTGTCTTCTATAAACTTTTAAATGGCTTGAGTCAGCAGAAACTACATTCTGAGATGTGGGCGCCTGGAAATGGGAAAGCTTTGCTTCCCATGAAGGTGCTGCTTTGTAATTAAAACAAACACTGTTAATACAGGCAGTTGTCCATTGAGGGATCACTGTATATTTTTAAATATATGTTTAATTATATAAGTAATACAGATGTATTTTGGTTATAAACATTACACTATAAAGTGACAGCCTGTCATTCTCTCTTAATCCCCCAAATCTTAGCTCTTTCTTGAGAGCAGCAGTTCTGAAAAGTTTGGTCTTAGGATCACTCTACAGTTAAAATCATTGAGAACCTTAAAGGGCTTTTGTTCATATGGGTTATATCTATCAATATTAACCATGTTAGAAATTAAAATGGAATTTTAGTATTTATTAATTTATTTAAAACTAACAATAATATACTTATTACATGTAAACATGAACACCCTTCTTTTTGTGAAAAAGAACTGTTTTCCAAAAGAAAAAAAAAAGTTGAGAAGAGAACAATGTCATTGCTTTACATTTTTACGCATTTCTTTAATGACATAATTAAAGAGCTAGATTTGCCTGTCTGCTTCTGCCTTCACATTTCTGGCAGTATCACATGTAAGGTAACTTCTGAAAAGTCCCATTGTGTCTCAATGAGAGAATGAGCGCTAAAGAAATCACATAACATCTCAGTATTACTATGAAAATAATGTAGAAGTTGTGGACCCTGAAGTGTCCTGGACACCCCAGAACTCTCCAAGTGACACTTTGAGAACTACTGCGCTGGAGATAACTATTATCAGTCTAGTGTTAGTGTTCCAGATTTCTTTTTACACAGGAAATACTTTACTGTATTATATATAGATACATATGTTTATGTCTCAATTTCTGAAACACTTTTTGCTCTTAACAGTATATTTTAGAGACTTCCTAATCATTACGGATGTTTTTGTCCCCCTTAACTTCTGCATATTCTTCCCTGGTATGACTGTACCATGGTTTTATTTAACTCTTTCCCTAATGACCGATGTTTAGGTTTATTCCAGGTTGTTTTTTGCCAATAGAAACAATGCTGAAGTGAATATCCTTCTCTTCTATTTTCATTTATTTATTCAATCTTACAATAAATACTTGTTGAGTACCTTCTATGTGCCAGGCACTTTTCTAGGTACTTGGAGATGGTAGTGAACAAAATGGACAGAAATCCCTGCCTGCCGATGGATCTACAGGGGGCCTTTCGGCAGATTTTAAAGAGCCCAGGAACATTGGACATGGTACACACACTTGGTTTTTGTTATTCATATGTGGAGGGACAGAGCCTGCTGTCCCTCTCTCAAGAGCTTATAAAAATAAGCTCTTGAGAGAGAAGTGCGACTGAAAATAGATCACAAACCACAGATTTAAAGCATTTATCTCTAATAGTTACTTTACTTAAGGAAAGAATATCTTTATAAGCATTGTCTCTCATGTTGCTATTAGAATCCAAAATGAAAAAAAGAGAGTCTCTGGGATTTTCTGCTAAAAAGTGTGGGAAGGGATGTAGGAGAGGAGTGACTTGGAGAGAGAGCTGTTCTGTGAAGCTTCCTGGGGTGATGTTGAAGAGTTTGCAGCCAGTCATACGGGTTAGTCAGCATTATTAGGGGACTGAAAGGTTGTTGCCCATTAGAAAAAAGGTGAGACTTCTAGTCTGAGTTATCAAAAGAAAGTTAAATTATGTTTAACCACACGAAGTTGTCTATGGTTGTAAAGTGGGTTGTGTGTTCTAGAAAGATTGCTACTAAAAATGTTTAACCTGACATAATAACCTTTCAAAGCCCACATTTCTGTTAATTGGATAATCTATTAATTCAGAATACCTTCCCCATATTATTCTCCAAAATTAAGGAGAATGACTCAATCATTAATAGAATACAAAAATATTGGTATATAGTCTTCTCTATAGTTTATAAAATTAGAGAGTTGCTAATTTAAATATAAATCTATATAGATTTGTTCCTTGAGACATGTGCATTTTCTGTAATGTGCTATATTAACATTGTATCCTAATTCATTGTCTAAAAATACCATGCAAAAAAAGCTTTTATATAATCAATTATATAGGTTGATGATGCGTACAACATTATATGTATTACTTTTATACTGTAGTAGATTTTTATTTTTAAAGTGAAATCAAGTTACATTAATATATAATTATGTTTACATTTATATGACCTCTTAGTGAATTATTTTTGGAGCTTTTTGGCATTCTAAATGAAGCTCATTTCCTTTTAGAATAGTTTCCAGACTAGTGTATTAGGAGAAAATTGAAGATATAATCTATCTTAATTTGAATAAGACCTTTAACAAGGCTATTGTGGGCTATTGTGATATTCTTTTGACTGAGAAGATGGTGCTTTTAGTTGGTTTTTCATTGAATTGTTTTTTCAAAGAATATTTTTTAATGGCTAGGTGTCAGCCTGGAAGGAATTTCGTTTTAATCTTAGAATAACTTTAAAAATAGTTTTCCAATGTTGAAAAATATATAGAAAAAAATTGACTATCCAGAGATGGTCTTATTAAAAAGTGCACATGCAACCTGATCCATGCATATGTTCAAAAAAAAAAAAGAGAGAGGAATGAAAAAAAACCCAAACACCCCACCTATATAGAGAGTAATAGAGTGGGTTGAAAATGAAATCTCCTCCTGACTTCTGACACCCCATTCCTCTCCACAAGGATGACCTTTGTTAACCCTTGTATAACCTTTCAGAACAATTTTCCCTCATAGACTGGAGTGCAGTTATATCACTTAAACGTACATATGCAATGATATATATACTCTTTTGCTTTTTTCTATGTGCTCTTTTTCCCTCCAGTCAATAACATCTGGGAGATCTTCCCCTACAAACATAAGTCTACTGCATTCTTTTTGACAGCTATAATATTTCATTGATTATATATACTTTATTTAACCTATTTTCTGTTAATGGACATTTAGGTTGTTTCCAGTTTGCTGTTTATTTTTCTAATACTCTTCCAAACAGTGCTTCAGTGCATTTTCTTTCACATAATCATCTTGGCACGTCTGCAAAATCAATTTCTAGTGGTGGAATTACTGAATCAAAGAATCTATGCATTTCAAACTTTGATAAAGGCAAATTACTCTCTGTAATTTACATGCCTCATTAACTGTATATTAATTTCTTGCTTATACTTTTTATGTAACTATAAGGTTAAAAAAACAGGTAATTGGTCTTTTTATTTTGCATTTCTTTAGAAATTAGAATGGATGCTTTTGATAAGCATTCTTTAGGGTTTTGTACTTTCTTCTGTGCAACATTAAAGTCTAAAATTGGGAGGTATACTTAACATTTTAGATAAAACTGCAACTCACAAAAAGATCTAGATACTTCAAAAGTGGTTAGTGTCATTAAGATGAAGTTTGAGATACTGCAGCAGTTTGATAGCAAGCTTGAAAAAAAACCTAAGTGTCCTATATATTCAGAGCTAGTTTCTGATATAGACAAACCCCTATATTTTAGCGGTTAACACAGAATTTTTATCACATATCAGCCATGCTGGTTGGGCAACTCATCTCCATCATGTAGTTGTGGCATCCAGCCCTTGTATCCTCTAAGGTCATCCCAGCAGCGATGGCCTGGGAAAGGCTCACCAGCTCATTATTACCTTGCCTCCACCACACTCTTATCTTGCCAGAAGAAATGTCTGGGGTTGTGAAGTGTCAAGGAGTACCTGGATGTTTGCGGGGCATCAGTGGTCTCTGCCACTGTACCAACATAAACTCCTGTATCAAACTTCAAAAAGAGTGGAGCGTCATCGCCCAGCTATTCACTTGAGAAATAAACTGTGTATGTGCCAGGCATGTACCCTCTCCTAAAGTAGCCATGCAGCATTGCTGCAGACCTGGGAGCAAAATGAAAGCATCTTAGGCATGACCCTGCATGGCTTGATTCTGGTGCCACATTTTGAGAGAGAGTGATTGATATTGACTGTGTACAGAAAAATGAAGTTAGAACATGTAAGGATCTATAAATTTTGCCTAGAAGCCTAGCCTCTCCCTTTAAAAAACTTATAGTGTTCTGGAAGAATTGTCAAAGACTTGAAGAAAAGGGTAATTGTTTGTAGAATGCAGAATAGACTTATTCTGTGTTATTCCCAAGGAGAGAATTAGAACCAGTTGATGAAGTTTTAGGAAGATTACTGTTAAAATGGTAGGCATTTATCCTGCAATTTGAAATCTTCCTAAATTAAGCATAAGCCCGATAAAGAATATTGTGAAGAAGATTCCTACTTACACTGAGAGATTGGTCTGAGGAATCTCTACATTCTATCTTCTAACCTGAACTTTTTGTCAAATATAAAATGAATATTCCTTTTTCTTTTTAAATAGGACACTGATGAAATTCAAGTTAACTATCCTGGGATGTTTGAATTGATGGAAGATTTACAAGGTAAGACTTTTTAGACTCTGAGGGTCCTATTTTGAGAGCCGACTATGGGGCTCAGTATCACTGATACACTGGATCAGGAGAGAGCAGACTGTCTTCATGGAGTTTAGGCAGCTTCCACAAAGATCAGTGTTAAAGACTAGAATTGCAGTAAGTACTGTGAAGTAGAGGTACTTAGTGCTTTGCCTGCCTGGCAGGACTTTGAAGGTGCATGTAAGGATGGTAGGACACCTCAGTGGCTTTCTTGTCTTTTTTTTTTTTTTTTTTCTTTTAGGGCCGCACTCATGACATTTGGAGGTTCGCAGGCTAGGGGTTGAATCAGAGCTGTAGCTGCCAGCCTACACCACAGTCATAGCCATGTGGGATCTAAGCCTCCTCTGCAACCTACACCACAGCTCACAGCAACACTGGATCCTTAACCCACTGAGCAGGGCCAGGGATTGAACCCACGTCCTCGTGAATACTTGGGTTCGTTAACCACTGAGCCACGATAGGAACTCCCTCAGTGACTTTCTTAGCAACCGTTGGCAGCTCAGATCCAGGCACAAGAAAACAGAAAGTTGGGTTAGTGAGCGTGATGTAGGTCACAGATATGGCTCAGATCTGGTGTGACTGTGGTGTAGGCCAGCAGCTGCAGCTCCAGTTCGACCCCTAGCCTGAAACTTCTATATGCTGCAGATGTGGCCCTAAAAAAGCAAAAAAAAAAAAAAAATTATGAGGTCTGATTTTTTTTTTTTTTTTTTGATTTTCCTTTTTTTGCTGTCCCCACAGCATGTGGTAGTTCCTGGGCCAGGAATCAAACCCACACCACAGCAATGACCTGAGCCACAGCAGTAACAACATCAGATCCTTAACCCGCTGTGCCACAAGAGAACTGCTAAGGTCTTGATTTTTTTTTTTTTAAATTACAAAAATGGCATAGACAGTTTTGATAAATGGGAGAAGCAGAAGATGTGTTCTCTGAAACCAAAATGCCAGTCACCTGGGGGAGCCTTAATCTGGATCCTGAAAAGTTATAAGATGATTTAAGGCCAAGTGAGTTATAAAAATAAATACCTCTTGTTTGTTTACAAGTTTGTAGTTTTTCATAAACATTGTTATACTTGCTTCTCTGGTAGCCCTCTGGTAATTATCTTATCCAGCCCAAAAGAGAACACTTGCCTGCTAAAGGCAGAATTAGGCACTAAACTCTTGCCATTTTGCCTCCTGCTCTACACTCTCTTCACTGACTCTCCTGCTTCTTGTACCTGCCCATTTGTAATAAAGTCCATTTTACTCATCGTCCAAACTCCTCTGAATACTGTGCTTCTATCAGCTTTACCAGGGGAAAGATATATAGTGAAAACTTACTCTTATAGTCACTCTTTACCCATTATAGTTTAATCAGCAATTGGCAGCCTTAGGTGGCAGGGGACCAATAATAAGTCACACAGCCCCTCCTGAGCTGCCCTGAGCACTTGGTTCCCCTGATCTAATCACAGGGACTGTTCATCCAAAGGCCTGAGAGAGAGTGGTGGTCTGATGATTTATCATTGAGACTCTACTGATAAACATATTTTTCATATACAGCATTTATATTTGTTCTCTGTAACAAATGCTGTGCTTATGATTCATTTCAAGAAAGAAAAGAGAGACTAGAAATTAGACCTATCAATTTGGGAAAGGGTACTGCCCACTGATGTAAAATTACAGAACTTATTCTCTTCTAGGTGCAGTTCTATAAGGTTTTCTAATACTCTGATTTTACAGATGAGCAAATTGAAACATCAAGAAGTCAAGACTCTTGTCCGTGGGCACACTTAATCTGGAGTTAGGATTTGAATCCAAAGTCTTATACTGCATATTTGATCTTTGTGCATTTTTTTCTCACTGAAGTTAGCACAGATGTTCAGTAAAATGCACTAATCTTAACTATACAGCTGCTTGTATTTTTAAGCACTATATAAACCACAGACTAGAACATTTCCAGCCTCAGGAGGTGGCCTCATCCATCTTTACAGTTGATAACCTTCCTCCCCCTTAGGATTTTAATTGGTCAGATATTTTGGGGACCTCTTGCCTAATATTACCTTTAAGAGGCTTTGCCAGGGCTTTCCTTATTTTTTACTGTAAAGCCTTTTATCCAAATTCTGTTTTAGTCTTTAAATATCTTTTATCCTTAAGAGGATTAAGAGGAGTTATCTAAAGATATAACTTGTAAAAGTGATGTTTAACAAACTTGATGTAAACATTAACTGGTTGATTTTATATTTGTTCACTTTCCACTTATTGAGCATCTATCATGTGCCAGTGACTGAGCCAGTGTTGGGAGTCACAGTCCCTGATCTTAGGGAGCTTATGCTTTAGTAGTGAAAGAGACACACAGGAATAGAGAGACATATGCTTTTAACTGTAAAATGAGATAATTCTTTTTTTTTTTTTTTTTTAAGTGCATGGAAGAATACAAGAGAAAAACCCCTCAATCTGCTTAGAGAATCAGAGATACTTTTGCAGTAGAGGCAGCACCTAAGCTGAAATGAGTTTGCTAGAAGAATGAAGGGGTGGGTGTACCTTTGGGCATGTGGGGCCTTGCATTCCAGGCCAAGCAAAAGGCCTGTGTAAAATGGAGACTCAAGAGGCTATGTCCTGCCTCACTTTGCTAAGTGAGACACTGTACAGTAACTCAGTATTGCTTGAATACGTTGAGTAGGAAGATGATGGGAAATGATGCAGGACAGTCCATCAGAGGCTTTTTAGACTTTATCAGGTTAGCCTTGCAGTGTCTTGGGAGAATTTCACACAGAGGAGGGACAATCAGATTGGTGTGTGAGAGCTCACCCACCAGCATTGTTTATGAGTCACATTCATGAGGAAGATAAGACTAGCTAGCATGGTTAGCCTTCTCCCTGTGTGAGGAGACTGAGGCACAGAGAAGTCACCTGCCCATGGTAATGTAGTTAGTTAGTAAGTGCTAGAGCCAGGAGTTAAGCCCAGTGTAGCAGCCTGACTCAGATCCTGAAACCTCAACCACTCTACCCTGAAAAGGTCAGAGGCAGGTGATAGGGGAAGAGAGTGGTCCAGGGGTGAATGCAGGAGGGGAGGAGCTTAGCAGACTTTCAGGTATGCTGCTTTGCAGATTGAAAGATGCTATTACTCTCACATTGGTTTTAAATTGTGTTATATTTTTTTTCTTGATGGTTGTAGCATTTCTCCTTTAAGCTGCCATTATTATTAATTCACAGAAAAAAGTGCAGAATATTGACCTAATTTTACAAAACAAGTTGTGTGTTAGCCAGTGAGTGCATGAAAAGTTTTGGAGGCTTTCACAGTAGTTTTAACTTATTTTTTGAGACAATATTCAGTATTGTTCCTAGTAAACCATAATTAATTAGATATTTTAAAATAAGCAGTTGAACTTAACCTTAAAAACACTATGAGAGTCTTAAACAGTTACCTGCTTCCCAGACTTTTGTTATCGCAAAGTCCAGAGTTGGTCAAAAGTCCCCAGATATGTATCCCACCATGATGCATTATGAAGTTTTATCATTCCATTTTGAAGCTGATACAAGTGAGTTTAATAGAGATTAAATGACTGTGCCCCAGGTTAGGTAAGGGCCAGAACTGGGATTATGATCCTGGGTCTAGACTTTGCACCATATCACACTGCTTCACCAAGGAGAAGGGAAGTTCTCCTGTGAGGGCAGCATGGGCTCCCCCCTAGCAGCCAGGTTACCGTGCTATATAGTATTGCCCTTGAATTTCTGTCCCAGAAAGAGCATTATGTCTGCTAATTGTATTAGTATATCCTAAGACCAGTTATTTAGAAGGCATTTTAGGATTTCTAGTGCATTAAGTATTAACATTAAAGCAATGAAACCTGTTTTCCACTGGCGTTGCCTCTCTCTAATGTGTGAGTCAGTCATGGCGCTGGAAGTTAAACAAATGAAAGCACCACGGCTGTCATCAGCAATGGCCCTTCCAATGCGCGTCCCACTTCACCTCCGGTCTCTGGATACAGTTGATACTCATTATGTGGGAGAATGTTTTTAAACTGGATTATGTAATGGGTCTAAAATGTTAGCACTGGAAGCCTTTAGAGATCATCCAGCCTGGCCACTTTGAGGACCCAGAGCAATTGATCTAAGGTCATGTATCTGCTTCAGGGCCATAAGAATAAAGTCCACCTTTCTCTTCATGGTGCTTCATTTGCTGGTTTGTATGTCTTTTGTTCTTCATGAATTGAGGCTATTGTACTCACAGGCTAATGGGACATTGCTTTTAGTATCAGAGCTTTGTTATTTTATGGACTAATAGGAACCTTTTAGGATTGGAGAGATTTACTTATTATAGCTAATTTGTTGATTGTTTTTAATAAGGCCATTGAAAACAGGAAATTTTTAAAAATTCTATTGAAATTAATTTATTATTAATTTTAAATAGAGTGTTATAAGTTAAAGACATTTTATGTAAACCTTAAGGTAACCACGGGTAAAAGTCTTGTTGGGAAATTATTAATTTTAAACTGCTAAAGAACACTGACATTAGGACGTTTATTGGTGTCTTGTGAAAGTAGAAAAACAAAACTAAGAAACTGATTTTTGACCAGTAGCCTATAGAGAATAAAGGTAGAGAATTTTTACTTTTTGAAATTCTTTTAATTTTGCAAAATAGTTTAAAATTTAGCCTTTCAAAGTAATTTTGACTGTATGCCTTTAAAAATAGTAAATATACAACACTAATTTTTAGTGAACAATAGAATAACATAATCCTAGCTTTTAGCTATCAACTTGAAGGAAAGAAATCTAAAATAAATTTTTTAAATGTTAAAGAAAAGTGCCCCTGAAGAGAATGCACATAATTGTTTCCAAATCTGGGATCAGTAAAATGTTAAAATCTGAAAACACATCATAGCTTTGGTATTACTTAATGAGTCTTCAAACCCTCTTCTGAGTTTCTCCTTCATACCTACATTTATGGCTTGGAAGGAGTAAGGTGTTGTCCCAATGTCCTGTCCTTCGAAGAGCAGCTAAAAGGGACATAAGATGTGGCATCAGTAGACTAAAGGCATTGCTTGAAGTTCCCATTGTGGCTCAGCAGGTTAAGAACCCAATATAGTGTCCATGAGGATGTGGGTTTAATCCCTGGCCTCACTCAGTGGGTTAAAGATCTGGCGTTGCCACAAGCTGCACCAAGGGGCTCGGATCTGGTGTTGCCGTGGCATAGGTCAGCAGCTACATCTCCAGTTTAACCCCTAGCCTGGAACTTCCACATGCAGCAGGTGTGGACTTTAAAAAAAAAAAAAAATTAAAAAGAAATACGAGCATTTACCAACTCCTGATGACTTACCTGGAAGGCTGGTCACCCTGCTTCTGCTCACCTGGCTAACCGTAGTCTATTTCTGCCAAGTAAAGCTGCTTTTGGAGCCTGCCTCCTGAAATTGGACTTGTCTTAGTACCCAGAAGCTTCAAGTACTTCTGCCTTAGACTCACTAGCTGTCATCTGAGAGCGAAATTAGATTGTTTTGGTTGTCTTACATGATTATTAGAGAAGGGGGATGACATAAGATTAAATCTGTGATATTGAGCTGCTCAGGGTATTTGCCATATTAAACTGCCTGTAGTGTGTTCTTAGGTATGGGTGAGAGTAACTGCGCTTGGAATAGAAAGGCCCTCCTGCACCGAGACACGATGCTGGCAGCTGCAGCAGTGTACGGAGGTAAGGGAGTAGACCTCTCTGCCCAGCCAGGCCCCACTGACCAGCTTGCCTGTCATCTTTATCCCCTGGAGTTGCAGTTTCCTTTCCTGTTAAGGCACCATCAGATTTCTTGTCCTTCCTTTCAAAATGCAGATCCTGTGGCTACATATCCTTTTTCCCAACTATTTTTCCTTTACTCCCTCTGTACTGTCAGCTTCTCAGTGCTGAGGATTTTTCACGTGAGATGTGCTCAGAATCCCATGAGTATTCTATTACTCATTTCTCTTTGGAGGTCGTGATTTTGTGGAGCAGATTTTTTCCCCCACTTGCAGTTTTTCAGACTCTAACCATTATTTGTCTTTATAGAAATGTACAGAAATGAGGATGGTTCCGTCCCTGCCACATATCAGATCTATTACATGATAGGATGGAAATACCATGATTCACAGGTAACATTATTAAGACAGATCAGTTTTCTTAGTGGGTTCATGTTTCCATTTACTTTTTATTGTTTATTTACTTAGGGTGGGGATTTTTTTTTTTTAATATAAGACAGCATTAAGGGGTTTAATTAGTACTATATATCTGTTTCTAATATCTTTCATCTTTATCATTACTTTCAGGCAAGACCAGCTGAAAGAGGTTCGGCAACTGTGTCATTTGGAGAGCTAGGAAAAATAAACGATCTTATGTCGCAGGGGAAAAAATCGCAATAAATATTTTATTTAATATTAATGTAGTTCAGACTTTTTCATCACTCATGGGTAACTTTCACAACTACATTTATTGCATTTTGAAGCAGGAAGCAATATATAAGCTATTTGCTATCAGACTTTTCTAATAATTGGAGTAGCTAAACATTCCATCTATCTTTAGTAACCATTTCAATTTCACATGGTTTCTGTTTTCACTTGGATACTGTTATGTAGTGATTTGAATGTCTTATTTGCAGAGTCAGCCAGAAAGCAAGAAGATACTTCTCTGAAAAATCCATTTCCTCTATAAATACCTGACTTGATGGAAAAATGTTACTCATGCTGACATTCTGTACCTTTTTCTCCTTCTGATCTTTTGTTATTTAGATGAGAGGACGTTAGCTGCAGTGATGAGGGGAGGAACAAGGTGGTAGGTTCTTGAGTGATCTGGCTCATTTAGAATTAAAATGTAGACTTTTATAACAGCTACTCTAAGATACTTAAATCAGAATTATTTGTGATACTCTTTTCTTTGCCATGCAGAGGAACAGGATTTTGAATCTCTTTAGAACTATTATGTAGTTTTGTACTTTGGAAGAGTGTTTATTTTTATTGAATCCTTCCTCACCTTTTTATTTAAAAAAACATGAGAATTCTAATAATTTCTTTTTCACCTCCATGCTCTGGGTGAGACCCCCCTCATTTTATACACTACCTTAGGTAAGAGGAGAATGTTTTAAAGAATTACAGAGGCAAAATCACATGTAAAGTATCTGCACAGTGATGAAAAGTGCTGTTTGTTTGATTGTGCTTTGTCATTGTGGGCCTTTGGCACTGATATTATAATCCAAGTCCACTGTCCCATTATCATGATCAAAATGATGTGGATCAGAAAAGAAACTCATGGACTTGGAGAATAGACTTGTGGTTGCTAAGGGGAGGGGGAGGGAGTGGGATGGACTTGCAATCTGGGGTTAACAGATGCAAACTATTGCATTTGGAATGGATAAGCAATGAGATCCTGCTGTATAGCACTGGGAACTATATCTAGTCACTTGTGATGGAGCATGATGGAGGATAACGTGAGAAAAAGAATGTATATATGTATGTGTGACTGGGTCACTTTGCTGTACAGTAGAAAATTGACAGAACACTGTAAACCAACTATCATGGAAAAAAAAATCATTTTAAAAAATGATGTGGAAGCAGTCCGGCTTGGGCAGTGTAGAGTGGGTGGAAGAAGGTGATGACGAGGCAGCAGGAAGAAAGCTGGGAAGCACGCAAGAGTGAGCCTTCACCAGTCAGTGCCACCGTTTGCTGTCCTTTTCATGTGACAGCACAGCCTCCCCCTCAGCCTTAGGTGACTTATGGGATTTGCTTCTCTCTGTGTCTCTCTCTCCTGCCTGCTTTCCTTCCCTCTGCCATCCAAGCACCAAGCTCCCTGAGTTGGGCTGTGTTTTACTTGGTAGACATTCAGCTTCATTTTGAATCAAATTAGATTATGTGGAAAATGTACCCTTTCAAAGACTAAATTATAGTTAAAAACCAATGTTTTATAGAAGAAAAAGAAATGATTGTTTCTGCTCTCTTTAGTTACGACAATCATTGATATCAGAAATTAGGATGCTCTTGGTAGCTCAATTGTTTTATTTTTTTGTTTTTAATACAAAAGAAAAGAATACTTAGCAGAATTTGAGGAAGTATTTTTTAGTTTAATTTTCAGATTTGAAGGGACAGAATAACCACCAAAATCCCCCACATATTAAAGTGTAAACTGATGTCTGAGAAACTGACACATTCCATGGTGTCTGGGTTTCCTAAATGACACATATTTATATGCACTAATATATTTTTTTCCTTTTTAGGGCTGCACATGTGGCATATGGAAATTCCCAGGCTAGGGGTCAAATTGGAGCTATGGCTGCTGGCCTATGCCACAGCCATGGCAGCATGGGATTCGAGCTGCATCTTTGACCTATACCACAGCTCACTGCAAAGCTGGATCCTCAATCCACTGAGCGAGACCAGGGATAGAACCCACATCCTCGTGGATACCAGTCAGATATGTTTCTGCTGAGCCACGACTGGAACTCTGCACTAATATTTCTTTTAGAGGATTGCATACAGAATTGTTGGTGGTTATTGCTGAGGAAAGGGACTGAGGAAAGAGTCTGTGCCGGTTCCGGTGTTTTGAACTTCTGTTGGCTTTGTAGGAAGTGGGCAGAAACCAGGAAGGAGGCTTGTACTTTCACTTTATCTTTTTGTGAGTTTTTGATGTTTCTTACCAAGCATGCTAACTTTCATTTATTTCAGGCCAACAGTGAATATATGGATGGAGGGATGGGGCTGGGGAGGAATCTACCTTGAGCTATCTCAAAAAGAAGTTCCACTGGTTTAAAAAAATAAAGAGGAATTAACACAACAAATTGAGGACAATTCCTGTTTAACATGAGTGACAGTAGTAAAATTATTTCTTTAGTTAATATCTGCTTGCCCTATCAAGCTTTGTTTGAAAATCTCAGGAAATTAAGTTTTCCGAATAGCTGTGTTTTCCAAATGATTAAGGACTCATCTTTTTAAGCAGCAGAACTCAAATGTCTTGTCAAAAATATTTCCAAAAATATACTACAGTCTTCTTCTTCTTCTTTTTTTTTTTTGGTCTTTCTAGTGGCACATTTGCGGCATGTGGAGGTTCCCAGGCTAGGGATTGAATTGGAGTTGTAGCCACTGGCCTACGCCACAGCAATGCCAGACCCGAGCCACGTCTGTGACCTACACCACAGGTCATGGCAATGCCAGATCCTAAACCCGCTGAGTGAGGCCAGGGATCGAACTTGCATCCTCATAGATGCTAGTCAGATTCGCTTCCGCCGAGCCACAATGGGAATTCCCAAAATACGTTACATTCTTAATCAGTGTATAGAATATAACTATTTCTTTATAACTCAACAGTTGTTATCACAACTTTTTTTTTCTTTATAACTTGACATTTGTTATCACAACCTGTGCTGCATTGCTTGTTCTACATTGGCCCCAAGAATGATGTGATTTGTCCCTTTTCCAACACTTTCTTACTGGCTGTCAATCTTAATGGCTTGACAAAAATAAACTTTTTGAGTAGTTCTTCTTGCCCTTTCTAGTGTAAGATTAGAATTCAGATTGGAGGAGTTCCCATTGTGGCTCAGTGGTTCACAATTCTGACTAGGAACCATGAGGTTGCGGGTTCGATCCCTGACCTTGCTCAGTGGGTTAAGGATCCTGCATTGCCGTCAGCTGTGGTGTAGGTCACAGGTGTAGTGTAGGTCAAAGGATCCCACTTGGCTGTGGCTGTGGTGTAGGCTGGCGGCTACAGCTCTGATTATAGATGCCTAGCCTGGGAACCTCCATATGCTGCAGGTTCAGCCCTAAAAATAATAATAATAATAATAATAATTTGGATTGGAAGGTTTCTGGGATGGTGTATGAGGTAGGAAAGGGGAAGGAGGTTCTGTGAGGACTTTTTTTTGAAGTAAAGTGCTCAGGCTTCATTGGTTTCCTTAACAAATCCTCACTGAGGCTCATGTGCTGGGTTCCAGTTCTTCTCTGCTCTCTTAGTTGTCAGGCGAATAGGGCTTCAGTGTGTGAACCTGGACATCTCTTGGCTCCTGGGAAGCTTTTCCTGGGTTATTTCCTGGTTCTTAGCTATATTCGAGGTTGTTGATCTGGAGAATTCCAGAGGTGGCAGTATACATGAAAACTTCCAGTTTTAAAACAAAAAATTTCTGCAGGATTTGTTGAGATGAAAGCTACCCATAGACACTTGGGTAGCTTTGTGATATGAATATAAAAACTAACCCTTAGAGAAGGGTGTACCTCCTAAAGTAGCAATGAAGCAAGTTATGCTTTTCAAACCTTTTTAGTACCATTTTTATCCACTAGGTGGAAACAATTACAGTATGGCTTATATTGAAACTAAGGTTTTTATAGCTCAGTAAATATGCCTTAAGGATGAAATAAAAGAATTTAACCATGGATTAGCTTCTGTGTAGAAAAGAAATGAACATTAAAAGATATTTGGGAAAAGAGGGATACTTGCATAATCAGTCGGATTTCAGAATGCGTGCGCGTGCTATTCACTCCACCAGGCTTTTTGTGAGTTCCATCTCCTTTAGCAATTAATATGATGTTTTCTGTCCACAGGTTCTGCCTTTCAGCTAAGTGTTCAGATCCTTGAGCAGTGACTAGGGTCCAGTGAGCCACAGGGAAGGCCCAAACAACGAGGGACCCCTGTGAGCCCAGCAAGTGGTAGGACGCTGGAAAGACAGGCATTGGGCACTGGGGACATTATATGTCGAATTCCGGGCACCAGCCACTTGGTTGGGATTCAAGGCTAGGCTCTTATCCTGGTGGATACACAGCAGGTGGACATGGAGAGCAGGAGGCAACTGGACTGGGAAACAGAGAAGGGCTAGTTCCTACAGAATAATAGAACTCCACTGGGGCCGGCATCAGAGATGACTGGGTGTTATATTGTGAAACGATGGGTCTCCAGTTCAGGCAAGATGTCTGGTTGTCATTAGATAGCCTGGTGGAGTGATCGGCATGTGTTCTGAAATCAGACCTGCACATTGACTCCCCTTTCCCCACTAACCAGCTTACCTTGTGTAAATTACTCAGCTGCTATGCGCCATTCTTAGATGCATTAGAATGATGCCCAGCAGAGGCACCAAAATTATTTCTTATGCTTAGAAAACCAACCTCATAAAAGGACTTACATGTCTGGTGCAATAGCCCTCAAATTACAGTGTTAGTAGGAGCTCCAAGAGAAGGTGGGAGTTGGAGCAGGGGAGGAAGAAGAGTTTCAGAGGTCAGTATTTTTGGAAAAGCTGAGCCACACGAAGTTATTTGGATCTTACACGTAAGACTTCTCAGAATCTTTCATACGCTCATGTGGAGAATCTCCCAGAGGAGTCTATACTTTATGGCATCTTCCAGACTTAATGAGCCAATAGCTCTTTCATCAAGGAGCACCTTGCAACACTTTGAACATGTTTTGGGAAACAGCCTAGCACAATGCCTGGCTGTGTAAAGGTTTGTTAAATAATTTGAATAGTTACAGGGAAACAACATTGTTATCAGAATGCACTCACTTGCAAGAGTTGTTTATGAACTTTCTCAAGGCAGCCCAATGCAGTAGTTAAAAGCGCAGACTCTGGACCTGGCCATTCTGGCTGTGTGCCTTGGGCAAGTTGCTTGACCCCACTTTCCTCTTCTGGAAAAGAGGGAAGACGATATACCGTATCCTTTGGGGAAGGTAGTCACAAAGATCCAATGAGTTAGTAATACATTTGGTTAGAACACTGCCTGGTACATTATAAGCATGATATGCTAGCTATTATTATTCCAGACAGAATGAATTTTAGAGAAGCTTTCAAGAATAAATTATTGACTGCTCTTGTGATGCTAGCTTACCACTTATCCTACATAAAATTCCCTCTTGCTCACACAAGAAGATTGATTAATAAACAGATACCCCTTAAAATCACCGTCCTTTTTAAAAAAGAGAATAAGCAACAGGACCTCAGACAGCCATTTTGCCTCTATAGCAAAATCCAAATCTCAAATATAAGAGATTTGTTCTAATGTTCTATTAGGTGAAGATTGAACATTTCTTTCAGAGAAACTTTACCTTTTAGAAATTATTTTCTGTTTAATGGACAAATTAGGATAACTCATTTCACACAAGCACATGCTACAAAAAAGTTTCCATATCAAAACACAGGAACAAGTACTGGATGAAATTAGGTGGCAGAAAAAAAGAACAAAAGCTAAGAATTAAACTAATCTCACAGCCTAAAAAATTATTCTTGTCACACATGGAAAGATTGTAAGACATTTTTGTTATATATCTTAATGTTATACCTGAGAGGCTGGATTGGAATTATAAAACTTTTGAGCTGTAAGATATCAGAGAAATCTTACTTTGCAGTTGAGGAAAGTGCATCCCACAGAGAGGCTGATTTGCCTGAGGTCACTAGCTGGTCTTGGAGAGACAGGCCCAGAAGGTATATGTTCCAGAGTCTTATCCAGCCACCTGTGGCAGGTCTGATGTCATTCATGCAACCCCAGCAGAGCTAAGGCCCGGCCACCAGGAAGTACAGTGGTGAATGCCCCTGGCACGGTTCTTCATCCAAGGATACTGAGTTTTTTGCAAAACTCAGTCACCCTCTTACATTGAATTTGTTTAGAGCACAGTTCAGTGTTGCAGGTTGCAGCAGACCTTGACCCGGGCTCTGCTGCCTGACTCCCACTCCCAGAGACTCTTGTTTAATTTGGCATCAGGAGTTTTAAAAGCTGTAGACCCCCCTCCAGGGCATCAGCTTTCCCCAAGGAGAGAAAACTAGGAATCGCAGATCAACTCCATTCTAAACTCCTTTGTGCTGGAGTCAAGAACTTTGAAGGACCAGGTGTGGGGTATAAAACCGTGAGTCATTGTGCACTTTTGACAGGCTCTTGTTGAGAGGAGGGGTTGTCAGACTGGCTTGGGGGTGAGGAGTGCGGATGTGGGCAAGTTGGTCACCCAGTACTTGTGAGCACCTATTCTGTAGGAGGCCCTGGATACTTAGAGAGGACAAGGCCTAGCTGCCCTCACAAGGCTTGCGGCTGGGCTGGCTGGAGACCACAGGGAATAGCTGACAGGGTGTATTTTCTTTCTTCTTCTTCTTCTTTTTTTTTTTTTTTTTTGCTTTTTAGGGTCGAACCCTCGACATACAGAAGTTCCCAGGCTAGGACTAGAATCGGAGCTACAGCTGTCAGCCTATACCACAGTTGTAGTAACACAGGATCCAAGCAGCATCTGTGACCTACACAGCTCACAACGATGCCGGATCCCCAACCCACTGAGTGAGGCCAGGGATCAAACCCACATCCTCGTGGATACTAGTCAGATTCGCTTCCACTTCGCCACAATGGGAATTCTGGGTGTATTTTATTGCAACCCAGAGTTCTCTGATTGAGACATGTATGCGAAGGCACTGTGCAGAACAGTGCACACTGATCAGCAGTCAGTCCCCACTCAGCTGCTCAGGTGTGGGCAGATGCCAAGTCCATTACAGTCCATGCAGTGGTGGTGGCAGCGGCTCTTGGAGGAGCAGCCCAGAGATGGACAGTTGAAGGATGCAAACACTCTAAACCACTCGTGTTTTCAAAGCCTTTGGCTCACACTTCCTTGGAACAATGAGTTGAAATGGGAAATGGATAAGCTGGCGCTGCGCTCACTCCTCTATCTCAGGAAGATACACAGCAAGCCGAGTAGTCTCCCTTTCTGCCCTGCCTGCCGCCATTTTCACAAACTTTACTGAAAAGGAGCTCGTTTTTCCACCCAGTCATGGGGACCTGACTTTATCTTCCACACTCCCCCTCTTTGGACGTTCCTATCTCTGATGTGCTCACATACCAGACATCCATGAGATGTCACAATGGCTGGCCTTCCTGTTAGGCTCTGACCTGAGGCTTGGATGCCTGCTCCTTCTTTTTATGTTTGCAAACTTCCTTTCAAGTTTGAAAATTAGCTTCCTTTGGACTTGGAACACTCTAGTAAGTCAGGGATTGTGTCCAGGAAATCCTAAACACTCGGACTTCAGACAGGCCTGGATAGTTGATAGCCAAGTAAATGACCGTGGCTAGTATATGTGTGTACAGTGTTTATAAAGCACCTGTGAATTTAGGCTTATTGAAACTCACAAATCCAGTCAGGTAGGAATTAATCCCACTTTATGGAGGAAAAACTGAGATTTGGACAAATTATGCCCAAAGTCATAGAGCTACTAAGGGACAGAGCTAGACCTCAAACCTAGGTTGTTTGGTTCCAAATCCATTTCACTTTACTTTCTGCTTATGATCAATGTTATTAATTAACTCTTTTTCTGACCCTCCTTTGGGTTTTCAAGTAGGCAAGCATAATCTTTTCCTACCAAAAAACCCAGAATTTTGTCTGAACTAACCAAGGGCACTGAAACCACACTGATTTGTTACCAACTAAGCTATTCCCATGTTCCAAGCAAAATGCCATGCATTTTTGAAGAATATTAAAAGTTATCATTTATGGAGTTCACTTTAGATGCCAGGCCCTGTCATAATTCCTTTGCACGCATTATTCCATTAATCCTCAGACTAGTTCTCTAAGATCTTCTCATTTTGCAGATGAGGAAACTGAGGCTCAATGAGGTCAAATAGCTAAAGAGTTGCAGAGGTGAGATTCAAGCCTGGCCCTTGACAAGAGTCATGGGCTTCCCGCATTCTTCTCTCCCACCCTTGCTCCAGCCTTGGGCCCCAGTCCTCCCCTCTAAGGGGAGATAGGCACCTAGGCCCTGTAGGGGCTGTCCTAGGAGGCTGGTACCATCCTTCTCTCTGAGTGCTCCAATGGGGATTCCCCAGGGTCCATGAGGAAAGGAAGAGATGGACTTGCAAATGGTGTTGCTCACTATACAACCGCAGGGAGCTTTGAGAGGAGGCCCCCGTCAGGAGTCTAAGTTGGTCGTCTGGCACAGCATGCCACGAGGAACTTTGCTCATTAGAGCTACAGTGTGGATCATCAGCTCATCCCCATAAGACAAAGGCTCTGTTTGTAATTTTTGCCTTTATCAGATTCTGAGGGATCTGTGTTCTTGCCCTCCCTGCACTTCCCCTCCTCTCAACTTCACTATGTTTGTAGGAGCCAAGAAACCCATTAGTCCTCTCTAAAGGGGACAGGTTGTTATAACCACATGAAAATGGGTGGTCTTGATCCCTCACTCAGGACTAGATCACCAAGATGACATATTTGTAAGGAAATCTTAGTTGATTGGTCTCCAGCAACCCCTTCTCCTGCAACTGGTCATCTCAACTAGGCAGGAGGTCTGAAGTGGTTTCTCAGAGGATAGGTCCCAACCTTTGTCCATTTTCCATCACAGGCCTATCAGCAGGGAAATCAGCGGCTGACTCTTGAGTCTGACAGGGACATTTTTTATTGAATGATGATAACTTGAAGTGAACTGGTTCCCATGAGCAGGTCTTATTATGGTCCAGATCCTACCCATAGCGATTTCTAAGCAAGAAGATCAGCACAGCAACAATTAGGCCAATCACAAATAAATCCCAGTATGGTCCAAGGGTGTTGTCCAGTTTCATCCATTTCCATCTCATTGTAAACTGTTGGCAAGGGACAATCTGTCAAAAATAAATCCGGGCCTCCCACTTCATTCAGAGCCATCATCTCCCTCCATCTCACCACCCAGGAGTTGCTCATTGGATTTGCTCAGGGATTTGGGACTTACTTGCGAAAAACTTACATTAAAAAACAGGATATCTCGGAGCAAATGCACAGTTTCCAGTTTCATGAGGGCAAAGAACACAGGTATGTGAGCGTCTGGACTTGTTTGAGCAGCCATATCATATAACCTCCTGGCCAGATGAATGTCCTAGAAATAGAACAGCCCACGCTCATTAGGTGCAGATTCTTTAGGAATAATTAAATATCTTCGGTAGGTTGAACGCTCTTCCCTCCTCCCCCAGGATGTTCACACCCTAATCCTTAGAACCTGTTAATATGTTATGTTACAATGGCAAATTTTGCAAATGTAATTAAAGTTCCAAACCTTAAGACAGGAGATGGTCCTGGATGACCTGGTGGACTCAGTGTAACCACATGGACTCTTGAACACTGAGTTTTCTCATAGAGCACAAGAGAAAGGCAGAGAGATGGGACAGAGGAGAAGTCAGAGATTTCAGGCATGGGAAGGACTCAACTTGCTGGTGCTGGAGGGGCCACATGGACAGGAGAAGGGATGTGAACAGCCAGCAAGCAAATGGGACCTTCAGTCCTATGAGCACAAGCAACTGAATTTGGGCAACAACCTGAATGAGCTTGAAAGCAGATTCTTCCCAGAACTCCCAGTAAGAAACACAGCCTTGATTTCAGCCTGTGAGACCCTACGCAGAGGAACAGGTCAAGCTCACCTAGATTTATCACCCGCAGAAACTGTGAGATAAATGTGTGTTGTTATAAGGCACTGAATTTGTGGTAAATCTTTTTTTTTTTTGCCTAGGGGTCTAATCGGAGCTACAGCTGCCAGCCTATGCCACAGTCATAGCCACATCACATTCAAGCCGTGTCTGAAACCTACACCACAGCTCATGGCAATGCCAGATCCTTAACCCACTGAGCGAGGCCAGGTATTGAACCTGCAACCTCATGGTTTCTAGGTGGATTCGTTTCTGTTGTGCCACGACGGGAGCTCCAATTTGTGGTAATTTGTTAGAGCAGCCATAGAAAACCAATACAGTCTCCAAAAAAGCTTTCTTGGATATCACTGGACCAGATTTTAGGTATGATTCCAGTTAAAGGGGCAGGAGAACAGACACTAACAGTACAGTTCCCAAAGCAAGTAGCAATACAGATAGTGACAAGCATTTAAAATTCCTACTTTTCTTCATAGTACGTATCATGCCTGAAGTTATGGAATTTGTTTATTCATTGCCTGTTTTCAGATCCTTGAAGACTAGGGCTTGCACTGCCTGTTTACTCTGGAATTTCCAGTGCTTAAGAATTGCTGAGTGTATGTTAAGTCTTTGATGATACTTACAAAATGAGTGAATAGGAGTTCCCGTTGTGGCTCAGTGGAAATGAATCTGACTAGGAACCATGAGGTTGCAGGTTCGATTCCTGGCCTCCACTCAGTGGGTTAAGGATCGGTGTTGCCATGAGCTGTGGTGTAGTCAGCAGATGTGGCTAAGATCCCAAGTTGCTGTGGCTGTAGCTGCGGTGTAGGCCGGCAGCTGTAGCTCCGATTAGACCCCTAGCCTGGCAATTTCCATATGCCCTAAAAATAAAAAAATAAAAATAAAATGAGTAAATAAAGTATTTTGGTTTACAGGCTGGAATTTTTTTTTCTTTCTCTGGTTGCACCTGCAGTATATGGAAGGGTCAAATTGGAGCTGCAGCTTTGGCCTATGCCACAGCCATGGCCTCACCAGCTCTAAGGTGCATCTATGACCTATGCCTCAACTTTCAGCAACAATGGCTCCTTAACCCACTGAGGGAGGCCAGGGATCAAATCCACATGTAGACCACATCAGGCCCTTAACCTGCTGAGCCACAACAAGAACTCCCTGAGGCTGGAATTTGATTCTATAAACGACATACTATATTTTTAGGAACTTTTTTCCCAATAGATTATGCCATGGTAGATTTAATTTTCACCTATTTATGGTTTGTATTCATTTGTTTTATATTTGCTTTGTTTTCCCAGAAAGAGTAACGACAAGGCTGAGTTGCTTTTAAAGTCTGAAGTGCCCTGGGCCAGTTCCAGAACTGTACTTTGCTTGGGTGCCTGTGGATTATTTTCAAAAAAAGAGGAAGAAGAGGGATTTTTCACAAATTGTGGTCATATCTGTCTGCCTTTCCTCTCCACCTCCCAGACCTCCATTACAAAAGATTCTATAGTTGTGAATCCTTGAGACCCCTGATAAACCCATTTCCTAGGTGGTGTCTTCTCTGCGCATTTCTTAATTTCTTCCAAAGCTCTGTGGACTGGTAAACTTATTTGCTTGAGAAAGAGAAATAATGCTTGCTTAAAATACTTAAAATCCAGGAGACTGTTCTGAACAACTCTTCCTGGCAACAGAGAAAATGAATGTTGTAAAATCTCTAATTTGTCTCTCATTCCAACAAATTCAGCGGGTGTTCATTTGAAGGCACCTGCAGAGTACAACAGCGGTGTCACCCCCCTCCACCCCGCACGTGAAAGGCACGTTTACTTGATAGGGATGTTCAAGGAAAGGCAGCCTTTGGCAATATCTCAGGCTCTCCATTCTTACTTGAAGCAAGCAATAGTTATTATTTCTTGAGGCACAAACATCACAATTCAGTCGCTTAGCTTATCATAAAAAACAGCAGAGAAGTACTGTTCAAGGTGGGATGAGCTCTTTCCTGGCCAAGGCGGCCTCACAATATGCAGTGCACATGGGGTGGGATGGGAAAGTCTGTCTTTAAAATTCCCGGAGAAAGAAACTCCTGAACACTTCTGGATAATTAGGGCAACCGATATAAAAGAAAATTTTATTACTAGACTCTAGAAAAGACTCTTGTTCTTTGTTCCTATTTAGTTTAAAAAAAAAAAACCCACCAAATAGTTGACACAAAAAAATTTCCCTTTGATAAATAGTGCTTCGATGATGGCTAGCGTTCATTAAATAAGTCCATGGCACACCTACTCCACTTACATTTAACTTTTTTGTGGCACATTTGAGCTTACTTTGCTTTAAATTCAATGATTTAGGAGATTATGTAAGCCTATCTACAGACTTGTTAAATGTTGCTAACCAAAATGTCAGGTGCGCCAAAGTACTGCCCAGTGTTCACATGTGCAAAAGCTGCTTGTGACACAAAGATCCAGAATTCTCCAGCAATAAAGTATATGGTTTATGAAAACTGCTCAATTACATGATGCAGGAGTTTTCCAGCCCTGAATCTTTGGGTGTCATCAAAAATTTCTTATACTGGGACAGAAGTGTTTTTTTTTAATAATTCATTCTTGTCTTCTTATTATAAGTATATATAAATTAGAGAAAACTTTGAAACTATACAGGTGAAAAAATTAGGAAAAAAAAACACCTACAATCTCACTGTACAGAGGTAACTACTATTTCATATACATCCTTCCAGCATTCCAGCTTTTATATATATATTCATATGTACATACTTTTAATTTAGGAATTTTTCATTCTGCATGACATTTTATCTACTGTTTTCTTAAGCTAACAATATACCATGTCCTAAGATATTCCTTTGGTCTGTAATATTTTTATTTTTAATGGTTGCACAGTATTTCATAATAATGGCTAATAGTTATTAAATATTTATTGTGTGACAGTCACCACTGTTGTTTATTTAAAACTCATGACAATTCTATAGAGCAGATAATATCTGTTTTAAAGATGAAGAAACTGAGGCACAGAGAAGTTAAGTCACTTACCCAAATTCATATGTCTTGTTAAGTGGCAGAACTGAGATACCCAGATAGTCTGCTTCTAGCCTGCTCACTCAGCCACTAGGCCATAAAATCCTACGTGTGGTGGAATAGTATACTACCACACAATAGTTTATATACCTGTCCTCTATTTTGGAGTATTCTGGTTGTAGGGTTTTTTCTCTAACAAAGCTATACACACAAGGTTTTGGCACATTTCTGATTATTTCATTAGATAATAGATATTTATTTCAAGAAAGGTTATGAGCATTTCTAAGAGATGTATATTCTGTCCTATTATACTTCTGAGAAGGCCATTTTAATCTCTAACTTTAACTTGGCCTTTCCAGAAAATAATTCTATTCTGGTATTTAAATCTTCAGCTCTAACACTCCATAGGTGGTCAGACCAGACAAATGAGAAATAAAAAATGCTTTGTGCCATAATTACTTTTATTTTTGAGAGATTTATTTATAATTTATTCAGTACATGTGGTTTTATCTTCCCTGCAGGATCCTAAAAGTATGTTATCTAACGGCTCTAACTATATATAGATTGAAAAATTCATTTCCAAAGGATAATTTCCTTTTACCTTTTGTGTTTTTTTGAATCTTTCATCTTAATTTAGATAGATTTCTTAATCGTTATCTTGAAACATACATGTTCTCTTCCATTTTAAAAAGAGGATCAGAACAAAACAAAAACAAAAACATAACAAAAAACAACGAAAAAAATAAAGAGTATCATATGTTTCTTAAACTCTATGTTAACAAAAACGTTTTTGAACAGGACCTCCAGCACCGATTCCTCTGCCTGGATTGTTTTCTCTTTAACAAGTTGATAGTGTTTCACTTGTGTGTGCATATATGCTGTCATTTCAGGCTTTCACTACAGCTATGGGCATGTCTCTTCCACAGTAGACTATGAAATCTTTGAAAGGTGTCTTCTTGTATCCTCAGAACTGCACACAGTGCTTCTTGACACAAAACAAGGACTTGATAAATATATGAAGAAAAATATAATATATTGATAAATATAATGAAGAAAAGCAACCTACCACGGTAGATTAGAAGCATATATCTTTTAAGTATAGGATTTCATTGAAGAGCTCACAGAGGAGATGCTATTGGAACTATTCTTTGAAAAATGGATGGTTCTTCAATGGGCAAAACTGAAGATCATTCCAGCATATGGGATGATGAGACCTAAGATCATGAGGGTGCAGTTCAAGGTCTTGGGAGGAAAGGAAAAGTAGCTTAAAAGATAGTAAAAAAGAATGTATACGTGTATATGTAATTGGATCACCTTGCTGTACAGTAGAAAATTGACAGAACACTATAAACCAGCTATAATGGAAAAAATAAAAATCATTATAAAAAAAGATATATAGGAAAAAAGTGGCATATCAGGTCATTATTATCAAGGTGGGTTAGGTCAAGGAGGGTTTTGAATGCCAGGGTAAGAAATTTGGATTTCATTAGGCAATAGAAAGCCAGTAAGAATCTTTTATTTTTGTATGTGTTTGCTTACATTTGTGTGCAGGCATGTGTGCGCAAGTTTTGGGGGGAAGTAAGGTGGAGGGGGCAACAGTATGTGAGTTGTACTTTATCAAGAATAACCTGATGGGGCTTTGTTAGCTATATTATGTGTTAACTAAAGTAATGCTAACATCTGCAGCAAATACTCCTCCAAATTTCAGTGGTTTAACACATTCAGCGATACAGTGTGTATATTCCTGGTTGGTGGTAAATTTTGTTTATTCTGCCATCCCCTAGAGCCTTTGAGAGATTCTCCACCTACTTCTTAGCTGCCTTGGCCCAGAAATGACTCTCTTTCCTATTACTTCCATTTCTTTGGTGAGCACTAGTCACACGGATGTGAAGGGAGCTGGGACGTATAGTCTCTGACCAGGAGACTCATCCCAGCAACAAGCCCTTTCTGTGCACTGGGAATTACAAATCTTTGGTGGATAGAGCTTTCTTCACCAGAGTTTAAGGCAGAACACTAGGAATGGGAGACCTGAGAAGCCATTACAACAAGCCGTCACAACAAGTAGAAATTCTGGTCTGACCCAGGATGAGAACAGAAGGAATGGGCAGAAGACGATGGCAACAGGTTTTTTTCATGGTGTAATTTCTGAAGTACTTCTGAATTAATTATAAATTGAGAAGGAGTTTCATAACAACCTGTGAGCTGAGCGCTTTTGTTTCTAAATCAGTTCAGGTCATCTGTCAGTTTCTCCTCAAGTATTATTTTGTGTCCCCAAAACAATGGTGTAGTCAGTCCTAGACCACGGTTTAAGAAAGCTTAAGTCAGACATTGGGGAATGAGATGTTTCTCAGTGAAGCTGTTAGGATCATTCACCTACCTCACCCTAGTCCCTAAATCGGCTCCTAAAAACAGAGGAGAAAAATAACAACCTATACTTGTACATTGATTTTACCAAGAGTCAATGTTTGCCTTACTCCCTTCTTCCAGAGGGCTTAGTTCCAGAGTTTACCAAAATCTTTTCTGATTCTCAGAGACATCCTGGCAATGATGTTGGGCTCATCTTTCCCACTGGTTTGCATGAGTTTCAACTACTAAAGAGGACTGTGGAGAGCCTGGCTGAAGGAATCTGTAATTACTGGATGACTTGGGTGCTGTGAAAGCCTATTCTCCTAATTGCTTTGCTTTCATTAACCATCCCTGGAACAAGCTTTGGGCTTTTAATTATTAGCATATTCACTTTAAAAATTAGAAAAAGGTGCTATTTTCTCATTAATTTGACTATGAGATAGCAAGATGAAAAAACTTGGCCCCTGGGTACTCGGTTATTATTTTACTAATTGCTAAACAAAAGAAATTAATAAAGACAAACAGCAATGGCCCCTCATTAACTAAATCTAAAATTCTCATGTCCAGGTCTTTCTCTCTCTCTCTTTCTTTCTCTTTTTAATGTAGAGACTTTCTGTAGGGAAAAATATACCTGTGACCGAGAGACTGATCAAAATGAACTACCCAAGATTTAATAAGAACCCTGATGGAAAAGAACAGAAATGTGTCTAGAGAGAAACTTCAAAGTGTTTTCCAGATGTATGAAATAGATGCCTCAGCAATTGCTATTTGACATGGAGAAGAAAGGGTCTAGGAGGGAGCCCAGCAGTGACTCCACAGGAAAACAGAAGCCCTGACAGGTGGGCCACCTGTTGGCAGGCATTGTCCAGGTGGTCGGCCCTGTGCTCTCCCCTCCCTGCTCCTGGGGTATCAAGGCTAAATGGCCTCACTGTGGTGAGGACAGGAGCTGTCCAGGGACCCAGTCCTTCTTGAATCAAAGGGGGGCAGAAGAGCAAATTTGATTTAACCCAAGGGGTGCAGTCACTTTTATACTTTATATAGACAATACTCCTCTCACCATTATGGTTATGTTTCACATGGGAAATGATGAACAAATCTTTAATCCTATTGAAGCCTTACTTAGCAATCACTCAAATTCTCTTCTGATCTAAATAATAGTCTTTCCACACACTGCTTCACTACAAAGCCCTTTCACAAAGGCTTATTCGTTTTAGCCTCAAGGCCTGGGGCAGGACTTGTATCACTGTTCTGTTCCACAGAGGTGGACGATGGTGGAGTGGTCATGACTAAATAACATTCAAAAAATCATCCATTTCAGCTATTCGATCCAGCCTCCTACCTCCTCCCCACCCCAATTTTATAAACATAGGAAGCTTGCACCCTCCAGGAATGGGAAAAAGAGACTGCATTTGGATTTGAGATTCTTTTCACTGCTTAATGTGCAGGGATGATGAAAAGTGATCAAAAGGAAGGTTCGGATCTCTGCTGCTGGGTTTTCAGCTCCTGAATAAGAAGCCCTTGCTGCAGTGTGCACACGAGCGATAGTCAGTTAGGAAATTCCCTACCAATAGCAATAATTCTCAGTTACTAGCACAACTGGAAGGAAAAAGAGAGCATAGGAAATTCAGTAATGCAGGGCCCACTCTCCACCAGAACATGGCGTCAGACAGGTCTGGGTTCAAATTCTGGCTCCACCTCCCAGTGGCTTTGCAAATTCGGCCCTATGACATCACCTCTCCGCCCTGGGGTTTCCTGATGCACACAAGGAGGGCAATGACAGGGTGCATCTCCTGGAGTGGCTGTGTGATTTAAATGACATGGTATACATAATACACCAACACCTGGCTATTATTATCACTATTGAGATTTAATACACCTTTCTCACCCTGTCAGACCTCAATGCCATCTTTTGCCTTAATTACACTTACTGCCTAAAGGATTTATCCAATATCACCTTGTGGTGTTAGCTCTTTTCTTAATGACTATGCCCTGTCTCCTCAAGTCAAGTGTAGTCTTTGAAGGATGGAGACCTATTTTCTTGGGCCTCTCTAGAGCACTCATCACTGTGTCATGTACACAGTTGGGTGTTCAAGAGAAATTTCTGAATTAATGCCACCTTGTTATAGAGCTCTGAAGTCATTCCCACTTTTTCCTTACTACTGAGAGCTTGAGAGTCAATGAAAATTTTAATGGAAAAAGGCCTGGAGGTGGAAGGGAGTGGGGGCAGGAAAACAACACTGAATTTATTATGAATCAAATTGGCCAAGACTGGGTTTATTCCACTCATTAGTTATGTCCTTGGGGGTCATGGAGAAAATAAATTCTACCCCATAGAGTTTATGTTAGGCTACATAGCATGTGTTGGCATGTGGGAGGGACTCAGCAAGTGTTCGGTCTTTTCCTTTTCTCTACATTGATGACATCAATGAAATGCAAAATATTTATAAGTTTTTCCTTCCTGTATAGCTGCCATTACTAGGTTTGCATTATTACCAGTATAATTACCTTTGCGATACCCAAACCATGTTCATACATATAGGCCAGATTGAACATGGCTTGTGCACTCTGGTATTTGTCAGCTGCGATGCTGTAATGTGTGGCTGCTGTTTGATAGTCTTTCTTAGTCCCATAGCCATAGTAATGGTAATCTCCGATTTTCACTCTAGCGAATGCATTGCCTAATAGAAATATTAGAACAAGAAAAAAATCTCAAATTATTCATGTGTAGTTCCCAGTAATTCAACCTAATGATACTCAATATAAAAAAAGAAGAAAAAAACCACTCATAATCCCAGAATCAAGATGAGATATGATTTAGGGATTTAAAACACAATGCTAACTGTCTTCACTGAGGGGTAACTCCCATGGTATAGTACAAATATCCTTAATATTTTTATCTTTTTTTAATGGCCACACTCACAGTATATGGAAGTTCCTAGGCCATGGTGAATCCTAGCCACAGCTGCAACCTATGCCACAGCTGTGCCTATACTGGATACTTTACTGAACTGTCTGGGGCCAGGGATCAAACTCACATCACTGCAGCAACCCAAGCTGCTGCGGTTGGGCTCTTACCCCACTGCTCCACAGTGGGAACACTCAAATGTCCTTAAAGAATAAAAAAGTAGTAATTTTACCTTTTAAATTCATTTTTTGAAGGTAGGTCAACTCTTGGGAAACTGGATCCCACCCCTCCTTTTCTCAGACTTCACTCCTGAAACTCTACTCTCCTGTGTCACCAGTTTCTCCCCCTTTTCTGGTCCCATCAGTCACCCAAACACACTGTAGTATCATCTATGAACAAAAGCAAACCCTTTATCCCATGGCATCTCCCTGTAACTTCTTCCCATTGCTCTCTCATGTCACACTCAGCCTTTTCAAAAGTGTCTTCTATAATCACTGCAAAGCTTCACCTCTCACATACTCTTTAACCCATTCCAGTCTGGCTTCTGCCTCCTTCTCCTTGGAATGGCTGCTTTCAAGGTGGTTTATGACTTCCATGCAACCAAATCCCTTGGCCATGTCCCTGTCCTATCTCACTGGACCTCTAAGCTGGACTGGACTCCCTGGAGCTATCTTCACAAGCACTTTCTTCTCTTGACTTCTCTCAGGCCTCTCCTTTTCTTCTATCTTTCCCTCCCTTCCTTCCCCCCTCCCTTCCTTCCTTTCTTTTGTCTTTTTAGGGCCGCACCTGTGGCATATGGAAGTCCCCAGCCTAAGGGTCGAACGGGAGCCACAACCACCAGCCTACGCCACAGCCACAGCACTGCCAGATCAGAGCGGAGTCTATGATCAACACCACAGCTCGAGGCAATGCTGGATCCTTAACCCACTGAGCAAGGCCAGGGATCGAACCCTCATCCTCATTTCCATATTCTCACTGCAAATGTTGTTTCCCTCTCAGAGCCTTCTCTGACTACCTTGTTAGACTACACATCAGTCTTTATCCTTCCCATCTGCATGTTTTATTTCCTCACAGCAATATCACTGTCATGTATTTACTAGTTTATTCTCTCTCTCTCATGAGAGAGAACTTTGAGGCTCTTAATCATTGGCATTGTCCCAGAACTGGAATGACACTTGATAAATATCTATGGAATGAATGGATAGGCATTGTAGGGAACTTTTAGGAAATGCTTTCCCCAGATGTTGTCTTTTATTATTTATTTATTTATTTATTTATTTTGTCTTTTGTCTTTTTAGGGCCGCACCCACGGCATATGGAGTTTCCCAGGCTAGGGGTTGAATCGGAGCTGTTGCTACTGGCCTATACCAGAGCCACAGCAACGTCAGATCTGAGCTGCATCTGCAAACTACACCACAGCTCATGGCAACACCAAAGCTTTAACCCACTGAGTGAGGCAAGGGATCGAACCCACAACCTCATGGTTCCTAGTTGGATTCGTTTCCACTGCGCCACGATGGGAACTCTGCCAGATGTTAAGTCTTTTAAAATCTTCATTTCCAACAAATACGAAAATATTCAGGAGTAGAAAAAAATTCATGTGACTTTTTAAGATACGGGTCTTCAGTCTTTTGAAGGCCATTTAGGGATGACCTCTAAGGGTCTCTTTGGGCTCCATGTTTTCATTCACTAGGACAATGTTGGTTGAAAAGATGAGGGACTGCTCATGTTGGCCATCTCCTTCAGCTGTTCAGCACAGTCTAGGCTTACTTGGAAAAGGAGAAGGTACCCCACGTAGTGTGGTCTGATGTGTATCATTAAGGGCTATAGGACTCCTGCCAAGTGTTTCTCCCCATTTGGACTAATGCAAAGCCTAAAATTATTCAAAATTGATTCCTTTGGGTTCTGAAGTTCTTTTTACCTTCTGTAATCCTCTCTTAAAATGTAATAACGCCATGAGACATCTTTAGCTTTCTCCAAGTAGAAAAAATGTCATAACATTCTTAAGCTGCCAAAGACATTAGTTATCAGGGTTTACTTCCCAGGTTCTTCAAAATGTAAAGGTAGTATGGGGGCAAGACCTTATAGAAATGATGCCCAGGATAGGAGTCTGAGTGGTCTAGAGAGGCAAGAGACTCTTGGAGCTCTAAAGAGAAACCCACTCCATCTCTAATTTTGCCCAAAGCTGCCTTGCTTTGACCTCAAGATTCCATCTGCACCATAACCACAGAGGAACAGAACTCTGTGCATTTTTGAGCTTTAAGAGCAGTAAGCAGGACCCCTGAGGTCTCCAAGAATGAAAGGTCATGAACAGGCAGATTCTCCGGAGGATTCATCTCCACCTTAAATAGGGGACTCACAGGGGTTATGTGGCAATCCTGACTGGCTCCCAAGGATCAGTTTCCCAGCCCCAGGGTAGTGGCTGAGTCCTGATGGTTTGATATCCTCCTCACCAAAAGCACTGCCAGTGACTGACTGGAAACTGAACTTTCATCACCAAATTTCTTAACCTTAGGTGAGCCACTCAGCAGCCACATCTTTGGGGATACTCATGCTTGACCTCTTTGGTGACACATGATTATTTTTAGTGGTCTGACATTTTTATATTGGTGAGCTCCGTTTAATATTAATATGCTCTTGTTCTGAATGTCTCCTTTCTTTGGTGCAACTTCCACAGCGTTTCCTGGCTTGAAAAAAAAAATTGTATTTGTTACAATTGAGCTGATTTGCTGTAACTAAGAGCTTGCTGGTGTTGTTTCCTCACTCCAAACAGGACTTTATTGCATTTTAGAAAACATGGACTTCTCCTTTTTTAGGGAATGTCTCACTAAAATCACACGACTGGCTTGCTGCTGCATTGCCAGCTTGGCTGGATCTGCAAAGGCACCACTGTGACTTTTTCTTCTGCCTCATTTAGCATCAGCTGAGAATTTTTTTTTTTTTTAAGTCCCATTCACTTCTTGTAGAAAAGGGATGATTCGGGCCTTAGCATGAGATAATTTTAAGAAATTTAATTGGAAGTAAAATTGCTCGTACTGCAAGAGAGTTCCTCACATATCCAATGCCAATAGTGACAGCTTTGCAGGATCTCTCTGCTTTCAGTAATATCTCTTAAGGAAAGAATGGAATGAAGCAAATGCCACCTGCCACTTCTTTCCCAACAGCACTGTCTTACATTCCTTATCACGTGTGATCCCTACATCAGAACATTGGAACTCCAGGAAAAGGGAGAGGATCTTGCTAATTAATTTTTCCCCCCTGATGCTACTATGGTTATAATAAAGATCTGGTTTGTGATCATCCTCATTGAGATATTTCAAAAGAAAAATCAAACAAGTCTTAGATCCGTAAGTAATTTTCCCTATAAACTCACTGAAATATAGGTCATATCTTTGATAAGTTCAAAAAACACCCAGCAAATGAGAGATGGAGGCTGGACCAAGAAAACTGATTTTTTTGAGTAAAACTGTCATGTTTCAAACAACTGTTCTGGTGCCATGGAGACAGCAATAGAAAAATTCCTATGGTTTGCTAAACCAGGGACCTTGAGAATAATAACAGAAATTCCTGGAAATGACCTCTAACTGAAAACTGGCCCTAACATCAGTACGGTTTGAGATACCATCTACCAGATATTCTGCACCTTTCTATGTGCCCAAGAATTTAGCTGGAGCAAATCAGATGAATAATAATGGACAGGGGCCAGGTAGAGCTCATTTTTATCTAAGTTCTATACCTTGAATAGCAGCTCGATTCCACAGGAGAAGTGCCATTGGGTACATCTTCTCTTTTTCAAGAATTTTAGCCTTTTCTAAAAAAAAAGAGAGAGAGAGACATCCCATTAGAAAGGCTTAACCCTGTAGTAAAGTCATATATGCATATGTATGATTGGGGAATTGCAGAGAATTTTAACTTATCTTACTAGATTCCAAAATGAATGCTGAATTGCTTTGAGCTACTTCATACCCCATTTCTGCAAGTAGTGCATATTGAACAAGAGAAGAATCTATATCACCATCCTTATAGGCAAAGTATGCTGACAGGAATTTCTCAGCCCAGTGGCCTAGTTCACAGACGCCTTTATAAAGCTGTATATGGGAAGAGAAATCAAGTGGACTAGTTAGTCAATACACTTCATCTCAGGCAAATGATAAATGACATCAATCTTCAGTTCCTGCTGGTTGGTCAGGCAAGGATTTCAGGTCTAAAGCATGGCATTTGAAAATTATTTAGAATAAGGAGTTAAAACCTTTCATAGGCACAAAGATTACAAGTGTGTAATTTTCTGTCTTAAACTTCCTGGGGCTTATTTTAAATTTGCGAAATGCACTCGTCTGACTTGGAGGCTATTTGACAGGACAAAAATGTATCAAATTCTGTTTTTTAAAAAAAGGTCTTTCTGGGCACTGCTGCCCTGCAAGGGTAAGTTATAAGGCTGCAGCTGATGTGGAAAAGAGAGAATGAAGGGAAGACAGTGCCTGAGGGTGTAGGTGACATAATGGTGAGGGAGGTGTGCAGAGCTCTGTGGGGACAACTGTCACCTTAGCTGAATAGCCCTTATGTAACCAAAAGAGGTTAACTATACATAATTCATTAGGAAGTTGGCAAAGGAGCAAATCTAAAGATAGATTATTAGCTGGCAGCTTTTGAAATGAGCTTCAAAGGGGCCAGATCGCAACATGGAGGTATTTATATTGGCGCAGCGGATGTGTTTCATAAATCAATGAAGGACATTAAGGTCCTAAAAGCATTCTTTTGAAAAGTGCATCACTGTCCCAGGCTAAAAGAAGTCACTTTCTCAGTTGTCATCCAAATCATCAAAAAAAAAAAAAAAAAAAAAAAAAAAAAAACCCAAAAACCTAAGGATGTTGCTCTCTAGAAGGAAGTAGGTTACATTTTCCAGGCTAAATCCAGCCTCTCATTTCCCAAGTCACAACTGCCAATCCTGCTAGAAATGCATAGTTGTCCTGGGGATTTGATAGCAGGCTGAAACAGGGCTCCGTAACTGAATTCAGAGGCAAGCTCTGAACTTGATGAAAAGCCAAATGTAAGACAGGAGGGGGTCGATTCTCTCCCTCCCTTTCCCAGTCTGAGTTGCATCACTGCTTTTCCTTTCTGGCAAATGTTGGTGCTCACATCATCAGCAGGAAGAAACAAGATAATATCCATAAAATCAAAGGCACCAAAATTGAAGGGCAGTAGCACCACTTCTGTGTGAAAAATGAAAAGCACTTCAGAAACAGCCCATTATTTACCTCCACAGCAGTTCTGCATGATCTTAACACTCCTGTTCCTGTGGCGTACATCTTGGCCAGGTAATAAATGGCGAGGGGCTGCCCACTCTGAGATGCCAAGTAAAAATATTTGAAGGCAAGTTTATAATCCTTCCATACTCCAGAGCCAGCTGAAAATTAAAATTATTTTGAGCCACCCCTTATTTATATTATTTTTTACATTATAGTCTATGGATGTAATGGTCATAGTGATGCCTGCTACTTAAATAGGATGAGAAAAGCCAATGGAAAGCCCAGCTACTCTAAATCCACTATTTGGGGGGAGAAAAAGCTGACTTAGTAAGACTATATGGAAATGTATGTTCATGGCGCCTTTTCTCATGAAAACATCTCCTCAATATGGTGTAACTAAAGTTCATGAAAAGGAGTCCAAGTTCTGAGGACCAGAAGCCCCTCGCCCCCCAATAATGTGTCTCACCATCCCCATCATCCTCCCACACCAGGAGACCATAGCTCTTCCCAGCCAGAGCTATGGCATTTGAAGCAGGCAAATCCTGGCTCCAGGAGGCCAGCGCAGACTCAACTCATGCTTGGGGCCAGGAGAGGCTTTTGGAACTAGGGTGGAGGATCAGCTGCTCCCAGCAGTTGGAGTTCTTGTCTTGGCTCTTGATTACTCCTTTTGTGACTTGGGCACCCGTAGGCACTTCATTTGCACAGGGAGGGGCTTTCCCTAGGTGGTTCTTAAATTTCCTTCCAGCTCTAACATTACTTAGCCTTTAGATGGAGTGTCATGTTGCTGCTAAGAGCCGCTGAGAGCAAACTCACTTGGGTTTGAGTCTCAGCTCTACTAAATATGTGATCTTGTGCGAGATGTTTGCCCTTGAGAGGTGGCTCAGTTTGCGCATCTATACACTGTGGGATCCCACTAGATGTGTTGAGAGGACTAAAGGAGTAAATACATAGAAAGACTTAAACATTACCCATAACTATTACTCTTATTCTAGAAGTGTGAGGAACTTGAAAGATCCTAGGCCTGGAATTTGGAATAAACTGAAAGAAGAAGGCCATCTTAGGCAACCTCCCAAGACAGTACAGAAGAGGCCAACAGGCCCTCTATCTGGGCTACTGTGGAAAACATCAGTTGATCTCTTGGCCAGATCTGAGGTTTTTTTCTTTCTTTCTTTTTTTTTTTTGGTCACACACATGGCATATGGAAGTCCCCAGGCCAGGGATGAATCTGAGTGGCATCTGTGACCTACCCGGATTGGGATCAAACTGGCAATATCCCAGAGACAAGCCAGATCATTAACCCACTGCACCGCCACAGGAACTCTGCCAGATCTGACTTCGTGATGACGTGCTCTGCTGCTGCTCTTGCTCCACCGCTGAAAGGGAGGAACTTAGCAGGGATACTTCGGTATGTTCAGATCTCCTGGTAATGTGCCACTCTCTTTTTCTCTCAGTCACCACAGAGATCATTACAGACCTTCATGGATTTCTGAGACTTCCTACCCCAATCACTTTACCTTTGCTCTCTGAAGGTAATGTTGTACCTCTGAGCTCATGGAGGTAACCCTCACATTATCTTTCTTCACTTGCCTCTCGTCCCAGATTTACAACAGCACCATCTATTCCACCATTTCTCCAGTCTTTGAGGGTGAAAAATCTCTCCATTTTATCAAGGCTGATGAGGGCCCTGCCTACTTGGACCTGATCATATATGTTCAGACTTGCCACGGGTCCGATAAGGTCAGAAATGCCACCTATATTTTCCCAGAACCTCTTCATCCATGATCTCATCTTCCCCATGATATATTAACCACTCCCACTGGTTGGTTCTTTTTTTTTTTTTTTTCTGCCAAAAATTATGCTCAGGTCTCTCACCACCTAAAAAAGAACTCCCTCTTGATTCTCAGTCCCCTTCATGCTATTGTTTCATCTCTCTCCTCCATTTAAAGGTATACCACTTCCATGAGTATTTTTGCTCATCCACTTCCTCACCTTTGATTTACACCTCAACCTATTGTATCTGGCTTCCATCCCAACCAGTTCAATGACCTCACAGACATTCTCCTTTTTGATAAGTCCAATGGATACTTGGCCTTTTCCTGCTTTTTTTTTTTTTTTTTTAAGTGAGAACTGGGCTTCTCAGTGAATTTCAGAGGGGTGCTCATTCATTTACTCCTTCTTGAAAGTTCTCTACCCTCTCCTCTTTAAGATCACCTCTTCCTCACCCCATTCCCCTGACCATGCCTTTTCAGTCTTCTTGTGACCACTCTTTCTCTGCCTATCTTTTCAATATGGCACCAGGGATCACCAAATTTCTCACCATGGTCCAATCCTCCTTCCTCTCATACTCTCTCCTTTTCCTTTGCAAACTCAGCTGCTCTTAACTAATGCCTGTATGTTCATGCCACCGAAATCTTTATCTCCAAGTTTGACCTTTCTTGTGAGTTTCATCCTTGCTGCTGGGCATGTGTACTGGATGTCCCAAGGCACCTCAAACTTAACCTCTTCAAAGGTGAACTTTCTGATTGCATCCCCTCGCCTTCTCCCCCAACTGGTGTCTTTTTCCTTCTGACTTCTTCAAATTCTTCTTCGAATTGCTGCCTGAATGTTCTATCTAAACCACTCACACCAACCTGTTGATTTGTGTTTAAAAAAGGAGCAGACTTAATTATGCATTTGTCATTCTAAGTAAAGCAGCCATATGTGTAGCACTTACAGTAGTACATAAAGCCTAACTGAAACTGTGCGTTTGGCCATCCTTTCTCTGCAGCTTTCTGAAAGTATTTAAGGGCTTCTGCATAATTCTGCAAGATAATTACATTTTGTTACTCAAATGCACATGCATAACTCCATGGTAACAATTGCTTTCCACTTATTTTAAGAGTACAGTTGGTGCCCTATGTAATTTAGGCTAATTAAAGTAGTATCAGAAACATTATACATTTTATTTCATTATTAGCTTCTATTAGGAAATAATTATCTCATTTTCATTGTAAATCATGTCTTTTCCTACACTGACAGTAGGTTTTGTTAGATATTAGAGGAAGGTCACTCAAAAGACAGAGGTGAAAATAAGAAGATAAATTTCTCTATCAAAAAATTCTCATGGTTGGATGATTTCTAAGGTTACTTAGAATCTATGATTCTAAGATATAATTAGGGTTGTTTTTCTTGTCACAATCTTGTTCTATGTCTCGGCAGATATTCCACTGGATTATTTTATTCTTTTTTATCAGGTATGATAGCTTGCCAAATCAGGTAACAGAGATTAACTCCTTTAAATTAACCAACAACCATGAATTTCACCTTAACAAATTGCTAAAGACATGTTGAAAAGATAATGAAATTATTTAACTTACCACAGGAACTCCTTTTCCATAAAAATAAAGAAGACCGAGCCCGTGAAGGCCAATTGCATTGCCCTAGAACAGGTTTAAAAATCCAAGTCAAGCCTCAGAGAATTCACAATAAGGAAAATTATTGCAAAATCATTCACAGTATTTGAAATGCACCTAGTGGGAGATGAATTAAAGCAGGTTAATCAGGCAATTGGCAAGTGATTCAGACCCTCTCTAGTTTCTCCTTTCATACTTTCATAACCTCTAACTAGAAATGAAAAGAGGGAAATGAGAGTCAAAGCTTTCCTCTAGTCTTTTATTCAGTATTTATTTAGTGCTTGCTTTGTGTGTGACTCTGAAATAGCCACTGAGAAGAGGTAGAAGGTGAAAGTCAAAAGATGAATAAACTGTGATCTCTGCCTTATAGGCTTCTGACCCACTAGGCAGGACCTTTGAATCATGTTAAATGTTCTAAGTCCTCCAGTAGTAACAGAAGGATGGTGTTGTGGGTGCCTAGAAGAGGGACACTCAACTGCCTGGTAGAGGCTGGGGACTGAGCAGATTGAATTGTCAGAGGTGGTTTCAACACAGACATTCTAGCTGAGTCTTAAAGGATATATAGGAGTTTTTCAGAAGGGAGAAGTCTATCTAGACACTTATTCCCTGCTTTGGTCAAAAAAGATTGACAGAAATGGCCAAATAACATTTTACCGGCTCTGTCAATTTCAATATAGCTATTATAGATGGTAAAGCACTGTTGGCATATATTTCTACATTCAAATTTTACTGCTTATCAGAGTTCCTGTTGTGGATCAGTGGTAATGAATCTGACTAGGATCCATGAGGATACTAGGCTAACCCTGGCCTCGCTCAGTGGGTTAAAGGATCCAGCACTGCTGTGAGCTGTGGTGGAGGTCACAGATGTGGCTGTGGTTGTGGTAGGCTGGCAGCCGCAGCTCCAGTTTGACCCCTAGCCTGAGAATTTCCATATGCTCCAGGTGTGGCCCTAAACAAAGTAAAAAACAAACAATTGCAGCTTATGACATCACCAATTTTTTCTTTTTCACTTAATACTAAATTGATAACTATTTCTTTTTCTGATTAGTATTCTAAATAGTCTAGGGAAGCAGAGTTCCCCTTGTGGCGCAGCGGAAAGGAATTCGACTATGAACCATGAGGTTTCAGGTTCGATCCCTGGCCTCACTCAGTAGGTTAAGGATCCAGCATTGCTGGAGCTGTGGTGTAGGTCACAGACACGGCTTAGATCTGGTGTTGCTTTAGCTCTGGCTGGCAGCTACAGCTCTGGTTAGACCCCTAGCCTGGTAACCTCCATGTGCTATGGGTGCAACCCTAAAAAGACAAAAGACAAAAAAAAATCATCTAGGGAAGGGAGTGTTTAGCACACTTAGTATTTAACATGTGCAAATATATTGATATTTAGCATATTGATCCTGGATGAAGAGTGAACCTTGAAAATGACTATCTCAACCAGGAAACTCACTTTCCTTTTATCTCCCATCACACATTTCACCCTCTAGTGACTAAGGAGCCATGTTTGGCCACTTGGTTTTCATTCAGCAGATCGGTAGGACTGTTCTCACAGGTTTATAGTCTTTTCTCAGGAACTTAGGTTCTGATTGAAGATTCTCCAAATATCTTTTTACCAACTAAATGTATTTATTTGTAATTATTTTTAATAACTTAACAATTGAAACGTAATTATTGCAGATGCTGCCAGAGTACTACTCAGTGATACAGGAGCAGCACATAACTAGAGAAAGCATAGTTCAAAAACAAGTTCAAGACTCCAAAGTTTGAGCCTAAGCGTATCAAAGGGTTAGCTATTGTAAGAACTCTTGAGGACTGCCCACCTATATTTAAAACAGGTGGTATATATTTACTCCCTTCTTCCCTCTCCTCTTCTGATTACATCTACCTGTGGTCTCAAGAGTTTTGGGATAGTTCGCTCTGTGGGTAATGAGGCCTGGTATGATTAAGGTAGTTAAGTCTAGTGACTCTATGTCCTTTTAACTATCCTCATTTTGATGTTGAGAAAAATGAGAGGGAAGGGAAATGAGAGTAGAAGAGAAAAGGTTAAAACACTGAAGACAAATTACTTTCTCTAAGAGAATCCCTGAGAAACCAGGGGCTCATTGGGTGACTCACCAAATGCTTAAGGCCCAGAGTACCTGTTTAGAGTGTTCAGGTCAGGAGTGGCCAACTCAGATACCCCCAGAACCATGCAGGTAATGTAATAGGTACATGAAGCCAGGTGATGGGGGAGTGGCAGAGACTGAGGCACCTGCCCTGTCTAAAGGCAGCAGCAACTCCACTCTCTGCTGCCACCAGTTGTTGTCACGTGGAGTGACCTCCCCATGTGGTCAGCTCTTCTTATTTTCCACAAAAAGCTGGATGTCCAGATTTTGATATGATTTTTTTAATTTAATTTTTATTTTATATTGGAGTATGGCTGATTTACAATGCTGTGATAGTTTCAGGTGTACAGCAAAGAGATTCAGTTGTATATACACATACATCCGTTTTTTCAGATTCTTTTCCCATATAGGTTATTACAGAATATTAAGTAGAGTTCTCTGTGCTATATAGTAGGTGCTTTTTGATTATCACTATATAGTAATTTATCCCCTCCCCCATGGTTCCTCTTTGGTAACCATACGTTTGTTTTTGAAGTCTATGAGACTGTTTCTGTTTTGTAAATAAGTTCATTTTTTTTAGCTTTCACATGTAAGTGATATCATATGATGAAATTTCCTAATTTTTAGAACACTTTCTGAGCCAAACGAAACATATGTGTAGGCAGTACCCCCCATACACAGCTTCTGCTTTAGGGTCCAGTGCTCTTCTCAGGTTAACTGATATGAATTTAGGGAGCAGATGGTCATATTTGGCAAATATTTAATGAACCCCTACTGGGCCCTAAGACCACTGCCCTCCTCTAGTTGAAGAGTCATGGCCTTCAGACAATAGGAGAGAAGGCACAAGGTAGAAGCAGTAAAGTTCTAGCAGTACACAGAATGAATGCAGGGTAAACTCAGAAGAGGGAGTTTGAGGGGGGAGGGGTGGCTTTGTGGAGGGAGAGAGGATTGGGCTCTGCTCTGGGGGATGGGTATTCAGGGTGGGGGATGCTGGAAAGGGAGGAGGACTGGCTAAAGTGTGAAGAAGGGGATGGTTCTGAGGTGTTCAGAGGAGTGAGAGAGAAAAACAGAAGAATAGATCCAACTTAGGCCCAACATCACACAGGATAACTGTTCATGTTTCTGAATATGACACAAGCCATAAATTCTATAGCTTTGTATCCTGGTACTGATACGACTTTAAAAAATTTAAAAAGCAACAGTTTTTTTAAAAAGTAGTAAAAGAAGAAAATGGGGGAGTTCCCATTGTGGCTCAGCAAAAATGAAACCCACTAGTATCCATGAGGATGTGGGTTCCGGCTCAGTGGGTTAAGGATCCAGTGTTGATGTGGGGTCAGTCATAGATGAGGCCCAGATCTGGCCTTGCTGTAGCTCTGGTGTGGTCCAGCAACTACAGCTCTCATTTGGCCCCTAGCCTGGGAACTTCCATATGCCTCACCTGTGGCCCTTAAAAAAAACCAAAACAACAAGATAGCTAGCGAGCGAGCAAGCAAGCGAGAGAGAGAAGACTACTGGTGTGCAAGAGTGGGAGATAGAAATTCTTTACTTTGGTAGTGACCCCAAGTGAGAAATCTAATACATTGTCCCTGAGATGCTAAAGGCTTACATGGCCATGTCCACCTGATGCTATTCAGAATAATCCCCTTAAATACAGTTTTAGATTTCCTCTATAAAGGAAGATAAGCTTAGGTTTAGAACATGAGTAGCTCAGTTCACTGCTGGTAATACAGCCCTGAATAGCTTGCGAGCCAGTAATTTACACACTCAGCTCCCTGCATTCTTCCTTTGTGGAGACAAATCAGCATTATTTGCCCATTATAAGAGAGCGTCCTCTGTTACATTACTCCACCTCTTTTTCAGTTTGCTCTCCTTGTCATCCTAATCGAATGGTACTCTGGATGACTGTCTTGCTGAGCAACAATTTCATATAAATTACTAGGGAGAGAAGCCGAATACCAGGCTGCACAGTAATTTACACCACAATAGCAGCAGCTCCGAGGTGCCAGTCATTTATAAATAGGCTCCTAAAGCAGCGTGTGGGCTTTTAAAGACTGAGAACAGTTAAAAATATTCCCCATTTGAACACTTCACTATTGCCAGCATTGCAGTCTGACAGTGTAAGACAACAGAATGCTTCCTACTGTGCAGGGAGAGAAAGTTTATCAAGGCATTAGGTTGGTGGGTATTGCCAGGAGGACATTCTTTATGCACTAAAGGGGTTTAGGGTAGTTTACTAAATTTTATCTGATAAGATAGTGGCCTCACCGAGCTTAGGAACCAAGGCAAAAACTTCAATGGGCCTGGTCTCCAGGACATACAGACAACTCATACAACTCAACAGCAAAAAAACCAGCCAATCAAAGGATGGACAGGGGACCTGGATGGGCATTTCTCCAAAAAAGACATACTGACGGCTGGTAGGCACATAGGGGGATGCTCCACATTGCTAATAATTAGAGTGATGCAAATCAAGACACTGGTCAGAATGGTCATCATTAACAAGTCTACAAATAACAAATGCTGGAGAGGGTGTGGAGAGGGGGGAATCCTCCTTCACTGTTGATGGGAATACAAATTGGTACAACCAATATGGAAAACAGTATGGAGGTTCCTCAGAACCATGTGATCCAGCAGTCCCCACTCCTGGGCATGTATCCAGACAGAGCTATGGTTCAAAGAGATGCATGCAGTCCTATGTTCATTGCAGCACTGTTTGCAGTGGCCAGGACCTGGGGGTAGCCTGACGAATAGATTAAGAAGATGTGGTGCATATGTACAATAGAATACTACTCAGTCATAAAAAGAAAAAAATAATGGCATTTGCAGCAACATGGTTGCAACTAGAGATTCTTATACTAAGTGAAGTAAGTGGGAGGGAGAAGGGTAGATATCATATGGTAGTGCTTGTATGTGGAATATAAAATAAGGTGCAAACAAACCTACCTGCAAAGCAGAAACAGACTCTCAGACACAGATAATGGATTTGTGGTTGCCAAGGGGGAGGAGGGAGGGAGTGGGATGGACTGGGAGTTTGGGGTTGGTAGATGCAAACTCTTGCATTTAGAATGGATAAGCAATGAGATCCTACTGTACAGCACAGGGAAAAATATCCAATCTCTTGGGATAGAACATGATGGAAGGTAGAATGAGAAAAAGTATATGAGAGCACCTTTGCATACCAAGTCAGCCTTTCCCAGCATGGGAAACATGTTTTGAATATATTCTTTAGCCCACTGCAAGCATCAGGTGTACATAGATCATTTGGCAGCTGAGTGGCTCTATAAGACTAGTTCTACCTGAGGCCTACGTGGAAAAAGGCAAGGGTTGCTTTCCTGGGGAAACCACCATTGGTGCTGCTGTTCTTTTACTGAGTGTCATATGCTTTGTACATCGGAACCTAGAAGCCTGTTTTTTGTTGTTTGTGAGATTGCTACAATGTGGGTTATGGCCTAACTTGCTAGGTTGTATTTCCACTATGGTGAAGAGATTGCCTTTCCATATCAAATCAGCCTTTTTCAGCATGGAGAACACATTTAAGTGTGTTCTAAGCTAGTTGAGCCCACTGCAAGCACCTAGTGCACATACAACACTTGGTAGCTGAGCAACTCTCTATACCTTGTTATACCTGAGGCCTTTGTGGGAAAAAAAGCAATGGTTGCTTTCCAGGGGAAACCACCATTGAGGATGATGGCCTTTCACTGAATGGCATACCCTTTGCAAGTAGGAAGCTAGAAGCCTCCTGTTTTGTGTCATTTGTGAGACTGCTCTCATGCAGGTATTGGCCTAGCTAGCTGTACACTGCATTTCCACTATAGTGAAGAGAGTGCCTTTTCATACCACATCAGCCTTTTCCAGCATAGAAACATGTTTTGAGTGTGTTCCAAGCTAATTAAGTCCACTGCAAGAATCTAGTGTACACAGAGCACTTGGCAGCTTTGTAGCTCTATAAGCCTTATTATACCTGAGGTCTATGTGGAAAAATGGCAAGGGTTGCTTTCCTGTGGAAACTACCATTGGGGCTGGTGTTCTTTCAATGAGCAGCATACAGTAGCTTAAGGATCCAGCATTGTCACTGCTGTGGCTCAGGTCACTGTTGTGGTGAGGGTTCAATCCCTGGCTGGGAACTTCTGCACGACACAAGCACAGCCAAAAACAAATAAGCAAACAAAACAAAAAAGCAAGATGTGTCTCCTCCTATGCTAACCCCATATTTTATTGTGAATGATATTCTTCTTCACCAGGACCCTAAACTCCTAAACTTTCCAGGCCCATTAACCGGGCCATGGGGCTTTGGAGTTAACTCTTCAGCACCAGTCTACAGGTAATAAAAGGCAAACATTTTTACATGTTTACAGAAATGGGCTGAGTACATACCTTATTAGCTGCCATAGAAAAGTATTTGAAGGCAGTAGCATTATTTTGTGGTGCTGCAGCGTTCCCCTCTAAGTACATCTACAAAGAACAAAAAAGATGTAAAAATTAAGGAATTTGAGGGCAATGGAAATGTTTTAGAACTACATAGAGGTGATAGTTGCACAACATTGTGAATGGAGTAAATGCCACTGAAGTGTACACTTTAAAGTGGTTAACTTGGGGAAGATCCAAGCTGGTCTAATGGTCGCCACTGTGACACAGATTTAACCCCTGGTCTGGAAACTGAGATCCTACATCAAGCCACTACAGGCCATGGTCAAATAAATAAAATAAAAAATGACGAACTTTGTTATTTGAATTTCATCTCCATTTTAATAAAAGGAAAAACTAAGGAACCAATCCATTATGTATATTCTGGAGTGCTCTGACCCAAGGGCAAAAAAATCATCCTATTTGTGTTTTTCATGTTTCCTTGCATCTAAATTTACTGTATGTAGTAGCACTTCTGGATGCAGGGCACTTGTCCCCATGGTTACCAATGCAGATTGGCTGCGGGGAGCCAAGGATGGCACCTTTGAAGGAGAGAAGATGCCTTTCCAGAGGAAACCTCCAATGGCTGTTCTCATCAGGGATGGCCCAGGGATGGACTTTGTTCAGCCTTGAGCTTGTTTTCACCCTAGGGATGGAGAAAGGAGGCACCTCTCTGGGTTGAGACCTGCCCGTCTTTGAGGTACAACTAGCCCAGATCTCCTGTCACACGCCAGGGGCTCAGGGGCTCTGAGCTATACTTGGCCAGGAGCCCTGGGCCACATGCATTTTCAAGATTGCTCTTGGTGCCCCAGATAAAGACTGCTACTTCCCAAAATATCACCTGAAGAATCCTACCCTCAGTTTGTAGCCAAATGTCCTGCATAGCTGCTTCTGTGAAAGAGGGACGCAGCCCTGTCACCCCACACTGGGTTCAATTAGCTGGTACTCTTACGTTTTAAGAAATGAGAAATACTGATCAAGATGAAGCTTTTACCTTTCCTATAAATGCCATGGCATTTGCACTCCCAGCTTTTGCTGCCTTTAAGAAGTAGTATAATGCCTTCTGGAGAGAAAAGGAACACGTATTATTGATAGCCATGAACATAACTTAAAAAATAGCTTTCAAACCAAATTTTATTTCATTCAACATGCATTAAAAAATATCTATGAAATGCCCACTTTGTTCAAGGCACTACTCCAAGTGCTATTTCAATCACAAACCTGAAGAGTGGGCTATATCTATCTATCTATCTATATCTATATCTACATCTATGTATCAAATATATAATTTTAGAATGTGAGGCTTGTTTCTCACATTTGGAAAGACATGATGGGCATGTGGCTTTGAGGAGGAGAGAAATCCCAGAAATAGTCCATTATTTAAGAAAAAAAAGCACACTTGGATGTGACAAATACACAGTATGTACTTATTTTATAAGACAGTTTGTATAATTGGCAAAGTTGGATATACAGCATCCTAATGTTTATACACAGAGGGAGTAGGACCAGACACACCTGACTGCCTGCGGAGAGCAAGTCTTTCTGCAGAGGTGAACTGCAGACCAATGTTTTCTAAATTAAACTGAAGAGGGCCAGCAAAGCCTCTGATTCTCTCTGGGTCATAACTTTGAATAAAATGCTCAGTCTAGAACACAGAAGAGCTGACCTGTCTCTTGCTGCCTCATCCTTAGGCCTCATCCTGACCTTCCATAGCTCCCCTCAGAGACCCCATGGAGAATAAAGGAAAAAAGCCCTAAGAATGAGAAATGAAGAAAATCTCTGAAGTGTCTCTGAAGACATTACTCTTCCACTCTTTAAAAAGTCTTGACTAGATTGCTAGACAAGGGATAGTCCTTCCCAAAGAGAAGAGAACATTTAAGAAAGAAATGTGGGTACTTCTTTTCTATGTAAGTTTACTCTAGAAATATTGTCAGCTTATTTGAGAACCACACAGTAGTTGCTAAAGTTGGACTGCCTTGTAGACATAAAGGAAATACAAATGCCGCCATCCTGGACCTTATTGCATCATGCGTCCATCCATTTATCCACCTCTTCTGTTCTTCATTTATCCTTTCAAGAGCTTGATTGAAACCTGCTATACATATGATGGTATATCAGGTATTGTAGATGATTCACAGATGAATGAAAAGCATTATCCCTACATTTGCTCCCGAACAATAGTGCTGAGCAACAGGAGTGTATGTAAATAACAATAAGACGGTAAGTGAAAGGTGGGATAAAAAGGACCTTGAAAATAATTACAGGGGCTTAGAATAACAGAAATTGTACCCAGTTCTGTGATAAGTGTCTTACTAGCTTTTTCTGATGTAATCTTCACAACAGCACTGTAAGGAAGGTATTATTACTACCTGAGCCTATTTACTGGCACTCAGAGTCCTGCAGCCTGAATCCAAGTCCCATGTACTTGGCACTCTGCCTTTACAGTGAGAAGGAGGGCTTAAATGATAAAAGGTCACACAAAAGATGGAGAGGATTCACCATGCAGAGGGCATCAGAGGCTGAGGGAATAACATGAGCAAAGAATGGAGATGGGAATGTCCAAATGTGTCCAAAAAGTAGGAGTTACTTCAGCATGGCTGAAGTACAACACCCCAAAACTGAGACTTGCAAAAATGTGATGGGCCATATTAAAAGCAGTTTTAAATATCAGGCTAAGAACTTATTATTTTATTTGGTAAAAAATAGAAGCCCCTGGCAATTTATGAGCATGAGGGAGTATTGAAACAAATGCTGTCTAAAATATCTGGAATAATGTAGGTATCAATTGGATAGGAGGAAATTGTAGCAATATTATGATTTACAAATTACATGTTGGTAAATGAATCAAATGTATGATCAAATGTATGATTTGCCAGATACACTTATCAGAGCACATCAATATAAAAAATAATGGTATTGCTTATGAATATCTCTTCTGAATCAAGACCCAAATACACCTGTAGATAACTATAATTTGTGCAAGTCACAGTATCTCCAGGCCTTGGTTTCCCCATTCACATTCCCCTTTTCTGTGCCCTTGGGCACCTGCATCATGGCATGCATCCATCGATTTAATTGTCTGCTTAATTTTCCCTCTCCCCCAATGTTGAATTGTCTGTACTTAGCATAATGTCTACTGTATGTTAGGTACCAAGAAAATATTTCTTGAATGAATGAAAAAGTGAATGAATGAAAGGATAAATTTGTCATTCTCTAAAGCAAGGGGACTGGATTTTAATCTTTATGGTCCCTTCCAACTGTAGTATTCTAATTCTATGAAATCATTTTCAAAGTCCAGTTTTAGAATTTGAGCTCAAATATTTGGCAATAGAGAGTTCCGGAAAAAATTTACACTCTGAGAAACTAGATCTGAACTATTAAAAGAGAATAATCTATTCCCTAAAAGGGAATAAGAATCTTGGAGTTTTCCCCATCCTTCAATATTATGACCCCATAGAGAACAAAGGAAATGAGGCTCTAATTCCCACTTCCACTTTCCTGGCTTACTTAGCATTTCAGCTCTCTTTTTTTTCTCTATATGTTAACCTGTCTTTAATGCTATTGTTTCAATTGTACAAACATTTATTAAACACCTTGTGAAAGTACCATGCAAACAAGCTACTTTGATGACTATGGTTGAGCCAAATTGAATTCTTGCTCTCAAAGAGTTAAGATCAAGTATCCATCCATCCATCTATCCCATTCATCCACCCACCCATCCAACCCACCCATGTATCCATCTACTATGGCCTGCATATTTTTGTTCCCCCAAAATTAATATGCTGAAAAACTAATGCCCAAGGTGATGGTTATTAGGAAGTGGGGTCTTTGAAAGGTAACTGGCAGAACCCTCACGAATGAGATTAGTGCCCTCTAAAGAGGCTCCAGAGAGCTAGCTTGCCCCTTCTGCTATGTGAGGATGCAGTGAAAAGCTGGCAGATTGTAAGAGGGCCCTCACCCAACCATGGTCTCAGACTTCCAGTCTTCAAAACTGTGAGAAATAAATTTCCATTGTTTATAAGCCACCCAGTTTGTGGTGTTTTTGTTATAACAACTCAAACAGACTAAGACATGATCTATCCATATCCTTCAAATATTTATTGAGCACCTACCATCATATTTTACTGATTCTAATATGTACATGCTCTCCTCATTTTACATTTTAATCAGGATATTTTTACTATCAATAGCATCATATAATTTATATTGGCATTGTTTTTTTCTTTCTCGGTAGAACATAATGTATCTTATAATTGATAGTGTCAGATACAATGAAATACAGTATATCTCAGGCATTATGCTAGGTGAAGTTATATCTGAATGCTCATCTTTTTAAAAAATAAACATGACTTTTTATTGATTCTAAGAAAATTCTTAGTTTAATAAGTTTGTAACATTTCTCCTAGAATGAAAAGCCAAGAAATTGTATTGTTCTAAAAACATTTGTGAATACTTCTTTTATCCCAAGCTCTGTAAATCACTCTTAAAAGGGTTAATATTAGCTCTTTTTCTCTTAATGGGTCTCAGGGTGGACAAAGCAGTTGCCCTTACATATTTGATATTATTCTAGGTTTGCTAGGTTTAATTTAATTATACCTTATCCACTTTAATAATATGCACCAAAACCCCCAGCATTCCCAATCCAATACATTCTGAGCCTGCATATATTTAGAAATGCAAATGACATTAAAATACATGTGTACAAATTCAAGATAATGTAATCAAGAATTGCATATACAATACTTTTTGGCAATTAAGAATTTGGTGGTGGGGGAGGGGGAGGTGAAAATGTTACCTGTGGTGACAGCCCATAAGCTAAATTAATTCAATCAATGAAAGGGTGTGGGGACAAACTAGTCATTTCCAGATATTTTGATGCTTAATTTGTTTGGCAGTACTGGGCACCAGTTACACTTATAAAGAGTCTTACAGTAATAATTTTTTTTGGTGGAATGAAACATTAGCATACTGGCTCAAGTGGTGCTTGGGCTGGAGAGCAACGTCTAATACTCAGCACGCTGCCATTCACTCATTCCTTCATTTATTCATTAAATACTTACTAAGTACCTAATGTGTACTGGGCATTAATCTGAGTACAAGACACATAGCAGTGAGCAAGACTGTGGGGAGACAGTTAACAAGTCAAGATCAGTGTTATATAAGGAGTAGCAGGGGCTAGAGAAAAATAAACACAGCAAGATAGGGTAAGTGATAAAAGAGTAGAGTTGCTCAGGGAAAAATTATTTTATTTTATTCTTTGGTCATATTTGCAGCACATGGAAGTTCCTGGGCCAGGGATTGAACCTACACCACAGCAGCAATCCAAGCCTCTGCAGTGACAATGTCAGTTCCTTAACCTGCTGTGCCACAGGGGAACTCCTGGGTTTATCCCTATATCTTCTCTTTCCTCTTTGCATCTCCCACGGCATTCCAAGTTGGTTTTGGTGCAACTAAGCTGTCATAAATTGCAAAAAAGACCACAGAACTTCGAAAAGGAGAAATTCTTTTTCCTTTTCTTTCAGTGCTGGCTGGCCTCGTGACTTGCTTCAGACAAAAGAATATGGCAGAAGTGATTTCAGCAGTTCTGAACCTCAGCCTCAAGAGACTTCTGCTATTGTACTTGTGGAAACTTTGCCATGTGAAAAGCTTAGGCCAAATGACTGGAGGATGAGAGCATGTGGAGAGACCAAGTCACTCTAGCTGTCACAGATGAGGCCATCAAAAACAGGCCAGTCCTGGCCAAAACTCTAGCTAACTACCAATGTGTGAGCAAGCTCAGCCAAGATTGGCTGAGCCTGGCCCAGACCAGAAGAATTACTCAGCTGAGCCCAGCCACAACTACTGACCTGCCAAAATCATGAATTAAATAAATGGTTGTTGTTTTAAGCCACCTAAGTTTGGGAGTGGTTTAAGATGGCAGTCTAAGCCAATTGATATACAAGCCAATCAGTCCTGAGGTTTGATAGTACTGGAGCCCTTCATACAAGTTCAGGTTTATTAGGCTAGGGAAAGCAAGAAGGACCAGCTTGTGCTTCCAGCTTTTTGGAGATGTCTGGATGGGAAAAATGGGCCTGACTCACCATCAGAAGATTAGAAGCAACCTAAGAGATTATATAATTCCTTCTTGCTTTATAAATGAGGAAACTAGACTTAAATTCCCCCCCCCCAGGTCAAAAGTAAGTAAGGTTTAATGAAAAGAGCACAGGCTTTGAATGTGGAAATCCTAAATTCAAATTCTACTTCTTAACAATCTTAGTACTTAGCTGTGAGATTAGAAACAATTAACTTCATCTCTCCAGCCTCACCTTCTCATCTGTAAAACAGCATGGCACATGTGAGTGGGTGCACAGGAGAACCCGACTGGGCTCTGGGTGATGCCCAACTGCCCAGCTGTGCTCCTACAGCAACAGACTCCTCTGTTGCCAGTCTGGTGGGACTGCTCTTTTTCTCACCCAGAAGCAGCCATGGCTCTCATCTGGTGGGAACTGACTGGAAGTACTTAGTTTTGTGGGGTTTTATGTACTCTGCAATGATTAGTGTGTATTCTGTATAGGTGTGGTTAGGGTGCCTTCACATTAAATATTGTCTTTATGGGAAAGGCGGAATTCTTCCTAGTTATGCCTCTTATAGTTAACAGGAGAAATTCATTGCAGGTTGAAATCTGAAATTGGAATAATTCTGTGAATCCAGAACTTCTCATCTAAGAAGCTAAAACCTTAGTTAATATGAAGATTAAAAAAATCTGAAAACCTTCAACTGAGCTTGGGATACATATGCGTATTTCAATCGCTATTTTATAGCATTTTATACAATTATCTTTGACATTTACCTAATATGTATAGTACCTCATATAAAATACAAACTGTAGTACCAAAGATACAGTCATAAAATAACAATATAAAGTGAAATTGAAAGTAATAACACATCACTCTTTTATGTAACTGCTGAATAGAGTTGTTATTTCTGTTGCTTAGCCATTGGGACTATGCTGAAATAGACTACGTATTCCTTTGAGACAGTGAGTACATGACTCCTATATAATGACAGGGGTTGCAAAATCTTCTTTAAAAAAGGATCCCTACTTTCCCAGATCTGTAGGGATCTAGGGCCTTGAAGCCACAGTCAGGATTGAGGCAAGATTTCATCTGGGGGCTTTGGCACCTCACTGAGGAGGATCCTTTGGAGGCCAAGGTTATTTGATGTTTTCTCCACCATAAATTTGAATTGTTAATTAGTCTTCTAACCTCACTGGGATAAGGTAAGAAAGCAAAGTTACTGAAAGGAAATTTGCAAATTTATAAAGATGATTAATAATATAACTAATTTGCAAATTTATAAAGACCATTAATAATATACCTAAATATATTGGAAGCAGTCTATTCTCTGATCTAGACAAAAAGGGGTGAGGCTTGGCCTCTTTAGCAGGAAGCCCCCAGCTGGACTTTCCACCACTAGCCTTTGGGGAATGGCTTGTCCTCCTCACCCAACTCCAGTCCAGCAGTGAGTTTGGGTGGGAAAAGTGAGTTCAGTGGGACCGTGGAAACCCCCCACCCCAACTACTGCTTCACAGGCCTCTATCCCTTTGTACTTGGAGGCAGGTAGGAAACATACTTTCTTTTCTGTCCTTTTTTTTTTTTCATTTATAATGATTTTTATTTTTTCCATTATAGCTGGTTTACAATGTTCTGTCAATTTTCTACTGTATAGCAAGGTGGCCCAGTTACACATATATGTTTACATTCTTTTTTCTCACATTATCATGCTTCATCATAAGTGACTAGACATAGCTCCCAGTGCTACACAGCAGGATCTCATTGCTTATCCATCCCAAAGGCACTGGTTTGCATCTATTAACCCAAAATTCCCAATCCATCCCACCCCCTCCTCTCTCCCTCCCCCTTGGCAACCACAAGTCTGTTCTCTAGGAAACATGCTTTCTCTAATGAACTTGGTGCTCCCCCAAAAGATGGGAAGCAGACCTGACCAAGGAGGCAGCAGTGGGCTTTCCCCACAACTCTTCCACCTGCCTGCTCCCTCTTCCACAGACCCACCAGCTCCCTCATCACTACCCTCCCCAACACACAAGACTGAATCTCGAGAGACTGACTTACATAGTAATCTTGATCTAGACCTTTCCTCCCAATTAGATGTAACTGTCCGAGAGATACCTAGAAATGAGGAGTTTACAAAATTCTTTTAGCAGTGGTATTAATTTAAATAAAGAAAAGAAAAACTACTTGATTTTACTACAGTACATTGATCCAGTTTGCTGTAGTTGGCATATCTTAAAAAAAGCAGGAAAACATTCCTGACTACATGTTTTATAGGACGGTTGGTGCTGGGCATACGGCTTCCTCAGGGGTGGGAAGCTGACCTGCTGAGGTACAGTAACACCTGAGCACACAAACTTAGTGGCCTTAACTCTTGGCTCTCAAAGGTCACACAAATGCTATCCCATTTCCATTCTCATTGCCAAAGATAGGATACTTCTGGATCCTGGTAAGAGTTCATTCATATTAAAACCAACATTGGATGGTATGTTTTTTCTGTAATTAAAAATCTAGAACTTTGTCTAGATACTCATGTTGCAACAGAAGAAAGGGTGGGGGAAAAAAGGTAATTGTAATGTATACATGTAAGGATAACCTGATCCCCTTGCTGTACAGTGGGAAAAAAAAATTAATAAAAATAAGTTCACATATAAAAAAAAAATCTAGGTTTTGTTGTTGTTGTTGTTGTTGTTTTTAAATTAAGGAGTGAATGTTAAAAAAAAAAAAAACCCAAAAAACAAAACCCTGCTATTACTGTGGCAACTTGCTCTCCCATAGGCTATAAGGAACTGCAAATGACAGCAAACACAAAAGGAGTAGAACGAAGAGGAAGGAGTTCTCTTTCCTTCCCCTTCAGGATGAGGCATTGTTAACTCTTCTAGGATTCAAAGAGAATCAAGCCCTTTGTAATTTGCAAGTTCTAAAAATTTGAGCTCGTCTGTATACATTACTTGTATTTGAACATCTCCTCTTTCTGCCAGGAATTTATAGTATTGGTATATGTCCCAATCCAAAATCTCGCTGTTAGAACTCAGATTTTCAGGTCTTTCAGTTAGTCTCACTTTTTCCACTGGAATACCTTCACTTTTTTCCAGTTTGTCAGCGACTGTGAATAGAAACAAGCCAGAATACACAAATCACAAGAGATAACAGTCAGCTAGAGGAAACATTCTCATGTCTATTCTCTTTAACTGGTACAAAGATCTGGTCAATTAACAGAAAATAAATATCCTTAGCAGACAGAAATTTTCTAATTTTGTTTATTGGGTTCTGAGAAAAGTAGAAGACACTGCTTATTCCTAGCAACCCATACAAATTGTTGCATCAATATAATTCAGACCTTACTGAAGATCTTGGCCAAGCAGCCTTGGGAAAGAAAACAGATCTCAGAAAAAGGCAACAGGCCACTGACTTTTTCTGGGTATATTGAAACTACAATATATGAATAAGAACTTCTTCATTACCTCCTATGAGGGATAGTCTGAAAATAAATATGCTTGAGTAAACCTAATGAACTGTATATGTATATATACAGTAATTCCAGTTTCATTAAGCATATAAGAACACCTTGTATATATAGCATCTTAAATTCAAAAGCAGTTTGTTCTTTCTTTTCTCAGATCCAAATAATGCAAAAGATGTAAATTTAGATGCTTACTCTGATTATAGAAATTAATCAAATGGACTTTATTCAATTCTTGGAAGATTATTATTTAAAACTCTATTACATTGTCTGGGTCAGTGATGTTGCATGAGGAAGAGTTACATACAACTTTGAAAATGATTCTAGGAATGTATACTAACCACATGCTCTATTTTTTTGTAGACAAAGGATAGGTTCATAGAGTAATGGTTACTTGAATTGTTCTCAAGTGCATTAATAGAGATTGCCAACGTATGAACCTTACATCCATGTCTTCAGAAATTTCAAACAAGTCAGCCCATATTCTAAATGTTAGAATTAGGGAAACTGCTTCGTATTTATTGATGTTATATTGAAGTTCTCAGTTTAAGGAAAGAACATCACAAGAACAAGTAAGACAGAATTGTTTGGAGACATACTAACAAAAATAAAAGATGGATACAAATATTTAAAACTTTTTGAAAAGCTACTATAAGAAATCAGAAACTCTGGAGTTCCCGTCCTGGCTCAGCAGTTAATGAACCTGACTAGAATCCATAAGGACCGAGGTTTGATCCCTGACCCTGCTCAGTGGGTTAAGGATCTGGTGTTGCCATGAGCTGTGGTGTAGTTCGCAGATGCGGCTCAGATCCCGCGTTGCTGTGGCTATGGCATAGGCTGGTGGCTACAGCTCCAATTCGACCCCTAGCCTGGAACCTCCATATGCCGTGGGTGCGACCCCGCCAAAAAAAGGATTAAAAAAAAAAAGAGAGAGAGTGAGAAATCAGCAACTCTACATTGTATTAAAAGAATTGCATTAGAGCAGACGTTAAAGCAGTTTTAAAATACTTTCATAAATATGTCAACTAGTATTGATTTGTTTTTTTAACTTTTGGCAAATCTCTACCTTAAAATAAATTATATGGATTACTCACTATAATCTGCCACTTTCTTGTAATGATTTAGGGCAACTTCACAATTCTGTAGAACATTGATTCCTGATAAATATCTGTACCCCTAAAACACAGGCATATAAATTCTTAATATTCTGACAATGCTGTATTTATAACACACTTATTTGGGCCCAAGAAAACTTAATTACAAACCAAAATCATCTGGGACATCATGCTTCCTCCAGCACTTCCAAAAGTGTAATAGATCAGTGCCTAAAGTTAAAAAAAAATTTATTGGCCATCTAAATTATAAACTCAAACCAATCATTGTTTTATTCCTAGCCCACCAATGAACCTTGAACTACTCCAAAATAAACTGCAAATTTCATTCTGCTTCTCTGTAAAGATGGTTGCCATTCACTGGGGGCTTATGAGCTCTAGAGTCCATGAAGAGGGGGTTGTACATGATATTTCATTTAATCGTCTATCCCTATGGAATAGATATTATCTAAAACCTGATAATTTGGAACATTAAGAAACCAGCGGCATTAGAACCCTAATCTTCTCTAACTACTGAGCTGGTACTTTTAACCATCATCCTAGAGTGAACCATTCACTTAAAGAACAGACTCTCTGTTCAGTGTCCCTTTTTAAAAAATCAGTTTTGTTCCAGGAAAAATAGAATGACCTTACCTTAGCTTGATTGTATTCCATTCCTATTCCATAAGAAGACAAAAATCCTAATGCCTAAAGGCAAAAGAAAAAGGGAAAACTCAATAAATCCATTTATTTCAGTTTTTCTTATCTACATTGGTAAGGGATATTTTATTTTATTTTTTATATTTTTATTTTTTGTCTTTTTGCCTTTTCTAGGGCTGCTCCTGTGGCATATGGAGGTTCCCAGGCTAGGGGTCGAATCTGAGCTGTAGCTGCTGGCCTATGCCAGAGCCACAGCAATGCAGGATCCGAGCCACGTCTGCGACCTACACCACAGTTCATGGCAACACCGGATCGTTAACCCACTGAGCAAGGCCAGGGATCGAACCTGCAACCTCATGGTTCCTAGTTGGATTCGTTAACCACTGAGCCACGATGGGAACTCCGGTAAGGGATATTTTAAATGTCTAATAATTTGTATTGTCAATTTATTTCTTATACCATAGCAAAGTGCCTTATTACACTTTTGCTAAGGCTGCAAGAATTTGGAAAATGTCACAAAAGTGAGAGTTTTGTATAATACATGTGAAAACAGGCTAATACTTACTGAACTTTGGTATAAATTATAGTAATAAAACATTATAAACCAATGTTCTTTATGTGCTTGCCTTTCTTAGCAATGAAAAAATTTTCTGTTCAGTATTTTTTGAATTTTAATTTGAATATTTTTCTTCATACTTCAGAAATAAAATGTGATGGATATAAAAAGTTTGAGCAGGGAAAACTATATCAAATAAAAAGTGAAAGTCTGAAAACAGAACAAAATGGTGGAATAGGAAGCCTTAGACCTGGTTTGAAAAGATACATGTACCTCTATGTTCATAGCAACATTATTTAAAATAGCCAAGATATGCAAACAACCTAAATGTCTATCAACAGATGGATGGATAAAGGAGATGTGGTGTAAGAAGTTCCTTGGTGGCCTAGTGATTAAGAATTAGGTGTTGTTACTGCTATGACTTGGGTTCCATTCCTGGCCTGGGAACTTCTGCACGCTGAGGGCATGCCCCTGCCCCCAAAAGAGGAAGACATAGTGTGTATATATATATATACACACACACACACAAAGGAATATTACTCATCCATAAAAAGAATGAAATAGTATCATTTGTAGCAACATGGATGGACCTAGAGAAGATCACACTAAGCAAAGTCAGAAAGAGAAAGACCAATACCATATGGTGTCTCTTATATGTGGAATTTAAAATAAGACACAAGTGAACAAATCTATGAAACAGAAACAGACTTACAGACATAAAGAACAGACTTGTGGTTGCCAAGGGGGAGGGGTTATGGGAGAGGGAGGGATTGGGAGTTTGAGATTAGCAGATGCAAACTAGTATATGTAGGATGGATAAACAACAAGGTCCTATTGCATAGCACAGAGAACTATTTCAATATTCTATGATAAAAACCACAATGTAAAAGAATATAAAAAAGAATAAATATAACTGAATCACCGTGCTATACAGCACAAATTAATACAACATTATAAATCAACTATACTTCAATAAAATCAATTAAAAAAATAAAGGCAGCTACAACTTGGACTTCAGTTATGTAAGACAATGAATTTCACTTTTGCTTAAGCTAGTTAGGTTGTATTTTCCGTACTTTAAACTAGGAGAATTTGGATTTCCGGTCGTGGCTCAGCGGAAATGAATTTGACTAGCATCCATGAGGATGCAGGTTTGATCCCTGGCCTTGTTCAGTGGGTTGGGGATCTGGCGTTGCCGTGAACTGTGGTGTAGGTTGCAAACTTGGCTCGGATCCCGAGATGCTGTGGCTGTGGTGTAGGTCAGCAGTTACAGCTCTGATTGGACCCTTAGCCTGGGAACCTCCATATGCCATGGGTGTGGCCTGACAAAAGAGAATTCTAACCAATACAAGTGGACATCTCTGTCAATGAGAAGTTCAAGTTAATAGGTACCCAGTAAACCAAAAGTAATCCCTGTATAGTAGTTGCTGCTTAGTACACAGTTGCTTTAAGCTATATAGTAATTTGGTGCTCATAAACCAATTTCTTTCTACAATGCTTCTACCTTTTAGGCACTTGAGGACAGCCACCAGGTACCTCAGTTGTTCTTCTCTACAAATACCACTTATTCTCACTGACAGTGCAGGAGGGTTCCCTTTTCTTCACACCCTCTCCAGCAGTTGTTATTTGTGGATTTATTAATAATCACCATTCTACCGGTGTGAGGTGTTACCTCATAGTAGTTTTGATTTGCATTTCTCTAATAATCAGTGATGTTGAGCATTTTTTTCATCTGCTTGTTGGCCATTTGTATATCTTCTTTGCAGAAATGTCTATTCAGGTCTTTTGCCCACTTTTCAATTGGGTTGTGGCTTTTTTGCTGTTGGGTTGTATAAGTTGTTTGCATATTTTAGAGATTAAGTCCTTGCCAAGGGGGAGGGGGAGGGAGTGGGAGGGCGTGGGATGGATTGGGAATTTGGGGTTAATAGCTGCAAACTATTGCCTTTGGAATGGATAAGCAATGAGATCTTGCTGTAAGCACTTGGAGCTATATCTAGTCACTTATGATGGAGCATGATAATGTGAGAAAAAAGAATGAATACATGTACGTGTCACTGGGTCACCTTGCTGTATAGGAGAAAACTGACAGAAAACTTTGCGGCCATAATAGAAAAAGTAAAAATCATTATAAAAAACCCAAATACTATCTATTCTGCCTTTATTGTGTGATATAATTTAGGTTATATTCATCATCTCATGTGTTTTCTGAATCTGATCTACATTGTGAATTCCATATTTCTGACATAACCTTGTTAAAAAAAGGAGCTACCAAGTTCCCAAAAAGGGAAAGTTACCCCAAAGTAGATGAAACTGTTACTTTTTGCTATTAAATTATATACAAAGGGAATGGCTGACATGAGCCAAACTATGCGACTAAACAAAGGAGAAATTGCCAAATCCCTAGAAATAGATGAAAAACTAATGAACAACGAGAAGCTGTTGTGACCAATTTATCACAAAGGATTAAGGTGTTCAACATCAAACATTGAGAGAAACTTCTTGCTGACTTTGAACTGAAATTCTGGCAACGTGTAATGCAATTGACAAAAAAAGAGTTGATATTAGAAATCAACTAAGACAGATATCAACTTAAAACTGATTCAGCTGGACTCTAAATGAGAATTTTGGAACATCTTAGCTTAATTTATTTAACTTATATTTACTTTGGTGTAACTAAATATTGTTTGATAAAATATGTCTAAAATATCACTTTTAATAGATCAAATAAAAATTCTACATAATAATAAATCATTGTTTTATACTTTAATTGACAGCATTCACATAATACAGTTATAAGCTTACATTTTAAAAGTATATAAGTATATAACATATGGTCAATGGTGTCATAATGATTAAAATGTGAGATTATCATCTCCACCACATTTTTCATATTTCTGAGCTTGGTAACCCTGATAAAATGGAGCTTGATTAACAATTAACAAATTGTTCTTAGTGAACTTATGCGGCTTGACAAATAGTACTGCTTCATTTTACGGAATTTTCATAAACATTTTGAAAATGTGATGGAGAATCTTATACATTAAACTCATCAGCACTATGTGTGATTTTCAGAATTTGACAGCCTCTAGGCTTTATAGCTACTTTTTTGGTCTTCTTTAGTCACTTAAAATCACTGACAAATTGGCAGTGACATCATTTATAAGTTCTTTCAGTACACAGAGATGCCAAGATATTTGCACTCACTGCAAAGAGATGCAAAAGTGCTATTCTCTACTTTAGGTGCTTCTGAGAAAAGTGCAATCTGCCTTTTTAATTCTGAATATTAATGTATGGGTTCCAGTTACTTTGGCTGTGTAAGAAATTGCCCAGAAACATGGTGGCATAAAATGACCATTTATTATGCTAAGGATCCAGTGGGTCAGTAATTTGGTCAGGGTAGAGTGGGGATGTCTTTTCTCTGATCCATTATATGGGGGCCTTAATTGGAAGACTCAAATTCTGGGGATGCAGTAATGTGAACACTTGTTCATTCACAGGTCTGGAAGTTTATGCTAGCTGTTGGTTGAGACCTTAGCAGAGCCTTGTGGCCAGAACACTAACATGTGGCCTCTCCTACTGTCTGAACTTCCTCAAGGAATAGTAGCTGGATTTCAAGAATGAGTACGCTGAGAGAGAGGGAGCCAGGAAGAGCTATATCCTTCTTAAGCCTTAGTCTTCAAAGTGATATAGCATTACTTTCAGCAAATTTTTTAAAAAAATTTTTTATTGTTATTTCCCCAATACAATTTTTTTCTACTGTACAGCATGGCGACCCAGTTACACATACATGTACACATTCTTTTTTCTCCCATTACCATGCTCCATCATAAGTGACTAGACATAGTCCCTAGTGCTACACAGCAGGATCTCATTGCTAATTAATTCCAAAGGCAATAGTTTGCATCTATTAACCCCAAGCTCTCAATCCATTCTACTCCCTCCCCTTCTCCCTAGGCAACCACAAGTCTATTCTCCAAGTCCATGATTTCCTTTTCTGTGGAAGGGTTCATTTGCACCTTATATTATTTTCCTGATATAAGTGATATCATATGGTATTTGTCTTTCTCTTTCTGACTTACTTCACTCAGTATGAGAGTCTCTAGTTCCATCCATGTTGCTGCAAATGGCATGACCCAGCAACCCCACTCTTGGGCATATATCCAGACAAAACTTTCCTTGAAAAAGACACATGCACCCGCATGTTCATTGCAGTGCTATTCACAATAGCCAAGACATGGAAATACCCCAAATGTCCACTGACAGATGATTGGATTAGGAAGATGTGGTATATATACATAATGGAATACTATTCAGCCATAAAAAGAACAAAACTTTCAGCAAATTCTATTGTTCGAAGTAGTCACAAGTCCACCTGCATAAAAGGAGAGGGAAAATAGACTCTACTTTGATGATATTGATTAGGGATCTGAAAGAGCATGTGGACTGGAAATACTGCTGTGACCATTTTTGGGGAAAAAAATGCCATATTGCTCAACAAAAGAGGAGTGTGGAGATATCCCACTTTCTCTTAATTATTAACCTGCAGGTCTAACAACCATTCCATCTATGTATTCTTCTTATTATGGAATGTTTCAAACATGTAAAAGTAAATAGAGTAATACAAAAACACCCCATGATCCATCACTCAATTTTATTATCCATTATCAATTTGGCTAATCTTGCTTCATTTATACTCATACCCATTTTCCCTGGTCATCCAGTTTATTTTGAAGTAAATATTGAACAATATATATATTTCCTCGGTAAATATTTTAGTATGTGCCTCTAAAAGAAAGCACCTTTAAAAAAACAAAACTGTAATACCATTATCCACCTAAAATATTAATATTAATTAGTTAATATCATTAGTCAGTATTTATTTCTGCCTGATGGTCTTGTAAATATTCTTTGTTTTTCTTTGAACTTTTTTATTTTCTCCTTCCCTTCATCCCTCCTTTCTTTCTTTTTCTCTCTCTCTTTCTCAGTTTGTTGAACTGGGATCCAAAGATGGCCAATATGTTGCAAAATGGGTGGCCAGTCTCAAGGTTTTTTAAATCTCTACATCTCTTACCCATTCTTTTCTCCTTGTAATTTTTTGTTGTTGAAACAACCAGTCATTCCTCCTAAGTATAACTCTTAGTTTGGATTTTGCTGATCATAAGATGATATTTACTATAAGCTGGAAGTTAGATGTAGAGGCTTGATCAATTGGTATAATTTGTTTTGCAAGACTATCTCATAGGAAGCACAATTATTTCCATCAGAAGGTACATCACTTCTTATTCTTGTCTTGTGATATTAGCAGCCACTAATGACCATTGCCTAGGTGCATTGATTTATTAGGGGTGGAAAATATACCATTCTAATTCTATTATTCCTTCCTCATTTATTAGCTGGAATAATTTTATTTTTTATTTTTATTTTTTAATTTTAGGGCTGCACCCATGGCATATTGAAGGTCCCAGTCTAGGGGTCAAATTGGAGCAGCAGCTGCTGGCCTGTGCCACAGCCACAGTAATGCTAGATCTGAGTCACGTCTGCAACCCACACCACAGCTCATGGCAACACTGGATCCTTAAGCCACTGAGCAGGGCCAGGGATCAAACCCAAGTCCTCGTGGACACTAGTCGGGTTTGTTACTGCTAATCCACAATGGGAAATCCTGGAATAATTTTATAAAGAAAAACTTCCTTAGAGTTCCCCTGTGGCTTGGCAGGTTAGGAACCCAGTGTTGTTACTGCTGTGGCTCAGGTCACTGCTGTGGCACAGGTTCATTCCACGGAACTTCTACACGCTGCAAGTTCAGCCAAAAAGAAAAAAAAAAAACTTTCCTTGGTTTCCTGTATTCTGAGGTATAGTTTGTAAAGAATAGTCAAGATAAATGTTTAAGCCTGTTCCTTTACCAGTTTTCAAAATAATGAGAGTTGGTTCTCTAATATCCTCCAAGGTGATTAAAGAGTGTTGTTTCTAAGTATCAGTACGAACTAATGGATTAAGTATATTTGAGGTATTTCAGTCCACTGTGCTCAATATTCATTTTGGTGCTCAATTGTTCCATATTTAGTCAGTGGTGCTTATTTGAGTTGGTTCGGTGCTTGGTTATGATTCTAGTATTTTCTGACAGCTTCCTTGCTATCAGGTAGGATAAGATATTTCAACATCATCTTAAATAATTCTTGCCCCACACTTGGAATGTGACATTTTCCAAAGATGCTTGTTTCTTTTAAGTGGAGAGGACTTCTTCTTTTTTTTTTTTTTTTTACTTTAAGCTTAATTTCTTTTTTTTGGGGGGGGGGGGGTTGAGTTAATACCCAAATTTAGCTTTTATATATTTGTTGTCAGAAAGAGATGTATATGTATTAAAAATTAAAATTCTAATGATTCTGAGGATTTAAAATATAAACATCAATGTCCTGCTCCTTTCTAGGATAGCCCCTGTCTTCTTCATAGGTAACCACTTTTATAAGAAAACCACCATTTTCTTCTGATAATCATTGCCATTACAATTCCTGATAAGTTGCACTACATGGTGTTAGTTTATATAGTTCACACATTATCGATAGATTTTCTGTGTGACAGATGGTGATTTAGGACATCTACATCATTTATTTTTTCTCCTTGCTCCAATTCTCAGTAGAGTCATAACATTAATTTTTGTCAGAACTTAATTATAACAGTCTGTTTGATGTTCCTAATATTTTCAAGGTTCTACTCATTTGTAGCTTTATTTATTTATTTATTGCTTTTTTAGGGCTGCACCCGCAGCATATGGAGGTTCCCAGGCTAGGAGTCAAATCGGAGCTACAGCTGCCAGCCTACACCATAGCCACAACAACACAGGATGTGAGCCTCATCTGCAACCTACACCACAGCTCACAGCAACACTGAGCAAGGCCAGGGATCGAACCTGCAACCTCATGGTTCCTAGTCAGATTTGTTTCCACTGCGCCATGACAGGAACTCCTACTTGTAGCTTTATTATTCCTATCACAATTTTTAGAAGTTCTTTCCACAGTTATGAATATTGTTGGTAATATGCCTTTCTTCCCATGCCTCATATTAAAAACAATTTGGTATTAGCCACTCAACTTTAGAGCTGATGGAATATTTGAAGAGCAAGGGGTCATAAGCAGCATTCTGAGGTGGATTGCCAGATTGTTTTCATGTGGCACAAATCCTTTAGTCTATACTCTTTATCTACCATTATTAAAGCCCACATTTCTTTTTCATCTAGCTCATGAGAATATCATGCAAGACTCTGTAAAATGTCTCTCTAAAATCAAGATATAACAAAGTCAGATAATTCAATCAAAACAGAAAATAGGAGTTCCCACTGTGGCTCAGTGGTTAACGAACCTGATTAGTATCCAGGAGGACATGGGTCTGATCCCTGGCCTTGCTCAGTGGGTTAAGGATCCAGCATTGTGTGAGATGTGGTGTAGGTTGCAGACTTGGCTCGGATCCTGCGTTGCTGTGGCTGTGGCTGTGGCATAGGACAACAGCTACAGCTCTGATTCGACCCATCGCCTGGGAACCTCCATATGCCGAGGGTGTGGCCCTAAAAAAACAAAAAAATAAAATAAATAAATAAAAATTAAAAAAAAAACAGAAAATGAATAATTTCTTAAACATTTTATTACAATTTTCCAGGACAAAACTATGTTGTTTTTAAACCAGGGAACTGACTGCAGAATTCAGTTCTTAAGAGCATAATAGCTTGGACTTCCCATGTGGCTCACAACAAAAAGAGCATAATAGCTCTAACATGTAGTTTATACGTATAATTTGTGTAATTTACTTAATCCATAAACTGAAAAAAAAAAACAACCCTATGATTCTGTCAATTCCTCTTTAGTCTCAAAATTTGCCCTTTTAGGGAAATTGACCATAAAGGCTGTTATTACGAATTAAAAGTATCTGGAATTCTGGTACTCCTCCAACCCATGTAGTTATACTTAAAATGCTAAATTGGCTCCTTGTAAGGATATCTGTACAGTCAGTATTGTTGGCTAAATTATTTTTCTTGAGGCTCTTAGCAATTTTTGTTTTGTTTTGTTTTGTTTTTAGGGCCACACCCGTGGCATATGGAGGTTCCCAGGCTAGGGGTCCAATCTGTGCCTATACTACAGGCACGTGGGATCCAAGCTGTGTCTACTACCTACACCACAGCTCACAGCAATGCCGGATCCTTAACCCACTGAGCGAGGCCAGGAACCCAAAACCTCATGGTTACTAGTCAGATTTGTTTCTGCTGCGTCACAATGGGAACTCCCTCTTAGCAATTTTTGATTCTGCTCAATTTGGAATTTTGTTTGCTTATGTAGCAACTTCGATAGTAAACAAACATACTGACTTTTACGTAAGAAAATGAAGATACTGTTCTATTCACTTTGAGCTTGTATTTTAAGATGCTTTCCTCAATAGGGTATAATTTTGTTCAGAGCCTACCACACTTTTTGGCCTGATCTTCTTGGAGAAAATTGTGAAGTTGTGAAGTGGGTTATGTGGGAGTTAATTTCTATCCTGTGATTGGGGAGAAGAGCTTTCTCTGTATAAAACTCATTTTATAAAGGAGCTTGGGGTTAATGGATGCAAACTATTGCCTTTGGAATGGATTAGTAATGAGATCCTGCTGTGTAGCACTGAGAACTATGTCTAGTCACTTACGATGGAGCATGATAATGTGAGAAAATAGAATGTGTACTTGTATGTGTAACTGGGTCACAAGGCTGTACAGTATTAAAAAAATTGTATTGGGGAAATAATTAAAAAAATAAATAAAAAGAAAAGAAGGAACTCGAGCCTAAAAGAAAGGCTAAGATGAAGGAGATAATGAGAGGAAGAAATATACATTTTTAATTTAAAAAGAAAAAAAAATTAGGACTAAAACCATGATTTTCCCAGTCTCAAATTATCAGCTCAAAAGCGTACTTCCTCTCTCTTTAATAGGAAAATAACAATTGATGATTTTGAATTAATTCTCTGGAGGGCTCAACTTTTTCTCCCCTCACGCCAACTGCTTAGAGTATGACAGCACTAGAGAAACATAAAAGAGGTTATGTATGGGCTGTCATGTAATAAATATGCCAATTATAGTTAGGGCTGTCCTGTTCCTTTACACTTGGGCATTGTCATCCAACAACTTTAGAATAGTTTGTTTTTGGTCTGTGGTCTTTTCTGAGAGAAGGCTGAAGTGAAATGAGATGGATTATAGAATGATTAAATCTTAATCCAGAAGAAAATGCTGTGAGTTGAAAAGAAGCTACACTATAGCGATGACATTAATGACACTTTCAGTGGTTTTAAAAGGTCAAGCTCTACAAATTATATTTGTTTGTAAGACTCTGAACTCAACCACTGTTATAGTTATCGAAGCTGGGATTTTAACGAAAAGAGTTAAGTGCAGAGAATATTTTAGTATATTTCAAAGCAAATTACTCAGCTTTCATGATAACAATTTAAAAATTAAATATCCCGCCTTTTACTTATAAGAAATTATCAAAAGAGAAAAAAGATTAGGCATTTAAATATTGTAATTATTGTATAAGGCTAGAAAGCATTTGTGGATATTACTTTTAGCTCACATTGCACACCAAACAAAAGTATGAATCAACCCTGATGAACAACTCAGATCCTTTTTTGTACCCTTAATATTAAAACATGATTAATATCAAAAAGAAATGTTCTATGCAGGTAATCCTAGAGTTATCAAAGTGACTATTAGGTGTATAATGGGATTTTTTTTTCAGTAGTAGTACAGTGCTAATAATCATTACCATGATTTAATTAATTTTAAGGTGATAGAATGTGAATGATCGATTTCTTGATTCTTAAAGCAAATGAGGTTTAAACTCTACCTTCTTGTTTGGCAAATTAACAGACAAATTTTCTATTAAAACAGTTGAATGGTATCAAAAAAGGAATGAGTCTTTCTAATTCTGAATTTCTGCTTCCTACATGAGACCAGAAATAAAACATACATAACTTATCTACCTCCAGGTGGTATAGTACAATAGCTTATAAGACATCTTCGAAAGTATAACTCATTTTTGTTTGCTGTTTCCTCAATTTCCATCATTTTAATGAGGACTACTCCATTAAGGAATAGTTTTCATGATTTGGAAGGTACAGATTCTTTGAAAATCAGTTCATTGGACTCTGTTCATGATCTTATTTTCTTGTTGCCCTTGTTAGGATTTCCTTCAGTTTATTTGGATTTTTGTGAGATGAACCATTCAAGGTGCATGGAGAGAAATAATCATGCCTTTTTTTCTACCACGCACCTTCCCTTTTATACATAACTTGAAACTGCATTTCTTCTCCCACTCCCTCAATGCCACCTTATAATCTGAGTTCATATCTTTTTTGCTTGTTTTTGTTAAATCAGGTCTCTACTAGTCCCCTGGCCCTCCAGGCTTCTCCCATCTATTACTTTTCAGTATTTCTATTGTTCTTAACCTTTTTCCCCGGAGACAGGTGTCTTCATTCTCTTCATTCTCGCTTTCACACCATCTTTATTTCTATTCCTCTCATTATCATTCTCTGTGTACATTTTTGCTTCTTTAACCACATTTCTGTTACTACATTGTCCTCACAGTTCCCAGCACTGCAGGATTTCTGTATCAGGCTGGAACAAATGGCCTGAGAACAAAGGTGATCTCCTGGCCAGTCCTGTTAAAGAACTGTGACTAGTATGGCATGTGGCTTGGTCCTGGCAACCAGCCATCAAACTAAGTATTATTCATAGCATATAATATCTTTAATTGTTCTTTGTACAAGGAGATAAATCAACTGCAAGAAGATTTGCTATCGGAAGCAGATTTTCTTAGAGTGATGATGGGATGATAGTCGAAATTTCAGAATAGCATCCAGCATCCATCAGAATGGAATACAGCAGTTGCACTGGACCAGGGTCCTGCAGGCTTCCTGATCATCCAGATGTTAACACTTTGGCTGCAAGATCACGGTGAGTTGTAGGAAGGAGGGGGAGTCTGAGTGAGGTATAAGGGTGTTCAGGTTGTCAAGGAGAGCATAAGAGGAGCCTGGGAAAGAAACTTTTTCCAATCAGTATTGTAGTATCTTAATAAACAATGTGGCTGAATTTTGCATATCAGGCCAATGTCAGCCTTTTAGATGATAAGTTTGTCTTCATCCACATTTTGTCTTGTCTTCCTGAGATCAAACATACATATATTAGACAGACAGGAGGTCTGTGGCCATTCAATAGAATCACACTAACTAGAGTACGTGGAGTGAAATTCTGACTTCAGCTCTAAAATCCGTACGTTTTATGTACCAATTATGTTAATTTGGAATCTCTTTTCTGGGAGTAGTATTTTGACCTCATATCAAATATGTTATTCAAATACAGACAAATCTTTCATGTTACTTATATCCAATATTTCTAGATTGGGTACAAAGGTAGCTTCTTCCTTGAAGCCTTCCCTACTTGCCTCATACAAAAGTAGTCAGACCTTTTTCTGTGCCTAAAGCACTTCATACATGCTTTAACTACAGTCCACCTAAATTGTACTACAAGTATTTGTTTACATTTCTGCTTGACCCATAAGGACTTTGAACTATTAATCTTTCTCTCCCTATCAACAAGATCATGTGTGGCACATAGTAAGTGTCCAAGAAACAGTTGCTGACTTAATTAATTAATATACCCACTGCAAAATAAAGTACATTTTCACTAGTTTGGAAAGGAATTAGGTGCTATTATTTTTAGTGGCAGACAAGTTGGTAACATTTGGTTGGTCTTGAAATTTTATATTTTTCTTTAGCCAATTAAAGGATATATTCACAGGAAAAGATATCTATGATATATTATTTAGTGAATAAAGAGCAGATTAGGAACAGCAATTAAAGTATGTCTCAGTTTTGTAAAAATAAGTTTATACATAATTATAGAAAAAGTTATAGAAGACTACTAGTGAGAGTAATAATAATATATATATCTTTTCTTTATAATGAATGATTACAGAGTTCCAAGTATGGAATTAAGTGCCTTCACACATACTTTAATTCTCACAACTCCATTCATTCATTCATTATTAATTTACTTTGCATTTAATTTACTTAGCATTCAACTAATATTTAATTTAATAGTTAATATTCAATTTAATAGTTAATATTCAACTAATATTAACTTAGCATTTGACTAATATTTTTTGTCCCAGGCACAGTGTCGAACCAGGCAGACACAGTATCCAGTGTTTAATCATTATTCTAACTCTACAGATGAAAATTAGAGAGGTTGCCCCACTCATTAGAGTTCCTTAGGTCTAACTTCTGCTTAAAAGAAAGATACCAACTCATAAGGCTCCCACAGGCTACACTTGCCACCAGTTTGTTCAGGTAGATGTAGCACAGGAACCACAGTTTGTTAGCATCAAGCCTTCCTGTCTGTGGGAGTCCTGCAGAAGGTCACAGAGTCCCCCAGCAGCCATAATCTTTGGTCCCTCACATAATGACTCAGAGTCAGGGAGATGGGATCCACACTGGGTGGTGATATGAAAGCCTCATTCACATGTAAAAACTCCATGGGCATAGTGTCCAGGGTGCCTGTAAGAATTGCTGCCACCATCGGATATTTAGAGTTCATGACAGATTCTCTCAGTCCAAAGGCAATTTACCAAGAAGAGGTCATTTCAATCATAAGCAATACTATCTAAAAGCATAGCTAACATTTCGCTCCTATCACATTACCAGGGAAATAGAAGTAGAGAGTGAACCAAAAGCCAAATTCTCATGCAGAAGAAGGAGAAAGGATTCTGTTAAGTAGCCATCCAATAGGCAAGTGGTAGAGTGGATTTAAACTTAAATTTGTGTGATGCCAAAGCTTAGCTTTTATACTTTACTGGATGGAAACAGAAAATGATCCCTGGGAAGGAAGCTTTTAGACAACTTTTAGTTTTTTCACCACACTTTCAGAATTTGCAGGTTTTTACTATAATCAGCGTAAATTTCTTTTGTGATCAGAAAAATATTTTCATTTAAAATATCAGCTGCATGAAAACACACTTTTGCTATAGCATTAGTGAGATTAGGAGAAACAAAATGATATATGCACTTGCACAGTGATGACCATGATGTAAAAAGAGAGATGCACAGAGGAAGAAGTCAAGCAGAAAAACAAAGTAGTCCTAAAAGGAGCTGAGTCAGTATGGTTGGCTTATGAAGGATTTTTAAAAATTTTTTCCTGTTTTCCAGATTTTCTATGAAATGCTTATGCTATTCTTGGAATAAAATGAAATGCACCTACTGAAATAGAAAAGGAAATTACTGCATATATATTACATATATATAGCTAGCTTATAAAATATTTGAAGTGTAAAGACCAGGCAAATATCATCCTAAGGTAATAGATTTAGTTTCATATTTCTTTGCATAGGTGAAATATTTTATATACATATTTTTTTGTCTTTTTAGAGCTGAACCCATGGCATATGGAGGTTTCCAGGTTAGGGGTTGAATTGGAGCTACAGCTGCTGGCCTATGCCACAGCCAAGCCAGATCCCAGGTGTGTCTTTGACCTACCCACAGCTCATGGCAATGCTGGATCCTTAACCCACTGAGCGATGCCAGGGATTGAACCTGTGTCCTCATGGACACTAGTCAGGTTCTTTACCACTGAGCAATGATGGGAAATCCCCCTATATAAAATTTAACTCATATTGTTTCAAAACATGCACATGGATGTGGATGATGGGAAGGTGGATTAGAGAGCAGCTCTCTTCTAATCTTTAAAGTCACTCATGAGCTAGAAGAATTTGCCCCTGGCTCCTGCCTTGTTCCTGACCTGACTGAACGTCACCTTCAGTGCATCACAGTAACTATCCTGCTAGACCTCTGCTGCAGCAGTGAAGGCTCAGCTCCTTTCACATGTTATTTGTCTCTAGCTATTTAGGGAGGTAGCTACTTAAGGTTTAATTTTCTTTCAAAACTCACGTTTTGGGCTTTATATGATCCTTCTTTAGCCAAGGACTCATATAATTGGATGGCTGCTGTTATATTCTGCATGCCAAAATTTCCAAATAGCAAAGCATCAGCCATTTTCTCCATAGCTTTCAAGTTTCCCATGTCAGCTGCTTTGGCAAAGAGTATGTAGGCTCTGTTTCAAGAATATGAAGTTAGAAGTTTTATTATCAGAAATGAAAATTTCTGCTCTCTCCTTCACAGTACTTCTAAACAAGTAGGACCTAGCTGTCATTGCTGCTAACAATACAGTTTAGCTAAAGACCATTACCTCTGTAGACCAGTTGATTTTTTTCAGCTTTAGATTTTTTTCAGCTTTAGGTCAGTTTAAGACTCTTTCTTTCTTTCCTTCCTTCCTTCCTTCCTTCCTTTCTTTTTATCTTTTGTCTTTTTAGGGCTGCACCCGCGGCATATGGAGGTTCCCAGGCTAGGGGTCCAATTGGAGCTACAGCTGCTGGCCTACACCACAGCTATGGCAACATGCGATCTGAGCTGTGTCTGTGACCTACACCACAGCTCATGGCAACACCGGATCCTTAACCCACTGAGCAAGGCCAGGGATTAAACCTTCATCCTCATGGATACTAGTCAGATTCGTTTCTGCTGAGCCATGATGGGGACTCCAGAATCTAAAGTTTTACAGCATGGTAATTGTTCTCCCGTAATTAGTGGGTAAATCATGTGAAAGTTTAGTGATTACAAATATGGATGCCAGAAGATTGCCTCACAGCGCATTTTGAGTCCTGGTCAGAAGTCACCTGGACATGATCTGTGTAACAAGTAGTAATGGAGAGTCTTGCAAGGTCAAAGCTTGTGTTGGAGACAGAGAGTGCTTTGGGGATTTATTTTCGCTCTTATAATTTCCCTTTTGGTAGTGGTTAAACCAGAAATCATTAACCTCTGCCTGTGACCTTGACTCAAAAACAGGAACAAACACACAAATCTACCATATCTACCAAATGAGAAGGATCAGGAGACTCAGTTTTATACACTCCTATCCATGCTGATGCTAAAATAAGCTGCTCTTGGTCAAAGACTGGAGCAGAATAGAATGGGCAAAAAGGGCAAGGACTGAGTGACATTCAGGTAAGCACTAGGTCTTTGATGGGAAAACAGAGAGTGGAACAAAAAGAAGCCAGGTGGTCAGGCAAGAAATTAGTCATGGTCAAAGCAGTCTGAGGTTCTGGGGACCAGAAAGCAAATAATAAGATAAATGGTCTCAAAGGTCTATGAGCAAATGTCTGACATCCAGGGATAGACATTACACCAGGATACAGACTCCAGGGAGCTCTGTCTCATGGCTTGCTGCTACAACCACATAGCCTGCTGGACTAGAAGGGCACCAAAATGGTCCAGGGCAAAGAAACCTGAGGGGCTGCAGAGGCCAGCAGTATATCCAGTTGGTGGTCCCAAGAGGGGCAGCTAAAGTTTGTAAAACCAGTCCCTCTAGATGTCTTTTTTTTTTTTTTTGGGCTGTACCTATGGCATATGTAAGTTCCCAGGCTGGGGGTTAAATCAGACCTGCAGCTGCTGGCCTACACCACAGCCATAGCAACACAGGATCCAAGCTGCATCTGTAACCTATGCTGCAACCTGTGGCAATGCTAGATCCTTAACCTACTGAACAGGGCCAGGGATCAAACTCGCATCCTCATGGATACGAGGCCAGGTTCTTAACCTGCTGAGCTGCAATGGGAATTTCTAGATGTCTTTGATTCCGAGGGAGGGGTGGATACCTAGGTTCTCTGTCAGGAAAGTCAGAGGTAGTATATGGGATACCAGAGCAGGATGCAGGAGTGGAGAAAGATGTTGGTAAATTAAGTTGGATTAAGATCTGGATTGCAATTCGCAAGAGGGAAAACAAAAGAGAGACCAGGAGCAGGGAAAAATCCCCAAAATAAAGTTCATCAGGTGGGTGTTGGTGGAGGAGGTTAAGTGCATCTCTAGGACACATCAGAAACGTGGTGTGGAGCAGCGGCTTATCTCCAAACCTTTGCTGATGGAGAGTAATTCTTAGTGACAGTTAACCCTGGATTCATAGAGGCTCCTTGACTCCTTCAGACAAGTTTGTGTTTCCCTGATATATGCTTGTTTCACATCTGTGCTTGTAACAGCACTGACTTATTCAACAATTTCCCTCACCTTCATACGAAGAGACTGACTGAATGAATTAGACCAAGATGTGGGTGTCAATGAGCCAAAAGGACCAGTAACACCTCTAACTTATGCTACCCTGTCTGGGAAGTGCTGAAACAGGGAGGGGGTAGGATAGAGGAAGAATGGGAGAGAAAGGATTCCTCTTTGGTCTGTGGGTGTTCATTTTTCTCTCCTGGACCAGTATTTTAGAGATGGCTATATTAGATATAATTGGTTTAGGTGGAGAGCAGACCATCCTGAAAACTAAAGGAGTTTCACCCATCTTGCCCATATACTCTTGGGGTCTCTTGTTATGAACAGATTTGGTTTCAGTTCTCCATTGTTATTAGGTTGGAAGGGTCGGAAGACTCAGATGTATGCTCTCCTATGTACCTAGGCTGCTGCAAAAATGAGCTGCTCTCTTAGCACTCTTGGGCAAGGACTGGAATAGGATGGGCTGAGAAAGAATAACCTCAGATTGAATGACAGCAAGTAGGCATGAAGGCTTCTGCACTGCTGGCTGGTCCTGCACTGAAGGGCTGGGTTTTTTCCCCCATCCTTTAACCCAAAAAGGAAGGCACCCATCAAGGTTAAGAAGAACCTTCTAGGAGTGCTTTTGTCCCATCTGGCTGAGTATAGAATTTCCCTGGGGATTTCTTGGTGTGGCTCAGCAGAAACAAACCCAGCTAGTATCCATGAGGATGTGGGTTCGGTCACTGGCCTCACTTACTGGGTTAGGGATCATTGCTGAGAGCTGTGGTGTAGGTTGTAGATGCAGCTCAGAAGCTGTGGCTATGGTATAGGCTGGCAATTGAAGCTCCAATTCAACCCCTTAGCCTGGCAACTTCCATATGCCTCAGATGTGACCCTAAAAGGCAAAAAAAAAAAAAAAAAAGAATTTCCTTGGACGTGATGGGGCACACCCAGTGGGTTCTTTATTTGGGGTTCAACTGCTATAGGCAGAGATAGTCTGAAATCTCAGGGACCAGCTCCTAGATTTTGGATTGTCCTTTTTTTCCCCTCAAGCTGGAAATGTAACTTGGCTTAACTAGCTGGATAGACTTACTCTGCTTTTTGCTTTTGGCTTTTAGACTGCTGGAGAATCTTGACGCCCTTCTTAAAAAGCTGGTCTCCTTCATCTGTGAAATTTTTCCTTTCTTGATTTTTTACTGTATATAAACAAACAAGGAAAGATAACATTATTTTTGTGTTTTATATTTTAAAAATAAACATGCTGGCATATTAGCTTGGGTTTTGCCACCCTTATTTTTTAAACCCTGCGTTTCAAAATCACCTCACCTTTGGTCAGAAGGTAATAGCTCCCTACAAAAGTACCCTCTTCCTCTTTTTTATAAAAGGGTCTTGGAGGCTGGAGGAGATAGAGAGATGTTTGTGATGGTAGCAAGGAGAGAGATGTTCCCAGTCTGGGAAAGAGGTGCAACGTCCTGCAAGTAGAAGACAGGAAGCAAGGCTTCCAAGGGAAAGGGTTGCCTGGTGTACCCTACAGGCTGTATCTCACACACCAAGCTCTCAGCTTTCAGATCCCTTGTTTAAACCATAAAATTTCATGAGAAATGGGCATTTCCACGATGACCAGCAAGTACCTAAGATTGGAGGAGAGGATCGCTGAAAATTTTGCTCTGCCCAAGGCTTTCACTTCCTCCCTGGAACCTTTCTAAGACCTTTCTAGCCTGACTGAGAACTTCTGGAGATGAGCATCAGGAATAAGAGGTTAGAGGAGGTGTGCCGGAACACACCTAAAACCTTGGGGAAGACACATAGAGAAAGTATCAAGTATAACTTTCCTTGTAGGATGGGGGCTCAGAGTAAATTTTATCATATTTAAGGAAAATAAAACAGAATTTTACCCTCTACAATAATATTTCTCAAACATTTATATGACACAACAGTTTTTAAAATATGTCACCAGTTTATAGATGAGGAAAACTGGTTAGAAGGAGAGTCTGCTTTAGAGCCCTCACCTCACCTCAACACACACACACACATACACACACACACACACACACACACACACACACCCTTCCATCGCATCACAGTGTCTCTTGAGGCCCATTATGACAGTTAGTGAAACCTCTGATTAGGTGAACCATGCCTGAAGCTATTTTAAAGGACAGGCATTTTGGGATTTGATGCCTTATTAATAAGACCACCAAAAACTTTTTAAGTGGTTGTTTTTCTTCTTCTTGACAAGCTATCAGAGCTGTTCACTTTCTTTTGTAAATTAAAAAAAATTAAACCTAAAAGTCACTTTACAATTATTTTGAATGCTTCAAGTTATCCAATCAATTTAGTAATACGGGACATGTTTAGCATCTAATTTCTGCTTTGAGTTGTATGTTACCTATACTCGAAGAGGAAAAATAATGGGAAAAACCTACTAATTTGTGATTAGAATAGCAATTGCTCCTATTAACATGCTTTCAAAGAGAGAGAATAAATTTTGAAAGGTTGACTGCAATGCATATACATATAAGAAATGATTTACCACTAACAGATTTCTATGCATGTTTTTTTACATTTATTTGTAATTCTTTTTTTTTTGCTTTCCAATGTATTAAAATATATGTTTTCTTTATTGTACAAGAGCTCAGTTATCAGATAGTTATCTTGACAATACTTTCTTTCTATGGTTGACGTATTTCCAGACTCGGGGAAAGTATAGTCAGGAAATGATTTGAGGAAACCATTCTGAACTTGAGATAAAGGACCTTCATGACTCTGGAATCCTCTGAATGACCAACTAGTGGATGCCTTTTTTTTTTCTTCTTTATAGGAGCTCTAAGCTGGCTGAGAAGTGGTGGGCATGAGCACCAGGAATAAAAAGGCAAGTAGATGTGGTAGAGTTTTTGTTTGTTCCCTTGTTTGCTTGCTTGCCTTTGGCTGTGCCTGCAGAATGTACAAGTGCTGGGGCCAGGGATCAAATCCATGCCATGGGGCAACCTGAGCCACATCAGTGACAACACTGGATCCTGAATCTGCTGAGCCACCAGGGAGCTCCCAAGGAAGTATTTAAGTTAGCAGCAAGTGTGGAAAGTGGCCAAGTCAATGAATTTGTATTTCACTGTTTGTCAGAAATATCATTTGTAGAGAGTTCTTGACATTATATTACTTCTGCAGTCTTATTATCATGACTACATATCTAACTTGGGTACTGTTATGGGCTGAATCGTGTTCCCCTCAAGTTCATATGCTGAAATCCCAACCCCTAGTACCCCAGAATGTAATCTTATTTGGAGATAAGGTCTTTAAAGACATGATTAAGTTAAATGAGGCCATTAGAGTGGAGTACTAAGCCAATACGATGAGTATCCTTATAAGCAGAAGAAATACCAGGAGCATGCAAGCTCAGAAAAAAGACCACATAAGGACCCAGTGAAAATGTGACCATTCATAAGCCAAGGAAAGAAGCTTTAGAATGAAACCAACCCTGCTAACATCTTGATCATGGACTTCCAGCCTCCAGAACGGTAAGAAAATTATTTTTTGCTGTGGTATTTTGTTGCCTATGGTATTTTGCTGTGGCAGCTCTAGCAAACTAATTCAGATGCCAACTCCAGCTGACATGGAAAACAAGCTTCCCCTTCTCCCTGTGAGAAGGAAGGCATCCAAACTCAGGTTCTGATCAGATCAGTGACTATCTTCTAAAAGAAAGAGGGACTGAAATTTCCCATGAGCTCCCAAGGTCCCCAGGTGCTGGACATCTGACTTCCCCAGGCAGCTGGATGCCCAAGTAGCCCATCTCTGACAAGGCTACTTTCTCATAATTGTACACAAAGTACAGCATAGTAGGTATTTGTCCTTCCATGTGTCCAGCAATCCCTGGACCCAGATCACCTCTCTGTGAGTTGATGGGAGAAACGGGAATTTATGCCTTCTCCTGTGACATTTCAATTGTAAACTTCTCTAAGCAAGTCTATTTTTTAATTCATGCAGATTTTTCTTGTTCAGAAAGACTAGAAGTAAATCTTTAGAACAAAAATGGTCCACATGCTTGTTTCAGATATTAATGAGAAGTAGGAGAGCAGGAGACAACTTGTTCCCTGTCATTCATACATTTACTTTTTCATTTAATTGGCATGAATTCAACACTTAGCATGAGTTAGACACAATGCTAGATACTGTGTTTGCAAAGATGACTGAGACACTGTCTCAGCCTGGCCAGACAGACATGTTTACCCAAAATTACAAGGCCATGTGGTAGGCCCTATGTAAGAAAGGACTGTGGTAGTACAGGAGCCTTCTTTGTAAGCAAGAGAAAACAAGTCTGATTGACATAGGCAAAGGGAACTTATTAGGAGGCTGTTAAACCCTCACAGAATCAGTGGGGTTGGTCAGGAATCACAGCATCTCTGCAAGCAGAGGCAGATGCTATTACTGGAATGAACTGGAATCTGATCCTTTTAGGATATTTCTTTCCCTGTTCCAGACTCCATGATGAATCTGATGGGTCTGGTAGGGAAGACAAGTCTTCTCATTACATTGTTAAATGAATGTATTCTTTGGGGAAGGCCCAATTCCTCAAAAGGAAACTGGTATGGTGAGAAACATAAAATAGTGATGGGAAGCTCACAAACAACAAATGCCCACTTCAGGCCCCTTAACTCTGGCTTAGTGAAATAAAGAAATGCTATAAAGTTTGGTTGTGATGATTGTTGTACAACTATAAATGTAATAAAATTCATTGAGTAATTAAAAAATAAATATTAGAAATTTTCACAGATGAAATGGCACTTTAGATAGTTCTTGAAAGGAATTTGTCAGGCCAAGAAGATGAAACTGGAATTGCATTTGGAGGAAATAGCCTATGCAAATGAATGGGGGGGGTGCAGGCTGTCTTTTTTTTTTAGAAGTTATTTTTATTTATTTATTTTTTATGTTGATTTAAAGTGTTCTGTTAATTTCTGCAGTACAGTAAAGTGACCCAGTCATACATGTATATATATTCTTTTTCTCACATTGTCCTCCATCATGTTCCATCACAAATGATTAGGTATATATTTCCCTGTGCTATACAGGAGGATCTCACTGCCTGTCTACTCCAAATGCAAGAGTTTTCATCTACTAACCCCAGACTCCCAATCCATCCAACTCCCTCCCCACCCCACGCAAACAAGAGTCTGTCCTACATGTCCATGATCTTTTCTGTTTTTTTGACAGATCATTTGTGCCATATTTTAGACTCCATAGAAGTGATATCATATGGTGTCTGTCCCAGTCTGTCTTAAATGAATAATGAGTGCTTGAGTGTCAGGGTTGGTCATGCAGTCAAAGCTGGCTGCAGAAGTCATACTGAGGAGAGTAGGCAGAGGGATGAGGAGGAGAAAGAGGAGGGAACTGAGGTCATTGTGAAGGTGAAGCCCGGGTTGGTAGGAGAAAGAGAACAGAAGGGGCAGGAGGATGGCTCTGATTATTGACAACTGTTTTGGAGGTTGAAATTACATTGGTGAAATAGCTCATGTGCCTGGTAAATGTTGGGAAGCAATAGAGATGAAGATGATTGGAACCGAGGAGCTCTAGCAAGTAAAGCAATGTCTTCAACACAGGTATTTAACCCCTCAGGGTGCTGGTGGCCTAGAGCCACTGGCTGACTGATATGGGAGTGCAAGAGGCCACCCCCGTGGCTCATGGGAATGGGGCAATCCTCCAGTGCGACTCACTCTTCAAAGTCCTAAACTTCTCCTGAAAAATCTGTCTTTGCTCAGTTCTTTCCCTTGCCCTATCCTGCATTCCTTGCTTTCTTACATGTTTGATCAGAAAATCCAAAGCATTAAATTTAAGAATATAAATACTATCTAAATTACCTAGAAAAATGAAAGGAAAAAGAATAACAAATTTATTATTTTGAATCTCAAGTTATAGTTCTGCTGTGAACTACATAAAGGATCACCAGGAGTTAAAAGAAAGTCTTACCACTGAGAGTTAAAGGAGATGAATGTCTTTTACTCTGACTAAAAATCAGGTGCTTTCACCATTCAAATGATACAAAGAGATAAAATGGGAAAATCTTTGCCCAGCAGAAAATCTTGCCCACACAGATATTGCATCCACCTAATTTTAATTGTATTTAATATAAACCAAATTCAGTTTCTGATTTTCTGAATAATGCATCAGAGGAGCTCTTCACATTCGCCCTTAATGTGTGCCAGGAAGGTACAATCTCAGATAAGGAGGGAGAATAACGATCCATTTCTAAAAATAACATTCCATCTAAGAAAGAATGACTCAGCAAAGAGCTCAGTCAGATCAAGAGGTGATCAACTTAAATGCACTTGAATAAAGCACAGATATTTACTTATATTTATTCATTATGTCCTCAGATCATTGTGGTCAGACATAAATATGTCCAGTGGTATTTCTTGGAAATGGTAGACAGTAGCAGAAAAAATTCTTTTTGCACTTCAAATATCTACTAAGCAAAACCTGAAATAACAGGGATTCTGATTTAGAATGATATAACATCTAAATTTTTTAACTTATCAGAAAGAAATATGGGTTATAAAATAAGTAGAATCAAAGCCAATGTATATTGTTATAATAGGAACTACTATTTATAAGGTATTTAAGTCCCAGGCAATTTTCTCACTAACTGTAAAAGGAAGGAGCCATATCATTCCCCTTTACAGATGAGGTAATGTAGGCACAGAGAGGTTAAGTAACCTACCCTAGGTCATACAGTTGGTACCCAGTAGACAAGAATTAAAATCCAGGCAGTCTGACTCCAGATTCTGTGCTCAGACTGCTTCTTAGAGTTACACAATATGCAGAATCATGACTTAAACACAAAGTTACTGTCAAATGATGAAACACTGTGGAGTTCCATTCTGGTGCAGCGGAAATGAACCTGACTAGGAACCATGAGGTTGCAAATTCAATCCCTGGCCTCACTCAGTGGGTAAAGGATCCTGTGTTGCTGTGGCTGTGGTGTAAGCCAGCAGCTGTAGCTCTGATTGGACCCCTAGCCTTAGAACCTCCATATGCCACCCATGTGGCCCTAAAAAGCAAAAAAAAAAAAAAAAGATGAAACATTAGAAAAATAGGTCCAACATACATTAAAAAATAAGTTTGGGAGTTCCCTGGTGGCTCAGTGGGTTAAGGATCTGGTATTGTCACTGCAGTGACTTATGTCACTGCTATGGCTTGGGTTTGATCCCTGGCCAGATAACTTACATGCAGCACAAGTGTGGCCAAAAATAAATAAATAAATCTATTGTAATTTGTTATAAGTATTTTAAAGTTGTCTATTTATAGTAATACTTAATTTATCTCACAATATTGAGAAATGTGTTTTGTATAAATTACTTTTCCCATTGATGCGTCATATCCTTTTTATTTTGACTGTTTTCTGATGGAAATAAGTCTAAAAAGGATACAATATATTCCTCCAACTTCCACAGTAGGAGATAATGAGCCTGATTTAACCTGGTCTTGATGATTCAGAGCATCATTATGCACACCTGACAATAATGATGGTTGGACATGACTATGTAAGAAGACAGTGCTTGTGGGAGGCCTTGGATAATGGGAAGAACTTCAGCAAAGAGTGGGAGCAGAAGGAGCAAGAGAAATATGATGACATGCTGCACTCATGGCCCTCTGGGGAGGCAAGAGTGCCTGATGGAAGTGGCTGGGTTAACACTTAGCTGCACTTGCTAATTTGTAGTATCTTAGGTCACAGTTTCCCAAAGGGTATATGGGATAATTATAAATGGCACACACACAAACCTTAAAACTTTGATAGTTAATATATTTAACATATACTCATCTGCTGATTTTATTTGTGGCAAGTGATGCTAATTTCCATTTTTTTTTTTTTTTTTTTTTTTTTGCTTTTCAGTGCTGTACCCGTGGCATTTGGAGATTCCCAGGCCAGGAATCTCCAGCCAGCCTACATCACAGCCACAGCAATGCCAGGTCCAAGCTGTGTCTGTGACCTACACCACAGCTCACGTTAATGCTGGATCCTTAATCTACTGAGCAAGGCCAGGGGTTGAACCCACAACCTCATGGTTCCTAGTCGGATTTGTTTCCGCTGCACTATGACAGAAACTCCACTAATTTCCATTTTTTTTTCTTTAAAAAACTAACTATGAAAAATTTCGAACATACAAAAAAAAAAGATCCAAAAAATATGGAGTTCCTGCTGTGGTGCCGTGGGTTAAGAATCCAACTGTAGTGGTTTGGGTCTCTATGGAGCACAGGTTCTATCCCCAGCCTGGTGTAGTGGGTTAAAGGATCCAGTGTAGGTCACAGCTGGGGCTTGGATTCATCCTGTACCCACCCAGGGTGGGTACAGCCATTAAAAAAATAAATCCAGAAAAATAAAACATACCTCATCATAACCCTCCTTACTCATACACAATTTAACAGTTAATAACATTTTACATTGTTTGTTTTAGGTATCAACTCTAAGGAAACAGAACAGACGGACACCCCCAAGACTCCTCCCAACATCCTTTCCCCTTCATTCCCTCTTTAGAGGTGTTTCTTGTTTTAAAGTTTCATGTATCTCTTTTCCTACATATATGTACCCAATGTTATTTCTACACTTTATATAAATAGCATCATACTGTATATACTTTTGCAACCAAGTTTTTCCCAATTTGAGATTTATTCACCCTAACACAAATAAATTTCATTCATTCATTTTAACAGTACCAACTGTCCTATCAAAATTCTTTGTCTGAAGAAACCAGTTTATTTACCCATTCCTTCATTATTTATCCTACTTATTCCATGGACATTAGGTTTTTCCACTTCTATGCTACCAAACCCAATTATGCAATGAAAATCCTCATGCAGAAGATTTCTTTAGATATGTGAGAATTTATTTAAAAGTACTTGTGCCAAGTGTAAGGTATATGCATCTTAAACTTTACTAGATATTAGCACATTGCTGTTCTAAAAGATTGTGACAAATTTACACAGTCACCAGTGATGTGTAAGTGTTCTTGTGTCTTCACATTCTGGGATAATCTGTGTGAAATAATTAACCCTTGCTATCAAATTTGAGTTTCTGTCAATAGGAGTGAAGTTATTTATTGGCCCTTGGTTGTTTCTCCCTTCTGGGTAAATAGGATATTACCTCACACTTGTTAGAATGGCTGTCATCAAAAAGGCAAGAAATAACAAGTGTTGGCAAGGATAAGGAGAAAAGGGAACCCTCAAACACTGTTGGGAATGTAAATTACAGTTGCTATGGAATGGAGATCCCTCATTAAATTAAAAATAGAACTACTATGTGACCCAGAAATTCTCTTCCGGGTATTTATCCAAAAAATATGAAAATGCTAACCTGCTTTTTATTGGCTATTCCTGTGGGCATGTGGAAGAACCTGGGCAAGGAATCAAACCTGCACCATAGCAGTGACCCGAGTCATCACAGTGACAATGGCAGATCTTTAAACCACTGAGCTGCCAGGGAACTCCTGAAAAAGCTAACTTGAAAAGATACATGCACTCCAGTATTCATCATGGCACTATTAACAATAGATGAGATATGGAAACAAGCCCATCAGTAGATGAATAAAGAAGATGTGGGAAGAAGATGTATATACATGCACACAATGGAATACTGTTCAGCTATCAAAAAAGGTGAATGCCCTTAATAACATGGATGAACCTTGAGGGTATTATGCTAAGTGAAATAAGTCACATAAAGACAGAGAAATACCATATGATTTCACTTATATTTGGAACATAAAAACAAAATAATAAAAAATAAATGAGCAATCAAATCAAACATAGATACAGAGAACAGTGCAGTGGTTACTAGAGGGGACATGGGAAGGGCAAAATGGGTAAAGAGGGCCAACTGTAGAGTGATGAATGGAAATTAAATTTTTGATCATGAGCACATTGTGGTGTATACAGAAGTAGAAATAGAATGTACACATGAAACATATAATGTTATAAACCAATGTCACCTCAAGACAAAATAAATCTAAAAAAAATGTTTATCAAATAACCATGAAAACACCTTTGGGCAATTTTTAAACTAAGTTGACAAGATATGATATTTTAGAATTTTGAGTCTTCTCATTCAAAAACACAATAACTCTTCATTTATTCAGTTCTTTTTTATATTCTTCAATAATGTTTTATGCTTTTCCTTTTCTTGAACATTTTGTGTATCTTTTGTTAGATTTATTCTTAAGTACTTTTTACTTCTTATTGCTATTGTTATTTTATTTTAATTTTTTAGGGCTGCAACTGTGGCACATGAAGTTCCTGGGCTGGGGGTCGAATTGGAGCTGCAGCTGCAGGCCTATGCCACAGCCACAGCAACGCTGGATCTAAGCTGCGTCTGCAACCTATGACACAGCTTGCAGCAATGCTGGATCCTCAACCCACTGAGCAAGGCCAGGGATCGAACCCAACCTCAAGGACACTGTGTTAGGTTCTTAACCTGCTGAGTCACAATGGTAACTTCATATTGTTATTTTAAATAATATTTTAGTAATTTTATTTTTGTTTTTATATATTATGTATAGAAATGATATTGATTTTACACATTAATTGTTAAATCTAGCAACTTTGCCAAACTCTTAATTCTTATGGCTTAATAGATTTTCCTGAAATTTTCAAGATAGACATCATATCATTTCTGGTGAATCATTCTTTTGAATGCTATGTGATGGTGCTTCCTCTCTATTAAACTTTACTTTGAAGTCTTATTTTGTCTAAAATTAATATTAGCGGAGTTCCCGTCATGGCGAAGTGGTTAACGAATCCGACTAAGAACCATGCGGTTGTGGGTTCGGTCCCTACCCTTGCTCAGTGGGTTAATGATCTGGCGTTGCCGTGAGCTGTGGTGTAGGTTGCAGACACGGCTCGGATCCTGCGTTGCTGTGGCTCTGGCGTAGGCCAGCAGCTACAGCTCCGATTCAACCCCTAGCCTGGGAACCTCCATATGCCATGGGAACGGACCAAGAAATGGCAAAAAGACAAAAATAAATAAATAAATAAATAAAATTAATATTAGCTTCCTTTGCTTAGTATTATTTGGGATAACATTTCTGTTTTTTTAAGTCTTTTTGTGTTATCTTTCAAATATATCCTTTGAAAACAGTATATACCTGACCATGATAATTTTATTTTAATCTAAGAGTCTCTGTCCTCTACTTCAGATTTTCTTTCTGAGTTGCATTCAGGGCAATTTCTTCTTTTATGTCTTTAATTCATTAATTATCTCTTCAACAGTGTCTAATTTTCTGTTTACCTACCCACTTACTTAATTCAAATGAACATACTTTTGTTTTTTCTTAGTTCTAACTAATTGGTTCTTTGGCACAGATGCCAGCTCTTTTTACATGACACCTAATTTTTTTTCTTGTAGTTTCTTAACCATTTAAACATATATTTATTTCATAGATTTATTTTCACATGGTTCTACTATTTTAAGATCTGGGGATGCCATGCCTTCGTTATATTGTATATGTGTTTGTATATTGGTGGATGTGTGTATGTGCAAACTGATTCTTTCTGAGTGGATTTTGGTGGTTTTGTGTTGCTCCTGTCAGGTTTCCAGATTTATCATCTTATTGCTGGAAGGAACTTTGTACATGTGAACATTTGGCTTGAAAGTGTTCATCAAAAAAAAAATCAGTTGGTATGAATTCATATTCAAATCTATACAAGGTGCAAGGACATGATATAGGTTTTTCCAGGGAGATGGTTTTTCCTGCGAGAGCCTAAATAGAGAAAAAACTTCCTTGATATTTTTCTATATTGGTGGGTAGGTGGTTTGTTTTTCCTAACCTCCCCTTTTACCACATGCACAGCTCTATGAAACTCAGTTTTATTAATAGCTTTTCATTTCAGTTTCTGTCAAAAATCCTTATGTCTTTTTGATTGTCCCAGCCTGGGATTTAAAACCCAAGGCTCATCCATCACCAGCTCTGATCATAGCTTGCCAAAACAACTCACATGCTTATTTTTTAATCATTTCTAGTACCTGGGTATTTCATTTTTCTATGAGTCCAGCTCTGCATTTTTTTAAAATGTGTTTTGGCATACGGTAAGCATAATTTTTAAGTATTTGTAGCAAGAGGATCTTCAAATTGAATGAAACCGCCATTTTGTCAGAATGGGAGATCTTTAGTGATTTTCTTTTAAAATCAATTCATTTATTTAAAAAGAAACGTGTTGATTTAAAGAAAAACTCTTTAGTAAGTAATAAGAACAGCATTAAATGGTACATAGATTGGGTTCCCTGATAAGCAGACTTTAAGAGTTTGGGGGTGTTTATTAATAAGTGCCTTTGGGAACCACACCTGGGGAAGAAGTCAGATTGACTGGGCAGAGAAAGAAGTTGTGATGAAAGCCTGTAACAGAGAACAAACTTGACTGAATATTGGATTTATTCCTTTAGCTCTAACCCTTATGTTCTGTTGCCTGTGTTTAGTCATGCTGGCTCTGTACCTTTTGTAAAAGAATGTTGTCTATAGCCTGAAATACACACAATAGCCCATCCTTAAGGCTCTGACCTTTAAAGATACAACACTTTTCCATTCATATAGAGATAAAAAGTGGCAGAACAGAAAAGAACATTTGTCTTATTGGAGGTTTATAGGAATATTGTGAATAGACCTACCCAGGCAAAAGATTCTTCCATCAGGAAGTTTGCAACAACCTCCCCTTATAGTATAAAACAAGCCTGAATTCTAACATAGGTAAGATGGTTCTTTGGGCCACTAGTCCACCATCTTTTCAATCTGCTGTCTTTCCAAGTAAAGTAACAATTCTTTGCCAAAACAACTCATCTCTCGATTTACTAGTCTATCATGTGGTGAGCAATGTAAGACTGGACTTGGTAACGATCCCAGTGAAATCCTTTCCTGACCACACAGGGTGCTCTAGAACTAACATGGCTCTTCTAACTCTTCCAAGTTAGGTTTTGATGGTCAGGCAATGCTGCTGAATTATCATGGTAAGTGGGCTGTCCCAGTGAGGAGGCATAACCTTGGGCTATGCAGCTGTCTGCACTCAGTACCTAAAGGGACTGACTGCTGAAGGCTTCTGTGAATTGCACTTCTAGCAATTGGGCAACAAGTCCCTTATTGAAGGGGATATCTGAATGGCACTTCCCAGTGTCTTTCACCTCTATTCCAAAGTCAATAAAGTATAATACAAATGATAAACTTAGCCTAGCTGGTCACAGACCCCAGAAATAAGAAAAAAGAATGCCAAGACTGGCTTAAAGCAAAACTCCAAGATACCTCCCTTCAACCAAGAATACAAGAGTGATGTGGTCTGATTACCAAAATTAATGATATTAACTTCAAGAAATGCCAAGAAGGACAAAGAAACTGGTGCTCCAACTGCCTGCAGGAATAAGTGCCAGGGTTCCCACTGCATGGTTAATTATTGATTTGCCTCGCTAACAATTTAATAAAGATAATTACTCTATTAGCCTCAGTTCTGACTCAGAAAAAAGAATTAGTTGTTGAAGTTATAGTGATAAGATACCCTGAGAGAAAATGAGCTTATCATTAAAAAAACTGTAATGAGATATGAAAGCATTGTGTTCAGCTGTGAGAGACTATTCAAATGTAGTCTAAGAATGTAAGGTTTTTTAATTTTCATGTGGTACCCATATACCTATATTGCAGTACATTTTAGAGAATGCTGAATTTGGAGTTAGAATATCTGAATTTACATCTTAGATCTCTATATAAAGAATTCCATTTAATTCATCAAATATTTATTCATATTAAATATGTGATAGATACAACGCCAGGCACAGATCTGGCCTTTGAAGTAAAGGAAGTACAAATGCTATTTACTATATGTGACAAACTCCAAGTAAAGGAAAAAGTGATAGATGAGTGAAAATTGGTAAACAGTTCCCCTATTTTTAAGGTGTAGAAAAATATATTCATCTTCTTGAACCAGCTTGATGTCAATCTCCTTAATGTCTCATTATTTTTTTGAACAGATTATTAAACACAGTTTTGAGCCTTGAGTTAAGGAGACGATCACTAAGATTTAGGAAACTTTTCTGAGAATGTTAGGGTTTTTTGTTTGTTTTTTCCTTTTGGCCACGCCCGTGTTATATGGACGTTCCCAGGGCCAGGATGGAACCTGTGGTGCCTTCAGTGACAATGCCAGATCCTTAACCTGTTGTACCACAAGAGAAGGCTGAGAATGTTAGGATAAATCACATTTTTCTTTTGTGAATGACAAACCTGGGGAGTAGTACTTATATAAAACACCTGTATCCCATCTTTTACAATATCCTGTGCACAAAATGTTGAAATGGGAACTAAATGACAATAGAATTTAAGAAGTTTTTAGCCAGCTCTATAACCTTGAATAATCCATATTCCTGGTTCATTTCATAGCTTGTAAACCTTCCTTCTAAGAAAGGTTACTTCTCCACAGCTTATTCTACTTTCTTAACTCCTGATTCCATAAGTACTCTTCCATACACAGGCTTCTGTGTGGAGTTTGAGGTAAAGAATCAGGAAGGGGTATTTGCCTGCCTTCTATCTACCAATGCTGATTAAGGCATCTTTCCAAACTAGGGTGGTGCACTCTGTATAAGACATCCTGGTAAATAAAAATTTATTTTTTCAACCTCATCATATGTAGATTTTTTACCTGCTATCAGTGGGTAAATATAATATTAGAACTTATGATGGATTAATGTGGAAGACTTGACCCTGTCTTGTTAACTTCTATAATAAGAATTTGGGTAAAAGATTGGAAAGCATGCTTGTCAAAAATTTGAATGACAGAAAACTAAGAGAGTTTGATTGGTATAATCGATAGGTTCAAAGAGTCCAAAATGAACACAATGAAACTATTAGACATAAATGTAAAATCCTTCAGTTAGATTAAAAAATTTAGATGAACACATTAAGATTAGGAGATTTCCGGCTGAGATGGTCAATTTCATGTGTCCACATGGCTAGGCTACAGTCCCCAGCTATTAAATCCAACACTAATCTAGGTGTTGCTGTGAGGGTATTTAGCAGGCAACTTTAAGGAAGGCAGATTATCCTAGATGAACTGGGTTGTCCTAATTCCATAAGACACTGATAAAAGAAATCAAAGATGACACAAATAGATGGAAAGATATACCATGCTCATGGACTGGAAGAGTTAATATTATCAAAATGACTATACTACCTAAGGCAATCTACAGATTCAATGCAATCCCTATCAAATTACCAAGGACATTTTTCACACAACTCAAACAAAATATTTCAAAGTTTGTTTGGAAGCACAAAAGACACAGAATAGCCAAAGACATCCTGAAAAAGAAACATGGAGCTGGAGGAATCAGGCTCCCGGACTTCTGACTATACTACAAAGCAACAAGCATCAAAACCATATGGTACGGGCACAAAGACAGAAATATAGATCTGTGGAACAGGATGGAAAGCCCAGAATTAAACCCACGCACCTACAGCCAACTCGTCTATGACAAAGGAGGCAAGAATACACAATGGAGAAAGTACAGCTTGTTCAACACGTGGTGCTGGGAGAACCAGACAGCCACATGGAAAAGAAGGAAACTAGAACCCTCCCTAACACCACACACAAAAATCAACTCAAAATGGATTAAAGACCTAGATCTAAGACCAGACACTATAAAACTCTTAGAGGAAAACATAGGCCAAACACTCTCTGACATAAACGACAGCAACATCTTCTCAGATCCACCTCTTAGAGTACTGACAATAAAAACAAAAGTACACAAATGAGACCTAATCAAACTTCAAAGTTTCTGCACAGCAAAGGAAACCCTAAACAAAACAAAAAGACAACCCACAGAATGGGAGAAGATATTTGCAGATGAATCAACTGACAAGGGATTCATCTCCAAAATTTATAAACACCTTCTGTAGCTCCATACTAAAAAAACAAACAACCCCATCCAAAAATGGGCAGAAGATCTAAACAGACAGTTCTCCAAAGAAGACAAACAGATGGCCAAAAGACACATGAAAAGATGTTCAACGTCACTCATTATGAGAGAAATGCAAATTAAAACCACTCTGAAGCCTTACACCAGCCAGAATGGCCATCATCATCAAAAAGCCTACAAACAATAAGTGCTGGAGAGGGTGTGGAGAAAAAGGAACCCTAGTACACCGTTGGTGGGATTGTAAATTGGTGCAACCACTGTGGAAAACAGTATGGAGATGCCTCAGAAAACTAAGCATAGAACTACCATTTGATCTAGCAATCCCACTCCTGGGCATCTCTCCGGAGAAAACCATGACTCGCAAAGACACATGTACTCCAATGTTCACTGCAGCACCATTTACAATAGCCAAGACATGGAAACAACCTAAATGTCCATCGACAGAGGAGTGGATCCAGAAGAGGTGGTACACATACACAATGGAATATTACCACCCATTAAAATGAATGAAATACCAGCATTTTTAACAACATGGATGGACCTAGAAATTATCATGCTAAGTGAAGTCAGCCATACAATGAGACACCAACATCAAATCCTTTCACTGACATGTGGACTCTGCAAAAAGGACAGACTGAACTTCTTTGCAGAACAGATGCCGACTCACAGACATTGAAAAATTTATGGTCTCCGGAGGAGACAGTTTGGGCGGGTGGGGGGATGTGCTTGGGTTGTGGGATGGAAATCCTGTGAAATTGGGAATGTTATGGTCATTATAAAAAAAAAAATAAAATAAATAAAATAAATTAAAAAAAAACAGTTGAAAGGTCTTAAGAATGGAAATGAGATTTCCTTGAAGAAGAAAAATATTCCAACTGTCAACAGCTGCTTCAGCTTCTGCTTGAGAGTTCCAGTTTGCCCTTTTTGACAAACTACCTTGTGGGTTCTGGACTCACCCTGCCAGCTCCCATAATCACGTAAGCTGATACTTCAAATACTTTAATACGTATCTCCTAATGGTTCTTTGTTTCTGGTTGAACCCTGGCTTAGTATTTTCAGGTGAGAAATGGTTTCAATCAGTTCTACGTTTGTTGTGCATCATTACTGTGAGTGGGTGCCAGAAACAACATCACAGGATCTTAGAAACAATCCATGAGCTGAAATGCTCAGGGAGGCAGAACAACTGCTTCACTTCGGGATCCATATCCATGGCAGAATTGTTCTGTCTAGCTCCAGCTGTCTAAGATCACCAAGAGGAAGTGATTTTCTTTTAATGTCAGTTGGAAACTTTCTAAGAAAGAGATGTATTAAATAATGTCACAGGCTGCCCTGTATAAAAATGTGAGCTTAGTCATAGGTCTTTAACTAGGAGCTGGTATCCTCTGCCAGGAATATCTGATGAAAGATACTAGATGAGGTGACCCCTAAAATTTAATTCTAAGATTCTGTAATTTTACTTTTAATAAGTGTGGTTCTATTGCATGTCTCGAAAGTCCTCATCCTTTTAGTTCATGCCATTCAATTTCCCTTATCTGAAAAATTCGGGGTATGTTGGTGTTCCCTGATTTCCTCTCTAGATCCACTCCATTCTGCCCTATGCCCATGTGGGCTTCCTCAATGAACTCCCTTGCCCTCTAGCTTCTGCTTAGGTTTGGCTGAGAGGCTCTAGCTGGAAGAGTGAAGGGTAGCAAGAGAGTGAAGTATTTATTCCCTTGCTCCCCAAGTCTGGGTTGCTGCAGGCTGGCTTTGACCTTGACCTAAGGTCATAATTCTTCCAGACAGCCCTCTCCACATACCTCTTGCTTTCTTTCTCAGCATCCCAGTAGCCACTACTGCCCTGAGACCTGCAGACCTAGGGATGGTAATGCTACTGCTGTGATTATCCTGGGGAGTACCTTGTGGTTTCTTGACATCTTGTCTGCAGGTTTAGAAAAAGGCCCTTGATTAAACTTTACTCATGTAACTCAATTTACATGTGTTGCTTCCTGTCAAAACCCTACCTGATACTTCAGGCAACACACATGTCTACATTTTTAGGACTTATCTAGAACCAACTCTTCAAATGAGCAGTGAACCAGTGTCTTGGAGTAAATGTGGGAAAAAAATTCTTAAGATATTAAGATTAAAAAATTTAAAAATCCTTGTTGAGGCAAGACTCATAAAGATCAAGTAGAGACTAAGAGTCCTGCTAGCTCCAAAACTAATCTCTCCCTCCTCTGGAACCCCTTGGTTCTACATTTCTAAATATTGCTCTTATTAGTAATGACCACTCTTATATATTTGCTTCTGTCATAAGGAAATATTTTCTAACTTTGTAACTCTTGATAAATGGATGTTATGACTACTATAAGACAAGGCTACTTAAGTGTCTATGAAAAATTTAGATAGACAGCGATGAATGCATGTTCACTCCCTAGAGATGTGGAGGACAGGAAGACATTTCTTCGAAGTCTTAGGTTTGATAATTCAAAATGTGAATTTTGAAATTAATTGCATGCATTATACTGTTATTTCTAAAATAAAAATATTTTCAATTTTTTTTGCCATTATTTATTTCCCTTAAAACTTTCAAGTAAATTTGGTGCTCAGGAAATTGAGCATCTTTACAATTTAGTTCAGTATTTCCTCAAAATCATTTTGAGAAGCATGGGATTAAAATTTCTTGATACTGCCAGTTTACCTTTGTGAAGTGTATATGGCATAGTGGCTAAAGAGCTAGAAGACTTTGGCACCATACTATCTAAGTTCATATCCTAGTTTCCCTACTAAATATGTTTTATGATACTAAGCAAATTACTTTTATTTCTCTGTGCTCCAAGTTTCACATCTTATAAAGTAGAAATGATAGAATCCATTTTTAAATTGAGTGAATATTAAAACAATGTGGTAGATGCTCAATTAGAGCTAGCTTATTATTTATTATTATTAGACATAATATAACCATAGGGAGATGGGATCTCATTTGAAGAGTGACATTAGTTACTCTTTTAAACAGCAGATGCTCTCTTAAACAAATTCTACCTACCTTATTCCTAAACTAATCCATGGGGTGAATTTTCATGTCTTTTATCCAATTTACTGACTAATCTTCATAGCATGAATGCTTGTGGCTAGTAGGATTCTCTTCAGTACAGGTGTGTACTTCTGTTCCCACCTTTTGCATACTTACCAAAGATCAGGAGTGCTACTTGTATCAACTATAGAGTTATTATCTTTACAAAATTTAAAAAATATGTAAACTGATTAAGATAATGCAAAAATAAAATGCTTTCTATGTAAAGAAATTGAAATATTATGAAAAAATGTGGTAAAGAAGAGCCACTAAAAGTTATCAAATTTAATTGTAGATAAAAGTGTTTATAAATGACTGGGGGAACAGTCTGCAAATATCTGGAAGGGTTTTGTCCATGGTTATTCCTTAAATGTTTTTAATTCCTTGTTTGATTAAAAATCTGAGACAGGAAATCATAGATTATATGGTTTAAGTGTGGTTTAAAGTAGAAATGCCAACCTAAATAAAAGCTAAATAAATATAAATGCTAAATAAAATGGGGGGTCATGTTTCTATGTCAAAAATGGTCAAATATATGTTTCAGTATATAAGATTGAGATTTAAAATCACTTTAAGATATGCATAGGAGTTCTCTTGTGGCACAGTGGGTTAAGGATCTGGCACTGTCACTGCAGTGATTTGGGTCCCTGAAGTGGCATGGGTTTAATCTCTGGCCTGGGAACTTCCATATGCCACAAGTGTGGCAAAAAAAAAAAAAAAATGGAGAGAGAGAGAGAGAAAGGTTCATTTGTGCTGTATATTACATACCAGATATGAGTGATATCATATGGTATTTGTCTTTCTCTTTCTGACTTACTTCAATCAATATGAAGGGAGTAGGAGGGATTGGGATCTTGGGGTTAATGATGAAAACTATTGCTTTTGGAATGGATTAACAATGAGACCCTGCTGTGTAGCACTGAGAACTATGTCTAGATACTTAACAATGCGAGAAAAAATTTATGTATACATGTATGTGTAACTGGGTTCCCATGCTGTACAGTGGGAAAAAAAAGTGTTGGGGTAAATAACAATAAAAAATAAACTGAGGAGGAAGGCAAAACGGTGGAAGAGTAGGGGGACACGCTTGCCCTCTCCCACAAACACAAGAACAACAACAACAAAACACATCTACATGTTAAACGACTCACACAGAACAGCAACTAAATGTTGGCAGAAGAACTTAAACTTCCAAGAATCTCGTGACATAACTGGGTAAAACAAGAGAAAAGAGGAGAGTGAGAGAAAGGGAATTGGGACCAGACAGGCGCCCCCGAAAGGGAACTGTGAAGAAGAAAGGGAACCCACACCCTGGAAAGTCACCTAATTGACAGAAAGATCAACTGAGTTGGAGGGATCTCCAGATACCGAAAAAAGTGCAGCAGTGGGTCTGAGATCTGAAAAGCAGGGTGAGAGCCAAACAGATCATCTGAACTACTGGCACAGTCACCAAAAACTGAGATGCTTGGGTGGGGGCTGGGCACTGAGACCACTGCTCTGGAGGTTAGTCCCTGGGAGTGGGCTGGGGTTGGCAGTGTGGAGACAGCCTGGGGGACTAGGAAGCAGATGGTCAGGTTGGTGGTGTGGAGACAGCCTGAGGGATTAGGAGGCAGTGCGTCGCAGGTGGAGGGAGCAATAGCTAAGGGCTGGGGAGTGGAAAACCACAACATTGAAAAACTTTTGGTCTCCAGAGGAGACAGTTTGGGGGGTGGGGGGATGTGCTTGGGTTGTGGAATGGAAATCCTGTGAAATTGGATTGTGAAGATCATTACACAACCACAGATGTGATAAATTCATTGAAAAATAAAAAAGAAAAAGGAAAAAAAATAAAAAAAAAGAAAGCAACAACAGAGGGAACCTGGGAGAAGAGCTGGACCCACTGGGACAAGGCGCCAGTGTTGGGGAGGGGAGAGGAGAAGGGGCGGGCCACCATAGAATACTCCTTGAGCCCCAGCGAGTGTGCTTGCCCACCAGCTAGCAGAGAGCAGTGCTACCCAGTGCATCCCCCTTCCCTTACCCTGCATGCCCCTGACCTGAGGCCATCTGCCATCCCAGAGGGCTGGCCTCACCACTCTCAGGAAGCCGACCACCTTAGGGACTTTCCTTGCCCTGGCCTGCCTGCCCTCTGGAGGAGCTACATTCCTGCGGAGCAGTGCCCCAGCACCGCCAGCCCCCTAGAAGAGCTTTGTAGCCCAGAAATGCCAGAGCAAGCTCTGCCTGGCCACGGGAGATCTGCCTACATTGTGGGGTGGTCCTGCCAGTTTCAGCTGCCCTGGGGAAGTTCTCCTTTGTCTCCTAGCAGCCCAGCTATCTGCTCCCGCCCTCAGGAGGTGCTGCACTCCCACAGAGCAGCTGCCCAGAACTGCCTGCCCCCCTGGAAGAGCTCCACAGCCCAAAAACACCAGAGCAAGCTCTGTCTGGCCACGGGAACTCTGCCTCCATTGTGGTGTGGACCTGCCAGTTCCACCTGCTCTCAGGAAGTCCTCCTTTGCTTCAGAATGACCCTGCTAGCCCTGCCCACCCTCAGGAAATGCCCTGCTGCCTCAAAGAAGACTGGCTGACACCACCAGCCCTCAGGAAACACTCCACAGCAGTACCAGGGAAAACCCTGCCTGGCCACGGGGAGTACACCTCCACCAAAAAAAAAAAAAAAGAAAATAACAAGCAAGATGAAGAATTTCAGAAACCATTCCCAGTTAAACCAACAGGAGAACTCACCTAAAGCAGTCAACAATGAAACAGAACTCTGCAGTCTGACAGATGTGGAGTTCAAAAGGGAGAGCATGAAAATACTGAAGGAAAAGATACAAACAGTAATGCAGACTCCCTCAGAAAGGAACTAGAAAATATAAGGAGGAGCCAAGAAAAACTAGAAAATTCATTTTCAGAGATACAAACTGAGCTAAGGGCAGTAAAAACCAGAATGAATAATGCAGAAAAACGAATTAGTGATGTGGAAGATAGAATAATGGAAATCACCCAAATAGGACAGCAGACAGAAAACCAAATGAAAAAACATGAAAGCAATATAAGAGACCTATGGGATAATGTAAAGAGGGCCAATCTACACATAATAGGAATTCCAGAAGGAGTAGAAAAAGAAAAGGGGATGGAAAATATATTTGAAGAAATTATCGCTGGGAACTTCCCAAATCTAAAGGATACTGAGTTCAAGATACATGAAGCATAGAGGGCCCCAAACAAGTTGAACCTAAATAGACCTACACCAAGACAAATTATAATAAAAATGGCAAAAGTTAAAGATAAAGAGAGGATTCTAAAGGCAGCAAGAGAAAAGCGAAGCATTTATTATAAGGGAACCCCCATAAGGCTATCAGCTGATTTCTCTACAGAAACTCTACAGGCCAGGAGGGAATGGCAAGAGATATTTAAAGTACTGAGAGGAAAAAATACACAACCTAGAATACTCTATCCAGCAAGAATATCATTTAAAACAGAAGGGGAAATAAAATTTTTTTCAAACAAACAAAAGCTAAAAGAATACAGCAATACAAAACCCATTCTAAAAGAAATGTTGAAAGGGCTTGTCTAAATCAAAAAAAAAAAGAGAGAGAGAGAGAGAGAGAAAGAGAGGAAGAACTAGGATGGAGGAAATAACAATCAGAGAGCAGTCATTCAAATAAGCCAGCATACAGATCTAATCATGAACATGATTAAAACAAAATGAAATTAAAAAGGAAAAAAGAGACATCAAAATCATAAAACGTGGGCAAGGGAAGTAAGGAAATAAATAGATTTTTTTTAATTCCCTTTTTTTAAAGTTTTAGTATGGTAATGAAGTGTTTGAACCTATAGGACTATCAGGCTAAAACACACAATTATAGGAAAGAGTTAACACACTTAAAAAACAGGGCAACCACAAGTCAAAACCAAACATTACATTCACAAAAAAATACTCAAGCATAAAATAAATGGAGACCACACAACCAAAAAAAGAAAGTAAGAATGGAGAATCATAGAATCAACTGGAAAATGAGGTTTAAAATGGCAATAAATAATCATCTATCAATTATCACCTTAAATGTCAATGGACTGAATGCTCCAATCAAAAGACACAGAGTGGCTGACTGGATAAAAAAACAAAAACCTTCAATCTGCTGCCTACAAGAAACTCACCTTAGGACAAAGGACACATATAGATAGAAAGTGAGGGGGTGGGAAAAAATATTTCATGCCAATGGACATGACAGTAAAGCAGGAGTTGCAATACTCACATCAGACAAAATAGACTTTAAAATGAAAGCCATAAAGACAATGAAGGACACTGTTTAATGATTAAAGGATCCATTCAAGAAGAGGATATTACCATTGTCAACATACATGCCCCAAATATAGGAGCACCCAAATACATACAACAAATATTAACTGACAGAAAGGGAGAAACTGATGGGAATACAATCATAGTAGGAGACTTTAATACCCCCCTCACATCAATGGACAGATTCTCTGAACAGAAAACCAATAAAGCAACAGAGATCCTAAAGGAAACAATGGAAAAGTTAGACTTAATTGACATCTTCAGGACACTACATCCAAAAAAGTCAGAATACACATTCTTCTCAAGTGCACACGGAACATTTTCAAGAATTGATCACATATTGGGGCACAAAGCTAACCTCAACAAATTTAGGAGCATAGAAATTATTTCAAGTATCTTCTCTGACCACAATGGTGTGAAACTAGAAATCAACCACAGGAAAAGAAGTGAGAAAAAAAACTACTGCATGGAGACTAAACAACATGCTACAAAAAACCAATGGGTCAATGAGGAAATCAAGAAGGAAATTAAAAAACACCTCAAGACAAACGATAAGGCACAACTGCTCAAAATTTATGGGATGCTGCAATAGCAGTGCTCAGAGGGAAATTCATAGCAATACAGGCCTTCCACAAAAAAGAAGAAAGATCTCAAATTGACAACTTAACCCACCACATAAATTAATTAGAAAAAGAACAAAAAAGACCTAAAGTCAGCAGAAGGAAGGAAATTATAACGATCAAAGAGAAAACCAATAAAATAGAGATTCAAAAAACAATAGAGAAAATTAATAAAACCAAGAGCTGGTTCTTTGAAAAGGTAAACAAAATTGACAAACCCCTGGCTAGACTCATTAAGAAGAGGAGAGAAAGAACCCAAATAAACAAAATTAGAAATGAGAAAGGAGAAATCACAACAGATACTGCAGAAATACAAAAAACCATAAGAGAATACTATGAACAACTAAATGCCAACAAATTTGACAATCTGGAAGAAATGGACAACTTTCTAGAATCTTACAGCCAGCCAAAACTGAATCAAGAGGAAACATACCAACTGAACAGACCGATCACTAGAAATGAAATTGAAGAGGTCATAAAAACACTCCCTACAAATAAAAGCCCAGGACCAAATGGCTTCACAGGTGAATTCTACCAAACATACAAAGAGGATCTGGTGCCCACTCTCCTTAAACTTCTTCAAAAGGTTGAAGAAGAAGGAACACTCCCAAAGATATTCGATGACCCCACCATCACCCTAATTCCAAAACCAGACAAAGATACCACCAAAAAAGAAAACTATCGGCCAATATCTTTGATGAATATAGATGAAGAAATTCTCAACAAAATTTTAGCCAACCAAATCCAACAACATGTCAAAAAGATCATACAGCATGGCCAGGTAGGCTTCATCCCAGGTTCACAAGGATGGTTCAATATATGCAAATCAGTCAACATCATACACCCCATTAACGAAAGAAAAGTCAAAAACCATTCGATCATCTCAATAGATGTAGAAAAATCACTTGACAAAGTCCAACATCCATTCATGATAAAAGCTCTCGTGAAAGTGGGTATAGAGGGAACATTCCTGAACATAATCAAAACCATTTACGACAAACCCACAGCAAATATAATACTCATTGGAGAAGAAATGAAAGCCTTCCCACTCAAATTTGGAACAAGACAGGGATGCCCACTCTCACCACTGTTATTCAACATAATTTTGGAAGTCCTAGCCACAGCAATTAGACAAATAAAAGAAATAAAAGGCATCCAAATAGGAAGAGAAGAGATAAAACTGTCACTGTATGCAGATGACATGATACTATACATAGAAAACCCTAAGGACTCAACCCCAAAACTACGTGAACTGATTAACAAATTCAGCAAAGTAGCAGGATATAAGATTAACATTCAGAAATCAGTTGCATTTCTGTATACTAACAATGAAAAATTAGAAAAGGAATACAAAAATACAATAATACCTTTTAAAGTTGTACCCCCAAAAATCAAATACCTGGGAATAAACCTGACCAAAGAGGTAAAGGACTTACATGCTGAGAAGTATAAAACATTAATCAAGGAAATTAAAGAAGATGTAAAGAAATGGAAAGATATTCCATGTTCATGGATTGAAAAAAATAATATTGTAAAAATGGCCATACTACCCAAAGCAATCTACAGATTCAAAGCAATCCCTATCAAAATACCCATGACATTTTTCACAGATACAGAACAGGCAATCCAAAAAATTATATGGAAACACAAAAGACCCAGAATTGCCAAAGCAATCCTGAGAAACAGAAACAAAGCAGGAGGCATAACTTTCCCAGTCTTCAAGCAATATTACAAAGCCGCAGTCATCAAAACAGTGTGGTACTGGTATCAAAACAGACAGACAGACCAATAGTACACTTGATCTTAGTCAAAAGGCCGAGAAGTGATAGACCAATGGTACAGAATAGAGAATCCAGAAAGAAACTCTGATACCTATGGTCAATTAATCTTTGACAAAGGAGGAAAGAGCATTAAATGGGAAAAAGAAAGTCTATTCAGCAAGCATTGCTGGGAAACCTGGACAGCTGCATGCAAAGCAATGAAACTAGAACACACCCTCACATGCACAAAAATAAACTCCAAATGGCTGAAAGACTTAAATGTAAGACAAGACGCCATCAAAGTCCTGGAAGAGAACATAGGCAAAACATTCTCTGACATCAACCTTACAAATGTTTTCTCAGGTCAGTCTCCCAAAGCAACAGAAATAAGAGCAAAAATAAATCAATGGGACCTCATCAAACTGAAAGCTTTTGCACAGCAAAGGAAACCAAGAAGAAAACAAAAAGATAACTTACAGAATGGGAGAAAATAGTTTCAAATGATGCAACAGGCATGGGCTTAATCTCTAGGATATACAAGCAACTCATACAACTCAACAGCAAAAAAGCCAACCACCCAATGGAAAAATGGGCAAAAGACCTGAATAGACATTTCTCCAAGGAAGATATACAGATGGCCAACAAGCACATGAAAAAATGCTCAACATCCCTTATTATAAGAGAAATGCAAATCAAAACTACCATGAGATACCACCTCACATGAGTCAGAATGACCATCATTAATAAGTCCACAAATAACAAGTGCGGGAGGGGTTGTGGAGAAAAGGGAACCCTCCTGCACTGTTGGTGGGAATGTAAACTGGTACAGCCACTATGGAGAACAGTATGGAGGTACTTTAGAAATCTATACATAGAACTACCATATGTTCCAGCAATCCCACTCTTGGACATACATCTGGACAAAACTTTCCCTAAAAAAGACACATGCACCCGCATGTTCATTGCAGCACTATTCACAATAGCCAAGACATGGAAACAACCCAAACGTCCATCGACAATGATTGGATTCGGAAGATGTGGTATATATACACAATAGAATACTACTCAGCCATAAAAAGGACGACATAATGCCATTTGCAGCAACATGGATGGAACTAGAGACTCTCATACTAAGAGAAGTCAGAAAGAGAAAGACAAATACCATAAAATATGACTTATGACTGGAATCTAATATACAGAACAAATGAATGTTTCCACAGAAAAGAAAATCATAGGCTTGGAAAATAGACTTGTGGCTGCCTGGGGGGAGAGGGAGGGAGTGGGAGGGATCAGGAGCTTGGGGTTAATGGATTCAAACTCTTGCTCTTGGAATGGATTTACAATGAGATCCTGCTGTGTAGCATTGAGAACTATGTCTAGATACTTATATTGCAACACAACAATGGGAGGAAAAAGTATGTATACATGTATGTGTAACTTGGTCCCCATGTTGTACAGTGGAAAAAAAATAAATAAAAAAAACAAGAAAAAATAAATTAAAAAAGAGATGTACATATAATTTTTATAATGCCATTAAAAACTGATTTTTTTTTTTTTGTCTAGACCCACGGCATATGAAAGTTCCTGGGTCAGGAATTGAATCTGGGCTGCAGCTGCAACCCATACCACAGATGTGGCAACATGGGATCCTTAACCCACTGTGCCACAGCAGGAACTCCAAAAACTATTCTTAATTTTTCTTTGCCAAAGAAGATTCTCTCTCTTAAATAGGATATCAAATGACAGAAATTCATATATATCTGTTAGAAAAGAGAAAGCTTTCATATATCAGACTTAAATGTTAAAAATGAGCCTTAAAATTTATTTATTTATTTATTTTTTTGTCTTTTTGCTATTTCTTGGGCCGCTCCCACGGCATATGGAGGTTCCCAGGCTAGGGGTCTAATCGGAGTTGTAGCCACAGGCCTACGCCAGAATCACAGCAACGAGGGATCCATCCGAGCCGCGTCTGCAACCTACACCACAGCTCACGGCAACGCCAGATCGTTAACCCACTGAGCAAGGGCAGGGATCGAACCCACAACCTCATGGTTCCTAGTCGGATTCATTAACCACTGCGCCACGACGGGAACTCCGAGCCTTAAATTTTATAATTGAGCAGTTAACTCCTGCACATAGAATCAATGGAGACATTGTTTACAGTTTCTAGACTCTTTTTGCAGCCAGAGAAATCTATCATCTAGCAGAGATGTCATCTTTACTGGCTAAAGAGCTAGAGGATTCTGGCATCATCTTTTCTAGACAGTTCTAGAGTAGAAGAAAGGGCACTATATTAACTTCAATTTTCTTTAAAATATGAAGGTTCCTATGATCAGATATGACATGTTTTATTCATATAATTGAGATTAAAAAAAAATCCACAAGTCCTAATAATCAGTCTTGCTTATTATCATCAGTACAAATTCTAAATCAAGTCAAGGGATGGAAGCTGACAAAATATAAGGCCTTTGTGTATAAATTTTTTTTTTTCTAGTGCAGCATATGGAAGTTCCCAGGCTAGGGACTGAATTGGAACTGCAGCTGCTGCCCTATACAATAGCTCGTGGCAATGCCAGATCCTTAATCTACTGAGCAAGGCCAGGGATCAAACCTGCATCCTCATGGATACTAGCAGGATTTGTTACTGCTGAGCCGCAAAGGGAAATCCCTGTATAAATCTTTATGAGTATATCCTAAGACTTTTTGACAAGTATTTTTAAAATTTGATTTTGGATTACCTGAAGTCATTTTTTATTTACATTGTGAGAGGGAGTTCTACTTACAATAATTTTTATTTCTTTTCCAGAGATCTTTATTTCGAATTCCTCTTATTCTTAATGTATGCTGACTCTTTTCTTCTAAGAGATTTTCTTTTTTCTTGATTACATTAATTGATTTTTTTCGTTCCAATATATTCGATAAAAAATGTTTGACTTGTTTCACTGATACCTACAAAAGAAAAACATTTTTGCTGACTTTTTTAACATGTAGTTTTTTAAACAAGTGACAGATATAATTCACATACTGTATCACAAATGTATCATAAATTTAATGTGCACAATTCAACAGTTTTTAGAATAGTCACAGATTTGTGCAATTGTTATAACAATTTTAGAACATTTTTGTCACTTCAAGAAAAACCATGTGTCCTTTAGCTATTATTCTCCCCATTCTCCCATTTCCTCTACTCTCAGCCTCATGCAAGCACTAATTAATGTTTTGTGTCTTTACCCAGTCCCCCAGTCTGGATTTTCATATTAATGAAATCATATCGTGCATGAATTTTCATGACTGATTTCTTTTACTTAGCATAATGCTTTCAAGTTTGATCCATGTTGTAGCCTATATCAATACTTCATTCCTTTATATGGCAAAATATTATTCCTTATATGGATATAGTACACTTTATTTATTCATGTGTCTGCTGATGGACATTTGGACTGTTTCATATTTTAGCCATTATAAATAATGCTACTATAATATTCATGTAGAAGTTTTTGTATGGATATATAAGGACTTTAAATGTGATTCTTTTTAATGTAGGAATGCCAGATTCAGCAAATAAAAATACAAGATGCCCAGTTAAATTTGAATTTCACATCAGCAATGACTTTTTTTTTGGCCACACCCACAGCATGTGAAAGTTCCTGGGCTAGGGATCAAACCTGCGCCACAGCACTGACCTGAACCACAATAGTGACAATGCCAGACCCTTAACCTGCTAAGCCATCAGGGAATTTCAGCAATGAGTTTTTTTTTTTTTTGTATAAGTGTATGACAAATATTGTATGTCAGTTAACATACTGACATAACATAAGTAGTGTACAATGTCTCAGAATCCACAGCCGGGTAGTCAGGTCAGTCGCAGCTCTGCTCTGTGCTATCATTCAGGGACCCAGGCAGACAGAAGATGTGCCAGCTTCCACATGTGGATCCCAAGGTTCCCCTGAGTACTGATATCTAGCAGAAAAAGGGAAAGAGCACAGAAGATCTTGTGTAGAAAGGGTTTTTTTTTGGTTTTTTTGTTTTTATGGCTTTGTTTGTTTGGTTTGCCTTATTTAATTTTCTTTAATAGGCATTTTACATTGGCTGAAGTTGTGACATGGCCCTACCCAACTGCAAGGGGAACTGGGAAATGTAATCTATCTGGGTAATATGAAGAAAAGGACATGGATTTTGATGGGCCTCTAGCATTCTTTGGTACAAATGGATTATTATATGTCATAGCTACTAAAAGAAATTTAATTTTTCAGTTCAAAGATAGCCAACAGTGAGGTTGAGGAGGCAATACAAGCTTGGCACAAACCTCTGATTGTCTGGTGTTTCATCTCCTCCTTTTACAGAGACTGTTCCTTTTTTTTTTTTTTTGGCTATGCCCATGGCATGTGGAAGTTCCTGGGCAAGGGACTGAACCTGCACCACAGAAGCAACCAGAGCTGCTACAGTGACTCCAGAATCTTAACCCACTGTGCTACAAGAAAATTCTCAGAAGCTGTTTCCTGATTTGATTCCTCTCTCACACAGTGGTAGTGGGCAGACCAACAGTCAGCTGAAGCAAATATCAGGGAGGCCCAGGAGACCCCAGAGCCTTCCTCTAACTCTTCAATACATCTGAAGATTACATAATTCAATACCAGATAGTTATTGAGCATGTATCACAGGCCCTGTTCTAAGAGCTGGGGTGATTGCCACAAACAAAAATATGCTCTGTCCTCATGAAACTGATGTTCTGGTGGGAAAGATAAGAAAAGTTTTTTTTTTTTTTAAAAAAAGAATAAGAGGATGGAATTGATAAAAGTTGGTGTTATTTGATACAGGATAATAAGGGACAACTTCTGTGATAACATTTGAGTAAATCTCTAAGTGGGGAAGGAGGGAGTTAGTCATACAACCTTCCTCTAAGTGAGGAAAATTGGGAGTTAACCTGGCTCAGCAGGTTAAGGGTCTGGCATTGTCACTACTGTGGTTTAGGTCAGTGCTGTGGTGCAGGTTTGATCCCTGGCCCAGGAACTTTCCTTTAACCTCAGGAAAGGTGGTAAATGATGTGGCAGAGGGGCAGCTCTGAGTCTGCCGATCACGTTCTGTGTGAAGCAGAGACCCTTGAAGTGTCCTGAGCAGAAGAGCGAGACCGACTGACTTAAATTTCAAAAGGGTTACCTTGACTACTGTGTGGAGAATATTATATGTTGGAGAAAGAGTGAGGGAAAGAGGAGATTATTGAAATAAACTGGGTGAGAAATGATGGTGGCAGCCAAGTAAGAAGATGGTAGGGGGAAGTGGTGATAGTGGTTGGTTTCTGGATGTATTTCAGTGATTTTACTGGCAGGATTTTCTGTTGTATGACTAATCACGTGTATTTTTAGCTTTCAAACAGCAAACCCAATGGAAGTGTGTTTTTGAAAGTACATTTTCAAACTCCAAGTTTAAAGGATGTGCTTTGGAAGTATGGTTTGAAACTTCCAAGGCTCATTAGGGACTGACTGACTATAGCTCTTACTTAGAGTGTCCCAGTGATCTGATAATGTCTTACCTAGCCCTCCCGCCTCATCGCTCCCCTGTATCCCAAAGGTTCATGCTGGATATGTTTTTCTTAAGCATCCATTTGAACACATCCCTGTCCAACACACAAGCCCACAGTTCTCAGTGATAACAGGATAAAATCAAACTCCTTTGCCCAGAATCTAAGATCATTCAGAGTCTGACCTAAAAATGTCATGGTAACCTTATTTCTTACTGCTGCTACATCTGCAAGAACATCTGCAACAGCCAAACTCTTCTATTCCCTGTTTCCCCAATAGAACAGGTTCTTTCCTATCTCCTTAAGCCTTTGCTTATACAGTTTTCATTTTTCATTGTTCTTTCTTTCCTATTACCCCAAATATCACTCCTGTTCCCAGGCCCAACTAAAATTCCATTTCACTCTGGCATACAGTGATCTCCCTTTGCTCAGACCTTGCAGTGTCTTCCCTTCTTTGTCAGCAGTAGCTCCTAGTTCCATAGTATCTAAAGCTGAAATCATTCTACATTAATATATTTCATGTTTTATCCACTCAAATAGTTATAGATGTGCTGTAAACTTTTAGTGTAGTTCTCACTTCAAGTAGAATACTTTGAGCAGATCCTAATGAATGTGTGATTTCTTTATTTTGAGGAGATCCCTAGTTTTCTTAAAGCAAAGTAAGAGCTTCTTAAAGGGAGGGTAAGGGCACCCTCTCTGAAGAGAAACTAAATGATCTTAGGGATTGGAGGAAAGAAGGTTGAATTTATCTCACTGCACATTTAATCCTAATTTATTTGTGGCTAGCTCATGATCTTTGTGCTTAGCAACATTTCCAAAGAAGGACTCAGTCCTATGGTTCTTTGCCTTAAAGCAAAATAAGCACACAAGCGAACTCAGTCCTTGAATATAGGATACACTTTTAATTGCTTCTTGTTAAAAAGAGTAAGATAGTCTGCTAAGGCTGATTGCTGTGGCTAAGACTTGCAAAACCATGAGATTATCTTACTAAGTGAGGCAAGTCAGACAGAGAAAGACAAATATCATATGATATCACTTATATGTGGAATCTAATAAAAATGATATAAAAGAATTTATTTACAAAACAGAAAAAAACTCACAAATTTTAAAATCAAACTTATGCTTACCAAAGAGGAAATCATGGCAGGGGGGATAAATTAGGAGGATGAGATTAATATATATGCACTAACTGTGTATAAAATAGATAACTAACAAGGATCTAGTATATAGCACAGGGCAATCTATTCAGTATTCTGTAATAACCTATATGGGTAAAAAGAATGGAAGTCAACTATACTCTGATAAAAATTTAAAAAAGACCTAACTGTAAAAGACCTGCTACTATGAAATTCCTAGAAGAAAATGTAAGAAAAATTTTTCATGACTTTGGCTTTCATAACGATTTCTTGGATACAGCACCAAAAGCACAGGAAACAAAAGCGAAAATAGATATACTGGACTATATATCAAAATAAAAAACTTCTGTGCATTCAAGGATACTAGCAACAGAGTGAAAGGGCAATGTATGGAAGGGAGAAAATATTAGCAAATCATATATATTAGAAGTTAATATATGGTTAGTATCTAGAACATATAAAGAGCTCTTACAACTCAAAAACAAAACAAAACAAAACCCAAACAACTGGAGTTCAATCATGGCTCAGTGGGTTAAAGGTCTAACATTGTCACTGCTATAGCTCTGGTTAGAGCTGTGGTTTGGGTTCAGTCCCTGGCCCAAGAACTTTTGTATGCCAGGGGCACGGCCAAAAACCAAAACAAATAAATGAAAAAAATCCAAACAACTCTATTAAAAAATGGGGAAAGGCCTAGAATAGACATTTATCCAAAAAGATATATAAATGGCCAAAAGCATATGAAAATATGCTCAACATCACTAGCCATTAGGCAAATGGAAATCAAGACAACAATGGAATACAACCTCACATCCATTAGGATAGCTACTATATTAAAAAAAACCCACAGAAAATATCAAGTGTTTACAAAGATATGGAGAAAATGGAACTCTTGTGTACTGTTACTGGGACTGTAAAAATTGTGTAGCTGCTATGGAAAACAATATGATGGTTCCCTGAAAAATTAAAATTAGAATTGACATATGATCCAGCAATTCTACTTTTGGGTATATACCCAAAAGAACTGAAAGCAGGATCTCGAAGAACTATTTGTACACCCATGATCATAGCAGCATTATTCACAACAGCCAAAAGTTATAAGCAACCCAAGTGGCCATTGACAAATGAATGGATAGACAAAATGTGGTATAAATATACTATGGGAACTTAGCCTTAAGAAGGAAGAAAATTCTGACACATGCTAACGACATGGATGAAACTTTGGGACATTATACTAAGTGAAATACAGCAGTCACAAAAAGACAAATACTGTACAATTCTACTTATATGAAGCACAAAGAGTAATACAATTCATAGAAGCCGAAACTTCCTGGTAGTTGTCAGGGACTGAGAGGAGGGGAGGAATGGAGAGTTGTTATTTTATGCGTATAAGGTTTATTTTGAAAGACAAAAACAGTTCTGGGAACTGGTTGTATGACAATGTGAATGAATGTACTTAACACTAATGAACTGTACATTTAAAATAGCTGGGTGTAAATTTTATGTTATGTATATTTTACCACAATCAAAAAAAAAAAAAAAAAACCTTGACTTCTGAATCACACTTGTTCCTAAGGGCTTTGGAAAAGAAATTGTGGTCCCATAGTGATGAGCCACCAACTCTAAGCCAAGTAAGAAGGGAAGTAAGAATGTGAGGGAAATGATGAGCAATAAAAGGGACAAAGAGATTTGAGGTCTTGGTGGGAATGAAGTATTGATGGAGTAACCTGGAAAGTACCAGGTGGTCATCAGAGACTTGAAAGCTTGAAATTTTAATTTGAAAAAGACATAGTCCAGATAATGGAGTAGAGAGGAGGGTGCAATTCTTGGAGCTAAAAGACCTAGATAACAGAACTGAGAAGCTAGGATTAGTGGATTCTGAAATCTCCAGAAATAATGACAAGGGCAGAGCTGAAAAGAAAGACCATGTGCTTCTTCTCTGTCCCCATCTCTGATTATTCTCCCAATGAGAATGAGCAATGGGAGGAAGAAGGATAAATCACCCCAACTAGGACCAGTGCTTATATTATGGTAGAAAATTCCTGAGGGGGCTGCAGGGAAAGATGTTCTCGGGAGGCAACCAGATTTCAGTTAAAATGAAGGTAAAGGTAGAATTTGTACAAGAATGAAACCAAGACAGGTAACTAGAAGAAAAATAAAAGAGTCCAGGGGATTGAGAATCCACCCATCTCATAAAGTCTTGGACAGTAGGTAGCAGCATATTTAATTAAATCTGTAAACCTTATTGTATCTACCACATGTGCAAAAGTTCATAAAGATACTTTAGAAGTTCACAGTCAAGTTAAAGCAATATCAAATGCAGGTTTCACAGAGTTAAGAATCAGAACTTTTTGGAAATTGCAAATTCCAGAATTTGGTACACAGTAGGCATTGTGTTGAATGTACGAAATTTGTAATACAAAGATCTTTTAAATTTGAACAGGCTTGGTTATTCTAATCTGTAAGGGGAGAATAATAATTAACCACTTAATAACTAATTAACTTTCTTCACAGAAATGTTTGGAGGAATGAATAGTATTTGTGAAGAGGTTTCATAAAGTTTAAAGTATTACATAACTGTAAGATATAGATCAAGGTGTCAAAATGTGTAAAAAAAAATCTATCTATTGGATCAAGGTATTGCTCTCAAAAACAATCAGAATGTGTCTGCTTAGGAAGAGAAGACACTGGGAACTCTGGTGAAACTGCATAGTGCTGTGAGCTGGACTGCCTCTTCCTTGTTTTCAGAGGGGTTTTTTGTTGTTGTTGCTCTTGGTGGTGGTGCTGTTTGTCATAATGGTCCCTCAACTGGACACTTGAATTGCACCCTTTTGGGACCTAAGTTACATTAGATACTGAGAGTTTGCCTCCTCAGTGATCACAAGCATCTTTAATGCCGAAGGAAGTAATACTCAGAATTCCTGAAAATATTAGATCCTTAACACAAAACAAAGTGTCTTTAAACAATTTTTAAAGTGTGTATGTGTCGTTTTAGAAAGTGTATGTTGGGAGAATGGAGGAGTTGATGATATTTTTTTGTGGATTTTGGAGTTTTAAAGCCAGAAAGAGAAAACCTAGGGAAAGTGTAGCTATTTTTAAGTGAGTGTTCAAAAAATTATAGGGCAAATAATAATTATTATGAAAGTTAACCAGAGTTTACCATGTCTATAATGGGAGTAGGGATGGGGGTTGTTTTCAGCCAGATAATATCCTATTTATTACAAAGGAGTCATGAAACAATATGGCAAGTTTAGTGAGTTAAGGTCATTTTATCTTGGCTGTAGTAAAGCATGGACATAAAGGGACTTTGCATTAGAGGCATTTACAGTTTTTTGTCTTTTCACTACCACAGTCTGTGCTCTGTGAGGTTGGTTCTGAGGAAAGTAAAAAAAAAAAGATGAAACTCCAGGGGAATTGGGAGAGATATACAATATACAAACAGGCCACCCTGGCATGTTTTCCCATCTTTCCATCTTTTTTTTTTTGTCTTTTTGCTATTTCTTGGGCCGCTCCCGCGGCATGTGAAGATTCCCAGGCTAGGGGTCCAATCGGAGCCGTAGCCACCGGCCTACGCCAGAGCCACAGCAACGTGGGATCCAAGCCACGTCTGCGACCCACACCACAGCTCATGGCATCGCCAGATCGTTAACCCACTGAGCAAGGGCAGGGACCGAACCCGCAACCCCATGGTTCCTAGTCGGATTCGTTAACCACTGCGCCACGACGGGAACTCCCATCTTTCCATCTTTGACATGAAGATAGCACTCTTGTTTTCCAGTATTCTAAGATTCCAGTATAGATTATAGTTTTCTTTTTTGCTTGACTATACATGGGTAGAGCTGGGGTCCTTTCCCATATTTACTATATAGAGCTCATCTATTAGTGCTGGGCACTGGGGAGGACACACACTTAGGGGCCTGAGCAGCCATCCTTGATCCCAAGCAGTAAGGAGCTGCTAGAATCCAGTGGGGGCTTTTATATGTTATTGGGAAGGCAATGCATTTCACAAGATACCAAGGAAAACAAGATGACCTGATGAATCCGATGTCCTTCAATCTCCACCTGCTCAAGGACAAACTGGGCTTTGTGCCAAGATCACTTCTATTTCTGCAGATAATAATCCCACTGCTAATTATGGGATGCAGTAGTTATGGTAATGGTGAAGAGCTAAATTTGGGGGGGGGGCTTAGAAATGTTGCAATGTAGAGAGTTTTTGATTTACATAAACATTTTTTAAAGTTGACTTCTTTAATCTTTAAGATTTATTCATTAATTCAATAAACATTTATTGAGTACCTGCTATGTGCCAGGCACTGTTCTAGTTACCAGATAACAGCAATGAGCAAGACAGACAAAACACCCTGCACTCATGTAGTTTATATTGTAGTGGAGGGAGAGTGACAACAAACATGGCAAAACATGGTATGTTACATGATAGTAATTCTGAGAGGAAAAATACAGCAAGAAAGGGAGATAGAAGGTATTGTGATAGAGTTAGCAATTTTAGATAAAGTGATTTGCAACTTTACAGAATGTCCAGGGGAGGACCCTCCAAAAAATGACATTTGAGCAAAGACTTGAAGGAAGTGAAGGAGAGGAACCAAATTGATATCTGGGTTTAAGGACATTCCAGGCAAAAAGAACAGAAAGGTGGGCACATACTTGGATTTTCTGAGGAATAGCACAGAACCCAGTGTTGATTAGAATGTTGTGTGTAAGGGAGATGATGTCAGAGAAAAGACAGTGGGGCCAGAGACCACAGAGCCTGTTAGGGAAGATTTTACCTGGTGTGAGATGGGAAGCCACTAAAGGAGTAACTTGAAATGACTTAACATTTACAGTATTATGCTGGTTGCTGGGTTGAGAGTAAACTAAAATGTTGAATTCTTTCAAGATGTCAGAGACATCCTAAGGTTAATAAACATCTGTGACTCTATAAGCCAGACTGGTCTCTGTCCTTTTTGTCTTGGTATTTATTTAGGACCTCAGACAGGCCATGGCTTATATGAAAGCTCAGGACTAATGGCATTCTTATCTTCTTACAGTGAAATGAATAAATATTTGAGTATGAAAGAACAAAGAATATTGATTGGGAATGAAAAAAAGAACAGAAACAATGTTAAAAATTAGTTGTTTAGGATTCTCAGCATGCTGAATAAATACTACTAATAATGCTGATAGCTTAAATTTTGTACTGGAAAAATATAATGATTTAGCAAAATAGTTACCTGTGTGGTGATATTTCTTTCTTTTTGGTCTTTATTATGTCTTTCTGCTTCAATATCTGCAAAATACAAACATTTTTATAAACTACAAAAACATTTTATTTTAAAAATTTCACTAAGTACACTTTCTTGTAAAAAACTTTTTGAATAACTTTTAGAATTCTAAGAATAGTTTAAAATAATTTACAATTTAATGTTGCTAATAATGTGTTATAAAGTAATTCCTTCACTGATAATTTTTAAAGATGTAACTTGACACCAGAGATAATCTAAATACTTTAATCAAGCTGCTTGACATTAATATAACATGAAGGAGTTCTACAAATAATGGAGCTAAGTACAACAGTGGAAAACTTTCCGAGCTAGAATTTAATTAAAATGTATCTCTATAAATAAATACCATCTAGTAATAGAGAATATTAAAATATAGAAGAGGGAATACACTTTTAAATTTTTATAGACTCATCCATATGGTAGTTGAATGCTATAAGTATCTGAGAAATGTAAAGTAGTATAATTATATCAGACTTTGAAATTTGAGAAAATAATTTTAACAAGCAACTTTTAATGAATCTTTTTATAATGAATAGAGTACATATACCATATAGAACACACTTATAATCATTGATATATTTCATTTTTGCATAGTAATGGAAATTTATTAACATACTTATAAAAATATTATTTTGAACTTGATGTAATGGGGTGACACATCATGACATGTCAACTACTTTATTAGTATTGCTGTTTCAATTACTGAAGCATTACTTGATGCACAGCAAAAATGATCCCATATATTTACTAAAGTAAAATATGCATGTATATGATAATATTCACATTTTACAAACTCAAGATGAACATAGGGTGTCAAGATTTTATATTTCAAAAAGTGGCGAACTTGTAGTTTAAGAGCAGGTTATGAATTTCTAATGTTATCTCTGACATTTTATCTATTAATTTGATACATTTTATTCTTCCTCTCATTGATGAACTTTAGCACTTGGCCTCACAATTCTGTTTACTTCATAAGCCAGACCTTACAGAAACTGACCTCAGGCTGTTTGATATTTAGTCCTCTGTAAAATTAGAGAAACTGTTGGCAAATTCTAATTAAAAATCAGAATAACTGCAAAGTGACAAATGCATTAGTATAAAGCATATGAAAACATTTCAAAGATTATATATATATCATACTATTATATACATTAAGATTGCTTTTTGGATTCAGCATGTAAAATAAACTATACCAAAAAATGTTTATTACAAGTGATACTTTCTTTTTTTTTTTTTTTGGTCTTTTGTTTTTTTAGGGCTGCACCCACCACATATGGAGGTTCCCAGGCTAGGGGTCTAATCAGAGCTGTTGCTGCTGGCTTACGTCAGAGTCACAGCAATGCCAGATCGGAGCCATGTCTGCAACCTACACCACAGCTCACACACCACAGTTCACAGCAATGCCAGATCCTTAACCCACTGAGCGAGGCCAGGGATCACAACCTGCAACACCATGGTTCCTAGTCAGATTTGTTTCCGCTGTGCCAAGACAGGAACTCCATAAATGATACTTTCTTCATCACAGGTTTGTCAAGTGATCATTTTGGGGCCATGGATACTCATTATCAGAGGCAACATAGCATCATGGTCCACCACATGGCCTTTGAGTCAAACAGGGCTGTGGCTGTGTTCAAGTCCTAATTTTGTACACATTTCCTTAATGTGTCATGATAATCAGATGAGAAAATTCATATAAAGTATTTAGCACAGTAATAATACTCAGTGCTATATGCATGCCAGCTATACATATAAAATACATAAATATAAAATATATATAATACTATTTATTATAATATATATAATAACATTATATGTATACAAAATATATAGATATATATTTATATATTACATTTATATATTTTGTATAAAATATAGAATATATATGTCAGCTATATACATAAAAATAATTATTATACAAAGTCTTCTTTAAAGGACTTTAGATGCCTTCAAGATAGTAGTACATGTAAATATGAATTTTCAAAGAACTAGGGTAAATAAGGTATTGTTAAAGACTTAATATACACTGTTAGAATTTATTAATTAATACTTTGCTATAATATGACTTCTTTCTCAAAGCATTTTCTTCAAAACAAATTACTTAGTTTAATTATATTTGTGTATTATAAATCAGACAGTGTGACCAATATTAAGTCACGGGTAATGTCTACTAATTTTTATTTTTAATTTTTAAATTCCATTATCACAGCTAGAAAAAATAAACTGGAAAAAAGCAATGTATATTCCCATATTACATTCCCTAAAGTACAGAGAATAAAATTATAGTATGCACAGAATGTACAGACACAGAAGAAAAGTAAATAAATGAGTAGGAAGCAGGATGGGAAAGATACTCAGCTACAAACTTGGGTCATTTCTTTTCTTTTCTTTTGTCTTTTTAGGGCCACACCTGTGGCATATAGAAGTTCCCAGGCTAGGGCTAGAATCGGGGCTGTGGCCGCCAGCCTACACCACAGCCAAAGCAATGCCAGAGCCGAGTGATCTATGACCTACACAGCAGCTCACTGTGACCTACCCCATTGCTCATGGCAATGCTGAATCCTTAATCCACCAAGCGAGGGATTGAACTGGTGTCCTCATGGATACTAATCGGGTTCATTACTGCTGAGCCACAATGGAACTCCCACAAACTTGGGTCATTTCTTATGGAGAAGGAAGGACAACTAAGAGGGCAAAGCAAGGGACTGAGAAGGTGTTGTCCAGAGGCCAGGAGAATAAAAGATGAAGGGACTACTGCAAGAGAGTAAAACTGGGTCCTAATCAAGGAACACCACCGCTCCTGGAGTGCAGAAACCTGCCAACATGCACCTGGTGAGATTTCCAAATTGTCATAGACCAGTAACCATTGTACATTTCTTCCCTTTTTTGAACAGCAGTGTCTAGTGTAGTGTAGTTTTTCTATCTTCCAGTGTACAGGTATCTGAATCTAATAACTGAACCCAAGGAGCATATTGACATCTTGACCAGATGCAGATTTTTGAGATCATGGATTCTGAGCCTGACACTGTGACTGAATGAGATTTGGGCAATTTGGGAAGGAGGAGAATCACATGAGGCCTGAGGGTAGACTGCTGGAGATTGTTATAATAACAGCTCCCTGTGAATCACAACCACCCATATTCATCCCATTTTATAAAGTGACTTTGCCCAATACTCTGCTCAAGATATGGAGATTATTTTCCCTGCTCTTCTTTTTTAAGATTTTTATTTTTTCTGTTATAGCTGATTTACAATGTTCTGTCAATTTCTGCTGTACAGCAAAGTGACCCAGTCATATATATGCATATATATATATATACATATACATACGCATATATGTATTCTTTTTCTCACATTATCCTCCATCATGTTCCATCACAAGTAACTAGATATAGTTCCCTGTGCTATACAGTAGGATCTCATTGCTTATCCACTCCAAATGCAATAGTTTGCATCTACTAACCCCAAACTCCCAGTTCATCCCACTCCCTCCCCTTCCCCCTTGGCAAACACAAGTCTGTTCTCCAAATCCATGAGTTTGTTTCTTTTGCATAGAAAGATTCACTTGTGGTGTATATTAGATTCCAGATATAAGTGATATCATATGTTATTTGTCTTTCTCTTTCTGGCTTACTTAGTATGAGAATCTCTAGTTCCATTTGTGTTGCTGCAAATGGCATTATTTTGTTCTTTTTATGGCTGAGTAGTGTTCCATTGTGTATATATACCACATTTTCTTAATACATTCATCTGTCCATGGACATTTAGGTTGCTTCTATGTCTTGGCTATTGTAAATAGTGCTGCAATGAGCATAGCAGCACATGTATCTTTTTCAATGATGGGTTACTCTTGTGACTTGCTTTGACCAACAGAAATTTGGCAGATGTCACAGTTTAACTTCCAAGGCTAGTCCTTGAGCCTTTCAGCCTCTTCTACCCTCTTGGAAAAATGCCTTGCAATCACCAAGTCCTGAAAAAGCCAAGGGTAGTAGGTCACGTGGAGAGAGAGACTCGGTGGTCCCTACTGACCACCAGCTGTGTGAAGTTGCATGAGTGATCCTAGGTGAGAACAGCAGAAAAATCACCCAGTAAACCCAAAGAGAATTATGACAAATAATAAATCATTATTTCGAAACTGTAAGTTTTGGGTTGTTTGTTATGAAGCAACTGATAACTGAAACAAGTTTGTTTCTTCAGCCTACTAGTACTCCTTGGGTAGAATTCTCAATTCCCAGAAGCCACATTAGACCAATAAATGATGCCAAAATAAAACATATATATTTATAGCACTGAGAAAAGGATTAGAAAAAATAATACCGGAGTTCCCGTTGTGGTGCAGTGGTTAACGAATCTGACTAGGAACCATGAGGTTGCGGGTTCGATCCCTGCCCTTGCTCAGTGGGTTAACGATCTGGCGTTGCCATGAGCTGTGGTGTAGGTCGCAGACGCGGCTCGGATCCTGCGTTGCTGTGCCTCTGGCATAGGCTGGTGGCTACAGCTCCGATTCAACCCCCAGCCTGGGAACCTCCATATGCCGTGAGAGCGACCCAAGAAATGCCAAAAGAAATAATAATAATACCCCCAAATATTGCCTTGATCACAGTTCTTTTCAGATACATTTTCTCATGAAAGTCTCAAAACACAGTTACTCCTGGCTTTACCATTCATTCTCCCAATGTGGCTCACTTTCTTTCTTTCCAGGACATGGTTTATCTTCCTTTAAATGAGCCTTGGGACACCAGTCAAGGTGGCTATTCCTTCACTGACTGAGGTTCAGAAAAAAAAACTCTTCTGTACTTTATGGAGGATCTGCCTGGGGAGTTGGACCCAAAAAAATATGTTTCTTTGTTCACATAACAATGACAAACAAAACTAAAGTACTTTATGGATTCTCCTGTCCTAGTGCTCTAAAATGGCACTTTATGGCTCATTTAGATCTTCAGCTGATTCATTTGGTATAAAAATATTAGCCATTGCTTCCTCTCTGAACTTTCTTTCAGACTCTGGTAGTAAGCTCGCTTCTGCGACTTTATACTATCCTTCTTCCTTTCAAACCCCTATTCTAGAATTCCTCTTTGGTTTTATATCCACTAACCATGGTATATTCTCAACACGCAGGTCTCACCTTTTCTCTCTGGCATGATCTAAGAGTTAGGCAGGGTCAGCAAGGACTTTGAATTGGAGAGGCAGTGAGTGAACTAGGTCAGGAACTAGGAAGAATAATGTGCTGATTCCACTTAAGAAGTAAAATCCTGGGAATTAAACTGTGATTGGAAAGGAGATAAACACGGTCACAGAAGAATCCAGAGAAGCAATCCAGGATGGCAGAGGTGAGACAAGTAATGAGAGACAAACCTGTAAACAAGGACAGTTCCAAAACCTGGGACTAAATCCTGGAGCAGGTCAGGGTGGGAAGTGATGTGAGTAGATGAACCAAAATGAGTAGTCAGCTGTGGACATGTAGGAGTGAGAGGAGGGAGAGTTGGTACCTATAAGGGTCCAGAGAAAATTCTGCCAGAAGGATTGTTGAGGGGGTGAATATTTGGTTTCCCTTGGAATGCATAGCATAAATCACATCCTCTTCATTTCATGCCTGCATTATTACAACAGCCTCCTAATGGATTTAATCATGATTTTTAAAATTTTAATCTAACTTACATATACCCTCAGAATAATTTCCCTGAGTACTGTTTTCAGCAAGGCACACATCTGCTTGGAAACCCATTAAGTTTTATTTTACAAAGACTAACTCTTTTGACTTCCAGTTTCCTCCATAATTAGGTTGAAATCCACATTCACAACTATTTTTCAAATCCAAATAATGTCTGCTTCATTAGTTACTGACTACTATTTTGAAAGTTTTCTTCATTTTAATTTTGGCAATTCCTGCTGAAGAGACTAAACATTATTAAGATTTGCTTAGAAACAAATATGATTTTAGGTCACTTATCACCTTGTTTTGTGAGATATTTAGCTTTGGAAAACATCAAGAATGATATTTAGAAATAACATTTCATATGTTCTTACTTAGCCATGTGACCTTGGATATTTTATTTAACCTCTCAGTTTTCTATAAAAAAGGAATACATGGTATATATTTATTAAATATTTTATTAAAATATCACACATTACATTTTAATTCTGTTGTCTTCACTTCTGATAATCTCAGAGTAGAAGTGAAGACACAGAATTAAAACGTAATCTGTGATATCTTAATAAATATATGGCTGCAAAATAGCAAATATCAATTCCCTTCATTTTATCCTTTCCCTATGGCTTATCTTTTAAAATCAAGTGGTACCAGAATCTGTGAGAAAAGCACTTCCCATATTGAAATAAAATGAAAAAAACATGCAGTTTTGCTATAAGAAAGCTTATAATTCTGCTCTTGGATCTAAAATTCAACCAAAATGCTTTTAAAGTTACTTGTGAAAATGTAGAATCAAAGAATCTCAGGCTTGGAACTGTCAAATTAAATTACATATCCATAAAGGCAAATCTTTTTAAACGATGTGGTTTTCCTCTTCATTTTTTTTTTTCACCGTTGCTATGCTTCATCTCTGCAACAACTTTGAATTAAGTAGTTCTATTCATGAGGTTATGTTATTTTTAAATCTTTATATAATAGTCTGTTTTTCAAAAACAAAGATGACACATGTGTGTAATATTGTCATTTTTTCCTCTTAGCTGAACTAAGAGACTCTTCATCCATATTACTTAACTATTAGAATGTTACAAATTTGGGAATAGGCTGATTGGGCTAAAGGTGCTTTTACGTTCATACGTTTTCATGTATATGTGATTGATGGATTGATTGATTGAACCCAGAGAAGTAACTGACCAATTACTTCAGCAACCTGATATAGATGATATTTTCTCCATGTTATAAGAACTAGTTTCAAAGCAGGTTTAGAACTCTTGAAGCTTTTAGCTCTAATGTCTTTACATTATCAGTGTGTCTCTCTTTGAGGAAAAAGAAATCTGGATTATCAGCAGAGCATGATAACAGAATTCAGAAGTCTTTAATTCTAGTCTTGGTTTTCTGGTTAATGGATGTACTATTTGATCTTGGGTAAGGCATTTATGCCTACTACCACGTCTTGTCATCTCTAGTGATCTAAATATATAACTTGGGGTAATTAAAAGTATTACTTAAATAATTCATGCAATGGGCACTAAAACTGACAGAAGTTTAAAGACAGATATTTCACCTGGTACTACTAAATAGAAAAATTCCTAAAGCTTCCATATTTTGTTATATTTTGTTTATTTTAATACAAATATAGATAAAGCTATACTAGTATAAAACTATGTATGAGATCTTAGAAACATATAGTAACCTTGATACTATAAGCACTTGAGGTAATGTTCAAAATGTGGTGAATGGGGAGATAAGAAATTAGTTATGTTTATATGTAGGAATTCTTTGTTAATCATTACATTCTTGGGACTTCTAAAATAAAATCCAGAATTTCAGGTTTGGAAGAGAGTAATTTCTACAATGGTGTTACAGTCAATCATTTAATGGATAGACATTTACAATGTTTCAATGACTTTGCAATTATAAACAATACTGTAATGGATAACTTTGAACATATTTCCTATGAAACATGTATAAAGGTTAACTAGAGTAGACAACAAGAAATAGATTTGCTCATTTGAGAATATGCCCAATGTAAATTTTAACTAGACAATGGCTAATTGGCATTCCCCAAAAAGCTACTCTTAAACTTCTACACATGTTATATTAGAATATTAATTTTTCATCACTCTAATACTTTTCAATTTTTGTCCATTTATTGCATGATACTGGTATTTCATTGTTATCTATTTGCACAATTACTGGCAAGATTAATGATCTTTTCACATTTAGGGATATCTGTATAACCTTTCCAAGGAACTTGTTAGATATTTTGCCTATCTTTCTATCAGGCTTTTTAAAATACATATCTTTATGAGTTCTTAATGTATTCTGGGTATTATTTGATTGGTGGATATATTGTAAATATATTTGTCCATCTGTTGTTCACCTTTTAACTGTTTATAGTGTCCTGTGTAGCAGAGGTTTTATATTCTTATGCAGTCAAAATTATCAATCTTGGAGTTCCTGCTGTGGTACAGCAGGTTAAGGATTCAGTGTTGTCTTTGCATCAGCATGGGTTCAATCCCTGCCTGGTGCAGTGGGTTAAGGATCCCGTGTTGCCACAGCTGTGGCATAGGTTGCAGCTGTGGCTCAAATTCGATCCCTGGGGAATGTTCATATGCCATGGTGTGGCCAAAAAAAATTATCAGTCTTTTTTCACTTAAAAACTTTGTGTGTGTGTCTTGTGCAAGAAGGCTTTCTTACCAATCATTTGAATAAACATTCTCCTGTATTTCCTTCACTTTAAAAAAAAATTTTGCTTTTACTGCTTAAATTTTTAAACCAGCTGGAATCAACTTTTGTGACTGGTATGAAATATATGTGACTTTTTCCCTTAAATGAATGGACATTTTGACAGCAGCATTCATTATAGTCAAATCTATCCATTGCCTTGAAAAACCTCCCTTCAGGTACTCAATTTTTTTTTCTCTTTTTTTAGGGCCACACCTGTGGCATATGGAACTTCTTAGGCTAGGGGTCTAATTGGAGCTGCAGCTGCTGGTGTAAGCCACAGCTACAGCAACGTGGGATCTGAGCCACATCTGCAACCTACACTACAGCTCATAGCAATGCTGGATCCTTAACCCACTGAGTAAGGCCAGGGATCGAATCCACAGCCTCATGGATACTAGTGAGGTTTGTAACTTGCTGAGCCACAAGAGGAACTCCCAAGTATTAAATTCCGGTTTGTACATTTGTCCATTTAAAAACTTTCTGTTCTGTTTTCTTGCTCTAGCTCTCTATTCTTCTGCCAGTATTCTAATTACTGCAGATTTATAATTGCATAACTGATTGAGCAAGAACCTCTCTGTACTGGTACACATACACAAAACACACTCTATTGTTCCTCTTTTAAAAATTTATCTTGGGAATTCTGGTATAATTTCTTTTCTAGATAAATTTTAGAGTAAGGTTCTCAGACTCATTTTAAAGATGAGTTGCAAACATAGAAACAAACTTGTGGTTTATACCACTCCTGTCCTCCTCCCTCTCGGCAACCACAAGTCTGGGGTTAACAGAGGCAAACTATTATACACAGAATGAATAAACAACAAGGTCCTACTATATAGCACAGGGAACTATATTTAATATAATGAATAATGGAAAAGAATATGAAAAAGAATGTATCACTGAATCATACATACAGTGGAAATTAACATATCATTGTAAATCAACTATATACTTCAATGAAAAAAAACCAAAAAAAATGTGTTGATATTTCCACTGGGATTGCATTGGATTTACATGTCAATTTAGAAAGGCCTGGCATATTTACAATATTGAGATTCCTTCAGGTGTACAGCCTTAATTTATTTAGATTTTCTTGTTAATGGCCTTCAGAAAAATTTCACTTTTATTACTCATGTATGACTTGGTTCTCTTTTATTAAATTGATTCCCAGCTATTTTGTAATTTCTGTTGCTTCTATGAAAGGAATTTTTAAAAATAAAGTGATTGTTACATTTTGAAAAGTTAAAATGACTGATCCTAAGTCTTAAAGATTTCTTTGCTTACCACTGATTTTTGACATTGCTCTTGAATATGTGTTTTATTTTGCTGGAGCATATCTTCTAGTCAACCTTTCAGCTAAAATTCATGGGTAATAAATTTTTCGAATCCATGCTTGTCTGAAATGTCTTCTTTGGCCATTATATTTATCTGATATTTTGTCAGATTATACAATTCTAGATTCAAAATCATTTTGCCTCAGTACTAAGAAAGTATTTCTCCAGCATCTTTCTGTACACAATGTTGCTAGTGAGTTTAAAGTCAACGTATTTTTTTCCCCTTGTGAATAATCTATTTTTTCTCTTTAGAAGCCTTTAGGATTTTCTGATTATCCATGAATATTAAAATTTTACCATCGTTTTCTCAGAATGGGTCTTTTCTGTTTACTTGCTTGGCACTCAGTGAGCTTAATCTAAAAATGTGAGTCTTTTTCAAATGGGGAATTTTTTTCCATTTCTTTATTTCTTCCTCTAAGTGTTTCGACTTTCCTTCTAGAAATCTCATTTATGTGGATTTGTAACTTTCAGAGGGATCCTCCATGTCCTTTAACCTTTATTTTGTGTCATCTCTTTGTCCATTTACATTGTGATCTAAGAGAATTTCTGTCTCTATTTAAATATCTGTCTTTAAATTTATTTAAGTTTCTCAGTCTTTATTTAAATCTCTGTCTTTATTATGTGTCATCTCTCTGTCTTTATATAGAGATCTAAGAGAATTTCTCAGTTTGATCTTTGAGACTCCAGGCTGCTCTTCAGCTCTCAACTTTGCTGTTCAGCCTTGAGGTTTTTTTGTTTTTGCTTTAACCATTGTACATTTCATTTCTAAGACATCTCATCTTTTTTCTTTCATTAAGGCCTGCTCTTGTTTCATGGATATAATGACCTCTCTAAATACATCTTATGATAATCATTTTATGTTAAAGTCTTTCACCTTTTGTCCTACTTGTTCTGTTTCTTCAAGTGTTATTGGGGGTGTGCATGTGTGTGTATGCTTTTCTCTCATGGTGTTAGTTTTCCTCAAATGTTTGGTGATTTTTTTTTTTTTGCTCCACCCACAGCATGTAGAAGTTCCTGGGCCAGAGATTGAACCCGTGCCACAACAGTGACCCAAGCTGCTGCAGGGACAATGCTGGATTCTTAACCAGCTGTGCCACAAGAGAACTCCTGCTTGTTAATTCTTGATTATAGTGATGTTGGACTTGGATTTTCCTTCCTAATCTGTCTGTAAATGCTGTAACAATTACCTCAGCTTGCAGTAGTAACTTTGTGTTACTGGGTGTTGTAGGATATGTTATCAGGATGTGACAGGAACTCGTCTTCTAGGATAAGGGCTCCCTGAGTATCACTAGCCATTTGCAGCTGTATCTACATCTCTAGCCCAAATGCCCCCATGTTCTGGTGCTTTGTCTCCTTGTGTACCTGGTTATTTTTTACTGTGTAATAAAAACATTATCTGAGTGGATTCTTTGAGACCTCAATGAAGTTGTCTCAATGAAGCAAAGAGGAGAACATGAATTTGCTTTTGCCAGGTGTCTGGGGTACTCCAAGTACAGGACCATCTCAGATCTAGTCCTAGTCTCAGGATGCCTGGGATTCCCCAGCTTGTAAATCTCCAAGAGGACCGGCCTGGGACAATTTCTCAGTACATATTTTTCTTTCTCTCTCTTCTTTCTTTCTTTCTCTCTCTCTCTCCTTCCTTCCTTCCTTCCTCCTCCTTCCCTTCCTTCCTTTCTTTATTTTATGGCTGCACCTGTGGCATATGGAAGTTCCTGGGTTAGGGGTCGAATTGCAGCTGCAGCAAAGGCCTATACCACAGTCACAGCAAGACAGGATCTGAGCCACATCTGTGACCTACACCACTGCTTATAGCAATGCCAGACCTTTAATCAACTGAGCGAGGTCAGGGATTGAATACACATTCTCACAGACACTAGTTGGGTTCTTAATCCATGGAGCCACAATGGGAACTCCTAGAAATGTATTTTTCCTTTTCCTTTTCTCCTGCTCTGCTAAGGGTCAAATCTCTGAAGACTTAGGAAGGGGTGATTTACTTCTGATCTGCCCTTATGCTAAGAGTAAAGCACCTCATGGTCTCTTATATTAGATCCTCTCCTTGAACAGGTTTTGAGGACTAGATTCTGTCCTCCTTGCCTTATAAGGCCGCTAAAACCAAAGTCCAGGTTGGTAAAAGCTGAGGGTAAAAGCTGCTTTGATGTTCAGGTACAGAGCTAGGACCAGGGTGAGCCAAGTCCCAGCCCTGCTCAGGTGCTCTGTGCTTACTTCTTTGGAATCCAGCAGTTCCTTGCATTTTTTGGGGGGGGGGGTGCGGGGGGGTGTCTGGTAGTCCTTTACTATCTTCTCAACTCCTTGATGATTTTGAGAAGTTTGTATGTTTTTGTGTCATTTGTTTTCTGTGGGATGGCTGGTCCAAATAATCTAGTCATCTAGCCTGGAAATCAAAGTGCTGCCCTTTCTTTTGTATCTGGTGGTAATGCCATGCCGTGGTGAGGGGAGCAGAGGTCAAAACTGCTAGTTGTTGTTTTCAACCAACAATTTTTTTTTTTTTGCCCTGGGACTCCTTCCCTTTTCTCTGAACCCACTTGTACATTTTTCCTAGCCATATTCTCTTTTGCTCTTTTGTACATTTTTAGGCGAAAGTTTCTTTCAATCCATTCCTCCTATTTTTCTTTTAATTATTCTGAATTCCTTTTTCATCAAAGGCACTCCTACTTGTTTTTCAGAGCTGATGAATTTCTTTTTTTAAACTCCTCTATGTGGGTACACATTACTTTTTCCAATCTGGGAATATTCTCTTCAATCCCAGCACTGTAACCTTGGATCCAAGTCTCCAAGTCTATGGCACAGACTTAAAAGAAGTTTCAAAAGAAACAAATTTTTCTTGCCTACCATATTTCATTGCTGATAAACTGTATAAATAAAATTAGATGGATTAGATGGCTACAGTAAATAAACTTCAGATAGTAGTAAAATTACAAAATCTACAAAAATACTGATAAAGTGCTACTGGCAAAGTTTATGTCATTATCATAACTGCCAAAACAACTGGTTGAAAAGTAAATAATTCAATAAATCACCTAGCTGTTTGTTCTATACAGACACAAACACATGTCTACTACATTTTAAAATATTTGGATGATTGATTGAATATTTATTTTTCATATGGCTGTTTGGTAGTAGGTAGAAATAACCTGAGGCAAGTAAATATGATAATGAGAGAAAACTCTGAACAATATACTTTGAAGAATAGAGACAGGTGATATGGAGTTAAAAAACAAAAAGCAAAACTTGATTCCCATTAGAGGATTCAGGTTTTACTAAGGTCTATACATTAGAGTTTTGAAAATGTATCAATTTTGAATATTAAAAATATTTACATGATGTACTCCACAGGTTTTGGGAATGTATTTTACAAATTTTAAAGTGTTACATGAATGTTAGTTATTATTATTCTACTTTACAAGTGCTGCGCATCCACTGTGTGCCAAGTTCTGCAATGAGCTATAGGAGACAGAAAAGGTAAGTAAAACACAATCTCTGCATTCAGGTAATTGACAATCTAGTAAAATGGTTAAAAACTATGAAAAACTATATGGCAACAAGTTTGACAATCTGGAAGAAATGGACAATTTTCTAGAATCTTACAGCCTGCCAAAACTGAATCAAGTAGAAACAGACCAACTGAACAGACCCATCACTAGAAATGAAATGGAAGAGGTCATAAAATCACTCCCTACAAATAAAAGTCCAGGACCAGATGGCTTCACAGGTGAATTTTATCAAACATATAAAGAGGAACTGGTGCCCATCCTCCTTAAACTCTTTCAAAAGGTTGAAGAAGAAGGAATACTCCCAAAGACATTCTATGATGCCACCATCACCCTCATTCCAAAACCAGACAGAGATACCACCAAAAAAGAAAACTATCGGCCAATATCATTGATGAATATAGATGCAAAAATTCTCAACAAAATATTAGCCAATCGAATCCAACAACATATCAAAAAAATTATACACCACGACCAGGTTGGGTTCATCCCAGGTTCACAAGGATGGTTCAACATACGCAAATCAATCAGTATCACACACCACATTAACAAAAGAAAAGTCAAAAATCATATGATCATCTCAATAGACGCAGAAAAAGCATTTGACAAAGTCCAACATCCATTCATGATCAAGACCCTCGCCAAAGTGGGTATAGAGGGAACATTCCTGAAGATAATCAAAGCCATTTAGGATAAACCCACAGCAAATATAATCCTCAATGGGGAAAAACTGAAAGCCTTCTCACTCCAATCTGGAACAAGACAGGGATGCCCACTCTCACCACTGCTCTTCAACATCGTTTTGGAAGTCCTAGCCACAGCAATTAGACAAACAAAAGAAATCAAAGGCATCCATATAGGAAGAGAAGAGATCAAACTGTCACTGTATGCAGATGACATGATACTATACATAGAAAACCCTAAGGACTCAACCCCAAAACTCCTTGAACTGATTCATAAATTCAGCAAAGTAGCAGGATATAAGATTAACATTCAGAAGTCAGTCGCATTTCTCTATACCAGCAATGAAATATTAGAAAAGGAATACAAAAATATAATACCTTTTAAAATTGCACCTCACAAAATCAAATACCTCGGAATACACCTGACCAAGGAGATAAAGGACCTATATGCCGAGAACTATAAAACTTTCATCAAAGAAATCAAAGAAGATGTAAAGAAATGGAAAGATATTCCATGTTCCTGGATTGGGAAAATCAATATTGTAAAAATGGCCATACGACCCAAAGCAATCCACAGATTCAATGCAATCCCTATCAAATTACCCATGACATTTTTCACAGAACTAGAACAAACAATCCAAACATTTATATGGAACCACAAAAGACCCAGAATCGCCAAAGCAATCCTGAGAAACAAAAACCAAGCAGGAGGCATAACTCTCCCAGACTTCAAGAAATACTACAAAGCCACAGTCATCAACACAGTGTGGTACTGGTATCAAAACAGACAGACAGACCAATGGAACAGAATAGAGAACCCAGAAATAAACCCTGACACCTATGGTCAATTAATCTTTGACAAGGGAGGCAAGAACATCAAATGGGAAAAAGAAAGTCTATTTAGCAAGCATTGCTGGGAAACCTGGACAGCTGCATGCAAAGCAATGAAACTAGAACACACCCTCACACCATGCACAAAAGTAAACTCCAAATGGCTGAAAGACTTAAATATACGACAGGACACCATCAAACTCCTAGAAGAAAACATAGGCAAAACACTCTCTGACATCAACATCATGAATATTTTCTCAGGTCAGTCTCCCAAAGCAATAGAAATTAGAGCAAAAATAAACCCATGGGACCTCATCAAACTGAAAAGCTTTTGCACAGCAAAGGAAACCCAAAAGAAAACAAAAAGACAACTTTCAGAATGGGAGAAAATAGTTTCAAATGATGCAACCGACAAGGGCTTAATCTCTAGAACATATAAACAATTTATACAACCCAACAGCAAAAAAGCCAATCAATCAATGGAAAAATGGGCAAAAGACCTGAATAGACATTTCTCCAAGGAAGATATATAGATGGCCAGCAAACACATGAAAAAATGCTCAACATCACTGGTTATAAGAGAAATGCAAATCAAAACTACCGTGAGATACCACCTCACACCAGTCAGAATGGCCATCATTAATAAATCCACAAATAACAAGTGCTGGAGGGGCTGTGGAGAAAAGGGAACCGTCCTGCACTGTTGGTGGGAATGTAAACTGGTACAGCCACTATGGAGAACAGTTTGGAGATACCTTAGAAATCTATCCATAGAACTACCCTATGACCCCGCAATCCCACTCTTGGGCATCTATCCGGACAAAACTCGACTTAAAAGAGACACGTGCACCCGCATGTACATTGCAGCACTATTCACAATAGCCAGGACATGGAAACAACCCAAATGTCCATCGACAGAGGATTGGATTCGGAGGATGTGGTATATATACACAATGGAATACTACTCAGCCATAAAAAAAGAATGACATCATGCCATTTGCAGCAACATGGATGGAACTAGAGAATCTCCTACTGAGTGAAATGAGCCAGAAAGATAAAGACAAATACCATATGATATCACTTATAACTGGAATCTAATATCCAGCACAAATGAACATCTCCTCAGAAAAGAAAATCATGGACTTGGAGAAGAGACTTGTGGCTGCCTGATGGGAGGGGGAGGGAGTGGGAGGGATCAGGAGTTTGGGCTTATCAGACACAACTTAGAATAGATTTACAAGGAGATCCTGCTGAATAGCATTGAGAACTTTGTCTAGATACTCATGTTGCAACAGAACAAAGGGTGGGGGAAAAATGTAATTGTAATGTATACATGTAAGGATAACCTGACCCCCTTGCTGTACAGTGGGAAAAAAATAATAATAAATAATTTTAAAAAAATGGTTAAAAACTAACTCAACTGTGAGACTAGGACACACAAGAAAATAAAGGCACAATGTGCAATGAGGAAGGGTTTGGGAAGGGTTTTTATTTTTGTTTTGAGGAGTAGAACTTGAAATGGACCTTAAAAGATTAGCAAGATGTTATGCTGTGGATTTATGGTGGTGATGGGGCAGACAATGGAATGACAGTCCATTCCTACAGATAGTCCATCTGCAGAACAGACTGAGAATGACATGGAAGTGAGAGAATTAGTAGACTGAGTGGCTCATAGTTTGAACTGGTTGAAATAAAATATTTTTATAGCAGAGACAAAATAGCAAGGAAAAGTTGCAATCTAACTGCATAGAATTTTGACTGCTGGACAAGATGTTGGAACTTTATTCTGAATAAAATAGGTGCTTGGACAAGGAAAAAAATCATGGTCAAATCTGGGGTTTAGAAATATTATTTCCAACAGTACTGTATTGTGAATAAGAGAGAGCAGAGTTAGAAGTGCAGTGATATAGATAAAATATACAGCAATAAAACTATAAATTGAGAGTGAAAATGCATAGATGGGAGAGGCACTATGGACTTGACAGGATTTAGTAAAGGAATAAAGGAATGAATAATCATAAAACATGTGGAGATTATGGCTCCTGATCTGGCTGTGCAGAATGACTTTTGGCAATCAGTTTCACCATGCTGGTCCCCAGTCCTATCATTTGTAAAAACTTTGAATTAGATGATACTTAGTACACTGTTAACTGTATAATCATACAATGTTGAGGTTTTGTACTGGGGGACCAAGGGAATAGAGAGGGATATTCATGCCATTAATAAGAGAAGAAGCATAAGAGAAGAACTAACTTTGAGAAGAAATATTGAATTTAAGACATTTGCAGACCATATATTGTCCATGACCATCATGTGGCTGATATGCAGGTCTAGAGAGCTGGAGGAAAGTCTTGGGTATAAATACATATGTATATGCAGCTGTGGGGCTTGGGACAGAGCACCAGAAGTGTAGAATATGAAGAGCAAGAGAGCCAAGCACTGAACTTTGGGTGCAGCATTTAAAGGGAGGGTTGAGGAAGAGAAACCAGTGAAAGAGCCTAAAAAGATTCTACAGGGGTGGAGGAGAAAAAAAAAAATACTGTGAATAGGGTCCAATGCTGTAGAAAGATTAAGTACTAAGAATAGTGAGAGGCCGCTGGATCAGTGATCACTAGAATGTTAGCGAGAAAGCAATCTCAACAAGTGGGGAGTAGATCTTAGGATCAGTTAGAAGCAGGTAGAGGATCACTGGCAGAGAGAATTCTTGGCATAGGTATGTGATAAGAGAGACACATGAGCCTTGGTATGGCAAAAATGGAGTGGAATTGGGAAGAGTGATTAGGACAAGGCAGAAGAGGCTAGTTCCTCAAAGCAGACTGAATAACCAGAAACAAAACTGATGCCACAGCATTGACTGGTTCAGGTGGGGAATCTGTCCTCCCACCTCTCCCCAGGTTGAGGGTCGCCTTCTCCCCACTCACTGCTGTCCTATTAAATGCTTCCAAAGAATAGCAGTAATTGGTTAATTATTATCTTCAGATGACCCTAGGAGATAACTACAAGAAAAAGCCTTCCACATTTCAGGACAATTCACAACAGCGAGATGAGCTTCCTTACTGATCCCTGAGATAACACAATCAAACTTCTCTCTAGTAGTCAGTTGTCCCACCACGGCATGACACATCTGCTCCCTCCAGCTTCTCTGCAAGGAAAGATGCTCCAGATGTTTGCAATTTATTCTTGCCCTGTTTAGAGGTGCAATGTAAAGAAGTGAAAGGAAGCAATGGTAATTTAACACTCCTAGAATTTACAAGTTATTCAAAATAGAACTGGTAAGAGAAAGAAGATTTATGAAGCAGTTGACATTGCCTGCTTGTACTGCTTAATCCCCACATTCTCTGCAACATGTCTAGGCCTTGGCCTTTAAGTGGCTCCTCTCTGGACCTTCCAGGAATGTAGATATGCTGGCTGGGCAACTGCTTTCTGACCTCTTGCTAGTGTGAGATAATGAGCTACCTGCCTTTTTCAGAGAGTTGCTGGGTGGGTAAGTACCAGAGGAGAGAGCTGTTATGAACTTTCAATTTTAGTTTGCTTTTTATTTATTTTTTCTTTTCTTTTTAGGGCCACACCTGCAGCATATGGAAGTTCCCAGGCTAGGGGCCAGATGGTATTGCAGCTGCTGGCCTACGCCACAGCCACAGCAATACTGCATCCCAGCCGCATCTTTGACCTACACTGTAGCTCATGGTCACGCTGGATCGTTAACCCACTGAGCAAGTCCAGGGCTTGAACTCTGGATACTAGTCGGGTTGGTTACCGCCAAGCCATAACAGGAACTCCAGTTTGCATTTTAATTCAATTTAATTTTACTTTATTTTATTTTTTTTAATTGTAGAAGTTGTATGATAGTGAGAAATTACTACTAGAAAGAGAGACTCAATAGAGAAACCTGGGACAATCTAAATCCAAAACTTCCGGCAATATCTTTTCTCTGCCTTAGTTACATAACTTACCCGACCTTAGATCAGCAGCTGGATGGGTAGGAGGGATATAAAAAAAAAAAAATCCCACACTATTAGTTTTATTTCCATTTTCTAAGTCACACTTTGGGGGTAGACTGCTCATTCTTCACATAAGGATAAACTACTTAATTCTGAGGATTTACTAAAAGAGAAAAATGTCAGTGACTATTTTAGAAATTTCCCTAGATAAATGCAGAATCAGGGAAAAATCACATCATCCTTCTTTCAATATTTTTACATGGGTGAAATCAAAGTACATTGAGCATTAGGTGAAAAATGCATAAAAAGGCAAAACACAGTCTTGCAAGGTGTATGTGAGTAAAAATGGGCAGACCTGTTTTGCCTTGAGAACTAGGGGTAGAAAGAGAGGAAGAGAAAAAAATAAGAGTGGGGTTAGGAGCTGATTTTATGTATGAATCTTAGGTCTTTTAGCACCAGTTTATAAAGCGACTGTCTTCTCCCCCAATAATTATTTCCCTGAGTATCTGTCCACCTGAATCTCAAGAAATGATCTGCTGAAAACTCCTCTGACCCTGCAAAGTGTCCTAATCCAAGAATTTTGTACTCATCATCACTGTCTCTTTCTCTCCTCCTGTTCACTCCTACCAATTGAAATCAAGTTTTGTCTTGCTTTGCTGATAAACTCTCCTGAAAAGGTAAAGATTCTCTGGCTATTAAAGCCAATGGTCACTTGGTTCTTCCTTCACTTCCCTACTCTCTCTGGCATTTGGCACTCTTGGCCATTCTCATCTTCATGGCACACTCCCACTATGGACTCATATGTCATTGTCTTTAGTCTTGTTTCCAGCTGCTCCTCAGTCCCCACTGCTATGGCTATAGTTTAAGTCCTCATCATTTCTTGTTTGGGCCATTTGATAGTCTGCTGTGGGTTACTCTGTTGAGAGAGTTTCCAGTTAGAATCCATCATCTCTCTACTGCCAAAGTCATTTTTGAAAAACATAATTCTGTTCATGTTCTTCAATGAGTAAACCCTCAAATGACTCCCCATTGCCCATAGATCATGCTCAAACCTCAGAGACTACCACAAAGGCTTTGCCTCATCAATTGCTATGTTCTGTCTCCTATCCCACACTATGGCAAACTGCCATACTTATTTATAGACCACACCCTTTTATTTTTCTGTGTCCCCCTTTACCTGGTCTGATATGTTCTTGTTCTCTTTTGCTTGCTTAGTGAACATTCACCAATCTTTCAAGATTGAGTTTATGCCATTTCCTTGATGAAGCCTGACACACTGGTAGAATTCACCAGTCCCCCATTTGTGTGCCCTACAGTACTTTATAAATGCTATTATTTTTCAAAATACTTACAACACTTCATGATTTATTCACTTGTTTACTTGTTTTTTTCTTCTAGACTCAAAGTTGCTTAAGGAAAAGGATTGTGTCTTAAATAGTCTTCCATAATCCTGGCACATAACTTTTATTAAATATTTCTTTCTTTGTCCCTGCAAATCAATAGCTTTTAGGATATTCACAGATTTGTGCAACCATCACCATAATTTTAGAACATTTTCATTATCTCCAAAGTAACCTTGTCATAATATCCCCAATTCCCCTACACCTCTAGCCCTAGGTAAACTATTTTCTGTCTCTGTGGATTTACCTATTCTGGACATTGCATACATATGAAATCACACAGGTTGTGGTCTTTCATGTCCAGTTTCTCTTGCTTAGCATAAATTTTCAGTGATCATCCATATTATACTTCATTCCTTTTTTTGCCGAATAATATTCCATAGTATAGACATACCAAATTTGATTTATTCATTCATCAATTAGTGAACATTAGTTTTTTTCCCATTTTTTTGGCTACTATGAATAATGCTGCCATTTGTGCACAAGTTTTTGCATGGAAGTAAGTTTTTAGTTCTCTTGGGTATATACTCCTATGGTAATTCTATGTTTACTCTTTTGAGGAACTGCAAGACTGTTTTCCAAACCACTATACCACTTTAAAAAACTGAGGTAAAATTCTTAACATACAAGTAAATATTTTAAAGTGTACAATTAAGTGACATTTAGTGCTTTTACAACCACCTTCTCTTTTCAGTTTCAAAAGTTTTTCATTAGCCTATAAGTATATTCTGTATTTATTAAATAACTCTCCATTATCCCTTCCCCTATCCACTGGCAACCACTAATCTGCTTTCTGTCTCTATGGATTTGCCTACTCTGGATATTTCATATAATAAAAATTACATAATATGTGGCCTTTCATATATAGCTTCTTTACCTTTATAACTTTTTAACTTTCATAAACTTCTTTAGTGTTTTTAAGGTTCATCTAACTTGTAGTATGTTTCAGTACTTCATTCCTTCTCATGGTTGAATGAAATTCCATAGTATGTATACACCACAATTTATCTACTCATTCATTATTTAGGTTTTCCTCCTTTAACTATAATAAATAATGCTTTTACAAACATTTGTATACAAATTTTCAGTGTGGACACATGCTTCATTTCTCTTAGGTAAATGCCTATCAGCAGAATTGATGTGTCATATGGTAATTCTAAATTTAACTTTTTGAGGAATTGCCAAACTGTTTTCCAAGTGGCTCTACTGCTTTATATCCCCACCAGCAATGTATGAGGGTTCCTATTTCTCCTTGTCAAATCTTGATATTTTCCTTTTTTAAAAAATTATAATCATCCTAATAGGTGTGATATAATATTTCACTGTGGTTTTGATTTATATTTTCTTCATGACCAATGATGGTGAATATCTTTTTATGCATTTGATGGTCATTTGTATATCTTCTTTGGAAGATATCTATCCAATTCCTTTGTCCATTTGAAAAATTGGGTTGTCATTTTGTTGATGAGATATGTAAGATTACATATTCTGAATATAAACCTTTATTGAATGTATGACTTGTAAACATTTTCTCCCATTCTGTGGATTGTCTTTTCAGTTTCTTGATGATGTTCTTTGAAGCATAAAAATGTTTAATTTTGATGATGTCTAGTTTGTTTTCTTCTTTCTCTGCTTGTGTTTTGGTGGTAAATTTAAGGAACTGTTGCCTAATCTAGGGTCACACACATTTATGTTTTTCTTCTAAGACTTTTAAAGCTTTAGCTATTATATTTAGGTCTTTGACTCATTTGAATTATTTTCTATATATAGTGTGAGATAGGTGTCTAACTGGTGTGAAGTATGTGGCACTCTGTTTGTCCCTCACCATATGTTGAAGAAATTATTCTCCCCTTTCCCCATTAAGTCAATGTCTTGGCTTCCTTGCCAAAAATCAATTGGTAATAAATGTGAGGATTTATTTCTGAACTTTTAAGAATATTTTATTGATCTATATGTCTATCCTCATGCCAGTACCACACTGTCTTGATTACTACAGTTTTGTAGTTGTTTTGAAATTTAGAAATGAGAGTCCTCCAATTTAATCATTTTTTCCCAAAAACATTCATTTCCATATTAATTCTCAGACTGTTTTGTTACTTTCTACAATGAAGTAAGCTGGGATTTTGATAGGGAGTATACTGAACTGTAGGTCAAAATGAAGAGTATTGCCCTCTTAAGTTTTCCAATCCATGAACATGGAAAATATTTTCATTTATTGAAATTTTATTTAAATTTTTAAAAACAGTTTTTGTAGTTTTTAGAGCATGAGCTTTGCATTTCTTTTATCTTTTGTTAAATTTAGTTCTTTTTTTTTTTTTGGTCTTTTTAGAGCTGCACCTGTGGCATATTGAGGTTCCCAGGATAGGAGTCTAATCAGAGCTGCAGCTCCTGACTTATGCCACAGCCATAGCAACTCCAGATCTGAGCTGCATCTGCAACCTACACCACAGCTCATGGCAATGCCAGGTCCTTAACCCATTGAGTGAGGGCAGGGATAGAACCTGCAACCTCATGGTTCCTAGTCAGATTTGTTTCTGCTGCACCATGACAGGAACTCCTAAATTTAGTTCTAAATATTTTATCCTTTTCGATGCCACAGTAAATGGAAATGTTAATTTCATTTTTGGCTTGATCACTGTGATGGTATAGAAATAGATTAAGTTTTGTCTATTAACCTTTTATCCTGAAACCCTGGTAAACTCACTTATCAGTTCTAACAGTTTTTTAATGGATACCTTAGGATTTTTGTATATGAAATCATGTCTTTAGTAAATAAAGATAGATAGGTTTATTTCTTCCTTCCCAATCTTGATTTCTCTTACTTTTTTTTCTTATCTATTTGTCTTGGCTAGAACCGCCAATACAATATTGAATAGGAAATGGTAAGAGGGGACATTCTTGTCTTGTTCCTGATCTTAGGGGAACCATAGGGGGAAAGCATTCAGTTTTCACCATTAAATACATTAGGTGCAAGTTTTTTGAGGATGACCTTTATTAGGTTAAGTTTCTTTATATTCCTAGTTTGTTGAATGTTTTTATTCAAAAGGGCAGCTGAATTTTGTCAGGTGCTTTTCCTGTATCAGTTGAGATGATAATGTGGTCCTTGCCATTTATTCTATTCCTGTGGTGTGTTACATTAATTAACTTTCAGGTGTTGTAACAACCTTGCATTCGTGGGTTAAATGCAAATAAATATTTCTTAAATTCATGATGAGTAAGTTATTTGAGGATTTGGGTAAAAATTAACTCAATAAATAGCCAGAGAAACCACACTAGAAAATAATTCCCATTTTAAGATAGTAACTAGTTAGGAATCATGGAAACTTTGAAAGTAGAATTGTTATTGTGGAAAGATTATAACAGACTATACTTTTCCTTTAAAGTTCTAGAACTAGATTTTCATGATATCCTAGATTTAACAAAACTTAACCTATCTCAACTATCTATACTATAGCTACTCTATAAAAAAATTATAATGCTTTTTTCATAGATTTGCTCAGTCTTTCCCCCCTTCACACACACACACACACACACACCCTTCCCAGGTACACACAGCCTCCCCAGGTAAACACACCCTTCCCAGGTATTGTCCTAAATGGGAGTATCATTATTATCTATCCATACTGAATATTTTAAAGTACTTTCCAAAGATGGTGTTAAGTAGGAATATAGTGAAGTTACTTATGATTTTATAATCAGCTTCTACCCTTAGTGCTAAGGATCCTAATAAGGAACCATAATGACAGAAAAACTTACTTGTAACTGTGACCCCAAGAATTACCAATATCTCTATTAGCAGGGACCAGGGCTTCATATTCTCCTAAGCAGCTCTTTCTCACTGCAACACAGGCAGAACTAGGTGGCTGGCCCACAAGCTTCCTCTTTTCAGGTCTGTGGGGGTCAGGACTTGGTTGCTAAGCAACAATTTCCTTACTCTTGGGCCAATGAGCTGCCAGGAATTTCCTTTCAACCTGGAATGAAGGCAGCTGATGGAGAGAGCAGGCTGTGGGGAAGTAATCATATCTAGCCTATAATTTCTCTGGTAAGAGATAAGTGGTAGGCTTCAAATAGGTAGGTGTTGCTCTTTGAACTTTGTTCAGAGTTTCTGGAAGTTCTTACTTCCAGAGATGCAAACTGCAATTATGGGAAAACTCAAGTGCATGAACTAACCTGATATCATCCTTTAATCTAACATCTCAAGGCTAATGTGGACAAGAAACATAGTGACCAAGTCAGTCTGATTTGGTCCCCATCTTGGTGAAAATGTTTATCCTCTGTTCAAGTAAGTAACTGCTGAAGTTTGACCAGGACCAAGACAAATAAACCCCAATCATCAATTACATTGTTAAAATGGTGTTTTCATTAAAATTTAATTAAAAAATGTTTTAAAATGACCTCTTTACTGTCTTAAAATATATGGGCATCTCACAAATGAATACTCTCAAGGCTAGGACCAGAAATCAAAATGAATATTTAGGTAAAAGTATGGAAATATCAACAATATCAAAGAACTGATCTAGTTGAGAAATTATATCTAAAATATATCCAATGTTTACAATGTGTTCAGGTAATTACTTCTGAAACAAATGAATTTATTACCTTGTTTTTTCAGGTTTATTTCCTTTATTCCCATCTCTATTGTGAAAAATTATCACAAATTTAGTGGTAATTTAATAGAAATTTATTCTCTTGCAGTTCGGGAGGTCAGAAGTCCAAAAGAATTCTTTTTTTTTTTTTTGTCTTTTTAGGGCCGCACCCGTGGCACATGGAGGTTCCAAGGCTAAGGGTCAGATCAGAGCTGTAGCTGCTGGCCTCCACCACAGCTCATGGCAACACCAGATCCTTAACCCACTGAGCCAGGCTGGGGATAGAACCCTCAGCCTCATAGTTCCTAGTCAGGTTTAGTTAGCCACTGAGCCACGACAGGAACTCCCAAAAGGATTCTTAAAAGACTAAAAGTAAAGGCACATCTAGTTCTTTTTGGAGGCTCCAGGGGAGAATCTATTCCTTGCCTAGGATTATCCAGCTTTTAATGGCTGCCCGTTTCTCAATTTGTGGTTGTGTCATTCCAATCTCTGCACAATCATCACTTTGCTTTCTCTTTTGGGGTTTAATTTCCCTCTGCTCTTAGGCCACTTGTGATTACATTGAGAGTTCACCAAAATACAGGATAATCATCCCATAATAAGATCCTCGATCATATCTCCAAGTTCCTTTTGCCAAATAAAGTGACATTCATAGGTTCCAGAGATTAGGTCCTGGAAGTCTTTGCAACTGTTATTCAGCCTACCACAGTCCATAATTTCTTTTCCTTTCACCAAAGAACTTCAAAATAGACTGTCCTAACTTATGTACTTTTAAAAACTGTCTAAATAAAATTCATTTAAACTCTTTAACTATCATCCATTAAACACTCCCCAATCTTTTTTACAGTCCCTATTTGGATCCAGAATTATCAACATTTTTTCAGGAAATGATTTGCTTCCTCTTTTCACGGAAACTGAGGTCATTCAACCCACTGTCCCTTGACTTCCCTTAGATTAAAAAAACATTCTTGAATCTCTATCTACTCACTTTTTTTTTTTTTTTCCCCTTTAGGGCTACACTTGCAGCATATGGAAGTTCCCAGGCTAGGGGTTGAATTGGAGCTGTGGCTGCCAGCCTAAACCACAGTCACAGCAACATGGGATCCAAACCATGTCTGTGACCTACACCACAGCTCACGGCAACACTGGATCCTTAACCACTGAGAGAGGCCGAGGATCAAACATCCTCATTTATGCTACTTGGGTTCATTTCCGCTGCACCACAATGGGAACTCCCAGTCATCCTTTTTTAAAAACATGGCCACACCTGCAGCATATAGAAGTTCCTGGATCAGGGGCTGACATCAAAGCCGCAGCCACAGCAACACTGAACCTGAGCTGCATCTGTGCAGCTTGCGGCAATGCCAGATCCTTAACCCACTGGGACCAGGGATTGAACCCGCATTCTCACAGACACTATGTCAGGTTCTTAACCTGCTGACCCCCAATGGGAACTTCTGGTCATTCTTTTTCTTACTCATCTCAAAAGATGAAATGTACTTCCTTTATTCTAAGTCTAAGACTTTTCTCTCTTTAGATTTTATCCACATTTACTTTCTCTGGTACTTCAGTCTATTCCATAACCACTGCTTCTGGCTTGTTGTCTCTCATTTATTCTTCAACTAATTATTTTTACTTTCACTAATTTATATAGATTATAAATCCACTGATCTTTTCTCAGTTTTCATCCTACTTGATCTCTGTGAGACATCTGACATTTCTGACCATCAATACCTTCTTGAAGTTACATTATTGCTTTCTCTGAAAACTGAACTGTAATTAATTTTTTACACATTGAACACAACTTCTCATTCTTCTCCTACCATACTCTCCCTCATTCATTCATGTATTGAAAATATATCATATACTAAAGATTCACAGTAATGCTCTTTGAGGTATTCATTAATTTTGTTAGTTCCAAGCTCTTCCCATTAAATTAGTGCCTCCTATTTCAGTCTTATATGCTCTACCTTAGTTTTGCCAACATCTCTGTATGGATGCTCATTTAACTTTCATCCATTCTTTTATTCATTCAATAAATGTGTATTATGTTTCAGGCATTGTGCCATTGTTTGTAGATGATGAGCAACAAGATATATTTCCTGTTCTCAGAGAGTTTATAAGTCCAGAGTGAAAGATAAATATTTATACAATAAACACAAAATAAAAGGATAATTAAAAACTGTTAAAAGAGTTTTATAGGAAAATGAATGAGCACTGAGGGCATATAAGGGGAAACTGTGCATAGAGGTGGGGTGGGGTCAGGGTCAGGGAAGGCTTGCCAGGGAGTGAATTTTGCCAGCTGAACTCTGAAGAATGAGAATGGGTTAAACAAGCAAAACATGTCCTAAGTATAGCGATAAACATGTGAAAAGGCCAGAATAAGATGTGATCAAGTAACTGAAAATCTCTAAGGGCTGCTATGGTTGGAATCAGAGAAGGGTGGTTGGGGTATAAGAAAAGCAGGATTTTGGTAGGTGATGGTCACTTCTAAATGATTCAGTTTTTGTAATAAGACTATACTATAATAAGCAGCTCAGGCTGCTATAACAAAATACCATACACTGGGTGGCTTAAACAATAGAAATTATTTTTCTCACAGTTCTGGAAGCTGGAAGTCCATGATCTAGGGCACCAGCATAGTCTGCTTCTTGTGAAGGCACGCTTCCTGGCTTGCAGATGGCCGCATTCTCACTGTATCTTTACATGATAGGGGATAGTGGAGTTAGGATGGTAGAGGTAGGGGGAGGGGAGATACAGAGACAGAAACAGACAGAGAGAGTGAGTGTGTGTGAAGCTTTCTCTTTTATAAGGTCACAGTCTTATTGGATTAGATTCCCACCCTTATGACCTCATTTAACCATAACTTCTTCCTAAAGACCCCATATCCTGATATAATCACATTGTGGGATAGGGTTTCAACATATGTATTTTGAGGGAGTTCAAGTCAGTCCACATAAGGACCACCAAGAAGTCACTGAATGGTTTACAACAGTGAAATGACCTAATCACATTTGACATGATAACTCTAGATGCAGGGCAGAGAATAGACAGAAGGGGGCAAAAATGGACATGGGGGACAGTTAAGTGCTACTGGAAAGGTAAAAAATTCAAGATTATACAGGAGATAAAATTGAGAAGGTACAGCAATTCATTGGGAATGAGAGTGAAGTTTTAAGAGGTACCAGAGATGGTGTTTAGGTTTCTAGACTGTTCAAGTAAATGTGTGATGAGGCCGTTCAAAGAGATGGGGAACACTGGAAGAGGTCTAAGTGTGGGGAAAAGATCATGAGTACCATGTGGTATATTTCAAGTATCTATAAGTATCTATATCTATATCTATATGTAGTATATTTCAAGTATCTTTTAGATACTAAATATTAATATTTGATACTAATATTTGATACTTTAGAATGATAATGGTATTTTGTAAGAATAATTAAAATTAAATGCTTGGGAGTTCCCGTCGTGGCGCAGTGGTTAATGAATCTGACTAGGAACCATGAGGTTGCAGGTTCCATCCCTGGCCTCGCTCAGTGGGTTAAGGATCTGGCATTGCCGTGAGCTGTGGTGTAGGTCACAGATGCGGCTCAGATCCCACGTTGCTGTGTCTCTGGTGTAGGCCAGTGGCTACGGCTCCGATTAGACCCCTAGCCTGGGAACCTCCATATGCCGTGGGTGCGGCCCTAAAAAAGGCAAAAAAAAAATTATAAAATTAAATTAAATGCTTAAAGTGATTGCAATGAGTTCCTGCTGTATAGCACAAGGAACTATATCTAATCACTTGTGATGGAACATGATGGAGTATAATTTGAAAAAAAGAATGTATATATGTATAACTGGGTCACTTTACTGTACAGCAGAAATTGAAAGAACATTGTAAATCAACTATAATAAAAAATAAAAAAATGCTGAAACAAATACCTTCTAAATATCTAGGCCTTAACACAATACATAAAAGTTTCTTGTTTACATTAAGAGCCTGATGTGGTACTCCTTGCTCCTCCAAGCAGTGACTCAGGGATCCAGTTTCCTTCCTTCTTGAGATGCTGGTTCTGGGATCACTGTGAAAAAGAGAGAACATGAATGAGTACATGGGAGTTTTGATGGTTAGGCATTGAAGTGGCCTTTTGCATCATAACCTACCCAGGATGCAGTCACATGTGCTAATTCCAAGGGAGGTTGGAAAATAGAGTCTGGCTATGGGCCAAGAAAGAAGAAACTATGCTAGTGAGTATCTCTGCCATATTTACTATGTGCTAGTCACTTTATGTGTTTTAACTCATTTAATCCTCAAATCAATCTGATAGAGTAGATATTTATCGTCATCTCCACATAATAGATTTCAAAAAATGTCAAAGTTCAGAGATCTTGAGTAATTTGCCAAGGGCCACATAATTAATAAGAGTAAACCTAGAATTTGGAGTTCTTGTCGTGGTGCAGCGTAAATGAATCTGACTAGGAACCATGAGGTTGTGGTTTCAATCCCTGGCCTTGGTCAGTGGGTTAAGGATCTGGTGCAGTGCCGTGAGCTGTGGTGTAGGTCACAGACGTGGCTCAGATCCTGTGCTGCTGTGGCTGGGGTGTAGGCTGGCAGCTGTAGCTCTGATTAGACCCCTAGCTTAGGAATCTCCATATGTTGCAGCTGCGGCCGTAAAAAGCCAAAAAAAAAAAAAAAAAGGAGTAAACTTAGAATTTGAATCCAGAAAAACTAGCTTCAGATGCCTTTTAACCAGCGCATAACACTGCCTCTTAAAGTTGAGATCCAGTATATGGTAGCATGTATAGGTTTAAAGCTCAAGAAGAAATTTTCCTTTAACTCAGGATTTTCCAATCTCAGCAGTAACGACATTTGGGCCAGATATTTCTTTGTTGTGGGGGACTGTTCTGTGCATTATTGGACACTTAGCAGAATTCTTGGTTTACACTCACACAGTGCCAGTAGCATTCTTCCCCCAGATTTGACAACCAAAAATTTATCCAGACATTGCCAATGTCCCCAAGGGAGGCAGAACTGCACTGATTGAGAACCACTGTTATAACTGAAGCCATGAATATGGATGAAATTATTCAAAGAAAAAGTATAAAGCGAAAATAGACAAGAGATTAGTACTGAATCTTAATGAACTCCAAAATGTAATGGCTGAAAAGGAAGATGGGCCACAAAGGAGACTGTAAAGGAATTACCAGACAGGAGGAAACTCAAAAGAGTGAGGAAATTAATGGAAAAGAGTGGTTTAAGGAGGAATAAGAGATTAATAGTGTTAAATGCTGCTGAGAGATCTTGTAAGAGAGATTGAAAAATGTCCATTAAATAGCACATGAAGGCAACTGATTAACTTAGTAACAGCCATTTCAGTTGATTTAGAGGATAAAAGATTAAAGCAAACTGAAGAGCAAAAGTGGGATATAAGACAAATGACACATTTTGGTAAGTGAGGGGTTTTGGAGAGGAGGAGGAATTTTTTTTTTTTTAACATGGGAGAAACCTAAAAGGTTTAAAAGTTGATGAATGGTCCCAGTTCTTTCAGTCAACATAGGATAAAGATAATCAATGGTATAATGTTCCTAAGAAAGCACAGGTGGAAGGACTGGCTCTGGGTTGGGGCAGAAACTTCTCTGTTTTAACAAAGCAAAGGTGCCTAGTATGATGCACTTTCCTGCAGACACGATACACTTTGCATTTCTAAATAAGAACTCAATACCTTTCCTGCAAAATCTGAAACTGCTCCTGTACTGCCCAATCTTATTGGTAAATTGCTATTTTCAACTATCCCATGGAACCCTTATATTCTTTTTCTTTCTCATTCTCTTTCCAAAATCTATTCCATTAACAATTTTTATCGATTCTACCTGGGTACTATGCTTTGAATCAGAGCCCTCCTTTTATTTCCATTGCCAATAAATGTGTGCATATTTTTATTACTAGCTCAAATATCACTTCCTTCTTGAAACATTATTTCATAGCATTAAAAGAAAAAAAGCAGAGATAATGTTAAAATAAAAAATTGTACCTTACTATGTTATTAATTATCCTCATGAGAGAGACCTGTTACTCAAAACATTTCATTCTTTACAATTTTTAATGGGGCCTCCTCTTTCTTTTTTTTTAATTGTTAAAAAATGTGTTCCAAATAACTACTTGTTCTTACATACCTAGCTTAAGTACAGCACTTATAAGACAACACTCCAATTGTTAAATAAATGTGGATTCACAAAGAAATCAGCCTAGTGGATGGTCTGATATTTAGAAAAACCATAAATTTGGGGAGAGGGTTACCAAACTTCCTCTAAATTCTAGAACACCTAAATACTAGTATTACCCAGCATCAGGTGAGCCCTTTAGACCATCACCTTGACCTGAAGCAATTTGTGGGGGAATAAAACGGTAAGATGACCTGGCTCTTATTAACACCCAGTTGAATTTGCTTTGATGAAAGTCTTTTGTTTCCAATATAACTTTTGGTTGCTCACTACTTCCCAGTTCTTAAAACTCTTGAGTACTCCAGTTTACTTTTGTTCTTTCCACTTTTCACCGGACTCCACTGAACTGTGTAAGGTTGAGAAGCTGATTACATATGGTCTGAAACCATTACCTAATTCTTTCACTTCTTTCGGTTACATTTGCCCACCAACAGAAAAGTTTCAGATTATTTGGTAAAAGCTATCCAGATGGAGCAGTTAGTGTGAACGTGCACAATTCGTGTCAACTCACATCTCTTACTTTCACAGGTTAAGGCCCTGAGGATGCTCCGCAGTCACCTGGCGCACCTGGCCCTAGAGGCCACGCCCTCGGGTCCTCCTAGCGCAGCAAAGCGGGAGGGGAGCTCCTAGTGCCTCCTGCCTCTCCCAGGCAGCAGCCTCACGCGCTACCCGAGCCGCGAGGCTACCTCCAGCCCCCTTGCTCCCTGGCTCCGCCCCCTCAAGCTCCCCAACGTCCTCGGCGTCGGGCCCGAGCCTGAGCCTGCGCCTGCGCCTGCGCCTTGGGTCCGAAGTCGGGGCGCGCGGTGGCTGGAACGCGGAGAGCGGCGGGTGGTGCAGCCAATGGGAGGCGGCGCTGGCTAGCGGCTGGGAGGCGGGGCCTGCGCGGGTGTTAGGTTAGCGCGAGGCGTGACCTAGTTGACAGGCTCTGAGGGGCTGCTGTGGCGGCGGCCGCGGGGTTGAGGCGGGTGGGAGCCGGAGCAGTACGCCGGCTGAGGGAGGAGGGCGGCGACTAGAGAGCGGCGAAAGGCGCGGGTGCGGAGCCTCTTTCACTTTTCCCTCCCGAGTGCCCCCCCCACCCCTCCCACTCCACACACACCCTGTTTGCCCGTGAGCCTGGGGAACTTGCAGCTTAAAGCCAGCCACCCCCACAGCAACATGTACCCCAGCAACAAGAAGAAAAAGGTGTGGAGAGAGGAGAAAGGTAACCGTCCTGTCGAGTCCTGGGGTCGGGGGCAGGGGTGGAAGGGGTGGGGTGGGGATGGGGGGACAGGGCTGTGTGTGCCGAGGCGCCCTCCGCCCGGCTTCCGCCTCGCGCCTTCCCAGCCGGTGCCGCTTCCCCCGCGGGTCCGTGTGTACACACGCGCGCACGTGCGCGCACCCCGGCGTGCACGCGCCGCCCCCGGGCACCTGCCGCTCGCACACTTGTGGGCTCACGCCCTTCTCCGCTGCCCTCCGCGCCGGGTCACCTTCTCCCCCAGCGCGGCGGTCCCCACCCCGCCCCGGACTCCAGCTGGGACTTTCGGAGTCCCGGCCGGGTGTCCCAGGGACACGTGCCCGCCAGCTGGCACCCCGGCCGCAGCTGCTGCTGCTCCGCGCCCGCTGAGCTTCGGCGGTTTACTCCGCGCCTCTGCGCCCTGCTCCTCTTCTGGCAGGGCGTCCCCACCCTCGCGTCTTTAGCCCTTTTGCCGGGCCCTTCCTTCTGCGCCGCAGTGTGACTTTCAGAACCTGGAGCTGGGGGGACAGGTGGAGAACCTAACACGAGCGTGTCTTGTCCGAGAGGCTAAGTGCCTTCAGAGAAGTCTGAATGGGCTCTTCTCTGCAGTGATTCCCTCTAAATTCCGATCCCATTCACAGTCTGAAGTTGTTCAGAGTAAGACTCTGAGACCGATGCCACTCTTCTGTGAATGAAGCCACCTCTGAGTTTTGTGCTGATCAAAGCTTAGCCAGATCAGGCAGATTGATAGTGACATTGAGGTCGGGGAGACACACAAAGTGTGCGACCCAGCGCTGTTTTCTCCCTCTCTCTCTCTTTTTCTCTCTGGTGTCAGAGTTAGGTAATAATCCAAGGTAAAACTTGAGTCTTTGCAGTTTTCTCCCTCCCACCCCACTCCTTTCTTTTTATTCTGTAGCAGCTAATTTTACAGAAATGTAGTAAAAAGGACTTGAATTGCTACTGCCAAGATGTACTAAACCGTGTATCAAAAGCGAGGCTGAGTGAGGGAAATGCACATCTCTCCTTAAGTATCATGTTCTTTATAGAGGAAGGAGGAAGGGGTGACTAGTTATCTTGCTAAACTCAGCTTCAGCTGCTCATCGCCCAAAAGCCAATAATTCTAGAGGCAGATGTCAATAGAAAGGAAAGTTGTTTTAATGAGAAAAGCCAGAGATCTCAGGAGAAAGTGGGCTCATGTCCTGAGACCAACTCTGAAGATTCTGCTCAGCCATGACAGTTTTTAAAGGGGAAAAGGGAGAAGACTCAGTGAAATCATCGAGATAGGACATTGGATTCTGCATGAATCTCTATTGTGAGCAGAATGGCTGACTTTCTTCAGCATTTTCTTGCCTGAGCAGTCTGCCTGCTGGATTTGCTAAAGGGGCTGTTGGGGGTGGAGAGCTAGTCATTTTCTAACTGCTTAATTTTCATTCTTTTTATCTAGGAGAAGGATCAACAGGTTAGGCAGGGCATGGTGTGTATTCAGGAGAGCATAAGTCGAGAGTTAGGTTAAATTGCCTGAAGATCTCATTGCTACAATTCTTTTACGGTTAGACGGGAATGAATAGAAATGGACAAACAGGAAAGGGGCAAAAGCAAAGTTTCCTACTGTCAAACTTCACTCAATTTCTGTGGGATTAAAACAGAGCTAATAACTAACTTTTTCATGCTGATTTAGGGCACTGCATTCTCACAGTGGAAGATGTCAACATTGGTCTCTAGCATCACCTCCTACAAGCAATTTTAGTTGCATGCTTATAATATGGGCAGAGCAAGCTACAATAATTTCGATACCCACAAAGACAATAGATTATTATGAGCAATAATGTTAATCCCATTCTCTTGAGGCCAGTTCTTAGAATTGTGCTAGCTGTAGATTCAGTACTGCCCAAGATGGGGCTGTCTGGTCATCATGCAGTTAGTGTTTTTCTCCTCTGATGGTAGTTATAGTATCTGTAAAACAACTCTGGAGTGTGCACTATACACTGATTCTGTGACTCTACTGTCCTAATCATTAATTGCTCAGTTTTGTACATGGTGGGGGGGGGGGCCCTCCAGGGTTCTGCTCTACTCCAGATTGAAAGTTGATTTCTCTAATAGCTCTTTACAGCCTATAGATTTTTATTGCAACTCCCGGTCTTTATAAATAAGGCCAAACATGGATAGAGAAAGAATAAATGTGGGAAAAGAATCCTCTGCATAGGGCCTTCAAACAATGCGTGAGAAAGGGGATGAGAGGGAATTTTTTTTTTTTTTTCACATTAACTCCTGGGAAGATTTAACATAGTATAACTGAACAACACAGTTAAAATGGTCTTTAAATATTGACAGACTAGGTTGTATTCCATTTAGTTATGCTTTAACAACTGGGCATATGTAGAACTACTTTTGGTGTCACAAAACAAACCCTGTTGGAGTTCCCGTCGTGGTGCAGTGGTTAACAAATCCGACTAGGAACCATGAGGTTGCGGGTTCGATCCCTGGCCTCGCTCAGTGGGTTAAGGATCTGGCGTTGCAGTGAGCTGTGGTGTAGGTTGCAGACTCATCTCTGATCCTGAGTTGCTGTGGGTCTGGTGTAGGCCGGGAGGCTACAGCTCCAATTAGACCCCTAGCCTGGGAACCTCCATGTGCTGCGGGTGTGGCCCTAGAAAAGAAAAAAAAAAGCAAAACAAACACTGTTGTGTTATCAGTCTGTATATAGCCTGATATATAAAGTAGTGTAAAGTAATTTTACTTTGTTTTCATAGAAGTTGAGTTTCAACAAGGATTTACCTTGTAAGCATTGAAAAATCTTTTATGCCCATTTTTATTTGTGGTCTTGAAATATTAACTTTGTATTATTGATAATAATGAAGGCAAAATAGTGGAAGATATGGAAATTGTTTTAAATTTATGAATAATTGATGAAATTTTAGCGATTATTTATGATCTTTTTTGTTATAATGTTTCTGAACTAACAATATTATAATGGTTTCTCCATTTAACATCTATGCTTTTGGATTGTGATAAGCATTTTAGAATCTTTAATGTCTTAAATTTTTTTCTTCTAATGATAGGGGAAATTATTCCTATATTAATTTTTTTTTCTAAACAGATAAGCAAATGCACCATTAAAGAAACATTTAACAAAGTATATTTTTGTCTTGTCCATGAAGTTTCATGTTAAAAGAAAATTGTGACTTGAGGACTTTTTAGTGTATGTGTCAGTGTCTTTTTAGGGTGTCTACTTTTGGAATATTTAATTTTTAAAATATAAATCATTATACTTCCATAAAAAATACATATATGTTATGCCATCAAGAAGGAGCTAAGGATTTCCAAAACAGTGGTTAATATTAAGAATATTAAGAAACTGATGCGTTCACTGGTGGCCAAGAGGGTTAAGGATGCAGCATTGTCACTACTGTAGCTTGGGTTCAATCCCTGGCCCAAGAACTTAAAAAAAAGAAACTGATGGACTAAAAAAAAAAAAAAAAAAGCTTAAAAAAAAAAAAGAAACTGATGGACTGTATGAACTTTTTTTGAATTGCACTGGAGAGGGTGGTATTGTATTTTTGTAGCTGTTATTTAAATCTAAAGGAAGGCTTACCCACCTCATTGAAATATCAAGGCATTCTATAAACATATTTTAACTCAGTGTACCATCTAATAAGTATGTCTGCCTATTTATATGCTTGTTTCACAAAGGATTTACTACAAACGTTAAACATTCTTTAAGAAAAAATTTTGTGTAAAGCCAAAGAAACTATATATGACTGTGACCCTCATTATGTTTCACTGTTTAAATAAATAAGGAATTTTCAAGTCCACATAGGTTAAATAAGTGCTATTGATCTATATTTTGAGCCTTAATTCAAAGCCACTCAATGTGTATTACCATTTCAAGTACTGAAAGTTAAATTATTTCGGTGCTTTATCTTAATTGTCTTATTATTCATCTTGTTTTTTTCTAAGTGTCCACACTTAAACTTTTTTTTTTTTTTTGTCATTTTTGCCATTTCTAGGGCCGCTTCTGTGGCATATGGAGATTCCCAGGCTAGGGGTCGAATCGGAGCTGTAGCCACCATCTACGCCAGAGCTACAGCAACGCGGGATCCCAGCCGCGTTTCCAACCTACACCACAGCTCATGGCAACGCCAGATCCTTAACCCACTGAGCAAGGCCAGGGATCGAACCTGCAACCTCATGGTTCCTAGTTGGATTCGTTAACTACTGAGCCAAGATGGGAACTCCCACACTTAAACTTTTAGGTAAATGGAATGACAGAGGCCATGTCATGTTCCCATATGTACTTCTGATACTTAATTAAAACTACAGGTTGATCTTTCAACTTGATATTGATATTGCAATTGATTTCAGTTGATACTGCAATATTTCCATATTCGTGATCTGAGCGTTTTTAGTAGTGCTTTGGTAAACACTAGTCATAACTTTTCCACCTCTGTGTTGTTTCAAATTTAGCATTCTCTTCAAACTTTCTATTCCATCAGGACCCTATCCCTTACACTAGACAGATGACATTCCCTTTTAATTCATGGAGAAAATACATACCATGTAACATAAACAGTCCTAATGTCTTTCTCCACAGTCTCTTTTGTTTTGTTTACATGTCCGTTGTCCTTTCAGTTTTCTTTGTGTCTTAGACGAAGCACTTCTTCATTTCTAAGATTAATCCCTCTGCTTGTGCTCTTTATTGCCTCTGTATTCTTTGAGATCTTGTATTATCATTTATTCCCTTTTGGGTATGTTTAGTATCTCAGTATCTCTGGGTTCCTCTCCTCAGCCTGTAATAACCATTAAGTCTTTTCTGCCCTAAAGTAGCCTTCCTTCCACAGGGCTTCATCTTAGAGTTGCTGTTCTTTTTTTTTTTTTTTTTTGTCTTTTTGCTATTTCTTGGGCCACTCCCGCGGCATATGGAGGTTCCCAGGCTAGGGGTCCAGTCGGAGCTGTAGCCACCGGCCTACGCCAGAGCCACAGCAACGAGGGATCCGGGCCACGTCTGCAACCTACACCACAGTTCAGGGCAACGCCGGATCGTTAACCCACTGACCAAGGGCAGGGACCGAACCCGCAACCTCATGGTTCCTAGTCGGATTCGTTAACCACTGCGCCACGACGGGAACTCCAGAGTTGCTGTTCTTACTTCTTTTCCTCAGTCTCTCAAAATCTCCAGGATCTGTTATACTCTAAGTAAACTACTGTTCCTGAAGTCATTCAGTAATAATGATTATGGTACTACTATTAAAAAGTTAAAATTTGAGTCCTGTTTTTGTGCCCAGCTTACATGCACTCTATCATTTAATTCTTAAAATAGCCCTGTGAGGTAGTATACTGTAAAGTCCTGAGCTTTGAACACCATTTGCCTGGGTTTGAATCCTAGTTATACTGCTTACTAGCTGTGGAACCCTAATTAAGTTATTCAATCCTTTTGTCTTAGTTGCCTCATATGTAAGTTGGTAATACCTGCCAACTTACTTCAAAAAGAAACTGAACCATAAAGAGATTAAGTTAACACAACATCACATAGATTTGCTTGCTTTGGCATTAGAATCCAGACTGCTCTGTTAACCATATTGCTCTCTTCTCACCTTTTTTTTTTTTTTTTTAACGGGCTGCAGGTGCAGCATATGGAAGTTCCCAAGCTAGGAGTTGAATTGGAGCTGTGGGCTGCAGCTGCTGGCCTACAGCACAGCTCAAGGTAATGCTGGATCCTTTAACCCACTTAGTGAGGCTGGGGATTGAACCCACATCCTCATGGATACTAGTTGTGTTAGTTACTCTTGAGCTACAACAGGAACTCCCTCAGTATTTTTCTTGACTCAGTTGATAAAAACCAGTGGCTTATTAATTTTTATTCTTTCTGATCTTCCTGTCACAACAAGATTTCCCCTCTTCTCATTGACACTCTTTCTCTGCTGGTTTCCACATCACTGGGAACTTGATTCACCTTGTACCTCCAGTGACATCTTAAGTTTTATTTTTTCCTCCTTTTTGTGTCCACTACCTAAATGTTGTTTGTTTGAGGTTTGGTCCTCTGTCTTACCCTCCCCATGAACTGCCTGTAGGACTGGAAGTGTAGGCTGTGATTTCCCAAATCTCTAAGCTAGATTTCTCTCCTGCCTGAGTTCCAGAGTCTTGATTTCAACTTGAATGCCCTTGGCATCTTAAATTCAATACAGTGTTGACCCTTGAATGTTGTAATATTGTGATTGAATATATCACATGTGATTAAAAATACTTTTTTTTTCTTTTTGGTTTCCTAATGTGGCTGAAGAAAAACCAGTTCTAAGAGCAGGGAGAAACATTGGTTCTCCATTTTTTTTGTGTTCACTTGTGTGTACATTAATACTTTCTGCAGTTTTTTTGTGAAAGACTTTTTTTTTTTTTTGTCTTTTTTCAGGGTTGCACCTGAGGCATATGGAAGTTCCCAGGCTAGGGGTTGAATCAGAGCTGTAGCCATTGGGCTATGCCACAGCCACAGCAACTCCAGATCTGAGCCACGTCTTCAACCTACACCACAGCTCACGGCAATGCCAGATCCTTAACCCACTGAGCGCGGCCAAGGATCACACCTGTATCCTCATGGATACTAGTCAGATTCATTTCCACCGAGCCACGATGGGAACTCCAGAGACTTTTAAAGTGGTTATTTTATGAGGGTTAAATTACCTAAAACTAGATACTATCCTTAAATCCATTCGCCTAAGCTACAGTGCCTTGTAAGATGCTAGAAGAATTTGGAATCCGACTAGGAACCATGAGGTTGTGGGTTCGGTCCCTGCCCTTGCTCAGTGGGTTAATGGCTACAGCTCCGATTTGACCCCTAGCCTGGGAACCTCCATATGCCGAGGGAGCAGCCCAAAGAAATAGCAAAAAGACAAAAAAAAAAATGCTGGAAGAATTAGAGAGTGAGAGTATGACTACTACTTGCTCTACATGGTGGAGACCTTTATTTGGTAAAATATGTGATGCATGACAGTTGACATATGCAATGAGTGAGTATGCCAGTGTCAGTTTATGTATTGAATATTGGTAAATCTTTGTTATTTCCTTAGATTCAAAATAAATAGAATTTCTTACATTTTTTTTCCCCCTGTATCCCTAGTGGATCATTTACGTACCATCTAGGATATGCCTAATCAACTTTGAGTGTTTGTGGTATACTTTATAGCCTAAGATTAAACTGTTAGGCATGGTATACAGGTTCCTCTATATTTTCATATTAACTTCTGCTTCTAGCTACTTTTCAATTCTGTTACTTTTCTTCCTTGTTACATATCTTGTAGCTTCATTAAACTATCCATATCTCCTCATCTTTGTTTACATTGCTGTATTAGTCTGAAGTATCCTTATTTGCTACCTCTTTATGGCAAAATTCTGCCTATCCTTCAGGAATCAGCATACACATCACCTCTTTTGGGCAGCTTTTGCTGAGAAGGTAGTACAGTATAGTGGCTAATGGTATATATATATAGGCTGTAGTTTTTGACTAGTGGAGATATCTGACTGGACTTTAATGGGAAGCTCTCTTGCTTTGGATAAACTACTGAACTTTGCTGTGCTTCATTTCCTGTCTGCAAAATAGGGGTAATAATACTATCTATTTTGCTGAGTTTTGGGAAGATTATTTTAATAAAGTTATATATTTGAAGTGCCTGGCACACAGTAAGTTTTTTTCCCCCTACTAATACGTATTTGACACCTTTTTGCATTCAAATACAGTGTCATTAGATTTGCATTTTGGTATTCTTCAAATCCATACCAATTCTTTGGTTAACTTAGCATGGTTAGTATTTAAATTATAAAATAATTCCTGAATTCAAAAGTTAAATACAAATGGAGATTCTGCTTTTATTTTACAAGAACGTTTACTGAAGATGACTGTAGAGGAGAGACGCAAAGAATACACAAGGGACTATGTTCCCCTGAACAGCATCCCATCTTGGAAAGAAGAGATGAAGGGCAAGAGCCAAAATGATGGTAAGTTTCTCAGAACATTTTCTAGGTAGATTCTGTTCCCATTTATTTATGATTTCTGCAAGACGACTGCTGATGAAATTAAATAACTGGCATTTAATAAAGAGATGTCTTTTTTTTCTATATGAAATAATTGTCATTCACTTGTTTTTAGTAATCTATTATTATTTAAACTTTGAATTTATATTAACATAATTCAAAACATTCAAAATATTGATTAGGTTCAGTTGTTTTGAATTTCTTCAAATTATTTTAAGGATTGGATTCAGTCTGAAGACAATGAATTAGGAAGAATAGAGAAAAACCAAGTAACATTTCACACAATTTTAGAGAAGAGTATGTATTTTGTATGGTATGATATATGTCTACCTATAAAGGATTTGTATGACAAAATTTACTCACTTTCAAAATTTTATAGTTTGAGAGTCTATTTGAGGGGAAATATGTGTTAGAATATAGATAAAATTTTAAGTATTAAAAAGGTATATGAAAATCTAAAAAACAACAGTAGATTTAATGGATATTTAATATACTAATCTCTGAATTAACACTCATTGGTGTTAATAGTCTGAATGTGAAATTTAGTAGAAGCAGGGTGGTTTTTTTGATAGAAATTGAGAGAGAATTGTAATTTTATGAAAGAGATTTAGAATGTCCTAATTTCACAGGTTGTAGTCTTAGATTGATGAGACTATGCCATATACTGTGGACGCAGAACAAGAAGACCATCATGGAATTCCTATGGACAAAATCTAGGAGAAATAGCAGCCGAATTAAAAGTAGCCTTTGGTGTCAGAAGAAACACATTTATCTGACAACTGGTTTGGTTTAGTCTTTAGAGAGAATTCTGTTTGTTTTTTTTTTTTTTTTTTTTCTTTAGGAGGGCAAAGCTCATGGATTCTTTTAGAGCTTACACTGCCTGGAAACGTGTGACCTTGGGCAAATGGGGTAGTGACTCTATCCCAGGTTCTATTGTGGTCACTGAACAAGCGGATTGGGATGTGCACATCTGATTTGCTTGCCCAGTGCCTTCAGTAAATGCAAGTTGTTTTAATAATGGCCTATGTAAGACGTCATTGAAAGAGAAGGTACTGCTGTGTAAAGAAAAGACTTCAGATCAAAAGAACAGAAATCTGGGCCTTGTCTGAACTAGGACCATGTGCCTCTTGATGTTGAGGTCTCAGTTATGTATTCTTTAGTTTATGAGAAACTGGTATTGAATACTTCAGCTCCACTTTTTTTGTGGCTAGTGAGTTTTCTCTCTCTCTCTCTTTTTTTTTTTTTTGCCTTTTGTCTTTTGTTGTTGTTGCTATTTCTTGGGCCGCTGCCATGGCATATGGAGGTTCCCAGGCTAGGGGTCCAATCGGAGCTGTAGCCACCGGCCTACACCACAGCTACAGCAACGCGGGATCTGGGCTGCGTCTGCAACCTACACCACAGCTCACGGCAACGCCGGATCGTTAACCCACTGAGCAAGGGCAGGGACCGAACCCGCAACCTCATGGTTCCTAGTTGGATTCGTTAACCACTGGGCCACGACGGGAACTCCCGAGTTTTCTCTTTTATTTGTGTTTCATTCACCTCCTGAATTTCTTTCTTGGTTGCTCTTGGTCAGTTTTTTCAGGATGTACATGGTGTTTTTGTTTTTTTTTTTTACAAATTTTGTGTTTTAGGATAGATTTTTGTTGCTGCCAGAATAATTGATAAAGCAGTAATGATAACCCAGGCTGTGTTGCTCAGTTTTGTGTCCGCTCACCTTTGCGTAGAGGCTTGGCATTACATTGCTTGCTTCTATTTGAATATTCAGCATGTGGGAGTGTAGGGTTGAACTGGGTTGTTAAGAGAACTCAGAGTTGGATGTTTTCAGAGATACCACAGAGGAACATATTTCCCACAGTCAGAAAAGATATATTGAATAAAACCTCACGCTGTTATTCCCTAAACAAGATCCTATGTATTTAATCCTATCTCCCAGTGTGAGCTTTATTAGTGGTTTACAACTGCTCTAAGTATTTCGGTTTTTTCCTTTATGCCTTTTTGAACATTAAATTTCTTCATTGGGAACTAGATGGTATGATCAAAATTGTGTTTCTGTTAAACGGTGTTTTATTTCCATGTAATGTTACTTCTCTCTATTGTGACCTAGAAATTGGTGACTTGTCTCTTCTTTTTTTCATGAAATGGAATGGCTCATTCTACAAGTAATATCTGTTAATTTCTTTACATAATATATATCTATTATAGTGAATTCTTCCAGTATTACATATTTGGTGCTCAGTTATGCTAAAACATTAATTAAAGTTTCAGTATTTTAATAGTTTGAAAGATCCTTTAAAAAAATGCCTTTTTTTTTTTCCTTTTCTTTTTAGGGACACACTAGCAGCATGTAGAGGTCTCCAGGCTAGGGGTCAAATCAGAGCTACAGCTGTCGGCCTATGCCACAGCCTCAGCAATGCAGGATCCCAGCCACGTCTGTGACCTACACCACAGCTCACACACCACAGTTCACAGCAATGCCAGATCCTTAAACCACTGAGCAAGGCCAGGGATTGAACCTGCAACCTCATGGTTCCTAGTCAGATTTGTTTCCATTGTGCCACGACAGGAACTCCTAAAAATACAAATTTTTAAAAAATAATAAAGGACAACTATAAGTACAGTTACATTTTTATATTTTATTTTGAAATGTTTAAGCCACTTCTTATGAAAGTATATGTATTTAAATAGGTATTGATAATTAAATAATTTAATATTTATGTGTGAAATTTCAAACTAAGTTTTAAAAGAAGTCTGTTTATAATTCTGTGTTATATAGTTTCTGATTTATAGGAAAGAAATAGTATTTATTGGGCTAGCACAATATTCTAATTTTAAATTTAGTAGTTTATCATTATTATCTACAGTTTTATAGAAGATCATTTTGGTCTTGATTTCCATGATTACATGGAAAGTTCTCAAGCTATTGTTTAAACATTTTTCTTTCTTACTTTGTTCAGGTTTCTTTTACTTTAGTAGTTAAATTATTCTTGTTATTATATTATAACGGTAACTTAAATAAAAAAGAGGGAAATGGCCAAATGGGTTTGTCATAATTTTGATTTTAAGCTGTTTTAACAAAAGGAAACCAAAAATTGCCAAACAGTATAAAATGAGGGATTTACCATTGCAGCTCAGCGATAATGAACCTGACTAGGATCCATGAAGATATGAGTTCGATCCCTGGCCTCACTCAGTGGTTAAGGATGTGGCGTTGTCATGGGCTGTGGTGTAGGTTGTAGACGTGGCTCGGATCTGGTGTTGATGTGGCTATTGTGTAGGCCTGCAACTGTAGCTCCAATTCGACTCCTAGCCTGGGAACTTCCATATGCCATGGGTGTGGCCCTAAAAAGACACCCCCCCCACCTCAAAAAAAAAGTTAATGCAGAAAAGAGGAAGAAAGTAGATAATCTTTTTACTTTGACTTACTACTTTGGCAATATTGGAAAGTTAGGGATAAGCAGAGGAAAGAATGGGAGATGATTACCAAAAAACACCCCATTTCCTTATTGTTCATGTTCATATTTGTCAACTAGTAGTAGTAAATCTCTGGAATTTTATGCTTCTGATTACTTCTTCCTCTGTGTTAGCAAATATAATTCTATTTCATTTGTCAGTTGCTCTGTTGTAGGGTGTGTCTCTAGCACCGGGAATAATGCCTCATGCATAAATGGGCGCAATCAATATTTGCATAATGCCTGAGGGGTTAACTATCTACCAAGGACAATTCTTTTTTCTTTATTTTTTTTCAAACTTTAAAATGAACATTTAAAAACATACATAAAAATAGAGTAGTGTAATGAACCTTTATGTGTTCACCACCCAGTTTCAAAGGTTAAGTATCATTTCAAGTATACTAGTGCCCCCTGCACTTTTCTCCCAGACTGTTTTGAACCAATTCCTCTATACCATATCAAACTTTAGCTGTAAATATATGTACGTGTGCCTATGCATATATCTCTAAACTGTAGGGACACGTTGTTGTTTTAATGTAACCACAATATTATCACCAAACCTGAAAATTAGGATTCTTTAATATAATTTAATGTCCAATTAGTATTCACATTTTTTTCATTGTTTGATAAATAGTTTTGCTTTTTTTGTATGTTGGTTTGCTTGAGTCAAGATCTAAACAGGGTTTACATATTGAATTGATATATTTCCTAAATCTCCTTTATTCTATAGTTTCTTCTCTTTCTGTCCCTTTCCTCCCTTGTAATTTATTTGTTGAAGAAAGTAGGTTACTTGTCTTTTAGAATTTTCCACATTTTTGATTTTGCTGAGGCATCTTTGTGATGTCATTTAACATGCTCCTCTGTGTTTTTTATGAAAGAGAGTTAAATTTAGAGGCTTAATCAGGCTTGAGTTTAGTATTTTTTTTGAAAGAATACTTTATAGATCATTGTATCTTTTTTCAAAATCTTTTTCAGCTTCATCTCTGGCATATGGAAGTTCCTGGGACAGGGATCGAATCCAAGCCACAGCTGCAACTCATGCTGAAGCTGTGGCAATGCTGGATCCTTAATCTACTGGGCTGGGCTGGGGATGGAACTGAAACCACCACAGAGATAATGCTCTTTTCTTGCCTTCTGTGCCACAGTGTGAACTCCTGTTGCATCTTCTTTTGCATGATGTCTGATTATCTTTCTCTCTGGTGGGAAGACTGATCACTAGGTTCAGGTATTGTCTGCCTAATCTATTCTTTGTAAAGTTCCCTGTCAACTTTTTACCTGGTTAATTTAGCAGCCATTGATGATTTGTTGCTTAGATCTATTATTTTATTAGGGGTCACAAAATAGTGTTATTCTGACTTTATCATTCCATCTTCACTTACTATTTGGATGTCTATAAATAACTTTTTCTTCTCAAGTTTTTGTTTTCGTGCAATACAGTTTATACGGAAAAGGCAGAAAATAAATGCTGGATTTCTTTTTATTTACCAGTTTTCAGATTGAATTGCTTTCCTGAAATCCTCCAAAGGTAACCAGAGAGTTCTTTCTTCTTAAGTTTAGCTCTCATTTTGAACCTCTCTTTCTCTTCCCCGTCCTTCTATCCTCTCCCACTCCTCACATATGTTAAATGGAAATATCTCATTTTAAAGTATAGTGCCCGTACAAATACATGCAATTACTAAAATGTAGTCCTAGGATATAATAGACAAAGATAGATATAGATATAAAAATGGGTAGATGATAGGATGGCATTGCTTCTTTGTGGGGACAGAAATTCAGTTCTCAGGTTTAATTGGAATGTGTTCTGTTCCCTTTTCCTACTTTTTGTGCTAAACTTCTGCTAGGATACCACTCAGAGAAGCATGACTTTCCCATGCTGATGCTAATTTTCTCTTACTAGTTGGTATCGGGGAAAATAGCTGCAGCTCTAAGTTTAGATTGACTTTGAGTCATTACTATTAATGTTTATATAAAACAGTAAAAGATGGAAAACATAACAAATGATGAAGATGAGTTAAGTGGAAACTATTCAACTGTTTTATTCAGGTGTGACAAAAATACTAAAAAAAGGATCATTTAGAAAGTTTGTATTTTATATCTTCTATGGAATAATCAAATCTTATTTACAGGTCATTTGAAAAAACTAAAAAATGTCTGAACTGTGAAGTCTTTGTCTAAATCTGAATCTCCATTTTTTGAAGTATATAAAAATATTCTGGGCTCTATGGGTTGACTAGAGGCATTTTTTGTAATCTTTGTTTTATTTATTTATTTATTTGTCTTTTAAGGGCTGAACCCGTGGCATATGCAGGTTCCCAGGCTAGGGGTTGAATTGGAGCTGTAGCTGCTGGCCTACACCATAGCTATGTCATATCTCAGCTGCATCTATCTGCAACCTACACCATAGCTCACAGCAATGCCAGATCCTTAACCCACTGAGCAAGGCCAGGGATCCAGCCTGCATCCTCATGGATGCCAGTCAGATTCATTTCCACTGAGCCACAACAGGAACTTCAGTTTCTTTTATACTAAAAATATCAGCATGGTTAACTTAGAAGTTCAGCTTTTTTTGTGTTTGTTTTTCATTAGAAATAATTCTACTCTTAAATGCTTTTACAAAAAAAAAAAGCAAAATGGCAAAAAAGAGTGGCAGTGGTGGTCAAAGAAAGAAAAGTTAAGTCCAAACTCCTGAGTCTCCATCCCTTTGAGATCTTATTTGAGTGTGTGCGTCATTTTTTTTTTTTTTTTAAACTGCACCTGTGGCATATGGAAGTTCCTGGGTGAGGGGTCGAATTGGACCTGCAGCTAAGGCCAACATCACAGCCACAGCAACACTGGATCCAAGCCACATCTGTGATCTCTATGACTCAGCTTGTGGCAATGCCAGATCTTTAACCCACTGAACGAGGCCAGGGATTGAACCCGATTCCTCAGGGAGACAGTGTTGGGTCGTGGTGAGCCATAATGGGAATTCTCTAATGTGGATTTTGAATTTTGTTATGTTTACGTATATCCCAAGTTGCTTATTGATATTTAGAAATCATGAAAGAAAGAACTTTAATCACATTTCAATCCCAGTGTGTAGTCCAGTATTTTATCCTTAGAAAATTTGCAGTAGCTGTTTTTTCATTATGCTTATTAACAATCAGAAATGAGGAAATAAGCATATAATTATATTGTTGAATATTATATGGAGAGGAGTAGGGACTGTATGGTTAAAGGAATAAATAATTTTAATAACTATGATGAGGTGGGCTCTGCCCCAGATTTTTAAACTATGTTAACTGCATTATTTTATTAAATATTTGATGTCATTAGTTGGAAGACAGGCCATAATTAAAAATGACTGAACAGTTAGGAAAACAGTATTTAAAGCAGAATGGAATTCAGTATGGATACAAAAATTGGAAAGGGATATTTTCTATTTTTGTCTTCTGATGTTGATTTTTTTTTAATATTTTCAGTTTGACACTATATATATATATTTGTCTTTGCCTTTTCTTGGGCCGCTCCCAGGGCATATGGAGGTTCCCAGGCTAGGGGTCAAATGGGAACCATAGCCACCGACCTATGCCAGAGCCACAGCAATGCAGGATCCTAGCCACGTCTGCGACCTACACCACAGCTCATGGCAACGCCGGATCCTTAACCCACTGAGCAAGGGCAGGATCAAACCCACAACCTCATGGTTCCCAGTGGGATTAGTTAACTACTGCACCATGACGGAACTCCTTAGCACTATATTTTAAAAGTGTTATAATCTGTATTAGCAGAAGAACACTCAGAGCAAAACACCTCAACTTTTGAGATACAAATCATTTATTTCGAGTGGGTGGTGATGATCTTAAAATGAATTGAATTTAAAAAAACCCAGAAATCTGTTTTTGCATCAAGTAACTATGACTACTCTTGTTCATTCATTAAACAATTATTCGTGGAGTTTTCCTTACCTGTAAAGATGTTTCACGAATAGAACTTACATTAGAAATAGACATTTTTTACTTTAAAAGTGAAAAGTAGACAAAGCTAAAGACCAGAAACCTAAAATGACCTGGCTTCTTCTATGATCTGGCCTATCTCCCTTTCCGCCTCTTATTATATCACTCCCTTTCTTGGTCTCTGCATTGAGAGCTACACTATCTCTTTCTGAAAGTTACTGTGATCCTTATCACTATCTTTTTTTTTTCCTCTCCGTGTCTCTCACCTTCTTAATTTTTCACAGCTTCCAGTTCTCAGCTTGAAATCCATCTATTTTCTTTGAATTCCTCCCTGAACCCTTACCCTTGACCAGGTTCCTATATTAAATACTTTCACACAGCTATGATCTTTTTCATATAGCATTTATATCAGTTTGTTTTTATGTACTCAATGATGGGATTATCTAATCAGGTTCCATCTCCTTATGAGACTGTTGACTGAAAAGAAGGACCATGTAGTCTTTTTTTTTTTTATTACTCAGATGAATTTATCACATCTGTTGTTGTATAATGATCATAACAATCCAATTTCACAGGAAATTTCCAATTTCCATCCCATAACCCAAGCACATCCCCCCACCCCCCCAAAGTGTCTCCTCCGGAGACCATAAGTTTTTCGATGTCTGTGAGTCAGCATCTGTTCTGCAAAGAAGTTCGGTCTGTCCTTTTTGCAGAGTCCACATGTCGGTGAAAGCATTTGATGTTGGTGTCTCATTGTATGACATCACTTAGCATGATAGTTTCTAGGTCCATCCATGTTGTTAAAAATGCTGGTATTTCGTTCATTTTAATGGGCGAGTAATATTCCATTGTGTATGTGTACCACCTCTTCTGGATCCACTCCTCTGTCGATGGACATTTAGGTTGTTTCCATGTCTTGGCTATTGTAAATAGTGCTGCAGTGAACATTGGAGTACATGTGTCTTTGCGGGTCATGGTTTTCTCCGGAGAGATGCCCAGGAGTGGGATTGCTAGATCAAATGGTAGTTCTATGTTTAGTTTTCTGAGGCATCTCCATACTGTTTTCCACAGTGGTTGCACCAATTTACAATCCCACCAACGGTGTACTAGGGTTTCTTTTTCTCCACACCCTCTCCAGTACTTATTGTTTGTAGGCTTTTTGATGATGATGGCCATTCTGGCTGGTGTAAGGCTTCAGAGTGGTTTTAATTTGCATTTCCCTCATAATGAGTGACGTTGAACATCTTTTCATGTGTCTTTTGGCCATCTGTTTGTCTTCTTTGGAGAACTGTCTGTTTAGATCTTCTGCCCATTTTTGGATGGGGTTGTTTGTTTTTTTTAGTATGGAGCTACAGAAGGTGTTTATGAATTTTGGAGATGAATCCCTTGTCAGTTGATTCATCTGCAAATATCTTCTCCCATTCTGTGGGTTGTCTTTTTGTTTTGTTTAGGGTTTCCTTTGCTGTGCAGAAACTTTGAAGATTGATTAGGTCTCATTTGTGTACTTTTGTTTTTATTGTCAGTACTCTAAGAGGTGGATCTGAGAAGATGTTGCTGTCGTTTATGTCAGAGAGTGTTTGGCCTATGTTTTCCTCTAAGAGTTTTATAGTTTCTGGTCTTAGATCTAGTCTTTAATCCATTTTGAGTTGATTTTTGTGTGTGGTGTTAGGGAGGGTTCTAGTTTCCTTCTTTTCCATGTGGCTGTCTGGTTCTCCCAGCACCACGTGTTGAACAAGCTGTCCTTTCTCCATTGTGTATTCTTGCCTCCTTTGTCATAGACGAGTTGGCTGTAGGTGCGTGGGTTTAATTCTGGGCTTTCCATCCTGTTCCACTGATCTATATTTCTGTCTTTGTGCCCATACCATATGGTTTTGATGCTTGTTGCTTTGTAGTATAGTCAGAAGTCCGGGAGCCTGATTCCTCCAGCTCCATGTTTCTTTTTCAGGATGTCTTTGGCTATTCTGTGTCTTTTGTGCTTCCAAACAAACTTTGAAATATTTTGTTTGAGTTGTGTGAAAAATGTCCTTGGTAATTTGATAGGGATTGCATTGAATCTGTAGATTGCCTTAGGTAGTATAGTCATTTTGATAATATTAACTCTTCCAGTCCATGAGCATGGTATATCTTTCCATCTATTTGTGTCATCTTTGATTTCTTTCATCAGTGTCTTATAGTTTTCAGAGTACAGGTCTTCTGTCTCTTTGGGTAGGTTTACTCCTAGGTATTTTATTCTTTTGGATGCGATGGTAAACGGGATTGCTTCCCTAATTTGTCTTTCTGCTCTTTAATTGTTAGTGTATAGAAATGCCATCGATTTCTGTGTATTGATTTTGTATCCTGTGACTTTGCCAAATTCGTCGATGAGCTCTAACAGTTTTCTGGTAGAGTCCTTAGGATTCTCTAGGTATAGTATCATGTCATCTGCAAATAGCAGTAGTTTTACTTCTTCCTTTCCAATATGGATTCCTTTTATTTCTTTTACTTCTCTGATTGCCGTGGCTAGGACTTCCAGAACTGTGTTGAAGATTAGTGGCAAGAGGGGATATCCTTGTCTTGTTCCTGATCTCAGTGGGAATTCCTTCAGCTTTTCACTATTGAGAATGATATCCGTTGTGGGTTTGTCATATATGGCCTTTATTATGTTGAGGTAGTTTCCCGCTATGCCCACTTTCTGAAGGATTTTTATCAGAAATGGGTGTTGGATTTTGTCAAAGGCTTTTTCCCCGTGTATTGAGAGGATTACATGGTTTTGTTTTTTTGTTTTTTGTTTTTTTTTGTCTTTTTGCCATTTCTTGGGCCACTCCTGTGACATATGGAGGTTCCCAGGCTAGGTGTTTAATCAGAGCTGTAGCTGCCAGCCTACGCCAGAGCCACAGCAACGCAGGATCCGAGCCACGTCTGCAACCTACACCACAGCTCACGGCAACGCCGGATCGTTAACCCACTGAGCAAGGCCAGGGATCGAACCCGCAACCTCATGGTTCCTAGTCAGATTCGTTAACCACTGCGCCACGACGGGAACTCCCATCATATGGCTTTTATTCTTCAGTTTGTTAATGTGGTGTGTCACACTGATGGATTTGCGGATATTGAAGAACTCTTGCATCCCTGGGATAAATCCCACTTGATCATGATGTACAATCCTTTTAATGTATTGCTGAATGGCGGCTTGCTAGTATTTTGTTAAATATTTTTGCATTGATGTTCATCAGTGAAATTGGCCCGTAGTTTTCTTTTTTTGTGGTATCTTTGTCTGGTTTTGGTATCAGGGTGATGGTGGCCTCATAGAATGAGTTTGGGAGTACCCTTTCCTCTGCAATTTTTTGAAATAGTTTCAGAAGGATAGGTATTAGCTCTTCTCTAAATGTTGGATAGAATTCGCTTGTGAAGCTATCTGGCCCTGGACTGTTGTTTGTTGGAAGTTTTTAAATCACAGTTTCAATTCCAGTACTTGTGATTGGTCCATTCATCTTTACTATTTCATCTTGGTTTAGTCTTGGAAGATGGTACTTTTCTAAGAATTAGTCCATTTCTTCTAGGTTTTCTGTTTTATTAGTGTATAGTTGCATGTAGTAGTCTCTTATGATCCTTTGTATTTATGTGATGTCCATTGTTACTTGTCCTTTTTCATTTCTAATTTTATTGATTTGAGTCCTCTCTCTTTTTTTGCTTGATAAATCTGGCTAAGGGCTTATCAATTTTGTTGATCTTTTCAAAGAACCAGCTTTTCTTTTCATTGATCTTTTCTGTGGTTTTCTTTATTTTTATTTCATTGATTTCTGCTCTGATCTTTAGGATTTCTTTCCTTCTACTAACTTTAGGTCTTGTCTGTTCTTCTCTCTCTAGCTCCTTTAGGTGTAAAAGTAAGCTTGTTTATTTGAGCTTTTTCTTGTTTCCTGAGTTAGGCTTGTATTGCTATAAACTTTCCTCTTAGAACAGCTTTTGCTGCATCCCATAGGCTTTGGAGTGTCGTGTCTTCATTGTCATTTGCTTCTAGGTATTTTTAATTTACTCTTTGATGTCTTCCGTGATCCATTGGTTGTTAGTAGCACGTTGTTTAGTCTCCATGTGTTTGTGTTTTTTGCAGTTTTTTTCTTGTTGTTGAGTTCCAGTCCTATAGCATTGTGGTCGGAAAAGATGCTTGATTTGACTTCAGGTTTCTTAAAGTTACTGAGGTTGGATTTGTAGCCCAGGATGTGATCAATCTTAGAGAATGTTCCATGTGCACTTGAGAAGAATGTGTATTCTGTTGCTTTTGGATGGAATGTCCTATAAATATCTATTAAGTCCATCTGGTTTAATGCTTCATTCAAGGCCTGTGTTTCCTTATTGATTTTCTGTCTGGTTGATCTGTCCATTGCTGTAAATGGGGTGGTAAAGTCCCCCACTATGATTATGTTATTGTTGATTTGTCCTTTTAAGGTTGTTAGCAGATGCCTTATATATTGTGGTGAACCTATGTTGGGTGTGTAGATATTTAAAACTGTTATATCTTCTTCTTGGATTGATCCTTTGATCATTATGTAATTTCCTTCTTTGTCCCTTAAAATATTCTTCATTTTAAAGTCTATTTTGTCTGATGTGAATATTGCTACTCCAGCTTTTTTTTGATCCCCGTTTGCATGAAATATTTTCTTCCATCCTCTCACTTTCAGTTTGTATGTGCCCCTAAAAGTGAAGTGGGTTCTTGAAGCATATATGTGGGTCTTGTTTTCGTATCCATTCAGCCAGTCTCTGTTTTTTGGTTGGGGCGTTTCGTCCATTAACATTTAAGGTAATTATTGATATGTATATTCTTATTGCCATTTTATTAATTGCTTTGGATTTGTTTTTGTTATGCCTTTTTCTTTCCATCTTCTCTTGTTCTCTCCTCTTCTGGTTTGACGATTATTTTTAGTGTTGTATTTGCATTGGTTTCTTTGTTTGTGTAACAATTGTAGACTTTTGGTTTGCAGTTATTCTGAAGTTTTGATAGGAGTCTATATATATATATATATATATGAGATTGTTTTAAGTTGTTCTCTTAATTGCAAGTTCATCTCCAGTGTCCTGCATTTGTACCCACCTCTTCTCATGATTTCTGATTTTGGTGGTATAATTGTGCATGGATGATTTCGTATCTTTACTGTATATATACCTTTACTGGTGAGCCTTGTCATTTGTGGAATTTTTGTTTCCTGTTGCTATCTTGTCTTTTCTGCCTAGAGAAGTTCCTTTAGTATTTGTTGTAAGGCTGGTTTAGTGTTGCTGAATTATCTCAGCTTTTGCTTATCTGTGAAGGTTTTTTTATTTTTTGCCTTTCTGCCATTTCTTGGGCCGCTTCCGTGGCATGTGGATTTTCCCATGCTAGGGGTCTAATCGGAGCTGTAGCCACTGGCCTATGCCACAGCCACAGCAACACGGGATCTGAGCCGCGTCTGTAACCTACACCACAGCTCACAGCAACGCCGGATCGTTAACCCACTGAGTAAGGCCAGGGACTGAACCCATAACCTCATGGTTCCTAGTTGGATTTGTTAACCACTACGCCACAACAGGAACTCCAGCTTATCTGTGAAGGTTTTTATTTCTCCTTCAAATCTAAATGAGAGCCTTGCTGGGCAGAGTAATCTTGGTTGGAGTTTTTTTCCTTTCATCACATTAAGTATATCATGCCACTCCCTTCTGGCTGCAGAGTTTCTGGCGAAAAATCTGCCGATAACCTTATTTGGATTCCCTTGTATGTTACTTGTTTCTTTTCCCTAGCTGCTTTCAAGATTTTCTCTTTGTCTTTAATTTTAGTCAGTTTGATTAATATGTGTCTCGGTGTATTCCTCCTTGGGTTTATTTTATATGGTACTCGTTGTGCTTCCTGGGTTTGAGTGAGTGGTTCCTTTCCCATGTTAGGGAAGTTTTCAGCTATTATCTCTTGGAATATTTTTTCTGTCCCCTTCTCTCTTCTCCTTCTGGCATTCCTATAATACGGATGTTGGTGCTTTTAATGTTGTCCCAGAGTTCTCTGAGACTCTCTTCATTTGTTTTCAATCTTTTTTCTCTTTTCCGTTTTGCATCCGTAATTTCCACTTATCTGTCCTCCACCTCGCTTATTCATTCTTCTGCCTCCTGTATTCTGCTGTTAACTGCTTCTAGTGAATTTTTTATTTCAGTTATTGTATTTTGCATCTCTTCTTGTTTAAGTTTTATGTCTTGTATCTCTTTGCTCAGTGTTTCCTGTAAATTATCCATCTTTGCTTCCAGTTTATTTTCAAAGGGGGTTTTTCCTTTCTCCCTCATCTGAGTTATAGTTCTCCATCTTTTCATTTTTGTATGTTTTTGGTGTGGTGACCTTTTTACAGATAATAGAGTTGTAGCCTCTCTTACTTCTGGTGTCTGTCCCCCTTGTGGCTGAAGTCAGTATGGGGGCTTGCTGTAGGCTTCCTGATGTGAGGGACTGATGCCTGCCCACTGGTAGGTGGAGCTGATTCTAATCCCTCTGGTGGGTGGGGCTTAGTCTCTGGCTGGGATTAGAGGCAGCTGTGTGCGTGAGGGGTCTTTAGGTAGCCTGTTTACTGAGGGGTGGGGCTGTGATCCCACCTGGATTGTTATTTGCCCTGGGGCTTCTCAGTGCTGACTGACAGGTGGGGCCAGATTTTCCCACAATGGCCACCTCCAGGGAAAGGCACACTGCTCAATATTCCTAAGAACTTTTTCTTACAATGTCCTTCCCCCACAACAAGCCACATTCACCCCTGTTTTCCCAGGATGTCCTCCAAGAACTGCAGTCAGGTTTGACCCAGATTCCTATGGAGACTTTGCTTTGCCCTGGGACCCAGTGCACATGAAAGTCTGTGTGCACCTTTTAAGAATGGGGTCTCCGTTTCCCTCAGTCCTGTGGAGCTCCTGCGCACAAGCCCCACTGGCCTTCAATGCCAGATACTCTGGGGGCTCTTTCTCCCAGTGCCAGATCCCCACACATGAGAGTTTGATGTGGGGCTCAGAACTCTCACTCGTGTAGGTGAGTTTCTGTGAATCAGTTAGTTTCCAGTCTGTGGGGCTTCCCACTCGGGAGGTATGGGATTGTTTATATCACGAAATTGCCCCTCCTACCTCTTGATGTGTCCTTCTCTTTTTATTCTGGAATAGGCTGTCTTTTTTAAGGTTTCCAGTCCATTTGGGTGAAGATTGCTCAGCCCTTAGTTGTGAATTTTGTTGTTTTTAGGAGAGAAGTTGAGCTCCAGTCCTTCTATTCTGCCATCTTAATCCCATCTCAGGACCATGTAGTCTTAACTCTCCTTTGTACTCCTGACATCTGGCTTAATGCTTGGTGCACAGTAGATATTCGGGAAGTATTTGTTGTGTGAACTGAATAAATGGTAAACTATTTGCCTGATGGTATTTCATACAGTATTTCCTTTCTTCCCACCTTTTCTGTACTGTTTTATAAAGATTCATATGAGGATGATGATCTTAGAAATAAATCTGATGCTTTTTAATGTAGGTGATAAATACTTTGCATCTCTGTAATATAAGGTCAGTTTTATTGTTTTAAAAGATAGCCTAGTGGTAAGTTACAATAAAGATTTTACTGAACTACTATATAGCTGTTTAGTTGAGAAAAGGATGAGACTTCATGTTTTGTGCATATTTATCAGCATAGTATATTGTTACTTATAGTACTTAGTAAGTAAACGTCATGATTTCTAATTCTGTGAACTTAAATGTCAATAGAGCTTAAGTTCAGTGAGCATAAATGTAGAAACTTAAGCCTTTCATAATATAGTAACACTTTAAAGTATAGAAAACTTCCTAAGATGTTGCCATTCCAATCACATTTTTTGGCATTATTGATTCCTAACACATAAAACAACTATGAGAAATGGTCTTAATATTATATCCCATTTAAGCCCTTAACTGAGTTAGTTGGTTTGCTTCAAAAAAGAACTTGGTTATAGATAACGAATCTGAAGAATTACGCTGAAAGAATTTTGAGAATAAATGACATCAGTTTAATGTTTGAAATTATTAAAAATTTTTGTGTAATGGTATTTTGAAGGCATGAGCATTTGGTTTAGTGAAGTAGGGTGAAGTAGGGTTAACTTCTAAAATGGACAAAGAAGAATATGAAGTTATATAGGGATTCATAATTGACCACATGGTTTTTTTTCCTCTGCCTTTATCTCACTCTTGGTCCTTTTAACTTCTTTCCAACATTATTTTAACAACATATAGATAAGTTTTTTTGTAGATTTCAGTATGTTCCACTAAGTGCTATGTAACTTGTCTTTGTATTTAAGATTTTTCAAAAATAATGTGGGAACAAAAATCAAGTATTCTCTTTTTTGATACATGTAAAGATGACCCAGTATTGAGACCATAAGATGAAAAGTTCTTTCTGTGTATTTCATAAGTTTATAACTTCACCACAGACTCTGTTAAGTTTTCTTTTTAACTCATTAAATGAACTATACTAGTAAATATGGATTTTACTTAAATGCATTTTGGTCAGTGCAGACAGATATTTTGAGATGGGTTACAGACTGGTGAGAACCAAAGTCAACCTTTTCTTCCCCTCTCCCCACCTTGATTGTCTTTCTATACAAGAGAGTCTTTATAAAGTCTTTGTCTTCTTTTTTTGAAATATTTAGTTGTTACATTTTCATATAGGTATTCAAAACAAAGATTTGACTATAATTTACTGTTTTATTGAAAGCTTTGATTTGGAAACAAGTTGAGGATTACTGGTGAAACCAGTAACAAATGATAGATAATAAGGTTCAATAAAATTCTGTATGCCTGGCCATATGCATGCCAGGGCAAAAGATATAGTGCCCTTGGAGGCTTGGAAATGTTAAGGTTTAGTTTGGTCTCAGTCTAGGGCAAGCCATGGATTTCAGATTGCTGGTTGTTCCCTAGAGATTGGACTAGAATATAATTAGTTTTTAAAGAATCCAGACTATTCCAACACAGAGGTGATTCTCCCATTAAACTTATATTTGAGATTGTGTCTGCCATATGAAAATAACAGTGATTTCCAAAATTTTATACTTCTCTTGTATTAGTGATTCTGTTAGTGTTAAAACTTTCAGGTTCCTCCCCTACCACTTACCGTAAGTTGAGGCTTAATGTTATGTACCCATCAGATATATGATAAAGTAGGGTGATTTCAGTTATTTTTGATTTATATGTGTCTTTCATGTTAACTTTGGGAATGCAGAGATTTTGGGTTTAAACCTGTCTGGCATCAGATCCCAAATTTGCTGTTATACATGCTAGCCAAAGAACCTATGACCTCCCTAAGCTTGTCTCTCCATATATTAGTTACCACATTGGGGCTGTGTATTTCTCCTTCCTAAGGCCATTATAGGAACTAATTGAGAACATCAGTGGGCCTGTATAGCTTCAAAGCCCTCTCTTCTTAATAGAGAATGCACCTTCCTCCTGTATAAAACATCTTGTGACTCCATATTCACTTCTACTCTTTCTATGCTCATAGCCAATGTATAATAGAAAGTAGATTATTTTTCTATGCCCGTAACTATAAATACACTTATGGTTTGTTTGGATTTGGACTGTCTGCTTTAGAAAGTAGGAAGTTTGACTGCATATTGAAATTTTTTTTTTACATTTTTTTATTATTTCCCAATACAATTTTTTTTTCTACTGTACGGCATGGTGACCCAGTTACACATACATGTACACATTCTATTTTCTCACATTATCATGCTCCATCATAAGTTCCTAGTGCTACACAGCAGGATCTCATTGCTAATCCATTCCAAAAGCAGTAGTTTGCATCTGTTAACCCCAAGCTCCCAATCCATCCCACTCCCTCCTCCTCCCACCAGGCAGCCACAGCTCTATTCTCCAATTCCATGATTTTCTTTTCTGTGGAAACATTCATTTGTGCTGTATATTAGATTCCAGATATGAGTGATATCATATGGTATTTGTCTTTCTCTTTCTGACTTGCTGCACTCAATATGAGATTCTCTGGTTCCATCCATGTTGCTGCAAATGGCATATTTTGTTCTTTTTTATGGCTGAGTAGTATTCCATTGTATATATATACCACATCTTCCTAATCCAATCATGTGTTGATGGACATTTGGGTTGTTCCCATGTTTTGACTATTGTGAATAGTGCATTAGTGAACATGTGGGTGCATATGTCTTTTTCAAGGAAAATTTTGTCCGGATATATGCCCAAGAGTGGGATTGTTGGGTCCTATGGTAGTTCCATGTATAGTTTTCTAAGGTACCTCCATTACTGTTCTCCATAGTGGTTGTACCAGCTTACATTCCCAGCAATAGTGCAGGAGGGTTCCCTTTTCTCCACACCCCCTCCAGCATTTGTTGTTTGTGTACTTATTGATGATGGCCATTCTGACTCATGTGAGGTGGTATCTCATGGTAGTTTTGATTTACACTTCTCTAATAATAAGGGATGTTGAGCATTTTTTCATGTGCTTTTTGGCCATCTGTATATCTTCTTGGAGAAATGTCTATTCAGGTTCTTTGCCCATTTTTCAATTGGCTTTTTTGCTGTTGAGTTGTTTTAGTTGCTTCTATATTTTAGAGATTAAGCCCTTGTCAGTTGCATCATTTGAAAGTATTTTCTCCCATTCTGAAAGTTGTCTTTTTGTTTTCTTTTTGGTTTCCTTTGCTGTGCAAAAGCTTTTAAGTTTTATTAGGTCCCATTTGTTTATTTTTGCTTTTATTTCTGTTGCTTTGGAGACTGACCTGAGAAAACATTTGTAAGGTTGATGTCAGAGAATGTTTTGCCTATGTTCTCTTCCAGGTGTTTGATGGTGTCTTGTCTTATATTTAAGTCTTTATGCCATTTCAAATATAGGGTCTAGTGATGATCTTTGTATACGAATCCATTTAGTAATTTGTGGTATGCATGCTAAGTAGAGTTATAGCTGGTCAAGAAAAAAAATTTTTAAGACAGTTGGCTATTTGGAAACATTGGGAACTACTTGTTTCCTCTATGAGTGCTTTTATGTTGTTTTTAAGAATTTTGAAATTTGTACTGTTAGATTTGAAAGAGAAGAAGGCATCTAAAACTGAAAATACTTCCTGAATTTTAAAGGCAAATATTTAAAAATTTCTAGATTTTTGTTATTTAGCACTTAGAGTAAATAACAAGCTAATAAAATTTCTGACTTTCAGTGTATATTCTATTGTCATTAAAAGAAAAAAATTTCTGTTTTAAATAGGAGTTGACTGAACAACTTTCACATACTAAGATAATAGCATAATTAATAGATCAGAGGAGATTACTTTTTGTTGAAGAAAATGTCTTGAACCCTTGTGGGTATGAAAAGTCTGGAAAGAAAAGACAGAAGCAGAAAGGAATTTCCAGTTTATTGAGCAGCCTGAGAGAGAAGTGTGAAGGGTGTAGGGAACAAATAAAGGAAAAGAAGATATGAGAAGAAATGAAGAGCAAGGAACTCCAGCAACATAGCAGGAAGCCAGCCCTGACATAAGGACAGGATGTATACCTTGAAGACAGGGACTGGAGATATTTATCTTACCTGATTAAAATAACAAATACACCCATGAGAGATACCCAGGTGCCTAACATCTTATTTTAATGATAGTAGAAATTATATGACTTGTGAGAATGCTGAATTTAACTCTACTTATGAGTGTCTTTGACAAATACAAAAAAAAGTATTCTGTGCTGTGTAGTCCCTGAATTCTTCTTCTTCGGGTAGTACCTGGCTGAACAGAGATAGCAATGCGTACCTAGCACTTTACTAGATATATGCTATTTCAGCTAAGTAACTGTTTCAAATTTATGGTAACTTGACTTGGTTCTTAAGTGTGTTTAAAATCTGTTTAATAATTTTAAGTGTACAATTCAGTGGTTTTAAGTACAGTTATCACCAGTATCCATTTCTAAGACATTTTCATCTTCCCAAATATAAACTCTGTACCCATTAAACAATACCCACTTCCCCCTCTCACTCAGCTTCTGGTAATCTCTATTCGATTTTCTGTCTCCAGAAATTTACCTGTTTTAGACTTAATATAAGTAAACTCATACAATATTTGTCCCTTATTTCTGGCTTATTTCACTTAGCATAATGCTTTTTGGGTTCATCTATATTGTAGTATGTATAAGAATTTCATTTTTTTAAAGGTTGGGTAATATTCCACTGTAGGTATATACTACATTTAGTTTATTCATTCAGCTATTGATAGACATTTGAGGTTTCTACCTTTTGGCTGTTGTGAATAATGCTGCTATAAACATTGATGTGCTAGTAACTGTTTGAGTCTGTTTATAATTCTTTTATAACTAGGTATATACTAGGAGGGGAATTGCTGTATTATATAGTAATTCTATGTTTAATTTTTTGAGGAACCACAGAACTGTTTTCCACAGCTACTGTACAATTTTACATTCCCATCAGCAATGCACAGGGTTTCCTTGACATTCTTGCCAATATTCATTATTTTGTTTTTTTAAAAATCAAAATAATAAAATATAAAGAATAATTTCTTTCAGAAATGTTTTGTAATTTTCATTGTATAAGTCTTTCACCTTATTAAGTTTATTAAGTATTCTATTTGATGCTGTCATGAATGGAATCATTTTCTTAATTTCATTGCTAGTATATACAAATGCAGCTGAACTTTGTTGATTTTGTATCTTGCAACTTTGCTGAATTCAAGCTGATAATGTTTTGGTTTTCTACATGGATGATCATGCCATTCATAAACAGAGATAACTTATTCCTTTACAATACAAAGGTGTATATTTCCTTTTAAGATGCTACTTAATTCAGTTTTTATTTTGTTACAGATTTTTGCATAGTTATTCTCTAGGGCTACTGGCCTGTAGTTTTCTTGTAGTGTCTTTTTCTGGCTTTGTGGTATTGGGTGATGCTGGTTATATAGAATTAATAAGGAAATGTCCCATCTTCTTCAGGTTTTTTTTTGGAGAAACTTGAGAAGGATTGCTTTAAATTCTTTAAATGTTTGGTAGAATTCACCAATGATGCCATCTAGTTCTGAGTTTTTTATGTTAGAACATTTTTAATACTGATTTACTCTCCTTTTAAATTGATCAGATTTTCTATTTCTTTATGAGTTAGTTTTGGTAGATTTTTCTAGATGTGTCTCTGGGTATTTGTCCATTTCATCTGGGTTTTCTAATTTGTTAGTGTATAATTGTTCCTGGTATCCTCTTGTAATCCTTTTAATTTTGGTAAAATTGGTAGTCATATCCCTGCTTTTATTTCTGATTTTAGAAATTTTAGTTTTATTTATTTTTTTAGTATAGCTAAAGGTTTTCCAACTTCATCTTTTCAAAAAGTCGATCCTTAATTTTATTAATCTTTTAAATTGTTTTTCTAGTCTCTATTTTATTTATCTCTACTAGTCTTTATTACCTCCTTTCCTCTGGTAGCTTTGTGTTTTTAGCTTGTTCTTTTTAAATTTCTTACTGTGTAAAATTAGATTATTTGACATCTTTTTTTAATGTATATGTTTGAAGTTAGAGATTTTCCTCAGTACTGTTTTTATTGCATGCTTTTAGTTTTGGTATATTGTGTTTCCATTTGTCTCAGTGTATTTTCTCGTTTTTTTCCTTTGCCCATTGTTTATTCAATAGTGTTAATTTCCATATATTTCTTTTTCTTTTTTCTTTCTTTTTTTTTTTTTTTTTGGTCTTTTTAAGGCCATACCAGTGACACATGGAGGTTCTCAGGCTAGGGAGTCCAATCAGAGCTACAGCTACAGCAACACGAGATCCAAGCTGTGTTTGTGACCTACATCACAGCTCATGGCAATGCCGGATCCTTAACCCACTGATCGAGGCCAGGGATCAAACCCACAACCTCATGGTTCCTAGTCAGATTCGTTTCCACTGCGCCACGATGGGAACTCCCCATATATTTCTTAATACTCAATTTTATTTCTGTTACTGATTTTTAGTTTCATTCCATTGTGATGAGAGAAGATTCTTTATATCATTCAGTCTTTTAAAGTTTATTGAGACTTGTTTTATGACATGACATCCTGGATAATGTTCCATGTGCAAGTGAGAAGAATGTTGTTGGATACAGTGTTCTGTATATGTCTGTTCCTTTTGGTTTGCAGGGTTGTTCAATTCTTCTGTTTTTTCGTGATCTTCTCTCTGATTTTTCATTATTTAAAGTAATATATGTGAATCCCTTTTATCATAGAACTATATTTCTCTCTCAGTTATATCAGTGTTTCTTTGCATAATTTGTGGGGAGGTGCATATGTATTCATGGGTGTTTATATTTTCTTGATGAAATGACCTTTTTATCAATAGATAATGTCCTTTATATCTTGTAGCATTTTTTTGTCTGATATTAGTATAGCCACCCCTGCTCTCTTTTGGTTACTGTTTACATGTAATATATATTTTTTATCCTTTCACTTTTGACTGGAGAGTTTAACCATTTATATTACTGATAAGGTAGAACTTAACCTCTGCCATCTTGCTATTTATTTTCTCTCTGTCTTGGAGCTTTTTTTTTTCTCTTTAGGACCACACCTATGGCATATGGAGGTTCTCAGGCTAGGGGGTCCAGTCACAGTTGCAGCTGCTGACCTGCACCACAGCCACAGCAATGCAGGATCCAAGCCACATCTGTGAACTACACCACAGCTCAAGCAATGCCAGATCCTTAACCCACTGAACAAGGGGCTCATCCCCATGGATACTAGTCGGATTCATTTCCACTGAGCCACGATGGGAACTCCCTGTCTTGAAGCTTTTTTGTCTTTCATTTTCTCATTATTTATTTTGTGTTTTGATGATTTTTTTTTTGTAATGATACCTTTTGGTAATTTTGTATGTATTTTTTAGGTATTTTCTTTATGATTACCCATGGGGATTTCATATAACATTCTAACTCTTTTAGGTATAAAGTTATTATTGAATTAAATTGAACCTGCTTACCTTCAATTGCGTACAAAAGCTCCATCCCTCTGATCATTTTATGCTGTTGAGGTAACATATTGCATGTTTATACATTGTGTTCCCTCTAACATAGGTTTCAGTTCCGGCTATAATAATTTCAGTCTGAGACTCCCATTAGCGTTTGTTAGGTTGAGTAGTAATGAACTCCTTCAGCTTTTGTTTATCTAGGAATGTGTTTATTTCCCCCTCATTTTGGAAGGATGGATTTGCTAAAGAGAGAGCTTTCGATTGAAAGTTTTTTGTTTTTTTTTTTCCTGCCTTTAAACATATTGTGCCACTCCTTTCCCTTTTGTTCTCCAAGGTTTCTGATGAGAAATCAACTGATAATCTTATTGGAAGTCAATTGTACATGATGAGTCACTTCTCTCTTGCTGCTTTCTAGATTCTTTCCTACTTTTGGCCTTTGACAGTTTGATTATCATATTTCTTGGGGTGACTTTGTGAATTTATTTCTTTAGGAGTTCATTGAGCTTTTTTGATTTGTAGATGGATATCTTTCATCACTCTTGGGATGTTTTTGTCTATTATTTATTCAAATTCTCTTTCTGCCCTTTTCTGTCCTTCTGAGACTCCCATAATGCCTATGTTTGTCTTCTTACTGGTGCCCCTCCAGTCCTTAAGGCTCTGTTCTTCTTTATTCATTCTTTTATTTCTTTTGTTCCTCGGACTTGATAATTTTAATTATCTTCAAGTTCACTGATTTCTTTTTCTTCTTCTGGCTGTTCAATTCTGCTATTGAACCCCCCAGTGAATTTTTTATTCTCAGTTATTGTGCTTTTCAGCTCTAGAATTTCTGTTTGATTCTTTTTAAAAAAGTAATTTATCTTCCTCTGTTGATATTTCTGTTCACACATCATTTTCTTGATTTCCTGTTAAAGGTCATTGTCTAGTAAGTCTAAAACCTCTGGGCTTCCTCTGAGATTGTTTCTGTCAGTTAATTTTGTTTGACTGCATCTTTTTTTTTTTTCTCATTGTATACCTTTTGATTTTGTTGAAAATCGGACATTTGACTGTTGTAATGTGGTAACTCTGGAATTCAAATTCTTCCTTTTTTTATTTGTTGTCTCTTTTTAAAAATTGTTGAAGGACATATTCATTTGCTGTGAGACTTTTACAAACTCTTTTTTGCACAGAGTTGTTCTTGTTGTGTGTGATAATCAAAGTCTGTCTTTCTTTACATATGTTCAGCTCAGAGTTTTACACATAGCTTCTCAGGAATTCTTTCGTCTTTGGTGATGAGCTCAGTGCTGGAACACTTCTTCAGCATATTGTTAGGCCTCCTCTGTGTCTAAGGATTATCTTGAGGTTCATGCTTAAAGTCTTCTCAGGTCTTTTCTGAGTATATAGCCTGTCTAGACATGCACATGACTTTCTAAATTCTCCTCTACCCATGACTGCTTTTGAATGTTCTTATTTCCTAAAGAGCCTCACCTTATCTTCTCCTCTGGGCATTATCTGATCTATGGTGTAGCCATCCCTAATCTTATCCCAGGTATCTAGAGTGTGTCTGTAGTTGCGTAGAGCTTTTATGAGCTCTTTTGTGAGTAGTGCTTGCTGATTTTTCTACCTTAGTTTTGAGTTAGGTGAAGTAGAGATGAGCCTTACATCAGTTTTTCAGGTATTCTCAAATAGGTTAGAACAGACTTACACAAATAGGTTAGAACAGACTTACACAATAATCTGTAAATAAGGTCTGTTCTCCTGGTTCATAGGCATTAACTGGCAGCCACTGATACAGCTTCTAGGCCAAGGCTGCTGTTACACACTGGAGAGGGTGTTGGGTAAGGATGAGTAAAAATCTAGTAAAAATTTTCTACTCTTTTGAATATGGGTTTTTCTTGATTGGGTGTTTGTTTACCAGAATTTCAACAAAGTCGGTTCAGACAGTTTTTGCATGTTGCTTTTAGTGTTTATGTGGGCAAATGATTGTGTGTAGTTATCTGGTTCATCATTTTGCTTGAACTTTTTAGTACAAATGTGAAAACCAGCTGTGTTAATTTGGCTACCACTAGCTGCTATAACAAATCTCAAATTCAATATCTTAACCTGATAGAAATTTATTTCTAGTTTACCTGACAGTCTACTGTGGGTGTTTCTGATTGGTTCATTGGTGGTGGTGTTTGGTTTGGGGATGTGTGTGTGTGTGTCTTTGTGTGTGTGCTCTGGGCTTTCTATTTAATGTAATCCTTCAGTGACAGAGCTGATCAAGCCTGTGCCTTTAACATGTTGCTTCTATGGGTGTGCTGAGAACCTTAGGCCCCAGAAATGGTACACTTGATTTTCACTCACATGTCTTGGGCTGGATCTATGACATGTGGCTGTACTGAATTGTAGGAGAGGCTGAGAAATGTAATCTAAGTATATGCTCAGGAAGAGGATGAAACTGGAAGCTGGTTTTGGTGAGTAGCTAGTAATTTCTGCCATACCAGCCATGCACAGAGCTTCTTTGAACTACCATGTTCTATTGAATGAACTGTAAGATATGCCATTACTTTACATTCTGTTGAAAAGGAAGAGAAAAAAAGCACTGTCAGTTAAATTATTACCCAGTGCTCTCTAATCACTTTGATCTTTCAGTAAATAAATATAAAATAAGAATTATTTTATATTTACTCAGTTACACACTTTTGTGAGATAGCATCCTTGAACATACCTTAGAAAGAAACTATAACTGAAGTGAATTGGTTTAGATCTTCCTAAAATACCTTTGCACTCAGAATCCAGTTCTTCCGAATTGTCTTTCCCATTCAGAGCTGTTGATGTGTTTTTCCACACAGTTACTTTATGTGCAATTAGGAGAGTTGGTGATACAGCACTACCTAAAAATATACTCTGCTTTTGTCCGAGATTTTTTTCTAAACCACTGTTACCTATTCTGTACGTTTTAATACTGACATATTCTTGATCTTGCCAGATGGTGTTAATGAAAGATTTTCAACCAGTACTTGAACTTTGGTTCTTTCCTTTCTTTTTCAACCAATACTTGAACCTCTTTTCCTCATCCATTTTGGGTTGTTTGAAATGTTGAGATATTATAGTTGTCTATTTATATCACCAGAAACAATAAATAAACAGACAGTGAAGACTGTCAGACAGTGAAGACTGTCATGACCACTACCTCCACAGCAGCAACTGTAAATATCTGTAATTGTAAAGCATCTACCAGTTTCAGAGATGTCAAAATGTTTTAAAAACCAAAAAAAGGGCATCTTAGGGAGTTCCCATAGTGGCTCAGCAGTAATGAGCCTGATCCATGAGGATGTGGGTTCAATTCGTGGCCTCGATTAGTGGGTTAAGGATGTGGCGTGGCCGTGGTATATAGGCTGGCAGCTCATAGCTCAAATTTGACCCCTATCCTGGGAATTTCCATATGCCGTGGGTGTGGCCCTAAAAAGCAAAACAAAACAAACAACCCCCCTCCCCCCAAAAAAGGCATTTCAGAATTGAAGATGTATATAGTATATTGAATTTGTTCTGAAAGTTAAGTTTTAGTATTTTTTAGTATTTAGGACTTTTTCTTCCCCTAAGTGCCTAACATATTGAAAATATTATTTTAGTTTATAAAAATAATTGCATTTTACCTTTTTTTTTTTTTTTTGTCTTTTCGCTATTTCTTTGGGCCGCTCCTGAGGCATATGGAGGTTCCCAGGCTAGGGGTCGAATTGGAGCTGTAGCCACTGGCCTATGCCAGAGCCACAGCAACACAGGATCCAAGCCGCGTCTGCGACCTACACCACAGCTCACGGCAACGCCGGATAGTTAACCCACTGAGCAAGGGCAGGGACCAAACCCGCAACCTCATGGTTCCTAGTCGGATTCGTAAACCACTGCGCCACGACGGGAACTCCCACATTTTAATTTTTAAAGTTCTTTAGTTTGGAGAATTAGGTGAAGTGAAGGGTAAGATGGATCAGCTATTTGAAACGCTGGCTCAAAGTTATGAGAGTCTGATTTTAAATAATACAGGAAAACGTCTATAAATGCTATTAGGTGCTTCTGACTAGAATGGACTCTGACATAGTGCATTTTATGTCATTGGAATTATTCAGGAAGATTCTGGTTAAAACTCAAAGTGAAAGCACTTCCTTCACTGGGCAGTAATTAAAATAGATGTTGTCTATTGTGTCTTTCTGGCTATTGAGATTCTTATTCTCAAATAACTTAATTTTGTATAAATTGTCTTCCCTTTTCTGATCGCTGACAGTGTAATTTATCAGTGCTTTCTGTTGATGATTGGAACACTGGTGATTTTTTTCTTTAATGAAAGGCAACTAAATGCAGATCATTGTTCTGTTTCCAATTAAGTGATTAAACATACTAAGCCAAGGTATTCTTTGAAGCACTGATTGGCACATAGGGAGTATGGATTTAAGGAATAGCACTTCTTTCTTTGTGGATTTCATTGCAAAATGCTGTTGCTTGATCATCCTGGAAGCACAAAACAATTCTAATTTGTTGGTTCTTTCACGGTTTAGTTTGTGAAAGGGTCCAACTGTAAATTTTATTTTTAATTTAAAAAAAGGCTTACGGAAATGACCTCTTTTCCTTCCTTTCCTTTTTTTCTTTTTGTTGTAACACGGTATTTGTGCCCAGACTCTTGGAATTACCAATTCTTGAACAGTTAAATAAGGAATCTTCTGACCTTTTCTGTTAGTAGCTCAAATAGTCATTACCAGGGTTGTTCATACACTTTCAGGGAACAAATTAAGTCGATGAAGGAGAGCCAACTTTTTTTTTTTTTGTCTTCTTAGGGCCACACCCTCAGTATATGGAGGTTCCCAGGCTAGGGTCAGATCAGAGCTGTAGCTGCCGGCCTACATCACAGCCACAGCAGTGCAGGATCCAAGCTGTGTCTGTGACCTACGCCACAGCTCACAGCAATGCTGGATCCTCAACCCACTGAGTAAGGCCGGGGGTCGAACCTCCGTTTTCATGGATGCTAGTCAGATTCGTTTCTGCTGAGCCATGATGGAGCTTCAGGACAGCCAACTTTTAGGAAGAGAGGCAGAGATACATCTTTTTCTTATTTTCTTCTATATATCTAAATTTAGATGTCAAGTTATCTGAGATTTACTTTTACTGAAAATAACTGTAATGAATAATAATTCTCCCACTTTAGTTTCAGCCATTCGTAACTTGTGAAAAGCTCCAACCTGGGATTTTAAAGACCGTTTAACTATGTTCATGGAATGCTTTATTGAGTATGTATGGTTTTCATTGCAATGAAAACATTGGGATAAAAACATGTCTTTTTAAAATAGGGTTGTACTATTATTCTAAATATTTAAATTTATATACAATAAATTATTTTATCCTTGATTGTTGCTAGATTTTTTTTCACAATTGTTAATAAGGTTATGTTGTATGTATTTATAAACCTTGTGTGTGTGTCTGAGGCTTTATGTGAGATAGATTCCTGGAAGTAGAACGCCTGGGTCACAGGCAGTGCAGATTTGAATTTTGGTAAACTTGTTAAATTGTTAGTATGACATCCTTATAATTATTATAGTTTATATATTTTGATGTTTTGCTTGGGAAAAAACTACTTTCATCATTCTTTTTCATATTTTTCATGGTTATTTTGATATAGATTTCCAGACTAATTTTAGATTCTGCTCTATTGGAATGGATTAGCAATGAGATCTGCTCTGTAGCACTGGGAACCATGTCTAGTCATTTATGATGGAGCATGATAATGTGAGAAAAAAGAATGTATACATGTATGTGTAACTGGGTCACCATGCCGTACAGTAGAGAAAAAAAATGTATTGGGGAAATAACAATTGATTACAATTAAAAACAAACAAAAAATGTGAAAAAATAGTATATTAGGTGTTCTGTTCACATTTTATTTAATTCTATACAGTTTTGAAAAGGTTGATTTTTTTATAGTGTTGAATGTCTTTATTCAAGAATACAGCTTTCCAAACAAAAAATAGAATTACCATTTGATCCAGCAGTCCCACTCCTAGGTATCTATCCAGAGAAAACCATGACTTGAAAAGATACATGTGCTCCAGTGTTCATTGCAGCACTATATACAGTAGCCAAGAAATGGAAGCTACCTATATGTCCATTGACAGAGGAGTGGATAAAGAAGATGTGGAACATGTTCACAATGGAGTATTACTCAGTCATGAAAAGGAAAGGAATAATGGCATTTGCAGCAACATGGATGGACCTAGAAATTATCATGCTAAGTGAAGTTAGTCAGATAGTGAGACACCAGCATCATATGCTATCACTTATATGTGGAATCTAAAAAGAGGATATGATGAAATTCTTTGCAGAACAGATAACTAACTCATAGACTTTGGAAAACTTATGGTTTCCAAATGAGACAGGTTGGAGGGTGGGGGGAATGGGCTGGGTGTTTGGGATGGAAATGCTATAAAATTGGGTTTTGATGATCGTTGTGCAACTATAAATGTGATAAAATTCATTAAGTTAAAAAATTAAAAAAATAACAAAAAATAGCTTTCAAAAAATTAATAAATGTGAAACATGTATATGGAGAATCAGTACAGAAGAGCATGAAATGAAAAATAAGCCTTTATCTCTGGCTCATTTTTGAAATCTGTTACCACCGTTAATAGTTCATGTATGTTCTAGAAAGTTTTTGTTGAAAGTTTGTGTATTTAGAAATCCCTTATCCTTATTTTTTTAAAAAAATACCCATAGGATCATCCTCTAATACTGTTTATTTTTTTGTTTTTCACCTCATAATCTATCATAGATTTTTCCACAAGAAATTCTAATGATTTATTTATTTTTAAAAGTCATTGTAGTCTATCCTTGTGTGTAAGAATTGTGATTTTATTTAATCATTCTCTTATTGATGGACACATTGATTATATTAATTTCTGTTTTGCTGGTATAACTAGTATTTTACAGGAGAATGTCCTTCTATATTTATCTTTACATTCTTGTATATGTTTATATCATAAGAATAAGTTTTAGGCATGGAATTGATAGGTCAAAAAATTTAAGATTTTTGATTGACATATATGTTTCAGTTTCTACTCTGAATATGTGGGACCATCACTGTAGTCCAACTTTTAGTGTATGCAAATGTATTATTTCCCAACACCAACTCTGGATTTTATCAGCTATATTTTATCTTTGCCTCTCTGATTGCTTTGCTATTTTTTAAAATCATGAGTGATGTTGAACCTATTTCAGTCTGTTTATCAGCCCCTTTTTTTTTTTCTGTTAAGCACTTACCATGGGCTGTGTACTGTACTAAGTGAATTGTATGTTCATTTAATGAATTATTTCCTCACATCATTTGGTCATTTAAAAAAATGATTTTTAAAATTAATCTTCTAAGAGTTCATTGTGCATTAAGGAAATTACTTTTAGTTATATACATTGCAGATTTTTTTTGTTTCACCTACTGTGTATTTTTAATGATTATGTATATATTGTATGCACAATTTTTACATTTTTATGTGGTCATGTTATATTTCATTCTTCATCTCAATCTCATCAGCTTTGATTAGGCTTATTGCTAGGTATTTACTTGATGTATTTAAACAATTATGAATCGTCTCATTTATTTTTATTTTAATTTAATATTATAATTGGTTATTGATGAGGTTTAGGAATTGTTAATTTTTTTTTGTCTTTTTTAGGGCTGCACCCGCGGCATATGAGGGTTTCCAGGCTAGGGGTCGAATTGGAGCCGTAGCTGCTGGCCTACACCACAGCTATAGCAACGCCAGATCTGAACTGCATCTGCAACCTACACCACAGCCTATGGCAATGCCAGATCCTTAACCCACTGAGCGAGGCCAGGGATCCAACCCACGTCCTCATGGATGCTAGTCAGGTTTGTTAACTGTTGAGCCACGATGGGAACTCTGGAATGTTTTAATTTTTGAATACTGATCTAGAATTTAGTTAGTAGTTACAGTCTTTTAAGAGATACTCTTAAGGGAGTTCCCATTGGGGCTCAGCGGGTTAAGAACCCAACATAGTGTCCTTGAGGATACAGGTTCAATCCTTGGCCTTCCTCAGTGGGTTAAGGATTCAGTGTTGCCACAGGTTCGGCATAGGTCGCAGATGCAGCTTGGTCCATTGTTGGTATTGCTCTGGTGTAAGCCGTCAGCTGCAGCTCCAATTTCTAGCCCAGTAACTTCAGCAGGTGCAGCTATAAAAATAATGAAAAAACAAATGAGAAAAGAGAGATACTCTTAGATTTTTCTAGGTAGACAGTAAAGCCTCAGCAGATGATTTTCTTATAGTTTCTTACTATTCTTACCTCATTTTCTTTTTCTTTGGCTAATGTCACTAGTATAGTGTTAAGTAATAGTGTTTATAGAAGACATTCTTGTCTTGTTCTTGATTTCATTGAGATTTATTTGTTATTAGGATAGTAATTTTATCTTTTAAGGCACGTATTTTGTAGGAAAGTAGTCTACTTAGTAAATGATAATACCTTTAAGGGTAAAAGACCTAACTTTTACTTTAATATATGTAGTTGTGCAAACATTTCATTCTCAACTCTTCCGTTTGCATAGTGCGAATAATGATTAATCTGTAATGTAAACTTTTTATAAGAAATTTACTAAACATGACATTGTAGTTACTCTATAAATGACAGATTGCCACTTTTTGAGTTGTTTTCAAGTATTTTATTGATATTTTATATGGGGTCATGATTTCTGAGTTATGGAAAATTTTTTGAATTTTTTTGTTATTGATCTCAAAAGTAATTTGTATTTTTTCATGGGCATGATATAGTGAAAGCTTATTTAGATTTTCAATTTCTTTTCAGTCAGCTTTTAAATTAATTACTTAGGCTAATAAAGGAGTATAGATAAAAAAAATGGTTAATCACAAACCCAATTTTGAAATGCATCATTCAGATAGCTTTCAGGGATTCAGTAATGAACAAGGCATGATTTCTGCCTTTATGAATTCTGTATGATGTTTAGTATTTAAGAGTTTGTCTTTTCAGTTGAGATGTACTGAATAGGTGCCAGTTCCAACATAATGACCTGAATCAATTGAGTTCTCAGTAAAAATTTGCTTAACACATTTAGTGTTTATGAACTATATTGAGAATCTGATTCAGGTTCAGATTCAGAATACAGATTCTGATTCAGTTGGTATGGATTAGGGCTTGGGAACCTACCTTTTTAATAATACCTCGAGAGTGTTTTCCTGTGGTTGTTCCCCATAAGTACAATTTTTTTTTTCTGAATAGAGATTTTCCATTGTATCTTATAGAAAATCAGTTTTGGAGGAAGAGGTTCACTGTCATCTTCAGTTCCTTAGTAATGCTGCACTGTAAAGTCTCATTTTAGACTTCAGCTTTTCATTTATGAGGAATCTGTTCATTTAGCACAAGTGTGAGTGGGCTTTTGGGTATCTGCTTGCTAAATATATGCTGATTACTTAACATTGATAACTTGCAGTAACTATTGGATTAGTTATTAATTAATCCAATGATTTATTTTAACTTTATGATTTTTATTGTATTAAAAAACCTTTAAAAACTGAATTTTTTTTTTTTCCTTTTTGAGATCTTTGTCATGGCTTAGGTGCACAGAGCTTGAAAAGTTAAACATTTCACATGAGGCCTAAATGTATTTTTTAATGATCAAAATCTAATCTTCGTTTTAAAGAGTATTGTACATGAGTAGTTAGATAGCTTGCAATTTATACGAGCCTTTTTTGTATTGTTATATGTCATTCTATCCCACATATGAACAAGTCATGACCCACAGAAACATGATTGCAAGTTTGTCGAATTTACTAATTTTGGTATATTTGGCCAATATAGAAGTGATGATGGGCATATATTCCATTATTTTAGAAAAATTCTATGGTAAAATTTTCTTTTTGTAAATATTTTAATTGTTGAGTAGGATCAGTTGCTTCCCCCTTGTTTCTTATTTTTTTTTCATTGCATTTTTGTTCATATTTTAAATGTAAGTTAAAAAAAAAAAGCAAGTTGTAAGAGCTACAAAAACATTTTGCAAGGTTCTATTCAGGAAATTCCTTTTGGAGCTCCCTGGTGGCTCAGCAGTTAAGGATCTAGCATTGTTACTGCTGTGGCTCAAGTCATGGGTTCAATCTCTGGCCCAGGAGCTTCTGCAGAGTTCTTTCATGGCATCATATAGCTAATATCAAATATATTTCATCATGATGGGCATTTAAATATTTAATTTATTTCATAATTTTAATAGGAGATACATAGTTTATTGATTGATAGCTTGATTGAGCTTTGCCTAGCTCAAAGGAATGGATATTTCATTTCTGAATTTAAATCAGTGATGCTACTTATCTATACAAACCACGTTATGTTTATCAGTATGTGTGGATATGGGATTAATGATCAGGGAAATAAACATTCCCTTGAAATTAGGAAATAATCTTTTTTTTTTCTGTCTTTTTAGGACTGTACCCGCAGCATATGGAAGTTCCCAGGCTAGTGGTTTGAATTGGAGCTGCAGTTACCAGCCTGTGCCATAGCCACAGCAACGCTAGATCTAACCTGTGTCTGTGATCTACACCAAAGCTCACGGCAACACTGAATCCTTAATCCCCTAAGTGAGGCCGGGTATCGAACTCGCGTCCTTGCAGGTACTAGTGGAGTTCATTAGCACTTTTTTAAAGATACCTATGAAGTGTTTAATATGTGCCTGCCTAAGCACTTTACAAATGTTAACTTATGTAAGCATCACAGCAACCGCATTGAATACAATTATTTTATAATGAGGAAGCTGAGGTATGGAGTGGTTAGCTTGCCCAGGGTCACACTGCTATTGAGAAGCAGAGTCTGTGTTTGAACCAAGGCCTTTAGCTTAACATCCATTTCTTCACTTAGCCTCTGTTATTGTGTGCTTTTGTTTCCCCAAAACATTGCTGTTGTGTTTATGTGTTTTGTGCTTACTATTAATTATATTTGACCTTTAGAAAGATGTGTTTTATGCTGTGCATTATATAATTTTTTTATGGATTACAATTCCTAATGCTCTGATGTTAGTTTTTAATTTAAAACATAAACCAGTTGTGGATAATAAAATTGTTAATAATTTTCAAAAATAACATCAACACTGTGAAGAAGGCTTTGTTCCCTCAGGTAGATGTGTAATGAATATCACCTTATACCATTTAAAAAATATTTCACATTTCTTTATAATTCAGCCTGTGTTCCAAATTTGCACTTAAGAATTTTGAAAGTTTTTTGAATATAATTTTTTAGATTTTTTTTAAACCAGTCACCATTTTTTTTTTAGGTTAGTGGGATGAGGACATAATGAACATAACTATATTTTTCAGCTTTTAGCAACATGCTCTATGAACTTGCTTCTCAGACTGGGGTGCTAAGGTATCTATGGATTTTTTTACCAGGGAATATGTGAAGCCACACAATAAAAGGTATTGCTCTTTTAGAGCACCATTTCTACGAAAAAATTGGTTGGGGTGGAGTATTAAGAAATTTAATGGATCAGCCTTTATAAAGTTTTTTTATATTCAAACTAAATGATTCTCAAGGTAAAAGGCAAAGAATTTCAAAATCATAGTCTCTACCCCAGAGATCCTGAAGGTGTATATCAGTTTGTGCTGTGGAAAGGTTGTATTTGAAGTCAGTTAGTGTCTTAGAAAGCGGTGAAATTAGTGTACTAACCAACATAAATTGCTGATAAGTAGAATTGAGAATGAGCCCTCATTTTAGCAATCAGTCAGTTTCTATAGTATCAGTATACCAAAGTGTTCATCAAAAATCTTTGTTGGGCTGGTGCAAAGAATAATATTGTCAAGGACATGACTTGTTTTAAATTTTGGAAATATCTTAATATTTTCTTGGTTTTTATTGTATTAAACTCTGCTTTTAAGTTATCCTAAGTAAAATTAGCATTTATAAGAAAGACAATTTTGGGGGTTACTATTTAATTTACAAATAGGTGAACATACTCTTTTTACCTAACTTGCTTCATTAGCTTTTTCAGATTGTTATGGTCTCAGGGCTCAAATCTGCATTTAAACAAAGCAAGACACACCAATAGTTTATAAATGTTTAGTTTTTTAATGTGAAACATCATGGTGAAAGATTAAAAGGATATAAATTTGAAAACCTTTATAGCCAGTGTTTTGTTTTCTTTTTTAAAGTTCCTAATAGATTTGTGTATAAGCAGTATTGATAATTGCCTTTAATTTCATTCTAAATACTGAGATTAGGGCTTGAATGTGCCATTTATTTTTTGTTAATAAGTATGAGCATTAAACAGTAATCGTAGTCATTGTAGAGTGACATGAATATGTTCTTGAAGTCTCCAGTTGGTGTCATAAGGCTTTTTAACTATAAGTGATTTAAGAAAGAAAGTGGGGATGGGGTAGGGTGGTAGGGAACCTTTTAGTTAGGGCAATAATAGGGAGAACAAATTAAAATGTTGCCATGCTGTACTGGAATGTATATTCGATGTGGAATTTCCCGTCCAATAGCAGAGAGAAGTAAAAAGCATTTTCTTTGTGTAAAAAATTAAATCAAAAAAATACTTTGTTCTGTTCACTTTTATTTCATTTTGTTTTACTGCCATTTAGACTTGACTGAGGAAGAAAAATAGCAGTTGGTAGAATTGGCATATTTCTCAGGTTTTCAGATCCTTAGTCTAAGTTTCTTGATTTATCACGATATTTGTTCACTCAAGCATGTTTAATTTTACATCATCTGTAAAACTGTAGATTGAGAATTTTCTACAATTTGACTAATAACTTTTATAACAAAGAATATACTTAAAGTAAGTTTTTCATGATAAAATAAAAAAGTGCCAACTTTTTCAAATTTCTTTACTTACGCTTTAGTAGAAGATGAATCAGAAGTAGGAATTGAAGAGTTGGAAAGAGTTGTTTTTGTTTGTTTGTTTGTTTGGCTTATTGATAAGATACAAGAGAGTTGGAATAAACTTCATAAACTAAGACTTCTATACATGATGGAAATTATTTGAGAGTCCTCCAAGGATCTGCCCCTTAAATTTCTGTTATTCTTTCTGTTTTGGTGGGAAGAAATCCTTTGTTTTGAGGATGTCATTTCTGTGATAATGAGGAATACTAGAATTTAAAAAAATTATGGCAAGTATATGATAGCAAGCCAAGTCCAAATTGCAATAACAAAAGAAAATAATAATAATAATAAAAGTTCATAGCAGCTCTGGAAAACAGGAAAGGATATAGGCAGTGGGCCAGAAAAGTCTGGGACTATCTGGAGATAAAAGACATATAAGATTAGATTATTAAAACCCACTACTACTGAACAGGGAAAATTACCTGTGGGCAATATCCAGGTAATTAGAAGACTCTGGAATCAGTGAATCTAGAAGGGAGGTCTGCTGATTTCTCCCTTTTACCATACCAAGGGCAGAACCTACTTACAAAGTCCCACACCCTTATGTTATGGCATTATGGGAGTGGAGGACACTCTTGAGGAAAGGAAAACAGTGAACTGAATCAGCCATCAATACTGAACATTCTAGATCTTTATTTAAAAAGTAAAAAATACTAGATATTTGAGGAAAATCAGCAGTGCTAAAGAGAGGACTCATACTAAAACAAGCAGAGCAAATAGCCCAGAAATTAGTTGATATAACAAATAGCAAACTTAAAATTTCTAGTTTCTAGAGAAATGAATAGTAAAAAAAAGTTCTTGACAAGAATATGGTTGCCAAGTACAACCCCTAGAGGCCAAAAAATATAGAAGGTGCTAGAATTCAGAGTGCAAAGCTGTTCTCAGAACACTTGCTAACCTAGAGACTTGTATTTAAAGGTCGCATGGTTTTGAAGGGAGAGATCTTTGGGCCTTCATTAGACGAGGAGTTGCAATTGAGGCTTCGACATAAGGCCAGGGTGCTTCAAGATAAGGCTTTAATGAAAAAGGGTCTAGAAAATGAAATTTAACTTCCAGCAGAGAACATCAGAAAAGTTTTCTTCTCTTGGCATTTGGGTGGGAGACTAAAAATTCTCCTCTAAAAATTTGTGACCATAAGCCTGTCTTCATGTGGGTGTGAAATTCTAATTTATACTACCTGCCTAGTTCAGGAAACTGCAGGCAAAGAAAATTAAATTGAGGATTAAAAACATGAGCACAGAGGAGTTCCTGTTGTGGTTCATTGGGTTACTAACTAGTGTCCATGAGGATGCGAGTTGGATCCCTGGCCTCTCTCAGTGGGTTAAGGATCTGGCATTGCCATGAGCTGAGGTGTGGGTCGCAGATGTGGCTCGGATCCTGTGTTGCTGTGGCTGTGGCATAGGCTGGCAGCTGAAACTCTAGTTCACCCCTGGCTTGGGAACTTCCATGTGCTGCAGGTGTGGCCCTAAAAACAAAACAAAACAAAAAAACATGAGCAGAGACAAAATGCTGTCAAGAAGTACCAGGGAGATTTGAAAAGAATAGACCTTTTTGAAATTTAAAATATAATAATGGAAATTGAAGAACATCGAATGGCTTAAATAGATTAAATAGCTGAAGAGAGAATTAATGAACTTGAAGGTAGATTTGAAAAAAACAGAGATATGGAAACATGAAAGACATATTTAGAGTCAGAAGAATAAACATGTCTAATATATGTGAAGTTGGAATTAAGAAAAGGAGAATGAGGGAACTGACAGTCCATATCCAAAGAAGGAATGACTGAGAATTTTCCAAAATTAAAAGATGTGAATCATTAGACTGAAAAAATATACTAAATCTAGAGGAAGAAAAATGATGTCTGCATAATACTAAAGACAAGGAGGACATGATAGTAGCCAGAAATAATCAGATTATCTACAAATGTATAAAATTAGACTGGTAGCAGATTTCTCAGCTACAACAATAGATGCCATGAGTCAGAGAATTCAGTCTTCAAATATTAAAACAAATATCACCCTGGAAATAACTAGCAAAATCATTCAAAAACAAGTGTTTTGAAATATATTTTCAGACAGATATCATATTGGTAAAAAGTTAAAGGTCCGACTATACTGTGCTGGTGAGCAGGTATAGCAACAAGAACTGTTAGCTTGCAGAAGTATAAACAATTTCTCTTGAGAGTAATTTGGCAATGTCTAGTAAGTTTGAATGCACATTTCCCCAATGACCCAAGAATTCTCATCTATATGTATGTATATACACATGCATACATATACCTTAGCATTGCTTATTAATCTGTTTTGACCATAACAATCAAATAAATATTCAGGAAACAAAATTAACTCTTACTACATACAGTATATTTTGATTTATCTTTGTGCCGTACTGCTTGGTTCATTTCTTCTCTTTTCCCTTCACTTCTCACCACTGCCTTTTTTTTTTTGTCAAACTTCCTGTGACCTTGACTTACTAACATGATTTTATTGGTGGATTGTGAGCCGTAGTTTGAAAAGCACTGCCTTAAAGAAACACAAGAGTGCAGAGAGTCACGGATAAGGATGTCCATAACAGTATTGTTTTTAAGAGTGAAAAATTGGTAGTGATCTTAAGCCCTAATAAATGGAGAGTGGATAAATAAACTGTGGTCTATCCATGTAAGGTACAGAAGAATATATAAAGTACGATATTTATATGAAGCTTAAGTATGCAGAACAATACTACATAGAGTTTTGTAGATATACACGTATATAAGAAAATCCATTGTAGTGATAGACACCAAACTTATCTCTGGGAGGGAAAGAAAGGTATTTCTGTTATCTAGATAACATTTTTTAAAGCCAGGGAGTGGAGTAGGTCTTGATTAAATAATATCTTACACTTCTTCATGTGTCTAAAATATTTCATGAGTTTTTTTAAAAGATACCGAGGTAGCGATGTTGACAGATTGAGATTCCTCTCAGAGAATAGAGCAAAAAGTGTTGAACATCATGAGAGAAAAGTTTGAGACCTATAAAAGAGATTACTATTTGTGGAACTGGAATTCTAGAAGTGAAAAATATGTATTGCAGAGGCAGTAGACAATGAAATTGTAGAGTAAAAGTTTCCTGAGCTGAAGAATGCCATCATGCTCTCCTAACCTCCATATGTTTGAAATGACTAAAAATGTGTTTATTTATTTATTTTTAAATGAAGCCATTAACAACACAGGACAGCTAGAAAGGGTGACCTTGGTGTATTGGAGTTTGAAGAATTCCCCGAAGATAGAAAGTAGATGGAAGAAGGGGCAGAGAAACAAAAGCAGAGAAAAACCACAGTGGAAAGCAAAAAGTTTTTCCTTTGGTGGACCTCAAGAAACTTCATTTGTATTGTTAACCGTTTCAAAAGAATTGAAGTTTGTCTGTGGGGTGATTATTAGAGTAATTAATTTAAAAGTTGCATACACCAGCTGGAATCCCTCTGTCTTTGTTTGAACAGAATGATACAGCAGAGTATTTGTCTCTAGGATAGAGTCATGGCTTCTCTTCTGCATGTGATAAATCTGGAGATGGTTTCTGGTTATATATGCCCGGGGTTGGAGAGAGTAGCAGCAAAGCAGAGCCTGAGAACACAGAGGAGGAAACGGAAAATGGTTCCCCATATGTGAAATACACACAACACTCCCCCCCAAACTAAAGTCTTGTATTGTTTGTAGTCTTGGAGGTTCCAGCCCACAACCTGCTTTATGACCTCACATCCTAAATTAAAACATGCCTCTTGGTATGATCTGCCTACTTACATTCAGCCTGAAATCAGCTCTCATTCAGGAAGATTGCTTCAGAGGAGGGCAGACATATAGGTCTATAGAAGAAATCCAGCCTGTTTAGATGGCTCTGGAACGAAATAGAAACTGAACTGAGAGAAATATTAACTCCTGGAAAATGAGAATGATGCAAGAAGTATGTGGAACCTAAATGTAATTTGTGTCCTCAGAGAGGTTTAAGAGGACAAAACAGCCGAAAAAATAAATCAGATGGTTCTTAAAGAAGCAATCTGCAGACCTCTCAGAAACAAACAAAAATGTTAAAAAATATTCAAAGGAAGGGATGAATTAATTTAGAAGTAAGACTGAGGAAACATTCTAGAACCTAAAGTTAAAAAGATGGAGATTGAACTATGAGCATATGTTCATGTACATGGGGCATGGAGCCAGTTATGTGTTCCAGGGATGCCAGGGAGTGTTATATGCATATTACAAAATGTGGGTTAGATCAACATGTACACATGCAAAATGATGCTCAAGATACATAAAGTGAAGGAGCAGGTTGTGAGAACAACTTGTGTGTAGTATATTTGTGATCAGAAATCATATGTATGTTCAAATATGCACAAGAAAAATGAAAGTACATGAATGAGCTCCTTTTGAGAAAAGGATGGAGGGATGAGAGAGGAATACTTTTCATTTTCCTTAAAACATAATGCTGTTTTGTAAGAAGCGTTATTTTTATTAAAAAAATAAAGCATTAAAAGTTACATTGAGAGGAAAGGAGAACAACTTGTATTCAGCAGTGTTTATCCACTAAAGCACTTTGATTTTTTACACATAGACTAGAGTCCATAATTTTCTTTGTAACATGTAACTTTTCTGTTAGTTCTTAGCAGCTGTCTCCTTCCCTCACTTCCTAGAGGCTCACAGAAGTATATTTTCACACACATCTCTGAACCTTCTTTACCCAGAGTATTGGGGTGTGGGTGGGCAATTCCTTCATTGCATGTGGATTTTGTGAGAGAGAATTATGTGTATGGAGAATACCTTAAAGTAAGGACATCTTCTAGGTATTGCTTCATTAATAAAGGGTGGTATCGATCTAACATCTTCTGTAGAATGAGTCAGGGTGTAAATAAATTAAAATAATGAATAGTAAAGGGAAAAATAAGGAGAACTGCATATTCAAGATTTTGAGGTATATTCTGGTGAGATTTTTTTGGGTTGAGAGTAGGAATTGCTCAGTATCAGAATGTAACATGTGAGTATAATCACAGAGATGTGAAGTGTTCTGGATCACTTGAAAGGCCCCATCATTTTTGTGAGGAGATGGATATGATCCTTGATCTCAATATGCCACATCTGCTATAAACTTCTGAACCCTCCACCATCATTCAGGATGCATCTCTAATGGTTGAAGAAGTGGTGGAGGAGCACATGGGAGAGAGCCTGAGGATCCCTGCCTGGGACAAGTTGTGGGAAGAAAGATCTTGCAGGTATTCTTCTTCTTCTATATTTTACTTGGTTTCTCTGTTTTTATTGGATGTTATAATTTTTTTTTGTGTGTGGCAGGAGTGGTTAGTGGGATTTTGGAGATAGAAGGAATGGGGATGGAGTGGTTTCCTTTGCAAGGGTTGTAGAATAATTAGGAAAGAATACCAGTGTCTTTCTTTTCTTTTTTTTTCCTTGCTCTTGCACAGCTTAGAAGAGTTTGTTGTCGTCTTTACAGTAAAGAAAGTTGTATCAGAGTTCTTGAATCACAGACTCGCTTCTATGCTAATGTTTCACTAAGAACATTTAGATAATATGGCATACTGACATAATAGCATCAACTAGCTGCAAATTTTAGAAACCAATGGAAAATGCTTAGATCTGTTAATTGTATTGAGCTTAAATTTTTTGAATGCTTAATAAAAATTTTTTATACTTAAAAAGCTTGTCTATAAGTAACTTTTTGATTATTTCTTCTTTGATCATGTTAGTTGCTTATTTAACCATTTGACACTGATTTTAAATTAAGTAGTTAATTAACTGCAGCACCTTAAGTCTTAAATTCTTGTTTTTTCTCTAGAATACTAGAGTCTCAGGTGCCAGGAGCTCAGTAAATGGCTTCCAAGAAAGTTCTAGTTCCAGTGCAGCTTAGAAATATTGCAAAAAAAGTTGCCTCAAACCAGAGTTCCTGTCATGGCTCAGTGGTTAATGAATCCGACTAGGAACCATGAGGTTGTGGATTTGATCCCTGGCGTCGCTCAGTGGGTTAAGGATACCGTGTTGCTGTGGCTGTGGTGTAGGCTGGCGGCTACAGCTCCCATTAGATCCCTAGCCTGGGAACCTCCATATACCTTGGGTGTGGCCCTAGAAAAGACAAAAAGACCAAAAAAAAAAAAAAAAATTTCCTCAAACCGTGTGTCAGGGAGTTTCATAGAGATTTTCTAGGTATCTACATATCGATGTTTTAGAAATCTTATTTTCAGTTCTATTCTTGATGAATTGTAATTGTCGTGCTTTTTAAATGATAATATAAGAAGTATGCATGACTATGTGGGGGGAGGTGGTTTTTGAAAACTTAAGAGCTATTGGAACATGTAACAGCTCAATTAAGTACATATAGACAAAGATATACCAATAAAATCAGCCAAGGTAAAATAAAGTAAAATGAGAGGATATGCTGGTAGAATTTTCTTTTTTTCTTTCTTGTTTCAATGAAAATAAGAAATGTTACTTTTCATAGAGATTTTGGTATTATTTTCTCTTTTTTTTTCTTTTTTTTTCTAGCGTGAGCACTAGGAAAAGAGCTCTTTTTATCCCATCTTGTCTTCCAGTCTGTTTTGAATCAAGAAAGACTTATTGAAAACTCCTTTGAGAAGAGTCTGTTTTGAAGAAGGAAAAAGAAATACTGTTGAGAGAAGGCATACAGACCAGAAGGGTGATAGAAACATGTGTTTTTGTTGTGTGTGTTACACCAGCAGAGAATATGGAGAGCTGAGAAGGGAGAAAACTAAGAAGTGACTGAAATTTGTGGGTCCTGATGGGAAAATGCTGGCCATCTACTAATATGGGAAGACAGTTGATGCTTTAGTGCCCGGACTTGTTGACTCTGTTGTGTATAGTTACCATAAACTCTTCTCACATTCACAATTACCTCTTTGTCCTCTGTGAATGATGGCACTCCTGCTTCTATTTCAGCAGTGCTTCCAAGGATGAATGACACTATATGGTGTCTGTCCAAACCTAAAAAGTATAATCTGTTTATCACTGGAGCTTTGCAAGGTACCCCTCTTGCATTTTAAAATTCTGTAGTGCACACAACCAGTCATCGTAGGGTTTGGTTTTGTTTTTTTGTTTGTTTAATCAACAGATACTGGATTTTCAAGATGAAGTATAATGATTCCTAATCAAATTGTGGTCAGTTTTCTTCAATTTAAATAAAATAATAATAAAATAAGAGTTTATTTTTTACACTTAGATTGTTATGTGTTTTTTGGTGTGTAACTGTATGATTCCCTGTTTTTCTTGAGATTTTAACAGACATTGTCTTACTGTATATGTCAAAATAAAAATTTTAAATAGTAAATATGTTTTATTGTCATGGATACTGATCTTGTATTAAATTTCCACTAAATGTTGAGTTTGGTTTTAGAATAAACCCCAATCCTAAATGACAAATTTGTCTCAGTTTTTGGAGATTAACTGTTAATCTGTGTTGTATAAAAAGCATCTAATGTTGATGTATGTGCTTCACATTTAAAATTTACTTGTGTTTAGTTCTTTTTAGAATTATGTAATCATTCTATTAGACAGCTTATCTTTGGAAGACAAGAGGAGGACTATGTTTTTGAACCTATAATTGGCTATTTCAGTTCTCCAGACCAATAATGTGAATTCTGAACCTTGTTTCTAATTCTTCAATCTTTCCTTATTTTTAAGGACTTTTAGAATAGGTTGTGATCCATTTTAAATGTAGTATCTCAGTAGTCAAGAGTGTGTTCTCTGCTTTTCTCCAAGGAATGTTTCTCTTGTACACTGTGTTCTCTTCTGAGTCCCTCTTATTAATGCAGAATGATTGTGTGTATGTAAGGGGATGACTTTGTTTCAATCTGACGTAGGGTATTGTAGGAACATCCTTACGATGCGTGGCTTATGGTGGCAAAAAACTCTTCATCAAGAAGGAGAATAGTTGCAATGGAATAATATAGAACTCTTAAAAAGTAGGTTCTCTCTGTTCATTCTGAGGAATGTCTGATATTTTTAATAAGTGAATAAAGTTATAATTCAGAGTATCCTATTTTTAAAAACAAATTTCTATAAAACATGTTGTATATATTTAAGATTAAAGAAAGATAATTGTCTCGATATGTGGGATGGAGTATAAAGCAGGAACAGGGATGACCTTTTTCTCCTTTCCATTTTTTTATTTTTCTGTTAAATTGCATTGGTTTCAGTGAAAGTGTCACTTTTATAATTTTTGAGGAAGAGTTTAAGAATTATGGAAAAAAACAAGTATAGTTTTGTTGTACTTTATAAAAACAATAGAGAAAAGTAAAAATGTGGTGTGGTCAGTGATATATCTGTATGTATATATGTATACACACACGCTTTACTACTACTGTGAAATGCATTAAAGATACAATATTGATTATGATTCCATGGGAACACCAAGATAAAAGCCAGCTTTATCTATAGGAGATAATGAGAGTCAGGTTTAGTATGACATAAGTTACTATTGTAGGGACTAGTTTTAATTTAACTTGCTTTCTTTCCTCAGCCTCAGTGCAAAATTTTGCATTTGAGCTAAATTGCCCAAGAAAATTTAATTGAATTTACTTGAATCCCCATTTTCCACCTCTTTTTAGAAAAAAAAAAATAGAAGAGGAACATCCAACAGTGTAGAGAGGAAAAAGATGGAAGTTATTTGAATATTGTGCTGGAGAACACAGTGATGAGAAGTGGGCATTGTGAACCTGGCTCTGATCAAAAAATGTCTGGGCCATTGTGTATTCAACTGTAAAATAAGTACTTTGGGCTCATAAATAGTAAGGGCCTTCCTAGAAATAAGATTACATGATAAAGAATCCCTACATAATAGAGAATTGATTTTAAGCTGTAATCAGGTCTTTGAGAGAAATATTTTACCTGCCAGTAAAAATTAATAGCTTTATCCTTTTATGGGGAGGGTGGATATTAGTGATACATATGGATGTGAAGTCGGACATTATATACTTTGGTCAACTAGAATTTTGGAATGTTTTTCTTTAACACCCAATTACTGCTACGTAAAAGGGATTACATTAGTACATACTTACGGCTTTCTTAGACTTGTACAATTAACATTATGAGTTCATAGGGTATAAGTTTTAAAATATGACAGTTTAAAGTATAGCAAAGTGGGAGTTCCTGCTGTGGCTCAGCAGTAAGGAACTGTACTAATAACCCTGAGGATGCAGGTTCCATCCCTGGCCTCCTTCAGTGGCCTAGAGATCTGGTGTTGCCATGAGCTGTGGTGGAGGTCGCAGTTGTGGCTTGGCTCCCGCGTTGCTGTGGCTGTGGTGCAGGCCCGCAGCTGCAGCTTCCATTTGACCCCTAGCCTGGGAACTTACGCTGCAGGTGCACAGGTGCGGCCCTAGAAAATAAAATAGTAAAATAAAAGTAAGTATGACAAAGTGACAGTTAATAGATTCCGAAGTGTCAGGAAATAGCTATTATAATTTGAAAGAGACAAAGCCTTAAATTTGTTTTGTATTATGCCCATGGAATTGTGTGTCTAACTTTTAAAAAATTAACCTCGAGTTTACTCGAGGAAAAAACATGTCTATGGGACAGAAATAAATTTTTACTATTGAATTTCCAGTTGTGTCACACTGAACCCAGTTTTCATAGGTGGAGGCCCTATTTGCATTTTTGTCTCTACCAATTCTCTTTTCCTCATTGAGAAATTATAAACCCCTTTGATTATTTTAATATATGGTTATAAACTTAAATAAAGTTGTTACCATGTTTTCACCCTTTCAGCTAGGTTTTCAAAGGACTGCATAACCCAATATTTTCTAAATTTCCAAGTTTCATATAATACTGTAATCAAGTCTGTCATATATGTGTATATATAGCATGAACTGAAAACTGATTTTGAGTTGTGGTTGTGTATTTGCCATCTATGTATTTCAGAAGATTTATCTGATTTTGGCCTTTACTAATAACTCACAAAATTATTATAAAGATCGAAATAAACAATGGATAGGTAAGCTTTGAACACTATCAAAAGTAAATTATTTTATTCACTGGTTTAAAAAGATGAGAGGACCTAGAACGGGGTACTTAAGGGCTGGAAACACTTTGCAAATCATTTACTTATTCTAGGTGTAATTGGAATGATACAATTTTATGAATAGCAGTATTTCTGTTATATACAGGAAGAGAAAATTGAGATGATTTTACCAGATGATTAATTGATTCTACCAGTATTATATAGTGAGGTATGAACATACATCACATACCAAAATTTAGAAAAAAAATCTTACAAATTTCAGATTCAATCAGTAGACTTTCAGAAATAGTTAACTTTTTAAATAAGTGGCTCTGAAAATATCCAACATTATTCCATATTTGAGACCTCAATGTTAACCATAAGGTATTAAAGTTTATTACCTTTCATTTCGAACTCAATTTGGCCAAAACTAAACTCATTTTCTTCTTTTCAATCTTATCCACCCTCTACCCTTCTTTTTCTTTTTCTTTTTTCTTTGTCTTTTTTTGGTCTTTTTAGGGCTGCACCATGTGGCATATGGAGGTTCCCAGGCTAGGGGTCGAATTGGAGCTGTAGTTGCTGGCCTATACCACAGCCATAGTAACAACGGATCCTTAACCCACTGAACGAGGCCAGGGATCAAACCTGCATCCTCATGGATACTAGTCGGATTTGTTTCTGCTGAGCCACAACAGGAACTCCTATACTCTTATTTTGAAGAATGACTCCTTCATCTATCCAGTTTTAGATAACTGGATAGTTGTCTCAAGTTATGAGACTGATGCACTACCTACTGCGCTGAGACACCTCAAGTTATAATTTACTACTCTGGAGTAAAACTTTTCTTCTGGCAGGTCCTAAATTGTTAAGCTGCTGCTGCTGCTGCTTTTTTTTTGTGGTGCCTCTATTTCTGTCACCAGCCACTACTTGAAATCACACCCTAAATATTTTTCATTTGGATTTTAATGGCAGCCTCATAATTCATCTACCTGCCTTTAAAGTCTTATTTCATCCAATCAATATCATTCTCAAAGCAATCTTTCTGAAGGTAAATCTGATCAAATCCTTCTTGGCTTCCTACCATTTAAAAGTCCTATAATAAAGGACTAAGCTCATACAAAGGGCCCTTTATGACCCTGTAATATCTTTTTCATTATAATTCTTTGTGCTTTGTATTATACCTGGTATTTTGTATATCCTCGTTAAATATTGGAAGACAAAATTAATTTTGGTAGCTCCTTAGAGACTGGAAAAGTCCAAGATATGTATTGAAAAATTATCCTCTACCTTGGGTTCCTAAAGAACTCTTTAAAGCACTGTTTCTAGTAAGCCTTTGTCTCTATTTCATAGAGCATGGTGCTTGACAATTCATAAGTGCTCAATAAATATTGAATCTAATCAATTTAAAGTAAAAATTAGGAGTTAAATATGGATGACAGCAGTGGGTATGGGGCTTAGTTGTTTTGGTGCAGATCTAATCAGTTTTCATGTTCCATTTCCACTGTGGTTAACAGCCAGTTAAAATTCAAGTTAGCTGATATACCAAATTTGCAATTAGATGTCACTTTTAATTGTTGGTCCTCTCTCTAGGCTGGGTATTAGATACCATTTAGATTGAAATAGCCTCTGGGATTTGACCACTGAAAAACTTGAAAAGTTATTTATTAATCTCTGATAATAGATGTTTTTCCTGTTATAATTAGTGCTAGTTTTTTAGTATCTGATTTACTCGTTTCACTTTGCCCCTCACTTTTCATTTAATACATAGGGAAGTGGAATTGATATGCAAATCAGTATAGCTGTTAAAAAGTAAGCAGAAACAATGTCTTAAAGCTTAAGGTAGGAATTCCCTTTGTGGCTCAGAAGCTTAAGAACCCGACTGGTGTCCATGAGGATGCAGGTTCAGTCCCTGGCCTTGCGCGGGTTAAGGATCCAGTGTTGCTATGGCTGTGGCATAGGCTGGTAGCTGCAGCTCTGATTCAACCCCTAGCCTGGGAACTTCTATATGCCCCACGTGCGGCCTTAAAAGGAGAAAAAATAAAATAAATTAAAAAAATAATAAACCTTAGGGTAAATTGTTTCACTTTTCCATTCAGACACATTTTATCTTGATATCTATAAGGGGTTTAGTGAAACTGTTACTTACAAATCCATTTTTCAATAACAGCCAATTGAGTATATAAATTCTTGTCCTCCCTTTCATTATTCTGCAAGTAGAGAATTCATACTTTGCTTTTTTTCTCTGAAGGAAATAGTCTTCCGTCAATAGTACTCCTGCTACTTCATTACCCATAGAGATAACTTTGGGTTCTAAATTACTTCTTGGTCATTGTGCAGATTCCACTTTGTGAAAGGTAACCTCTTGTAATGACAGAGATTCTAAGCACCTCCTGCCATTCCCACCCCCACAATCACATATCATCAGGCATTCAAAAATATTACTCCAGGTTGGCAGTTCCCTCCTACCTTGAAACTTGTACAGACAAGCTTGTCAAATGGCTCCTTTGTATGATGAATTTTTGTTTTTCCAGAAATAGTTCAAGGTGACTCTTCTATTTCATAGTGCTTTTTACTTGAATTACTAGTCTTTAAATAAAATTGCCAGCGTCACCACCAGATTACTTCTTGAAATAGGATTTCTAAATTTAACTTTGATTTGTTTACGGTTTATTTTTATTGTTACAGTAAAGGGAAAAAAAATGCGTGTTTGTTGCCTCTGCAGAAACCGATCAGTTCAGAATAGAAAATGCCAGTCATTAGGACTGTTCACTCTTGTTTACGGTTTAATTCAACTAACACTTAAAAGCCCTCCTAACTTTGCTTCAGATACTTGGAATACAAAGAGATAAAAATTCTGATGTCTAAGATTCTTTAAATTGTAAAATAATATGTATGGGACTGCATGGACAAAGGAAAAGGGGATTTGCTTGGGAGGACTTTATACAAAAGCTAACAATGAAGACCTAAAAGAAGAGAGTTAATTTGGGCGTGGGTAGAGAAGCACCAGCAAGAAGAAAGACCTACAGAGTTCTAGCCATGTCTAAGGGTTCTCTGTGGGAGCAGGTGACAAGCGAGGCAGTGGCAGAGGGAGTCAGAGGCTACCTAATGAAAGGCCTCATAGACCATTGCCTTTCCTGATAAGACAAACTAATAAGCATATGAGTTAGCTGTTAAAATACAGATTCTGATTCAGTAAGTTAGGGATAAGCAAGTGATGCTAATGCTGCTGGTTCCCTGATCGCACTTGAACAGCAAGATGATAAACTGTTCTGAAGAGCTTTTCCTTTATTTTGTGGAGATTGAAGGAGTGTATATGATCAAACTATCATTTTAAGAAAATTTTATTTACGTAAGCGCAGAAGAGGAGACATGGTCACCATTACACTGCCAAGGAAAAAGAATTGTGTCATACTGAAGAGGAAGAGATGGAGGCAAGAGATAAATAGGATAAAATACTCTTGGTCATTAACTGGCTATGGAAGGGAGTTTTTGAAGGGAGCCAATTTGGTATGTCCCTAGGCTTGGAAATTGACTAGATGCCAGGTGATGTTTACTGAGTTAGGGAGGAAAAGCAGATTGATCTCTGTGCATTTGGGGGTGGTGGGGGCGGGGGAGGGAGCGGTAAGAAAAAGATGTCTGCTAGGCAGTTTCAAATGACTGAATTGCCATGACTGACAAGTACACATAGACATTGGACTATTAGGTGAGCTCATTTCACGTTTATTGAAAGCCTGGTGTTTGCCAAGTTACCTGCCAATACTGCTTGACCTACAAGAAGGGATGAAATAGGATCTCTTCCCTAAAGGATCTCACTATTGAGTGGGAAGATAGAACCAAATGAATTACTGCTATCTAGTGTGACCCAGTAAATAATGAAATAAACTGAGGTGGACATTCTTGGAGAACACTGGGGAAACTTTTATTAGAGTAGTGACAATTCATTCAGCAAGATGTAAATGGGCGAAGCAATTACGTAAGCAGGCAGATAAGAGAGTTAGAGGAGAGATGGACTTCCTAGTCTGAAAGGAAGTTACCTTGTGGAGTCCAAGTTGCAGATCGTTTGCTATAGCAGTATCTAAGTGGAAAGCTGCATAGTGGAGGAGGGGGCTGCAGAGGTTAGCAGTTTTCTTAGCCCTCTGTGGCCCCTTGACCTGTATGTAGATAATGAGGGATTGGATGGTTGTATTACCGACTAAGGGCAAAGAGGTATAGGAGGAATCACACACTTGAGGCGAAAAGTAAGGGATTAGGTTTAGACATGTTGGGTTTGAGATGCTTGTGGAATATCCAAGTAGAGATAGTGTGCAGTTGTCCGAACTGGGCTGAAGGATGGATTTGGAAAGCCCTTTATGTAGTGAAGTGAAGATTCTCTACGGAAAAGATTTATGATGGGAGAAGAGAAGGCTGAGGATGCAACCCCAGGGAGTTGTAACCTTTTATCAGTGGCCAGTGAGAGGAATTAATAGAGTATTGTTCATGGTAAAAGAGTCTGATGGTTTGGCTATGCCACAGACAAGGAATCACTGTTTCAGTAAAGTAAATCGTTCAGTTGTGTCCCTTGCCACAGAGAGGTGCAGAAAGATGCAATTAGTCCTTCAGATTTGTATAAAGCAATTTCAATGGGGCCAGAACCTAGGAAACTCTCGAGTAGGGAGTGACTGGGAGATGAGAATGTGCAAACAATGATTTTCTTTCCGAAGAATTCTTTCTCTGCTTTTGCCATTTGCTAAAGGCACTTTCTCAAAGCTTAAGTTTCTGATTGAAAGATCTAATTATATTCTGCCTATTTGAACTGTTCTATATAGGATAATTTTAATATTGTTAAGTATACTGACATAAGTCATAATATAAAGTTAAGTGTGATGACTTTTAAACTGAAAAACTGTTGTAACAGATAATTTAGAAAATGAGTTTTTAAATTTATGGTCATATTCGTCTATCTTCAACTAATGTTATATTAATGTTTGTTTTGTGAGATTCCAAGGAAATATTTGCCGCACATTTCAGATAAAAGAAAAAAACCCTGTGTATTTATTTTCTTGTCTTAAACATGCTTTGAAAAGTCTAAAGATTGTTCAGTGTTTTCCTTTCAGTACTTAAAAATGGGCTTAAACATTGAAGTGCCTTGTAGTTTTACCACCTGACTTTTTTTCCCCCCTGTTGATTTGAAAGTTATTCATAGTCTTTGCAATGCTGCCCTCTAGTGATCACTTCCCAAAATGCATTAATTAACTTGAAGAGTGTTTCCTTCACTGGTCCTTTTGCCTCAGCCTGCAGTTGTTTGATGTCTCTTATTGCTCCTCATTTGAGGTGTGTGTATATGTATGTGTGTGTTTAGTAGCCAGTTTGACTTCTTATTTTCCTTTAATGGCACTAGGAAAAGATCAGGAGCTTGGAGTCAAAAATTGGGGTGTGAATTCTCACACCTTTTTTTTTTTAACCCGTGCATGGGGCAAGTTACCTTGTCCAGAGTTCTTCTGAAGAAGAATATCTTTTTGTGACAGTTGATGCAGCAAAGAGTAGGCATTCGACATGCGATAACTCTCTCTTCCGCCTTCTTCCTGTCCTCATTGACTAGGCTAAGGGTCAGAATTCTTTTATCTCTTTGACTTCTCTTATTCTAAAGCACCTCACTGTACTGCAACAATGTATTTACTTGTCCATATTCTGTAGCTTCTAGAAGTCAGGATCATGTTTGACTTGTGCAGGTTTTTATCCTTTATATTTAGCACAGAGTCCAGTACATATAGGATCCTCATTAGGTATAATATTTGTTGAATGGCTAAATGAATGAATGATTGAGTAAATGGCTATCACTTCTTAATAGGGATCTTTGAGTGTGTTACAGAAGTTTCTCTGTATTATGAATATTGAAAATGTATACTACATGATATAATTAAATTTTACCCACAGCCTTTGATACTTTTTTCAATTTCTTCTAATTACTAGTCTTTTCAGGTTTTTGGTAACTTGCTAATTTGTATTTTCTATAAAAATTGTCAACTTTACCCAATTTATAAACTTTGTTTCTTATGTCATTTGATTTATTCAGTATTTGATTAAAGTCCTTTTATCTCTATCAATTTTATGTCTTGTGTTTTCTTTTCAATTTAGAAATATTTAAATGTTTTGGAAGTATGTGTATTTTATATTTTTGAAGCCATGGGATTATTTTGAATTTTTCTCTTTCTGTACTCTAATTGAAAATACGTATATAATTTTACCTCTATTGCCTCTTCAGGTTTTTCTTTCTAATGATTTAATGCTCCCATTTGTTTTTATTCCTTTTTTTTGGTGAAAGCTTTCATTACTCTACATTTGCTAGTTCCCATATCTAAGTCTTATATTGTGTAATATATATGATTTTTGTTATTTTCTAAGTGTCCAATAAATACAGTTGTGATTTACTCCTTGACATAAGAATTATTTAGGAGGGTATTTTAAAATTATGAAGTATGTGTGTATGTGTTTAAAATATAGTTGTTAATTTCTAGTTTTATGATAATGTGAGCAAAGAATACGGCATGTGCTATTTTTCAAGATTTTTTTCTTGTGATACATATAAGATCAGTATTTAAAATGTTCCCGGGAGTTCTCTGATGGCCTAGCGGGTTGAGGCTCCTGCATTCTCACCGCTGTGGCTCTGGTTGCTGCTGTGCGGCGTAGGTTCAATCCCTGGCCCAGGAATTCCCACATACTGCCTGTGTGGCAAAAAAAAAAAAAAAATACAAAAAAAAAAACAAGAGAGAACCTGAAATAAACGTTGCAACTCTCATTTAAAAAAAAAAAATAAAATGTTCCCTAGGCACTAAGAAGGAAGGTATCTTCTGTAGGGTACATGGTTTTCTATTTTTTTTTTGTTTTATTATGTATATTCAGATACCCTCTATGATTTGACTGCTTCAGCTGTCATATACTTAAGATAATTATATTAAAGTTTTACATTACTGCCGTGTATTTGTCATTTTTCTTTTTTTTAAAAAAACATGTTTCAGTACTATGTTATTTGATGCTTGAAAGTTTGTAATTGATAGCATCATAGTGGATTTTACTTTTCATCAATTAAAAATAATCTTTTCAGTAAACATTGCTAGTGATTTGGATACCCGAAAGGGAAGAGCATAAAGCCTGATCTCTGCTTCCCACCATGAACATTTGACTAAAGATCTAAATGTGAAAAGTAAATAAGGACACCTCTAGAGGACAGTATAAGAGAATATCTTCTTAAGGTAGGAAAATATCTCTTAAACAGGACACCAAACTTGCTAACATAAAGGAAAGCATTGACAAGTTGGACCATTGACGAGCGCTATAGTGCACAGATACTATTAATTTTAAAACAATAGTAGGAATTCAGTACAACTTAACCACAATTTTGTTACCTGTTGAAGATGTCCATAGATGGTATCTCTACCAATTACTTGCCTCTATGGTCTCACATCCAATCCTAACTCCTCTCTGTCCTGCTCTGTGTTGCAGGGTATATTGAAAACAAAACAAAATGTTTTTTCTTTCTGGATTCTATTCTGGCTTTAGTTTTATCCTCACTAGGCAGCTATATCTTTGCCCTATTTTTAAAAAAATTTTCCCTTGATGATCTTTTGTACCCATTTTGAGAGTCATAGACTTTTATAAGTAGGAATTTTTATTCATTTTTACTCATAATCATAAATGCTGTTTTCTTCAAATTTATGCTTTATTGCTGTTGTTATGCACTCTTCTTTGTGTGTGTAGGTGATTAAACCTTATTTTTAATTCTGTTGAAAGTTTTCTTTAAATATTTCTGAATATTTGCACTTATATTTTTATAATCATCTCTATCAAGAATAAGTTAATTTTTAAAAATTCCCTCAGTTTAAGCTGAAGTAATTTTGCTTCCTCCGTTCTGTCTCTCATCCTTGTCTTTTATTGGGATAGTTTTTTGATTCAGATTAAATTTTATTTTCAGATTATTTTTTGCATTTTGTTTAATCTCAAGAGTTAATCGAGACCCAACACACTTTTATAACTACATTTATAAACAATTTATTCAACCCTAAATTTTGTACACCTACCAAAACACTGAACACTCTTCTAGGCAAATAATAATATAAATGAAAAAGATATATGGGGCCCCTGATCTCATCAACCTTTATATTCTTTGGGCCATATAGTCAATAAATAGGTAAATAAGATACTTTTGTTTTTTGAAGGGTTGTATGAAGGGAATAAACAAGGTGAAGTGATAGGGAATGACTACAGTTGGAGTCGAGGCTATGCATTAGATAGGTTTTCTCTTTTTTATCAAAAGCTAAAAAAAATCAGGGCATTGGCTACTCTCAGCTTGGACTGCTCTTCACCCAGCTTTGTCTCTCCTTGTTCTTTAAGTCACAGCTTAAATGTTACTGCTTTGGAAAGGCCATGACTTGAAGAAGAAGAAGAGACAAAGCTGGGTGAAGAGCAGTCTCAGCTGAGGGTAGCCAATGTCCTGATTTTTTTTTTTTTTTTTGAGGTTAGCCAATGCTCTAATTTTTTTTTTAAATCTTTTGAAGAACATTTATTCAACATTACTTACTATACCTCCTGTCAGGCATTGTATTAGATGTTTAAGATGTAGTCATGAATGAACAAAGTTTCTGCTTTCAGAGCTTTCGCACTTTCATAGAACAAACAGATCAACAAACAATTTAAGACTGTGGTAAGTGCTGTGAAGAGAATAAAATGGGCAAGGTTCTGAAGAGGGGAGGTGCCTGCTTTAGATAGTTTAGTGAGGGAGGTTTTCTTGAGGAGGTGATATTAAAAGAAAAAATGTAGCCATGTAAAAATCTAGGGAAGAGCGTCTAGGTAAGGGTTTCAAGGGTGTCATTTGGGTTGGAACAAAGTTACAGGGAAGAATAAGGCTACTATGATTGAAGCATGTAGGACCTTATATACTATGATAAGGACTTCAGACCTTTTTTTCCTCCTAGTGCAATGAGAAATTATAGGTTCAATTGCTGTGCTAAAATGACTCTGAATTAACAGGGCCTCAAACAAAACAGAAGTGTGTCTCATGCAACAAGTCTGGAATTGGTAGCTGACTCTTTTCCATAAGGTTATTTAAGGACTTTGGTTCCTTCTGTTTTGGTGTTTAATTATCTGAGAAGGTGTTACCCTGGCTCTGTGGTTCAAACCACCTTACTATCTATATATCCATGTCTTGAACTTGGCAAAGAGGCAATGCAGGACTAGCAACTTCCTTTTTAAGGGTAGCTTCCACTTAAAGTTTGTTAGTCATCATTTAGTCACCTGGCCACTCTTAGCATGGAAGTTTTGAAGTATAGTCCCTAGCTGGTTGGCCTTGTACTCCGTTAAAACTTGTGTATGCATGTATGGGTCATGTATGGTAATATGTATTGGGGGACAATTAGTAATTTTGATTGTTAAAGCCACTGAAGTGTTTTCAACAGGAGAGTGAACTTTCATTTTTAAAAAGGTTACTCTTGGAGTTCCCATCGTGGCGCAGTGGTTAAGGAATCCGACTAGGAACCATGAGGTTGTGGGTTCGGTCCCTACCCTTGCTCAGTGGGTTAATGATCCGGCGTTGCCGTGAGCTGTGGTGTAGGTTGCAGACACGGCTCAGATCCTGCATTGCTGTGGCTCTGGCGTAGGCCGGGGGCTACAGCTCCGACGTGACCCCTAGCCTGGGAACCTCCATATGCCGCGGGAGCGGCCCAAAGAAATATCAAAAAAAGACAAAAAAAAAAAGGTTACTCTTGTTGCTGAGAATGTACTGTGAGAGAACGGGAGGAAAATGAAAATTGGGACCAGTTAGTCCAGGTAAGTTTATGGTGACCTGGGCCAGGTGGAGGCAGTGGAAACAGAGAAATAGATGGATTTGAGATATATTTTAGACATAGAACAACTTCCTGAAGAAGGCTCAATCTCAGGGGATATATGCGGGCTAGAGATAATCAGTTGGGGAGCCACTGATCTTTCTGGTATTTAAAACCACAGGACTTGATGAAATCCTCTAGAATGAATGCATGTATAGAGAAAAGAAAAGCTGCTCAGGACTGAGATTTGGGGAATTTTAACATTTGAGATGTCAGCAAGAGCCAGCAAATGACACTGCGAAGGAGTGGCTAGTAAGATAGGGAGAAACTAGGACAGTAAAAGGTCACGGAAGCTAAGGAAAGGACATGTTTCAAGAACATTTATTTTGATTCAGCGCTTCTGAAAAATTGAGTGAGGTGGGATCAGAAAGGTGGTCATTGGGTTTGACAACATGTAGGTCGTTAGCTTGACAAAAGTCATTTTAATGGATTAATAGGATCAGAAGCTAGACTAAAAGCTTAAGAGTGACTCAGTGAACATATATATTGGTACAACCAATTAAGAAAGCTATTTGGTACTAAACCCATGAGTAGGCTATGACTCTGTGCTTCCACTCCCAGATATCATCATGATAAGTCTTGCACATGTGGACATGGAATTCATGCTCAAGAATATTTTAGTGGTATCATTCATACAAGCAAAAAACTAGAAACAACCCAAATGTCTGTCAACAGAAGAATGGATAAAAAAACTGTGGTGCATACATAAAATGGAGTCCTGTTCCAGAGCAGGAATTGGTGGGTTATATCCATATGAATCAGGTAATGAAACTTCAAAAAAACTTCATATTCACATAAGAATATATACTATTTGATTCCATTTACGTGAATTTCAGAAATTGTCAAAATTAATTTTTTTTTTGCTTTGCTTTTTAGGGCCACTCCTGTGGCGTATGGAGGTTCCCAGGTTAGGGTTCAAATCGGAGCTACAGCTGCCAGCCTACACAACAGCCACAGCAACCTGGGATCTGTGCTGCATCTGCGAGCTACACTACAGTTTACTGCAAGCTGGATTCTTAACCCACTGAGTGAGACTGGGGATCGAACCTGTATCCTTGTGGATCTTAGTCGTATTCATTAACTGTTGAGTCATGAAAGGAACTCCAGAAATAGTAAAAATTAAATGTGTCATATATGGATATATGAATATTATTAAAATCCCAAAGGAAAAAAACCCTAAACACCAAATTCAGGAGAGAGGCAAAAAGTTGCTTAAAATATGTTGGTGGTGTTTTAAGTCTTAAGCTGGGTGGTGGATACTTGGATGTTCATTTTAAAAAGTGCTATTCTTTAAAAGTTTATATATTATCTCTTGCATGCTTTACTTTTAAATTTTATTTTAAAAAACCCTGAACAATGGAAGAGTGAATGTGAAGTAAAGATGTGGAGAAAGTGAGTATGGACAACGTTTTGAGAAATGTTGCTGTGATGCTGATGTGGGAAAGAATGAGAATAATGATTGAAGACATTGATAAAGTTAAGCAAGGTAAAGGCTAGGAGAGAGTTATAAGAGATTGAGATGCTGGAGATTACATTTTGGAAGTGGTACATGTGGTTGAAATGGATGAGTGTTGTGAGGGAGAGGTGTTGTTAGAGGTGGGAAGGCCAATGAACCGAAGGCCAAGTGAATGTTGATGTTACTAGGAATGGTGACAGGAGTAGAATGGAGAGAAGACACTGGGCTGGGGAGACGGTCTGCGGAGACTAGAGGATGGAGGAAGAGAACTTCAATGAAGAAGAGAAGAGGAGTTGAGGTTGGAGGAGGAAAGAACAGAAACGGTTTGAATGTTGGAGTGAAGAGCATTTACTGTACCTCTTAGCCTTCAGGAGCATGTGGTTAGAGTTTATAAAACAAAAGAATCTCCATATGAATTGAGTTGATATGCTTAGAGGACAGCTAAGTTTCAATGAAGTCCAGAAAATTGAGGAAACATCCAGAGACCAGACTGAGGATATAGTGGAGACTTGTGATCTTGGAGTAGGAATTCTAGAAGTCATTGCACAGTGGGAACACTTGAGCCCTGGGTTGGAATATGGGGGAAACTGTAATCATCCAGGTGCTGAGTATTTTTCTTTAAATAATGGTTTCAGTGTCTACTACCAGTCCACTTATACCACAGTGTTTTTTCTCTTGGGTTATTGTATCTTACTTAGAGACAGGCTTTACCATTTTTTTCAGTGGTGTATTACAATGGGCCTAGGGGTTGTATACCTGTTGAGCCTTTGTATATCTTGCCCAGCTAGTGAATTTACTAGGTACAGTCTTTGTCTCTGAAAATTCAGTAGCCCCTTGGTTCATTGATTCCAATATTTGGACTGGTTGACATATTTTTAAATAGTCAAAGAGAATATTTACATTCTTATTGAGATACCTGGTGTTTTAATAATGTCGCTGTGAAAATATCACTTGGAAATCCTTATAAATAAAATATGACTAAATAGAAAGAAGGGGGAATTATGTATTTCACAAGCATCGGTTGCCTTAAAGCTGTCACACTGCTTATTTCAGTTTTTCATTTATATATGTATGTACACCATGGAGGTTTGAACACCATGTACTTTCACACTGAAAAAGGTTGCTAACTTTTTTCTTTGAAACATACTTTGTGATATTTTCATATGTAGGTACATCATTGATTGCATCTTTTAGAAGATTCCATTGAAAAAAGTTGCATGTAAACTTGCTGCTGAGAAATTCTGTTCAATCTGTTTTTAGTTACTTGAGTCAATTTTAAAAAATAATTTTAAAATATGCATGTTCATATGTGAAAAGATTTTAAAGTAATATGTAGTATATTTTGTTAAGATAGGTAAGAAAGAGTTCCTGTTGTGGCTCAGCGGGTTAAGAACTTGACATAGTGTCAATGAGGATGGGAGTTTGATCCTTGGCCTCATTCAATGGGTTAAGGATCCGGTGTTGCTGCAGGCTACAGGGTGGGTCACAGATGCAGCTCGGATCTTGGTGTTGCTGTGGCTGTGGCATAGGACGACAGCTCTGATTGGACCCCTAGTCCAGGAACTTCATATGCTGCAGATGCAGCAGTAAAAAGAGAAGAAAAAAAAAAGATAAGCTAAGAAATAATAAATAATTTTTAGGTGTGAACTTTATGTGTATATATATATTTTTTCCTTAGAGACTGGCACTTCTAGTATGGGCTGGTGATTGTGCAAATGTGTATGATTTTATATATCAGTACGGAAAGTCTGGGAAATGGGAAATGACCTAAAGTCTCTCAAAAAGGAGTTGACTAGATAGATTGTGGCATAGCTGTTTTCTGGATGGATAAATTAGGGAAAGACTGGGCTGTCGTAACAGAGACCTACCAATGATTCCATGGTTTAAAGAAGATTTTACTTTATTTCTTACTTTACAGGAGAATGTTTCAGGTCAGCTAGAAGTTCTGCTCCGTGTGGTCAGTCATTCAGGGACAGATTCTTCCCATCTTGTTTCTCTGCCATCTTGTGGGACAGTAATTGTCTAACCTAGGTTGTAGGCACATCCATATACTGGCTTTACTGAAACTGTTCTTGCTAAGGTCATCAGTGACAACATAACTGGTATAGCCAGCGGGACATTTTTCAGTTCTTCTATTCTCTGTGACATTTGAAGCTGCTGATCCCTCATTTATTATTATTAACCTTTCTCCCCCATGTGCTTCTGTTGGTTTTTCTCTTGTTTCTCTAAGTATTTGTTGTTTGCACCTTTTTCATGTACTTTCCCCTTGCCTTACCTCTAAAGGTTGTTGTTCTCTAGTCTTGTGTCTTTGGCCCATTTTCATTTACCTGTGATGTAAATGATCACATGATGATCTCACCTGGGGTCCCTACCACATGGTGCTATCTCCCAAATCTACATTTCTAGCCTGAAAATTTCTCTTTTCAGTATCAAGACCAGTACATACAAAACCTACACTTAAACGTTCTGCCAGAAGTTCAAATTTCAGTTATCCGAGACTGATGATTATCTTCCTTCCTAAGCTGGCTCTCCCATTGCACTGCCTCTCATAGCCACCTTGATCAGAAACCAGGATGTCAGCCTCAGCAATTGCCCATCCTCCCTCCTCTGCCAAGACCAACATTTTGCCTACTGTGCCTCTTGACTATTTTTTGCTGGCATTTGTGCTTTCCTATCTCCATTGCTACAATCTTAGTTCAGGCCAACATTATTTTAAGAGCTTCCTTGGGGACCTATATTTCTGTTCAGGCTTCCTTCCAATCCTACTTAATGATTAAATAGGTCAGTGATTTTCTTCTACCAGTATATGGTGGCAGCAGCAGTGTGTTTAAATTGTATAACATCTGACTCAGTGCCAAGTGCAATTCAACTGTTAATAATTAAATTATACTAATGATAATACATTAAGAGATCTTGTGAATAAAAAACAAACCAAGATAAGTAATTATATTAAGTAATTACTACTTAAGATTTGAAGAATCCTGGGAGAAAATTAAATATTATTTTGACACAAGTAGGAAGAAAGTACTAGAGTTAAAAAAATGCTTCGGTTATTTTAATGTTAAACTTAATGCAGTCTGAGTCAGAGAACTCAGTATGTTTGTTGCATATGTTAATGTATGAAGGGAAAGCAAGAACAAATGATTCTCAAACTCAGTTGGTGTATTTAGCCTCTGTTCTTTAAATTTGGGCCCTGTCAAGGCTGAACATAATAGAAAGTCATAGCTCATCATCGTTGGCAGTTCTGGCCAGTTAACCTAGATTCCTCTGGGTTATCTGGCCACCTGCTTTTTTTTCTCTTAGCATCTATTCTCTTGCCAGCCTTCACATTCTTGTAATTTCCTTGTCTCTTGCATACCTCTGGGGTCCTTGACTATATGTACTCACCTAAATCATTGGAAGAGTCACCTCTGCCTAATCTACCAGGAGAAGGGTATTTGAGCATAGTTAATCAGTATTTTTGCTAAGTGTGTGTATGCTGGATGGCATTTATGGCACAAAGAAGGGACTCTGCCAAACTTTCAGATTACTAGTAATTTTCTTCTACCTCCTGCTAGCTAACATTTATTGTGTTTTTACTGTGTATAGAGCACTGTTTCATATGCTTCACTGTAGTCTTAATTCATTTAATTTGAAACAACCTTATGAGATAGGGACTATTCCCATTTTACAGGTGAGTTAACTAAAGCCCAGATTTGTTAAATTTGGCCAATGCCATATAGTTAGAACATAGCAGAACTGGATTTCAAATCTAGACACTATCTGTCTAGAATTTGTTTTTTTCTTTTTCTTTTTTTTTTAACCATCTGCCTTTACTGCGTCTTAGGAGATAGACTATTACAGATACATATGTAGCTCTCATACAGTTATAAAGAGATATTCTTTTAAATAGCATTAAATTATAGGATCACATGCAAATGGTGTGAATTAACAGAATGGAGAGAGAGGAATACTGGACTGCTATCAGCTAGTTCTCTGACTTGGGCAAGTAACGTCACCTCTCAGGAGCTGGGTTTCTTCATCTGTACAGTTCTTTCAAAAATTCTGTGAACTTCCATTTTTTTGTTTTTGTTTTTTAACTTAGGCCTTATAATTCTCTCCTTTCCCTGTTTTATTTAGATTTAAGTACCTACTACAAGTTAAATCATTACTTCTGAAAATATCAACTTTTTATTTAAATTGCACCAGTGGATGAATTATACCTCTGTATGTGATACTGTGGGGAAGTCCATGACTATGTGCTTTACTGTGTGGATTTTGCTCACAGAGAGCATACCAGTAATCTGAACACATTCAGTAATCTGTTGGTCAATAAATTATGTATTTACCAGATATCTGGCTCTCTGCTAGATCCTGTAAAATCTTGAGATGGTAGTCAACTAATTAATTAGGCGTTGGTTCTGTATTCCAGAAATCTTATAAAAATGTTCATTGCATAATATTTTGAAATCTAGTTGTCATTTCACAAAAATGAGCAAATTTTAAAGACTAGCTTTCAAAATATTAAAATTTGTTCATTTTTGTGACATGACAAAATATCAAAATGACAATATTTTAAAACTATTTTTAATCATAGACTAGAGAACACAGTATGTAGTGATTTCAAAAATTTCCAAAATTCACCCAAGATCCACAATTTCAAACATCTTATGACCCATAAAATATGTACATCTATTTTTATGTAGCTGAAATAAAATGTTCATAAAGCAATACTATATACCATGCACTATAATATTTTTTTTTTGTCTTTTGTCTTTTGTTGTTGTTGTTGTTGTTGTTGTTGCTATTTCTTGGGCTGCTCCCGTGGCATATGGAGGTTCCCAGGCTAGGGGTCGAATCGGAGCTGTAGCCACTGGCCTACGCCAGAGCCACAGCAACGCGGGATCCAAGCCGCGTCTGCAACCTACACCACAGCTCACGGCAACGCCGGATCATTAACCCACTGAGCAAGGGCAGGTACCGAACCCGCAACCTCATGATTCCTAGTCGGATTCGTTAACCACTGCGCCATGATGGGAACTCCAGTATTTTATTCTTTTTGATGCAATGGTAAATGGGATTGTTTCCCTAATTTCTCTTTCTGATCTTTCGTTGTTAGTATATAGAAATGCAGTTGATTCCTGTGTATTAATTTTGTATCCTGTGACTTTGCCAAATTCGTGGATGAGCTCTAACAGTTTTCTGGTAGAGTCTTTAGGATTCTCTAAGTGCAGTATCATGTCATCTGCAAATAGTGATAATTTTACTTCTTCCTTTCAATTCGGATACCTTTTATTTCTTTTTCTTCTCTGATTGCTGTGGCTAGGACTTCCACAAGTATGTTGAATAGTAGTGGCAAGAGCAGACATCCTGGTTTTGTTTCTGATCTTAGCGGGAATTCTTTCAGCTTTTCACCATTGAAAATGATGTTAGTGTGGGTTTGTTATGTATGGCCTTTATTATATTGAGGTAGTTTTCCCTCCATGTCCACTTTCTGAAGAGTTTTATTCAGAAATGGGCGTTAAATTTTGTCAAAGGCTTTTTCTGCATTTATTAGATTATCATATAGTTTTTATTCTTCAGTTTGTTAATGTGGTATATCACACTGATTGATTTGTGGATAGTGAAAAGTCCTTGCATCCCTGGGATAAATCCCACTTGATCATGGTGTATGATCCTTTAATGAATTGCTGGATTTGGTTTGCTAGTATTTTGTTGAGGCTTTTTACATTTATTTTCATCAGTGATATTGGCCTGTAATTTACTTTTTTTGGGGGGTCTCTTAGTCTGGTTTTGGTATCAGGGTGATGGTGGCCTCATAGATGAGTTTGGGAGTGTTCTTTCCTTTGCAATTTTTTGGAATAGTTTCAGAAGAATAGGTGTTAGCTCTTCTCTAAATGTTTGATAGAATTCGCCTGTGAAGCCATCTGGTCCTGGACTTTTGTTTGTTGGAAGTTTTTAAATCACAGTTTCAGTTCCAGTACTTGTGATTGGTCCATTCATCCTTTATATTTCATCTTGGTTTATCCTTGGAAGATTGTGCTTTTTAAAGAATTTGTCCATTTCTTCTAGGTTGTCATTTTATTCGCATATAGTTGCTTGTAGTTGTCTCTTATGATCCTTTGTATTTCTGTGATGTCCATTGTAACTTCTTTTTCATTCTAATTTTATTGATTTGAGTCCTCTCTCTTTTTTTTCTTGATAAGTCTGGCTAAGGGTTTATCAATTTTGTTGATCTTTTCAGAGAATCAGCTTTTAATTTCATTGATCTTTTCTTCATTTCTATTTCATTGATTTCTGCTCTGATTTTTATGATTTCTTTCCTTCTGCTAACTTTGTTTTTTTTTTTTGTTATTTTTTTTCGAGTTGCTTTAGATGTAAAGTTAGGCTGTTTATTTGAGATTTTTCTTGTTTCCTGAGGTAGGCTTGTATTGCTGCAATCTTCCCTCTTAGAACTGCTTTTGCTGCATTCCATAGGCTTTGGATTGTTGTGTTTTCGTTGTCATTTGCTTCTAGGTATTTTTTAAATTTCCTCTTTGCTTTCTTCATTGATCCATTGGTTGTTTAGTAGCATGTCCTTTAGTCTCCACATATTGGTGTTTTCTGCAGTTTTTTCCTTATTGTTGATTTCTAGTCATATAGTGCTATGGTTGGAAAAGATGCTTGATATGATTTAAATTTTCTTAAATTTACTGAGGCTTGATTTTTGGCCAGAATGTCATCTATCCCAGAGAATGTTCCATGTGCACTTGAGAAGGATGTGTATTCTACTGCTTTTGGATGGAATGTCCTATAAATATCTATTAAGTCCATCTGGTCTAATGCATCATTTAAGGCCTGTGTTTCCTTGTTGATATTCTGTTGGATGATCTATCCTTTGTTGTAAGTGGGGGTGTTATAACACAATAAGAACATAACACTGTTCTTATTGTGTTATGTTACTTTCTCCTTTTAAAGTTGTTAGCAGTTGCTTTATATAATTAGGTGATAATATGTTGGGTGCATATATATTTACAGTGATTATATCTTCTTCTTGGATTGATCTTTTGATCATTATGTAATGTCCTTTGTCTTTTATCATGTCCTTTATTTTAAAGTCTATTTTGTCTGATATGGTATTGCTACTCCAGCTTTCTTTTGATTTCTGTTTGCATGGAATATTTTGTTCCATCCTTTCTGTTTGAATTTGTATGTATCCCTAGAACTGAAGTGGGTCTCTTGAAGACAGCTTGTATATGGGTCTTGTTTCTGTATCCATTCAGCCAGTCTATGTCTTTTGGTTGGGGTATTTAGTTTACAATTAAGGTAATTATTGATATGTATGTTCTTATTGCCATTTTATTAATTGTTTTGGATTTGTTTTTGTTGGTCTTTTTTCTTCCCTTCTTCTCTTGTTCTCTTCCCTTTTGGTTTAATGACTATCTTTAGTGTTATGTTTGGATTGCTTTTTCTTATTTGTGTGTGTATCTATTATAGATTTTTAGTTTGCAGTTACCATGAAGTTTTCATATAGGAGTCTACTTGTTGGTCTCTTAATTGCAAATGTATTCCAGTACCCTGCATTTGTACCCTTCTCTTCTCATGATTTCTTATTTTTTTAGCATATTTGTGTGTGGATGATTTCCTACTTTTACTCTATGTATGCCTTTACTGGTGAGCTTTGTCCTTTGTAATATTTTTGTTTCTTGTTGTGACCTTCTTTGCCACCTGGAGAAATTCCTTTAGTATTTATTATAAAGCTCGTTTAGTGGTGCTGAATTCTCTTAGTTTTTCTTGTTTGTAAAGATTTTGATTTCTCCTTAAAATATAAATGAGAGCCTTGCTGGGTAGTGAAATCTTGGTTGGAGTTTTCCTTTCATCACTTTAAGTATATCATGGCACTCCCTTCTGGCCTACAGAGTTTCTGCTAAAAAATCAGTGGATTAACTTATTGGGGCTTCTTTGTGTGTTATTTGTTTCTTTTCCCTAGCTGCTTTCAATATTTTCTCTTTGTCTTTAATTTTGGTCAGTTTGATTAATATGTGTCTCAGGGTGTTCCTCCTTGGGTTTATTTTATATGGTATTCATTGAGTGAGTGATTCCTTTCCCGTGTTAAGGAATTCTTCAGCTATTATCTCTTCGAATATTTTCTCTAGACCTTTCTCTCTCTTCTCCTTCTGGCACCCCTGTAATATGGACGTTGGTGTGTTTAATGTTGTCCCAGAGTTCTTTAAGAATGTCTTCATTTCTTTTCAGTCTTTTTTCTATTTTCTGTTCCACGTCAGTGATTTCCACCAGTCTGTTTTCCACCTCACTTATTTGTTCTTCTGTATTCTGCTGTTGGTTCCTTCTAGTGAATTTTTTATTTCTGTTGTTGTATTTTGCATCTCTGCTTGCTTAATCTTTATCCTATTTTCTTTGCTCAGCGTTTCTTGTAGTTTATCAATCTTTGCCTCCAATTTATTTCTAAGATCTTGAATCATCTTTACTATCATTAGCCTAAAGTGTTTTTACATAGAGGTTGGTAATCCTCAGACCACTTAGCTGTTTTTCTGTTTTTTTTTTTTCCTTGTTCCCTTACCTGAGTCACAATTCTCTGCCTATTCATTCTGTATAGATTTTTGATGTGGTCTCCTTTTTGCAGACAATAGGGTTGTAGCTTCTCTTGCTTCTGATGTCTGCACCCCTTATGGCTGAAGTTGATAGGGGACTTGCTGTAGGCTTCCTAATGTGAGGGACTTGTGCCTACCCACTGGTAGGTGGAGCTGATTCTTATCCCTCTGGTGGATGGGGTATGTCTCTGGGTATTATTAGAGGTGGCTGTTTGCTTGGGGGATCTTTAGGTAGCCTATTTGCTGATGGGTGGGACTGTGTTCTCATCCAGTTGTTGTTTGGCCTGGGAATTTTCAGCCCTGATGTGTGGGGCCAGATTTTTCCAAAATGGCCACCTCTAGCGGAGTTCACAGTGATGATTATTCCCAAGACCTTTGCTTCCAGTGTCCTTCATCCACAGTGAGCCACAGTTACCCCCATTTTCTGAGGAAATCCTCCAAGAACCACAGGCAGGTCTGACCCAGATTCCTCTGGGACCCGGTACACATGAAAGCCTGTGTGCATCTTTCAAGAGTGAAGTCTCTGTTTCCTCCAGTCCCATGGAACTCCTGCATATGTGCCCCACTGGCCTTCAAAGCCAAATGATCCCAGGCTCCTACTCCCAGTGCCAGATCTCCAGGTGTGGGAACCTGACGTGGGCTCAGAACTCTCAATCCCATGGGTGAACCTCTGCAATATAGTTACTTTCCACATTGTGGGCTGCCCACCCCGCAGGTATGGGGTTGCTTATACTGCATAATTGCCCCTCCTATTGTCATGATATGGCCTCCTCTTTGTCTTCTGGAATAGGATATATTTTTTGATAGTTTACAGCCTTATTTTGTTGAAGGTTGTTCCTCATAAATTTATTGAAAGGGCAAAAATTTGGTTCTCCCTTTCTTTGGAGTATAACTTTATGAACATAATTAATTGATTTTACACAAATTTACTTGAAGTATTGTTTCATTATTCTTATATAAGCTTTAGACTAAGAGCCATACTCTGTAGGTATATCATAATTTTTAACTAGATTGATTTTTAGCAGAATATATCATTAGGATAAAACACATATAATTAATACTCTAAGCTCCCACCCAAAACATCTTCAAGGTCATATTAAACTTTAAAAAAATATGGAAGAATGAAGTGTTTGCTTATTTAAAGAAGTTATGGATCTAATCTTTTTCAACCTTGTGAGACTGATCCTGATTATGAGGCAGATTGCTCAGTGGTTAAACACATGGGTTCTAGAGCCATATTTCCAGGGTTCAGATTTTGTCTCTGTCCATTGTAAAACCTTGGGCAAGTGGAGTTCCCTGTTGGCTCAGTGGATTAAGGATCTGGTGGTGTCACTGCTGTGGCTCTGGTTACTTCTGTGATGCATACTTCTGTGATACTTCCCTCTGGCCTGGGAACTTCTACATGCCACACTACCACCAACAAAAAAAACTGTTGGCAAGTTAGTTGCTTAATCTCCTTGTGCCTTGGTTTCCTCAAGTTTACCTCAGTGGAGTGGTTATAATGACACAAAGTGTTAAAATAGAGAGACAGGAGTTCCCATTGTGGATCAGTGGAAACCAACCTGACTGGTATCTATGAGGACACAGGTATGATCCCTGGCCTTGCTCAGTGGGTTAAGCATCTGGTGTTGCTGTGGCTGTGGCATAGGCCAGCAGCTACAGCTTCTATTTGACCCCTACCTTGGGAATCTCTATATGCCTCGAGTGTGGCCCTAAAAGGACAAAAAATAAAATAAAATAAAAAAATAAAATAAAATAAAAGAGAGAGAGAGGGAGAGAAACAGCCATATTTAATAAACAGGTAAAAATTTGATGCATCATTTTAGGGAAAGAGGGTGGAATTAGGATGTATAGAGATGGATCTTTTGTTCTTCTTAAAAGATAATGATACTGGCACCTACTCCCTCTCATGTACACACACTCCTCCCTACTCTAGCATATCCATCCATTCTCAAATCTTCTGGTTCTTTCGGGTGTTATAGATGTTACACTAGAAGACCCTCTCTCCTAGGCAACTCATAATAACTGTTGTGCTGGGGGTTTGCCACTTCATTTTGTGCTGAATCTTTGTCAAAGCCCCCTCTTGCCCCTTCCCTCCTCCTTCCCTCCCTTTCCTCCTCTTTCTCATGTCAATTAGCTTTACTGTGCACAAACCTTTCAAAAATTAGTGGACCTAAAATAACACTGTTTTTATTACTGCTTATTAGTCTCTCTAGTTAACCAACTGGTGGGTTGGCTGGGGCTGGATGCTTCTGGGCAGTCTCACTCACATGTCTGACTGGTAGTTGTCAGGCTGGTTGGCTTAGGGAGCCTCAGCTGGGATGGCTTGTCTGTACTCCAAGTGGCCTCTTACCAATAGGTTAGCCTGGGCTTTGTTACATGGTATTCTTGGCAAAGCAAGAGATGGCAAATACTCGTTAAACCTCCACTTGGGTCACATTTGTGGATGTCCCATTGGTCAAAGCAAATTACATGGAAAAGCTCAGAATCATTGTGAAGAGTATTACATAAGGATGTAGACACAGGGAAGTGTGATTTTTTGGAAGTCTTTGTGGCTCAAATTACAAAGCACATTCTGAATTTTTACTATATTTTAGATCCCTATGTAGGTTTTGATTATAGTTTTGTTATTTGATATGTAGACATTTATTTTGATTTGATGGGAACTTGCTCCATATCCTTTTTTCATTCCACTTTAGGATTTTCTATTTCTAATAGATTTTTCAATAGTTACATTAGGTTTATAGTCATTAACATATTGCAGAAGTCAAACATAAAGTGCCTGTGGGAGACAGGCAGGTAACATAACTGGGTGAGGCCGGCCTAATTTAGGTATAAATTGGAAAGCAAAGGATGCATGTAATTGGAAAGCAAAGGATGCCTGTCCAAAGGGTATAAGCTCTACCCATATGTCAGTATTTCCAGATCTACTTTTTCAAGAGAGCTGGGAAATTTAAGTTTTAATGTGAAATCTCCTAACTTCGAAGCTAAAATTCAATTAAAAATTGAATGCAGATTAAAAAGCAAAATAGTGGTACTATTTAAACTGAATAAAATATTATCTTTGGGCTAAATTCAAGTGAAAGCTGTCAGTTTGTGGCTTCTTTAATGAATCCCAAACAGCCACCATCCAAGGCTTTCGCCACCTGATTTAAACCTAACTAGCTCTGATCTTATCTGCCATTATTCCCCAGTTTGCAATCCTTTCTGTATTCTCATCATGGATGAATACTTACTTTTCCTCAAGGCAAATTCCATTTTCTGCCCCTTTGACTTAGGAATGCCCTTCCTCTTTACTCTCTCATCCCACCCTACTTCCCTTTGCTATTCTTCTTGATCCTTTAAAACTCAACTTCGGTGTCTCTACTCAAATGAAACTTCGTTGAATATTTTTTCCGTTTGAACCTCAGAATTCTCATGGCATTAACATTTATTTTTTGACTTTTTCCTTTCTTCTTTTTTTTTAATAGAAGAATGTTAGTTTCAGGTGTTCTCATGGCATTTGTACTATTTTCCCTTGCATTGAAGTTATTTGTGTATGCCTTATCATTCTGCTAGAATGCGGGGTTCATAACTTGGCTGCGATTTATAATTCTTGCATGACTTAGCATAACTGTCATGCGTGATTCCTGCCTCCCTGCTCAAGTGAGGTCTCACTTAAACATGAATTTATCTTTAGCTGATGGTTTCCCTGACAGGGTTAGTTTGGCTGAAAAGAAAAGGAATCTGTTGCTGAGATTTTCATCCATGGAGGCTCTGTGAAAGTTGGAACTAGGAGGATTGAATATTGACTCAGTTAAAGATGTGAGGTATTAAGTCGGAAGGACAAATCAGGCAGGAACCTGGAATAATGGCATGAATGTTAGCCTGGTGTAGTCAGCTAGGATATGGAGGCGTGCAGGTCAACAGGCTAGCTAGTTTCAAGATAAAATCTCAGAAACACAGCCTGCATCCCTGCAGGTGGTATATCCTTAAAGCCTCTTAATGAACCCCAAATAGTTTTCTGATCATCTTGATTATAAACTTAATTTTAATACAAATTTCTATATAATTTTTTTATCTCTGCCCCCCCCCCCCCATGGTGTAAGCTCCTACTAACTTTGTTTTATGTTTAGGGAGAGGGAAGGTTAATTTGAATTTGTATATACACAGTTGGATTAAAACCAAACTGACTTTACTGGCATCCTCAGAATGAAAGAGGTCAACTGGCAGCAAGCCCCTTGTTGTGGGATCACAAGCCAACTCATTGGTATCCCTGGTGGCTTTTAAAAAAGCCATGTAAACATCATGCCCATGGGTGTTAAAATAAGAGGATGTTAATATGAGGGAATGTAAGAATTTTAAGTGTTCTAGATACTTCATATAAATATTCCTAGCACCTTATTTTTCCGAGTGGTCACAGGACCAAATGATGGTTGGTCCCTTAGCTGTTTATCAAGTGGCCTCTAGGTAATTTGGCAGTTCCAGAGGAAATGTGATGAGACAGTTTTGTTTAATATACTTTAAAAATTTGAAGTGTAAAATATAGTCATGGTTTTTATGAAAAGTCCATTATATTATCAATAATTATTATAGTCTTATGCTTTTAAAACAAGAATGTTGCTCAGTTCATCTTAATTAAGATTCAGTTAACAAAGTTTGTTTCTCCTAAGGTGTCTTAATGTTATTAGTGAGTTAATGTGTATTGGATTAAATTCACTTTTGTTGTTACTATAGCATTGCTTTATAGTCCTACCTCATAAAATGGATCAGTATCTCTAAAGTGGTTTATTGATGCCTAAAAAAGAGGTGAAATGCCAGAACTCAGAATAAGGTCATACATTTAAATAGTAAACTGAATCCCAGTACAGACAGAGTGTGTGTTGGAACAAATGAATCAACGAATTTGATGATTTTTGTGTAAATAAACAAAAGGGAGAAAATACAAATATAATATATCGTTAATACCTGCAAATTTGATTTTATTATGTTGTTCTCTCATCCCTGGTGTGTTATGTGCTATGAAACTTTGTTAAATAGTAGCAGGAAGTCATTGAGACCTTGTATTATTTTCAAAGTATGGTAACCACTTCAGTAAACTAATTACTTTTTTTCTAGGGCAAAAGTAAGTAAAGCTTTTTTTAGGGGAGTGAAATTGATGCTTTTGAAACTAAGGGAGAGACAGGATGTAAATAACAGATATTTCATTCAGAGCTGGACTCTTTACAATGACAATAGGTAACCAAGAGACCTCATAGCTTGTTGATAAAGAGCATGGGCTGCCTGGGTTCAAATCCCAGGTTTGTACCTAGCAGCCGTGTGTACTTGGTCAAACAACCTCCTTATTGTATGCCTCAACTTCCTTATCTACATAGAGGAAATAGTGGTGATATGTACTCCATAGATTTGTTATGAGGATTATAGGAGTTAGTATCTGTAAGCATTAGAACAGCACCTGGCACACAGTAAATGCCATACAAGTATTAGTTAAATAAATAAGCTAGAACTAAATGAAAATGTCTATTGGAGGGAAATATTTTTATAAAGATGACATTATGACTCATACAAATATAAATTGAACATTTATCAACAATTTTCTTTAACTCTGGATCAAAAGAGAATTAAAAGAACCACACAGGAGTTCCCATCATGGCACAGTGGAAACGAATCTGACTAGGAACCATGAGGTTGCAGGTTCGATCCCTGGCCTCGCTCAGTGGGTTAAGGATCCAGCGTTGCTGTGAAGCTGTGGTGTAGGTCGTAGATGCGGCTTGGGTCCTGCGTTGCTGGGCTGTGGCGTAGGCTTGCAGCCGTAGCTCCGATTCGACCCCCTAGTTTGGGAACCTCCTTATGCTGCGAGTGCGGCCCTGAAAAGCAAGCAAACAAACAAAAAACACACAAATATATACAGTAAGGAACTCTGAGATGCATTTAAAAATGAATGCAAATAAATGCAAATTGTCCCATAGGACAGTATCAGTTGCATTGAAGGAAACATAATTTGTATTTCCACAGACAAGAATCATTTGCGGTATTATCTGTTCTACAATTCACAGAAATATAAAATAGCTCAAAGACAATGAAAGATTGAGATCATTTGAAAGGTAGAGATCCATTGGTGATCTCCACTGAGACAGTGCCCTAGCTAACTGTCAATTGAAGCACAGTAGGGACAGATTTTTAACTTTAAGATTCTTTCTTTTTTTTTTTTTGGTCTTTTTTTTGCCATTTCTTGGGCCGCTCCTGTGGCATATGGAGGTTCCCAGGCTAGGGGTTGAATCGGAGCTGTAGCTGCCGACCTACGCCACAGCCACAACAACTTGTGATCCAAGCTGCGTCTGCAACCTCACGGCATAGCTCACGGCAATGCCGGATCCTTAATCTACTGAGCAAGGCCAGGGATTGAACCCACAACCTCATGGTTCCTAGTTGGATTCATTAACCACTGAGCCACAACGGGACCTCCTTTTCTTTCTTTCTTTTTTTTTTTTAACTTTAAGATTCTAAGTATACTCTCTGAAGATGGGTTGGAGGCCCAGGCTTCTCTCTTTCAAAGGTGCTTCTTGGGTTGAAAGTCTTTCTTCCTATTTCTATATTTTGAGCAGAGATTCACTCTTGGGCTGAAAAGATTTTTCCTGACTCTCTGTAAGGCTTCTCTGTTCTCTTTTTATCTGATCTGCTTTTCCCATAGGAACTTCTCAGTCTACTGAATCCCCATTCTTGAGCCCTTGCTGACTATATGCTCTGCTATCTCTGTCTACTTCCTTTCTTTCTGGTGTGACTTTTCTAAGGATTATTTGGAACTTCATTGGCTTCTTTGGGAAACTTAAGGTTTCCCCAGAGTGGTTCCTCTAAGAATTCTCCCTTCCCATTGCTTCTGGTTCTTCTTCCTCCTCTCACACCTTTAATTTTCCCTTTAGTTCCCTTTAAATCCTTTATATGTTCCTCTCCAAACCCCTACCTTCTCTGGCACTATCTCCCTTTCCTACTTGAGCTCCTCAACTCACATTAAAGTCATATAATCACTTGAACTTTAGGCCCCCTGCTCTCCACTGGGGATTCTCAAGGGACTCAGGGGCCTCTGAAGGCAACTGCTTGAGACGAAAAAGGCAGAAAAGGTATCTGAAAACAGACTGGATGTTTTATCCACTCCAGTGAGCTTTGGGTACATCCACATAGCTGCTTGATGTTTCCTGTCAGTGTGTTACCTAAATTTTAGTTCACAGCCTTCAAAAAATTTCATATCAGGGTGAATGAAAAATCTCAATAGTTTCCTCAGATATTGGTAAGAAGCATTAACCCTTATATTGAATAGGTATCCTTAACTTACTCCTTCCATCAGAGACACAATTTGGATAAAAATATCAAGGGGAACAAAGACTAGAGAGTATATTACCTGACTCATGGCTAAAATTTCAAGCCATGTAAAGAATTACACAACTAATGGAGAAGTTGGCTGGTTCAAATGAACAAACAAACAGCTAACCCAAGGTCAAGCAGAACAAAAATCAGTCACATGAACAACAAAAATAAAAGAAATATACTCTAAAAAGTGTTTAGTAGAACAGGATAAGAGAATTCAGAAATGGATCTCAGTATATAAGATTATTTAATATAGTTGTTGGTTTAATAGAATAAAGAAAATAAGTGAATTTATTAAATAATGCTGGAGGAAAATTAATCAGCTGCATGGGACTGAATGAACTAATGAAGAATGAGTATGATTTTTATTATTATTTTGAAACATTGCTGGTTCTTTAATATTTTTGTTTAAGGAATCCCTTTTTATCTTTTCTCAATCTATAACTCTTTCAATTTAGTTGATTGATTTAGTTGATTATACTTTTGTAAACAGACATGAAACAATTATCTTTTCTCCCTACCTGATCTCTCCAGGATTCAGAAACTCTATTGAATATTCTTATTTTCATGGCAGTGACATTATTTGTATAAGTTCATTAAGGATCTCTCTTCCTTGTAACAGGACATAACTGGGAAAATTGGTTGTATAGACTTTGGCGGGAATGTCATGTTTGAGAATGATGCACAGAATCTCATGTTATCAAACAATTTTAAGGAACCAAACTTCGCGTTATAGATCCAATGCTTCCTTTTGGAAAAACCATACATAACGTATTGTTAACTTTCTAGTTTCCTTTGATATCTGGCTACAATTCTCCAAAATGTTTATGGTTTTCTCCCCTCCTCCTGATTTGGCATCAAATTCCTTTCCTGAAACTCTGCAAGCAGAAGCTGGATGACCTGCTATAAACTTCAAAGAAATCACTACAGTAGATCCTGTGTATACAGACTTCATGCTTGCTGTCATGTGGGCCATTTAGAAAGTGTGCTAGAATACCTGAGGCCATCATCAAGGACATTCAAACTGCAAAAGAGGCTTCAGGCCCAGGGTCTAGGTATCTTCTCAACTGTCTGTACTCTGGACTCATAAACTGGTTTTGTAGTGTGCTCCAGCCATTAATCTTTGTTTTCCTCTTTCTTTTCATAGAAATTCCCCTCATTAAATGCCTGAATGCTGATGTCCATTCTTTCCTTGAAAAAGGGGAGGGATTGACAAAGACTCCTTAACTAAGCTTTAGTCAGGTTCACCAAGCCTTTTTCTCAACTAGGCTCCACCCTTGCCAGACCTGCATTGTCCAATTTTAGCAAGAATCCTGCTAAATCACGGGTTCTGGTTGTGGCTCGGCAGGTTAAGAACCTGACATAGTGTCTGTGAAGATGCAGGTTCCATCCCTGGCCTTGTTCAGTGGGTTGCTACAAGCTGGGGTATAGGTCACAGATGTGGCTCAGATCCCGTGTTGTTGTGGCTGTGGCACAGGCCTACATCTGGAGCTCCATTTCTGTCCTTAAGCCCAAGAACTTCCATATGCCACAAGTGCGGCTGTAAAAATAAAGAAGAAAAAAAAATAATCCAACTAAATCAGTTCAGAGAGAATTCCCTATCCTTGATCTGGTCATCCTCCATTTCTAATCAAATTCTGCATCCTCCATACCCTAGGTGATATCTGACCAACCTGGCTTGTCTTCAGCAACTATCCTGTCTGTTTAACCAAAATCTCACTTCAAGCCCAGTGTTTTCCCTTAGCAATTTTCCTTCTGTAAATCCCCACTTGTCTTTGCTGTATTGTGAACTGAACCCACTTTTATTCTGAGGTCACGTTTCTCTTATGGTGGTAGTTCCTGAATAAAATCTGTCTTTTACCACTTAAGCTACTGTCTAGCTGTTTTTTTTACACAATACCAATGATATATAATCTGAATGAACAATTACTATCATATATGTACACTGAGAGATATTCCCACTTTCACTTGGATAAAGCCAGTGATGTACAAAATGTGAACAAGTGCTTTATGTACATATAAAATGTCCACAGGGGAGAAATCCTTAATTTTCTGTCCTTTTAATTACTGAAAACTCAGGATATGGAAAAAGATACATTGGGATAAATGATGATGGAACACAGTTGTGTGAAAAGGAAGGCAGTACATTGCTATTCAAATAAAAGATGTGGCCTCTGGTGATAATTTACATTGTTGTATTTAAAGAGAACTGTTGGTGCTCAGAAATATGACATTTTGGTTTTGGTTTAAAATGTTCTCTTTTGGCTTCCCTGTGGCATATGGAATTCCTGGGCCAGGGATCAGATCTGAGCTGTGACCTACACTACTGTGACAACACCAGATCCTTAACCCACTTTGCTGGGCTGGGGATTGAACTTGCATCCCGGTGTCTCCAGAAATGCCACTGATCCGTTGCACAACAGCGGGAACTCCTAGTTTTGGTTTATTATTGAAGGAAATACTGATAATTATTTATACTATGAAATTGTAGTTTTTGAGGACATTTATGCCTTTTGACATACCCTGTGAGGAGTCGGGCTGCAAGTATAAATCTGGCTATGAGGCAAAAAGATGCTCATACGCACTTTTTTAAGTGAAAGAGAGATAAAAATATTTCTTCATGATGCTGATAATTCTGTAAGACTATTTTGAGTCATTTGGATGATATGTCATAGCAGTATATTTATTTAACATATTCAGTTAACTTTAGGCTCAAGGGAGTTCCCACTGTGGCTCAGCAGTTAATGAACCCGACTGGCATCCATGAGGACATGGGTTTGGTCCCTGGCCTTGCTCAGTGGGTTAAGGACCTGGCATTGCATGAGCTGTGGTATAGGTCACAGATGTGGCTTGGATCCTGTGTTGCTGTGGCTGTGGTGTAGGCCGGCAGTTACAGCTCTGACCCCTAGCCTGGCAGGTGTGAACCTAAAAAGCAAAAAAAAAAAAAAGACAATATATTTAAACTATTCTGGTATTTTTCATATGGATGCTGAAATAATATTTGTCATCTTTGTAAAACCTTTATTAAAAAAGGAATATTTGTTGAGGGCTTACTATGGACCAAACATTATTCTAAGTGTACTGAGCTCATATTAACTGTAAAGTAGCCAGTAATTCATGAACTGAGGCATGGAAAAAATGAGAAACTTATGCAAGGTACCCAGTTATTAATTGGTAGAACCAATATTTGAATAGTCAATCTGTAGTAAAGATCAAGCTCTTAGTCTTTACCTGCCTCAGGAGAACAGCACCTCTAAGAGTCCCTGAGGTTGTCATGTCAGCTTCAAATGTTTTATATTTTGAGGTCTTCTAAAGTCTTTTCTACCCTTAAAATGTACAATTCTCCCACACTATTCTCCTACTTATTATTACTACTACTACCACCACCAATGAATAATTGATTAGTATTCTTTAAAGAGGGAAGTGGTTGCAAAGAATGGGAGGCTTTAGAGGCAGAGAGAGGGAAGATTACTTTTATGGCCACAGATCATTTCTTTAGTCTTGACCAGTTTTTAATTGGCTGTTGTGGCCCAAAGACAATTTAAGTAGCTTTGTAACCTATCAATCCCCTAGAAACCTCAAAATTGCATGCTCATTTGAGAGTGTCTTTGTGAAGCAATAGTGTTATCTTCTTGAAGGATTTTGCACAGATCATAGTTAAAAAAATTTGAATTTGTAAATTAGCTTTCCTAAAGGCATATGTATTTTTTTAAGTATATCAATTTAAATTTTTTTTGTTATTTCCCCAATGCAGTTTTTTTCTACTGTACAGCATGGTGACCCAGTTACACATACATGTATACATTCTATTTTTGCACATTATCATGCTCCATCGTAAGTGACTAGACATAGTTTCCAGTGCTATACAGCAGGATCTCATTGCTAATCCATTCCAAAGACAGTAGTCTGCATCTATTAATCCCAACCTCCCAATCCATCCCGCTCCTTCCCCCTCCCCCTTGGCAACCACAAGTCTGTTCTCCAAGTCCGTGATATTCTTTTCTGTGGCAGGTTTCATCTGAGCCGTATATTAGATTCCTGGACTTCCGATGTGGCTCACAGCATAACTACTAGGCGTTGCATATGTATTTTAAAACACTGATTTTATACAGCTTTGTTTAATACGTTTTAACATTAGTATTTGTTAAGAATAAGTGAAAATTCAAATTAGATTATTGCTCTAGAACATTAACAGATATGTCAGGTTTTAGAAGGTAATGTTTTGGCTTGTTTTAAATATACCAGCTTGCTGGTTGTTGTGTGCCCTATAGAGCTTTTTCTCTTTTAAATCTAGCAGCACCCTCTAAAGGAAAAGATTTATAGAATTTGAAAAAGGAGCAGTTTCACACCTTCAGATATTCTTGATCGATACCATTCTGAGGGACAGCTTATTACTTGGAAGTAGCAAAGAATTGAACCTAAGTTTTTTTGTTCTGAGTCAATATTCTTATCAAGGATGCCTTTTAGGTAACTAGAACAAAATAGAAATAAGCATATTCATTGTGAAAATTAACTTTGTCATCTTAGTTACACATCTTTTTCTTGTGAAACTAGTGGTACATAATTAAATTAATCTTAAAATTGATTTTTTACAATATTAACAGTAAACATTGAACTTTTTGTTGACCAATATAACATGCCTAAATTTATTGAATGCCTAGCATATATGTGATACTGCATTGTATGGAGGAATATGCAATAAATATAGAAAATAAGCCACACCCCTGGTACTTACACATTTATTTTCACTTATCTGATGTCTCAGAGTGTGACTGATATTGGCTCATATTAAAATTGTGTTTATTAGGGAGTTCCCGTAGTGGCGCAGTGGTTAACGAATCCGACTAGGAACCATGAGGTTGCGGGTTCGGTCCCTGCCCTTGCTCAGTGGGTTAACGATCCGGCGTTGCCATGAGCTGTGGTGTAGGTTGCAGACGCGGCTTGGATCCCGCGTTGCTGTGGCTCTGGCGTAGGCCGGTGGCTGCAGCTCCAATTCGACCCCTAGCCTGGGAACCTCCATATGCCGCGGGAGCGGCCCAAAGAAATAGCAAAAAGACAAAAAAAAAATTGTGTTTATTAAATTAATGAAGAACAGTACTATTGATATATATTCCTTCTTTATTACAGAAGAAAATACTCAGGAAACACCACAGGTGAAGAAAAGTTTGAGTGAAAAAGTTTCTCTCTACAGAGGTGACATCACATTGCTAGAGGTAGATGCTATAGTCAATGCTGGTGAGTAGTTGCTTTTTTGTGATGTATTTGTTTACTGTTACCCTAAAGCTGAATTCGCCTCTTGTGTCAAGCCAAAAGACACAACCAAGCCAAAAATTAGGAGAAGAAAGGATTTATTACATGCAGCAAGTAAGGAGAACAATGGGATCTTTTCCAAAGCAGTGTCTCCCAGAACAGCAAAATCGAGGGAGTTGTTAAACTAAAGGTACTTCATACTCATGAAGGGGCTTGGGTGGTACATGCCTATTCATGAGGGGACTTGAGCCTAGAAGAATTCAGCATAGAATTGGTGCCACAGTCCACAGAGTCCAAGCTTTAGTTGGCTGAAGTCAGAAAAGGTGATCGTCATCATTCTGTCTTCCACCTGGGTGGGGCATCAGTTCCTGCAGAACTCACATAGATTGTTCTGTAGATTCCTTGAGGCGGAAGAGGACTTTGTTTTTATTGCTGAACTATTGTTTCCTGATGCCTTTACTTTGTTCCTGCATTCCTTCACTTCCCTTAAGATCATTAATTCTGAGACTTGTTCAAGGGCAAGCATTGTGGCCAGGCCTTGACAACAAAATGACTTAGGCCATAAACGACTTCTCTTATGTCAAGAAAGCCATCCTGGTTCACTTTCTTTGAGAACCCCCTACCCTATCTGCTTACTTATCATTTAAAAATATTTTTTCATAAACAGGACTGTATTTTAGAAAAAAATATTATTTCTGGTATAGAAATACCATCTATTTCCCTTCTTTATTAAAAACATTGAGGATTTATTTAACGTATGTGCTGCAATTAATGTGCTAACTCTACATGGTATCCAGGCTATGTTGCAACTAGGTTAGTGGACCACTGGAAAAGTGACAGATTGTTGTAAACAATTCTTCAGAAAGATCTTTTGCAGCTGTATTATTATTGGTTTAGTGCTTGAATTAATAGTTGGCCAACACAGAAATAAGTTCATCAAGCTTTTCCTTCTTTTGACTGTGTCAAGAAATTATCATTCTACATCAGACAAAAGTAAATTATTAAGAAAGTAAATTATTTATAAAGAAATTATTTCTGCAATTTCAGAACCTCAGTTACTTGGTTCAACTTTTCACGTTTGTTATTAATGCTTTATTTTAATTATTGTATTAATGATCTTAAATAATTTTTGTGTTTGAACTTTGGGAAAATAACAGCATTATTTGTGGTGGTCTGTATTTCCTATAGATTTTATTATGTGGCTATATATCAAGAAATACATAATAGTTGTGATTCTTTAAAAATAAATACCAATAATAAGGGAATGTTTAATGATTTTAATGTGTGTTTTGTAAAATTAGGCTCTTTGCAAGTTGAGAGTGTCAAAAACAAATCTTGACTTAGGTAAAGACAGGTTTTATTCAAAAAGATTATTACAAAAAGGGGGAGTATCTCAATAAGAAGAGGATGAATATTGCTGTAGGAAGAACCACTTTGACCATGAGATCCATAAGCATCTCAAAGTTCAAACAGAAAAAAGGGCTTTTTTAAAAAACAGGCTGGAAAGATTAGATGTGGGGCAATGAGATAAGTGGGTGGCATGAATAGGCACTGGATCAGGGGATGTTTTTCCTCGAGGCCAGCTGGTTCTGGGGAGGGTTTATTAAAGAGGGGTTGTTCACCTTCCATGCTCAAGGGTGAGCCAAAGTTCACGGGCTTGGAGGAAGGAGAGAAACTGACTAAAGTTTCGTTAAGTCCAGTTAACAGGCATTAACCAATCAGAATGGTCCGTGGGGGCAAACAGTTCGGGTAATCATTTATGAGGTAAAGAATGGGTATTTGGAGGGTCTGTATCTTGGCCTTGTCATGGTTACAGGAGGTCATGTGAGTTTTATCTAAGTCATATAGAGGAGAGTGTTTCATTGCTGTAAGCTTTTTCCTGGAACACAAAAGGTGGGGGGTAATTTCTTGACAGTCCTTGCTTTCCAGGAGTACAGAACTCAGATGAAGTTCAACATTGTCTCAAGTTTTCCCCTGGTGATGAGTACATTCACACAGGACAGTAGGAATGTGCTTTGGTAGGTGAACTGACGTGTCTCATGGAGAACTGCAGCTTTGTTCAGGACAGAGCATAGTTAGGTCCAGCAGGAAGCTCGAAAACCTGGTCAGTCTGTTCCTCCCTCAGATCTGGCTACCAGTTGCTTTGTGCTGTATCTACTTTTCCATCATCAGAGCTCAGTTTTTCTCTTTCCTTCTTCTGATACTTCTGTACTTCCTTCTAAGATATAAAATTCTTCATGAGAGAGGATGTGCCTGGGTCATTTAATCTCTACCCAGTGCGAATCACTCCTTTTGGATAGAATTCCATCCTCTGATCACCTCATTGCTACAGGCCTCCCTGTGTGGAATGTCAGTTCATTTGTGGCTCTGGGTAACAAGATGCATTCTGTGATATGAGATGCCTCTGGGGAAGACAGGCCCTTGGAAGGAGGCTTAACTCCTCTTCAGAGGTTTCATCACATGCTCCTGTAGTCAATAAGTCATCAATTATTCATTATGCCCTAAATTCTATAAACAAGTGAGCTTCAATTAAAAAAACAATTAAAAATTTAATTAAAAATATATATACATCACTGGCCTCATCCTATATTCTTGTAATTTCTAGCCATTGATCCCAGTGCTGCCATGGGGAATATAATTAATGACATTTATTTCCTTCTTGAATACCTTAAGACCACTCTTGTGAGTTTCCTCTTTCTTGTTATTAATGTAACATTGAATTTGCCACATTAGCCTACTTAATAATGTCAGGATTTTTTTTTCTTGAGTTTTGTTAACACTACACCTGTGTATCTCCCTCTTGAGGATACAGCCTGGTGTGTATTTTTCAGTTTTTGTGTCATCTCCAAAATAATGTGTTGTCCTTTTGCTCTTGATGAACACTTGATACTGTATATTTGTTAAACTGAACTACATGCAATCGAATTTGTAGACTTTTGATTCATAGCATACTCAGGATTGGGGACTTGACACAGTGAATGCAGTTTGGCTCTGATTTTAAGAAATTATTTATTTGATCAATCAATAAAAATAATTTCGGGGCTGATTTTTATTGAAGTAAAATAAAATGGTGCTAAGCAGGAAAACATTACTAACAGGCAAATATCCCATCACTATTTTGATTCTTTGTCCTTGATTATGTGTGTAATTTTTTCATAGCCATCACATAGTGTACAAGGGTCTGATGAATTTTTCTGAAGGCAGGCAACAACTTCCAAAAACCATTTGGCACCTTTAGCTCACCTCTCTGGCTGAGATAATTATAATTTGGCTGTGTTCTGCATCTCACAAGGACAACTTCATCAGGAAGTTCCTAGGTAGATGGAAAAGAGATGCCAAATGTAGAGTGTAATGACTCTGTTTATGGCTTTCTGCTGTGCAGTTTGTTTGCCTGGTGTGTCAGCAGAGGAACAGCTGTTAACCTTTCAGGTGAACAAGGCAACATGGCAGGAAACCCCAGTGCTGCCTCTGGTAAGAGGGGGATGAGAGGCATTGAGCCTAGTCAAGGTGCCAAAGCAGCTCAGCCATCACTTTCTATCCAACTTGTAAAATTCTCTTTCCATGTCCATATCAGTATATTGGTCTTAGTTGCCACGAATGAAATGATTTGACGTTCAAATTTTTTTTCCTAATAAAGCCCCTTTTTAACTTTCTTAGACTTCTTTAAATGTGACCCAGGATAAGCCTCCTATATATTATATTCTTTTCTGTAGGAAAGAATGCATATTTGGTCTATTTTAATAAAATAGATTTTGTAGGTAGTAGAACACATGGGACAGTAACATGGGTTTTAGCTTCAGGCAGACCAGGGTACAATTCAGGCTCTCATGCCCAGGGCCATTTTTGTTTAAACTTTTTATGTTGAGGTAATTATAGGAAATTGCAAAAATAGTACAAAGAGTCTTATGTAAGTACCCCATCCAGTGGTGGCATCAAATAGCTATATTACAATATCAAAACTAGGAAACTAACATTGGTACATTACTATTAACTAGACTACAAACCTTATTCAGGTTTTATCATTTTAACCTGTGTGTGTGTGTGTGTGTGTGTGTATGTGTGTGTAGTTCTATGCAAGTTTATCCCATGTACAGATTCATGTAACTACTGTCAAGATACAGAACTGTTCCATTTTCATGAAAGAACTCCCTCATGGTACCCTTTGTATTGACACCCGTCTTCCTACCCTCCTCCCTGTTTGCCATCTCTATAGTTTTGTCATTTAATAACAAAATTCTTATAAATGGAATCATACAGCATGTAACCTTTGAGAATGATTTTTTTTTCATTAAACATAAAGCCCTTGAGGTCCATTCAGGTTGTTGCATGTATCAGTGTTTCATTCCTTTTTATGGCTGAGTAGTAGTCCATTGCCTCGATACAGCAAAGTTTGTTCAGGCATCCACCCATTGAAAGATATTTGGGTTCTCCTCACTATTTTTCTGTAATCAATAGAGCAGATTTTTGTATGTAGCAGCATATAAGATAGTTTGTTTACTGTGACTTGGTGCTTGTATAGTTTTGTACCATGGCTCTTGGCTAGAGTTTTGGTCTTTGCTAGAACTTTGAGGAGAATATATCCAACCCAATTTATGGTTCGGTTTTATATCATTAGAGACAATTTTACTCGTACCACAATCACAGAAAAATATTTTGTAGGAGATGTGATTTTTATTCATTTGTGGATTATGGGCTGCTTAATGGAAAAGTAGTTAACTTTCTGACTCTAATGGGTTGGCTTTGGCCAAAGATGAATTCAATTTTCCATAAAAAGAATTTTAAAGGTTGCAAGTGAGGAAGAGGTCGGTGTGTTTATCTTATTTCTTCCTTTCTCCACCCCAATGTGACAAGGAAAGGTCCATTTACATTGTGGTTAATCATAGAGGGCTTGATGTCAGATCAATCATTATTTTAAATATGCCTCTTCAACTTTCTGGCCAAATGACCTTCAGCAAATTATTCAACCTTTCTGAGCCTTAGTATGTTTGCTGGTAAAATGGCGATAATAACAGGGCTGTCGTGAAAATCCAAAAAGGTAATGTATAGAAAGCATATTACTCAGGGCCTAGCATATAGACATGCTTAGGCCCTGAGTAGCAGAATTATACTGCTTAGTTCTAATATCAGAAAAATGATTTTTCTCAGTGAGTGTTACAAGGTAAATTATGCATGTTCTTCAGGTCTTATGCATAGATAAACATAACCAACAAAAAGGATTTTTCCTACATTCCACAACTTGAGCTGTTAAACTCTTTGCTTGAATTATGTCTTGGAAAAGTTGTCTAACTCTGAGGCTTTGTAATAAAAGGCAAGTTTCTACAACATTGTTGGTAATTCATATGAACTAATGGCCAAGGGAAAAGAATTGCTTTAGTTTACTTTAGTGATTTTTTTTTTACTACATTAAGTGTGAATGTCATAATTGTGTTAAAAATTAAAATAGTGGCATGTGATTGGATAACCATTTAATAGCTGAGTATAATGTTGAATGTCTGACTATTTATATAGGCAAATCAGGTAGTAGGAATGTGTATGATAGAAAAAACTTTATAGACTTGCTTAAAATAAATGTTATTTTTATGTATTTGTTCAGTAAAGCTGAAATTAGCTGGAAGATTAGCCTTTTCATCTATGTCTTTCAGCACCACTTGACAATTTCCTCTTTTTTGACTGCATAATTATATTTTCCAAAGGACTGATCAGAGAATCCCTCTTTGCAGAGGCGACTTTCATCACTCAATAATGTGTCTATAATTGGAAGGGATCTCATCTGTACTCCATGCAAGTTGGACCTGTGGGCTGAGGTGAATGGAGTTGGTCCTCTGGGCTTGGCTTTCGAGAATAATCTTGAGTCCCATCCTCCTGTGAGCTGTGCTTCTCATTAACTGTGCTGGAGAAGCAGGTGCCAATACAGAACCCTTTCTAGATATCTCTGTGCTTCATCCTCAAAGCCTTCTGCTTTCTCCAGTTCCCATTTCAAGCTCTTGGGATACCACAGTGATAAGAACCCCTCCCTGTGCACAGCACATTACAGTTTCTGTGACATTTTCACATTCCTTGTTTCTTTGTGGAGAGGTAGACAAAAGCAATTATTATTGCCACCTTACTTATTTGAAATTAGAGTTGAAATCACTGGGAAAATAGGTTTATTTACTCAGAAATATTTTGAACAGAATGGACAGCATTTGCTTGATTCAATATTAAATTTCATCTCTACTAACAAAACCCTAAAATTTTATTCTGCATTGAATTTCTGTGTTGTATATTTTTTTCTTTAACATTTTGTTGACCAAAACACAAAATATGCAATAGACACACACACACACACACACACACACACACACGTAAGTGTAGAGTTTAATAAATTGGTACTCTTGTGTTACTCCATCCAGATCAAAAAGCAGAACGTTATCAATGTCCTTGAAGGGCTCTTGGCACCTCTGATGTCCTATAGTGAGTACAAGATAGCAGGTTCACTGCCCTGACTTCTAGTAGTATATATTAGTTTTGCCTGTTTTGTGTTTTATATAAAAGGAAACATATGATATATACTTCTCAGTGTTTCATTCTTTTAGTTCACCATTATGCTTGTAAGATTGATTTATATTGTTGCCTGTAGATGTAGATCATTCATTTTCATTGTTATTATTATGTAATATTTTGTTTTGTGACTATGCCACAATTTATGTATCCAATCTACTCTTGATGGGAATTTAGGTAATTTCAATTTTGAGTCTGTTACTCTTTCACTGAATATTCTAAAACATTTGTATGTGTGTATTTTTATGAGTAGACAGATATCTATATATTTCTGTTGGGTTTATATCTGAAGAATAGAATGGTTTTATCATAGGATATGTTTTAGTTCATACTTAGTAGATACTGCCAACACTTGATATTTTCTATTTTGTTTTTAAAAATAGTGTATGGCATAGGGCAAGTAGTAATTTTTTAGTGAATGTACAAAATATACTGACAAAATCAATTTTTTTGCAAATCAAACTTTATAGCATTTTGTAGCTAACAATCCATTTCAAGGCTTGTGTAAGTGAAGAAATAAAGTAAAAGATGTAAATGTTACTTTCCTATAGGTGAGAATAGGATTAATTTATGTAGTTCCTTATTAGGTTCAGAAAAACATACATGTAATAAATTTTCCTCCTATAGGTAACAGCCCTTAGGAACAAAGGATCATACTGTGAAGGTGTTACTACTACCTTTACTATTACTACAGCTACTGCTACTGTTTTTCTTTTGGGAGGACCAAAACCAGAGAAAATAGTCTTAGAAATGATACTCTCAAACCTACTTTTGTAAAAAAAAAAAACAAAAACAAAAACATGATTTTAGAAAAAAAATCATGAAGTCTAATTCCACATGTGAGATATCTCACAGTCTGTCATTTTGCTGAATACATATATAAAAAAAAAATCCTGCAGTGTAGTCTCAAAGCTACATTCAAAATAGGGTTTTGTAAATTGTTTGCTTTTACATCATAGATATGTCTTATCAGTAAGACTCTCTTAATATTGTATAGTATTGATAATTTAAAAATGTATCACATTTATTTTTATCTGAATATAACATTAATGCATGTTTACTGAGAAAATTGGGCAATGCAGAGAAATGTAAAGTAATAAAATATGTCAATTTTTAATTCAGAGTTAACCACTATTAAGTTGTTTTATATCGTATAGTCTTTAAGTTATATGCATATATGTAGTTATGGATTGTATACTTTGTAAAAATACTCTATGTGCTATATTGTAAGCTACTTTTTTCCCCACTTATATGGACTTCATTTTTGCATATCCTTCCATGTTAAGAACACGATTTTAGGAGTCATCTTGTGGCGCAGTGTTAAGGATCCAGCATTGTCACTGCAGCAGCTTGGGTTGCTGCTGTGGTGTGACTTCAATCCCTGGTCTAGGAACTTTTGCATGCCATAGGCATGGCAAAGAAACAAACAAACAAACAAAGAAAATCATGGACTTGGAGAGTAGACTTATGGTTGCCAAGGAGGAGGGGGAGAGGGAGGGAGTGGGGTGAATTAGGAGCTTGGGGTTAAGAGATGAAAACTGTTGCCTTTAGAATGTATTAACAAGGAGATCCTGCTGTGTAGCACTAGGAGCTATGTCTAGTCACTTATGATGGAGCATGATAATGTGAGAAAAAAGAATGTGTGCATATATGTGTAGCTGGGTCACCATGCTGTACAGTAGAAAAAAAATTGTATTGGTGAAATAACAATTTAAAAAAATGTAATTTTAAATGATTATTATTCCATTTAAAAAATAAAGCTATAATGAATGTCCTCATACCAAAATTTTTATAAGCATCTCTCATTATTTTTTCAAAATGTATATTAGAAGGAATTACTTGATGAAAGGCTATAATATTTTTAAAAATGATTTTGATATTTATTGCTTCTTAGGATGTTATAATACACTTTCTCAAGGGTGATGTATAGGAGCAAATTGTTGTAAATATAGTTTGCATCATTACGAAGTCAAACCTACCAATTTAATCATGATTAGTATTATCAAATTTGTCTTATTATTAGTTATTGTAAATGCTTTTTTCTCATATTTCTTGGGCATTTGCATTTTTAAAAATTTTATGTTCATATTCCTAACTAGATTTTTCTACAGAGCATTTTCTTTTTCTTTTTTTTTAAATTGTTATTTCCCCAATACAATGTTTTTTCTACTGTACAGCATGGTGACCCAATTACACATACATGTATACATTCTTTTTTCTCCTATTATCATGCTCCATCATAAGTGACTAGACATAGTCCCAGTGCTACACAGCAGGATCTCATTGTTAATCCATTCCAAAGGCAATAGTTTGCATTTTCTTTTTTTCAATTGGGGGAAGGCTTATTACATGTTAACAAGGGTAATATATACTCTTTGCTTCTAACTTTTAATTGTTTCTTTAATTTATATTAAACTGCACATAACATTCGTGCTTGTGAAAGGTGTGAGGTAATGGTGTATATTTTAAAATTATTGTGGTTTTCACATATGTGTTTTGATTTGGGGTTGTGTGACTCTGCCCTCAACTTCTGCCATTTGTCTGCCTTTTTATTTCTTGGTGACTTGCATTCTTTTATTCTACCAGATAAACTTTAGATTTTGCCGAGTTCAAAATCAAAACAGAAAAGAAAAGTAACTACTGTTGCAACAAGGATTCCAAAAGTATCAATGGAGTTTTGATTAGAAATTTAGGTTATTCAAGGAGTTTTGATATCTTTAACACAATGCATCTTCCTGTCTAGGAATGGTGTTAGTGGTTAGATTTACTTAACTCTCTTTTCCCTAATATTGCTTAGTAAAGTTTATAGTTTTCATCACATGGGTCTTACAATTTTATCCTAGCAAGTTTGTAATTTTCTTGCTATTATGAATAGTATCTATTTTTTCTATTATTTATTTTACCAGATTATTTTTGGTAATATACAAAAGTATTGATTTAGTAATTTCCTACCTTCTTGCACTTAATTTTTGTAGCTTTTCAGTTGATTCTCTTGGATTTTCTAAGCACATACAATGTTATATACACTATTTCTCTGCTCTTTTTTTCACACTAACTATTACATGGTAACAATGCTAAATTTGTTTTGATAACAGAAAAGAAAATCATGGACCTAAAGAATAGAATTGTGGTTACCAAGGGGGAGGGAGAAGAAGTGGGGTGGTTAGGGAGCTTGGGGTTAATAAATGCAAACTATTGCCTTTGGAATAGATTAGCAATGAGATCCTGCTGTGTAGCACTGGAAACTCTGTCTAGTCACTTATGATGGAGCATGATAATGGGAGAAAAAAGAATGTACACATGTATGTGTAACTGGGTCACCATGCTGTACAGTAGAAAAACAATCATATTGGGGAAATAACTATTAAAAAATAATAAAAAATAAATTTGTTGTGATAAGACATTTTTGTTTATCCTTGATTTTAATGGGAATGTCTTTAGTCACACATTTTATAGTTAATTTATTTGTTCATTCAACAAATATAAATGAAGTATCTGCTATATGACAAGCACTGTGCCAAGTGTGAAAGAAAATGGTGAGAAACACAGAGATCATCTAAGCTCTTAAGTTTTCAAACTAGTGGGAGACTGTAGTTAAACGGTTACCTGAATAAATATGAATTTACAATTCTGTAAGTTTTGAATGAACAGATCGATGCTTTTGCTGTAAATATCTTGTAAATTTTTACTCCTTATTAGAGAGTTCATCCTGTCAGACAAGTTGAACTACGATTGAAGTATTACCCACAATAAAGCAGTTATTTTAAGTTTTAAGCAAATAGACAAAATAAAACTCACTTTCCATTTCCTTCCATTATTACTCTGAGCTTTTGCAATTTTTTTCTTCTTATTGACTGAGCACTTGAGCTTATGCTTCTTCATATTGCTTTTTCTCCTTAAAATAATTCCCCTACCTTTTAATCAGTTCTTTTCATTGCTTCTGAGATCCTAGTAAGGCAGTATTAAAACCCAGTGTTCATTATCACCTTATTTATTTATCTTAATTAAAAATTTTTTTCTTTTAGGGCCAAACTTGTGGCATGCAGAAGTTCCCAGGCTAGGTGTTGAATAGGAGCTGCAGCTGCTGGCCTACACCACAGCCACAGCCATGCCAGATCTGAGCCATGTCTGCAACCTGCACCACAGCTCATGGCAACGCTGGATCCTAGACTGGATCCTGGGCAGGGCCAGTGATGGAACCTGCATCCTCATGGATACCAGTCAGGTTCATTTCTGCTGAGCCACAATGGGAACTCCATCATTATAACCTTATTGATAGTTCAGACCTCTTCATTTGGGATAAATGTCTATTAATCAGTTAGTAGCTAGCTACAGATTACTGAGCTGTTGAAGTTTCTGGGAGCATTAGCTCTTAGCATGGAGACAGCAATGTTCAGAAACTACCTCTCACCTCCCTCTGTGTAGATCCAGCCCAGCATCCATCCATTCCAAGCAAAGGGGAAAGAATTACTATCCCCCATTCTCTCTCTTTACATTCCTTCCTATGCTGTGCCAGAACCTGCTTAAAAGTTTCAAAATCGCCACTGTGGATAGCTGCCATTTGACCAACCTGTGAGATATATTTGAGCAGACAGGTGTGCATGTAGGATAGGTGAGAATCATTTTTTTTCAGGTGACTACAAGTTTAAGTATGAGCTTCTGGCTGTAAGGATATCAGTGTCTTTGATTTATATAGTGTGACGATAGACAGAAAACAGGGTTTCTGTGAGGATGGAATGAAGGGATAAATGAAAAAGAGGCTTTGTGATGTGTTAAATTATTATTTTTAATTTGTTATTTAGCTCGGCATCCCAGAATATTTTTCAGAATATTTCTGTTCTTCAATCTATCTCTTCCTTGTTTTACTGATCTACAGTTTATTTTTTTCTGAAGGAATTTGTGTAATCAAACTAAACATTAAATAGTCCAAGGAATTAGAATATAATTCTCAAAAGAAAATAATTGCCAAGAGGGATGGATGGCTTCCAGGAAATTCCCCTCTGAATTTTCAACTTCTATTTTTTGATCCCTGTTCTCACTATTTTTAAGGGAATATCCTTCAGAGTTAAATAGCATCATAGTCCTCAAGGGACTTTGAGAGACTAAAATAAAAAAAAAAAATGCTGGGGGACAATGATAGGAGCTGCTTGGGCATTTGCTCCATTTTCAGATTTTTTTTCTCTCTTTGAGATTTATTCAGTGCACTAAGAGAAATTTATATTTGTTACACACACCGGTCAGTTGGATTTAAAAAATGTTTTTAAAGATTTTAGGGGATTTACAAAAGGAATACAACTTAATATTTAAAATAGGGAAAATATAAAATACAAAAAAAGAGTAAGACATTCCTCATAATGTTTCCAATTTTTATCTGTGTCCATTTTTATATGTCAGCGAAAATTCAATTAATTATCAAGTTAAGAAGGAAAAAAAGGGAATTTTATTTGAGCTAAACTGAGGATTATAACCCAGGAAGCAGATTCTCAGAAAGCTCTGACAACTGTTCCGTCTGATAGAAGTTGAAGGCACAGTCACATACATTTTTGAGACAAAGGATCATATATCAAAATGACATCCTGGTATTTTACATAAAGCTCACTAAGGATACATAGTCCCAAGTAAGCATATACAAAGCAAGCTGCAAAGTGGCAAGTCACCATGACTCCCTGCAGAGCTGGGAAAGGACACTGTTCTTTTAAGAAGTTACATTGCTTGTGTCAGGAGAAAGGGGAAAGAAAAAGATCTTTGTAGTTGAGCATGTGGTCCCATCTTTGTGGAGCTTTAGTTAATGTGTCATGCAGATGCACCCAGCACACTGGGGAGGGGGGTAAAGAGGGAGGCCAAACAAATGCAGAGAGAATTTTCTGTTCAATTTTTTCTTGTTCTGCCTTAAAATATAAATTTTATCTTATCTGTCATTTTGAATTGCTACATGATATTCAGTCATGTACAAGAATGTTTACTCCCTCACTGTTGGACATCTAAATGTTGATTGTTTCACAGGTTTTACTGTTATAAACAGGCTGAGACAAACATCCTAGCAGATAAATCGTTGCAAAAAAAAAATCTTTGATTATTGCCTTGGAATATATTCCTTGAAGTGAAATTATGGGAGTATGAAAGTTTTTAAACTTTGATGCATGTAACCAAATAGCTCTATGGAAAGGTTAAATGAATTTATCTCTCTCGTTAAAAGAGTATGTATTTCCCCAGACTTCATCAATATTAAGTTTGATGATTTTTTTTTAACCTGTACCTTTGAATTGTACTTTGTTGTTGTTTTAATGTCCTTTTCTTTGAAGATAAGGAACCTAAATTTTGGTTTTCATTCTGGAATTGAATATAGGATTTTACCAATATGGTATAAGTAATTTGGGGATGGTAGCCTGGAGGCATTGGCTGAAGTTGGGTTGGTTGGAGAAAAACATTGAAAGTTTCTTAGAGAAAATAGCTCAGGCTGACTCTCACTGTTCAGTTTCTGAAATTCAAGATGATGGGGAAAGAGATGGGCATTAAAGCACCTTAAAATGAGAGAGCTGTTTTTATTTTGTTTTGTTTTCTTTCACTTTCAGAGTAGTACTTAGCATCTAGCACCACACTTGGCCCTAGGGACATCTTATGGCTATGGATTTGGTTCTTGGAGGTTCATCAAGCAGTATGGTTTCTTGGAAACTTTGAGCCTTTACCCCAGGCAAGAAAATCTCAAACATCCCTAGCTTGTGAAATTGGACCAAGTCCTTTCATTACTACTTTCCATGAGGGCTGAGCCAATTGGACTGAGACTGTAGAAGAGGGAACCAGTCCCCTGGAAGGGTTAGCAGCTGTGCTTACATTAGGATGAGAAGATGACGGGGAAATGAATTCTTTTTTTTTTTTTTTGTCTTTTACTTTAGGGCCGCACCTGCGGCATACAGAGGTTCCCAGGCGAGGGGTTGAATCAGAGCTATAACTGCCAGCCTACACCACAGCCATACCAGATCCAAGCTACATCTGTGACCTATACCACAGCTCACTGCAATGCTGGATACTTGGGGGAAGTGAATTCTAATTCCACTGGTAGTTAATAAATACAAATACTACCTGCCATAGTTTGTCTTATAATTGCAGTGGCTGGTTAGGATTTGATTAAGTTCAATCTTGTTAAAAGATGAACTTTTTAATGATGCTAAATGACATTTCATGAGGCTCAGGGGTTGTCTAATGCTCCTGTGCAACCTTATATGAAGTCTTCTATGCTCCTTTACTTTAAAAATGTTTATTTTTTTAATTATACAGTAAAATTGAAAAAAATTATGTACACTTCTATTAATCTCAACAAAGAAAATGTGTATTTTACTTGTTATCTATATTTGTCAACTTAATTTATAACTTATTTTTCTTTATTTGTGAGTTTTGGGGAGCTGCCACTTGTGGGCTCAAAAACATGTGGATGATATTCTGTTGTTTTGGCTGAATGTAATAGTCATTTGGCTGTCAGTTGGCTTAATTCTTCTTTAATTAAGTCCTTGGTTTATATGTGTAGGGAAAGGGAAAAGTGACATTGTTTTCTTAATTCCAAATCATTAATTCATATAAAAATTAGGCTTCGTAAATAATGGTGAAGAAGGAGTTCCCGTTGTGGCTGAAATGAATTTGACTAGTATCCATGAGGACACAGGTTTGATCCCTGGCCTTGTTCAGTGGGTTAAGGATCCTGCATTGCCGTGAGCTGTGGTGTAGGTCACAGATGCAGCTTGGATCCAGCATTTCTGTGGCTATAGATCCGATTCAACCCCTAGCCTGGGTACCTCCGTATGCCATGGGTTTGGCCCTAAAAAGACCAAAAAAAAAAAAAAAAACTTATTAAAAGAAAGTAGGCTTCCTTATTTTTTCATGATATATATCTTTTAAACTTTAGCAGTTTCAAAGGATTTTACTTATTTTAATTAACTTTATGTTCGGTGAATAGACCCTTTATGTGGTAAATTCTGTATACTTCAAAAGGAATGAGTAAATGTTTGATGCTTGAATAAGAACAGTATTCTTGTTTATAGCTCAGATTTAGTGTCTTTTTATTGACAAGTCATTTATTAATCTTGGTGTATAGAGGAAGATTTTGGTCATTTTAATAAAAAAAGTTGAGAATTATTTTTCAACATTCATAGCTGGTTTAGCTCTCTAGTGATAGAAGCTAGTGTTTGCTTTAGAATAGGGACAGAAATAAACATTTATTTTGGCATAGTATATGTGCAAAGGCAACAGCTTTTCACTACTCTTTTAATTTTTGTAGCTGTTTGAAGATGCAAATTTATGGCATTACACTTCGCCGGCTTTTTTTAACCTTGAGGTAAATCTGATTTGCTTTGTTAAGTTTTGATTTTATGATACATCACCTCTCTTTTGTGTCCAAAATTAAACATCAAGGTAGAGGTATGTTTTTCCACACTGGGATTGTGAATAGAATAAATTACCAGAGAATTATGCTTAAATGAATGTGTAAGTATAGGAATGTTGACTAGACTAGCTACACCTCCCTACATAAACAGCTTGTTAATGTGCAATCAGTCACTGGAGTTGCCATGAATTTGGAGCTTAATGAACAGGTGGAGAAAGAGGATGAATCCCAATTCAAAGTGGATCTGACAGCTTATCAGGCAATTTCACTGATCGCTAATCCATTTCGTTTGGCAACTTAATTTATCACACAGTTAGAATTTTCATCCCATGGGTTGCTGGGTGGAAATTAATTCAGAAACGTGTCTAGTCCATGGAGTTGAAGAGATCTGGTTAAGCTTTGTGGGGACATTTAGAAATAAGTTACTTTAAATGCATAAAACATGTTTCTTTTACAATTCCATTTGTATTTAACAAAGCCCTCCTTAAAATGTGTAGTTGGGGAGTTCCCGTCGTGGCGCAGTGGTTAACGAATCCGACTAGGAATCATGAGGTTGCGGGTTCGGTCCCTGCCCTTGCTCAGTGGGTTAACGATCTGGCGTTGCTGTGAGCTGTGGTGTAGGTTGCAGACGTGGCTCAGATCCCGCGTTGCTGTGGCTCTGGCGTAGGCCGGTGGCTACAGCTCCGATTCAACCCCTAGCCTGGGAACCTCCATATGCTGCGGGAGCGGCCCAAGAAATAGCAACAACAACAACAACAACAACAACAACAACAACAAAAAAGACAAAAGACAAAAAAAAATGTGTAGTTGGTACTAGAATTTGGTGACATAGTAAGACAGTTAAGTGAGATTTATTTGCTTATGTAAGAAAATTTCTAATTTAAATAGACAAATTAGTAATTTTAAATCCTTAATGAAATAACACTAAAATATGTTAATCTTGTGAATATAACTCTATCTTTACATATAGAAAAGTTACTGGTCATGAAAGTGTTTTATAGCATCTATAGCAAGAAGTAATGAGCCAAAGAAATTATTTCTTTAATGCTTACAATTTTACATCTCCTGAGTACTTACAAATTCTCTAATTAGACTGTTTTAAAGCTCATCATTTTATTTAAAAATATCTATTAAAGCAGTATTCTTTGACAGCAAGGAAGAAATGTAACTTACCTCTCATAGTTCACACTCTGACTGTGCTTAGAATCTGCAGGAATGAGCCTTATTAATTGGGCTCAGCTTAGGATCCAGCTATGGTTTAATATAACTTCAGAACCAGGAACACATTTTCTTCACTTTTTTAAGACTTGATTTATAGTGTATAGAAAGTTAAATTGAATATTGATCCTTGAAAAGAAAATGTGTCCTTTAAAAATGACGGAACAAAAGAACACAATAAAAGATGATAGACTCTTGGGTTGTCCACAGCCAGGAGACAGGAGCCTCCTCCTTAGATGTCATCTTCTCCAGGCATCTGTAGCTCTGCGAGGGTGATGGAGCTGCAATGTTAGACAAGATTAGTTGCACCTTGGCATGAACTGTTACATTTTATAAGAAGATTGAGGAAGGCTGGTGACAAATCATTTCTAAGAAGGAATTTGAGGAATAGAGCACAAGATCAATAAAATCTATGATATAACTCTAGGAGGGGTCACCAGGGAATTCCTTCTAATTTCTCAAGCCCTGAAGCATCTTCAAAAAGAATTTAAGTCAGCGAAAAATAATTGAGATGGCAGAAGACCACAAAATGACATAAGGCTGTCAGTGATTGGATGTGTCAGGCAAATTGTGGCTATCATTCTTATGACCAGGCTGATTAAAGTAATGTCTTCATAATCTAGAGGGGCTCAGTGTTGAATCATCCTGGCCCCTTTCCCAAAGCCCCTTTCTGAGTCGTTGGCATTTTTCCCTGGAACGTATTACAGACCTACAACCTTGTCATTTTAGAAACTCGATTTTCATTTTTACCTTTAAAGGAAAATGGTCATCAAGTCCAGCACTAGACCTCAGGAATTAAGCCAAAAGAGACAAAAATCTTCAGGGCATTGTTTGACTTTCTCCTTTTTTCCTACACAAGTAATGATTGCTCAGAATCTTGTTTTAAATGCTGATTTGTATCCTCCAGCACCTCAGAATTCATATTCAGCAGCTCTAGGTGGTGCCTTTCGAATTTTCAGTTAACAAGCATGCCGATGCAGTGATTCTCATCTAGGAGTGTGTACGCCTTTCTTTAGGAATCATTTCCTTATACTCTAGGGCTTAGACCATATCAAGAAATGTCTGGGAGTTCCTATTGTGGTGCAGCGGAAACAAATCCGACTAGTATCCATGAGGATGCGGGTTTGACTCTTGGCCTCGATCAATGGGTTAAGGATCCAGCATTGCAGTGAGCTGTGGTGTAGGTTGCAGACATAGCTCAGATCCTGTATTGTGGTGGCTATGGTGTAGGCCAGCGATGACAGCTCCAATTTGACCCCTAGCCTGGGAACTTCTGTATGCCATGGGTGCAGCCCTAAAAAGCAAAAAAGAAAAAAAAAAAAAAGAAATGTCCATGCACTTGGAATGAGGAAATCTGGCCTGTTAAAGAAATGGTACAGTGATTTAAGCTTGGTTTGTTTGAGGCTGTGTGGAAATATCACTGGAATAAGGAGAAAGATGTCTGGGGTTCATATGTTGGTAGGGAGCTGATGAGCTGGACTTTGGTGACCTCCAATATAAGTTCAGGCCTGTCTTTGTCTTACTTTATTGGTTCCAAACTTAGGTTTAGTTCTCTTGCTGATTTGTCTCAAAGGAAAGTGTATACTACTCCTTGTGGTATCTTCCCAGATGATCTCTTATTCACCATCACTCCAGGAACCCATGAATAAATCAATTGGAAAAGGAATAGAGTTTAGTGGTGTGGTAGGCTGAAAACAGACCCTTCCCCCCAAAGATCCATCATCTAATCTTTGGTATTGTATGAATATTACCTTACATGACTGATGCAGTTAAATTGCGGCTCTTGATATTTGGCTACATGCGGAGGAGAAGGTGATCTGAAGATGGAACTGAGAGATTTGAAGATGCTAACCTTGAAGGCTGGAGTGATTCAGGGATAGAGAAGGAAGTGGAGGCACTTCACCCCTGGACTCTCCAGTGGGAGGGAAGCACTACTGTCACCTTGGTTTCTGCCCAGTGAAATTGGACTTTTGGTCTCCAGAACTGTGAGAGGATAAATGTGTGTTGTTTTAAGCCATGTAGTTTGTGGCCATTGTTTAGAGCAGCTCTAGGAAAGTAATACAGTGGTTAAGAGGTTGAGCTCTGAAGTTAGAAAGATGGAGATCTTACTGTTAATGTGACCTTAGACAAGTTCCTTAGAGTCCTGATGCTTAGAATCTAGTTTTGAGGAGGCAATGACCTAACATGTATGTGCTTTGTGTGGTGTCCAGTTCCTGGTACTCATCATAAACTACTTAATAAATGTTTAGAGTGGTGATGATGATGATGACAATGGTAATAGGAAAAATATAAATCAAAGGGGGAAAACCCCAAATGGTCCTTTGTGCTTTATAACGTTTCTGATTTAATAAGCTACTCACTCTGTTATTTCTGAGTAACTGACAAAATATAACTCTTACTATGTAAATGATGGATAATAAATTCCTACAGAGAAGCCATTTAGTGAACTATGGGGATCCTGTAACAAAAAATCCTCAAGTTTTTTGATTTATGTTCTGTGAGAAAGAGCATGAGAGATCTTGTCTTTTTGGATAAGGTTTTTTTTTTTTTCTTTTCCTTTGTGTCACTTGTTGTTTTTCAGATATCCTGCTGATGGGAAGGACACGCTGAAAAGCTCTATCTTGGTAGCTAGCAGAAATGGTCTCAGTGGATGAAACAGCAGGTTCACCAATTAGAAATTCCTATGGCTTATCATTCTTCTAATAGTTTCGGGAGTTTAAGTGAAATTGAGATTTATGTCTTTCTTCAGTGCTACATGTGATCACTCCCAATAAGAATGAGGAATATAGACCCCCAAATAAAGGGCAAAATAAAATAAAGCATAGAAATACACAGATTGCAGTGATTCTGATGTTTCCTCCTGAAAACTGAGATCCATTAAGTAACCTTGTGTTAGACTTATCAGTCTTTCAGACATCTTTCTTCAAGCATGAAAACAGCTACCCTGTCAGTGAGCCAAGATGTTAGCTCTGTAGATTTACAGAGCCAAATGTGTAGGCATTGCCTGGATCTCCTGCCATTTGTGACAGAACTGATGTAATTTAGGAATCTGGTGCCTCCGAGTTGTGAGTCTTGGAAGACGGTTGCTTGGCAGCAATGACAGGTCTTACCCCTGCTGCTGTGGGTGGACCTGAGGTAGTGAACTATTTTACATTCTGTCAGACCGGGGGTTCCTCCTATGAAGTGAACTATCATTTAGTGGATTTTGTCTTCTCAGAAGTGGTTAAAATGCAGTTACAAAATTTAATCTCAATGTGGTGATTCATCAAATCAAAAACTTTCTGAGGGCAGGGACTATGTTACCCATTCATGTATCTCCAGTGCCCAGGACTGTGCCAGGCCCATTATTAGTGCTCAGGTGTTTGTGGAATTAATGATTGACTGAGTATGTAATTTCCAATAGTCAAGACTTTTAGTTAGGATGGTGGTAAATAGACTCAGATGTTGAGTATTTCCACTTTCTCTCCATTAGTAGCACTCTCCCAACTGGTGGATTTATTATAATTTTTTAAATATATTGTTTTCTCTTTCTTTTCATTTAAAATTTCTTTGGAAGCAGAAAGAAAAAATAAGAAGAAATAAATTAGCAATTATTCCACCTCCTAGAAAACTGTGTTATTTTCCTCTGTCTCTATGCACTTTTATACTTTTTTTTCCATAATTATGGTGAGAACCAAGATCTAATTTGGTACACAGAGTTTTCTTCTTAATATAAACATTTTTGTATTGTTTTATATAGTTCACAGTTATAATTTTAAGTGGCTACATAATATATTCTCTACTTTTTTCCCCTGTAATCTCTCATTTTCCCATCTGCTTTGTCTCTCTAGTGAATTCCTCTTAGCTTTCAAGGCCTGGTCCAGTGTCCCCTCATTTCTGTTGAATTTTATTTTTCTAGTATTTTACACAATGATTGTAAAACTATTTGGTATTATATAACTTTTTTTTCATTTTTCAAAAATTATGAGAAATGAAGTAAACCAGAACATGGTTTTGCAATCATCTGCCCTGATGCTTCACTTGGTGCTGGTCACATAATGGGCACTCAGCAAAATTTTTTTTTTTTGGTCTTTTTGTATTTTTCTAGGGCTGCCCTTGTGGCATATGGAGGTCCCCAGACTAGGAGTCTAATTGGAGCTGTAGCTGCAGGCCTACGCCAGAGCCATAGCAATGTGGGATCCGAGCCGAGTCTGTGACCTATACCACAGCTCACAGCAACTCTGGATCCTTAACCCACTAAGTGAGGCCAGTGGTCGAATCTGCAACCTCATGGTTCCTAGTCGGATTTGTTAACCACTGAGCCACGATGGGAATTCCAGATATTTGAAAAGTCTGTATACTATTCTGAGGTCTGGGAACAAAAGGATGAATAAGATACAGTTTCTGGACTTGATGCTCTAGATACTGTGGCAGAGATAGCCAGGTCAACATCATGTAGAAGTTTACTGTTCTAGTGTTGCATATGTGATGCTAGGAAAACCCAGAGGAGGCTGACATACTCATGTCAGAGCTTTTCCTTTCTTACAAATATTTTTTTTGGCAGGGGGGTGGTGAGGCTGTATTTCCAGGAATGGTATGGCCAGGCCAAGGAATATAACGTTTCTATGGCTCTTGATTTTTCTTGTCAAATTATTTTCCAAAAGATTCTGTTCCTCATATGTGCCTTGTTTGCCCATGTTATTTTTCATTTATAATTGATACCTTGAAATATATATATATAAAACCAAATTGTATGATCTCCTTACATAATTGCATAACTCTAGGATGTTACTTAAGATTCATCATACTCTCTCCCCCAGTATTCGTGTCCTGAGGAATCCCTGGGACTGTAAATTTGATAGTTTTCACTCCCGTGATTAGGTTATGTTATATGGCACAGTTGACTTTCAGAAAGTGAGATGATCAGGCAGGATCTGATCCTACATTGTAGTTATCACGACATTAGCCCTTGGAAAGCACAGTTTTCTCTGATTGGTGGTAATAAAAGAAGTCAGAAAAATTAAGAACATGAAATTAAAAACATGACTTTGCTATCTCAAAGATCAAGGAGCCCCATGGAAAGGAACTAGATTTGAAATGCTCAAGTGCCCAGCCTCTAGGTGCTGAGACTAACTGCTGGCTGACAGCCAGTGAGGAAACAGGGCCCCAGTCCCATCACCACAAGTGACTGACTTCTGTCAACAAGAATGCACTTAGAAGATTTTTCTCCAGGTTCAGACTAGAACTTAGCCCCACTGACCCTTTAATTTCAGCCTTGTGATTCTCAGTCACCCTGTGACTGTATGTCTGGCCCACAGGTAAGTGAGCTCAAGAAATGGGTGCTGTTTTAAACTGTTAACATCTGTAGCAATGTGTTATCTAGCAATATAAAATGAATATAATGATGTATTAATCATTTTTTGATATTTACTACATGTATCTTTTCAAGTTTATTGTGAGTTTTACTTGTACAAAATTTTTGCTTTATAGCTAAATCTGTTGGAATTTCTTATTGATGGTTTCTCACATTTCCTTACATTTTAGAAGGCATTATGGTGGTGTGAGTGGACCTGCCGGAGGATTTGAATCTGAGTCTGAAATGATAAAGTGGATTGTATTCTGTCACTGGCACCTTTTTGCATAGTGATTTACAATAGTTCCACTTGAACACTGACTCTGCGTTGTTGCTTCACTAAGGATAAGTAGAAGGAAATTCTCCTTTGGGCAAGTTGGGATTTTCTTAATACAGCATTCCTTTTGAGGTTTGAATGGAACTTTTAAATGTAGCAGTTCAACACTCTTGGGGGCCTGACGTGAGGGAAGCTTCCTAGAACCATGCCCTTCTGTTCCCTGCAAATCTTGGCGAGAGAAAGCTCTAGACTTCTCCTATCTATTCCACCCCTCTTCCAATTTGCAGATTCTCTGGCAGGCCTACATCTGGCCTATTGCCAATTGTCAGTGCTCTGTTCTAGAGTGGGCTTCTTCGAGAGGCTAGAAGGGATGAGTTTTCAGTTTTCTCCCATAAGTCTACTATCAAACTCAAAGGCATAGTTATAAACAACAACTTGCCTACTGTGATTTTTAACACCTACTCATATTATTCACCATTGTTGATGCTTTAGGTATTTCTGCAACATTCCTGGATTGACGTTATAAACATCCCAAACACAGGAATCTTTTACCATAGTGGATGCATTTGTTCTTTCAACATATAGATGTTAAGGTCCTACTATGTGCTGGGTCTGCAGGCCTTGTTACTTTTTGCCTTTTCCATTTGACACTTCTGTGTCATATAGCCTGTGCCCAGAAAATCTCCAGTGTAAGAAAGGAGAGTACATATATAGTAATTTTTCTTAGCTGACCTCATAGAAAGACTTGGACTTTATATAGGTGGAAGGGAGTACTTATATGAACTTAAAGACAGTATTTTGATTTTTATAATATGAATGTGTAACAATTTGTTCAAATATGAGATTCCTTCTATTTGAGCTTAACTTAAGCATTGAGATAAAAATTAGAAGTGTGGAAATGAGGTAACTCTACTTATGATCCTGTCAGGGACACAATCATTATATACAGACCAGAAGGTTTGAAATTAAAATGTGGTGTCATTTCAAAGCTTGAAAGGAACTGGAAGATTGTCCAGGCCAGATGCTTCATGTTATAGTTGGGGAAACTGCGGCCTCAAGAGCAGAAGTAACACACTCAAGGACATGCAGACCATGTGTGGTGGACGATGAGTGGGAACGAGCTCTCCTAATACTTCTGTTCTTTTCCTCAATTCAGTAACACATGCTACCTCTCATACTTAATGATTCAGTAGAAACTTGACATTTGTTTGATGATCTTAGGTTAATATTGAAGGTTGGGCTTGAGGATTTTTATACTTGATTGTTTGTTAGTGTTGAAACAGTCTAGTTTCTTTAAAATATTCAATGAATCTTCTATCTTTTGAAGTTTTTGTTTGAATATAAAATGGACAATAACTGAAGCTTCTGACTCTAGCATTATAGTTTGGCCTTTGGTGAATTTCTGAAATTTTTGTATTGCATTGTTGCTGAGTATTTTTGGCTTATGGGTTAGAGAAAGGAAACAGTTCTATAGCTAAATTTTCATCTGCTATTTTCTCATTGATCTCCTTTTCTCTTAAAATGATAAAACTAAAAGAGGCATGTTTGTGTCTTTTAACAAATGTATCGATCTTTCACTTGTATGAAGATGTCTAGGTTGTTAAATGGCTTTATTAATTTTATGTCTTAGATGTATGCTTTTATTTCTTTTATATTGACAATCTGTTACTGTTTGGTGTAAGAGTTAGTTCAATTAGCACATGTTTAAAGTTGGCTTTCCTTTTAATTTAGACGTGTCAATGAATCCTTTTCCCCCTTTAATTTCTTCCTGCTATAAAAAAGACATTTTTTATAATTGTTTAGTTTTTCTAGGCTGTCAGTAATGTTACATAAGTCTTCTTGGGATAATACAGTCCTCTGGCATTGGTGAAGTTTTTTCTGGTCCTGCCCACTTTTAGAAATTGTTTTGTAATAACTGTATTCATTGTTGCCACTTGCCAGTACATGTGGAATGCAAGTGGCTTGGTTTTGAATCCTCTCTCTCTCTGTCACTTACTAGCCAGGGTGATCAGGACTAGTCAAGGCTTAACAAGTATCACTCAACACCTAAGCGAATCTGTTTTCTTTGCTGTGCCAAAGCTGTTGAGTCCCATTTATTTATTTTTGTTGTTATTTCCTTTACTTTAGGAGACAGATCCAAAAATTATTGCTATGATTTGTGTCAAAGAGTCTGCCTGTGCTTCCTCTAGGAGTTTTATAGTATCCAGTCTTATATTTGGTTTTAATCCTTTTTGAGTTTATTTTTGTGTGTAGTGTTAGAGAGTATCTTAATTTCTTTCTTTTACATATAGCTGTCCAGTTTTCCCAGCACCATTTATTGAAGAGACTGTTTTTTCTCCACTGTTTGTTCTTGCCTCCTTTGTCATAGAGTAATTGATCATAAGTACATGGGCTTATTTCTGGCCTTTCCATCCTGTTCCATTGATCTATGTATCTGCTTCTGTGCTAGTACCACACTGTTTTGATTTGTAGCTTTGTAGTACTGTGAAAAATGCCTTTTTTTTTTTTTTTTTTTGCTTTTTAGGGCTGCACTCAGAGCCTATGGAGGTTCCCAGGCTAGGGGTTGAATCGGAGCTGCAGCTGCTGGCCTACACCACAGCCACAGCAATGCAGGATCTGAGCCATGTCTGTGACCTACACCACAGCTCATGGCAACGCTGGATCCTTAACCCACTGAGCAAGGCCAGGGATCGAAGCCACAACCTCCTGGATCCTAGTTGGTTTGTTAACCACTGAGCCACGAAGGGAACTACCACCCTTCGTGTTTTGATAAGAGTACAATGAATCTGTAGACTGTCCTGGGTAATATAGTCATTTTAACAATACTGATTCTTCCAACTGAAGAATATGGTATATCCTTCCATTTGTTTTTGTCATCTTTAGTTTCTTTCATCAGTGTCTTATAGTTTTTGGAGTAAAGTTCTTTTGTCTCCTTGGGTAGGTTTATTTCTAGGTATTTTATTCTTTTTGATGAGATGGTAAATGGTTCATTTCTCTTTCTGACAACCTATAACTTCATTGTTAGTGTAAATGCAACAGATTTCTGTATATTTATTTTGTATCCTGCAAATTTAGCAAATTCTTTGATGAGCTCTAGTAGTTTTCTGGTGGCATCTTTAGGGTTTTCTTTAAAAAGTTTTTTTTAATTAAAGTATAGTTGACTTACCATGTTGTGATAATTTCTGCTATACAGCAAAGTGACCCACTCATACATATACATACATTCTTTTTCTCCAATTATCCTCCATCATGTTCTATGCAAGAGATTGGACATAGTTCCCTGTGTTATACAGTAGGACTTCTTTGCTTATCTTTTTTAAGTGTAATAGTTTGCATTTACCAACCCCAAACTCTCAGTCCATCCCACTCCATCCCTCGTGGCAACCGCAAGTCTGTTTTCCATATCTGTGAGTCTGTTTCTGACCTGTATATAGGTTCACTTGTGCCATATTTTAGATTCTACATATAAGGATATCATATAGTATTTGCCTTTCTGACTTACTTTGGCTATGAGTATCTAGTTGCATCCATGTTGCCGTAAATGACATTAATTCATTTTTATGGCTGAGTAGTATTCCATTGTGTGTATGTACCACATCTTCTTAATCCATTCATCTGTTCATGGACATTGAGGTTGTTTCAGTGTCTTGGCTATTGTGAATAGTTCTGCTATGAACATAAGGTGCATGAATCTTTTTGAATTGTAGTTTTGTCTGGATATATGACCAGGAGTGGGATTGCTTGATCATACGGTAGTCCTATATTTAGTTTTCTGAGGAAGTTCCATACTGTTTTCAACAGTGGTCATACCAATTTACATTCCTACCAACAATGTAGGAAGGTTCCCTTTTCTCCATATCCTCTCCAGCATTTGTTATTTATAGACTTATTAATGATAGCCATTTTGACTGGTGTGAGTTGGTACCTCATTGTAGTTTTGACTTGCATTTGTCTAATAATTAGTGCTGTTGGGCATTTTTTTTCCATGTGTGTGCTGGCCATCTCTATATCTTCTTTGGAGAAATGTCTATTTAGGTCTTCTGCCCATATTTTGATTGGGTTGTTTGTTTTTGTCATTGTTGAGTTGTATGGGTTATTTGTATATTTTGGAGTTTAAGCCCTTGTAAGTGGCATCATTTGCAACTATTTTCTCCCATTCCGTAGGTTGTCTTTTTTTCTTTTTTGTGGTTTCCTTTGCTATGCAAAAGCTTGTAAGTTTGATTAGGTCCCATTTGTTTATTTCTGTTTTAATTTCTATTGCCTTGGGAGACTGAGCTCAGAAAACGTTTATAAGGTTTATTTCAGAGAATGTTTTGCCTATAGAAGAAAACATTTGTACCATTTATGTCAGAAAATGTTCTTTTCTAGGAGTTTTATGGTGTCTTGTCTTATGTTTAAGTCTTTAGCCATTTTGATTTTATTTTTGTGCGTTGTGTGAGAGTGTGTTCCAGTTTCATTGATTTACATGCAGCCGTCCAATTTTTCCCAGCAACACTTGCTAAAGAGACTGACTTTTTCCCATTTTATATTCTTGCCTCCTTTGTAGAAGATTAATTGGGCATAGGTATCTGGGTTTAGATCTGGGATCTCTATTGTGTTCTATTGATCTGTATGTCTGTTTTTATACCAGTACCACACTGTCTTGATTACTGTTGCTTTGTAATATTGTCTGAAGTCTGGGAGAGTTATACCTCCTGCTTTGTTTTTTGCTTTTTTTTTTCCCCTTGGGATTGCTTTGGCAATTCTGGGTCCTTTATGGTCCATATACGTTTTTGGATTATTATTACATCATGGGCAATTTGATAGGGATCACATTAAATTCTTTTTAAACATTTTGTTGAAGTATAGTTGATTTACAATGTGATAATTTCTGTTATATAACAAAGTTATTCAGTTATACATAGGATTTTCTATGTATAGTATCATGTCATCTGCAGACAGTGACGGTTTTTTCTTCCTTCACAATTTGTATTCCTTCTCTTTCTTTTTCTTCTCTGATTGCTGTGGCTAGTACTTCCAAACTATGTTGAGTAAAAGTGGCAAGAGTAGGCATCTTTGTCTCAATCTTAGAGGAAATGCTTTTAGCTTTTCCCATTGAGTGTAATGTTAGGCCCTTATTATCTTAAGACATGTTCCCTCTATGCCCATTTCTGGAGAGTTTTTTAAAATGATAAATGGATGTTAAATTCTATCAAGAGCTTTTTCTGTGTCTGTTATGATTTTTATTCTTCAGTTTTGATTGATTGAAAAATCCTTTCATCCCTGGGATAAATCCCATTTGACCATAGTTTATAATCCTTTTAATGTGTTGTTGGATTCAGTTTGACAGTATTTTGTTGAATATTTTTGCATCTATGTTCATCAGTGATATCAGTCTGTAATTTTCTCATTTTTTGGTAATATCTTTCTCTGGTTTTGGTACCAGGGTGATGCTGCCCTCATAGAATGATTTCTGTTTTTTTCATTTTTGAAATAGAGATAGTAAGTTTCTTAAAATCATTGTAAGGATAAATAAAATAATACACGTATCCCTGGCACATTGTCTGTGCTCAATAAGTAGTAGCTGTAAAAATACTGTATCAGGAGTTCCTGTTGTGGCTCAGCATGTTAAAAACATGACTAGTGTCCATGAGGATGCAGGTTTGATCCCTGGCCTCGCTCAGTGGGTTAAGGATCCAGCTTTGCTGCAAGGTGTGGTGTAGGTCACAGATGTGGCTTGGGTCTGGCTTTGCTGTGGCTGTGGTGTAGGCTGGCAGCTGCAGTTCCAATGTGACCCCTAGCCTGGAAACTTCCATATGCTGTAGGTGTGGCCCTAAAGAGTAAAAAAACAAAACAAACAGAAAACAAACAAACAAAAAAACCCAAAACATGAAAAACAAACAAAAAAACTGTACCAAGGATAGAAATACAGAATTGTATTCTTAAACAGGAAATATAATTCCTATTAGCCATTATCTGATTCATCTAATTAACTTCATTAATTAATCTGCATCCCCTTTTCCTTTACACAAAGGATCTGGGATAGTTTCATTAGGAGGGATCTATAAGAAGCCTCCTGAAGATGATTCTATAAAGGGTATCTATTTTCCCCTATGTTAAAATCAGTAGTTACTGTTTAAGTGGTACCAGGTCCCATATTTGAAAATTTCCTTCTGGCAAACTCTTTCTTGCTCCTGGGAATAGTATATATATTTGGATAGGAGAAATTAAATAGATGGACAGTATATTGTGAAGAAATTCTGTACATTTATATAATGCTTTCATCTGTTCTTTTTTATTTTAATTTTCATCACCTTGACTTTCCCATCTTTGATTCCTGAGGTGGTCAGATGCCTTCTTCTGAAGAGTCTGTGTCCATGCAACCCACAAAACTCCTTTCCAGTGTATGAGGAATATGTCCGTCATTTGGGATTAGAGACTTTGCAGCATTTCTTCCAAACTGTAGCTTAACTCAGGCATAGCACCAAGCCAGTATTTTTTGACAAGATTGTCGTCAGGCAAGAGAATAAGGGTATCTGGGTAGTGTGGTACCACAGAGAATTCAGTTTGCCTCATGAACAAATGCACAGAATAGGGCACACAATTTTCAGCACTTGAAGCATAGTCAGCAGTATAATCTCCCAACTTTGCTAGAAAGTATTTGATTCTTAACCTGAGCTCCATTTTAACCAAATGTAGTCTGAATGTGACAAAACACCAACTAAAGTTACCAATAAAGTCATGTTAATACTGTCTTTTAAACGTTTGTCCCTGATGTACCACATGGAACCTGTGGTTATCTTTTCTGTGTGTATCCACATCGTGATGATTTCTGGATATCTCACCATGCTGTTTCTCAGCTATCATATTGGCCGTAGTCTTTCTCACTCAAGGTTTTCTTGTTCGAAGGAGCCCCACCTGCACTTGCCCTGCAGCAACCATGGTGAAGATGTGAGGAGGGCCGTGACCCCAGCTCCATGTTTCACCTGGCCACTTAGCCCCTCTCAGGAAATCTTCCAGTTCTGCATATTGGTAGTCTTTCCTAGAGAAGAGACTGTCAAGTTCTGCCTCTCCAGATGGCAAAGCTCTATGAAGAATCCTTCTAAAATAGTGGGGTTTTAATATGTTCATTGCAGCACTATTCCCAATAGCCAAGACATGGAAACAACCTAAATATCCATTGACAGATGATTGGATTAAGAAGATGCGGTATATATACACAATGGAATACTACTCAGCCATAAAAAATAACAAAATAATGCCATTTGCATCCACATGGATGGAACTAGAGACTCCCATACTAAGTGAAGTAAGTCAGAAAGAGAAAGACAAATACCATATGATATCACTTACATCTGAATTCTAATATATGACACAAAGAACCTTTTCACAGAAAAGAAAATCATGGACTTGGAGAACAGACTTGTGGTTTCCAAGGGGGAAGGGGAGGAAGTGGGATGGATTGGGAATATGGGATTAATAGATGCAAACTATTGCCTTTGGAATGGATGAGAAGTGAGATCCTGCTGTATAGCACTGGGAACTCTATCTGGTCACTTATGATGGAGCATAATAATGTGAGAAAAAATAGGGTCACCTTGCTGTGCAGTAGAAAATTGACAGAACACTATAAACCATCTATAATGAAAAAACAAAAATCATTAAAAAAAATAGTGGGGTTTTAAAACCAAACCTGGAGTTCCCATTGTGGCTCAGTGGGTTAAGAACCCAATGTAGTCTCCATGAGGATGCAGGTTCAATCCCTGGCTTCACTTGGTGGGTTAAGAATCTGGCATTGTTATGTCTGGGACATAGGCCTGCAGCTGCAACTCTGATTCTACTTCTAGCCTGGAAACTTCCATATGCCGAAGGTGTAGCTGTGAAAAGAAAAAGAAAAAAACCCAAACCTAAAATCTGTAGGTAGAGGTAATGATCTCTGGTCTCTGTGTACATTGTAAAGACTGAGGGAGATCAGTGAGTGTTTCTGGCAGTTTTAAGGCTTAGGCAAGAGAGTGAAGGGAGGGATCAAGCTAGAATATGAAATGGTGAAGCGGATAAGTAAAATGTAAGGAAATAATAATGATATGTTTGTGAAGAGCAGTGGCAAAATTCCCCTCCCAATTGTTAGAGGTACATCTTGGTAATGTGTGAAGATGCTTATCCTTCCTTAGTGGTATTGAGAATATATCTTTTTTCCCCCAAGAGTGTTTTAGCTCTTTGTTTCTAGTTTATTTTATGCATATTTAATTTTTGGAAAGAATAAGAGGTATGTAGTATTGTCAGTGTTATTTTTTCTACTTTTTTCTCTTCAACTGTATTACTTTGCTCCCCAAAGCAAATGCTAGGTTTCAAAGGATGATTTGTTTCTACTATTTGTATAAATTGAGTATAAGTTGACACCTATCTCATGCATAAAATTCTCCTGCAGGGTGTGACCCAGATATAACATCTTATCAGATGTTTCTTGGAATTGGTATAGAGTTATTTTTTCTTTTTCTGTTCTTTTCTCTTTCTCTCTCTTCCTCCGTCCCTTCCTTCTTCCCTTCCTCTCTTCCTCCATCTCTTCCTTCCTTCTTTCCTCCCTCCCTTTCTTCCATGCTTGATTGAATTGAAATTTCATTATTTTATCCAAGGGCTTATCATCCTTTAAAAGGAATGTATCACGGTGAGCTACCTCATCCATTACTTATCTAGTTAAGACCAGAAATCTAGGGGTGTAATGGATTAGTATGCTACTTCCCCTTTCACCAGCTCAATCCTAGATTTTAGCATTAGCTAAATTAACTAATTAAAATAGTCTTAGTCTTATCCTTGTCCCTAATAGACATCTTATATTTAAAAATTTCTTCACACATTTGGTATAATTGTTAAGAATTTATTGAGTGATTACTAAGACTGAACTGTCAGATGTGTTTAGGTTATGATTATAATCTAATAAACTACAAATGAGGTATGACTTTACACTCACCAAGTGTTTTTATAATAAAAAAAGGGGGAAGGGGAATAATAAGTGTTGAGAGGATGTGGAGAAATTGGAACTCTCATATATTATGGTGGGATGTAAAATAGTGAAGCCACTGTGAAAAACAGTTTGGCATTTCCTCAAAAAATTAAACATAGAATTTCCGTATGACCCAACAATTCCACTACAAAGTATATTCCCAAGAGAACTGAAAACATATGTCCACACAAAAGCTTGCACATGAATGTTTATAGCAGCTTTATTCATAATAGCAAAAATATGGAAATAATGCAAATGTCCATCAATTGATGAATGGATAAAGACAATGCAGTTTATCCAAATAGTGGAATATTATTTAGCCATATAAAGGAATGACATACTGAGACATGCTACAGTGTGGATTAGCCTCAAGAACATTATTCTGAGTTAAAGAAGTTAGACAAAAGGTCATACATATATTATATGATTCCATTTACATGAAATATCCAGAATAGATAGTAGAATGGAAAGCACTATAGTAGTAGCTTGGAGATAAGAGGAGAAGGGGATAGGGAATGATTGCTTAATGGGTATTGGATTTTTTTATAGGATGATGAAATGTTTTTGAATTAAAGTAGTAGTTGCACAACAATGTAAATATGCTGTATGCCACTGAATTGTACACTTTAAAAAGGTTAGTTTTGTATTGTTTCGTATTGTATGGTCTCTAGAGATAGCATCTGTTTCCACAGGTTAAGGGCTCAGTCCCACAAGACCCTTCCTTTCTTCAAAACACACACGCGCACCACAACACATTCATATACTTCAGACATCTTTTGCAAGTCCACGTGGTTACCTGTGCTTCTGACCCACTAGCTATAGGTTGTGGGTTCATTGACCCCACCCTCCAGGGTCAATTAATTTGCTAAGGCAGCTCACAAAACTCAGAGAAACATTTTGCTTACTAGATCACCCGTTTATTGTTAAAGGATATAATTCAGGAACAGCCAAATGGAAGAGATGCCTAGAGCCAGGTATGGGAGGAAGGGTGCAGAGGTCCCATGCTCTCATGAAGTGCACCACTGTCCTCAAATCTCATGTGTTCACCCACCTGGAAGCTCTACAAACCCCCTCCTTTTGGGTTTTTATAGAGGCTTCATTACATAGGCATGATTGCAGAAATCCTTAGCCATTGGTGATGGATTCAACCCTGATCCTTTCTTTGCTTCCAGGAAATCAAGGGGTGGGACTGAAAGTCCTAACACACTATTTACAACTGTTTCCCCTAGCAACCAGCCTCCATCCTAAGGTGCTTTCCAAATGTTTAACATAAAACCCAGTTGTAGTAGAAAGGGGCTTGTTATAAATAACAAGGCACCCATTTCACCTTTATGACTCTGAAATGATTTCAGGCACTGAGGGCAGGAGACCAAACATTTTTTTTCTTTTTTTTTGTTATTCAATGAATTTATTACATTTATAGTTGTACAATTATCATCACAATCCAGTTCCAAACATTTTGACAGAGGATGCTCCTACTGCTCTCATTACTCAGGGAATTCTAATAGTTTTGGAAACTATGAGCCAGAAACTGTGGATATAGACCAAATATATGAGAAATATATTTTGATCCTCTGAATGATCAAAGATATGTTTCCTATGAATCATAATATTTGCATTGCTGTCATTACAATATAGCAAAGATTGGGAGGCTTAAACAACAAAAATTTGTTTATTTTCTCCTAGTTCTGAAGGCTGAAAGTGCCAGGTCAGCATGTTGTCAGTTTTGGTTTTTCCAGAGGACCTCTGCAGATGGTTGCCTTCTCACTGTGTCCTCGCATGGTCTTTTCTCTGTGTGTGTACATCCCTTGTATCCATGTGTGTTATAAATTCCTCTTCTATGGAGACACCAGGCATATTAGATTAGGGTTCACTCTAATGGTCTCATTCTAAGCTTATTACCTCTTTGAAGGCCCTTTCTCCAAATACAGTCACATTCTAAAGCACTGGGGATGAGGACTACAAAGTTGTGGTGATACAACTTAAATTCAGTACATGACATATTCCAAAATGAGAAAGAAGATTTCATTGTATCTAGAAGAATCTTTTAGTGTGGACTCAGTTAAAGTGGGTCATCCAAGTCTATTAAGAGGTAGATTTTCTTACGTTTTAAAGGAGAGATCTAATTAGGAGAAGAGAGGATTGATTAAAAAAAAATGTAAGAGGGGAATTCCCATCTCGGCTCAGTGGTTAACGAATCCGACTAGGAACCATGAGGTTGTGGGTCCGATTCCTGGCCTTGCTCAGTGGGTTAAGGATCTGGTGTTGCCATGAGCTGTGGTGTAGGTCGCAGATGTGGCTCAGATCACGAGTTGCTGGGGCTCTGGCATAGGCCTGTGGCTACAGTTCCAATTTGACTGACCCCTAGCCTGGGATGATGCGGCTCCAGAAAAAGACAAAAAAAAAAAAAGTAAGAGGCAAGAACAGTAGGAAAAATGTCATGTCTGACTGTTTCCCCTTAGACCAGGAAAATATCTATATTTAGTGTAGGGAAATACACTAAAACAGTATATACCTACTATTTTGATGGCCTGAAGTAAAATAGCACTGTTTTAGCAGTTTATAAGTAACCTATAAACAGCTATTGTCAATCAGTATCTTGTGGGGATCAGAAAAGTTCAGGTTCTAAATAGAGACATTATTTTCAAATAAGAACAAAAATTGGGATAAATATATTTTTTTGGGGGGGGTCATGCATTTTTTTGGGACAAATTATGAATACCTGAAGTGAATGGAATCATCTTAAAAGAGAATTTATTTTCGAAGACGAAGCTTTGTTTGAATTTTATCTTCAAGATCTGTGAATATAGAAAATTTTGAAAAAGTTGTAGAAGTTTTAAAATATTTTCATATTGAATAATATCTATGATTTCCTTAAAAAGTATGTTATTCACTTGAGCAGGGGGTAAGGAGTCATTTTCTGAGGTATATTTGGCTTTTAAAATCTAAATGGAAATATGCTTCAAATGAAATATTTCTTTCCATTTCTCTTGTTTCCATTTCTCTTGCATACAGACACACTTTTTAACCTTCATGTATTAGCAATCAAATAGTAACATGAAATAAATTCACCTTGAGCAAGCTAGGTTAATTTGTGCATTTTCATGTAGGTTAAATTGGTATTTGCTTATGAGGAGTCCCTTAAATGTAGCTTTGCAAGACACATTTGTCTCTCTTAAAATGATTTGGGTGAAATAACATCAGAAGATGTTAATTTAAATGTTCCACTTGAAATCCAGTTAGTTTTTGATTATTCACACTAATTGAAAGAGAGCATGGGCATGTAGAATCCCAAGAGGCCAAAAATTTTCATCCAAAAATTGCTCATTAGCATTTGAAGGCATTTTGGTTCTGCATTTGGATAAGGGTGCCTTATGTCCTATGACTTTATTGACAGCCTTTGAATTTTAGATAAATATTGAAGTGTATTTAGTTGAGTGTATACAAGATTTTATACTTCTTTAGATCTTTGGATTTCCTTCTCTTAAGAGTTAGAGCCCTTTATAAGACCCTCTGATTCTCAGACATACACATAAGAAGCAACACATGGAAAAAATAAAAATCATTAAAATTTTTTTTAAAAAAGAAGCAACACTTTTGATAAATTCCAGATGATGGCTAATGTCCTTTGCAGAGAATAGTGAAGTACACATTAATTATTTATGATTCTACTTACAATGTACTTTCATAGTTAGAAATTTGTTTCTTTTAAGCAAGATTACAGTATTAGGGTTCTCTAGAGAAAGAGACCTGATTTACATATTGCTATCATCTGAATGCTTGTATATCCCAAGAATTCATATGCTGAAATCCTAACCCCCAAAGATGATGGTATTAGTAGGTGGGGCCTTTGGGAGGTAATTAGGAGGATGGAGCTTTCATGAATGAATGGGATTTGCTTTTAAAGTTTTATTGAAGTTTAGTTGATTTACAATGTTGTGTAATTTCTGCTGTACAACAAAGTGATTCAATTATACACACACACACACACACACCACATTTTTTATAGATTCTTTTCCCATGTAGATTATTACAGAATATTAGGTAGAGTTCCCTGTGCTTTATGATCCATTCCATATGGAATAGTGTGCACATGCTAGTCCCAAAGGATCAGTTCTAATGAAAGAGGCCCCAGAGAGCTCCCTGGCTCCTCTTACCACATCAGACACAGAGAAGGTGCTGGCTATGAGCATGAAAAAGGGCCTTCACAAGAACACGACTGTACTAGCATCTTGCTTTTGGACTTCCTAACCTCCAGAACCATAAGAAATACATTTCTGTTGTTTAAAAGCTACCCAGACTGCAATATTTTGTTATACCAACCCAAATGAACTAAGGTATTGGTTCACATTGTTATGGAAGCTGGCAAGCTCCAAGATCTGCAATGGGCAAGATGGAGACCCAAGAAAGCAGATATCCAGTCTAAATTCAAAGGCCTAAGAACCATAAGAGCCAATGGGAGTAGTTCTAGTGCAAAGAGTGGCAGGCTCAAGATCTCAGAAGAGCTGATGTTTCAGTTCAAGTCCAAAGGCAGGAAAAAAACTGATGTCCAAGGGAAGAGGAATTCCCTTATTCAGAAGGTCAGCCCTTTTCTTTTGTTCATACCTTCAACTGATTGGATGAGGCCCACTCACTTTGGGTGGGGGGTGGTGGTAGGCAGTGATCTGCTTTACTCAGTCTATCAACTTAAATGTTAAACTCATCCAAAAACATCTTCAGAGAAACACCCAGAATAATGTTTGACCAAATACCCAGGTACCTTGTGGCCCAGTCAAATTGAGATGTAAAACTAACTATCATAATGACCTACCTTAAAATTCTTAGTGGTGTATTTTACATTTCTTATCAAGAACTTAAGTTACATTCTTTGATACCCAATTCAGCAACAGTATAGTTGGGTTATCAATGATTACACATCATTACTACTGCCAGTACAAATATTGTGAACTCAGATTATTTATGACTATATTATTTTCCCCCCATTCTTGACAGTGGGGTAGAGTGGTGAACAAGGTAAAATTATTCCCTCCTATAACTTATACTCCAGTGGGAGTGACAGATAATACCCAAAAAGCCAGCAAATGTATATTAAAATATCAGATAGTGAAAAAAATGAAATGCAATAAAGAAGTGCCATCCTAGATTGGCCAGGGGAAAATTCTGAAGGGATGACATTTGTATAGAGATCTGAATGAAGTCATGCAAACCTTGCTATGCAGCACATATCGAAATAAAGTTTCCGGTGTGGCTTAAGATCTTTCTTAAGTCTCTAAATGCTTTATCTAATGTGGTAGTTACGGCGATCTGCCACTCAGATCCCCCTTCCTTGAAGGCTTGTTGCCCCAAGCCTTGGAGTAATGCAATGGACAGATAATCCACAGCTGTCAGCCCCTTCAGGGTCCCCTCAGCTGCAGGGAGACAGCTTGACTAAGATAACTCTCTTTCCTAGTGTGGCCCACAGTCAGTGGCTGATTTCTGTAGGGAGTTAAAGGTCTGGCCATTTTGGTCCAACTGTGGACAACTCTGAAGGGCCATTCTAGTTTCACAGTTACCTGTGGGGTCAGCCAAAGCTGACACCAGACCTGCATTGCAATTTGATTTCTCCCTCAGTCTAAATCTGTTTCATTCCCCTCTCTTTTCATAGGTTTGATTCTAGAAGTACTTCTTAATTAACATCCTCCATGCTAACCTTGGTTCTCAGTCTGTTTCCCAGAGAACCCAATGTTTGCTATGAAGTTTTCTGAATATACTATTTATTTATGATTCTATCTCAGCATTACTTGGCAGCCTGTTTTATATCAAGCCACAGCCTTCTTCCTAACAGAATCTTACATTTTAATGTGAGCCTCACTTTTCTGACTCTGGCACTCTGAAAATGGACTTTCTACTTTCAATGCCGTTTGAAAATTGCTAAAGAGATTATATTATTTCCTAGCTACTTTGATCTTATTATTTCACTTGAGAGAAACATGCTGTTCCAGAAGCAGCAGTTTATCCTCCTTGCTTGGAATATTGCAAGATTCTAATAAATTCAGTTATATTTAATTCAGTCTGGTCAGATTAATTTCTTTTTTATTTATAAAGAGAATGACATAAATTCATATCAACGAGTAGGATTTTCAGATTATCTCCATGCTGCAAAAGAAGAGAACTCACTTTATAATTTATTTCCATGAAGCTTTTTCCATCAAGTATATTAGAAATGTAAAATTCCTGGTAGTGGCAAAAAAGTGCTCAACAACTTTTAAAAGGGAAGATTTAAAAATTTTATTTGAAAAAAAATTTTTTCTTTTTTATGGGAGGATTTTTTTTTTTTTTTCTGTTTTGACTACCTCGTGGCATATGGTTCCCCGCTGTAGTTGTGACCTATGTTGCAGCTGTGGCAACACTGGATCCTTAACACACTGTGCCAGGCCAGGGATCGAACCCGCACTCAGCACTCTCAAGATGCCACTGATGCCCTTGCGCCACAGTGGGAACTCCCATATTTTTTTTAAAGCAACTGTGTTTAATGTATTATCATTTCATGCTTTTACATAACTAACTTTTGAAAAATCAATATATAATATAAATTCCCATTTACTGTGTAATTGATATTATTCATGAATTATTCATGAATTACCTTCATTTTTCATATATCAAGAAAGGTATAAATTAGTTTTGTAATTTTTTAATGATTTATGAACATCATCATCAATTATTTTCAAGCCTGATGCCAAATATATTACAAGAAAAGAAAACTACATACCAATCTTCATTACGGATGTAGATATACAAATTATCTTCAAAAGGTTAGCATATGAAATCCAGAAAAATATGATAATAATACATCATGACTTAATAGAAATGGAGTTTGATTAAAAATTGAAAATCAATCAATGTAATTAACTATTTTATCAGGGTAAAAATGAAAAATACCTGTATCTCAATAGGACGCAGGGAAAGTATTTGACAAAATTCATTATCTATTCATGATAAAAATTCTCAGCATATTAGAAGGGAAATTTGTTTTAATACTAGGGACATCTGTGAAAAAATTTCAGCTAATGTCATGCTTAATAATGAAAGACTGCTTTTCCCCTAAGTTGAAAACAGAATGTCCATTCTCACCATTTCTATTCAATATTTGACTGGCCCTTTCCACTGCAATAAAGCAAGAAAAAGAAATGAATGGCAGATCAGAAAGGAATATATAAAGTGGTCTTTATCCTCAGATGACATGATCATTTATGTATAAAATTCTAAGGATTCTTTTAAAAAATGCTGTTAGAACTAATAAGTGAGCTTAGCAGGTCTCAGGTTACAAGATCAATGCAGAAAAGTCAATTGTACTTCTATATACTAGCCGCAGACACTTGGAAATTGAAATTGAAATATACCATTTGCAGCTGTATCAAAAAATATTATTTACTTGGGAATAGGCTTAACAATATACTTGAAAGACCGACTCACTGAAAACCTCAAACATTTCTGACAAAAATTAAAGATCTAAGTAACTGGGTAGATATACAATGTTCATGGACTGGAAGACTAAATAAGGTTAAGATATCAATTCTCTGGAAATTGATTCACAGATTCAGTACAGTTCCAGTCAAAATCCTTGCTGGCTTTGTTATTGAAATTGATGAGATGATTCTAAAATTTATATGGAAATGCAGAGATCCTAGAATAGTCAGATAAGTTTTGAAAAAAGAACAGATTTGGAAGAATTATACTACATGATTCCCAAACTTAGTATTGATCCATGATAATGAAGAAGGTTTGTTATTGGTGTCAAGATAGATACACAGATCATTAGGGTAGAACATATATCAATGGAACAGAAGAGAGGGTCCAGAAATCATCTTACATATGTATGGACAATTGATTTTTTTTTTTTAATGGTCAAATATACCAGAGTCATTTAGTGGCAAAAGAATAATCTTTTCAACAAGTGGCACTTGAATAATTGGACATCTATATACAGAAAAAGAAACTTCACTGTTATCTCATACCACATACAAAAATAGAAATTAATGGATCATAAAATTAAATGTAACTGCCAAAACTATAAAAGTTTTAGAAAAAATCATTTGGGCATAAGAAGCTGAAGAAAAGCAGGACTAGATTTAAATTCCAGACTTGGTTTTGGTCCTGCCATATATTGCCTATGTAACCCCTGGCAAGTCACATAGCTTTTCTAAGCCTCACTTTCCTTGCCTAAAATAACATCTACTACCAAGTGTTAATTTAAGGCAGTGGTTTATAGAGTGTGGTCCCTAGACCAGCGGCATTAGTACCAACTTGAATTTGTTAGAAATGCAGCTACAGACCTACTGATTCTGAAACTCAGAGGCTGAGGTTCAGCACAAATTATGTTTTGTCTCCCAGGTGTTCCTGATGCTCACATTTAGAACCACTGATGTAAGGATTATATATTTTATGCTGTGGGTCACAGTGTTTGCCAGGTACTAGGTACCTAATTAATTTCAAAAACACATGTCTACACTATCATACCTCCTATCCTCTTCCTTTACACTGTTTCCTCCAGAAATGCCTTCCCCACTTTTCTAAACCTTAGCATTCTTTAAGGATCCAACTCAAATTCCATCTGCCTCTGAAATTATTTCCTGATCATAATAATTCTCTACATCCCACCCCTAGCATTTATTATCTAGATAAGTTCTGCCCCATATAGTTGCCACTAGCCACATACAGCTATTGAGCACTTAAAATGTAGCTAGTCTGAACTGAGATGTACTGTAACATACAGGATTTCAAAGTCATGGTACAAAAAATGACTATGTTATATCTGAATTTTGTATTGATTACATGTTGAAATAATATTTTGAATATTCTGTGTTAATATATTACTAAAATGAATTTCAAGGGTTCCTGTTGTGGCACAGTGGAAACAAATCCAACTAATACCCATGAGGATGCCGATTTGATCCCTGGCCTTGCTTAGTGGATTGGGGATCCAGCATTGCTACGAGCTGTGGTGTAGGTCACAGATGTGGTTTAGATCCCACAGCATTGCTGTGGCTGTAGTGTAGGCCAGCAGCTGCAGTTTTGATTTGACTGCTAACGTGGGAACTTCCATATGTCATGGGTGCAGCCCTAAAAAAAGGGCAAAAAAACCCCTGAATTTCATGTTTGTTTTTTCTTTTTAATGTAGCTACTAGAAAATTTAAACTTACATTTGTGGCTTTCATTGTATTTCATTGTATTTCAGTACTATTGAATAGTACTGGTTTCGAGTTAGACCATTCATTTGTACAAGGCAAATGGTTTAGTATTTAAAAATTTTTTCCTTTATTGCTTGCACTTCAGTATTGTGTAAGAGTTAAGAACTCAGATCTAGAATAAGATCACCTGAATTCAAATCCTGGCTGCACTAGTGCTTATTTTTTTAACTCAACTATGACATGGTGGTAATAATACCATCTTTATAGATTTGTTGTGAGGGTTAAATGAAATACTATATGTAAAATGACCATGCCAGGTTCATAATAAATGCTTAGTAAAATAGGATATTGTCATTATTCTAGGTACAGTGCAGCCACAAAATCATTTTATTTAGAAAGGGACAAAGAGGGAGATGAAAGGAGATATAGATAAGAATAGTTCTAGAATTGCCTCAAATGAATTTTTTTCATTGTTTGAAAAATAATAGAAATTGGAAAGTACTTGTTGTTAGCTCTGTTACATAGAGTTATTCTGGAAGTTAAATATTTATCCATATAAACTGCTTTGCGATACAGAAGTATTGAGTTTAGACCCTGAGATTTTTGGAGAGGAGTTGAAACAGCCATGTCTCCACATGGGTTAATACTGAAGGTTCATGTTGAGTAGTGTGAACAGAGTACTGGCAACATAATTAGTGGGACTCAGTGCAAAATAAAAAATACATGGCTTCTTTAAATAAATTATTAAGGATTTCAGGGAGGCAACAGCAAAGCATTTAACCAAGCATGGGACCCTTCTAAGCATAGGCCTCAAGCAGGCAGCCCTGCCATGAAGCTTATAGGCATGTAAGCAATGAAGATTATTTTTCTTTTTTAAATTGATACTTCTCTTCTCAATAAACAAGTGTTGGGTACCTCCTAGCTCGTGAGCACTGGTAGACAGAGGGTAAGTGCGCCACTTTCCTCTCCTGTGAGAAGAGTTGAAGATAACACAGAGAAAGCCCCCATTTCAAACATAGGACAGGGATAATAGATAATGTTCTTTAGGTACCAGAACTAGTTCTTCTGTTCTGAAGGTGTGTTAGTTTGTTTGGGCTGCTCTTCCAAAATACCACTGAATAGGTGGTTTATAAACTGCAGAAACATAAGATCGCGGTGTTAGTGTGATTATGTTTTGGTGAGAGTCCTCTTGCTGGTTCATAGCTGGTGCCTTCTCAACTGTGTCCTCACGTGGTGGAAAGGGAGAGGGATCTCTGTGGAGTCTGTTCTATAAGAACACGAATCCCATTTATGACAGCTTCACCCTCATGACCTTAGCACCTTCCAAAGGCCCCACCTCCTAACCCTATTTTCTTTGGGGGTTAGGATTTTATCATAAGAATTTTGGGAGGACAGAAACATTCACACCCTAGCAAAAGTTACGTATAATTAAATATTATGTTTTGAAAGAATAACCAGAAAGAGAAACTTTGTTGGATAATTTCGTTGCTTTCTCTTTAAACAAAGAAAAAACATTTTTTTCTACTAAAAAAATTTCATGTACTCAGAAGTCATGTATGCTAATACAAATATCATGGGAATATAAATATCATGTTACATGCCCATGAGTTAGGTTACTATTGGATTTGAATGGACTCCTTCCCCATAATTTGATATTTTATGTGGAAATAAAACTTGTAAACAATTTTTTAAGATGGTGTAAGAGGGCATACTAATTATTTTTTTGTGTTTTAGACACTGTCGGTATAATTGAGGCCCTTTTAATACTGCTGTAAAGTTCAGGATCTATATTCTGAGATACACATACCACAAAAAGTATGCAAAATACAACATTTAACCAAATCCATGAATTGATAAAGTATTTTGCAACAGTTTTAGAGTATGCATATTAAAAGATGCTAAGATGCTTGATTACTAAGAAGAATTCCTGTAGTTGATAAAGTCTTAAATTTGGTGGGATTTAATGAAATACAAATACCGTGAAATGATCCTATTAAAATCATTTACTAGGATTTTGACCATTGCTATGTAAACTTTGTTTTCCTTATAGAATGTCTCTTCAGAATATGAATATGTATTGATTATTTTAAAGGAAAGATCAACATTTCTGTCATAATAGCTGTGAACGATGTGTAAGTGATAAATGTGTTTATGCAAAGAGATATTTTTTCTTTTACTAATTGTATAAACAAATGTCTAATGAATCCAGCTTTGAGAAAATTCCCAAACCAGTATTCTTCTCTTGACTCTAGGCACGACCTTTGATTTAGTTTTATTTATACAACCTAGAGATTGATTGATTTTTATGCAAGGATGAGGGCACTAAACTGTGATTGTTACACATCTTGGTGATGCACCTGTACTTTCAATATTTAAGCCCACATCTTTTCTTCCTTAATGTTAAAATATCAGCTTTTTTTCACGGCAGAGAGAGGTAGGATAGAGCTTGTGTTATACCTCAGCTTCAGTTGCTGCCACGTGACCTCCAGCCAACACCTGTCAGTTGGGGAGCTACCTGATTTCTCTTTCACTGTCAAGCTTGGGCATACTCAGGGAGAATGCACCTGCCACAGATCTCTTTGTTTTTGAACTGGTCATCACTGACGTTGGCCAAGAGAGACAGCTGGTGGGCTTGTGTACCTACCCAACCCACCTTATGGGTTTTCCCTTCTATTTTGGGAATACAAAGTTGAAATTTATCACCAGCTTTGGCACTAGACTTGGTATTTATTGTGATCAACAAGTTGATCATATTACAGAATCATCCAGGACACCCTTCCTTTCTACCTTCCACCACCCAAAGAGAAAAGTTTCTTGCTGCATAATTTATTATACCATATGCTTGCATGTGTTGTCAGGGGCAGCGTGCGCATCTTTAGATAAACCATGATCCTGGGTGATTCAAGAGACTGTTCCTAGTGGCAATAGAATTTAATAGCTATTTAGTACTTTAGAAAAGAGATAGCTGCTTGTAGTAGGCTAAGAGACCTTAATTCCTCATTTATCCACTAGCTAACCATAGGGCTTTGGCTAAGACACTACAGTTTTCTCATCCATAAAATTGGTACAGATGAATAAAATCAATTTTTTTTCTGTGGTGGTGGTTAAGAGCATAGGCTTTGGAGTCAGAAAGACCTAGGTTTGAGTCTTGGCTCTGCTACTTAGTAGGTTTGAGTTCTGGGCTTCACACTCATTCACTTTCCCTCATCTGTAAAACAGAGGTCTGTTACAAAGTCTAAAGGGGAGAATTTATGTAAACAGCATACTGCATGGTACATAGGAAGCACTTAATACATTACAGGTCTTAAAATTATTATTCCTTTTCAACTTAAAGGCATCTATCTCTACACTGGTTTTATGCTTTCATTTTTAAAAATGAATACATATAGTACTTTCCTTGTGCCAGGTCCTGTTCTAAACATATTATGAATACTGTCTTTATTTAATTCTTATGGATGCCCTAATAAGGTGAGTACTTTTTAAAATCTTGAATGTGAAATTAAGGGACAAACAATCTAGTCACTGCTGGGAAGTGACTAAGCCAGATGCTTTAAAAATAACATTATCATTTGATTTATGTATACTCTCTTTTGGTTTTCTTTTTTTTTTTTCCTCTTAAAATTACAAGTCTATGCATTGTAATTTTGGTTCTTCTCAGAAAGATCTGAGGTAATGTTAGGTAGCTTACTCTACTCCCAACTAGATGGTCCTCAGTGACTTTAGTCAGGCCGGCTGAGGTAGCCCACTTTTGTCACCAGGGTGTGCTGTGAGTCCACGAATCTGAGCTTCCTGCAGCTGCTGCGAGGCTTAAGGGGGCGGGGGCTCTCCCTGGCTTTCCCTGCTGCTTAGCGACCACAGGTTTTTCATCCTGGCTCTTTACCATCACCTGGGCAACTGCCCGAGCCCCCAAGTTATTCTCTTTGTGTTATGCCATCCTTCCCGGCTCACTGGTGTCCTCGTGTAAACGAAGGAGCCAGAGCCGCTGGCTGGTGAGCCGAGTGCCTGGCCGCCCCAGAAGAGCTCGATGTTATTAAGCATTATGATGCTGCCACCACACTCATTATTTTGCTAAATAAGAAATCGGTATGAGGTCGCTAAATTGATGGCTTTTTAAAATTTGATATCAACAGCATTTTGTTAAACTTGCCACTGCTTTTAGGTCTTGCATTTTAGTGCCTTTTGTGCTAAGTTCCCCTTGAATCTGGAATTAATCAGGGCTGCATCAAAATGCCCATAGGTTTTGATAGATAAGCTCCTACTGAATGTTAATATTTTCTGTAACCAAAATGCCCTATAATTATGAATAAGTATTGCCTGGGACTCTGATTACAAAGGATCACTTTATATTCATTTGTGGATTAGAAGACATAGTTGAAATGTCTCTGTGTATGAATTATGAAAAAAACCAGATTGGTTTAAAGTCTTAGGGTGAGTAACTACATACACACATACGCACACATATAAGAGGTTTGATATGGCAGTGTCTCTGGCACACTAATCTGTGTTGTATAGTAAATTAGGAAAACTTTTCATGCCTTTAATCATTCTTTTTTAAAAAAATGAATTCATCTCTTGTTGGTTATTATCTTAGAAAATGTAATTAGTGGGAAGTTAAAAAAACTAACTCACCAAAATGAAGTTATTAGCATAGCTATATGATCCTGTTTTTAATTTATTTTTTAATTTTTATTTTATTTATTTATTTTTTTATTTTATTTCCTTCTCTCTCTCTCTCTCTCTCTCTCTTTTTTTTTTTTTGTATGTTCTAGGGCTGCACCCATGGCATATGGCGGTTCCCAAGCTAGGGGTCTAATCAGAGCTGTAGCTGCCAGCCTACTCCAGAGCCACAGCAACACGGGATCTGAGCCGCATCTGTGACCTACACCACAGCTCCCGGCAAAGCCGGATCCTTAACCCACTGAGTGAGGCCAGGGATCAAACCCGCAAACTTATGGTTCCTAGTTGGATTTGTTAACCACCGAGCCACGAGGGGAACTCCGTGATCCTATTTTAGAAGTTTTTATGTGCATTATTTTCAGTATATTAATTATTCTATAGTTTTCCTCCAAAGGATACTTATTTCTTTGCTCTTATAGGGGTTTGTCAGGAGTCTAGGCTGCTTTTTGAGATCTCTTGGGAAATGATTTACATTATTTTGGCAAAGAGACTTCTTTTTCTAGATGTGTCTTAAGCAAACAGTGTTTGTATAACCATCTTGTGTAGCAGCATTCAGCTTGATGATAACAGCCTTCACATGCTTGATGAAATGACGAAATCACTAACCAGCAGGATTCTTAAATAGGGTCAGCATTTTATAGAGATGTGATAATTCTGTTTAATGTGGAAATGATTACAGCATCTAATATGTGTGGAATTCCTGCTTGGTGACCACTTGCTTGAAGGAAAAAAACGAAAACAATGTAAGAAATTCTAGTCTGTTTTTTTTTCATTGTGAATACATTTCTGGCCATTTTATTTAATTTAATCCAGCCAATAATAGATTGGCTCTTACAAATACTTTGATGTGTAAAGTCTCTCTTCAGGCCACTATGGAATGAGTATCCTGCATTAACCTTGCTTCACACTAAAGTGAATAAGAAATATAGGATTTTTGAGCTGCATGTCTAAATTTCAATTTTACTAGAAAAGTTAGCAAAGGAAACATTATTGAAGAAATTAAAATAATTAGACGAGATTGTTTTATGAACAACACAAGGTATCATAATTTGCTAAGAGAGTAGATCTTAAATGTTCTAGTCACAAAAAAGAGATGGTAATTATGTGACATGATGGACATGTTAGCTAATCCTATGTTGGTAAACATTTTGAAATATTTGTTTACCAAATCAATAACCAAACACAGTATGTTAATTTTATCTCAAGAAAGCTGAAAAAAAAAAAAAAAAAGCCTGTGTGAAAGACTGGGCCAAGTTCAATTCTGTATTTAGGTTCTTTTCAAACTAAAAAAAGTTATCAGGTCTCATGCTCGGCAAAGGTTTTCTCCCCTCTTTTGATTTAAATGACAGTTTTTTCCTATCTCTATTTTTTTTCAAACTTATTTATTGAGGAAATTTTAGGGATAAAATTCTGGTACCTGGCTGGATGTGCATGAACATATACCAAATAAGGCATTTACCACTTTTTTCATGTTCATTACTTGATCTCTTGGAAATGTATCAGTATCTTAAATATGTGGAATGCCTATAGGTTAAAGACACTTTTTTATCCTAAAAAGCAAAACTTAAAATTTATTGATGACTGGAAGTGCAAAGGATACATTACGTATTTATTTATAAGGAATCCATTTCCTTATTCTAAACTTGGATTTGTCAGTCACTGGTTTTCATAGACCATATTTTGGTGGCCGTACCTGTTAGCCTCTAGCTTTTAATCAGGATATTTTCAGGACTGTCTGACCTTCTCCTTAACCTGTTTTTGTCCATTTATTTATCTATCATCTCTTTCATATGGATCAATTCATTTTTTTCATCCATTTAACTAATATTCATTACCCATGTGTATTTCCCTGGTCCAGATCTGGGGTAAGATCTTGGACACAGGAAGACATGGTCCTGATGTCTATGCTCAGAATGCTTACAGTCTAGCCAGGGAGAGAATAAACTGATAATTGAATTGTAATTACAATTTCAATCTCTGTAATATTCTTAAGCCATCGTATTTTCATACTGTCACACTAGAGGTTATGGTATATTTATTCAGTGACCTTAGAATAAGCAGCCTACATATTTTGTTTATGAGGGTGGTTGAGGGTGGGAAGAGACAACACTGGCAGGTTATTTGTGTAAGCACAGCCTTAGTGTCCTATAATTACGGGGTGGGGGGGGGGCTGTTGCTCACTGTACCGTCTGAGGTTATCCACCTCCAGAATATTCTTCTCTTCCACAGATTTCTCTCAGGGCTCATCATGTTCAACTATTCTGTGTCAAATAATTACGTTTTTGTCCTAGGGCCTTTGTTTCATGCCTAGGTTGAGAAGATGTTCTTTGGGTCTTCCTGCCCTGTTTTCCTTGTAACCGTGCTCTGCCTCCTCCTTGTATAGATATGTTAATTAATTTAATTGATGAATATAAACTTCACAATAAGCATAGTATATGTGTATTGTGTCTCTATGTGTTAGTCTGAGTTCGGAAGAAAGATGAACAGATTTACTTCATTCCTTTATTCAAAGAATTTTATTGTCTAGTCTAGCATCTGTAGTAGTTACAAATAAATGTTAGTTACTATTATAATTACTCTTTGTATATGCCCTGGCTCCAGAGATGGAGTTCAAAAAATATTGGTTCAATTAATTTGTGATAATTTTTCATGGATTTCTTAAGGGAGAAACATCTCTTAGGAAAAACTGACTATTCTGTGTTCATTATACTTGAAATCATTAAGCCTCTTTTATTGTGGGTAGTCGCCACTGGATTGAGAATATCAGTTTTTAGTGTTTTTGTATTGGTAAAGTACTAGGTAATAGAGCTTGGATTGCACAATTCTCCAGAAATCTAAAGCTAACTTTCTTAAAGTTGTTTATTCAAACAGTAAAATGATATTTACAAGCTAATTAATTTGAAAACCACACACACTATTGCCATTCCAGTTCTTTCTATTAAGTTCTCTTAAAGTCCTTATGGAGAGTTTGGGCTTCCTGAAGATTTATTGTAAATGTTCAAATTACCCCCCCCACACACCAAAACCCAGCAATTAACTCTTCAGAAATTTGAACAGAGAATTAAAATCAATATTATTATAATTTTTAACATAATTGTTTTTTGTGTATTAGTTTATTGGAAGCCTGTTTAATCACTGCCTGGGAGACTATTTTCTGTAAACCAATATTCTACTGAACAGTTTGTTCCTTGTAAGACTGATTATAGTTTCATCCCCATTAAAGATTTTTGTCAGTTTTGAGTTACTCTGCAATTTTAGTTGTTGGCATTTAAGCTGAACGAAAACTGTGCATTTGTCTTTGAGTTCTGCCACTTCCCCAACTGCTGCTGCTTAGGCTGATTCACGTCTCCCCCACCCCCAATAATTTCCTGCTGTTCTAATAAGATGAAGGCATGGGTAGAATGTAACGGTTAATTGGGGGAAGGAAGAAACAAGAGAAAAAGGACACACAGCCCAGTTGCTGATCTGTGCCTCCAGTTGATGCTTTACTTCTGCAAATTATAAACTGAAGTTCAGAACAGGTACATAAACTTCCCAAAAGGGTACACTGTGTAAAACCAGAATTTGAACTCTGTCAATTCTGTTTACATCCAAAGATCTTATTCTTCCCATGCCATTCCTTTCCTCGACAACAGATGTTGACTGTCTGAGCCTCAGTTTTCTCAAGTGTAAAATGAGATTAATAATAGTACTGTGTTATGCCATGAAAATTGAACAATATACACCAAACACTTAAAACAGTGCCAGGTACTTCTGTAGCAAGCTCCTAGCGTTGACTATCATCATATCATCATCATCATCACCATAGTTCCTGCTTTGGGACATACGTTAGAGGCTGGTGATATAAAGATGGTAAGACATTACTTGACTTCAAGCAGTTTAAGAACAGTGGAAAACTCCCATGGTTGGAAGTACTATTTTATTTCTTCCAGGCATCCATTATAAAATGTGAGTAAAGTCAGGTAGAAAAGCAATGTTTGGGAGTTCCTGCTGTGGCACAGTGGGTTAAGAATCGTACTGTGGTGGATCAGGTCATTGCAGAGATGCGGGTTCAATCCCCAGCCTGGTGCAGTGGGTTAAAGGATCAGCATTGCCTTTGCCATAGCTGAAGCATAGTTTACAGCTGAGGCTTGGATTCAGTCTCTGGCCTGGGAACTTCTATATGTTGCGAGTGTGGCCATGAAATTAAAAAAAAAAAAAGCAAAATCTGCTGAAATGCAGAGATGGGGCCTGTGGCAGGGCTCATGCCCGGGGAAGGAACCTGCTCCCCACGCTCCAGCCTTGCAGTGTATGCAAATTCAAATTTGTGCTTCAGAAAAACTTCCAGTTGCTATGTATTGTGGATCTTTAGACCATTTTAGAGTCCTTGGGCACTTCAGTTTGGCTGTATTTCTTTCTATCCAACCTATTTTTAGAACTCTCATGCTGATCTTCTTAAATGAAATATGCTATGTGAGCACAGTATTTGAAAAGAAGAGTGACTTTATGTATAAGGAAAAGCCTTACTTTCAAAGCTTAGGTCTTCTGAGTCTCCTCTTGATTTTTCACCTTTCTTGTGACTCACAAGCCAATTAACCAGCAAGAAGGAAAATTGAATCTGGAATTGGTCAGGTTTGACTACTCTTGGATATTAGGGTGAAGATAATAGTAGAAAGGGTCATTGAACTTTTTGGCTAAATTGAAATCTTAAACATTTCTGAACTTCTGTGCCATGTTTGAGTTGTTATGGATAATATCCCCCGTGTTTATTCATGTGGCTGCTAGGTATCAGCAGTGTCTGGCACAGTGCTTGGTATGAAGTAGATAATTGGGTTATTAGGATTGGGATAAATGCATGAATGAGACTAGGCAAATAGCAAATATGGGTAAATTAGTAATTGAAGAACATTTTTGTGATATCTTACCATGTCGAATAAATTATTTTGGAAGACATTTGTATACTAGGATCTGAAGAACATGTCTGTAAAATCTAATTGTTTTGTAAGATTTCATTTCATTAGATCCATTTTTGGTGACATTTCCTCAGAAAATCATTTTATTATTTTGATCCTCTTCACTTGTCTGGCTTTCAGACTGACTTTTGTCAGTTGTTGACAGTTTTTGTAATCAAGGATGTTATACCATTACATTTTCCTCCAAGATTAATGGTTTGGAACCACATTCCTTTTTTTTTTTTTTTTTTAGCAGTTTAAGAAATCTTTTCTTTTTAATTTTATAATGATTTTTATTTTTTCGATTATCACTGGTTTACAGTGTTCTGTCAATTTTCTACTGTACAGCAAGGTGACCCAGTCACACATACATGTATTCATTATTTTTTCTCACATTATCATGCTCCGTCATAAGTGACTAGATATAGTTCCCAGTGCTATACATCAGAATATCATTGCTTATCTATTCCAAAGGCAATAGTTTACATCTATTAACCCCATATTCCCAGTCCATCCCACTCCCTCTTCCTCCACCTTGGCAACCACAGCCCTGTTCTCCATGTCCATGATTTTCTTTTCTGTGGAAAAGTTCATTTGTGCAGTATATCAGATTCCGTATATAAGTGATATCATATGCTATTTGTCTTTCTCTTTCTGACTTACTTCACTCAGTATGAGAGTCTCTAGTTCCATCCATGTTGCTTCAAATGACATTATTTGGTTCTTTTTTATGGCTGAGTAGTGTATATATACACCACATCTTCTTAATCCAATCATCCGTTGATGGACATTTAGGTTGTTTCCATGTCTTGGCTATTGTGAATGGTGCTGCAATGAACATGTGGGTGCATGTGTCTTTTTCAAGGAAAGTTTTGTCCGGATATATGCCCGAGTGGGATTGCTGGGTCATATGGTAGTTCTATATATAGTTTTCTAAGGTACTTCCATACTCTTTTCCATAGTGGTTGTACCAGTCAATCTACATTCCCACCAATAGTGCAGGAGAGTTCCCTCTTTTCCTCACCCTCTCTAGCATTTGTTATTTGTGGACCTGTGAATGATGGCCATTCTGACTGGTATGAGGTGGTACCTCATTGTAGTTTTGATTTTCATTTCTCTAGTAATCTGTGATGTTGAGTATTTTTTCATGTGCTTGTTGGTCATCTGTATATCTTCTTTGGAGAAATGTCTATTCAGAGGTCTTTGGCCCATTTGTCAATTGGGTGGTTGGCTTTTTTGCTGTTGAGTTGTATAAGTTGCTCATGTATTTGAGAGATTAAGCCCTTGTCAATTGCATTGTTTGAAACTACTTTTTCCCATTCTGTAGGTTGTCTTTTTTTTTTTTTATGGTTTCCTTTGTTGTACGAAAGCTTGTCAGTTTGATTAGGTCCCATTGGTTTATTTTTGCTTTTATTTCTGTTGCTTTGGGAAACTAGAATCACATTCTTCATACTTTCTTTTCTGTCAAGCCACTCACGTGTGGTGAGATGAGTCTTCATGTAAGCAGAGAAACCAGTGGTTGTATCATGCAGAACCACATTTCCTCTTACTTTAAATGCATTTAAAAATTCTTTGGAAACAATTGGATTTTGTAAAGAAATTATCAAATTCTTTTATTAAACACAAAATCTTTTTGTTTTGTTTTTATTATTTATATTTATAATATATTCCACTGAGAACATTTCACATGGTTTTATTTAATGTAGTGAATTATATTCTTCCAGCTGTAAAGCACTGTGAGGGGAGAATGTTATAACTGATTGCTGTTTGTGTTGTTTTTTTCTCAGAAGTGACCAATTTTAAGTAAATATGTCTATATGAGTTTTTAGTTTTTTTTTTTTTAAATTAGACAGGTTTTTTAGTCAGATTTTAGGTTCACAGCAAAATTGAGAGTCAAATTTTAGAGTCACAGATTTTCCAGTTATATTCTGCCCCCCACCCTCCATAGTCTCCTCCATTTTTGACACTCCCCACCAGAGTGGTACCTTTGTTATAAGTGATAAACCTACATTGGCGCATCATTGCCACCCAGAGTCCACAACTTACATTATGTTTTACTCTTGGTGTGTACATTCTATTGTTTGGATAAATGTAAAATGAAACGTGTCTTTTTTTGGGAGGGGGCACACCAGTAGCACATCAAAGTTCCCACAGGCTAGGGGTTGAATTGGAGCTGCCATAGCAATGCCAGATCCAAGCCATGTCTGGGATTTACACCACAGCTCAAGGCAACACTAGATCCTTAACCCACTGAGTGGGGCCAGGGATTGAACCCGGCGTCCTCATGGATACTAGTCAGGTTTGTTACCACTGAACCGCAAAAGGAACTCCAATGATATCTGTTTATTTATGTTTCCTTCCTTTTCTTTTCTTTTTTTAAAGAATAAAACCTTTTTTTCCTTAAGTTTGATAAATATTATTCCTTAAATTCCATTTTTATGTTATGAACATATATTTTATGTATGTAAAATTATGTGTTTCTCTTATCAATCAATAATTAAGCACTATTTGTCTCTCTCCCTGTTCTCACCTTTCTTTCTTTTCTATCTTCTATGCTTCCCTCCTTTTCTCCCCTTTCCTTCTCCCCTTTATCCTCTTCTCTCTCACTCTCCTTCGTTGCTCCTCTGATTTTCCCACCTCCCCCTCACCAGCTATAGTCAAAGAAGTGAAAAACTGGAGTTGAGGATAATTTTTATAAAAACTAATACTGATGTAGAATGAAGGACTGCATTTAAAAGTTGGTTTCCTGCATGGAATTTGAATTAGGAAATTGTCTGGATGTTGTCGTGTAAGTTACTTTATTCTGGTAACCTGCTTTATTGCTTATGTTTAATATATAAAAGCCCAGCTATGCCTTCGAAAGCAAATCCAGTAATCAGAGTAAACCTTAGGCTTCTTGTAATGTTACGTAGTAACAACTAAGGGTTAGTCCTTTACTTTGGTATTACTATTACCTTTTTCCTGAATGCAGGTAGTTTTCGCCCCTCAGATTTAGCATAACCCAAGAGAATGAGAAAATATTAGGAAGAAGGAATTCTTTCCCCCCACCCTCCTTTCTCTTTCTCTCTCTCTCATTTCTGTTCAGTACAGACATACAGTTACATTTTTCTTTGTTCTTTCTGAACTTCCTTCTGGTTTTTGTCTCCTTCCTGCTTTCTTCCCAAGGAAAAGACTTCTTAGCTAGAAATCAATTCAGATATTAAAATATATTTTATTATTATTATTGTTATTTTTGCTTTTTTTTAGGGCTGCACCCATGGCATATGGAGCTTCCTAGTCTAGGGGTCTAATTGGAGCTACAGGTGCCAGCCTATGCCACATCCACAACATCAGATCCTAGCTGCATGTATGACCTACACCACAGCTCACCGCAACGCTGGATCCTTAACCCGCTGAGCGAGGCCAGGGATGGAACCCTCAACCTCATGATTTCCGGTTGGATTTGTTTCTGCTGTGCCACGATGTAAACTCCAAAATGTATTGTAAAGTAGTAGTATTTTGTTGCTAAGAAACATTTCTTTAGCAATAAAAAGGGTAGGAAGAGGGAGAAATAAGAAAAATGATGAGGAATCTAGTCAGTTATGAATTTACCAACAAGGAGCAGAAGTGAGGATGCTATAGAGGAAAATGTATAGGTGATAGTGATATCTCCTATTTCAAAAGATTACTTGGGGGTTATGATTTTGCAACAAATAAATTGTGAAACATCATTCATGACAGCAGAAATTTCCTTTTTGTTATATGTAGTAGAGTGGCAACATCCCCAAATTTTCTTTCTCAAAAAATTATAATAATTATGGGAATTTTACATGTTATATAAATTTTGTAGCTTGAAGAAAATTTGATATTTTACTTTTTGTAGAAGTAATATATGTTTACTATAGAAATGAATAGAAAATGCAGAGGAGCAACAGGAATAAAATTTAAATTATCTGTAAACTTACCCATATCTATAATCTTACCCACCACAGGGTTAACTTCAGTTATATTTTGGTGTATGTTCTCTCAGGTCTTTATCTACACATAAATTTATATTTAATTTTTGAAAAATAGGATCATACTCAGGTTAGTGTTTTGTAGCCTCTTTTTTTAACTCCAGTTCATGACATGCAATCATCTTCTCATGTCATAAAATATCTTCTAAAACATGATTTTCAATGACCATATCATATAGATATGCCATATGATAGCTGTTTAATCTTTTATTGCTGGGTTTTTAAACTTTTAATCGAGCACTTTATTATTATAAAGTGGTCTGTTATGACCAGTCTTTTTTATAGATCTTCACATACTTTCATAATTATTATCTTGGGAAAAACTCTTAAAAAGGGATATGTGGAACTTAAAAAGGGTGGGCATTAAATTTCTTTTTTTTAATTTTATGGCTCACCTGAGCATATGGAAGTTCCTGGGCCAGGTATTGGATCTAAGCTGCAGCTGCAACCTATGCCACAGTGTGGCAACCAACACCAGATCCTTAACCCACTACTCCATAGTAGGAACTCCCCAACAGGATAGGCATTTTTAAGGCTCTTGACACACAGTGGCAAGTGCTTCTCTAGAATGGCTGTTGTTGTCAGTTATTCCTTATGTGTGTGGTTACAAATGGCGTGATCTAAAGCTGTGAGGAAGCCATCCTTGCTTGTGCTCAATTCTAAGGATACATAGATAAACATGTAGTCCTGTGTTGAGTTTATTAATGATAGTTTTTATGGATGATTTTCACAGTTGGATAAACAACCATATGGATGGTTAAAACAAGATGGATAAAACAGGGTTAACTCCTTTGTTGGTATGTATTTTATGTATAAAGTACTCAAGTCAACTTTTCAAAATGTAACTTAATGAAATCCTGCTGAAGGATGCTCTCTAAAACAGAAGGTTTACATTTATTACTCAGCACCAACCAATTATACATAGGTTTCTTACCAGAGGAATAGAAAAAAAGTGTATTTGTTATTGAAAACACAGTGCTTATGGTAACACCAAAGAAAGAGGTAAATGAGGAAGGGGGGGTCAGCAGACAAAAGTTGAAAGTTCATGCTTCGTGCTCATTTCCTCATCTCTCTAGTTCAAAACACATATAAAGTGAATTATATTCAGGTAATCTTGTATTGATATGCTCTGATATTCATACTTGATTTAGGATGGTATTTTGTTTCTAAAAGCAGACAGTTGGAACATTGTGGCTATTCTTCAACTTTTAGAAACTTTGAATTGGATTTACATCAAATGGTATTTTGAGCTACTTGATTACTTAGTCTGCTAATTTGCAGGTCATGTGACCTGATGAAGTAGATCTCAGAACTGGGAGTCATTTACTTTCAATTGTTTGAGACAAGCTTGGTGTCTGTCACATAGAGATGGGAGGAGGACCATCGTGAAGAAAAGATGTTAAATCATTTGAGATATTATTGGCACTATGTTGTATCTGCCAATCAAATTTTGTGTTACGCGTTATGCACTTGTGCCTTGTATGGATTTTTTTCCTAGTCTCTGAGTTCTTAACTTGAAGTTATAGATTTCTAGCTTGAGGGTGAGGATGTGAGGAGGAGATGTTCATGAACCTGATTTTCTTTATTATAAATTTTATTGGCATACTGTTGACTTACAAAGTTGTGTTCGTTTCAGTTTACCACAAAGTAAATCAGTTAAACATATATCCATTCCTTTTTCAGATTCTTTCCCCGAATATGTTATGACGCAATATAGCATAGGTTACCTTGTATTATGCAGTAGGTCTTGTTACCTGTCTATTTTATATATAGTACATGTCAATCCAAAGCCCTTAATTTATCCCTCCCCCACAGTTTCCCTTTTGATAATCATAAATTTGGTTTCAAAATCTTTGAGTCTGTTTCTGTTTGTAAGTTCTTTTGTATCATTTTTACTAGATTCCATGTATTAGTGACCTCATGTGATATTTGTCTTTCTCTGGCTTACTTAGTATGGTAATTTCTAGGTAGATTAATGTTGCTGCAAATGGCATTATTTCATTTTTTACAGCTGTGTAATATCCCATTTTGTGTGTGTGTGTGTGTGTGTATGTGTGCGTGCGTGTATGCCGTATCTTCTCTATCCAGTCCTCTGTGGATTAATATTTAGGTTGCTTCCATGTCTTAGCTATTGAAAATAGTGCTTCAATGAACATTGGGGTGCATGTGTCTTTTTGTGTTATGATTTTCTCCAGATATATGCCCAGGAGTAGGACTGATGAATCATATGGTATTTTTATATTTATTTATTTATTTATTTATTTTTTGTCTTTTTGTCTTTTCTAGGGCCGCACCTGTGGCTATGGTGGTTCCCAGGCTAGGGGTCCAATCGGAGCTGTAGCCACCAGCATATGCCAGAGCCACAGCAACACGGGATCCGAGCCACGTCTGCAACCTACACCACAGCTCATGGGAATGCCAGATCCTTAACCCACTGAGCGAGGCCAGGGATCGAACCCACAACCCCATGGTTCCTAGTCGGATTCGTTTCTGCTGTGCCATGATGGGAACTCCCTATATTTAGTTTTTTAAGGAACCTCCACACTGGTTACATCAGCTTACATTCGCATCAACAGTGTAGGAGGGTTCCCTTTTCTCCATACCCTCTCCAGCATTTATTGTTGGCAGACTTTTTGATGATGGCCATTCTGATTGGTGTGAGGTGATACTTCATTGCAGTTTTGAGTTGCATTTCTCTAATAATTAGTGATGTTGAGCATCCTTCATGAACCTGATTTTGTGTCTGGTATTAAGTGCATTCTGCTGCAGAGAGGTCCACAAATTTTATCCCAAGACCTAATACAGATCAGGAATCTGTGCTGTTAGTCCCAGGTAAGAGTTTGGCATTGAAGTTGTAGTTAGTAAATAGCAGAAGGAATACATGATGGTCATAGACTCAGCCGTGAAATGTAACTTACATCTCTGATCTCTTTCCTGGAAAGAATATTCTCTAATAATAACTATTTTATTTTAATTTGGATTCTCATGTTTTTGAGCAGAATTTTAACCGATTTTATGATAATCCTTTCTGAAAGAAAGAAAAATAAAATCGTGGTCTATTTATATGGAAGTTATCTAAAAGTATCATCTCCAAAGCTGATTCCAGGAAAAAAAAATGTAACTATCTTAAATGGTAACTTTATCATCACTTTAGTAATTAAGCTGGTAATTGGCTTTGCTTTCTTATATCTTAACTTCATGTTTATTTCAAATCTTTCATTCACTAGGCTATGTTATGCTTTTCCATGTTGTGACTCAAAAGAACTGTGTTTGTTTTTAAAACCTCATTTCTTTTTCTTTTTCTTTTTAAAAATTAAACAACAAAATAAATATTGTCCATTAGAAGAATTTATCCTTCTTTTAACACTTTTTCTTTTGCATTTGGTAGGTGTTTTTCTTTTTTCTTTTCTTTTTTGGTCTTTCTGTCTTTTTCTAGGGCCACACCTGCAGCATATGGAGGTTCCCAGGCTTGGGGTTGAATCAGAGCTGTAGCTGCCAGCCACAGCCACAGCCACAGCAATTCGGAATCAGAGCTGCGTCTTCAACCTACACCACAGGTCACGGCAGCGCTGGATCCCCAATCCCTGAGTGAGGCCAGGGCTCGAACCTGCAACATCATGGTTCCTACTTGGATTCGTTAACCACTGAGCCATAACAGGAACTCCAAGGTAAATGTTTTTCTTAATGCTTTGAATAAATTAGTCAATAACAATTCAATCTTTTGAGTCTTCTTTCATTCTTTTCCTTTGTGTCTTCTACAGGTTTATTATTATATATTTTCAATTCTACAGGTTTATATCTATTTTCAGTTAGTACTGATGTTTGTATTATGCTTGGTGATACATCGTCTTCACAGCTCTTGTGTTTCTGTTGGTGAAATATTTTCATGGACTCTATCATAGTCATCTGTTATTTTTCATTTATACCTATCATTAAGTAGTTTTCCATCATTGTATGCTTGCATTAACTTTCCATTCTTCATTGACAACCCTCTTATATTAACCAAACAACTTACTTTGCTTTGATCAAAAATTAAAATTGAGCCTAATGAGTTGATATAGATATAGATATAAATATAAGTGTAATTATAGATAGATGTCAATAATCAACTCTTTGATTTGATTGAAATGGGCCATTAAGATTATAATTAGGAAAGAACAGATAACATGGATAGGGCTTTTCTTGGTGCCAACACAATGTTTGAGAGAAAGTTGTAGGAATAATAAGAGTGATGAATTTAGTAAATCTTTATTGGTAGTAAAGTGTGGTTGATAGAAAGGAAACCAGTCTCTTGGGTGAGAAATGAAAACAGTAGTAGAGGTACAAAGTCTTTGGATGGAAAAAGCCAGTGGAAAAACCTTCCTAGTGGGTGGCAGCTGACCCTAGAAGTTTTGGCATAATAAAACAAAATGGGAACATTCAAAGTGTAAAGAAAGAAAGGGGGAAACAGTCCATCCAGGAATATTGAGAGGGAAAAATGTCCAAAATTGCAGCTGTTGTGTGATCACGTGTGATCAGTGTGGGAATAGCAACTGTCCAGTTCTAAGAGCATATTAAAATTTTTGTCATATGTAATCTGTGTGCAGATATTAATGAGAACAGATTATATTAACGGTATTATATTGCTTCTCAAAGGAAGCAATACAAATGCCTTATGTGGTTTCTGATTGCATAAAACTGAAAATAATTAACTGGAAAATTATCAAAAAAAATTTTTTAGTAAAAATGTATATTTATATTTTGTGATTGACAAAAGCTAAAATAAATGCATCAAAATGAGAGAAAATAAATTTATGCCATTATTTATGCAAAAATTTATACCATTTAAAAATTCTACAAAATTTTACTTCTAATATGTATTAGTTATTTATAAATCTGGTTCACATAAAAAATAGCAAATATTTTAATAATATATCTATGTAGTGTCAAAAAAGAAGCAGATTTTATCTTTATTTTTTTCCTCCTGACTCTTGTTTAAATTCTGACTTCAACACTCTTTGCCAGATTGGAAAATGATTTGTCAGCTGCTCTGTGAAGAACCCTAAAATATGGCAGGAGTATTTTAAATGCAAAAGTATTGGGAGGAAAGAGCAGGCCTATTTCCCAACACTTGGAACTAATGCTGCCTTATTTCTTAATAGGGCGAGATCTACTAAATATTTTAAAAGCTTTTAAAGATAAATGGCTCTTTTGCCTTCCCTGTGGTGCTGATAACTTGGTTGTGTCTGATTTTGGACTGATGTCATCAGTATTGACTAGAAAAATTACATGGGTCCTGTACTCATTATGCTGGATGAGTGTCCCGGCCAGCTTTGGTTGCAGAATGCAAACGTTTTATATGATGAGAATACCAGCAACAAATGGAAATTCCATGGGCACTGAAAATGGAATCTGTCAGGATTGGGTTCATTGTGTAATTCAGTAATACCTTTTTAATTTTATCAGTGAGCTCTGCTGAAGCTTTCCCTGGGAGGCTGGCTTCACATTCCTTTGACTGTCTGGAGCTGTTCATCTTCCCCTGGGCCACAAGCCTATGTAATAACTCATTTCAGTCTTTGGGAGCACTATGTAACAAATCTCTATTGTAGCATTTATCACGTGTGTCATAATAACTTGTTTACCGGTCACTCCCCTGCTAGAATGTGAACTCCTTAAGGATGAGAAATAAGTCCTTTTTCTCTTTGCATCTCCCCATCTCCCAACCCTGGGTAGAAAGGAAAGCTCTGAGAAGGACACTAGAAGGAAGCTTCAGGGAAGGCTCTTGGCTGTGTTTCACAATTGAAATCTCTGGTAATTTAAATTAGAGAGAAACATCATTTTGACTAGAAAGCCCTAGTGCGAACCATGCCTTAACTGGAAAAATTGAAAGATAGATATTATAGTTAATATGTATATAATGTTTGAAATTAACTGTAAACATTTCTTTAATAACATTTTCCAATAGAAGAAAGTTAATTGGCTCAAGTGATGCAAATGTCTTCAAAAGTTTCCACTTCAGATTCTACCTGTCTTCTTTTTATATGTATTTTGGTCTTTCTTTATAAATATTATTGCAGACACTTTCCCATCAGTATGTATTTCACATATAAATTGATTATCTATGGTATAGGAATGCTATAAATTTTAAAACTTTCCTTTCTTGCTTTTTTGAACTCTTTGGCTAGGGAATCCACAGACACGACTGATGAAAAGAGATTACTGGCTCTTAATCAACCTTAAGACTTCAATCAGGCTTCACTTAAACAAGTCAAGATAAACATGTTCCCGACTTTATTAATCTTGAGAGGAGATTTCATAGCGTCTTTAATATGTTTGCCACATTTTATTCATTTTTTTTTTCTGTTGTGGTTAAGTTCATTTTTGAAAGCTTTTTAAATTTATGATACCCTTTTCTTAAAACAAGTGATGTTAATTTTTATTAGTAATGTGCAGCCTAAAAAAGTTCTTTTTCACTTTAACATTTCGACATTTTAATTATAAATAACACTTTTAAATTTAGAATCACTATGCCTGTGTCACAGTTACAATCATCTCTTTTTAAAAATTCTTTAAGAAATAGTTATTATTTTTTCACATATAAACAGGAATTAACTCAATTTTCTTGGAAAGCTATGTAGATGTAGGGCATAATTTATTGCTACAGTGCTTTTCACTGCTTTTTTGGGATCCATGTCCCAAATGGAATTGACAAACACTACTTTAAGAAATGTTATTACCTCCTTGGCTGTTTTATTCTGTCTCTCTCAAAGGCTATTTTATTTGCAATATTGTGTAACAGTGGAATGCCAATTTTTTATCTATATTTCTTTCAGGTTATTAGCTTAATAACCTGAACAAAAGTTGATTCCTTTTTTCTTTTGTAGTACTGAAAGTGACATTTCCTGCCTGTAAAACCTGTTAATCCAATTTTAAGGCCTCACTAAATTTTCATCATCGGTGGCAAGATAAATTAATTTTAAGTATAATACTTCAAAAAATTTACTATGCAAGTTTTAAAAAGTTATATTTAATATTTATCTTATTTACTCGCACCATTTTTTTATATTTTAGATTGCTTTCTATGTGAGTTATCCATGTAGTGAGGTAAAAGTCATCAAATTGAAATTAACCTTTGCATAATTTCTGCTTTCCTGAAGCCACTTTTTCTTTTAAAGATGGGTTATTGTATGATTCCTGGAGTTGCTGATTGACAACATCTAAAACACAATTTCTGTCTGGAAAAAATAAAACTGCTTTGCAATAGTCAAGTAATTTTTTTGAAGGGTCATTGTGAACAGATGGTTCTCCACCCTGAGGGGTTTAAAATTTTAACTTCTACAGAGTTTGGTCTTTAGCACATTACCAGGAGTTTATTAGCAAAGTTGTTAAGATCTGTTTTCAGATGATACCCAACTCTGTTTAAGGGAATATTAGTTTATATTCCTTTATGCTCCTTTTCTTAAAAGAAATTGATACTTAGATGAAATTAGGTTGATTGACTCTAAGATTGGGCTAAATTAAACTACCAAGAATGGATAAGAAAAAAATGAGGAAAGAGCACGTGATTCTTATTCATGCTATAAGGGTCTTTTATAAATCTCTAAAGCGAGATGCAAATACAACCTTCTATTTTGACTGACTTTCAAATTGTTTATCTTTATAGAAATAAGGTATTTCTACTTTGTCTTGCCTAATATTCACATGTGTTTTGGTGAGGGCAGTAATGCCTTGGATAGCAGAGATGTGTCTTAATTCATATTTGTGTTCTTAGTGCCTGACAAAGAATGGCTGCTCAGTGATTTAGATAATAAAATGAGTGAATGCATTGATGAATGAATGAAAACCCCTCAGTCATCAGTGTGGAAATTCTAAATTATCAGTCTTTGTTATCCTGCCTGTCTGGCCCTGGATGCTGTTTTTTCTCTATTAGGTAAATCCTCTCGAGGATATTAAAGTGGACTCTAATCTCCTCTGCTATTATTGTCACCATGATTTTCAGAAAGGAACTGACCTTCTCCCGTTTTTAGGAAATCCTGAATGCTCTTGCATAAACCTTAATTAACTCAGTATCGTTTCTGGTTCAAATCATATGATTATTTTCACTTTGGTTTATTACTGGATAATGTATCAATAGTAAATAATTTACCAATAATGCATAGTAAGATGCAGTTGTCTTTGACTGCCCCTTTGAGGCCTAATATCTTTTGTGTAAGGGAAAGAAATGTTTTTAAATAGAGTATTTTTATAATCATTATAGGATTTAGAATTTATTAGAGAGGGTTATGGATTATAGGAAAGATTTTCATGATAATGTGGGAGAGGCAACAAAATTTTCATTAGTTTCCATGATGGTTCTTTACTATCTTCTTTGACTTGTATGTGTGTGTATGTGTTTTATACTGGTGTCTGTGTTGTTTTTGTTTTTGTTTTTTTTTTTTTCTAATCTATGCCCTAAAAATAGATTTTCCAAATTTCATTGGCCTTCTAATTCCTATTTCTTTGAAGACAATTTCTCTTTTGGAGAATAGCATCTATTTTCAAGGCTTATCTGAAGCTAATTGCAGATTATTTCTCTTTGGTTTTAACCTTATAATTGAACTCTGATTCTAATATTATCAGATTATCTAATGTACTTTTCTTCCTAAGGTCTCCCAGACAGTCCATGCTTAATGTGTTTGAAGCAGTGTTCTCATCATTCTCTAACTTCATAAACGTGGACTTACCTTTGATTTGATCTACTTCATCTCCAATTCCTTTTTTATTTTTTCCCTTTTCTTTTTTTTTTTTTTTTTTTGTGGGAGTTGGTTTTTGTACCCTTCCCATTTTCATGGTCCTCCTCTTAATTCAGTCACTTATCTCATGACCGTCATAATTATTTTTCTGAGAGCTACTTACCTGTTTTTCCAGTCTGTGGACCTCCGTGATCAAATCTGAATGGTATACAGTTATTTACTTTAGCATATTGCTTTCCCTTAAAGACCTTGAGTGCCCTACATTGCCCATAGTTAATATCTAAACTCATTAGTTTGGAATTCATGGTCTTCCATAATTTGACCCACCGTGCACTTCTGGTTTGACCCAGTTTTCCAGCCTCTGACATCACCCACTCTAGCTACACCAGTGAGCACAAGTGCTCTTCAGTATGTCTGCATTTTCACTTTTGGCTTATGCCCCTTCAAGACCTAACTCATGCCCTTTCTCTTTCATGAAGCCAGCCCTTTCTAGCAAGCAGGGATTTTTTTCCTCCTTCTCAGAATTCCTTTAGTACTTATCTAAACCATTTATTTGGCAATTAATCATTTACAATGTTGTGACATTTTCTATATTTTTGGACCAAATATATTTATTTTCAGTTTCTCCATTTTTTTTCTGGATGATTATATGTTTCTTTGTGAACTACCATTAAAGTCCTTTACAGAGTCCTTAAGAGTAAGGACTATACTTTAAATCTTTAAATATTATTTTAAGGCATTTTTTTCATTACAAAGGTAAAACCTCCATCCAGTGCCATAATCATCTAATTACAATTATGCCTTTTGTAATATTTTCATATATCTGAAAAGTATTAATTCAAGAAACATTAAAAACTTCATTAAGATTATCTTATGTGCCATGAACAGGTCTTAGGAGTGCAGTAGTACAATATATGATATGTAGTATGATAACCAGTCCTATTAGTTGATAAAGCAAGTGGACTGAATAATTCATCAGTGGAAAGAAGTAATGAATTAAAATGGGGTGCATCTAGTTTGAACATAGGCTAGAGACTAGATTATCCTTGTAGTAACCTGTAAAAATAACTCGAGGAGCTTCCATCAATGAGCCTCTATAATTAATTTAAGGTACTAACCTTGAACAACAGATAATTTATAATCTCTAAATATGAAAATAATGTGATGAAACATTGTAAAAAGTAAAATGACATAGAACTTGTATGCTTAAAAGTATGTGTGGGTGATCATCAGTCTACGAATAAAGAGTTGAACACTGAATGAATGAGTCAATGAAAGAATTAGTGAATGAATGAAATACCAGTTGAAGAGATGCTATAATAAATCCAAACATAGCTTTTAAATTGTTGCGCCAGTTGTGGTAGAAGGAGCAGTCTAATAAGTGAAAAAATAAAATAAAAGATGTCTTTAAAAAGTTGAGACTATTTTTTAGAGCAATTTTAAGTTTACGGAAAAATCGAGTGGGTGGCATAGTTCTCATACACCCCCTTATACACACCTAGTTTCACATATAATTAAAATCTTAAGTTACTTTGGTATATTTGTTAAAATTACTGAAGCTGAAATGATAATATTGACACATTATTGTTAATTAAAGTGCATACGTTAGGGAGTTGCTGTTGTGGCTCAGTGGTAACAAACCCAACTAATATCCATGAGGATGCAGGTTCAATTCTTGGCCTTGCTCAGTGGGTTAAGGATCCGGTGTTGCCATGAGCTGTGGTGTAGGTCACAGATGCTGCTTGGATCTGGTGTCAATGTGGCTATGGTGTAGGCCAGCAGCTATAGCTCCGATTCCATCTCTAGCTTGGGAACTTCAGTATGCCATAGGTGTGGCCCCAAAAAGAAAAAAGAGGTCTATGTCATGAAGCTTTTCTCTTTTGTTTTCTCAGTTTAATAGTTTCGAGTTGTATGCAGGTTTTTGTTTAGACATGATTTTTAAACTTCTTTAGGTAAATACCAAGGAATATGATTGTCGAATCATGTGATAAGACTATGTTTAGCTTTGTAAGAAATTACCAATCTTTCTTCCAAAGTAGCTGTACTATTTTGCATTCCCAGCAGTGATGAATGAGGATTCCTGTTACTCCACATCCTTTTCACCATTTGATGTTATTGTTTATTTTATAAATTTAATTTAATTTTGTTTAATTTTTTGCCATTCTGTTAGACATGTAGTAATATCTTATTGTTGTTTTAATTTGTAGTTCCCTAATGACTTATAATATTGAGCATCTTTTCGTAAAGTTGTGTCTCTTGTGTATCTTTCCTAGAGAGGTGTCAGTTCAGATCCTTTGCTCACTTTTTAACTAGGTTGTTTTATTATTCAGTTTTAAGGGTTCTTTGTATATTTTGAATAACATTACTTTATCTAATTTGATTTGCACATATTTTATACTGGTCTGTGGCTTGCATTTTTATTCTTTTAACAGTGCCATTTACAGAGCAGATTTTTTAATTTTAATGAAATTCAACTAATTTAAAAAAAATCATTCATCTTGCTTTTGGATTCTATCTAAAAATAGTCATCACTGAAAGCAAGATCACTTAGATTTTCTCTTCCATTATCTCCTAGGAGTTTTAAAGTCCAGCATTTCCCCACTTGGGTCTTTGATGCATTTTGAGTTAATTTTTATAAATAGAATACAGGCAGTATCAAGATTATTGTGTTGTGTTTGTTTGTTTGACACATGTGACTAGTTGTTCTAACATCAATTGTTGTAAAGACTGTTACTTTTCTACCTGGTTGTTCTTGCTCCTTTGTCAAAGATTTGTATGGTGTATTTCTGTGTTCTCTATTTTGTTCCCCTGATTTGTCTATTCCTTCACCAAATCACACTGTCTTGATGACTATAACTTAATAGCGTATCTTGAAATTGGGTAGTATCAGTCCTCTAAGTTTGTTGTTCTGTTGTGTTAATTATTCCGGGTCATTTGTGTTTTGATGTAAACTTTACAACTATTTTATAAATATCCATAAAATAACTTTCTAGGATTTTGATTGCCATTGCAGTAAATATATAGAGGAAGTTGGGAAAAACTAACATCTTGACAAATATCAAGTCCTACTATTCATAAACATGGATTATCTATTTCATTCTTCTTTGACTCCTTCTTTCATCAGAGGTTTTTCTTTTTTTTTAATTTATTTTTTAGGTCCTAACCTGTGGCATATGGAAATTTCCATGTTAAGGGTCAAATTGGAGCTGTAGCTGCTGGCCTTCACCATAGTCACAGCAACACCAGATCTGAGCCTCATCTGCAGCTACACCACAGCTCCCAGCAATGCTGGATCCTTAACCTACTGAGCGAGGCTAGGGATCAAACCTGCATTCTCATGGATACTAGTCAGGCTTGTAACACATTAAGGCACAACAGGAACTCCCTTTTTTTTATCAGAGTTTTTAATTTTCCCCTTACAAATCTTGTACATAATTTATTAAATTTATACCTAAGTATTTAAGTTTTTGTGTTTGTGTAAACAGTGTTGTTTTAAATTTCAAATCCCAGTTGTTCATTATTGATGTATCAGAAAGTAAATGAGGAGTTCCTGTTGTGGTTCAGTGGTTAACAAACCCAACTAGTAACCACGAGGTTGCAGGTTCGATCCCTGGCCTTGATCCGTGGGTTGAGGGTATGGCGTTGCCATGAGATGTGGTGTGGGTCGAAGACGTGTCTCAGATCCCAAGTTGCTGTGGCTGATGTAGACCGGAGGCTACAGCTTTGATTAGACCCCTAGCCTGGGAACCTCCATATGCCTCGGGTGCAGACCTGAAAAAGACAAAAAGACAAAAAAAAAAAAGAAAGTAAATGACTTTTGTATATTAACCTTGTATCCTATAATCTTGCTGCATTTGCTTATTATTTCCAAAAATTTTTGTTGTTATTGATTCTTTAGGGTTTTCTACATAGACAATCATGTCATCTGTGAGCAAAGAAAATTTCATTTCTTCCTTACCACTTAAAACTGTTTTTAATTTTATTCTGTTATCTTATTGCATTAGTTAGGACTTCCAGTATGATGTTGCATAGAACTTGTGAGATGGGATAGCCTTGTCTTGTTTTTGATCTTAGTGGGAAAGCATCTAGTTTCTCACCAGTAATTATGGTGTTAATTTTAATTGTAGGGGTATTTTGGTAGATTTTCTTCAAGTAAGGAAATTTTCCTCTATTTCTAGTTTTATGAGAGATTTTGTTTTTAATCATGAATGAGTATTGGATTTTTTAAATACTTTTTCTGCCTCTAATAATATAGTCATGTGATTTTACTTTCTTAGCATGCTGATGTAATGGATTCAATTAATTTGACTTTTAAATGTTGAACCAGCCTTGCATAACCTGAAAAATCCAACTTTGTTGGTTTTTAATTTTTTAAATAAATTGTTGGATTCATTTTGCTAATATTTTGTGAGGATTTTCACATTGGTGTTCATGAGGGATATTTGTTGTTTTACTTTATAATCTGAAGTTTTAAAAATAATATCTTTTTCTGGTTTTGGTATTAGTGAAATGCTAGTTCACAAATGAGTTAGGCAGTATTCCCTCTGATTGTAAGTTCTGTGGAGAATTGGTGTCATTTTTCCTTTAGATATTTGCTGGAATTCACTAGTGAACCCATCTGTGCTGATGCTTTATTGTAGGTGATTAATAATTGACTCAATGTCTTTAATAGGTATGGGCTTATTCAGATTGTTTTTTCCTCCAAAAGTTTTCATAGATTTTTCAAGGAATTATCCCTTTTTTTCTAGCTTACCATATCTGTGGGCAATGCTGTTTTATTAATCTGTTATTGCCTGTGTGATCAGTAGTGATCTCCCCTATCTCATTTATCAAAATAGTAATTTGTGTTCTCTGTCTCTGCTTCTCTCTCTTTTTCTCTGATTAAAGGACTAGCGATTTATCAATTTTGTTAATCTTTTTACAGATTTACATTTTGGTTCTGTTGGATTTTTTCTATTAATTTCCTGTTTTCAATTTTATTTATAATTTGTTTATGTTTTTATTTTAAAATTTTCTTCTGCTTGTTTTGGATTTAATTTGTATTTCTTTTATGATTTTCCTAAAGTGGAAGCTTAAAAAATTGATTTTAGACCATTCTTCTTTTCTACATTCTTCTTTACATTCAATAATGTAATTCTCTTTCTAAGCATTGCTTTTGCTGCATCTCAGAAATTTCAGGAAGTTGTACTTTCATTCTTATTTAGTTCAAAATATTTTATTTTTTTGCTGAAACTTCTTTTGTTACTGATTTATAGTTTAATTCCATTGTAGTCTGACACTATATTTTAATTAAATTTTTGTTATACTTGATTTACAATGTTCTGTCAATTTCTGCTGTACAGCAAAGTAACCCATGTGTATACATCCTCCATTTCTCACATTATCTTCCATGTTCGTTCTCAAGTGACTAGATAGAGTTCCCTGTGCTATATTACAGGATCTCCTTGCTTATTCACTCCAAATGCAATAGTTTGCATCTACTAACCCCAAACTCCCAGTTCACCCCACTTCCTCCCCCTTGGCAACCACAACTCTGTTCTCCATGTCCATGAGTTTGTTTCTTTTCTGTAGATAGGTTCATTTGTGCCAGATATAAGTGATATATGGTATTTGGGTTTCTTTTTTTCTGACTTATTTCACTTAGTATGAGAGTCTCTAATTCCATCCATGTTGCTGCAAATGGTACTTATTTTGTTCTTTTTTATGGCCAAGTAGTATTCCATTGTGTATAGATACATCTTCTTAATCCATTCATCTGTTGATGGACATTTAGGTTGTTTCCTTGTCTTGGCTATTGTGAATGGTGCTGCAATGAGCAAATGGGTGCATGTATCTTTTTCAATGAAAGTTTTGTCTGGATATGTGCTCAGGAGTGGGATTGCTGGGTCACAAGGTAGTTCTATATTTAGTTTTCTGAGCTACCTCCATACTGTTTTCCATTGTGGTTGTACCAATTTACATTTCCACCAAGAGTGTAGGAAGGTATCCTTTTCTCCACACCCTCTCCAGCATTTGTTATTTGTTGACTTGTTAATGACAGCCATTCTGACTGGTGTGAGGTGGTACCTCATTGTACTTTTGATTTGCATTTCTCTAGTAATTAGTGACATTGAGCATTTTTTTCATGTACTTGTTGGCCATCTGTATATCTTCTTTGGAGAAATGTTGATTCAGAGGTCTTTTGCCCATTTTTCAATTGGGTTGTTGGCTTTTTTGCTGTTGAGTTGTATAAGGTGTTTGTGTATTTTAGAGATAAAGCCCTTTTTGGTTGCATTGTTTGAACCTGTTTTCTCCCATTTTGTAGGTTGTCTTTTTTTTAATGGTTACCTTTGTTGTGCAAAAGCTTGTAAGTTTGATTAGGTCCTATTGGTTTATTTTTGTTTTTATTTCTGTTACTCTTACCAGAGTGGGTATAGAGGGAACATACCTTAACATAATAAAGCCATTTATGACAAACCCACAGCCAGTATAATACTCAACAGAGAAAAACTGAAAGCCTTCCCACTAAAATCTGGAACAAAACAAGAATGCCCACTCTCACCACTTTCATTCAACATAGTATTGGAAGTCCTGGACACAGCAGTCAGACAAACAAAAGAAACAAAAGGTATCCAAATTGGAAGAGAAGAGATAAAATTGACACTGAATGCAGATGACATGATACTATATATAGAAAACCCTAAGGACTCCACACAAAAATTACTCAAACTGATCAATGAATTTAGTAGTGTAGCAGGATACAAGATTAACATTCAGAAACTCATTGCATTTCTGTGTACTAAAAATGAAATATTAGAAAAGGAATATAAAAATACAATACCTTTTAAATACACACCCAGAAAATTAAATACCTAGGAGTAAACCTAAGGAGACGAAAGATTTATATGCTGAGAACTATAAAACATTAATCAAGGAAATTGAAGAGGATTCAAAGGAATGGAAAGATAGTCCATGCTCCTGGATTGGAAGAATTAATATTGTTAAAATGGCCATACTACCCAAAGTAATCTTCAGATTCAATGCAATCCCTATCAAATTACCCATGACATTTTCCACAGAATTAGAACAATCCAAAAATTTATATGGAACCAGAAAAGACCTAGAATTGCTAAAGCAATCCTGAGGAACAAAACCAATCAGGAGGCATAACTCTCTTAGACTTCAGACAATATTGTAAAGCTACAGTAATCAAGACAGTCTGGTGCTGGTCAAAAAACAAACAAAAAAACAGACATACAGACCAATGAAGCAGAATAGAGAACCCAGAAAAAACCCTAGACACATACAGTCATTTAATCTTTGACAAAGGAGGAAAGAATATAAAATGGGAAAATGACAGTCTCTTCAGCAAGTGGTGCTGGGAAAACTGGACAGCTGCATGTAGATCACTGAAACTGGAACATACCCACACACCATGCACAAAAATCAACTCAAAATGACTTAAGGACTTAAAAATAAGACAAGACACCATAAAACTCCTAGAAGTTAACATAGGCAAAACATTCTCTGACATCAGCCATACAAGTGTTTTCTTAGGTTTCTCCCAAGGCAACAGAAATCAAAACAAAAATAAACCAATGGGATCTAATCAAACTGACAGTATATTTTCTGTGATTTCTATTTTTTTTTTAAAAAGCTAAAGTGTGTTTTATGACATAGAGTCTAGTCTGTCATGGTGATTATTTCATGTTTACTTGAGAAGAATGTGTTCTTTTGTTTATTTAAGTATTCTATGAATCAATTAGATTCAGCTGATTAATGATATCATTCAATTCAACAACATTCTTACTGGTTTTCTGCCTGCTATATCTGTCAGTTATTGACAAATGGATATTGAAGACTCTGACTAAACTAGCAGATTCATTTATTTCTTCTTGTAATTCTGTCAGATTTTGCCTAATATATTTTGATGCTGTGTTATTAGGTGAATATATATTAGGGATTGTTATTTCTTCTTGGAGAATTGACTCCTATGTAATAATGTGATACCCTTATTTAGACCTAATACTTTTTCTTGCTCTGTAGTCTGAAATTAATATAGCTACTGCAGTTTTCTTCTGATTATTGTTAGTATGGTATGTCCTTCTCTATCTCTTTACTTTCAAACTATCTGTGTTTCTATATTTCAAGTTGGTTTATTATAGACAACGTTTGGTTGAGTCTTGGATTATTCAGCTTCCCTGAGAGTCTCTGTCTTTTAATTGGTGTATTTAGATCATTAATATTTATAGCGCTTATTGAAGCAATTTATTTAACATGTACATATATGTAACTATTTTCTATTTGTTGCTCTTGTATGTTTCCTCTTATTCTTTCACTATTTTTCTTGTCTTATCTGCTTTTAATTGAACATTTTATATAGGTCAATTTTCTTTCTTCTCTTAGCAAATCAACCCTTAGGTTTTGCAATATACACTTACTTCTAATTAAAGATCATTTTCAAATGACACTATACTGCTTCATAGATGCTACAGATGTTCCCAATTCCTTTTTCCTCTCCCTTTCTGTCTTTTTTTTTTAATTAAAAAAATTCTTTGCCCTATGTTATATGTAGCTTCTGGGCCAGGGATCAAATCTGAGCTGCAGCTGTGAACTAAGTCAGAGCTGTGGAAATGCCAGATCCTTAACTCACTGTGCCAGGCTGGCGATCTGACTTGCATCCCAGTGATCCCAAGACACTTCTGATCCTGTGGCACCACAGCAGGAGCTCCTGTCTTTGGTTTCTTTTGCAATTTGAATACCATATGCCTTAGCATGGATTTCTGATACATTATCCTGCTTGGTATTCTCTCAGTTTCCTGGATATGTGGTTTAAATTCTGGAATTAATTATGGAAAAAACTTCATCCCTCGTTATCTCAAATATTTTTTCTTTGTTTCCGTCTTTCCTTCCTTTTCTCTCCTTGCCTTTCTTCCTCCTTTCACTTTCTTGTTCTTCTGGTATCTCCATTTTGCATAATTGCAACTTATGTAATTATCCCACAGTTCTTGCATATTCTATTCCTGTTTAAATTGTTTTTCTTTGCTTTTCATTTTGAGAAGCTTCTGTTAGCATTGACCTCACTGAATTTTTTCTTAGGCAAGTCCAGTGTATTGATCAGCCCATTAAAAGCATTTTAAATTTCTGTTACAATGATTTTTATTTCCAGCATGCCATAGAAATATTTTCCTTAATTTATATATCTCAGCTTCATTATCTGTCTGTTCTTGCATGCTGTTCACTTTTTTATTAGAGCTCTTAACACATTAATCATATTATTTTAAATTCCTGTTCTGATAATTCTGAAGTCTCTAACATATCTGAGTCTGGTTATTGTGCTTATTTTGTCTTTTCAGACAGTGTTGTTTCCTTTAAACATGTTTTGCAATTTTTTTGTTGAAACTTGAACATGATATATCAAAAAAAAATAAAGGAACTGAGGTAAGTAGGCCTTTAAAAGTAAGGTTTTTTTGTTTTTCTCATTTGAGATTAGTCTGTGTTACTATCTACTACTGTAGCTGTAGCTCTGTGATGCTAGTATTTTCTCTGATATCTTTCTTTTTGTAGGCTCTATTATCTTTGTGTTTCCCTAATGACTCCTTCTTAAATAGGACACAGGTCTTGCTTTTCTTTCAGTTGTAACCTGCTTTTATTGTATAGGTGCCTGATATCAATGTTGTCATAAGGTGAAGGGGGAAGGGAATAATTCTATAATTTTATGATTGTCTCATTTTTATACAAGCCTTTTTCTCTGGGTTGTAACCTTACAAGTTCCTCTACTTCATCCTTAGACGAGACAGGAAGGCTAGAATGGCTGGATATAGCATTTTCCTTACTCCATGGTAAAGGCTAAAGGAGGCTAGAGTTGGTTGTTTTTCCTTCTTCTACAAGCTGATAGGCCCTGATAAAACCCAATTGGTTTAGTCTCTAGCAAAAGACTTTTTTTGAGTTTGATTTTTCTAATTAATGCCTACTGGAAAATCTATAACAACATTTTTAAATTGTTCCTAAAATAAGGTATAATAGATATTGAGCAATATTTTAAAAAATTTACTCTACACTGGTTGTAAACTTAATTATATCAACTGAGACATTTGTTAAATGTCTTTTGAAGTTTGGTGGATAAAATTGCCAACTTAATGCCTTATAAGCAAATGAGGTTTTATTCTGTTGTTGTAATATTTGGTGAATTACTTATTAACTCCAAACAAATATAAATATCTTTCCAGGATTAGTAGAGGATATAAAGATGTGTCTCTTGTAAATATCACTAACAGTTGTTAACCAGATTTGTAAGCTTAGGTTAATTGTAGGTTTCCCAGTGCCAACATCCGGAATATGGAATCCAGAACAAATCAAAGTTGAACTTGTTTTTCTCTCTGGTTTATTAAAGATGCTTATTTGAGAGATTACTATGAATCATAGGATTGTGAGGTTACCTGTGGTAACAGAAGGCATTTTTTAAAAAAACTAGAGCTTCTACAAGTTTCTAAAATAATTAAAATGCATAAGACACATGCAACAGATGGCAAAAGTGTTTGATCTAAATATGTGTGACTTTTTTTACTACTTGGTTTTATGTGATAATGTGTTTGTGCAGTTAAGGTGATGACCTTTCATGATAATTTTTGAAGATCTATGCAGTGGAATGTGCTCTCTGGAGTTGTTAATATCTGGCAAATTTATAATAGATATGAAAGTACTTTCCTAATGCTTTATGTATAATTTTTGTATTATAATATCAAATAAAGAACTATTATGTGGGGGTTTCTATTCTCTGATACTTACTCTTTTCCTTTAACTAAATAATTTGAAAAAATTAACTGGCAGTTAACATTGTTCCTTCCTATAGTATTGAATTTCACATTTTAAGCCTTAAAAAAAACAAAGTGCTTTTTAAAATTTTTTAAAATGTCTTTAAATTTAAGCAGAGAAGTTATATCTTTGGTATCATCCTGTTTCTAAGGAAATTAAAATAATTCTCATCCACCCTTTACTCCTTTTATTCTAAAATAATGTGGTCGTAATTCTGATTCTTCTGCAGATGAAAATAAATTTTTGGAAATTTGTCTGTTTTGATTATCTGTTGCTTATAGAAATAACAATTCCAAGAGCAATAAAGATGAAGTGTTTAAGAAATTTAATGAGAAATAAAATTACTAACAAGCAGTCCACTTTATGGAATTACATAATTTGATACTGAAATTTGTACAGAAAACAAACATAACAATAACCAGAAAAACACTGAAAAAGGAAAAAATGATAAGTGAGAAATTGTCCTACCCAACATTGAAACATGTTAGAATACTAGATAGCATCTATAATTAAAACATCATGGTATTTACACATGAATAGATAAGGTCAGAAGTGTAAAGGAGGGAATGTCCAGATATAAATCCAAATATATACGGAAATCTAGTGTATGATAAATGTAGCATTTCAAATGACCAAGAAAAAGATAGACTTTTTAATAATCTGTTCTGTGACAATTGGATGGCCATTTGGACAAAGCCATTTTATATCATATGTTACATTACCCCAAAATAGTGGATTTGAAGTCTAAATCTAGTAAAAGAAACTGTAAAAAGCACAGGAAGGAAGCATAAATGCATTCTTCTTTAATGCTGATGTAGGGAAGGGCTTCCAAACTCTAAGTCCACAGGCAACAAAAGAAAAGATTTGACTATGTAGTTTTATGTTTTATGTAAAACAATTAAAAAATTGTATGGCCCAAATCACCATAAACAAAGTCAGAAAACAAGTGGCAAAATGCAAGTAACTTCACAACATTTATGTAGACAAAAGGTAATAACCCTAATACACAAAGAACTCTTTAAAATGGAGGGACAAAGGTCCAAAAACCCTAAAGGAAAATAGGAAAAAAGATATAGATATTTTTTTAAAAAAACCATGAAAATATGATAAACATGAAAAAATGTTCAAACTTAGTCATAATTAGTAAAATATAAATTAAAACCACTAAAATATGTTTCTCACTTTTTAAAGTGGTAGATGTTCTTTTAAAAATAACGAATTCTGGAGTTTCTGTCATGGCTCAGTGGTTAATGAATCCGACTAGGAACCATGAGGTTGGGGGTTTGATCCCTGGGCTTGCTCAGTGGGTTAAGGGTCCGGCATTGCTGTGAATTGTGGTGTAGGTCACAGACATGGCTCGGATCCCCTGTTGCTGTGGCTCTGGCGTAGGCCGGCAGCTATAGCTCCGATTAGACCCCTAACCTGGGAACTTACATATGCCGTGGGAGCAGCCCTAGAAAAGGCAAAAAGACAAAAAACAAACAAACAAACAAACAAAAACAAAAACAAAATGAATTCTGAGGCTGAAGGGAAATAATCACATCCAGGAATTGGTAGCAAGAATTCAAATGGATGCAGTCCTTTGAATAAAAATTTAGTAATGCCTGCCAAAACTACATGTTTATACTTTGACCTAGCAGTTTTACTCCTAGGGACCTATATGGATCACACCTCCCCAAAAACATGCAAATGCATATTTGTGAGGTTATTTACTGTGGTAGTATCTATAACTGCATAATATTGGAAATAATCTTTTTTTTTCAGTTCTTTCACCAGATTTATTTATTTATTTATTTATTTATTTATTTTCCCACTGTACAGCAGGGGATCAAGTTATCCTTACATGTATACATTACAATTACATTTTTTCCCCCACCCTTTGTTCTGCTGCAACATGAGTATCCAGACAAAGTTCTCAATGCTATTCAGCAGGATCTCCTTGTAAATCTATTCTAAGTTGTGTCTGATAAGCCCAAGCTCCCGATCCCTCCCCCTCCCTCCCTCTCCCATCAGGCAGCCACAAGTCTTTTCTCCAAGTCCATGATTTTCTTTTCTGAGGAGATGTTCATTTGTGCTGGATATTAGATTCCAGTTATAAGTGATATCATATGGTATTTGTCTTTGTCTTTCTGGGTCATTTCACTCAGTATGAGAGTCTCTAGCTCCATCCATGTTGCTGCAAATGGCATTATGTCATTCTTTTTTATGGCTGAGTACTATTCCATTGTGTATATATACCACATCTTCTGAATAAATATTGCAAATAATCTTAATGTCCATAGATAGCAGAGTGGTTCAATAGATTATGGTATGTTCTATATGCAAGCAATATAGTATCATACATACACTTGTAAAAAATATGGGAATTTCCGTTATGGCTTAGCAGAAACAAATCTGCCTAGTATCCATGAGTATGCAGATTTGATCTGTAGCCTTGCTTAGTGGGTTAAGGATCTGGCATTGTCATGAGGTGTGGTGTAGTTTGCAGATGTGGCTCAGATCTGATGTTGCTATGTCTGTGGCATAGGCTGGTAGCTACAGCTCCGATTCAGTCCCTGGCATGGGAACCTCCATGTGCCGTGAGTGCAGCCCTAAAAAGACAAAAATGCTCAATGTCACTAATTACTAGAGAAATGCAAATCAAAAGTACAATGAGGTACCACCTCACACCAGTCAGAATGGCTGTCATTAACAAGTCAACAAATAACAAATGCTGGAGAGGGTGTGGAGAAAAGGATACCTTCCTACACTCTTGGTGGAAATGTAAATTGGTACAACCACAATGGAAAACAGTATGGAGGTAGCTCAGAAAACTAAATATAGAACTACCTTGTGACCCAGCAATCCCACTCCTGAGCACATATCCAGACAAAACTTTCATTGAAAAAGATACATGCACCCATTTGCTCATTGCAGCACCATTCACAATAGCCAAGACAAGGAAACAACCTAAATGTCCATCAACAGATGAATGGATTAAGAAGATGTATCTATACACAATGGAATACTACTTGGCCATAAAAAAGAACAAAATAAGTACCATTTGCAGCAACATGGATGGAATTAGAGACTCTCATACTAAGTGAAGTAAGTCAGAAAAAGACACATACCATATATGATATCACATATATCTGGAATCTAATGTATTTCACAAATAAACCTTTTCACAGAAAAGAAACTCATGGACATGGAGAACAGAGTTGTGGTTGCCAAGGGGGAAGAGGATGGAGTGGGGTGAACTGGGAGTTTGGGGTTAGTAGATGCAAACTATTGCATTTGGAGTGAATAAGCAAGGAGATCCTGCAATATAGCATAGGGAACTCTGTCTAGTCACTCGTGAAGGAACAGGATGGAGGATAATGTGAGAAAAAGAATATGTATATATATATATAGTTTGACTGGGTCACTTTTCTGTACAGTAGAAATTGACAGAACACTGTAAATCAACTATAATGGAAAAATAGAAATCATTAAAAATAAAAATTTATGAAAATTAAAAGACAAAAAGTGTTAAATCAATTATAACTACAATAAATAATTATGGGATAATTAATAATGCTGTAAAATATGTCCCACAAAACTGTGGGGCAATGCAAAAAATCCAGTGCTTTTAGAATGTATTTGATTGTTTTTTTTTATAGCTACAACTGTGGCATATGGAAGTTCTTGATCTAGGGGTCGAATCATAGCTGCTGTAGGAGTCTGCATCACAGCCATGGCAACACTAGATCTGAGCTGCATCTGTGACCTACTCTTCAGTTTGCACCATTGCCAGATCCTTAAGCCACTAGGTTTGTCCAGGGATCAAACCAACATCCTAATGGACACTATGTTGGCTTCTTAATCTGCTGAACCATAATGGGAATTCCAGAATGTATTTGATCTTAAATGACCAATTGTTCAAAACAATTATCTATATACTTATCTATGTATCTATTTCTATATATTCATATGTATTATCCTCATTTTAACCACAAATTAAAAACCTGTAATAGTTACACAAAAAAACAGAGAAGGGCATATAAATATAACACTAGAGAAAATCATCAAACCAGAAGGGACAAGAGTGAAAAAGAGAAGGACTACAAAACAACCAGAAAACAAGTAATATAATGCCAAAAAGAACAGATTTATCAATAATCACTTTAATTGTAAATGGACTAAAATCCTCTAATCAAAAAACATATGGTGGCTGAATAGATAACCCCCCCAAGACTGATCTATATGTTGCCTCTAAGAGATCTCATGCAGAGATAAAGACACACACAGTCTGAAAGTGAAGGGTTGGAAAACTTGTTCCATGTAAATGGAAACAAAAAGGAAGAGTAGCAATATTATCATTGACAGAATAGTCTTTAAAAAAAGTCTGTAGTGACAAGCAAAGAAGGGCATTATATAATGATCAAGATCCAAGGAACATGATGTAACATTTGTAAATATATTTGCATCAATATAAGAGCAACTAAATATCTAAAGCAAATGTTAACAGACATTAATGGAGAATTTCACAATAATATAATAATAGAATGTGAATAAATGGGAACACTTGTTCTCTCCTTTGGAGTGGAATGTAAATTGGTACAGTCACTATGGAAAACACTATGGAGGTTCCTCAAAATTTTTAAATAGTATTAGTATAAAATCCAGTAATTCCAATCCTGTGTATTTATTTTATGAGAAGGAAAACATTTATTCAAAAAAGAAACATCCCACTGTTCATAGGAACATTATTCACAATGTCTAAGTTATGGAAGCACCTAAATATTCATCAACAGATGAATGAATATAAAATATACACCAAGGAATATTACTGAGCCATAAAGAAGACTGGAATCTTGCCGTCTTTGACAACATGGATGGACCTAGAAGGTATAGTGCTTTGAGAAATGTCAGACAAGGAAAGTCAAATACTGTATATTTCCATTATATGTGGAATCTAAAAAGTAAAACAAATAAACAGATACAACAAAACAGAAATGGACTTACAAATATAAAGAACAGACTCGTGATTGCCAGAGGGGAGAGGGGTTGTATGAGGGACAAAATAGGTAAAGGGGATTAAGAGGTACAAACTACTAGGTCTGAAAAATAAGTTACAAGGATTAAAGCAAAGCATAGGGAATATAGTCAATATAAGTTCAGTGGAGTGCAATCTCTAAAAATATCAAATTATTATGTTGTATACCTGAATCTAAGATAGCATTGTAATTTAACTAGTTCAATTAAAGGAAAACTCTTATGGATATTTTCCATTCTGAATTTAACTATATATTTTATACTATGTATTCATCTTTACCAGTGTGTATTATACTTTCATATGTTTTCATGTTACTGTCTAGTGTCCTTTTATATCAGCTTGAAGAACTCCCTGTAACATTTCTTGTAAAGCCTGTCCAATGGTGATAAATTCCTTCAGCTTTTGTTTATTGGAAAACTTCTTATCTCTTCTTCAATTCACAAGGACATCTCTGCTGGGTAGAGTATTCTTGGTTGGCAGCTTTATTTCCTTAGCATTTTTGAATATATCATCCCATTAGCATCTGGCCTGCAAGGGGTTTCTGCTGAAAAACTCACTGAGACTCTTATGGGAGTTTCCTTGTGCATGATAAGTTGCTTTTCTTTTGTTGTTTTTAAGATTCCCTGCTTGTTTTATTGTTTTTGTTTTGTTTTTTGGCCATGCCTGTGCCATGTGGAAGTTGCTGGACTAAGGATTGAACCTGCACCACAGCTGTAACCAGAGTCACAGCAGTGACAATGCTGGGTTCTTAACCTACTGAGCCACAAGGGAACTCCTCTCTTTGTTTTTTAATATTGACAATTAAATTTATAATATGTCTCAGTGTGGTTCTCTTTAAATTTATATTATTTGTTTCCCTTTGGGTTTCCTGTACCTGGATGTCTCTTTCTAGGTTAGGGAAGTTTTCAGTGATTATTTCTTCAAATAACCTTTCTGCCCCTTTCTATCTTCCTCTGAAACTCCTATGATACATATATTTTTCCACTTAATGGTTTCATATAAATCCTTTAAGCTATCTTCACTCTTTTTTTTCCTTTCTTTTTCTTTTTCTTCCTCTCATTGTATGAATTCTACTCTCCTGTCTTTGAGTTCCCTGATTCTTCCTTCCATTTGATCTAGTCTGCTGTTGAACCCCTTTATCGAGTTTTTCATTTCAGTTATTTTATTTTCTAACTCTGATTTCTGTTTGGCACTTTTTAATGTCTTCTTTCTCTTTGTTTAAATTTTGACTTTGTTAGTGCAATTCTCTTCTGACCTCAGCATTTTTGTCCTTTATTTTGAAGTCTGTATTGGGTAAATCACTTCTTTCTTTCTCATTAACATCTATTTCTGGAGATTTATCTGGTTATTTTGTTTGGAACATATTCCCTTGTTTCTTTATTTTTGTTGAGTCTTGTGTTGGTTTATGTGCATTTGATGAAACAGTAACCTCTCTCAGTCTTGACAGAATGGTTTTCTGTGGGAGATAAAACTTGTCAATCAGCCTGTCCTGAATCCCTGGTTATCTCTCAAACCTTTGTGATTAACCAAGTCACTGTCTTTGTTCTTAGTGGCTCCCAGTAGTTGAGGGTGTGCCACAATCCATCCATATCCCAAAAGAGTGGATTGCAGTCCTTGATATAGGCCAATTAGAAGTCAGATTTTCATGTAGCAGTTTCAAAGGCATATAGTTAAGCTCCAGTGAGAAACTGGGCAACGGGTATTTTTGCAGGCTCCGTTTGTGCTGAGCCCAGGTATATAGTTGTGTGTATAAGGTACTCTTGTGCCCATTTAAAAACTATTTCTTTGTTAGCTATAGTCTTGTGGGACTTGTGAATACAAGCCCTATTGGCTACGAGAGTTAGGTGGTTTTGGGCCCATCCTTTAGGTGGCAGCCATAAAAGTTGGGGTGCTAGATGCATGAACAAGCTCCTTCCAGGAAGAATCTGCTAACCTGGTTCTATCATTTGAATGAACCAGAGGGAAAAGATGAGGAAGTGCCCACCAGCCCCCCCAGGCTCTGGGGAGAATTGCAGCTTAGCCCCTAAATGCAAGCTAAATGAGAAGTTGGGTGGATCCTCAGGCAGTAGCTTGTAAATTATGAAGTCAGGCATCTTAGAAGGAAAGACTGGACAATGAGTGTTTTTGCCTGAGCCATCATTCTCATTTCTGCATTGAGCCTTGGAAGGGTTAGCTGTGTTGATTGCTTACACACCTGTTAAGAATTGAGTTTTTGTTTTCTATACTCCTGTGGGTCTCATGGATACAAGCTTCATCAGCTTTCAAAGCTCAGTGTTTTGCAGGCCTGCCCACAGGTGGCAGCCTTGTAAATTGGCACACTAGATATGCAGTCCAAATTCTTGGCTCCTCAGGGAGAATCTGGAAGTGGGGAGTTCCCTTCTGTTGTATGGTACAGTGCTGGGGGTGAGATTTATGTTGTCCCAGCCTTTCCTATTTGCTTTAATGTGAGTTTTTCTAATTCATCTAATGTGTATGAATCACTCAACTAGTTTCCATATTTCTTTTAGAGGAAATTCCCTGTTTCTCCATGGAAAGAAATAAGTTCAGTCCCTCCCTCTCAGATTCTTTGTTCATTTTTAATTGAGTTATTCAGTCTTTTTATTATTATTTTTTGTTCTTTTATATTCTAGATACTAGACCCTTATCAGACATATGATTTGCAGGGCTTTTTTTTTTTCCCTTTTCTGTGAATTTTCTCTTCTCTTTCTTGATATTATCCTTTGAAGCACAACATTTTTAATTTTGATGAAGTTTATCTATTTTTTTTCCTGGCTCCTTGTACCATTACTGTCATATATAAGAAACTATTGGCTAATTGAGGGCATGGAGACTTTCCCCCTACATTTCCTTCTTTGTTTTATATTTTTGTATCTTATATTTAGGTTTTTTTATCCATTTAAGTTAATTTTCATTTATGGTATGAAGTAAGTGCCCTAGATGTTAGTTTTTAAAAATACTGTTAAGAGTGAGATTGAAAAACACAGTTGGAGGGCTTCTTCCCTCCCAGAACATTTCCCCCTGTTCCCTTTGATTAAATAGAAAGTTCTCTGGACTTGGTTCTTGTACAGCGTTTTGTCTCAACTGCTCTACTCCAGACCCTTGGCTTGAGTGACTTCCGGTCACTCACCCTACAGAGTTCTCTTCTCTAACCTCTCAGCCACAGTAGCCACCCGTTTCACATCCCACCCAGTTTAATTCTCAACTGAATGCATCAAGTTAATTTGTTTACTTCTTACTATTTGTTACATCTCACTAGAGTATAAACTCCATTACCGTAGGTACCTTGTATATGTATACTACACAGTCTAGAACTGTGTCTGGCACAAGGTAGATGCTTAATAATAATTTGTTGAGTGAATTAGGAATGCATTGTTTTTCAGGGATGGGTTAGAACATTTCACCTCCTTTGCTTTATGATGGAGACTTCTTGAAATCACAGCTTGAGTATCTTAAAATCACAAAATTGTCATTTAAAATAGCTATGTAAATCTGGAAAGAAGTACTTCATTCTGAGAATTTTTACGTGTTCTGAGCGACTCTCAAATATTAAAATACCCTCCTTTCATATGCCTTGGGAGTCTGTATGACTAGGGAGTGGTTCATTTCTCCTCAGACTCTTCCTGGAAATGATAAAGGCAAACTTAATCCCCCCAAAATGGTATAATTGTTGTGCGTATGCTCTTAGATGAAATATTAATTTAATTATGGATATGATCCACACTTTAATTCAAGCAGCATTTATTGAATGTCCATTGTATATAAAACGTCACTAGATACTAGGGAGAGGAAGATTGGTATGCCATTAAGACAAAGATATATACATATATGTATAAAATATATATGTATGTATGTATAAAAATATATTATACATACAAATATATATTTGTATATTGTTCTCTTTATTATGATTTTGCTTTATTTTTCTTTCTAGATACTGTTTTTTTCCCCTCAAGTTAAAGTTCTGTGGCAATCCTGCATTAAACAAATCTGTCAGCACCATTTTTTCTAAAAGCATACTGCTCACTTTGTGCTTCTGTGTCAGTGTCATGATTTTGTAACTTTCAAAAATATTTCTAATTTTATTATTATTATTATATTTGTTATGATGTGCTCAGTCACCTTTGATATTATTGCTATGATTTGATGAAGGCTTAGATGATAGCATTTTTTAGCAATAAACTGTTTTTCATTAAGATGTGTACACTTTTTTAAACATACTACTATTGCACACTAAATAGACTACAGAATGGTGTAGACAATTTTTATATGCCGTAGGAAACCAAAAGATTCATGTGACTTGCATTATTGTGATATTAACTTTATTGTATTGTGGTAGTCTGAAACTGAACCCACAATATCTCTGAGGTATGTCTGTATATATTTATGTAAATATAATGTTATCTACAATGTACATATTTATTTAATGTTAAAAATATTAAAAATACAAAATAAAATTAAAACAATATAAAATACAGAGGTTTGCAGAATAATAGTTCAGAGGATCTATCCCTGGGTTCAGATTCAAACTCAGCCACTTCAGCTTAGATAAACTAGTTTTTTCAAGCTTCAGTAGGGCTATTGAGAAAACTAAATGAGAAAATGTATATAAAACTCCTCTGCACATAATAAGTGTACATTATATTATAGAATATAAATAATAGAGGTTTTAAACAGTGTTTTCGAAACTTTTCTTCATAACTGCCTGACTCAGCTGGCTTGCTCAGGGAGAATCTCCCACCGCAGTGGCCAGCCTGGCATGCAGTGATGTGCTATGTTCCTACGAGCCTTTCTTCCCTCAAGTATACAGCTCTATCCCAGGTCTTTCTGATTCCCAGCCTAGGGGTGCTTGCTAGCTGTCTTCTGACAAATGTTTTTAATGTTGACTGCTTTTCTAGATTTCAACATGGGTTGTTACCAGATTATTTATATTCCACCCCTTCCCAGGTTCCAATCCACATCTTCCCAGATTCCATGAGGAATTAAGATAAGCATGATGAGAAAACATTTTTTAGTGAAGTAAACATATATAAAATTAGTCTTCACTCTAATTAATCTAACACAATCTCTTGCTTTTGTATATCACATAAGATTCTCTTAGTGATTGCAAGAGGTGGTAAAAATGTTTCTGTGCTTTTTAATTGACTCTTTCAGACCTTAAAGAATGCAATGTAAATTGACTATAAAAGACAGAAACTTTTGAGGATATAGATTTCATGGGTTGGTGCAAATGATGTTGCAGAATTTATTGAATGATATGTAAAAACACTGATTAATGAGGATTTAACAGTTTGCAGTTGAAGCAAAGAAAATTGGTAAGTGTTGTAAAATGATAATGCTTCAAAAGGGACTGGAATAGTAAAGGATTAAAAAAAAATCCTTTGGAAAAAACTAATGAAGTTCTCAAATATTTCTGTTTGATGTATTTATAACTATCTATTAGGTGTTAAAAGTGAATTGAGAGATGTCACACAATGATGAAATAATTTCAGAAATATCAACAAAAGCCTGTTTCTATATTATTCTTTGACTTAAAAATTATCACAGAATTGGAGTTCCCGTCGTGGCTCAGAGGTTAACGAATCCGACTAGCATCCATGAGCATGCAGGCTCAATCCCTGGCCTCGATCAGTGAGCTGTGGTGTAGGTTGCAGACATGGCTCAGATTCTGCGTTGCTGTGGCTGTGGCATAGGCCAGCGGCTACAGCTCCAATTCGACCCTTAGCCTTGGAAACTATGTCTGCTGTGGGTGTGGCCCTAAAAAGCAAATAAATAAAAAAAAATTATAACTAAAATTTTAATTATAATTAAAATCATAACTAAAATTTTGTTAAATGTAACAAATTCAGCTTTTATTTTTTCAAATCTCTTAAAATATTTAAAAAATTAAATTTTGTTTTTTTCATTTTTAGAAGAATTGAAGTGTACTTAATTTATAATGTCATGTTAGTTTCAAGTTTATAGCAGAGTGATTGTTATATGCAAATACACATATATTCCTTTTCAGATTGGTTTCTCATATAGGTTATTATATAATATTGAGTATAGTTCCCTGTACTATACAAAAGGTTCTTGTTGGTTAATCTATTTTATATATAGTTGTGTGTAGATGTTAATCCCATCTTCCTAATGTATCCTCCCTTTCCCCTTTGGTAACCGTAGGTTTGTTTTCTATGTCTGTGAATCTATTTCTGTTTTGTAAATAAGTCAATTTGAATTTTTTTTTTTTTTTAGATTTCACATATAAATGTTATCATATGATGTTTATCTTTCTCTGGCTTACTTAGAATGACAATCTCTAGGTTCATCCATGTTGCTGCAAATAGCATTATCTCATTCTTTTTTATGGCTATGTAATTTTCCATTATATATGTACCACATCTCCTTTATCCATTCATCTTGAATAGACATTTAGGTTACTTCCATGTCTTGGCTATTGTAAATAGTGCTACAATGAACACTGGGGTTCATTATCTTATCAAATTAGAGTTTTCTCCAGGTATATGTCCAGGAGTGGGATTATAGTATCATGTGGTAACTCTATTTTCAGTTTTTTAAGGAACCTCCATATTGTTCTCCATAGTAGCTACACCAATTTACATTTCTACATACAGTTCAATGTTCCTTTTTCTCCATACCCTCTCTAGCATTTATTATTTGTAGACTTTTTGATGATGGCCATTCTGACTTGAGTAAGGTGATACTTCATTGAAGTTTTGATTTGCATTTCTCTAATAATTAGCAATGTTGAATGCTTTTTCATGTGCCTTTTGGCCATCTGTATGTCTTCTTTGGGGAAGTGGAAATGTATGTTTAGGTCTTCTGCCCATTTTATGATTGAGGTTTTTTTTTTTTTATATATTGAGCTGCATGAGCTGTTTGTATATTTTGGAAATTAAGCCCTTGTTGGTCTCATCATTTGCAAATATTTTCTCCCAATTTAGGGGTTGTTTTTTCATTTTTTAATGGTTTCCTTTGCTGTGCAAAAGCTTTTAGACTCCTAGAGGAAACATAGGAAGAATACTGTCTGACATAAATTGCAGCAATTTCTCTTTAGACCTGACTCCTAGAGTAATGGGGATAAAAACAAAAATAAACAAATGAGACCTAATCAGATTCCCCTTCAAGATGAAATGCTTTCTGGGAATTCCCTCTGTGGTGCAGTGGAAATGAATCCAACTAGTATCCATCAGGATGCAGGTTCAATCCCTGGCCTTGCTCAGTGGGTTGGGGATCCAGCATTGCTGTGATCTGTGATGTATGTTGCAGATCTGACTTGGATGCCGCATTGCCATGGCTGTGGTGTAGGCTGGTAGCTGCAGCTCCAATTTGACCCCTAGCCTGGGAACTTCCATGTGCTGCAGGTGTGGCCTAAAAAAAAAAAATTACCTACATGAAATGCTTTCTGTAAACAGACTCAAGTGAACTTTGTAGGTTAGTCTTAGGTAAATATTCTTTTTTGTACCACTGATTCCTTGTTTCCCTGTGCTCCTTCCCACCTTGGGAAACTTCCCTTTAGGGTCTCTCTGATTCTGAGGTTGGAGTTAAGGCAAACACCTATTATCTATTTTCCATATCCCATGAATTTACCTTCAACTGATGTGTACCCAAATGTGATTTAAAGGATCTAGATTTTGGTACTGCACACTAAGCTAAGATGGTGGTGATGAGATGGCAATTGGTCAAATTGGGTAGTTCATCCTACAGAATAAGATCAAAAAGTAGAATAAAGCCAGATTATCAAAGACTTTTAGTTATCAGCCTAAAGGCAGTAAATCTTATCCTATAAGTTAGTGTTACTCAAATTGTAGACCATGGGCCACTTGATTAAAAATCACTTGGGATATATGTTAAAAACTCTATATTTTGCTCCACATCTATGAATCATAATTTCTGGGGTTAACTTTAGGAATACATATTTAAATTATTTATATGATTTATAAATAATTCTTATGTGCACCATTATTTTTAAGCCATTGTTAAACACAAGTAGTTTGAAGAATTTTTTCCTATGTTTTTCTTTTTAATTTTATGTGTTTATGATGATATATTAGGAAACCTTTGTCATAGTCAAAGAACTTTGAAGTAATGTCATATTTACCTGGAATTATAGTTTCATCAATTGTTTTTTTAGAGATCATTTCTAAGCTTACTCTAAAGAAAAATTAATGTTTCATATGTTAACTCTATATAAAATAAGTTAAAGACAGTATTAACACTTAATTCCATGCTTTTGAGATTTTCTTATAAATACAAATTTTCTTCGAAAGTGTTATCTAAATCTTTTCATTTCTTCACATGGAGGCCCCTGCTGTTATGCAACATTGAAATAAAAACATTGTTTTCACCCATTAAAATACCACTGCAAGATATTGTGAATTGGCTCATTTGCCTTAATTTTTTTTTTTTTAACAAGTAAGGCAGTGTTTTGAGTTATGCCAGATGTACAAATGAGAGATTTGAGTGCACTTGTAGAATTTAAATTGAAATGCTAATGAGATTCTGACAGGCAGAAAAAACAACACAGCTTACATTTTCATCTGTTTTATTAAAGTCATTATTTAACTGGAAAAAAAATCCCACATTATTTAGACCTATTTATTTATGTGGCATTTGTAATTCAGCTCTTAAATTTTATCCAATTAAAGTGCTTCTCATTCCATTTCACTTAATGTGGTGGATTGTTGTGGGCATTCATCTTTCGCTCTGTTTCATTCAGTTGTAGAGTGGCAGTAACTCAATTGAATGAATGCGTCTCTCTCTCTTCTTCTTCTTTTTTTTTTTTTTTTTACACGAATGCTTACATGTGCTGCTCCTTCATGCTGTGGTGCTACATTGACATCTTTATTTTTTATTTTCAGTGATTCCATTGAAATTTCATGGTAGATTATCACACAAGATTGTTTATGGTTATTTCATGCCTTGATTATTTCGCTACAATTCCTAAAATGTGAAAGTGAGGAAAAAATAACATTAAACAAAACCAAACTTTTGAGAAGATAAATTGACCATAGAGATAATTGAACATAGGACAATAACCTTATAAGTACTATTTCCACAAAGATATCCCATGCTTTAGCACAAATATGGCTAATTTATTAAACTTTTGATTATTATTGATTTGCACTTATTTTTCAATTTTTTCAGAGTTTCTTTAAACAAAGACTTTTTGTGAATTTTTGAGATTTATTCAAATGTCTATGTTTTGAACATTGGCTTAGAGTAGGTTTTAGCTTTCTTTTACTTATATTTATCTACCCACCTCTCGGATGAGCTTACAATTAGAGTATTTGAGGTTATAGGGGTATAAAATTTCATATAAATACAGAAAATAAGTACATTTAGAGGAAAAAATAGCAGTACAAAATTTCATGGGATAGCGTGAGGCTGACTGAGGTCAAGCTCATGTTGGAATGCAGACTTTATGGGAGGGCCCAGAGGACAAAGTGCCTCCTTGAGAAGGCAGCTTTTATGAAGAGGGTGAAATATGTGAGTCCAGAATTGTACGGGTGTCACCCTGAGTATCACTTCCTCTTTTGCTTGCATTTACAACAGGTTTGGAATTCTTATATTGTAAGAACACTTCATGTATTTTAAACTGCCTGGTGATGCTATTATGAAAATCTGTGGTAAAATAAACTCTATTAGCATAAAAACCATTTCAGTTAATGTTCAATGAATAAAGTCTCTGTATTAACTGGAAATTGAACTGGTGACTGTCAGTTCCCAGACATTTTCATAAAAATTTTCTCAAGGGTGCTCCATTAAGCAGCATTAAGGAGTTTCATACATAGAAGATATCTTTATATCAGAAACTTTTGTAAGAGGGAGACTTGATGTGGCAGAAAGGGCTATGAACAGAGATCAGGAGACTGAGTTCTGATTCAGACTTAACGCTCAGGAGCCAAGTTGACCTGGATGCACCACTTGACTTCTTTAGACTCGAGTTCTTCTACAAAATGCAGAGTTTGGTGATGACCTCGAAGAGTACTACTAGCTCTACAACTGTCATTTTGTGAGTCTTCCCCCCTACCCCCTCTGCCTTATCATTGTTCTATTTATATAATAGCTGCACTTCTTGTTGTGATTCTTTTATTTACCTCCAAGAAGCTAGAACATACAATGTTGAAATGACAGATTATGTATGATGTCTCCATGCCTTAATAAGGTGTCCAGAATTATTTTTGGAGATGATCGTATCTATTGGGTTGAAAGTCCTAATTAGTATTCATAATACTTATAGAAAATAACCTTTATAGGTACAGCCAACTTTTAATTATTGATGCCAAGAGATAATATGTCTAATTGAGATGTGCATAAAGTATTCATCCCTCATTTTATTCCTTTTTTGGGGGGGGAGGAGGGCACAGGTGTGACATATGGAAGTTCCCAGGCTAGGGGTCAAATTGGAGCTACAGCTCCCAGCCTATACCACAGCTATAGCAGTGCCAGATGTGAGCCATGCCTGTGGCCTACACCACAGCTTGCAGCAACGTCAGATCCTAACCCACTGAGTGGGGCTAGGGATCGAACCCGTATCCTCATAGGTGCTAGTCGGGTTCATTACCACTGAGCCACAATGGGAACCCTTACCTTAATTTTTTAAATTGAGTATAGTTGATTTATAATATGTTAATTTCTACCATATAGCAAAGTGATTCAGTATACATATATACATATGCACATTCTGTTTTTATATTCTTTTCCATTATGGTTTATCATAGGACATTGAATATAGTTCTCTGTGCTATACAGTAAGACCTTGTTGTTTATCCCCTCTGTGTACTATAGGTTACATCTGCTAACCCCAACCTCCCACTCCATCCCACTTCTAACTCCCTTCCCCTTGGCAAAAGTCTGTTCTCCTTGTCTCATGTTCACTCCTTATCTGAACTTCAAATTTATCAGCCATTGTAAGGAGCACTTGAAAAGAGTTGTAGAAAAATAATGGTTTGATTTTCATCTTCAGGCTGGACAGGAAATTGCCTTTAGCATCTTTGTATGGTTTTATTTTTACCCCCTGCCCCACTTAACTAAATAAAAGAATATGATTCCTTATTAAATCATAGAAATTAACCTCATTTTATCCAGATTTTTTTCATTTCTTTAGAGATACATTCCACTCATACCAATACTGCCCTTGTCTAAGTTTACATTTATGCACACACTTATGTTTACATTTTTTGTACATGCTTCAGCTTTCATGCCTTCAAACCTTTATTCATGTTCTTTTTTTGGGGGGGGGGGCTTCAAATACACTCTTGGCTAAATTGTACCCATCTTATAAACCCCAGTCTCCTAGTCCTTGACAAGTACTATTTGGCTTCTGCATAATTTGGGGGAAGGGAGAAATGTAGACTTTTGAATATATAAGGTGAGAGCTGGACGAACTATATACAAAGTTCCTCAGTGTATCTGAGGTGTCATAGGCATTCTATAGTTGTTAATCGCTTCCTTCTCCTTTCCTTTTATTGACATCTCCAGCCAGAGGTTACCTCTTGTCCCTTGGAGTTCTCTATTATGGCACACATCATTTTTTTAATAAAAAGTTGTTTGTGTGTTTTTTCTTATACTTCTACTAGCCTGGACATTTCTTGAGGACAGTTTCTTAGGACTCAATTTTATTAATCTTTATATATCCCTTAGAGTCCCTTGCAGGGTATTGTACACAATTATTATTAAAAATATTTCGATGGAGTGAATACATTTTGGATATATTCGCATGGTATTGGGAAAGTTTTATAGCAGAATGTCATGTTGGAATCTTGGTAAAATACATTGGTGAGAGATAGGAACTTATGGTAAGCTCTGGAGTTTTGTGTAGGTACAAGCATAGGACAAATATGCCCTATACATGTCAGTCTGATGTAGGGTATGTGAGGAAAAGGTTGCTGTAAATAGTTTGGATCCTATCTTTGGAGGGAGTTATATGAATGGCAGGTTGAGAGTATATTTGGAATGATGAGTGGTAGCATCTAAGAGGACATGGTTAGCAAGTATGGGAGGACAGGGAATTGGCAGCTCAGGAGACACATGGTTGGCATATCTTAAGATATATTAACAAGGAATCATGGTTTATTTTTAGTGAGCAGGATATATGTGGGAAGATACACTAGTTTTGCCACTTCAGGTGAGAGGTGCCAGAGCAGATCCAGTTAGGCATGCTGTCTAGGGACTTTGGCCATCTTCCTATGTATAGCTTTGGGGTCAGAGATGGTGTAGTGCAAGCCCCCACAGGAAGATGATGCAGGCAAAGAGGTCTCCTCCTAGGAAGCACTTGGAGGTAGAGGTGGGCTGCTGGCTGACGTCTGGGTGATCTGTGTGTATACAGCAAGTCCCTAGCCTTCACAGGGGTTTGAGGTAGACTTAGGCAATTACTTAGACAATGGCACTATAGCCTTTAGAGTTCTTTCTTCTTCAGGTGGCTAAATATCCATCTCAGAGTTACTAAAACCAAAATGTTTCATTTAGCCAAAAAATCCCTATGGAGTTATTATCCAAGCAGACTTGATCCAGCTGCTCAAATGATGTCACTGAAGACCTGTCTTCTTTACAGTTCTCTCTGTTCTGTTTGTCCCATCACACAGTACCCCCCCACCCCCAGGAACCTTCACGTTGAAGCATTCCAATATCGTATCTTCAACACAGGCTTTCCTCTACTAGATAAGACTATCTTTCTTGGCTATTAAGTGGAAGCTCTGTACTTTAGTTGAGTTGGACTATCTTAGTTCATGTGTCCATCCCTAGCTATTTATTTATCGTGATTTAAGGTTACATTGGTGATCACAGGCCTCAGTCTCATGCTCCATCCTTAGAGTCAGGGATAGAGTGAACTTACTGCTAAAACACATGGGCTTTGTGGGGTGGGAGTAGAAGCCTGCAATAAAAATTAGGCTGCTTTTACTAAGTGATTTGTGGGGTGAGGTGTGGATTCAAGCCCACCAAAATAGTAGATTTCTACTGCAGATGCTGTATTATGAGGGCTTTAGAAAGAAACACAAATTCATATTATATAGTTTAAATGAAGAGACTTTAATGGAGGGACTATTTGTGGAGTTGTGGGCAGGGTTAAGTGTACAAGATAATGGCTAGTGTGGCTCCTAGATACCAGCATTAGCAAAAATGTGTTACATTCCTGGGGCTGAGAGATCAAGGGGAGAAAATAGTGTTACTGGAGCCAAGAAAGAACCTGAGCTCTAGAGGAGGAACCAGAGCTGTAGGTGTAGAAGGATGCAGCTAGAGGTGGAATATTGAAGTGGAGAGGGAATAGAGCAGAAGTAACCTCACCCTTTTCTTATCTCATCCCCTAATCTCATGCTGGTGGCACTGACTCATTGCTCACTGGAAGCTGGACAGCAAAGGACTTTGCATAATGCAATCCTTAAGGATCAGCCTCCTGGGACACATAGTAGGGCAGAATATGGATTTCAGTAAGAGTTAAATAGAGAATAACCATCCCAGAAAACAAATCAGAACCTCAGTCTAGCAATAGAGAAGTATATTGAAAAGGAAGATAAATTAGGGGTAGAAACTTAGGGACTAGAAATTTATTATCAGAAGAAGGTCCAAGTGAAGAAGGCCTGACCACAAATAGAGCATAATGAGGGAGTTCAGTGATTGTAAGGCAGGGACTGAGCCCCAGGTCAATATACTGGGCAAACTGACTTGATTCCAAGTCCTGCTTTTGTTGGGGCATGGACACCTTCTTTCTCACCCTGTTTTGCATCATGATTTGCCTGGGAACCAGGGCTGTGGCTGCTCCTAAAAACCTGGATCTGAGATCTGCTGGTGGGTAAATGGCTCATAGCAGGGTCAGAATAAATGACAGGTTGTTGCATATCAAGGCAGAAATCACTACTGCAATGTGTAGGTGTCCTGATTTCAGTCGCTTTTGCTTATATTCCTGTCCTGCCCATATTGAGATTTCTTTCTCCTCAAGCTGGACTTGGAAACTCTCAGGGGAGTTCAGCTCAAATAGCTGACTAAGTAGATGAAGAAGGGTGGGCCTACCAGTCCTCATCCAGAGGCCATTCTAGGGGCTGGATGGGAATTGCTCTCTAGCAGGGACTGTCACCAACTGCTGTGACAAATACCTAAAAGACACTGTGGAAAGGAATTAAAAACGACCGAGATTATAGCGGGAAGCTGAAATTGTGGTTGGCATGGTGGTGGCAAGCAGAAGTAGCACAGCACCAACTCCACTGGGGGATAGGGCAAGTAACAGCCTTCCTTGAGTCAGCTGGGCCAGTGCCTGATGCAAAGTTGGAAACCAGAGGAGGACCTGACTGAGCAATAAAACTCTTGGCTGAGCCCAAAATGATTTGAAAGCAGAACAAGGGTGGGACTGTTTAGCAGTGGAAAAGAAAGCCTGGTTTGATGCCTAGAGAGAATTACATGTTGTTAAAAAAAAGGTCATTATTTATTACATAATTGAACAGTGCAGACATATCAGCAAGCTTGAGACAGTCTTTATCTGGAATTATTAGATCTGCAATTCAGGTGAGAGAATGTTATCAAGTTCAACCTGCTTATCAACCCTTGTGTAATGAGAGCATAAAAATGAATGAAAATGCATCCAGTCTGCAAGGAAAGAGAAATGTAATAGATGCAGAGTATCTTTTCTTTCTTTGTGAGATGGAGCCTAAATTTGACTTGAATTATTTTTTAAAAAGGAGCTTCCTCTTTAGCTTTCTTATAATGATGAATTTGCCTATGAATGGGAAATATGTATTTTATTATTAAAGATGAGCTTTATTTTTGAATCTTTGGAAAGGATTAAGAGGGGAAACCAATGGGAAAGGGGATAGAAAAAGAGAAAAACTGTCAGAATTGTTAAAGTTAGAGGGATAAGACAGCCGGTCCCATGACCATGTGCTGGGGATACACATCATGTTGCCTTGCTTTTCCCTGCCTTTGTGTTGGCCATTCTTTGCCTAGTCTTGGAATGCCCCTCCTGCCAGCTCCTTCTTCCATCTCCTCCTTGTCTTTCAAGATTATAGTCACAGCTTATTCTCACATGTTACCAAATTAGCTCATTTGGACCCCACCTTGGGCTCTAGCCTGCTCAAGGCCCCCTGCCTTGGTGGGGAAGGTTCTTTTTATTTATTTTTCAAAATTAAGAGTATATTTAATTTATAGTGTTGAGTCAATTTCTACTGTACAGCAATGTGACCCAGTCATACATACATATACACTCTTTCTGTCATATTATCTTCCATTATGGTCTATCTTAAGAGACTGACTATAGTTCCCTCTGCTATCCAGTAGGACCTCATTGCTTGTCCATTTTGAAAGTTCTTTTTTCATTCAAGTTTGCACAGCCAGGAGTTCCCGTTGTAGCTCAGCAGAAATGAATCTGATTAGTATCCATGAAGACATAGGTTTGATCCCTGGCCTTGCTCAATGGGTTAAGGATCTGGCATTGCCGTGAGCTGTGGTTAGGTCACAGATGTGGCTCAGATCTGGTGTTGCTGTGGCTGTGGTGTAGGCTGGCAGCTGAAGCTCCAATTCAACCCCTACCCTGGGAATCTCCATATGCCATGGGTGTGGCCCTAAAAAGACCCCCCCCCCCAAAAAAAAGTTTGCACAGCCCCAAAACTAAACCGAAGCTGAGATTGAAGCTTATTCAATGGCCAGAGAGTGGAGAAGTAGGGACTTAGTTCACAAGTCAGCTTCTCACCCTCATGGTGGGAGGGGTTTGGTTTTGGGGGGTAAGGACAGTAGGAGGAGGGATGAGGAAAATGAAGGGGAGGTCTGTGCATTAGTTTTCTGGGAGGTGGTGGGTTTTTTCCTGGAAATGGGGAGTCACTCCTTTTTCTATCCTTCTTGGTCTGGAAATTCCAGTCAGGGCAGCAAGGCTGACGTGTTATTTACATGCTAATGTATTAAAATCAGTGTCTAATGAGATGCAGAGTCTCTTGAAGGTCAGATTTGTTGTCATCTTTGTTCCAGCTGGTTCTATCTGGTTTTTGTTTTTTTCCTTCATCTAACTTCTTTTCTTTGTGTCCAGATCCCGTGACTTAAAGATAGATGTTAGTTGCTGTGCAAGGGGGCAAGAGTACGGTTCTGGGGCAGCAGCCTTGTAACAATACCTTCTAATACCTTCCTTCCTCCCAGTGCCTCCTCAGATAGATTTGTGGTCTGTAAATCCATACCGTGATGTACTTATCACACCACATTAATGAGACTTTCTGATATTATCTTCTCTGTTATGCTCTCAGCCATTTGAGGGGCTGAGCAAGTGAAACAATAGTATTATACAACTAGAACAAGTCACTTCAGACAGAGAGAGAGAGAGCACAGAAGTATCCTAATACATATTTCAGCATGACTGAGGCAGGTGAGGTCAGGGATACACCTGGGCTTTGGGAAGAACTGCAAGCAGAGGCTTAAATGCTATTGAGATTTTTAGCCATTTTTTTATTTTGGCTTCTTTCTCTATTTGGTTCTCGTACTTCTCATTCTTTGCAGAAGAGCTTCCTACATTCAGAAAGTATGGTTAGGTTACTGACAGCTCTTAGGTTTTACATAATAAAGCTTTGCCACCTGAGAAAGACTAAAGTTTCTGACTTGACTTTCCTGCTTCCAGAATCCCTGGTTCCTAGGAAATGTCCCAGTTTGGGCCAGTCTTGCCTTTCTCCTGCTCAGCTGTCAACTGCTCCCATTGTAATCAGGTGTGTGTTGGGGGAAGGGGCAGGGAGGAGGTTCCTGTAACCAGATAAAATAGTACATTCTGTACACGTACCATATAAGCCTCCCATGGAATAATCACACTGTGAGGACACTGCTTGCCCCTACATGTAGTTACCTCTAGGCCATACATATTTATAGAAGGGAATGACAGTAAAGATAAGGGCTCCAAATAATTAAATAAACTTCATTTTGGCTTTTGAGATACATAATATCTTTATCCTTCCTGGAGATTTACCTTCTTTGTTATCTTTTCTGTTGGCTCACATTAAGATGCAGTCTTTACATTCATAAGCACAAACTGACAGGAGCCTGAAAGCGGGAAAGCTATTCTGGGTAACACAAAAAGTTGACTGGGGAGCCAAAATATGCTGTGGTTAATTGATAAAGCAAAGATGTTGCTGACTAACTGAAAATATTTTTAGTCTTCTAAAAGGTATTACTAAGATCCTGCAAGTGAATTTTTAAATGCCACTTTCAACTGAAATTTTCTTACTAGCTTGTTTTATGGTTTTCAGGAGATGACTGACATTAAAGTAAAAGAAACTGGCATGTTTACCACTCACATCAGATGAGTAGATGAGTATAAAGCTAGACGGCCTTTTAAAAGTGTCATGTGTATAGCCTTAAAATTTGTGTGCATGTGTGTGTAGCTTGTATCCACTGAATGCTGATTCTAGATGTTAGTCAGATAGGCATGATTTTAGAAGTGACACGTTTATATTACAAAAAAGGAAGGTAGGACTTCCCGTTGTGGCTCAGTGGGTTAAGAACCTCACATACTGTCCATGAGGATGCAGGTTCAATCCCTGGCCTTGCTCAGTGGGTTGGGGATCCGTTATTGCTGCAGCTGCAGTGTAGGTTACAGAGGCAACTCAGATCCTGTGTTGCTGTAGCTGTGATGTAGGCCTCAGCTGCAGATCCTATCCAACCCCTAGCCTGGGGAACTTCCATATGCCACAGGTTTGGCCCCAAAAAAAGAAAAAAGAAAAAAAAAAGGAGGGTAGGAAGAATGAGCTCACTTTTTTTTTTCCTTTTTATATTTTACAGTGTGGGAAATGATGAGTGGTTGGTGATTTCTGGCCATAGATCCGTATTCTGTCTACTTCAGAAAAACTTTACAGGGGGCTGTGGATGTGTGTGGATGAGGGAAAGGAGGGGCATGCTGTGTGATTTAGTTGTTAGAGAGGAGACTGGTAATTTGATATCTGATAAATTTATTAACTCTCTCCCCTTTGTATATATATCCTATGGGAGCAACCAACCAGGAATGGATATGGAGTAGATTACATGACCAAGCATTGCTTCTAGTTTGAATCTAGGAGCATCTGACGCCAGATATTAAGTTGATAGACCAATTATATACATTAGGAACCAATCCATTATTTCTCTATCAGCCACTGGGTGTCTTATAATTGAGTTAGAAACTTGATCTTATCACTTTCAGAATCTAAAACTCTGGTAATCCATCAAATAGACACAAAATGTTAAAAGAAAAGGACCTTTCCCTACTCTATGTTAATTAACCCAGCCCATCAATCTTTGTCCATATGTATTATATAGTTCCCTGGTGGAGTATATATTATTTCTGTTTCTGGTTTGGCAAGAGATAACAATCAATCAGTTCTCTCCCTCGGCCGCTTCCCCTCTTCTCTTGCTCTTCCCTTAAATCATGCTTATATTTAAAATTATCTTGAAGCCACAGTACCCTTTATATTTCCTTTGTAAATGATCTGAATGAGAATTTTTCTGCAGTGACAGGAACTGCCAACCTCAGATATAATTGCTTTTATTTGTACATCTTGATGCTCAATGAAATTTCTTTTATATCATCATAATGTAATTTGGGTTTCTTTTTCTTTCTCTGTCTCTCTGCTTCTTTCTTTCTCCCTTACTCCTTCTCTTTCTCTCTCTCTAGTAAAAAGGCACAACAGTGTTTGACTGTCAGTTATTACTGAAACTTATCATCAGGGAGAAAGTAACACTGAAAATTAGTTACCATAAATAGAATACAAACAGCTTTCTGCTTCCATAAAATAGATGGTTCTCTTCAGGAACTATTGATTCCAGTCTGTTAATATTGCAAATCTAACTAAAATAGACATTATCTGTGCTTTATGTGGGTGAGTGACAAGGGTTCTGCACTTAGAGCTTTTGCTAGAAAACTTGGAGGGCAGCCAGCTGAGAGCACTGTAACAGACTTTTAAGAAGCTGAGATCTGTAAGAAGTGTTTCAGGAAGAAAAGCTTTTGGTTTAGATAGTTGCATAGTTAACAATTATTAGATCCAGAGAACTAATAATTAGCTCTAGTCAATTAAACCAACTTATAGCTTTATATCAGTGCACAGCTAAAATGCACAGTAGACTGTTAATCCATGATACCCAATTCCTTAGCAAAATCTTTTTGTTTTTTATCTTGTCTGTTGACCTTTTTGGTATAGTTTCTTTTGCAGGTTGGCTGTTAGCGACTTATTTTGTCATATAGCATTCTATCATAAGCCTTTTCCATGTTCTTAATTTTGAATGACTGCATATATCGTATAGTAATAATTATGTACCAAACTTGTGAATTATTTTACACATAGTAATTTGTTTAGTCCTTATAACAACTCTATGAGATAGGTAGTATTATCTTCATTTTATAATCAAGTGGACTGTCGAAGGTCCCAAGTGGCAGAGTACTGAATTTGCCATGGCTTACTTAACCATTTCCTTCCTACTCACCCATTCTTAGATATTATGTAGTTTCTTATATAGTTGATTATTATAAATGTCACAAGAGCAAACATGATTAAAAAAGTGTTTCCCCACATGTTAAAAAGTTTTTTTCTTTAGGATAGTTTCCCAAAATAGAATTACTGGGTCAAAGTTTAAAATTTTTGAAGGCTATTGATACATATTACCTTAATAGTTTTCCTAATGGTTGATTACATTTCTATAATAATTCCTTTGTGCAAAGTTTAGTAAATCATTGCCATCTCTTGGTAGTATATTTTAAAATCTTTGCTAATTTGGCAGTCAAACATATATTTATTCCCCTTTATTTTAATTTGCTTATTTCTTTGTACTTGAATGTCCTCTTTTGTAAATTAATTATTCAAGCACTTTTGTCTATTTTTCTCTTAAAGCTTTAGGCTTATTCTTACCTCTTTGTATATATTCTTTAACCAAAACATAAACCTTTGTTACATTTGCTGAAAATATTTTTCTAGCCATTTGCCTTATTTTCTAGCCATTTGCCTTTTTATCTGTGAAGGGTGTTTTTGTATTTCATGTGTGTGTGTGTGTGTGTGTGTGTGCACATGTGCATATGTGTTTTGTTGAGGTATGATTGACATAAGTATTTTTGTTTTTAAACACAATTTTTACTCCTTTATGATTGCTTCTGTTTAGAAAGGTCTTCTATTTCTAAGATAAATGTTAAATTACCTTTTTCCTATGGATTTTTTCCTTTTTTGTTTAACTTTTAATCAGTCTGGAATTTACTTTTGTTATAGTGTTAGCTATATATTAGGGTTACAAGGTGATAGAAAAATAAATTTGAGTTTCATTCCTTTCTTTCAAAGAATTGATGACATTTGGACGAAGCCTCAGATAATCCATAAACTATGAGACTAACTTCTTAAACACTATTTTAGAGATTCTTTTCTCTTTGCAAAGCAGAAATTGATAATTGAATTGTTATACTTTTATATAAATAAGTTGTAGATAGGCTTACAACTCTGCATATTTTTGTGTTTTAAATGTTTGTAACGTTTTAATCTTTCACTTTAATAAAGAAATCTAACAAAGGGAAACTAGGTACCTAACCTTCCTTGTTCTTTGACCTTCTGTGTTTCCCAATGAGAATAATATGTTATCTCTAGATTTCTCATTCCCATGTTGTGACTTAAAGCTGAGAATTCAGAAAGGTACTCCTGATGGATATAAAGTTGCTCTGATAGAAAGTAAACAATATTCCTAGATGTCAGACATATTATTTTTCTAACTGTTGTTGTATTTAACATTTTGTAGCATGATAAACAATAGTATTGAACAATCAGATGGAAATAGTCAATACAGATGACCATGTCATTAGCACATCAGTGTGAATTGGCAATAAATATCAACATCTAAAAGTAGGATGGATATACATGCATGTTACATGTGAAAACATATACATACATATATAGTTAATAATTTGTGATTTAATATTTAAAGAAAAGCTTGATCTTACAAAAGTGCTTATCAGAATATTTGACCATAATACTTAGACTACCAAATAATTTGTAATTCCTGTTTTCAAAATGATATAAATAAAAATCTTTGAACTCCTGGAATAGTGTTTCTGCTCATCATATTACTATGAATTATTTGATTACCCTTACTTGACTTTTAGCTGCATCTTAAAATCAGTGACAGATTAATATAAATACAATGATTTGGTAGTGTTGAATAAATTGTTTCCTTTTCCCCATCCAACAGAATTGTATTCAAAATACATGGTCATACAAATTCAGTGACTCATCTTTGAGGTTTGTTTATTATTTAGATTTATTTGTGTTGAAACTGATTGTTTAAACTATGATCGGTGCCCAATTTCTATGATGTCTTTGAAATATAGGAATTTAGTAATTTTATTAGATTGGAAGAAAGACTTTTAACTTACAGCTTATTTTCTTTCCACTTTGACTAATCTTATTCTATGAGAATTTTTCATTAAAAAATAATTGCAGTCTTTGACACATTGAAGACAGCATAATTACTTAATGAATCTCCTTGATTATGTCTCTTTTATAACTTTTGCTTACTTTTTTCATTGTTCAAAATAAACATACTAGTTAGAAGGGAGGTAGAACCTACAAATTTGAGGGTCAAAGAATGGTGAAGAAGATATAAATAAGAATAAAAGGAGAGAAACATAGAAGTGTTATAATAATGCAAGAAGTATAAAGGCTACCTAGTTATAGAGAGGAATCAATTCTTTCTCCTTGAGGAGGTCATGGAACAGACTTAGGTCTAAAGGATACAGAAATTTTGAAGTATCTGGACATTTGTTAGAATTATCTTTAATTAAATAAAAGTGTTGTATCTAGTAAATCTTTACTTTTCTTAAAGAACTATAGTCTCACATAAGATGTGGAAAATAATAAGACCTAGTATTCTATATAGTTCAAGATAGATGGAAGAATTTCTTTAAGAATAAGAAATTAAGAGAACGTTGGAGAGAGGAAATGCTGTAACTAATTAGATGTATACTCAAAACTTAAAAAAATATATAAACTAGGAGTTCCCGTCGTGGCACAGTGGTTAACGAATCCGACTAGGAACCATGAGGTTGTGGGTTTGGTCCCTGCCCTTGCTCAGTGGGTTAACGATCTGGCATTGCCGTGAGCTGTGGTGTAGGTCGCAGATGCGGCTCGGATCCCACGTTGCTGTGGCCCTGGCATAGGCTGGCAGCTATAACTCCGATTAGACCCCTAGCCTGGGAACCTCCATATGCCGCGGGAGCGGCCCAAGAAATGGCAAAAAGACCAAAAAAAAAAGTATATATATATATATATATAAGCAAACAAAAAAATATATAATAAATATATAAAATAAATATATATATAAACTAAATTATATGCACTTGCCTTTAAAGAACTCAGACAAAATGTAGACATGATCAAATATCTGGAATGGTGATCCAGACCAGAACAGAAATTAACAGGAATATAGTTTGTGGCATTATTTCGTTCTCTAGTGTCCATAGGTGGCATTGTTAAGTGACCTTAGTATTTCTTCCTGCTTTGCCTGAAAAAGATGCCTCTGGAATCCTTCCTCTTTTTTTTTTTTTTGTTTTTGGCCACAACCATGGCTTTTGGAACTTCTTGGGCCAGGAATCAAATCTGAGCTGCAGCTGAGACCTATGCAGCAGCTGCGGCAGCACCCGATCCTTAACCCACTGTGTCACAGCACAAACTCCTGGACTCCTTAAAATAACACTCTAGGTATTTACTACCATTTAGTTGGTGTTGTAAGAAATGGAGCCTATTTGACATCAAAGTCTAGGAGAAAAATAGCTCAAAATTGTATAGGTTTAAATCTGTCCCTATGTTATAAATCAGTTAATCAGAATCATTGGATCTAACAGTTCGATAGGTATGAAGTCTAATTCTTACATTATTCAGCCCACATTTTTTCCTGTTTTATCCATTAGGATAACGTGAGAGATATCATGTAATGTCCTGTTAAAATCGAGATCACAGTGTCTGTAGAAATCATTAGGTCTATTAGTTTAGTAAACTACCCTAAAAGGTAATCAGGTTGATCTAGAATACTGGTTCTCCACCAGGAGCCATTCTGTTCTCATAGGGAACATTTGACAATGTCTTGTGGCAAGGTGGGAGGGATTTAGAGCACTGGTTTTTTACTGAGAGCTTGTTAGAAATGCAAAATACTGTGCTTCACTTCCTAAGGAATCAGGACATCTAGGGGTGATACTTAGCAGTTTGTCTTTTAACCAGATCTTTGGTTGATTCTGATGTTCCTTAAAGTTTGAAGACCAATTGTGAGCCCATTCTAGTATCCATGAGGATACGCGTCTGATCCCTGACTTCACTCAGTGGGTTAAGGATCTGGCATTGCTGTAAGCTGCATTATAGGTCTCAGACTTGGCTTGGATCTGGTGGTGCTGAGACTGTGGCTGTGGCCGGCAGCTGTAGCTCTGATTCATCCCCTAGCCTGGGAAATTCCATATGCTGTGGGTGTGGCCCAAAAAAGCAAAAAAGCAAAAAAAAAAAAAGAGCTATTTTATTTTATTGAGCATCAGTCTTGGACCAGTTACCTCTCTAAATGCTCACAAAACAGCCTTTTCACAATCAATTTTTTTTTTTTTTGCCATTTTACCTAAATGGATTTATTTCTCCTTGCAGTTCTCAGGTTTTTCTATCGTCTAGCATGTTTTTTGAATTATATTCAACTGAATTTGTGGCTGAACTTTCTCTTCCCACCATCGACTTGTGGGCATTCCTATAAGTCTATTTTAATCATTGACTTAGTCGAAGATGTAGTTATCATATTTATCAGTTTTTTGGGGGGCCACACAAAGATGGTAGAGATTGGATGTTAGAGACAGACAATTCCTTATTCTTAAAAGACTAATAATAATATGGCCATAGTTCCAAGTTCCTGAATTCCCATTATATCTACTTTACCAAGAAGTTTTTAATTGCAAATCAGAATTAGAAACATTCTTATTAATGGAGTGACTTGCATGTAGGAAGAGATTTTCAATACTTTTGAATTAAATTAAATACATTTCCTGAGAAACTTTGGAAGAATGGTGATGGTGGTAAGGAGAAAGAAATATAGAAAAAGATGGGAAGTATGCTGAATTATTTTGTACTTAGTGAATTTCATTTGCTGATACGCACTGAAGTAGAAATATTCATCAGTTGGGTTGGGGTAAAAAGAATAGAATAAAAGCACAGATGCAAAGGTCACTTTTCAACTGAGAAGAGAGAAGAAGAAAAGGAAAGTGACATACAAATACAAAGACATTTTATTGTGGAGGTAGGCCCTGTTTCCATCCCAACCAGACAGAAGGGAAAAAAAGGATGGGAATTTTGGCTAGAGTGGGATGTATCACTTCTGTCCACATTCAGTTGGCTACAATTCCATCTCATAGCTACCTAACTTCAAAGGAGGCTGGGAAATACAGTGTCTTTTGTGCACAGGCGAAATAGAATATGTATTTGGATAATTATCTAACAATCTCCGCCTTTTGTGGTTACCCACTGTTAACCAGATTTCACTCTTCAGCACTTCTGATAATTACAAGTTTACTGTACTTTGAAACAAAAACAAAGTTGGTGACCTTGCCTCTCTTCACAGTTACTGTACATTTCAGGACTTTAAAAAGTTCATACTGGGGGAAGAAAAGAAATAGATTTGAATAACCTAAATTGTATACACTTGCCTTTTGCTGTGTGTATTGAATCACTACACACATTTTTCATATTCTGTCCTTGTTATCAAGCTATAACACTCTAAGCTAACAAATAATCATCCATCATAACAATAATTCCACGAACAGGAAAGATAAGTCAACTTGGAATTTGCAGACAGGGAATAACTGCTAAAGTAAGTTGGTATGGAGGCAGTTCCAGAAAGCTAGCAACTGGGGTAGTATTGGTGGTAGAGTCCAGAGATGGTGGTGAGGAAGGAATCCAGTATGGCACCCAAGGAGAGAGAAAGTTGGAGGCCATAATCGTTCTTCATAGAGAATTTCAATGCACTATTGCTGGCCCAGGAGTCAAGCCCATGGTGTGGGTTGCTTGGCTGGAAGCAGGGTTGAAGGGATGAAGTTTGCATAAGCACCTGCTAGGGAGGACTTTCACACTACTCAGGATTAGCAGATTGTTCTGGTGGCTTTTGGATTTGAAATCACTACCTTGCAAAGTTGGTAACATCAGTGTAAGATAAGAGAATATTCACATTCAAATTAATTTGATTAAATTTTCAGGTGTACAAAATGCAATTAAAATTATAGCCTCTGCCCAAAAGACTAGTAGGTGGGAAACTCAGTGAAAGGAAAAAAAGTTTTAAGCTTTGGTGCTGCTTGTGGTCTATGAAATATAAAAATGTTTTTCACATGGCTGGCTGACTGGCAACTGTAGGAATACATTAACTCTGAGAACACCAAGTACAGTGCATCTTGTAAGGAAAGGGAAATACTTGTGATTACAAGGCTAGCTAAGACTTTATGCAGTGAGGTTTCAAAACTGCAAGATAGGACTTCTCTTTCAAGGTTTATTGATATTATGGAATGAACTTTATGGCTATACCAGTTTTAGATGGTTCTATAAGATGAGGAATTTCACAGCAGATAAGGTAAACATATAAATTGTGGAATCTTTTATAGCTTTCATAGTATAGAGAAAATAATGAGGCAGGGTAGAGTTAGAATTGGAATCAGATCCTGACTTGTGTTTGTCAGCATTGTGACCTTGGAAAAGTTATCTCACCTTTTGTAAACCTCTGTTCTCATTTGTAAAATAGAGGTAATGAACACATTCTAAGGCTTGAAAATCAAAAGTGTTTGCTTTTTTTGTTTTATTGTTGGTTAACTCATTTAGTAGCAAAACCTGATGCAGACTGAAAAGAAGTTACAGTCTTTCTTCATCCCACTTGATATGCATCTTTATACATTTTGTGGTGGAAATATTAATGTATTTGATCAATGTATGCTGTCCCAGACCTCACTCAGGTGAATGCTTGATAGCTTCCTTCAATTACTCCACATTCACTCTACACCTTCTTCCACCCACCCATGTGCCTTGGAATCTGACCTTCCACAGTCTATACTTATGGCTCCCTTGTGGTTGGTTTTCTCATTGGATTTGGCCAGTGGAGGTCATTGGCAAGAGATTGGAGAGAGGAGGCAGAACTGAGGGTGTGTATTATTACTTCACCTAGCTCCCTCCTTGAGGGGTTAATTACCGTAGTGTGTCTCTAGATTGAAGGTCTGATCACCTGAAAGGTTACTTTTTCCCCACAAGTCTTTTAGTCTCCAGTTCTCAATAACTATTCACTTCCCATTCTCTTGGCCTAGAGGTTACCCAGCTTTCCTTTGTGGTTTCTCTACACTTTGCCCACATCATAGTAAACAGTGTCTTTATTAAATTGCCCTCAAATTGTCCTAACTTAAGCATGTTACCTAGTTCCTGTTGGGATCTTTAAAAATGCAGAATACCATTTAATTTATGAAATATATATTGAATTACTTTCTAAAATACACACACATACACATTTTAAATTCTAAAACATAGCTAGCCCCAAGAATTTTGGAAAAAGGATTGTGGATTTGTACTCTAATGATGTTAGGAGTTTTACTCTATTTTATGAATTGTTACTCTGTTCAAAAGATCCTGTTGATCTTCAGTTAAACACAGAATATTTAAATGATCTGTAGATAATGCCACAAACACTTGGTACTAAAAATGTAAAAATTGTCATCAAGCTACCAGTTTAAACAAATCCCTCAAAGTGGATACAGTATTTGGAGAGCAGTTTCACAATTATGATAGACTTGCTTTTGTTACTTTCTTCAGTTTGATTTGGTGACTTCATCACCAAAAAGGGCTTTACAGGGCATTTTAAGGTGCCCAGCTGGTAGGGATAACATAACGTTACCTAAATTATTTCACCTTTTCTCAATGCTGCAGAAAGAATAAATTCAGTTTTACAGCTTTTGAATTTTTGCCGTTGTATGATTATATATTTTATAGGTAGCTCTTGAATAGTGGAAACACAAAATTTAGAAGTAAGGTTGCTAGCTTTGGATCTCAGCTATGTTATGCTGCGTGACTCACTTTGAGCTTGTAACTTGATTTCTATAGTCCTTATCTCTAAAATGGGGTTAAAACAAATAACTTTTGGGATCCTGATGATTAAATATAACTATATTAATCATCTGGTATGGAGCTGGGCTTATGATAAGAGCTTGAGTGTTTCTCAGACCTGAATCACTTTATGACACAGCCACTCAAGTAGAGGGTAGGGTGTTCCTGGCCTGATCATTGACTGCAGTTATGTCCCTGTTGCTGTGGCATTTGGACACCTCATGGACCTAGTGGAAGCTTCAGGCTCTACCTGTGAAAATCAGGACTATATGGGGCTGTTCCTGCCAAATATCACTATAACCACAGAATGAGTGTGGAGTGTACGTGAATTTCATGAGAGAAGCAAAGAGGTGAATAAAATGTTTTCTTATTTCTTTATAACCACATATTTAGTTTTCACTTCCACTAATTCACAAGTGTTATATTTAGTATTTTAATATTTAATAGGGCATCACTAAATGTGAGTCACCATTTTTAGTCCATGAAAACATAACATACAGACATGATATTTTTATACCTTACCTCATTATAGAAAGTGTCAAAATTCTCTAATCATTTTAAGTGAACTGTAAGGTTAGCAGAAGAATTCCATGTCATGAAGTTATACAGTTGCTAGGGATGGGCCAAGTTGTTGACTGAGTTTCTAATGGTGAAAGAAAAAAACAAAAACAAAAACAACACCAAGTATAAGATTCTTAAGTGATCTTAGTTGCTTCCTGGTACCAAGACCTGAGAATAATTTCTTCTGAGGCCTTCATAACATGGCATACTGCATTAAGAATTTTCAGAAGCAATTTTGAGTACAAAACCAAGACCTTCAGAAATATACTTAAGCATAGGAAGCAGCTTTGTTGAACCAAATAGTCCTGCAGAAGTTGGTATATCTTCCTGTTATATAGGGTTTTTTTTGGGGGGGGAAGTGAAGGAGAAATATAGCTTTAATAGTATGATAAAAAAAGATAATTGTCTTTTTTTTATTTGTTATAAAAATTAGTAAGCAACTATCTTTGGATGGTGAAATCACAAGAACAATATAAGATAAAAAGTTTTTCTTTGACAGTCAAAATAAAATACTGTATTTAAAATTACTTGAAATCCATGATTATGATTATTAAGATAAAATGTTGATATTTCCAAATTAAATTAAAAGTTTTCTTTACGGTTAACTATTCTTCTTCTTCTGAATTAACACTCCATCTGAGAATAGTGAAAGGAGAAGATTAAAAGAAGTCATTAGTAAAAGGAAGTACATTTAATGGGAATGTGATTATCATTTAGTTCAAAGAAAATTTTTTCTCCGACTAATTGCTATTTTGTGTGCCCAGAGGCCTCGCTTATCTTAAGATGGTTTCAGCTATAGGGGAAATGTAAAAAATTTAAGATATATATATATATATTATTTTAAAAAGACAGAAGTTAAAAACTAAGTATCTGTTTGTCATTAAAGTATGTGAGTTGGAAGATTTTAAAACCATGCTCGTTAAAGCCTTTGTTACTTTTTGGAAGTATTACACAGGTTGAGAAATCTGACTCTTGATCTCACTGCTATCTCTACTGTAGTTGTAGCTGTCTTGCAAGGCCACTGTGAGTACTGCCCTCTGGCTAAAAGTTATATAGCAAACCCAAACCAAAGCAAAACAGGAGACCACATACTGCCATCCCCTTCTTCCATCAGCTTTTCCCTGTTTATGTTAAATTCTCCAGGGCTTTCAAATAGTTGCTTCTTATGTTTTATCTAGAGTTTATAGTGGTTATCTGTTGGCCGTAGCAGAAGTGGGCATGATCATGTGTCTGCCTAAACTTTTAAAAGCTTTTAAAATTGACATTTATTTTTTACTCTGCATTTAATCTATTATAATTTAACTGTTTCCACCTGGGAAGTTATCCCGCTGTGTTCTGATAACATTCTGATTCTTTTAGATGCTGTAGACCTTGTTGCCTTACGAAATGTTTTGGTTTAGCTGCTTTACAATATTAATTTTTTTTCCTTTGGTGGAAATAATTTCTTTTTTGGTTAAACTTTTTTTTTTGTTATGGTTGGAATTCGGAGTAAGAATTTTGATTCTATTCCCATTCCACTATATAAACTAACTTTTTTTCAGCTTCAATTTCCTCACTTATAAAACAGGATAATAATCCCTACCTTGTAGTGCTGTTTTGAAATCATGTATATTAAGTGGCTAACACAGATACTTGGCAAGCAATAACGGTATGTGTGATTGCTAGATGTTACTTCCTGACTTATTCCCAATTCTTAGACTTGAGGAACTAGATTTTTTTTCCTCTATGATTCAACCTTTGGGTTTCTGAAATAAATTGGGAAGGATTTTGGAGAAAAGATTGGAGTTTTTCTTTGAATAATCCAGTGAGGGCTTTGTGGTGATTGACAATAAAGTTAATTCAGCTTTTAGAATGAGTCACAAGAAAGAAGCAAGAAGGACAAGTGATATGATTTTGAGTGCTCAGATACTCATAGCTTTTCTTGCTGACATAAGGAATGGATTGGAAAGTGTACCAATGATATGTACTGTTTTCAAGAATCACCTGGGCCAGGAATTCCCATTGTGGCTCAGTGGTAACAAACCTGACTAGTATCCATGAGGATGTGGGTTAGATTCCTGGCCTTGCTCAGTGGGTTAAAGGATCTGGTGCTGCCGTGAGCTGTAGTGTAGGTGGCAGATGTGGCTTGAATCTGGTGTTGCTGTGGCTCTGACATAGGCTGGCAGCTGCAACTGCAGCACCGATTTGACCCCAAGCCTGGGAACTTACATATTCCATGGGTGTGGCCCTAAAAAAAAAAAAAAAAAAGAATCATCAGGGTCAGAAAATACCTGCATCTTAACCTTGGATATATCTTGAAGGGATTTATTGATTACTGTGTGTCAGGTCATACCTAAACATGGTGGGAAGAGAAAGACAAGAAGCCAAGGTGCCCTTGAGTGACAGCTCTAGAAAGCCCTCCTGGGCAGCAGGGCTCTGTGGCATAGGGGACCAGTGGCTCCACATTCTTGCTATTGTGATTGTATTAGGGTTTTTCAAATAGAGAGATCCAAAGAGAGAGACCCCCTTCTCTCTTCTTTCTCATACACGTAAAACATATGTATAAATCTCTCTCATATATACATAGGTATATACTTATATATGCGTATGTATATACATAGTATATACATACATATATATATGTATCATATGTATATGTGAGAGAGACAGAGAGAGACAGAGAGAGAGAGATTTTAAGAAGTTGTCTCACATGGAGACTAACCTACAGAAGCATTGCAGTTTCAGTTTAAAGGTGATCTGCTGGCACAATTCCCTCTTATTCCAGGGAAGAAGAGTTTTTTTCTACTCAGCCCCCACCTCCCATGTTTATGAAGAGTAGTAATCTGCTTTACTCAAGCTCACTGATTTAAATGTTAAGCATATCTAAAAAATATCTTCATAGAAACATCTAAAATTATGTTAGGTCAAATATCTGGGGTCTGTGACCTAGCCAAGTTGACCCACAAAACTAACCATCCCAGGGACCTGTTCTCAGAGTTTACCTTGGATCGCATAGCAGATTCAGCCTAATATGGTGCTCCAGCCCTAGACCTTAAGCTTTTGTCATTTATTCCTTCTGTCCTGGCTTTGTTTGTGGCTGTGCTTTGCCTACTTTGACCGCTGGTACTGCTGAGCCCTTGTGCCCATCTGACCACACCATGAGTCCTTGGCAGACCTCTGCTGGCCCCTTCTGTAATCCCATATGTTCCACCTCGGTCCTCGCCTACTTCATTCTTCTGCACAGATGACTTGGCGTACAGATTCCTGACCCGAGGCAGGACACTAATAGCTCTTAGGTGGCCATTAGTGTCCTGAAAGTTCATCTCTTCCCCTTAGATTAGTATATTATCTCCAAGTTATTGGGCTTTCCGGGATCTTTATTACAGATTTTAAATACTTCTAGTCTCTGCTATTCATTTTCACAGGGCACTGTATCTGATTCAGCACATTCCTTTTCTGCTTTGGTGAGAGCTCATTTACTGGAAGGCCCCTCGTGCCCTCTTTGTTTTCCCATCGGTGTTTTGTGAGGAGGCATAATTATTAAATATACTGCCATTCTTTTAATAATTAGATGTGTGTGGTATTTATGACCTGCAGACCAGCCCTCTTATTTTGCTCCATCATGACTTATTCTCAGGGGCCTGCAATTTTCAAATGCCACTGTTTTGGAAGAGCCATCTGTAGAGCTGTTACCATGGTGCTTGTATCCTGTAAAGGAGCCACCTTTAACTGATACCATATTCCGCTGGGTGCCGTGCTTGCTTCTCTGCTTAGAGCTTCAGATTGGATCTGACTTCCTGGGATTAAATTCCAGATGTTATTTTACAGTTTACCATCTGCCTGTTGGAGGAAGTTTCTCCCAGGTTGTAGGTCAGATGTGTGTTCACTAACATCTTTAAATCTTAGGTATTAGGTCTCCACTTGTTAGCACTTTTTTCCTCTAATGGAAGGATAATTTGCTTCCCTCTTCAGAATAATTTCAGGGTGGAAACAAGTAATGCTAGCTTAAGAAGTCCATCAAATTATTTCACTGATTGTATTTTAGTACTTTGGAATATTAGTGAAAAGAAGTACATATTTCTTTTCTGCTTTAAAAGGGGAAACTTAAATCAGAAGACCTTTAATTTATAAACATGACTACTTTTTAATAACATGAAAAATATTATGGGAACAAAAAATTTGATTCAGTTTTATTTTTAAACCGTGATAGCTATGTATTAACATGTATTCTTTTTGAAAATGTATATTAATTTCTTTTTAAGTGTTCTTAGCTTTTCAAATATAATTCCCACAACCTCCTTTGCATTGTAAAAAAATGACTACTGAAACAATTTTACTTTGAGGTATAGTACTTAAAATCTTCAGATCAATATCACCATTTAAGCCTTTAATATAACCTTATTTATGTCAATCAGATCACAAGTGTAGTTTGCTAAGGTAGAAACTACTTGATTTCAGTACAATTATAATAGACTATCAATCAATATTTGAAAATACAGGCTTTTTAAATGAGATTCTATATAGATATTGATTTCAGTTTTCTGTGTTAATATTAAGAGCAAGTGGTCTGAAACTTAGGTGATACAAAACACTGTTTTTAAGGTAGTTCTTTGAAAACTTAGACTAATATTTCTAAAAAACTAGGGTAATAAGTGGCAAGTTCTCAGGCCCACCCATGAAAGCCTATTCAAACCATAGTGTAGTTGAAAATAGTGTTTTAATGGTAGCTGTGACTTCTTAATTCCCTGAAACCACTTGAAGTTCTGCTTTGTGTGTGTATGTGTGTTTCTCTTGCCCTTGAACATGAGGGGGAAGCTTGGCAGGGATGGGTAGGCAGTGCACATGTGTGGTTAGAGTAGAAGTGAGAAGAGTGTTCTCTGGTCAGTTCAGGTGGAGTCTGGGCACAGAAGCTTCGTGGATTGGAGAGTTGCCAAGCATCAGAGAATGAACAAAGGAAAACTGTGGCCTCTTAGAGCCCTGCAGAGGCAGGAAGTTATGCCCCTCCTCTTGGCAGAGAACCTCGATGTTTCCCTAGGATCAGTAATGGAGCAGGGAGGGTGTGCTCCTCCTGGAGATCTTGGTGATGGCAGCTGTCTGGTCATTTAGGATCTCTGTCACTGAGTGTAAGGATTTAGTTATTGTCAAGTTTTAGACGCCAACTTTACATTTTTTAAGATTCAATAGTCCAGGGCTTTAAAATTTTCCTTTGTTTTTAAACAAGTTTAACTATATTGCTAAGATGTTAGCTTTTTCTAACTATGGGTTCAACATATCCCAAATGTGTAAAAACTTTGGAATTTATCCTAAGTCGATGGGAAGCGATAGGAAATTTTTGTTCAAGGATTTGCATTTAAAAAGATTTACATTTTAAAAAGACCTTCCTGGCTGTTCTGTGATTAGCAAGTGGAAGGGAGACAAGGGCAGAAGCTGAGAAACCAGAGAGGAAGCAGTTTCTTTTTTTCAGACGAGAGATAACGGTGGTAGCTTGTTTAAGGTTGTGCTTCTTGCCAGTTCTGTTCCTCTTTTCTTTAGTGCATGTGTAATGACAAAGAACCTGATGACAGATCCAGGCTGCCTAGGTTGAAACGCTGATTCTGCCCCTTCCTAGCTGTGTGATTTTAGGCATGATATTCAACCTGTGCCTCAGTTGTGTCATCAGTAAAATGGGTATTATGATGGTACCTATGTCATAGGATTGTTGTGAAGTTTACATAAATTACTTCACGGGAAGAGCTTAGGATAGTGTCTGGAACATTGTAACATCCAGTAAATATTCTCTCTTTTTTTGTGGGGGGAGCCTGGCCCATAATATGCAGAAGTCCCTGGGCCAGGGATTGAACCCACACCACGGCAGAGACCTGAGCCATAGCAGTGACAGCACTGGATCCTTAACCAGCTGAGCCACCAGTAAATTACTCCAACCCAGTAAATCTTCTTGATGATTCTGATCTGATGTTGTTATTGTGAATTTTCAGTAGTGGCTGAAGGTAATGGCACAGTGCACTATGAAGGCCTTTCCCTCGAACCCTGTTTATGAGGGAGCAATAGGAATCTTGTGGCTACATTATTGAAGCTCTTACTAAAGACTGCCCTGCTCTTGGAACAAAGTTTCTTAGTACTTTGAAATTCTTCTTGGATATATATTAGTTAGTCCTATTTCATCTATCATTTCCCTGTAAGAACATGTTTCTTGAAGGTACATAATTATATGCAAAACTAGAAAGCTATATTGTATTCAACATTATTTTATTTAAAGTAGTTTAATTGCTTTAGATTAAGTTCTCAGCATGTTTTTAGTATGTGCTGTGTTCCATGCAATCAATTCATATATTCTTTGGTTTTCTGTCTTCTTTGCAGTGTGAATAGCTTCTGTTTTTTTAGCTTTGACTGTCTTTTGCCAGTGATGTCATACTTCATTTTTCTCTCTCTCGTTTCCCTCTCTGTTATTCCCTCTCTGTCTCTCTCCACACACTCACGCACACACACGCTCTTCACCAACAGACAAACATACACATACACACAGAGATATTTTGGACCTTCCAGCTAAGTTGCTTTCTTGTAAAAAATCCTAACAATCCCAGTGTGAGTACAACTGCCTCTCCCTTCCTTTGGGATATCAGCATTGCTCATCAGCTCAGATGCTCTTGCTTCACCTCTTTGCTCACTGTTTTGGATATGCAGAGCACTTGAATATTTGCTCCTTTAATGCATCAGAATGAACTGGCTATTGTTTTGAAAGTCAACTATTGATCAAAGTAATTTTTTTAATGAAGTTTAACTTTTTTTTGCTGTGGGGAAAAAACCTCATACTGTTTCTATTTATAGTTGGCAATTGAAACTTGGTAAAAGGGCAGCCTAAGCAGAGGAGTCATATCACTCTAGGGAGATTTAAAAAGGTATCTAGTTATATAAGCCTACATAAAGCTGCATATCCAGACTAATATTTTCAAATGTGAAAAGGATAAAATTTATATTATGAACAGCTTTAGATTTTACTCAGTAAAGCCTAAAATCATAGTACAAAATATTTTAGTTACAGTTCTTAAAATATGAAAGATAAGATGTTGACCATAAAATGAAATGATAAATATTTTTCACATATGCACAAGTGCAGTGGAATTACCAGAAATAGCTCACATGAATTTAAACAAATTTTTATGGAAAATAGAGAGCCTTATATTTACCAGTAGTGGGTAGTTTAGCATTAACCTACATTACACATTATGGATTAATATTAGAACCTTGAATGAGCCCATTTTCAATCAGAGATACGAAGCATCTTTTCCTAATTGTAAAATTGTTCTTGATTGCTTACTATATATAGGATACTGCATTTCTTTTCCTGGCACTTTAAAGCCCCACATTAAAATAAAGATAATAATCGCATAAGATTATTTATTATGTCAGGTGTTGTACTTGCTGTTATTATTCCCATTTTGCAGATTAGAAAACAGAGGTGCACAGTGGCTAAACTGGTACAAGCTTACACAGCAGTTAGGGAGGCTGTGATTTAAACTCCAGACAGTAGGACTACTGAATGCCCATTCTGAACCCCTAAACTGTATTGCCTCCATCATAACAAAGATAACTCATTTTTCTCCCTTAAAATGCCTTGAAAGATATTGTGAAGAGATACCTTATCCAGCTGCAGAGGAACAACCAGCTCCATTTATTTTTGGAAATGATAAGGAGTTGTTTTGCCCTATACATAGACTTCTACAAGTAGAGCAATTGCATAACATGGTCTATCTGTGTAGATTACACTTTTTTCATGATTCGTTTAACTACTTGCATTTGGTATCATTTCCTTTCAACCCGAAGCACATTTGATGCAGATTTACTGGGACATTCACACTCTATTTTGGTTTTGAAAGCTGCAGACCTCACTTACCAGTGCATGAACAACAGAGCCATTTCTTTATAGGTTTAACATTTCTTTTTCACTGGAAAGGATGATAATACCAGGGGGAAAAAACATATTTATGGGATTACTTCAGTTTTTATCATAGCCGAAATACTGCTTATGGACTAGCTGTAAATTAACCCATTGATGTACAGAATTTTGAAACTGAGTGCCTTGCTTGAACTTAAGAACCAGTTTGCTTGGAATTCCCATTGTGTCTCAGCAGTAAGGAACCCATGAGGTTGTGGGTTTGATCCCTGGCCCACTCAGCGGGTTAAGGATCTGGCGTTGCTGTGAGCTGTGGTGTAGGCCAGCACCTGCAGCTCTGATTAGACCCCTAGCCAAAAACAAAAAAGAAAAAGAAGAAGAAGAAGAAGAAGAAGAAGAAGAAGAAGAAGAAGAAGAAGAAGAAGAAAAAGAACCAATTTTCTTATCTTATCTAACCAAGTTTCCTAAGAAATCCTTTGTACTCATTTGGAAAGATTCATTTTTATACTCCCCCACCTCTCTCTCTCTCTTTTTTTTTTTTTTTTTTGTCTCTGAGCAGGAGGCCCATGTATTTTTTTAAACTGAAGTCCAGACTGTTTTGATATGCTTATGATTGTATTCTGCAATTTCAAAGTCATGGTGTAAAGTTGGACTGGTCATTCCTTGGAGTGGTTCAAAATTAAAAAACAGTTTGATGTTATATTCATCTTAGACTAAGTGAGAAATCTCTTGGAGATTGGAATTCTACCAATGCATAGAAATTTTGAGGCTTTGAGATTTAGAATAAAAGAACTTTCATACTCTTTTTTAAAAATTACAGTGTTGTGTCAATTTCTGCTGTATAGCATAGTGACCCTGTCATTCATACATATAAATTCTTTTCCTTATACTATCTTCCATCATGTTCTCTCCCAAAAGACTAGATATAGTTCCCTGTGCTATACAGTAGAACCTCAGTGCTTATCCACTCTAAATGTAATAGTTTGCATCTACTAACCCCAAACTCCCAGTCCATCCCACTCCCTCCTCCTCCCCCTTGGAAACCACAAAGTCTGTTCTCTATGTCTGTGAGTCTGTTTCTGTTTTGTAGATATTTTCATTTGGACCATATTTTAGATTCCACATATAAGTGATATCATATCATTTCTACTTCTGTCTTATTTCACTTAGTATGAAAATCTTTAGTTGCATCCATGTTTCTGCAAATGGCATTATTTCATTCTTTTTATGGCTGAGTAGTATTTCATTGTATACATTCACCATGTTTTCTTAATCCATTCATCTGTATACTCTTGGTCTTTCTGCCATTTTTTTTTTTTTTAGGGTCACACCCATGGCATATGGAGGTTCCCAGGCTAGGGGTCCAATTTGAGCCATAACCACTGGCCTACGCCACAGCTACAACAATACCAGATCTGAGCCATGTCTGCGACCTACACCACAGCTCACGGCAACGCTGGATCCTTCACCCATTAAGCGAGGCCGGGGATCAAACCCGCAACCTCATGGTTCCTAGTCAGATTCATTTCTGCTGCACCATTATGGGAACTCCCCTCATCTGTGTACTCTTTATCTGAGACCTTGTAGTAGTTGTAGTTACTCTAAAATAATATTAATAATAATAATTACATCTGCTAAACACACCCACATAAGGAGAATACAAAAATATTTGTTTACTGAACAAAAATATTATTTTTATAGTTTTTTAATATTATTTTTATTAAAAATGTGACATACAGGTAATTTTTTTTTTTTTTTGCTATTTCTTGGGCCGCTCCCGTGGCATATGGAGATTCCCAGGCTAGGGGTCTAATCGGAGCTGTAGCTGCCAGCCTAAGCCAGAGCCACAGCAACGCGGAATCCGAGCCGCGTCTGCAACCTACACCACAGCTCACGGCAATGCCAGATCCTTAACCCACTGAGCAAGGCCAGAGATCAAATCTGCATACTCATGCATACTAGTTAGGTTTGTTACTGCTGGGCCACAAATGGAACTCCTTAACCTTCTTTTTAAACTTTTCCCAATCAAAATGTCAGTCTTATTTTTAAAACCAGTGTTTATTATCAATTCCAATGTTCATTAATTTTTCTTGCATCTAATTCCTTAATGCCAAGTTAATTTTTATTAAGAGGCTGTGAGTAGCAGATTCTCACTTTTTATGGCTCAAAATCTTTTTATTTCATCCTTACTCCTTAACAATTTAGGTTTCTAGGTATAGATACCTGGTATAGAATTCTAGGTGGACAGTAAGTTTTCTTCAGCAAATGCAAGATAGTGTTTCATTATCTTGTAGCATTCATTACTACTGATGAGAAATCAGCTGTAAATCTAATTGTTGCCTCTATAACAATTTCACTTTTCTTTCTAATAGTTTTAGAGATTTTGTTTTCACCTTTGTTGCTATGGAGTTTTAATACATGTGTCAAGGTTTGTTGATTTATATGCAAGTACTATGTGTATCATATAAATATAAAAACATTTCTTCAATCTGAGAATTCCTTTTTTCTTAAATTCTGGAGAATTATCAGTCATATTCTCTATAACAATTGCCTCTACATATTTTTCTTTTCTCATTTACTGGGTGAGAGAAAATTAACTAATTAGACTTATGAAGTATCTTCATTTCTGTACCCTAAATTACTTAATTTCTTTCTCATATTTTTAATCTTTTTTTGCATACTGTGTACATAATATTTATCTTTAGTTCTTTTTGAAATTCATCATTTTCACATTGTCCTATTCTTTATTTATATACCCTTATAGAAAACTTTTTATTTTATTATTTTTTTATTTTTTAATTTTTAATTTTTTTTTATTTTCCCACTGTACAGCAAGGGGATCAAGTTATCCTTACATGTATACATTACAATTACATTTTTTTCCCCACCCTTTGTTCTGTTGCAACATGAGTATCCAGACAAAGTTCTCAATGCTATTCAGCAGGATCTCCTTGTAAATCTATTCTAAGTTGTGTCTGATAAGCCCAAGCTCCCGATCCCTCCCCCTCCCTCCCTCTCCCATCAGGCAGCCACAAGTCTCTTCTCCAAGTCCATGAGTTTCTTTTCTGAGGAGATGTTCATTTGTGCTGGATATTAGATTCCAGTTATAAGTGATATCATATGGTATTTGTCTTTGTCTTTCTGGGTCATTTCACTCAGTATGAGATTCTCTAGTTCCATCCATGTTGCTGCAAATGGCATGATCTCATTCTTTTTTATGGCTGAGTAATATTCCATTGTGTATATATACCACCTCTTGCGAATCCAATCATCTGTTGATGGACATTTGGGTTGTTTCCATGTCCTGGCTATTGTGAATAGTGCTGCAATGAACATGCAGGTGCACGTGTCTCTTTTAAGTAGAGTTTTGTCCGGATAGATGCCCAAGAGTGGGATTGCAGGGTCATATGGAAGTTCTATGGATAGATTTCTAAGGTATCTCCAAACTGTTCTCCATAGTGGCTGTACCAGTTTCCATTCCCACCAACAGTGCAGGAGGGTTCCCTTTTCTCCACAGCCCCTCCAGCACTTGTTATTTGTGGATTTATTAATGATGGCCATTCTGACTGGTGTGAGGTGATATCTCATGGTAGTTTTGATTTGCATTTCTCTTATAATCAGCGATGTTGAGCATTTTTTCATGTGTTTGCTGGCCATCTGTATATTATAGAAAACTTTTTAAACCTGCTTATCTTAATACACAAATTATTTCATTTTTATTTTTTGGAGTATAAATTTTCCATTCAGGTAGCAGTTGACTTTTCCTCTTCAGTGGGTTCTAATTTATTTTTTTAAATCTGCTTACCAATAGTAAGCATCTGTGTACTCTTTATGTGAGACCTTGTAGTAGTTGTACTTACTCTAAAATAATAATGATAATAATAATAATAATAATAAGCTGTTTCCCATTGGACCCTAAGCTACAGAAATATTCCTATATGTATGGCACAGACTGGGATTCTAATTTCTTGTAGATGACTGTTTTCCTACCCATGGCCCTGGCCAGCTTTCTTACTGAATCCCTGCTATAATGTAGTAAGTGTTTCTAAATCAAGTTTCAGAGATGGCTTTCTGCAGGTAAACATATATTTCTATGTTTCCATGTTGTACCTAGAGCATCCATATATTCTCAAAATGGTTCTTCCCTTAAATTTTTTTGTTGACCCTTGTTGCACATGATAAAATAGGAGTTAATGTACTTATTTGTTCATTTAACAGATATTTATCGAGTATTTCCTTTTTCCAGGTACTCTTTTAAGCACAGAAGACACAGCAGGAAACAGTGATTTAATACAACATTATGATAGTTGAGGCATGGAGAGGGAATCTGTCAATAAACAAAAAAACCAATAAACATAGTATATGTCATGCTTTTATAGGTGGAATGGAGAAAAGTAAAGCAGAATAATGGAGGTAGAATGTGAGGTAGAAGGTAAGTAAGGGAGATAGAGGGCGCTATTTTGCATACAGTAGTTAGGGAAGTACTGTCTAATCAAGCAACACATGAGCGGAGATTCCCCATCCAAATGAAGCTGTGATCCATGTGTATATCTGATGCAAGACCATTATAGACAGCAGGCCTGACAGGATATACTCCATCTGCCCTAAGAATGCAGGGAGTAGGAGTGACAGTATGGGAGGAAAGTTAGATAAATGGCAGAGGGGCCAGCTCATGTAGGTTCACTTTGATACTGGGCAAGATTGGAAGCCCTTGAAGGGTTTCGAATAGTGAAATGGCATCATCTGCATCATGATTTTAGAAAAAGCATTGACCTACCTGCTTTGTGGAAAAATTCAGTGTAGGGAGATGAGAGTGGAAACTTGAGCACCAAATAGGCTGGAGCTTCAGCAATCAGACTAGAGATGTCAGAGACTTGAACATGGTCGTCAGGGTGGAGATGGTGAGAAAAGATTGGATTCTGGATATGTTTCAACAGTGAGGATGACAGCAACTGTTCAAGGTTGGATATGGAGAGAAGAGAAGGAAGGAGTTGAAAATGGTCCTGAGGTTTTTGACGTAAGCAACTGGCAAAGTAGAGTTGCTATTTAATGAAATGGAATAATCTGTACAGGAATAGATATAGGTAGGGAAATTAAGTGCATAGTTTGGTTATATGCAGTTAGAGGAAACTATTAAATATCCAGTATACTGAGTAGAGAATTGAGCCTGGTGATAAAATTTTGAAAGTTATCAGCATAAAGACAGTAATTAAAGACATAGTATTAGATATGATCACCTAGAGAGTGTAGATAGACAAGAAACCTGTGTTCTGGGTTCTGCAGTTATCCTGAACGCAGGCAGATGGGGAGGGACCAGAATCAGGGAGTAAGAGTAGCCAGTGAGGCAGAAGGAGAACTAAGAGAGAACTAATGGACTCTCCAAAGCTGTGAAGAAAATGATATAAGAAACTAGAAGAGTGGTCAACCCTGTTGTTCAGTATTTCTGATAGATTGGATAAGATATGAAATGAGGATTGGAGTTGGTGATAGGAGATCAATGATAACTTCCTTGTTCTATCTGTGATGTTGCAATATAGAATCATAAAACACATGGATGTTTTGTAAATTATTCTAACTCACTTTATAGATAAAGATTCAGGAAGGTGACTATCTATTGGCTTCAGAATAAGTATATGTAATTGGAAAATAATGAGATCTAAAATAGCCCTATCTGAATTGTTAAGTCCATAGTATTACAGTATTACCTTGAAGATCTGCATTCTTGTTCCAGTGTTTTTGTTCTGCTAAGCCACTTTTGTGACTCCTGCTTGAGAATTGTTTTCAGAACTGCATTACAAGCCACACATGAGGAAGCCTGCCATGATTTAGAATTGGTAGCTGTAACCATACTTCAGTTTTTGGTAGCACTCTATTAGAATACATTTAACCTTTAAAAAAAAATCAAACCTGTCTTCAAAAGGGACACTACTTGCCCATCACTTATGTTATCTGCTATGGAATGATGCAGTCTGTTTCAGCTGCTATAACACATAGACTGGTTGGCTAACACAGCAACCATTTATTTCTCATAGTTCTTCAGGCTAGGAAGTCCAGGAAGGAGTTGGAGAAATCATTATCTGGTAAGGGCTTCCTGGTTCATAGATGGTCCTCTTCTCACTGTGTCATCACATGGTGGAAGGAATGGGAAAGCTCTCTGTAGTATCATTTATAAGGGCACTAATTCCATTCATGACTGCTTCCCCTTCATGACCTACACCTCCCTAATGCCCTACTCCTAATACCATTACAATGGGGGTTAGAGTTTCAACATATAAATATTGGGGGCCACAAGCATTCAGTTCATTGCACAGGCTCAGGAACAAGGTGAACACTGCATCAACAGTAGTACCAATGGGAGGCAATCCTCATTTGTACAAAGAATTCTAGTGTTAATGCACGTATTATAGGTTAAAAAAAATAGTTCTGATATCCTACATTTCTTCAAATACAGTGGTTGTTCATTTTGTGGTTCTCTTGAATCTCTTCAGAGAGATTAATTTTCACCCTACATTCTCATCAAAGAGCCTGACCTGTATATATTCCCAGTTAGGAATGTAAAACATACAAATGGGTAACAGCTTTTGAGGATCAAATGAAGTATATCTGTGAAATATTTATTCTTAGTCCCAAGAGGAATTTGAAAAGAGGGTCTGTGCCCTCATTAGAGTTCCCAGGGAAGTTATAATAATCTGATTGCAAAGACCGACATCATTATTCACATGAGAAAGAAATTAAACTGGGTTTAAAAACTGTGTACTTGTAGTTAATAGTTTGATTCATTTTTTTATATTCATTAAAAAATACCAGCATTGGAATTCCTGCTGTGGCACAATGGGTTACGAATCTGACTGTAGTGCCTGGGATCACTGCGGAGGCATGGGTTTGATCCCTGGCCCAGAACAGCGAGTTAAAGGATCTGAGGTTGCTGCAGCTTCATCATAGGTTATAGCTGAGACTTTGATACAGCCCTTGGCCTGGGAACTTCATATGCCACGGGTGCAGCCAGAAAAAAAAAATGTATCAATGTGAAACTATATTTTTTAGTTATTATTAACGAAAAAAGTATAAAAGTAAACAAAAGTTGCTCATGGTTCCATTGCCAGACAGTGGAGGTGGATAACCTAAAAGTAATGCATGTAAAAGATTAGTTAACATTAAAAATAAAATCTACATACATGATCAGAAAAGGTGTAAAGTGAAAAATAATGTATGAAGTGAAATTTTTTTCCTTTTCTATTACATGTATGAGGATTTACATGTATATTGTCATACATGTATACGATAAATGGGAACACAATGAAAGGAATTATGATATAAGTATTATGTTGTATCTTACTTTTTTTCTTTTTATAGCCACACCTGTGTCATATGGAAGTTCTTACGTTAGGGATCGAATGGGAGCTGCAGCTGCTGGCCTGCACCACAGCCACAGTAATGCCAGATCCAAACTATGTCTGCTACTTACACTGCAGCTTGCAGAAATGCCAGATCACCAATCCACTGAGTGAGGCCAGGAATCAAACCAACATCCTCACAGGCATTATGTTGGATTCTTAACCTCCTGAGCCGCAATGGGAACTCCTTACTCTTTTAAACTTAATAATATTTCTTTCAGATGCTTTATTGCAAGACAGTATATACAGATATAAAACATTCTTTTATAACTTCCATCATATGGTTAATTATAATTTATTAAATGAGGGACATATTAAGGTGGTTCCTAATTCTTCACTATCAGAAAAAGTTCTGCAATTAACATCCTTGTAGCTGTGTTTTAGCATCCTTTGGAAAGTAGAAGGCAGATTCCTCTTGATGGAATGAAAATGCTAGATAATATCAAATTGAAAAATAGTCGCATCAATTTATAGTCACTGTACTGTTTTCCGGCCTAAGTCAAATGTGTGTGTGTATTTTTAATTGAGGTGATAGTCACCTTATATAAAATCAGTATTATTAAAGTGTACAGTTTAGTGACATTCAGTACACTCACAGTGTTGAGTGATCATCAGCCCTACTAGTGTCAAAATATTGTCATCACCACCAGTAGGATAAAGCAGTCCCTCCCTACTTCCTTCTCCTACCCTAGCCTAGCCCTTGGAAACCAATAATCTGCTTTCTGTCTCTATGGATTTATCTATTTTAGATACTTCATGTAAGTAGAATCATACAATGTTTGTCCTTTTGTGTATAGCTTTCATGGCTAAACATAATATTTTCGAGCTTCATCAACACTGTAGTATGTATATCAAGATGTTGTTCCTTTTTATGGCTAAGTAATATTCTATCATATGGATATACCACATTTTGTTTTTCCATTCATCCATTGAAGGACTTTTACACTGCTTATACCTTTTGGCTATTGTAGATAGTGCTGTTGTGAATATCTGTGTACAAGTATTTGTTTGCTCAACCGTTTTCCATTTTTTTTTCTTTTTGAGTATGTTTCTAGGAGCAGAATTGCTCAGTCTTATGGTAATTCTTTGTTTCCCTTTTTGAGGGCCTGCTAAACTATATTATTTCACATTCTTACCAGCAATACAAAAAGTTTGCGGTTTCTCCATATCCTCACCAATACTTGTTCTTTTCTTTTCTTTGCGTTAAATCATAATCATCCCAGTGAGAGTTTTTTATTTGTACTTCCCAAGTGAATAATGCTGGTGAGTATCCCTTCATGTGCTTGTTGGTCAAATGGAAGTATATTTTCTGTAGAGAAATATCTGTTCAAACTTAATTGAGCTGTCTGTGTTGTTAAGTTGTAAGAGTTCTTTATATAATCTAGATTATAGGCAATCAGATATAGGACTTGCAAATATTTTTTCCCATTCAGTAGGTTGTCTTTTTAACTTTCTCAATAATATCCTTTGGTATACAACAATGTTTAACTCTTACGAAGTCCAATTTATTTTTTCTTTTGTTACCCATGTTTTGGTGTTATATCTTTGAATCTATTGCCAAATTCAAAGTTACAAAGATTTTCTTGTTTGTTTTTGTCTAAGATTTTATAGTTTTAGCTTTAATGTTTAAATCTTGAGTTCATTTTTGAATTATTTTTTAAAATTTAATTTTATTGGAGTATGGTTGATTTACAATGTTGTATTAGTTTCAGGTATATAGTGAAGTGAATCAGTTACATGTTGAAAATATTTTTCTAGTTTATTCTTTTTTGACATTTTATGGTATTTTTCAGGTCATCATGTTTGTTGTTTATTTCATTCACAATTTCTGGGTTTTATATACAGCATTTCCTTAAAGAGTGTAGATAAATTTATTCTATGCATTCTTCTAGAACTTTGATTTTATTTTTTCTTTTAAATGTATTTTTTTTTACTTTTTTATTATAAAATTACACATGCTTTTATAGTAAATTAAAAAAAACTCTGAGGAGTTCCCATTACGGCTCAGTAGGTTACTAACCCAGGTAGTATCCATGAGAATGTGGGTTTGATCCCTGGCCTCACTCAGTGGGTTAAAGATCTGGCATTGCCATGAACTATGGTGTAGGTCACAAATGCTGCTTGGATCCCATGTTGCTGTGGCTGTGGTGTAAGCCAGCAGCTGTAACTCTGATTTGATCCCTAATCCAGAAACTTCCATATGCTGCAGGTGTAGCCCCTAAAATGTTAAAAATATAAAAAATAAAAAACTTCAAAGATATATATATATATATACACACACACACACACATATTATATATTAGTTGCTTATTTGTATTTCCCTTCTTTCCTCACCATCCTAGTTCATTAAAACTAGGCTTAATCCTCTGGTGGGACATATTTATGTAACTTTTTATTTTTATGTTTGTGTGTAGGTTTTTTTTTATGTTGTTGTTGTTGTTTTTTTAGGGAATCATGCACAGCATATGGAAATTCCCAGGCTAGGAGTCAAATCGGTGTTGCAGCTGCCAGCCTACACTGGCTGGCAACATGGGATCTTTAACCACTGAGCAGGGCTAGGGCTTGAAACTGTCCTCGTGAATACTAGTTGGTTTCATTACTACTGAGCCACAATGGGAACTCCAGTTTGTGTGTGTGTTTTTTATTTGTTTTTTAGAGGAATGAGGGCTTTTGAACCAGAAACCTGGTAAATATATTAAAAATGTAGAATAAAGTTGTTTTATAAAGTTTGAGAAATTAGTCTATTCTATTCTGAAAAAGATTATTTTGAACAGTGAGCTACTTTAAAATTTAATTCACAATCTCGTTCTCCTATATAACTCAAATTAATGGTTTGACCTGATTTCTTATTACCTCATCACTTCCCTTCCCACCTCCCCACCTCACACCACTCACAGAGGACTTAACATCATTAGCTCGTTTTGTAATTCAGTGAGTTTGTCTTTAAAGGAGATTGTCATTTATGACACAATGTTTTGTTTTAATTTAGTTTAGTTTCATTTAATTTAATTTTATTTTATTGGCTGCATCTGAGGCATGTGGAAGTTCCTGGGCTAAGAGTTGAATTGTTGCTGCAGCTGCAGGTCTACACCACAGCCACAGCAATGTGGGATCTGAGCCACATCCCGTGACCCACACCACAGCTTACTGAGCAAGGCCACAGATCGAACCCACATTCTCATGGATACTAGTCGGGTTCTTTACCTGTTGAGCCACAACAGGAACTCTGACACAGTGTTTTTTTAAATTTTGTTTTGCTTAAGACACATTAGGACAAGATGATGTTTAAATTTTTTTTTCCTATTTTCAACATGAAGAATAAATTTGACAGTTAAGTTTCAATGGGGAACTGAGTGATTTGAAATTTAAGTTCTCTTTATAGATTGATAGGCAAAAATCTATAAAACCATCCAATGAAATTACAGTGAGTTTGCCCTGCAAAGCTAAAGATGCATTTTAGTTGAAAATCTGATTGATTCTGTTGGTTTCTTGCCATTCCAATTTGGGAGGTATTGGCAGTTCCTATGACTGTAGCCAGTCCCTACTTACAGACCACAGAGCTGTTTTTGCAACCAAGAGTTCCAGCTAGAGGATACCAGGATCAGATAATTGAGGAAAAAGATTTGCAGTAAATGTTAACAATGCACATGATGCTTGATGTAAGTTAAATGTGATTCCTAATTTTCTTCCTGTCAAGCCAGGATCTTTGGAGCTTAGAAATCTCAGCGGTTATTATCAACTGACTTTGTCAGACTTGAACTACGAAAATTACGAACGTGACTGGCAGGTTTTTTAAGATCTGAGAGAGTGTGTATGTGTGTATTTGTTTTATAACTGTCAGTTTATTTTTTCATTTTGCATTTCAACCTGCCATTTTAAGCTCAGTGTTCTTTGTTTTCTATATAAACTTTCTTTTTCTTCATTTCCAATTTTTCATTTGCCCTTTTAATTTGACTGTTAACAAGATTTTTTTTTCTCCTCCCATTATCTATAGCCTTTTCCTTGAATATACTTGTTCAAGCGAAAAGCAAATGGTGAAGTCCTAATTATATTGGCATTATAAAGTATTGTGTTTGTATGTTGTAAGGAGAAAAGTGATCAGCTCAAAAATATAACTGATGAAGTGAACAATAAAAAAAATTACCAAAAGGTGGCTAGTGATTTATCAATGGAAAGCGGCTGAGATACTTACACAGATAATATAGTCTTACAAACAGTAAGAAAATAACATAATCCATTCTCTGTTTATAATTTTACTTGTACTGTTCTTAAGAAGGTAAAATTGATTGATTTGAGTTTTAGGAATTTTCCCTCTTCCACCCTCTGATGAAGATCACTAAGAACACCAAAATAAGAAAAAAGATGAGCATCTGGAGAGAAAACAGAGAGAAGTAAGGAGCCCTAAATATACCCAATAGTTTGGGTCATCAACTGCCCATTGACCCAAGAATTGGCTGAATGCATTTCCACATGAGGCACATTTCTTTTTTCTCACATTTCTAGGGATTGGAAACAGTTGATCTCACATGTACATGTATTTTAGTAATTTGGGGAGATGGGTAAATATTTCCCATAGATTATGTGCTTCCATTCATTAAACACTGCCAAGTAGTCTGAAACTTAAAAAAAAACAACAACTATATTGACAGCTAAAAGAGATGATTCTAGAATTCACAGTAAGGATGAAAAGGTTGGTGGGTGACCAGTAAATACACAGACTGGATGTTTTTGGAACCTGTCATTGTTTCGATTTGTCTTGGTGAAATATAGTTTTCTTAAACTCAAGAACCTTCCATCTACTTGCTATATGTGTTTATTCTTTCTCACTTTCCAATAGTTGTGAAGTCACTGAGGGACTATTTTTTAATTCCAATCTTGTTAACTTTGTAGCCCACTGTATAAGTCAGTAATTCTCTCTGGAACTCGGACTCTCATTCTAAAAGGGCTTGATGACACTTGTTATTGTACAAGTTTTATTGAAAAACAGGCAAAGTAATTTGCTCCAACTTAAAAATTTGATGAATTAAATGGGCTCTGGTTTTTTATCAGGTAGAAACTTTAACGATGCTTCAGTTTATTGTGTTTCTTTTTTCTTTTTCTTATCTTTTTTTTTTTTGTAAACTACTGCATTCTAGAGCTTTGCCAGGTCTTAGCCAAGAATATATTCCAAGAAGAATATATGTTCTCACTAGCACTGCTGGCTGAATGATTGAATAAAAGATGGTAGGTGGTAAAACATGCTTAAAGTTCTGTTTTGTTATGCAAATTACAGGTTTACCTTTCCTGCTTGTCTTATTTATAAACCAACCTACTTGTCTTATTTTAAAATGCCAGCAAACTTAAAATAGGTGGGTGGACTTAATATTACCAGTTTCCACATGCCTGGTGGGCTTGTTGCTGTGATTCAGAGGTAGCTATTTATTTACTTTATCTATCTGTCTATCACTGTTTTAGAAACAGATATGAAAAGCCCTACCCCTGTGACAGGTGAGGGTAGGACCGTTAGTGTCACTGCATGAAGGAGGTGAGTGTAAGAGAAGAAAAGCTAAATTGTATAGGGAGGTGGTTTGACAGAGAGCCACTTAGAACCTAAATGCAAAACATTTGGGCAGCTCTTTCAGGTTCTTATACTCTGGCAAAAAGAACTTCCTTTACAGTCAGGTTCAGGAGTTTCCCAGATGGACAGCTTGTATTTGCTATTTTATAAACACACTTCTGAAATTCCTTTAATAGAGAATGCACTGTTATTTTATAGAGAGAATATACTAGTATTATGCATTCCAGCTGCCTAGCAAAATCACAGGCGTTTTTCAAGTCCTGTCTCTGCAGTCTTCCTTTCTGTATCCTGCAGTGATGGTGATAATATGCCCTACTTCCTATCCAGTGACTATCTGGTCATCCTGAGCCAAAGGCTGAAGATGCTGCATTGTGAAAGGAACCAAGAGAACGGCTACTGATGCAGAGCAACATTAAAGTAGTTCAATATTACAAAGTTTAAATGTTTTAAATTTCCGCCTTCTTTTAAAACAACTCTGGAATAAGACAGATTTAGCAAAGCACTGTGTTTTGGAAGTTAAGAGAGTAGACTTTGGCGTCAGACTGGCATGGGTATGAATCCACATTTCCTTACCATTTATTTGGCTATTTGTTACCCCTTTTTACCTTGCTGAGCTTTAGCATCTTCATCTGTAAAATGGAATTCATAAAACCCACATCACTGGGTTTCTATGAGATTAGTGCTTGGTATAATACTTGCCATGTTATAAATCCTGACTACGTGGTTGTTAAGACTGATAGTATGAGATACTTCCAATATATTTTCTGTTTAACTTTCTGTATAAATTTCTGTACAAAGTTATCACTTATATAGTTTCCATCTGCAAAATTACTATAGTGATGCTGGTGAAATTGTTCAAATCAGTATAGAAATGCAGTGATTTCAGCCTATAAAAGGTATTTAAGAAGTAGTTTTGATTATATGTAGCTCTAATGTCTCTAATAGTAAATATCCTAACACAATTTTTATTCTAATAAATATTTTTCAGTTTGGAGTGCTCCCTTCAGGATAGTGATCTCTTATCGAAACACATGTAGAAATAGGTCTGGGAATATAGTATGGTAATTCTGGAATTATAAACATGTTGGGAACATAACTAAACTTTGAAATGGAAATGGTACCTTGAAATGAAATGGCAGGAGGAAATAAGAATGGAAGATTTTCTTGAAGAAATTTGTACTTTAAAAGTTGTCTGAGTGCACTTTTGTAATAGTTTTCCTGATATTTGGAGATCAGGCAGTTGCGAATAATCTTTTTTATTTTTTTTTAATTTTTATTTATTTTTATAGGGCCACACTTGTGGCATATGGAGGTTCCCAGGCTAGGGGTCAAATCAGAGCTGTAGCTGCTGGCCTACACCACAACCACAGCAATGTGGGATCCGAGCCATGTCTGCAACCTACACTGCAGCTCATGGCAGTGCCGGATCCTTAACCCACTGAATGAGGCCAGGGATCCAACCTGTGTCCTCATGGAGACTAGTCAAATTTGCTTCTGCTGGGCCACCATGGAACTCCTGAATTATCTTTTTTAAAGATATGATAGTCATCAAACAGTGTTAAGGCTGTGTATGAGCCATTTGGTGCTGGATGTTTTAGATTCTTGAATTGGAATTTAGTGTGAATAGATACATGAAAATATGGGACACAGTGGAAAAATTATTGTGGGAAATAAATCCTTCCTGAAAAAAACTTTTGGGTTAGAATTTATAAATTTTAAAAGTAAGAATGTTTAAAATAAGATGTTTGTGTACAGACAGACTCTTAGAGGCTGAGGGCTAACAATTGCTATCCAAATCCAACTCAGATTGAATATATGTTTTCAATCTGCATATGTATATATGTTCAATTTGAATATATATATTAAATATATGAATATATTCAGTCTAAATATATATTCAGTCTTACACATACACATACAGTGTACTGATCATCATGTGGTCCATGTAAGTCAGTTATTTCTGAAAAATCTAAAAGCATTTTTTTCTCACCTGGACAGAAAAATTGTGATAAAATATAATTGAGAAATAGAGTTCATTTTTGTGTTCATATTTGATGCTATACATCCTCTATAATTAGGATTTAAATGTATAAATATAATGATGAATACATTTACCTGGATCATCAGAAAATAAGTGTGGGATATGAGGATGGTAAAGAGCCTTCATTTGTTGACTATTCTTAGTGCCTTTCTGTAGGCCTTCTTGGGTTTGGGAAGGGATGAATCATTTGGGGAACAGTCTACTGGGCTATGGCTCAGAGGAAGGTTCCAAAGTGGACCTTTGTGTAGAAAGAATGGCCTTCAGAGGGTCTGTCGAAAGTTTAGGCAAGTGACTGTTATTAATAAAGGAGCACAGTGTGATGATGCAGTTCTTGGAAAGGACACAGACATTAATACCAAAGGGTCTGGCTGCTGGTAATGGCCAGAAGTCCAGGTAGGTGTATGGAAGTGGGAAATCTGACTCTGGAAGGATGGTGAACCAGATCGGGAAAGGAAAGGACCTTGTGTCTTAGAGTAAGTCATCAGATATGCATTTGGAATATAATATGTGCAAAGTGTTGAACTAAGAGTGATGAGGGTTATAAATATAATATGTTGTTCCTGCTCACTGAGGAAGTTTCTCAAGGGAGTGAAAGCATGTATGCCGATGTTCTTGTCCTCTATGTTGGAAATGCTGATGAAAAATTTAAAGATAAATAGACAAGCAAAAGAAGAAGGAAGGAAGGTTGATAACCCACATACTGTATAATTAGTTGTTAAATGAAAGAAAAAGAAGAAAAGCTAAAATTATTTCTTCATATTTAAATGAATTGGCTACATGAAAATGAGAGAAGAGTCAAAAAGTTTTATTACAAACCTGTTTGACATAAGAGAAAATGATTAGCTATCAAAAATAGCTGTATCTGTGAAAGTTATAATTGGGCAGCAAAACCCTCTGAAGGGTTGTTGCAAAAAAATCAGTCAAGTGGGATCACTTTGTGTTTAAAATGTGATATTGAAAGTTTCCTTTTTCCTAATGTAATATAACCATTGATAAAATTGCAAGTATGAAATATTTTCTCTTCAGTAACTTGTTAAGCTGCTGTCTCCTGGGTATCACGAAGTACACAGCTATCAATGTTTTGAATGATTAACCCTCAATTTGTCCATGTGCCTTTTATTTTGCATCTCATCTAAATTCATTTTTGTAAAATATTGGTAATACAAACAAGCCCCAGTGTAAGCCTGTCTAATGAATTGTTTCCATAGTCTACTGCCTTGCATACCATGGACTGAGTAAAAGGAAATTAAGCCCTGTAATGGGATTATAAATCATTTTGCTGAGATGGATAAGAACGCAGATACCTTTGAATAGATGGGGCTCCTGGGATTCTTAAAAAATAGGAGTAAACCTGATTTTTTATAATATCTCTCACATGAATACCTTTGTTTCATTGCTTTTGTAAATTTTAAGTCTTTTTAAAAAAGAACTCCTTAGTTTTGCTTATCCTTTTCAGGACTTGCTTTCACAAATATTATTTTAAAATACCTTTTGAAAGTATTCATTTCATCAGTCAAGATAATTTATCCATTGAATCCCAGATTTAATTTCCTTTCTTTTCTAACAAAGAGATAGTTAATACTTGATAATGAATTATTTTATAAATTCTAATATTTTAAAAAATAAGCTTTTTGAGCTTTAGAATTTCCTTAAAATGCATTTAAAATACATCACATTTTCATGATATATATTAACTAAAATTTGAAATACAAAGTTTATTAAGTGAAATTTGAAGAATTAACACCACAGTGTAGTGGTGTATTCAACATCATGTGTGAGTATGCATTTGTGCACACACAGATGGGTATATAACGTCTCTTGGAAAGTGGACAAGATGTGCAGTGTGTAGTCATGAAATTCTCTCTCTTCAGTAGACCCAATCTCCCCTTGCTCCTGGGTAGATCTCATGTAAGTCTCAGGATTTACAGGTCACTTTTATTCAGTAATAGAAAGCCTATGGTTTTAATTACAAATGATCTCAATTCAGTACTGTTCAATATGTCCAGCAGTTCCAGGTAATAATCAAAACTGCAAACTTTAAAGTTTGAGGCTTCTTTTTGCACCCACATTGGATTTGTGGCAGGGTGTTTGCCTGCATGTAGGGCAGAAGGGCAAGGCTATTCTTCAAGGTCATAGTGGTAAAGAAGAGATAAAAGAACAATAAAGTTTTTACTTGATTGGTATTCTTTTAAGAATGGAGTCATATTTAAACTTGATTCTGTGTTGTGGGCCCCTTCTGTCCTATCTTCTCACTCACTTCCTGTTCCCTTAGCCAACAGGAAATACATATAGCCTGATTCTATCTGGTCGCTTATTACTTTTTTTTTGGCCGCACTGGCAACATATGGGCCAGAGATCGAATCTGAGCTGCAGCTGTGACCTATGCCACAGCTGTGGCAACTCCTGATTCTTAACCCACTGTACCGGGCCAGGGATTGAACCTAAGCCTCAGCAGCAACTCTAGCTGCTGCAGAGACAACACTAGATCATTAATCCCATGCACCACAGTGGGAACTTCACTTTTTATATCCATATGCACTTAGTGACACTTGCAATTTCTTCTGAGGTCTCATATTCTCTCTAGGTGGCTCTCTTGGGCCAGACTTCCGAAGACCCCACATCAGCACTTTTTCAAACATGGTCCGTGAATGGGTCCGTGGGAAACACATTCTTTGACTAAAGAATCTCTGGGAAAGTAGGCTTATTCCATCACACAGCTCTTGCCACCAGAGCAAGTGAAGAACCCCTCTCTCACTTTTAGATTTTACAGGCAAAGTCACACACCATTGTACCTTGTCACTCTGAAACTTTGTGGGCCATATATTAAACTTAGCGGCACAGAGCGGGTACCCACACACTCCTAGAAATGGAGATAAATGCTCCAATTCTTCATTGCAAGGAAGTTAGGAGAATGGTTTGTGGAAGAGGAGCCCACATTGCTTGGTTTTATTAGGGGATGGGGCCTCATCATGCACAGAAGCCCTCTCCCCAAATTTACTCCTCAGTCTTTTTTATGTTAATCTCTAAATACTGACTCATAATAGTGAAGATGAAAGGTTTAATAGTCATGGTTTTCAGATAGTTCTTTTGAAAATTACAATCTTGTCTGACAACTGACTTTAGAATATTTGCACCTCAATCAAAATTTACATTTTTACATATTATTAAAATCTACAAAATGGAAGTTTAGCTTAAGTGATTCTGATTTTTTTCCATTGAAAAATGTCATGGTTCTAATTTTACATAATTTTGCATATCTTGATACTCAGAATATGTGAAGAACATGTGATACAGAAAAATGTAATTCAGAGATTCAAGATTTGCCGAAAAACTTGGAAAGAAACTTATTTTTCCAATATTTGTAATATATCTCTCTATATAATTATAGATGCTTTTAAATATTTTTTTATGATTTTTATTTTTTTCCTTTATAGCTGGTTTACAGTATTCTGTCAGTTTTCTACTATACAGTATGGTGACCCAGTTACACATACATGTATGTATTTTTTTCTTTTTCAATGAGTATTTTCAAAGATCGGTTAGTGAGAATTATTTCTGGCACACTTATCTACTCCCTTTCATGATATGAATTGACATTATTTTACGTGCTTTTTAGATTTCATGTATTTCTTTTTTTGTTGTTTAAAAAAAATCTCATCACCTAGTAGTAGTAGTAGGTTATAAATAATAGAATGAATTAGGGGTTTGTGTTGTTTCTGGAGGAACATGCAGGTGGCAAGGGAAATAAGAGGTCATTTTTCAGCATTTTGTTTCTGATGTTAGGGAATTTAAGAATAAATATCTAGTTAATAGTTAATGACACGGGTATAAATAATATCGGGAATAAATTAGAAATGGAGATAAATGCTCCAATTCTTCATTGCAAGGAAGTTAGGAGAATGGTTTTTGGAAGAGGAGCCCGCATTGCTTGATTATCTTTACAGAGTAAGAGAGGCATCATTAAGAGATTAAGGCAGGAAAGAGAGATCCAGAAGGTTAAGAAAAAAGCTGGGATGGCAGAATGCTGTGGAAGCCAAGCAAATGAATGTTTCAAGAAGAAAGGAGAAGCTGCAGCAGAAGAGTGAAGGAGACTGAAAAAGTCTGAATTTGGCAACAGAGGAGTTAGGAAAGAAACCAGATTAGAGGAGGTGGAATCAGAAGGTTTTGTACATTTATTCAAAAACATATGCAAGATAAGGAAGGTAAGAAATAAATTATTATCTGGAAAAGGAATGGGGACAAAAGAAGTATTTTTTTTCTTTTTTTTTATTTTTATTTTTGTCTTTTTAGGGCCACACCCATGGCTAATGGGGATTCCTGGCTGGGGGGGGGGGGGGTCTAATCAGAGCTATAGCTGCTGGCCCATGCCACAGCCACAGCAATGCCAGATCCAAGCCACATCTGTGACCTACACCACAGCTCACAGCAACACTGGATCCTTAATCCACTGAGCAAGGCCAGGGATCGAACCTGCAACCTCATGGTTCCTAGTCGGATTTGTTTCTGCTGAGCCATGACAGGAACTCCCATATTTGTTTTTAAAACCAAAGAGCTGTGGACATGTAAAAGAGTTAGTGGCATGTGAAAAATTAGAGTGAAAATAAGATTAAACCATAAACCTATTGAGAAGGACAAGGTGAGACTGGGAGGGAAGAGTCCCCTCCCTGGAGCAGGAGCACAAGGACTTAGAGCTTAGCTTGAGTCAGCTGTAGAGAAGAGGTGATCCCCTGCTCTGGGGTAGGGCCTTGGAAGGGAGTGGATGATAAATACCAACAACCCAATACCCACATCTTTGAGAGCTGGTGAATGAGTATTTTGGGGGCTGGAGAGTGGAATAGGGAGCAAGAATTTGTATCATTAAACAACTCTCTGGAGTCTGAGAGTACCGTTCAGGCACTTGATCAAAGAATGATATTTGGAGCCCCTCTTTGAAATTCTTTATTTAAAAAAATTTTTTTAAAAGTGTAGTTGATTTATAGTGTTGTGTCAGTTTCTTCTGTACAGCATAGTGACCCAGCTGTACAAACACACATTCTTTTTCTCATATTATCTTCCATCCTGTTTTCTCCCAAGAGATTGGATAGAGTTCCCTGTGCGGTATAGTAGGACCTCATTGCTCATCCATTCTAAATGTAGTAGTTTACATCTACCAACCCCAAACTCTCTGAAATTCTGACAAGTAAATTTTTATTTCTCTTTTGAGTTTATTTTGAATTAGAAATATTAGGGCCAGAAATTAAGACAAAATAGTCTTAAGATAGTTATATTGGGGGGGGGGGGTGTTTGTCTATTAGTGTCAGAAGCACATAGAAAAATAATTATTTTACAAAATTAAAATGTCATGTATTTAAAGGTAGAACTCATACATTTTTAAATGATGAAAGATAATCTTTATGTCAAATAATTTCTGCTAGAATCTAACAGATGCTTCAGAAATTTTATTTTAGGCAGTGGGGAGATATTAAAGCCACTGTTTTTTTATGATCTATTTCAGCAATAGGTGTTTTTTATGCCCTCAATCTTTACAAATTTTACTTTCTCCTGTTAAGTATAAGGAAGAACTAAAGGATGCAACCCTAAGAAAATCCAATTTTCGGAAAACATCTAATTAAATCATGGTACATGCATTCATTGGAAAATAACATAGTATAAATTGATATAAGTCAAGACATAATGATTTTGGCCTATAATTTAAGTCAAATATCAGGTTATCTGTTGTTGTGTAACAGATTATCCCAAACTTAGAAATAATAATTATCTATCTATCAAATGATTCTGCAATTTGGGCAGAGCTTGTTGGGGAAGGGTCCTCTCTGTTCTAAGCAGCATTATCAGGGAGGCTCACCTCAGGGCTAGAGCATTTCTTTGCTCTCTTAAGTGGGCGGTAAATTGATGCTGGCTGTCAGCTGGATTGCTTAGCTGTGGCTGAAGGAGACCTTGGCTCCTCTCAATGTGGCCGCTCCATGAGTAGCTTGACTTCCGTCATGGCGTGGTAGGAGAGTTCCACGAGCAAGTGTTCCATAGGCTCTATCACTTTTTTAGCCTCAGTAGTCATATCATCACTTCCATCATAGTGACAAGCCAGCCAAGATTCAAAGAAAGAGAACATAGATGCTATATCTCCATGAACCAGAGTCTATCTCCATGAACCAGAGTCACAATGTAAGAAGGGTTTAGATTTTGGCACAGTAGTGATTATAACATAATCTACATCACCTAAAATAGGGATAAAACCTATATATTCTATTTTAGATGGGAATCCACAAAAAAATTTTTATCATGACCTGATGCTAAGATTTTGAAAATCTTATAAATATATCCACCATATGTCCACCATCCAACTTTATTAATAGCAAAGAAAGAAAGGAGGAAGGGATGTAAGGAGGGAAGGAAAGAAAGAAGAAACGAAAGAAAGGAAGGAAGGAAATAATTATAAGGTTTTGGAGATAACTCCCTCATTTTCTAAACTATCTCTAATATTGCTATTTTAATTGTGTATTTTGAAAATAATGGCCATAAGTGTAAGTAAAATAAATCCCTAAGGTTTACATTGGCACCAGGTGCTTAAGACAAAAAGTGGGTGCTTCTGTCATGATACTTTTGTTCACTATTTCACTTGATTGGAGCATTAGAATCTGTTTATTCCTAGACATTTTATTTACAAATTATCCTTTTATTTTTTTATTTAAAAAATGTTGTTGGAGTATCATTGACTTAAAAAAAAATTGCATTAGTTTTAGGTGTACAGCAAAATGACCCAGCTACACACACACAGACACACATAGACACACACACACACACACACACACACACACACACACACACACACACACACACACACACATAATCCATTCCTATCTCCCATACAGGTTATTACAGAATACTCAGTAGACCTCCCAGTGCTGTATAGTTGGCCCCTGTATCCTTGTTTTTAGATACATCCTTACTTGTTTGTGATGTTCAAGTCAATTGATACTGATTTTAAAAATCTGCTATATTGTTTATTAAAGCTGAATTCCCATTTTAGGGTGTCGCTGTTACAGTGTGTAATAGTAATGTGAATTGATTTATTAATTTTCTTTGGGGAAGTCTTACAATCTCGCTCACTTCTTGTATATCTTCTTCATCTTTATTACTTAGGATAATATATTTGTCAATTTCTCTTACCTACATTTGCAACTTGCTGGTTTGTTCCTTTAAATTTCCTATATAACGTGATTCCTCTATAAGAGAAAAACACTCCAGTAGGCATTGCCTTTCAAAACTAAAAATTTCTTATGTTTTTCTCTTCTCAATCTGCTTTTAGCTCTTCGTTGTCCCTTAAAGAGTCTAAATTATAGATCAGAAGAATCGAGATGTTTTGAGAAAGCAACTTTATGTTAAGGAAATTTTCTCTGAAGCACACATGTCAGACTTCCTTTGAGGAAAAAAAAATAACTGTTGAGTACTTTGGAAGTTCTGGAACAATGAAAATTAGTTAACATTCAGATGCACTGGTAAGGAAACTTTAAAAAACATCCAGATTGATGTCAGTACCTGGTTTGTTAATATAAATATGTTTTCTGTTTTTTTTTTTAATATTATGTAATAAGCATCTTTCACCAGACTTCTTGTTATCTACCACCCAATTCCCTCCCAATCCATATGAATAATTAATGGTCTATATCTCCCTTTCTTTGGGTTATGACGTGATAGGTACTGCATTCTACTTTAATATATTAAATATATGCACTGTGAGGATTTTAACTCCTCATTGTTTCTATTTGGGCTTGAATTTGGCCCAGAAGTTTTCTGTTTGGGCAAGAATCAAGGTTTGTGTTTAGTTTCTATTTTTTTTAGAAGTTTCTTTTCTTTTCAAACAATTTATTTTACTCTTTGAAGAATTAAAATGAAGAGTAACTTCCTAGAGCATATCTTAGGGGGGACTTTATGTATATATTTACTCATTATTATTCTTGTCATTATTGTTAATTATCATTATCTTCTTGAGAATTTTGTAAAGGAAAATCTTTACTGTTCAATGGTTATGTCTGTGCCAAAAATGAAAGTACAGTTGTCAAAAAAACTGAAAGTGTATGTGTTTTACCCATAAAAGTCTTGAAAAATGATGTGATTTTCATTCAAATCGGTATATATGTATTTTTTTTTTTTGGTAGCAAATTTCCTTTATGATCAGTTAAAATGAGCCAGTGCTGGGGATTCAATGGATTATAAATATAGAAACTTTGCAGAAATGAGAGCGCACACAGTGTGAAGATAAACAGATATTTATCAAATTACATGTATGTAAGTAAACTTGTAGCTGCCTTGAAGTAAACATGTATTCTGATGATATGAATGCTTATGATAGGGAATTACCTATTTAGGAGGTCAGGGAAGGCTTTCCTGAACAAGCGATTCTTGAACACTAACCTGTGGGATGTGTTGGACTTGTCTAAAGAGTAGGGATACCATTTCAGGAAGAGGCCCTTTGGAAGAAGACAAAACAGATGAAAAAAATATCTTTCATTTAGGTTTTAATTTTACCCGTACTTGTGCTCATACCATTCTGTAATAATGTTCTTTTACCTAAGCTTAAATAGAGGCAACCCAAATGGATTCCTTCACAAAATATATGTAAATTTATGTGAGGGACCTACAGTACATGTCATTAACCTTACTATTCGTTTGAACATTACACCTGCTTAAATTTACATCTTTGGAACTCCCATAGTGGCTCAGTGGTCTAGCATCCATGAGGATGCAGGTTCAATCCCTGGCCTCACTCAGTGGGTTAAGGATTGGGTGTTACTGTGGCAGTGGCATTCACTAACAGCTACAGCTGTAATTTGACCCCTAGCCTGGGAACCTCCATATGCTGCAGGTCTGGCCTTAAAAGGACAAAAAAAATTTACATCTTAGTAACCTTAGCCATTTGTGTTAAAATCAGAAGATATATAATGTTAGTGTTAAAAAGCAGATTAATGGTTATTAAATTCTATCCTGAGTGTTGAGGAGATGAAAATTTGGGTGGTCTCTACTTTTAGTTTTGACTTGGCTACTTCAAAGTGACATGCAATTTCATTCATCAGTTGTCTTATTTTATTTCATTTTATTTATTTATTTATTTATTTTTCCTTTTTGCCATTTCCTTGGGCCGCTCTGTGGCATATGGAGGTTCCCAGGCTAGGGGTCAAATTGGAGCTGTAGCCACTGGCCTACGCCAGAGCCACAGCAACGCGGGATCCGAGCCGCGTCTGCGACCCACACCACAGCTCACGGCAATGCCAGATCCCCAACCCACTGAGCAAGGGCAGAGATCGAACCTGCAACCTTATGGTTCCTAGTTGGATTTGTTAACCACTGAGCCACGACAGGAACTCCTCAGTTGTCTTATTTTAAAATTTTGGATTAGCCTTCCTGCCTGATAACAGTTTTTCTGTTTCTATATTAAGTACTTTAAAAAATCACAGACTTCATTTCAACACGTTAAGCATTCTAAAAATACTTTGGGGAATATTCTTGTCATTTTTATATTCTATTTGAAAATGCATATGACCTAGAATAAAATCATATTGAATCAGAATGATCTTTCCTTGTAGACTATTGATGTGCCAGCAGAAGTATGGATGTCTACTCTAGAGATAATGAGTAAAGGTCAAAAGGAGACTTTGGGCTACATATATTCATAGCACGCAGATATTCTTACATTGAAATAATTTTATTTCCTTGAATTATAAAAATGTTCTGTTGAATGGCAGATAACATTTGTTAATCATCCAATTTTTTTCTTCTAAAAACAGGTGATTTTTGTGAAAAAAATAGAAAATGGAGCTCTTTGTTTATTCTCATGTACTACTAATTATAGTTTTATGTAATTCCTAAGTACAGAAAGCCAAATTATATATTTTTCCTATTGCAAGCATTTAAAGCAATGTAAAAAATTCTTCCAATTCAAGGGACATGGGCTCATACAGTTTCCATTATGATCACATCCTTAATGCTGGGAGCATGTCTTTCAGAAGGATTTATGTTCACTATTTTAAATTATTTTACTAATTTTTCAAATCCAGCAGATAACACCCATAAAAGCAACCTTCTCTTCTTTTTTGCTAATTACTTTTTGAAGAAAATCCCCTCTTAAATTGAAGAAACTATGTATAACCCCAAATAAACTGAATTGGCTTTCATGTTTATTTTTGGTAGATTTTGACTCATCTGCAGGCCATCTTTGGAGATAGTCTGAGGATGCATCTTCAGTTTGAATGTCTGCAGAATGAACCTTTCAGTTCACTGTATTAACTGAATTTTGCATACAGATCATAAACTGTAGGCTGCATCTATTGAAATAAAACTTGTCAGCTTTTATGCTCTTTTGCATAGGGTGGGATACCAATCTTAGGCAACACTGATACCTATGCAGTTTGAAACAAAGTTAACTGGAAACTTAATAATTCCCTTGCTTTCTATTTTTTTAGCTGACCATTTAGCTGTTTCTCTCCAGTCTTTTACTTTTTCATTTGTACGTTCACTATAAAACTATGGCAGCTGGTTAATTTGATTGAAAACATGTGTCTAAACTATGTTACAAAAGCTTTTTTTAAATTTTATTATTATTATTTATTTATTTTTTTTTTGGCTAGACCCTGTGCTATTGTTCTCCCTTGTTGATGAACTCAGATGAAGATTCGTGCTAAAGTATTCTGGTGTTGCCTGTAAAGAAAACACAGTTCACTTATTTGCTTTGGGGCTAAGATTCCCCCTGGGGATATCTGACATTGGGGAAATTGTAGGCTACCTCAAGAGTAGTGAAGAACTTAATGCTTTAGTGGTTAGGTTGTCCCAATTCACTTTTTTCATGGGAAACCATGGATGTTTTAAATAATTGAGACTGGAAAGTGACAATGTGTATCCTGTCATTTGGCACTTGAAAACAAATTACATATCCCAATTCATTAGTCTGTGGGTTATGAAAATTAGCAAGCATACACAAATGCTGTAAGCTCAGGAAAGCTCTGTGTACATTCCGTATAGCATGTCTTATAAAGTCTATGGTGAGCAGCTCCATGATAGCATAGGTGCATAGGTCTAACAGAGCCAGGGACCAAAAAAAAAAAAAAAAAAAAAAAAGAGAGACGCTTTCTTAGACATTGCACTGGCTACACATCCCTGTGACAGGGCCAAATTAGGCAGTAAGGAGGCAGCATGTCCTTACTAGAACATCTAAGGACAATCATCGTTGATGTTTAATGAGCATTGCAATGCTCTAAGCTCTTTTCTAAGTACTTTATAAGTACCAATTTAATTATTTTTCATAACTCTGAGATACTGGTATCATCATCCCCATTTTTTAGCTGAGGAATCTGAGGCAGACAGAGGTTAGGAAACTTTCTCAAGGTCACATAGAAGAATGAGAGAGTTGGGACTTCAGCACAGGTCATCTGCCCAGTCACTGCTTTGTTACCTCTTAGGCTGAGGGTGAGGTCAGAGCCTGACATGTTAAGAGGATGTGGAGAGATAAGCAAAATTCCAAATCCAAGAGCATATGCTGGGGGTGATATTCCAAAAACTACATCTAGTAGTGAGTGGAGCGAGGATGTGTCATCAATAAGGCTTGGTTGGGGTGTCAGTATTTGATGGCTTACCCCAGGGTGGTGGTGTGATAGCAGAGCACAGGCAGTAAGTTGTGAGTGGGTTTGGAGCCTGGCACCAAGATCCACAATGAACACACCTAAGAACAGGTTTGTTCTTTTTCTGGCATCCTATTAAAGCAGCTTCTGAGGATGGTCAAAGAACATTGGCAGAGGAGGCCTTTCTTCCAAGGCAGGTAAATGTGATGGCAGTTCATAGGTGGAGCCTCCAGGTTCATCACATTTTTAAGAGATAAATTACTCTTCATTGTTCTTATGACCAGGATACATGGAACCTTCTGCATGCCCTGATATTACTTGGCTTATTGTGAGTCCCTTGTAAATATGAAATTACTCTGGCCTTTTAGAAAAAGATTAACGTGGCTATCAGCTGTAAGTGCTAAAGTAATATTCTTATAGTTCCAAATAAAGCATCAGGCACACAGTTGTTGTTCAGTAAACTTTTTTTTGTTTTTTTGTTTTTTGTGTTTTTGCTATTTCTTGGGCCGCTCCCACGGCATATGGAGGTTCCAAGGCTAGGGGTCGAATCAGAGCTGTAGCCAGCGGCCTACACCAGAGCTACAGCAACGCAGGATCCTAGCTGTGTCTGCAACCTACACCACTGAGCAAGGGCAGGGACCGAACCCGCAACCTCATGGTTCCTAGTCGGATTCGTTAACCACTGCGCCATGATGGGAACTCCAGTAAACTTTTTTTTAAAATTGAGCCTGATTTCTCTGGTTTTTCATTCATAGAAAAAGGTAAGCTCCATACCTCCTTCCTTCATGGGTAAGTTGCACCTGTTTTGTGTATGAAGGAAAATAGGCTGAAACCAGGGGCTTATAGAAGCCAACAATTTCAAATGCCCTTAATAGGCACTTTATATATGCACTGTGTCATTTATTCCTCCCATGAACCCTGGAAATTGAAATATATTCATCTCTATTTTTCAGTGTAGGAAAGTGAAGCGCAGAGAGGTTGAGTAATTTGCATAAAGTTGCATAGTTAGTAAGCACTGAATCTGGAATCAGAACCCAGGTATGAGGAGCTCTCAACCCTTGCCTTTCATCTCATCCTCAGATACTGTGAGATAGACAATAAGAGTAAAATTAAAGTGTCTACAAGCTTCCTTTTGAATAACGAAGGAATATTACAAATGCACTAGAAAACTGGTCTATAGCACTTATTGGTACAACTTGCACCAACACTAAAAGAGAGAGTGGGATCCTTTCTCTGTTCCCATTGCCATCACCTCTACCCAGTGCTTTCAGACACCCTTCATCCTTAGAGTTGAAAGTTCACAAACACCATTCCATTCCTCTCATTCCTTTCAAGCTGCTCTGGCTTAGATCCCAGCAAGCTCTCCATGCCTCCTCCAATCCCAAAGGCTGTGCTATCAGGTTTTGCGCATATTACAAAATGGGCATAGTACTGCTGTAAGTATTGCCGTGTTTTCTCTCAGGCTAACCTGTCCATTTAAAGATGGGGACAGCCATGTTGGTCTACTTTGTGAATGTCAAATTCCTCCTTTAGCATAAATTCTAGCTTGTAATTATTCCTAACTATCATCTGTTATAAAATTTTCTGGCAAGAAAGTTTTTGCTCCTGCCTGAGGTTTATCTGTTTAGGGCTCATTAATGGTTCCTCTAAGAATCCTATACATCTCATGATGCTTCAACATACAGGCAGGCATACTTGTGCCCTGAAGAGGATCAGGATATTATCAGCATCCTCATAACTTCTGTCTTTCCAGGATGCTGTTGGTACTGTGGATATTAGGTCAGGATAAAGTGTGATGAATCTTCCCTGAACAAGTCATGCTCCTACCCTCTCCCTCAGAAGAACTCTTCTCTCTATTTAATGCCTGAGAAAAGCCATCTCCATCTCTGACTCTAGGTTAAATATCTCCATTCTGTGGAGTCTTTGCTAATTCCTAATTTAAATTACTCTTGCAGTTACATCTTTAATCTCTTACGTCTCTCTATAGACCACAACACGCCAACTCCTAGATCCATCCATAATGCTGCAAATGGCATTATTTCATTGTTTTTTATGGCTGAATAATGTTATATTGTTTACACACACACACACACGTGCACACACACACACACACACACAAATACCACATCTTCTTTATCCATTCGTCTGTCAGTGGACATTTGGGTTGCTTCCATAACTTGGCTATTATAAATAATGCTGAAATGAACATTGGTGTGTATGTATATTTTTGAATTATGATTTTCTCTGGATGTATGCCCAGGAGTAGGATTGCTGGATTATATGGTAACTCTATTTTTGTTTTTTAAGGAACCTCCATACTGTTCTCCATAGTGGCTGTACCAATTTGCATTCCCACCAACAGTGTAGGAGGGTTCCCTCTTCTCCACAGCCCCTCCAGCATTTGTTATTTCTAGACTTTTTGATGATGGCCATCTTGACGAGTATGAAGTGATACTTCATTGTAGTTTTGATTTGCATTTCTCCAAGTATTAACAAGCCTGAGTGTCTTTTCATGTGCCTGTTGGCCTCCTGTATGTCTTCTTTGGAGAAATGTCTATTTAAGCCTTCCACCCATTTTTGATTGGACAGCCTTGTAACTTCTGTATCATTACATTTCCTTTGCCATAGTTAATAATTTTTACATGATTTTCAAAATTTATAATTATATTGTGCTTTGTAGCATTTATATAAATATTATTATCTGGCAGAAGTAAACCTTAAGTCTGTCCAATGTGAAAATTTCTGAAAATATTTTTATTGAACACCCATGATAGACTGAGTTTATCTGGAAATAAAACTCTAGGTTCAGAATCATTCTCAGAATTTTTCTTTCCTTATTGATTTCTGGAATACCTGTTGCTAATAAGAAGGCTTAGGTCAAGTCGATTCTTTTCTCTGTGTAGGTGATCTGATTTATATTTGCTTAATTTTGTTTTGCTTCTTACTTGAATATTTTGTAATCTCTTTCCTTTGGTGTTCTGATACAACAGGGTTATATATATGTAGGAGTGGGTCTTTTTGCATTCATCCTGTTTGACACTCAGTGGACCACTTAAATCTGCACACCTTTATCTTTTTTAAGCTCTAGAATTGTATTACTATTTGTTCTATGAACTTATCCTTTATAATTCTAATTTTCTGATGTTGATTGCCTATGCATCTCATTTTGCCTTTGTCCTCCTGCTTTTTGGTCTGGGTTCTAGGAGGTTTCTTATCTTTTTATCCTAGCTATTCCCTACATCCATGTAATTTTTTTCTTAAGGATTCATGGGCAAAGAGAAGACAGACAGGCTACTTTACTGCTTGCCCACCCCTGTCTAAAGTGAAGAGGGCCGTTTTCTAAGGTGATAACCACACAACAAGAGCTTTAATTCCTCCAAGTAAGTCAATTTCATTAGAATGAAAGTGGAAGAGAGGATATTGTTTTTGTTTTAGAATTTGAGCCAAGCATTGAAAAATGAGCTATTTCCCACAAAACTAGATTTGTGGCTCTTCTTGAAACATCTGTAGATGTGACAACAATCATCTGGGGCTGTAGCAGAGCTGCCCCATTGAGATAAGTCATTTGCTGTGCAGTCTGGCATAGTCCCCACTGTCCCCTTTGGTTTTCCCAATACTAGGGCTGAATGCTTATTGCTGTTTGTTATCATGCTATTGTAAGAGGAGTATTTCTTTGCCTATCTTATCCAGATTGTACACATTTGTTCCCTTACTCATGTCAAAGGTGTTCTTAATTTAGAGTCTTTGCCTTTGTTGTTCCCTCTGCCTAGAACTCCATTCCTCCCAGTCAATGTGTGCATGTCTCTTTATCATCATGAAACTTTTTGTTCAATTGGTATCTCTTCAATGAGACTTTCCATTACTTAGCAAAAGTTCCTCAAACCCTCTCTCTGTCCCATTATCCTATAAATATTTTTTCCAAGCACTATTTATCTGTTTATTTTCATGCTCATTTCTGTTTCTGCCACACTAGAATGTAAGCCCATGGAGGGCATGGCCACCTTATTTTATATCCTATTCCTAGAATAGTGCTTGGCACTTAGCAAGAACTCACAAAATGTTTATTGGCAAAATTACTCAAAATTTCCCTATCAGAGGAGGAAAAATAAAAGACAGAAGGCTTTGTGTTTTTTTTTTTAAATGGAAGAGATCATGTATTTGGGGGGCATGAAGAATATTATAATGTACTTAATATTTAAAGTAATCTGTCACTTCAAATTCCACATTTGTCTTCTTTACTCATTTTCATTCACTGAAGTTACCTGCTTGTTCCTAACATCTAACACCATGTTTGAGTATGTTCTTGCTTTAGAGCTTCAGACTGGGGGTCTGATGCATGCATACTTCCTGCAATGGCCCCTTAATTCACTACTTCCATTTCTCGTTCTCATCTCACTTCTGCTCTTGGTATCTGCTACTCTGAGCCAGAGCCCCTCCAGAGCTCTGAGATACACAGTGGCACCCACATCTGCAGCGGGTCATGCAACTTCACCTGCATTCTGTCTTTCAAAAACGTGTCCATGGTAGCCAACCTCTGCAGTGACCCCCTCTGATTTCTACCTCCTGCTAGTCATGCACTATATTGTTCTCTCCCACATCAAGCCAGAGTTCATCTGTATGACTAATAGCATATGGTAGAAGTGGTGGTATATCACTGGCAGGATTAGATGATAAAAGAATAAGGCTTTCATCTCAGGTACTGTCTTGTTCAGTTACATGCTTTCTCTCTCTGGGATCACTCACTCTTGGGTAAGCCAGATGCCTGTCCTGAGGGCATTTGGGCTGTCTGTGGAGGCCCACATTGTGAGAAGTGGAAGCCTTCATCGAACTGCCAACTGCCAAGGAACTGAGACCTGACAACAATGTAAATGAGTCTGGAAGGATACTTTCCAGACCTTTTTGGGTTTTGTGATGCCTGCAGCACCATGGGAAAGACCTGAGCATGACCCATTCCAGCTAAGGACCCTAAAAAACTAAATGAGATAATGAATGAATGCTTGTTATTTTAAATTGCTAAATTTAGGAATCATTTTCCAGTGTAGCAATAGATAACTAACACAGTGTCCAAAATGTTCGGTTGATTTCACCCAGTTTCTACTATCTGTGATCTTAAATGCTTACTCTGTGTTTAGAAAGAAGTAGCACATAAATAATAATAATAAAAAAATCAAGAACAGAGAAACTAATCTAAAGGATTGGAGTAAAGCACACAAAGTTCAACATCTACTACAGACAGATCCAACACTTGCACCTCGGTCATCAGGGCTCCACCAAAGAATGGGATGGTGGAAAGATGCTGAAGAATGTGGGGTGAAACCATGCTGGAGATGGCTAACAATGGCATATGTCATGCTATGTCAGCGTTGTGCAGTTATGTGGGCTTTTGTATTGCTTATCCACAGACAATGTCTCAGATTAAGAGCCGTACTAAGTGTAAGGAATGACTCGAAGTTGATGGTAATATTTGAAGTCATTTCCTTAATTGCTTTTATGTAGCCTACTCAAGTTTGTTTGGAGGTAAACTTTTAAATATATCTTTGCAGAATATCACTACTAAATTTTGGCATATTTTTAAATAAAATTTCTTCTCCATAATATATTAAGTAAAAAAAATTCACTCCTTTCTTTGGATATGAGATTAGGTTTTTTAAATAATTTTTTTAAAAAAAATGTTGTTTAGTGACTTAGGAAAAAAAATAGCTGTGTCAATTTAAATAGCACTGATGAATAGCCAGTAGCCATTTTTTATCCTTATTATTCTGATTTAATGTCTGATAGAGGAAGGTTTTCTAGAGAGAAGATCTTGTCAAAAATAACTAAATGATTGCCCTTTGAAGCTTCTTTATTCTTCTTAGGGTCTTCTTTTCAGTGATCTCAAAGATCTTTGTGTAGGCAACATGCCAATTTTACATTTTGTTCTACTGCATCATTTAAAATAGATTTGCTCTGATGCGGTCCCCTAAATTCATTCCAGCAGTGTCAATTATGGAAAGAAATATATTTAAAAATCTTATTTCAGTATCATCTCCAGAGTTTGAATTTTTTATAAACAGAGCCTGAGGAAAGGATTTGTTTGCATGTTATTAATTGAGGGAGGGCTCTCAGGAGAAGGGGAGGGAGGGAAGCAGGACACAGTGAAGAAGGAGTTAAGCAAGATTAGATTATAAATCAGTAATGGTCAAGCTTCAGTGTGGTATGGTGGATATCTGTGAATTGAACCACAGGTCTTGTCCTACACTGAGGCAAGGGGCTGGCTTTCAAATCCTACCATCAGTCATCCGTTGCACTGCATTTTTGCAGAGAATGGGGCATCTGGGAGACTTTAGCAGTTGACACATACAGCGGGTGAATAACGGGTGCTCCAGTCAGTGAAAGGAGTTTAGTAGAGCACCAACAGTGTGCCAAGTGGAAAAGTGATCAGAGGAAGTGGAGAGGCAAGAATGGAGACCTGAAGCTCTGTCATATTATTTTGAAAAGAAATGGAAAGGAGCAAAACCAAGGTGAAGGTGGCAAGGGTGGAGAAAAGACCATGGATTCCCAAGAGATGAGCTGCCCACTCACCTAACTGTATCAACAAGCGTGGGGGAGGGACCACCGAGGGTCATGGGACACTGTTTCCAGCATCAAAATTAAAGGTAGCCTTAAGATACCATTCAGGGGCTTAGGTGAAGTTCCCCCCTGACATCTACCATCAGGATTCTGATTATTGTCATATAGAGTTTGTTTTTACAGCAGCATCAATTGTAATCAAGTTATGTCATATAAAACTTTTAGGTGTCAGTACTTAAAGTGATTTTGAGGAGTTTCCATTGTGGCTCAGTGGTTTAAGGACCTGACATAGTGTCCATGAGGTTGGGGGTTCAATCCCTGGCTTTGCTTAGAGGGTTAAAGATCCAGTATTGCTGCACACAGCAGCATAGTTTGTAGATGCGGCTTGGACCCAGTGTTGCCTGGCTGTCCTGTAGGCTGGCAGCTGCAGCTCCAATTCGACCCGTAACCTGGGAACTTCCTTTATGCCACAAGCATGGCTCTAAAAAGAAAAAAAAAAGTGATTTTGAAATACAGGTAGAGCAAAACATGTATCCTACCCCCTTTTTGAGGATATAAAACATACTAAGCTAGGAAAACATAAGGTGGCATTTTATACTACAACTGATGGTGGAGTAATTGAATGACTGAAGTACTCTAGAGCTACACCTAGATGGGGTGGTGGGAGGGTAGGGGGAGGAACCAGAATAAAATGATCATCAACCCAAGTCAAAGTCTGGAAGGAGAAGCAGCAGGACTTTGGAGCAGGAGTTTAAGAGTTCAGAGGCCTATGGAAGAGGAAGGTGAATAAAGGAGAATAACTTTACAAAGAATAGGGGTAACAACTGTGAGGTTATCAGAAGGACTAGATAGGGGATGCTGAAAAGCATGAAATAGCTCATCTTTTCCAGGCAAGATTGTCTATGCATAGTCTTTTTTTTTTTTTTTTTTCAATCTGAAAGAAAGAACTAATTTGTACCTCCTGGCCTCTGTGTGGGTTTGCATGAGGGGGTGTACTGACCCATTCTTATCATATTAAGGGCAGAGTAAGGGGACTATAGACATAAATGCTCAGCTTCCAGTTTTGAGGAATGACAGGTCTATGTTGTATTAGAGATAGATTTCTCCCTGCCCCCGCCTCACCTCCAGATATTGTAGTCTTCTCACTCACATTTCTTTTAGTTTTACTTTGAAAAATAGAAATCACTGAAATAAGTGATTATCATTATTCATTTCTTTTGATTTTATTTAATTGTCTAAAAATAATCCGAACATTTACCACCTCTTCTAGCTCCCTGCTACTTCTAAAAAGTAGATTGGAAGACACTCTTTGAGCCAGGTTCTTAAGTAGTATGTCCAGATCTTGATGACTCTGCTTAGGGCATCATGTCTTTTTGAAAATGGCCATGTGTTTGGAAAGTTCTTGATTTGTAAAGTTATTGATTACCTTTGGGGAATTGTTGATGGGTGGGGAATTGTCCAATTCCTTTCTTTTCCTTCACCCATACAAGTTGCTATCTTACTACCTTTTCAAATATATCAAATTTAATTCTCTAGATTCCCAGCTCGTTATAACAAAAAATGATAATAATCACAATAATGCAAATAATAATAATGCCAACCTTTTCCCCAGAGTCACTTGAATCTGATTTAAAAAATACAATAATAAGGACAGCTGAAAGTGTGATTTTTATAAAATGTTCTGATTTAAAGCCAGTGATAATATTGCTATTTTAAGATATTTTTGTTCCTCATGGGGTTCTAATTGATTGTCAGCAAATACTACAATCAAAATGAATATTTATTACCTAATTGGAAAATAACACTTTACAAAACAGATTTTGGAAAGCTACACACACTTTTATTGCTGAAATTAAGTGACAGATGAATTCAAATGTGTTTGAAGACCTGTATACTATCGGATCACAACAAAACTTCATAACTGCCATGCGCTAAAAAAATAGATTCAGGGACTAAGCCATCTGTCTTATTGCACTGTGCAGTATGCATCTTCCTCTGCTTTCTAATTGCATATCTCCTTTTTCCCTTGAAAAACATTTGCTAAGGGTACTTCAAGAAAGCTGAAATTGAGCTGCTACAATTGGTGAATGTACTGTATTCTCTTCTATTTAGTGAAGTGTTTGAATTTTTACCTTTAAAACATTTAGTTTTAGTCTTACAGTCTTTGTTTTATCTAATCTTGTGTTTTGAAGGATATGTCTGGATAAGATTTAACTATATTCATCACACTTTTTCAGGCTGCTGGATATTTTTCTCAAGTAAGAAATGACTGTATTAAAGATAAATGACAGTATTTCTACATATGCTGGAATACCAAAGGTAAAATAGCTAAAACCTAGTAAAGATTAAATAAAAGGACCCAAGATAATATTACTACTAGCCTGTCTTTGTTAATCAAAATACTAAAAAATAGCTTCTGAAGCCAGTGGAAAAGAAACACTCCCTTACGCTATTGGGAAAAAGCACCGAGGAAAAATAATGTTTTAAAATTTCTTTAATATGCTTTTCTGTATATGCGTATAGTGGGTAGTAGAAAAGAAAGACTATTAAAGTGTAAAGTTTGCTTTGTGTCAGCAAATACTAGAAAATGGTCTATAATGGCTAAAAACCAGTGAAGTTTAAAGAAGCTGAATTTCCTTAAATCTATGTTTCTCAAGCTTCTGTTATTAACTTATTCTCTTGAAGATCTCATCTGCATATTTTTGTGTCCAATTAATCTACCATTTATTTACTTTTTGCCTTGAGGTTTACTTTAATCATTTTTGAAAAATTCTAAGTCATGTTCTGTGCACGTCTGTAAATAAAAGATAAATTTTTTTACACTGTCTACCACTAAAAATCATTGCCTGTATCTCATTGTGGACACATTGCCTTGATAAAATTATGTTAAACATATCAGAAGGGAACTGTTCCTAAAAAATGAGAGATAAGAAATGGAGGCAGAAATCTAGAGAGCTAAATGCAGAATTGCATAATTACCAGAAGCAGGAGAAAATTACATTAAATCTATGCTAAGTTTATCTAAATTAGGTCTCTCCAATCATACTGTGAGTAGGTGATGTGAATCTATTTGGAGACTTTCCTGTCTCTTCTCCCTTCCCCCAAATCCCTCTGCCCCCAAGTAATGATCCTGGCTATCTGGGACCAGAAGAAATGTGGGGTGGGCTTTGGATGGCTTTATTTTCATCTAGAGGGTTTACTGCTGATATTGTTCTTTCTTGTCATCATATTAAAAACCCTGAAAAGAGGCTCTGATGGTTATAATCTATTGCTTTTTCCTCCTTATTCTGTGCACTTCTGCTTAAATATTCACATACTGTATATTATTTTTATGAGTCTCTTTTCCCCTTAATAGTACATAGCTCCAAGGAGATAGGGATTTGTGTGTTTTGTTCACTACTGTGTCTTGAACTCCTAGAACAGAACCTGGCAGTAGTAGGTGCTCAATAAACATTAGCGGAATGAATTAATGCTTTTAGCTTTGAATATTACTTCATGTTCTTCATATTTATTGCTGTCTGTTTTGATCAAACAAATTTTTTCTCTCTCAGCATGTGTTTTATTTTTTCCTTGCATCTATTTAGTCACACTGAATTATCTTTTTCTTTTATTTAGACTCTAACCTTTAGAGCTACACTTTAAAAAAATTTTAATTAAAAGATTTATTGAAATATAGTTTATTTATAATGTGTTAATTTCTGCTATACAGGAAAGGGATTCAGCTATACATGTATATATTCTTTTTCATATTTTTTTCCACTAAGTTTTATCATAGGATATTGAATATAGTTCCTTGTGCTATACAATAGGACCTAATATTTTGCATCTGCTAATCCTAAACTCCCAATACTTCCCTCCTTCAGCCAGAAGTTGTTCTCTATGTCTATAAGTCTACTTATGTTTCATAGATATGGTCATTTGTGTCATATTTTAGATACAACATACTATGGTATTTATCTTTCTCTTTCTTACTTGCTTCACTTAGTATGAGAATCTCTAAATCCATCTGTGTTCCTGTAAATGGCATTATTTAATTCTTTTTATGGCTGAGTAATATTCCAGTGTGTGTGTGTGTGTGTGTGTGTGTGTGTGTGTGTGTGTGTATGTGTGTATGTGTATGTATATATGTATACCCCACATCCCTTTTATTCATTCATCTCTAGATAGAAATTTAGGTTGTTTACATGTCTTGGCTGTTGTAAATAGTGCTTTTATGAACATAGGAATTCATGTATCTTTTAGAATTATTGTTTTATATGGATATATGCCCGAGTGGAATTGCTAGATCATATGGTAATTCTATTTTTAGCTTTTTGAAGACCACCCATACTGTTTTCCATTGTGGCTACACCAATTTATATCTCCACCAACAGTGTAGGAGGGCTCCCTTTTCTCCACACCTTCTCCATTTACATTTATTATTTGTAAACTTTTAAACGATGGCTATTCTGACCTGTGTGAAGTGGTACCTCATTGTTTTTGATTGGCATTTCAAGCTATGCTCTTATGTAGTTGAAACATTGGAGTTGAAGATTCAAGACCTTATATGTGCCCAATTAGTTTTCTTGATTCTATAAAATTCAGTGTTACAATAAAACTCCCTGCCGTTTTGCTTGTTATTGTACCTCTTGTGCTTTAAACTTCAGTCATTCGATATAAGGTACATATAAATGGTATATTTGATGAGTAGTAGGGATTTTGCGAAAAACATTTCAGAGCTTCCATTTCCCTCTTCCTTTAAGAAACACCTTTTACTTGAGGTAAGTGTATTTTTGGTCTTATGTTAATAAATATAATCTTGTGGTTTTTAAAGTAAATGTTTATATATAACTTATCTTTGCAATTCAGATCAAGTAGAGTGGTTTTGATCAAAATCAGAAGATTTCATCACTAAGGGGTCAGAATGAAAATTTTCTCAAACTTCTGAATTTGAAATTCTCTGTGTTTTCTGGGTTAGAGGATGACTTCCTTTTTGACCTCTACAGTTCAAATGATGTTGCAAAACAAATATATATATGTATTTAAGACTGGCTAAGACAGCAAGAATCACACATACTTTACTTTCTTGTTTACTATGAGATACAGATTATGCACATTTGCTTGTTTTACATGCTTTTCCCTTTTTAAATCTAAATAAATGGGTACAATTAAATGAGAAGAAATAGAAAACAGAAAGTAAAAAATTATTCAGAAAAATCAGAGGCTCTCAAATGAGAATAGCAAATATATTTGCAAATATCTGATAATTTAAAAACATCATTAAGTACACAAATTTGTCATCTCTGATAGCAGAGCATTAAAAAAAGTTAGGTATGCAAATGCAAATATGTTATTTTGGAGAACATTTTTCTTTCCTAAAGAATATATAGCACTAAAATCTTTCTGACTCAAGTTTATTTAAAATGCTCAGTATATTATTATTTAGGGCTCTAGTCTGTGGTATATTGAGGATTTTTCTAATATTATTTTGCTTTCAGATATTTTCCAGTGCTCTAATTCTATTAAAAATAATTGGAAACTATTTTTCAATCAAATTTTGAATACTCATTTGATATTTGTTTAAGAGCTGCTAAAAAGATATACTTGAATTTGTCTATACAGTTGTCCTTGGATATTGGTTGCAGGGGGATTGGTTCCAGGACCTCTCCTTTACCTCAGAGGATGCCAAAATCTACGGATGGTCAAGCCCCTTAAGTACAGTGATATAGAGCAGTGGGACCTCTGTATCCATAGAAGCAGAACCCACCGATATGGGGACTGTAATGATTAGCATTGAAATGTGGTGATAGTATGGTGCTTTTCTTAGTACCTTAGAGAAAAGAAGGATGGATATTGTGTCATAATGTGTGGCAGTATAAAATTAAGATATGAATAGGTCCTAGTTTTTCATATATTTTACAGTATTTTTATTTTCTTCTCTTTGTTAAATTAACACTTTAATTTTATTCATAATTTACTGTCGTATATAATATATATTGTAATATGTATAATATATCATAGTAATATGTGGAAAAAGGGATTACTTTCTTTTGTTTAATCTGTGGCATGCAGCAGCTTGATTTTGGATCTCAGGTCCCAGACCAGGAATTGAACCTGGGCTGCTGTGGTGAAAGTGCCCTATCCTAACCTCTGGACCACCAGGGAATTCCCAATTGCCTTTTATTTTTAAAAAATTCAGTTAGGAGTTCCTGTGTGGCTCAGTCAGTGGTTTAACGAATGCAACTAGTAACCATGAGGTTGTAGGTTTGATCCCTGGCCTCGCTCAGTGGGTTAAGGATCCGGCATTGCCGTGAGCTGTGGTGTAGTTCACAGATGCAGCTTAGATCCTGCATTGCTGTGGCTGTGGCGTAGACTGGCAGCTACAGCTCCGATTAGACCCCTGGCATGGGAACCTCCACATGCTGTGGGTGCAGCCCAAAAAAAGACAAAAAGACAAAAAAGGTAAAAAAAAAAATTAATTTCCACCATGGAGTATTAGCCATTTCCATGAAATAGTTCTTTACCATTGTTGCTAAGAAGTTATAATAAACACTTTTTGTTCTGTTATATTTTAGTAATAATACTTTAAGTAGCATTAGGTTCTAAAAATAGAAGGAATTAAAAAGTGCAAATGGTATGCAAATGTAATGTATCATTTCTGGTGTGTAGTGTTACTTGCTAGTAAGCCTTTGTTTTAATATATCCATTCCAATAGTATTTCCAACCCTTTTTTCTTTTGTTATCTAGTTTATGAACTTATTGAAACATGTATGATAAAAATATTATTTTTATTGTTTATCTTCTTGCTTAAAAATTAACAAAGAAGGATATGCAGATTTCCTGGCTGGAAGAGTACACGAAGGATACATTTTTTCAATCAACAAAATAGCCCTGAGAAGTGCTTGGGGGAACAGAGAATGTGGCTTTAGAAGCCTCTTCTAATTTCCCCAACTATACAAGCCAGTGTGGAGATGGACTTTGATTTATTTTGTTCTCTGCTCTGTTCCTTGCAATATGACACTCAGTAGGCTCTCAAACATTTATTGGATGAATTGATGAATCTTAATACTAGGTTCCCAAGTGATTCTGGTGGAGAATTTACCTAGATACATTTGGAGGGAGTAGCATTCACCCTGTGGATTTTCCTAGCTTTGGTTACTCATTTCTGGGAATTTAGTTCAGTTTCAACTTGTCCTTGGTTGATGGTACCTCACAGGAATTCTCTTCCTCTAGGGAAAGTTCATTCAAATTATTCTCAGTTATTTTTCACTGTGATTAACACTAAGAAATGCATTTTATATCATAATCTACTTCACATATATCCTCATACCATCTTACCTGCCTCTGTGTCCATTAAAGATCACTCATGGAGTTTACTTTGCATAGACCAGCCATCATTTTCTGTATCGTTGGGCGCCACATCCAGGCAAAGAGAGAGCAACAGGAGGTCTCAGACATGCAACTTTAGCTCACAGCTCTTTTGCCAGAACTCCCACCAGACCACAAGGAGAATAGGAAGTAGAAAGAGTTGGAAATTTTTGGCAAACCACACTAATAACTACAACCATCTCTTCTTGAATACTCCCTATAAGATGTTGCAAAATAAAATTGTAGGAGTTCTAGAGACTTTTGTTCATTATATGTGTTTGAAAATACCTTTTATCCCCATGTGGCTTACTTTCACTCTTTCAATAGTGTCTTTTTAAAGTTGAAGCTTTTATTTTTTAATGCAGTCCTATTTATCAGTTGTTGACTATATTGGCAGTGCTTTTTGGGCCTGTTGAATAGCTCTCTCCCTACTCAAAGTGAATTTTTTCTGTGTTGTCCTTTAAGCCATTACTACTATGCAATCTGTGATGTTTTCAATTTATGGTGTGATTAAGAGTCAGGTGCATTTCCCTCCCATACTGACTCACAGTATTTATGTAAAAGACCACTTTGTTCCCACAAATGCCCATAGTATGTGTAGATCTGTTTCTGAACTCTTTATTTTGTTTCACTGATTTTTATTTATCTGTATTTGTCCCCGATTGTACTATCTTCTTTACACTTGCTTTTACAATAAACTTTGATTTTTTTAAGGTAAGTACTTCAATTTTGTTGTTTTTCCCTGAGATTTTCTTGGCTATTCCTTACCCTTAGCATTTCCCTATGAATTTTAGAATCAGCTATCTCCACCAAAAGTAGGATTAGAGTGAAACAACTTTGAGAGGATTGACATCTTTGCAGTTTTGAATTTTCCAATTCATGCACATGGTAGTATTTCTATTTTTTTTTTTTTTACTTTTTAAAATTAGGATCTTATAATTTTCTGTATATTCCAAATCTTTTGTTGATTTATTTACTGTTTAGTTATTTAATGTTATTATACAAAAGCATTCAAATTTTCTTTTTTAATTTATTGGTAGTATATAGGACTGCAACTAATTTTTATATTTTTATCTTGTATTTGGTAACTCTGTTAAATTCATTTGTTAACTCTAACAGCTCATTTCTAATTTATTTCATATGTTTCAAAGCTCCTCTATATGTAATGACAGTTTCATTCCTTTCCAACACCCATACTTTTTTCCCTTGCCTTATTGCCATAGCTAGGACCACCAGTAGAATATTGACTGAAGCCTATTTTATATATATATAAACATATATTTTTTTCATTCATAATTTCAAAGGGAAAGTTTTCAATACTGTGTTATTAATTATGATATTGTCTTGAGGGCATTTTATGGATATCTTTTATCGGCTAAGGAATTTTCTTTCTGATCCTAGTTTGTGGTGAGCAATTGCTTTAAATCATGAATCAGTTTTTTAATTTTACCAAACTATTTTTCTATAATTATGGAAATTATCAAATAATTTTTATCCTTTATTGTATAAAAGTGGTAACTTACATTGATTTTTAAATATTAAATAAACCTTATCTTCCTGGAGTAAACCCAGTCTAGTTGTGATTTATTATCCATTTTGTAAATCACCAGGTTCAGTTTTTAATAGTTGATTTAATAATTTACAGATATTTATGAGTGATATTGACCTGTAATTTTTCTTTTTCATGATACCTTTATCAAGTTTTGGCATAAGGGTTATTTTGGACTCATGAAACGAATTGGAAGGTGTTCATCCTTTTTCATTTTCTGAAAGAGTTTGTGAAAGATTAATATCATTTCAGCCTAACACTTTGTAGAATTTACTAGTAATGCCATCTGTCTGTGAAATATTCTTATAGAGATCAATAATATCTCTAAAAGAGAAAATTTTTTTTCTCTTTTCTAATTTTATCTAATATTTACACTGCTTCTTAGAGTTTGTTAAATTGTGTGTTTCTGAGATTTCATCTTGGTCATTGACATCAATTTGCTCATAATATCCTAATTAATTTTAAAAAATTATTTTGATTATCTTAAATGACAATGGACTGAATGCCCCAATCAAAAGACATAGCTCTGGAGTTCCCATTGTGGCACATAGGAAATGAATCCAACTAGGAACCATGACATAGGTTTGATCCCTGGCCTCGCTCAGTGGGTTAAGGATCTGGTGTTGCTGTGAGCTGTGGTATAGGTCACAGATGTGGCTCAGATCCTGCGTTGCTGCGGCTGTGGCATAGGCCAGCAGCTGTAGCTCCAATTTGATGCTTAACCTGGCAACCTCCATATGCCCCAGGTGTGGCCCTAAAAAGCAAAAAGCAAAAAAAAAAAAGACATAGCCTGGCAGATTGAAAAAAAAAAAAAAACAAAGAGCCTACAATAAACTGCCAACAAGACACACACTTTAGAGCAAATAAAGGTTTTTTTTTTTTTCCAGAAAAAGATATTTGATGTGAATGGAAATGACAAGAAAGCAGGAATCACAATTCTCACATCAGACAAAATATACTTTAAAGCAAAGGCCATAAAGAAAGATAAAGAAGGGCACTGCTTAATGATAAAAGGATCACTTCAAGAAGAGGATATTAAACTTGCCAACATATATACCCCTAATATAGGAGCAGCCAAATACATAAAATAAAAACTAACAGACATAAAAGGAGAAATTGATGGGAATACAATAATAGTAGGAGACTTTAACACCCCACTCAAGGCAATGGACAGATCTTCTAGACAGAAAATAAGGCAACAGCGATCCTAAATGACACAATAGAACAATTGGACTTAGTTGATATTTTCAAGACATTACATCCAAAAAACCCAGAATATACATTTTTTTCAAGTGCACATGAACATTCTCTAGGATTGACTGCAAAACTGGGGCACAAAGCTAACCTCAACAAATTTAAGAGTATAGAGTTTATTTCAGGCATCTTCTCTGACCTCAATGGCATGAACCTAGAAATCAACCACAGGAAAACAAATGAGAAAAAATGGACTACATGGAGACTAAACAACATGCCACTAAAAAAAAAAAAAAAAAAAAAAAAAAAAAAAAAAAAAAAAAGAAAAAGAAAGAAAAAAAAAGAAAAGAAAAAAATGGGTCAATGAGGAAATCAGAATGGAAATTAATACCTTGATTCATTGACAATGAAAATACAACCATTACAGAATCTATGGAATGCTGCAAAAGCAATTCTTAGAAGAAAGTTCATAGCAATAAAGGCCTTCCTCAAAAAACAAGAACAATCACAAATAACCTAAAGAATTGGAAAAAGAAGAACAAAGCCTAAAGTCAGCAGAGGAAGGAAATCATAAAGCTCAGAGAGGAAATAAGTAAAATAAATATTAAAAGTAGAAAAAAATCAATAAAACCAAAAGCTAGTTCTTTGAAAGGGTGAAGAAATCGCTGTGCAGCCTCACCAAGGTTCAGTTATCTTTACCCCACAGCAGTGGGGTACATTTAGGTACAAGGGAGACTTACTTTGAATCTTTTTTGACCAAGATGACTGGTACATGATGACTTATTTTTCACCTAGTCAAAGTTCAAATGACAGCTTCTCTTTACACTAGGTTCTACAGGAATAATAATACTGAGAAATTACATTCCTAAAGAAAAATAATTTTCTACCCTACATAGCTGTCAGGATTTTAAGATGCTGATTTCTTTGAATATTTATGCCTTTTAACTTTTCTAATCTTTCACTTTTAAGGCTAAAAGTGAACATTTTAAACATTTTTATATATTTTTTGTTAAAAGTACATTATAACTATATTTTGTATAAAAATCTGCAAGGATATAGTCTAGTATAAATGTAAGCACTCTTTAATTTAATTTAATTTAATTTTATTTTATTTTTTGGCCACCTTGAGGCACATGGAGTTCCTTGGTCAGGGGTCAGATCCAAGGTGAGGTACAATTGCCACTTATGCCACGTGTGTGGCAACATTGGATTCTTAACCCACATGCTGGGCTGGGGATCATACCTGCATCCTGGCGCTGCATCCCTTTGCACCACAGTGAGAACTCCAACATTAAAAAATATTAAAAAGATACCATACTTACTTAAAAATATAAAAAAAATCAAAATATTTTCACAACTTTTAAAAAGTTTATTTTTTACTTGAAGGAGCACTATAATTTACTGATGATTTGTAAACCAGCTTATTCTTTTATTAAATGAGTAGTAATTGGTTATTTTGAGATTTCATGGTAAAAGTTGACAGCTAATTAGAAATGAGCAGGAATCAACTGCTTTTATTCCTTAGAACATTTAAATTACTGTCTGTATTGTTTGAGTACCTGTCATCTCTAAACTCAAAGTGTTTTAAATTTACAGTTATATTGATGGTGATATATTGATTAAAATAACAATTTTTTTAATGTCAACTCCCTTAACTTGAATAGTTAGAATGGTTTGAAAGACAATGAGAAATATTTTGAACCTTCTATCTACAAATATTTAAATTTAAGATGCTAAAAATAAACTGTTCTTTTTCTCTTAAATTTTATAAATCTGTTTTATTACTGCTTTGGGGCCAGTAGTTTTTAATATACTAGATTCTCTCCTTTGAGAGCTATTTTGTTTTGTTACCACAATCTGCATCCTTATCCTCCATTTTTTTTGTTTTTAAAATATATGCTATTTATTATCAAGGATCATGAATATAACTTCATGCAAAAACAAGCACTGAAAATAAAAACACGGAAAGATTATCTGTTTGGTCATGTACCATTCACCAAGTATTTGTGTATCTGCTATGTATCAAGCACCATGCTAGATACTGGGGACCCAAAAATGAACTGAATGTAGTGTTTTCCTCAGGGAGCTACCAGCATAATGAGGATAGAGACAAGGAAAAAGAAAGTTGCATGCAGTGTAATAAGTGCAAGTCTAGAATTAAAGAGAGCATAACATGGAATTTCATTCTTTTCTAACAGTTGCTGAACACTGTCTTGGGTATGTGAAGAAGTGGGAGCCTCTTCTGTTCTTTGTGAGGAATTGGAGGGGAGGCGGGGAGAACTTGTGAATCAGTCGGTTGTTACAGAACAACATTCCAATGAGTTGTGTAAATGAATTGGAAACAGATTGACGTTCCTTAGTCCATGAAACCCTGAAAATGGTTGGGGCCAAGTATGCTTTGCTGTTGCCAAACTCTAGTGCATAAAAGATAGTTTGTCATTTTATTGACCTATATCCACCCCCAATTTATTCTATTCATTGTACTGTCATCAGTTCTTGAAAGAGAAGTGCACAACATGGATATTAGTATAAATGCCATGAAATAGAGTAATGTGATAGAAAACTTTTAAAAGAACAATCTAGTGTGTGTACATCTGCGTGTATGTGTAGTGTGTGTTTATAGACGTAGATGACAAAGGAACTCTGGTTAGACACATTTATGTTGCAAGTGGATAGTGTCACTGGGGACTGACAGAATTGAATTTGTAGGATTTCTTATTACAAAGAGGCAAGGCCATAATGTCATGTTCTCCTTTCTTAAAGGTGCCTTGGATAATCCTAAGCACCTTTTAAAGAGGCAATGTGACATAGTGGCTAAGAGTACAGATTCTGGAACAAGACTGCCTGGGTTTGAATCTTACTTCCATCCTTTATTACTTTTAACACATTACTTAACCTGTCTCTGTCCTGGTTTTATGACTGTAAAATGAAGATAATAACAATACCTATCTTATAGGATTATTGTGAAGATGAAAGTATTACACATATAAAGTTCTTAAAAGAGTCCTGATCCAGAGCGACTGTTTTAGACTGGGACTTCGTTGTGCTATGTGGATAGTTTTAAGAAAAGAAAGAAGAAGGAAGGATGAAATGAAGGCAGGAAGACAAGAGGGCAGGAAAGCAGGATGGAAAGAAATAATTTGCATTTATAAAATTCTGGTTCAGTATTCACAATTTTATAGGTGAGGTAAACTAAGGCTAGAATATAAATCTCCAGATTCTCAATCCTATGCTTTTCCTGAGTATACACACATACACACACACACACACATCAATACAGACCCAGTGATAATCAGATCAACATAGTATTACTTTTCCTTTACTCGAACCTCTAAATACTAAAATAAAAGGGATGATATAAAGTATATGTATTTTACTGGCTCCAGAAGGAGTGTAGGAAAAAATCATAATTAAATGCAGATATAGAAAAGGAGAGTGATATTTGGTTAAGGACACAAACATCATAACAGAAGGTACTTTTTACCAACCTAAGTGAATTTTTCTGAGTGCTTTATCATTTAAAGCACCCTCAATTTAAAAAACCCTCAAAACTCACTTTCTCATATTCCAAAGTTACTGTCTGGTTTTACTTGATAGTAGCTTCCTCTCTTTTTGTTTTCTTGTCAGCTAAATATCTCAGTTTTTTCGGATTACTTAAAACTCTTGGCAAGACTCCAGTTTGCCAGGAATTATCCTTGTGTTCACCACCTCTCTTAATTCTTTTAACATCTCATCTATTCTGGACACATAATAAGATGTACTGATTTGCATGTAAATTATCTTATTATGACCTTGTACTGTAAATCTCCCCGAATTCTGTCCCAAGTACTTCTTAAGTGGTTGAAAGAAGGGGAGAATCAAGAAAGAATGCACATACCACAGTCAATTTTAGAGGCTTCTCTGATGTTCAGATAGATATATGTAAGTAAAGAAGTGAGAAAGTTTGAAGAAAAAGCAACAACCATAAGAGACTACTGTGCTGGAATTCAAGATTTTGAGGTCAAGCAGTTCTAAATACTAATACGTTTCGCAGAAAATCTAAGTAAGGGTGGTTTATATGTTGGATAACTTGGATGCTAGATTGTTAAAGAGCTCTTGGCATGAGTATTGAGGTCAGCAATATTATAACATATTTTCCATTGGAAAGTAAATCTCAATCAGTGTCAGAGTCTCCAGGGAATTAAGGGGGTTATTTGGAAGAGGGAAAGAAGACAGAAACATGGAGGAGTAAGGAATCATGCAGTCAGGTAATGTATATCTCAGAAGGGGGAGGTTTTGAGATAAGATTGGGAAAGTAATGATCTAAATGTGATAACTAGGAGGGTGCCAGTCATGGTCCTATGGCATGTGGTGAGAGAATGAGGCATTTCTATATGAGAAGGCCAGGGTCTAGTTGAAGAAATGATGTTTAGATAACATTCTAGAATTAGGTTGAAGATGGACAGTATTTACATCAAAAAGAGAGTTTGAGAAAACAATGGTTAGAGGCCTGCTGGAGTGGCAGGTAGAAAAGACAGCAGTATGTGGAACAGAGCTGTTTGGGCAGTGACAAAGATTGGATTTTCATGTGTAGCCATGAATAACCAAAATCAAAGGTGTGATTAGATCAACCAACTTCGAAATACCTGCTATAGGTAGGTTTGGGGACCCCTGTATTGAACAGCCCTAGCTCAGTGCTCAGATGCTGCTGCTGCTTCCTTTTCTCCCTCTGCTCTTCATTCAAATACATGAAACGTGGAAAGTAGTTCACATTCATTCATTCTGGCATAGACTTAGAGCACAGGTGTTAGATGTTTTAATGTTTACACTAGGTTATCTTTATTTACCATAGATAGGTCTCCAGGTAGTGCAGTGAGCAGAAGACTATTTCTGTAATAGAATGGGTCCTGATTAGGGCTGTTAGATGGATTGTTTTATTTTCATAAAAGGGATATTTAGTAATGTTGCTTATGATGATCTTGAAAAGAGAAATGAGAGGAGGAAAAGAAGAAAAGTGGGTGCTAAATTACTGAAGTGACCAATGCCAATTCATGACAAACTCAAAATATACTCTTATTTATCTGCCCAATGTCATTGATTCTAAGAAGCAAGGGTTTTTTTCATATTTTAATATTTATGAAGTGTTAAATCGATGGCATGTTACAATTAGAGTTGGTTGTGGTTTTTTTTTTTTTCCTTTTGTATTGGTCCATAAAGTGCTATCTGGGATTTAGTAAAATCTATTAAATTCTATCCACCTCCTACTTTGTCTTATGTTTTTAAAGCTCTTTTATTTTTATGTGCTTAATTTCTTCAACTTTACTCAGTCCACACCTTGTTTCCCTCGTACTTTTTTATTCTAACTTCATTTATCTTTTGGCATGTGGTCTGCACAGAATATTGTTTTTTTCTCTAAAGTCACAGCTTTACAAAGATAGTTTGTCATACAAGATCACTAATATGTGGAATCTAATAAAAATGATACAAAAGAACTTACAAAACAGAAACAGACTCCAAGATTTTGAACCATATGATTCAAAAGAGGACCTTAATGGTTACCAAAGGGGAAACATGGGGGTGGGAGGGATAAATTGGAGGGCTGGGATTAACATATGCACACTGCTATATATAAAATAGATAGGTAACAAGGGCTTACTGTATAGCACAGGGTAATCTACTCAGTAGAGTGTAATAACCTATAGGAGAAAAGAATCTGAAATGTATGAAATTTATATATATGTATGACTGATTTACTTTGCTACACCTTAAACTAACAACTTTATAAGTCAACTATACTCCAATAAAATTTGTTAAAAATTTGATCAGAATTCAAAAAAAAAGGGAAGATAGCATGTAGTCAAACCACTCCAGACTCCACTCTTTCATTAAGCTATCATGTAGCCCTTGAGTAATTCATTAAACTTCTCTGGGGTCGTAATTTTCTTGCATGTAAAATGAGGAGGTGGGGCTTATAGATATCAAAGATCTCTTTTTGTTTTGAAATTTTTGATTCCCTGATGCCTCAGAGGGCCACCAAATCCCTCCTCTTTAGCTATCTTGTTGGAGAATGAGGGCAGAGGTGCAGTGGCATGGAGAATTCTGCCTCCCTTCTCAGACTCATCCCTTAAAATTCTGTATCTTCTCACTTTTGTTGCTGCCAACCCTTTGGTGTTTAGGTTTTATAACTGGACATATCCAGCAACATCTTCTTCAGTTAAGTCAATCTACTAGATTAAAAAATGACACAGGTCCCTCTCTTCAAGTATGGTACAAAAATGCAATACATTTTGTAGTGAATAATTTGGATATTTATACATGCATGCATACACACACACACACAAACACACACACAGCAAGTATAATCTAAAATAATATTCATAGAAGTCAGAACGTTTCTTATCAGATCACCCAGAATTTAGGGATTGTTTGTTACCTAGTCAGATTGGAATGGTTTTTTATGTAGCACAAACTGTGGTCATTGTTTTTTAGCAATGATAAATCATGGATAATAAACTTAGTTGCAAGGAAAAATAGTTGAGCACCAAGTTCTCTTTATTTGCCAAGTGACTGCTTTTGAGCTAGTACTGCAATGTCTATTGATTGTTTTCAGAGATTTACATCCCTGCTATTGTCAGGTCTTAATTACAGAGTAGATGCTATACCAGATTATCACTGGAGTGGACAAACAACCTAAGAGAACTGTATAGTAATGGTCCCAGATGGATGAAATCTAGCTATTAAGGAAGAGAATGCTTCCGTACAAATTTCTAGGGGAATTTTAAATAACTTGTGATTTGTTAGATATTTGTACCCCAAAATCCTTTAGTGAAAACATAGGCTAAAACTAAAGGAATGCTGCAAGGAAGTGCATGTAGTCCATTTAGGAGATTTTTTTTTTTTTTTTTTTTTTTTTTTGCTTTTTAGGGCCACACTTGTGGCATATGGAAGTTCCCAGGCTAGGGGTTGAATCTGAGCTGTAGCTGCCGGCCATGCCTCAGCCACACCAATGCGGGATCCAAGCTGTGTCTGTGACCTACACCACAGCTCACAGCAATGCTGGATCCTTAACCCACTGAGCGAGGCCAGGGATCAAACCCACATCCTCATGGATCCTAATAGGGTTCGTTACTGCTGAGCCACAATGGAAAATCCTATTTAGGAGAAAGATATGAGTGGTAGAGCATAAAACAAAATATAAAGTTTTTAATTATCTAGGTAATTCAAGATACTTGGTAGGGAAGATCTGACTTGGCCAATGTTATATGCAGTTAGTAGAGGGTCATTTTAGGCAAATAGAATAAAATGAACACAAAAAGAGTTACAACAGCAAAACTAATCTATTTCAAATCTCTATTTACATTCCAGATATTTCCTACTCTAGACTTTAGGAGTGGCTTAGAGTTAGGGTAATTTTATCATCCAAACCACGGCAACAGACATTAAGTAGACCTATTCCAGGGATTTATAAATAGGGATATATACTTGCTCTACCACATGTGCATGCTGATTTCTGCTTATTTGCTGAAAATATCAAGGCATAGACTCGCTAAAGCACCAAATGTAGAGAAATAAACAAAACCCTTTCTCAGTAAGCTTCTATTCCAATGGCTCCTAACCTTTTTTCAGAACACTGATATCTTGGAAAATGTAGTGATACCGGACTTTCTTCCAGAGAAGTGAATTGAGAATGAAAGATCACGGGAATCATAGACCCTTGAAACACATCCATGGGCAAGAATTTAGTTCAAAGGCAGAGTAAAAAAATTATTTAGATAGCGATTATTTACTTATAGCAAAAGAGCTGTCCACAGCCAGTACTACTTAAGCCATTTTAATCAACCGTGATATAAAATTAAAAATTTTTATTATAAAAATTCAGACATACATAAAAATATGAAGAATGTTATAACAAGCCCTTGTATAACTATCATCTCAAATCAGGAACTATTAGGATTTTCCCCCATACTTCCTTCACTTATTTGTTTGTTTTTGATTTTTGTTTTTTACGGCCAAACCCAGGCACATGGAGGTTCCCAGGCTAGGGGTCAAATCAGTGCTACAGCTGCTGGCCTCCGCCACAGCCTCAGCAATGCCAGATCTGAGCTGAGTCTGCGACCTACACCACAGCTCACGGCAAGGCTAGATCCTTAACCCACTGAGTGAGGCCAGGGACGGAACCCACAACCTTGTGGTTCCTAGTAGGTTTTGTTTCCACTGTGCTACAACAGGAACTCCCATCTATTTCTTTTTTAATCATGATTTTTGCTGCAGCATTATTATTATTTTTTTCTTTTTAGGGCCATACCCGCAGCATATGTAAGTTCCCAGACTAGGGGTCAAATCAGAGCTGTAGCTGCAGCCTATGCCACTGCAACACAGGATCCAAGCCGCATTTGTGAGCTATACCACAGCTCATAGCAATGCCCGATTCTTAACCCACTGAGTAAGGCCAGGGATGAACCCTCATCCTCACGGACACTAGTCGGGTTTGTTACTGCTGAGCAATGGCGGGAACTCCATGCTGCAGCATTTTAAAGCAAGTCCCAGATTCCCTGTCATTTCTCCCCCACATATTTTAGTAGAAACGTCTAAAAACTGGGTATTTCCTTACTTTATTACAATGTCATCATCACAGCTAACAAAATTAACCCTGAGCCTTTTGTCTGTCTCATACTCCTTTTATATCCAGAATTTGTCAATTGTCTCAATAACAAAAAAATGTTATTTTTTCATTTGCTTTATTTGAATTGGTATCAAAAGATATACTATACATTGCATTTTATTTTTATAGTCACTTCCTTACCACACCCCCCTCTTTTTGAAGCAAACATGGCCAGTTTTTTCATACCCTGCGTCTTTACGTTTGCTTCCCTGTGGCCTTACATGACTTGATTCCCTGGCCCTTGTATTTCTCACAAACAAGTAGTGAGTTATTAGACTTGATTAGATTCAGGTTAAACTTTGTTCCTTTTTTCATGAAGTTTTTCGCAGATGACGCTCTATGTTTAATAGATGATTCTATATAAAACTGCAATGCTTTATTTTAGGAATTGTTGATAGTCCAAAATTACAGTCAAAAGAAATGCCATGATTAGTCCTTTGACCTCACCCTTGCAAAGTGTCTGCGTTCTACCCCAAAGTTCTTTTGACATCAAAATATTAAGAATATGGGATATAAAAAGCAACAACGTCAAATAGTTTTTCCTAAAATATTCATTTAAATTACTACACGGAGCATGCACTTTTTTTTGCTGCCCCCTCCCTTTTCTGGTTTCCTCTATCCCCTCCTTAAAAAAGCAGGCCATCATTTCCCATAGCAGCCCTTACCAAGACAGATAAATATCAACATCATGGTTGAAATGCTAAAGCACAGTGCCAACAATTATCCTACAATTTGCGTGTTGGCGTAATAACACACGGGGACATGAGCACATTGCTAACAGCCATTGAGGGTAGCAAGCTGGTCTCTAAACATATTAAAATGCCTCAGAGGACTTCTTTAGCACTACATAATCAAGATTTGGTGATATGAGCTGCTTTGTTAGGACCTGTTGTGAGTGTTTCACTGCCTTATTGCATGTGTAGAAATTAGGGCCATCTTTCATAAATTGGCTTAGATCATATACAGATCAACCAAAAGGAGGTTGAACCTGCCGAATGAAGCATGCAGCACATCACAGACCAAAAAAAGTAGTGACTTTTAATTTGGAAATGAGAATGTAAGGGTAGAGCCAGTTTAATTGGGGCTTGTCTGAAAAATGTGCTGGTATCTGTCATTTCGGAACTGAAATGTTTTGATTTGCTAAGTTTGATTTGCATACCTGAGGACAAGGATACTATCAAGGAATGGATGAGTCTTTGGCTAAAATAAATTATTAAGCTGGCTTTTCCTCTTTTTTAATTCTCTTTCAAGTTAGTATTGACAAGTTAGATCTTATTATTCTTAGCAACATAAATAACAAGTATGGGAGTAAAGAGCAAATGAGAAAAAAATTCAGAGTTTTTCTTTATTTTATTATATTTGAAGTTCCTAGGAAACTAAGGTGAACCATATTTTTCATAGAGTTCCTTTGGGCTTCAGTATACAAATAGATATTAATAAAGTAAGAATAATGAATAGTTTAGTGGCTAAAGGTTTGAAAGATTTCTGTAACACTGAAGCCATTCTGTAAACATACTGTAATTTGAAAGTCAGATTTTCTTCAGCCTCTTAGACAAACTTGTGTTTTTTATTATATTGGTTTTTAAAGAGATTTTGGGATTTGTATCTCCCTTTAGTTTTAGTTTATTGTGTTGAAAACCTCCTGCTTGACACTTACAATTCTAACCCTGGGAAAAATTCTTGTTGGTGGATACTCCCATTGCTTAGGGATATTTTATAAGCATTTTTATCTACCGTCTAAGAAATCTGCATAAAATGTGTATTAATATGCGTTATGTTCAATAAAGAAATTAAAGGGTAGGGCGCTAAGCAGATGACACATGCAAAATTACTTCTTTAGTATTGTCTCATTTGAAAAGGGATTATGGAGCAAAATTAAAAATATGTAAGGCCCATAATGCTTTAATAAATTAGCATATATATATATATGTATGTATATATATGAGTTTCTCTCAAAGGCAACATATAAAATCTCTATATGCCTATTTATACTAGAGGAGTGATTCCATTCCAAGGTAGATATAATTAGACTATGCCCTCTAAACTGAATTAAAATTCTCCTCTCCAGAACTTTCGCTTAATTTCTGTTTTCTGGTGTAATATGAAACATACCTATACTTATTTGTTTCCTTTGACTTGGAAGCTTTTCAAACTAACATATAGGAAATATATGAAGACAAACATGTCTCTTCTCAACCTCTTTTTTCAAGACCAAATCTCTCCCATTTTCTCGCCTCTTTTTCCTGTGTCATCATTTCAAGACACTTCATAATCTTATCCACACTCCTTTAACTTGCTGCATTTTCACACTGTTGTTGGAGTATTATACTTACTACCTAACACAGCACCCGGGTGCGGTCTGGTCAGAACATTAGGACTGTTATTTCCTAACATCTGAATTTTGTGCTCTTGGTTTTTCCATTAATAAAGCCTAACGTATGAGATATTTTTTAGTTGCAAAATCACAGAATATTATGCCCAATTAATCTTTATATGTTTTCACCTTTTAAAAAAACAACTGTCAGGCAGGTCTTCCTCATTTTATGTGTGGTTAGTTGAGGCTCCAAGAGATCTTTCAAAGCTGGTTCTGTCACACATACAACACATTAATTCTAACTCTCGGCTTACATATGCATTATCAGAAGAGTTATAATTTGTATTGATCTAAAATATCTCAAAATTTAAAAAAATGTCTTTTCATATTGGTCCTTTCAAGTAAATTTGAGTTCTAAACTCAACTCTCCCATTTATAAGTGTGAGGCTGTGGATAAAATATTGAGAATCTCTGAACTTTAGTTTTTGCATTTATAAAGCATGGGTAAAACATAGGTGTGAAGGTTAAAGAGATAACACATGCATAGCTTTTCTTATGTGTGTATAGAAGACATTTGATAAATATACAGTGTATTCCGATTGTTGAGTTTGTATGTAGGAGAATCTATATCAACCACTTGCTAGATAAACCCTAAACCCATATTGTTTTCAAGCCATGTTCTTGATAAAATCCTAATTTCTGCTAGGCAAAAGTTGGAGAGAAACCTAAATAATATTGAATTTTAAATAATATATATCCCTTTTGTTCTATAATCAAAAATATATTCATTCTTTGAATAAGGATCACCATTTCATGTTCATCTTGTTGAAATTAAATTTAAATAAATCCTCTGATTTAGACTTAATTTTTTTTGTCATCTCAAGAACTGTAAGCCCCATAAAGAATGCAGTGAATAGTTTATTTGTACATGTAGCTAGATAATGTCATATATTGCCAAAATGGCAAAGGCCTTTATACTTCTCTTCATACTGTTTTTACTTTTCTGTACCCAGTTGTTATGCGTGTCATCAATCTGTATAAAATGTCACTACAGAGGCAGTTTTTTCCTTGATAGTTTAAAGTGTAAAGACTTAATATACCTTTATATTGACCAAATAGAGAGACAATTTTGACACAGAATCTTTGTCTTCCTGACACAGAATCTTTGTCTTCCTGTTAGTCCAATTGGGAAGGAGTGTAAGGGATACATCTTCCTTTAACTTCACATTTGATTTTTTGGTAGAAGTTATCTACATCTTTTTTGATGCTTAGTAAGTACTAGATTGAAAACAGAATCCTTCTTTAGTTCCTATATTCTTTATTTCTGGGAACTTTTTCCAAAACCTAAAGATCCTTTAATATGAAGAAAATCCCATAGACAATCAAATCACTAAATATTAATGAGGTATTATTTTGAGCGGGGCACTTTGCTTGGCCTTGTTCACGATTCAGTGAATTTCAAATCTTGTTGCTATTAGTGTTGTTGTTTTGCTCTGCAGAAGCTTCCTTACAATATAGCCTTTAAAAATATATTTAACCTGTAGTTATGATGTTGAATTAAGGGACTATAGAAATAGATATAAATTTGGAGTATAGTTAGGAATATAAAATACTAATGAAATCACATGAAATCTTTTACGAACCTTAAGTTACCAAAATAGATACTCAAGAAAGAACTTGTTGAATGACCATGTTCAAAAAATTCATCTTAAAACATATAAGCTCTGAAAATGAGCTAGTTTGCCTGATGGTTTAAGTGTTCCTTAAGGCTAAGGAATGTGTGAATAACTTAACTGAGAATCTGGTGGTTAATTAATTAAACACCATGGGCTAGAAGGGCTTACATCAAAGAAAAGGGTGGAGCTTGTTTCACTCCCATTTATTCCTTCACTTATCAAGTACTTATTTGGCACCACATTAGTGCCAGGTATTGGCACTAAATAGAAAAGAATTAGGCAGAGACATCTGTACTATAATCAGAGGTGGGGGAAAAGTACTTTCTAATTTTTCCATATAAGTGGAAGGAAAACATAGTGGTGATGGGATGAAAGAAAATCTACAGAATTATTTCAGCATGCAGCATCAGGTAGGAAAAAAAGAGCAGGCAAAGAAAGTTTTCTGGGTTGAATTGGCCTCCTGAGGAGAAGGACCTTGATGGGTAGTTTTCCCGAGGGGACATCCTTACTGGGAAAGGGCTTCCAACTTCAGGCTAAGATAAGTGAGATGAGGTGCAGGAGCAGTCAGAGCTGGTATGCAGGGTGTGCCTAGAAAATGCTGATAATAGTCAATGAACAGTGAAGGTTAGTGAATTTCTATAGCCAAGTGTTTCCTTTTAAATTTTCTCCCAGATTGATCTTAAATATTAATTTTGCTTACCCTTCAGCACTTTTAAAAAAGCGTATTATTGATTTCAAAAGTATTCAGACACTCCCACAGCAATAGACTTATATATGCACATTCATAACAGTTTCCACAGACTTCGTTGCCTGTCTAGCCTTTCTGTTTGGAATGTACTGGGCAGTAGAGAGAAGGTCACAGGTTATCTAGTAGTGGATAAGTTACCAAAATTTAACTTTAAAAGGATAGAAAATTAACCCATATGACTATAAATGAATCCACACTACTTGAGTACTTGTTTGAGAAGTAAAGTAATATTGCTCTAAGCTCCAGTCTTCCTTTTCAGCACTATTATCTCTCCTTTTTTGTTGTTGTTTTTTTGGGGGTTTCTTTTTTTCTTTTTAAGACTGTACCTATGACATATGGAAGTTCTGAGGCTAGGGGTCAAATCGTAGCTACAGCTGCAGGCCTACACCACAGCCACAGCAACACCAGATCTGAGCTATATCTGTGGACCTACACCACAGCTTGCAGCAATACTTAATCCACTGAGCAAGGCCAGGGATCAAACTTGCATCCTCATGGATATTATGTTGGGTTCTTAACCCATTGAGCCACAATGGGAAAACAAAATAGTGTTGTTTTATTTGACCAGTTGACACCTAGAGCAACTATGCCTTTCCTTCTATTACCATTGTGATTGCTCTTCATAAGGTTAAGGTAATAGCCATTTTCCACTTTGGGGACTGCCATGAATTTCATGGTAAATCTATGTTGTCTTAAGGTGACTTTTTCTGTGATAATAGTAATGACAACTTTAAAGAAAAGAGAGCGGTATACAAACCCCCTCTATATTTTATCAGACATTTCCTGGCCTTTTGATAATTCTTTAAAGATGTTGCTTTTATTTTTGCAGATGAGGAAATTGAATATCAGAGAGGCTTAATAACTTTTCTCTGGTCTCTCAGTTGATAAATGGAGGCAGGATTTTAACTTTAAAGCATTTCACTGTTCATGCTACTCTAATTTTTTTTATTATAACACATCTCTTTTATAGGATACATATAAAATTATATCAGAAATCTAAAAGCATATTTTTTTTCCCCTTTCTCCATCCACATTTCAAACGAATGTTGTATTATGTGAAGTTCTTTCCAACACTGGGGAGATGTCAGCACTAATGAGCAGACATTTCTAAATTAGGTCACGTGAGGATCCTAACAGAAGTAATTGGATGACCTGTGAGAAAATTAGGATGGGCTCTCAGAGGGAAATTTCTATTTCACTTCATGAAACCGTCTTCCAGTGGAAGATGATTTCACTTTCAATCTTCAATAAAGAACAATAAACTATTGTTTTTAAACATATGATTTTTATTGAAAATATTTCTTTTAATAATGAGAGAATAACTAAATATCCTATGGTAACTTTTCCAATGTCTGTTTAGAACTTCAGATTATCACACACAGAAGCACCACAATCTAGTCTTTATGAATCTGCTTAACTACATGAATGTGCTTTTAAATTTGGAAACACGAAGTACATGTATAGTCATGGGTCAAAGGACAGTCAGTTAAAGAAACCAAAGTGACAAAGAGATACTAGAGAAGTTTATGACTTTAACTTCTTTTGGGAATAAAATTGGCTTGGGTGTGTTTCTTAATAGGAAATTTTGAAACTTTTCCTGAGGTGGAATATACAACAGTGGTTCAAGAACTATGATTGAGAAATGCTAATAAAAATAATATACTGTGAGCAATGATTAAAGGGTAGAGGAATGCCAACCACCATATCTTTGATTAAAAACTATATTGACAGTCATCTGGGGAGACTAGGATTAGGTATCTTTCCTCCCAAGTGTAAAGCAGCCAAGAAAATTCTCTCAAAAGTTCAAGGATTGACACAGAGGCCTATCGTCCATTTAGGTCATTGGTTTGAAGAGCTTGTGTATCTGAACTGAAGTTCAATATTTTTAGAAAGCTCTAGCAGTTTATAAAAAGTCGTAAAATATTTTCACCTTTTAAGCATCTTCTGCAAGGAAAAAAATTGTCCATATTCAATGTCACTTACCCTCTTTTAGATAACCTTATTGTATTGGTTGATCATTTGTCTTCTCCGTAAATTCAAAAAGAATGTCTAAGAAACAAAAAGCTGGAGTTCCTGTCGTGGTGCAGCAGAAACAAATCCAACTAGGAACCACGAGGTTGTGGGTTTGATCCCTGGCCTTGCTCAGCGGGTTAGGATCCAGTATTGCTGTGAGCTGTGGTGGGTCGCAGACACAGCTTGGATCTGGTATTGCTGTATCTCTGATTAGAACCCTAGCCTAGGAACCTCCCTATACTGTGGGTGTGGCCCTAAAAACCAAAAAAAAAAAAAAAAAAGAAAGAAAGAAAGAAAAGAAGCTGTTAAGGTAGCATGTTTAAGTTATCCCAAATGCCTCTGAATCAACACCCTCGAGGAAATTATATTTTTATATTTTACTGAATAGAAGGAGTAGAAAAAACTTCAGTATAGTAGCAGTTCCCAAGTTTTTGGTCTCATGACTTTTATGCTTTAAAAAATTTTTGAGGACCCCAAAGGGTTCTAACTTATACAGATTCTATACTTTATAGTGTAGAAGCATTTAAAATAATTCATTTAAAAATAATAATAGTTAATACTAACACTCAAGAAAATTATGAGCACTTATCCATACAAAACCTTGTACACAAATGCTCATCATTATTCCTAATAGCCAAAAAAGTAGAAACTACTCAAAAGTTATATCCATAAAGTGGAATAGTATTTGACCATAAAAAGAAATGAAGTACTGATATATGCTATAAGATGGATGAGCCTCGACAATATTATGCTAACTGAAAGTAGAAAGACAAAAAATCCACATATTATATGATTCCTTTTGTATAAAATATCCAAAACAGAAAAATACACAGAGACAGGAAAAATACTTAGGTTAGTTGTTGCCAGGGACTGGGGATAGGAGGAAATGGGGGATGGCTGTTAAAGAATATAGAGTTCTTTATGGAATTATGAAAGTATTCTGAAATTAGTGTGATGGCTGCATAACCTTATGAATATACTAAAAAAACCTGAATTTTGTAATTTGCAATTGTGAATTTTATAGTATGTGAATTAGATCTCAATAAAAACAATAGACATTTTAATATATATGTTTATGAGAAATAGTTATATATTCTAAACAAAAATATTAATGATTTGGACTACTATACATTTTCTTGCAAACCTCTTTGATGTTGCTTAGTGAGATTAATTGGATTCTGATGTTTGCTTCTGCATTCCATCTATTGCAGTATGTTGGTTTGGTTGAAATAAGTAAGAATATCTGACCTTTCACAGATATGTTAGAAAAAGGAGGAGAATTAGATTTATTCAGATGATTGAGGATATTTTTCGCTGATAGTATCTCAAAACTTGACATGTGGTGATTCTTAAAGGTCAGTTGCTGCGTAGAATCTCAAATCTCCAAGAGATATTGGTTAGGCTGCAGTGTCTCAGAGGCTGGACTGGGCTGGGGAGTTTAAGATGGCTTGCTTCCAGGTTGACACTTGGAGCTGGCTGTCAGCTGGTTTGTTCAGCTGATCTGAATGCCTGCATTTTCCTCTGCATGGCCTTTCCCAGCAACTTGGGCTTCTCACAACATGCTTGGTGGATATGGGAAAGAAAGAAATTTTTCTATTGAGAAAACAGAAGCTGTCCATCTCTTAAGACCCACCTCACAGGTTACAGTGTTATTTAACTTGCATTCTGTTAGACAAAGATCCTGGTAGGGGTAGGTCCAGATTCAAGGACAGGATAGACTCCACTTCTTGATGAGTGGCGAGGAAGTTAAAGCTATCTATCCTGGATTATGTAAGTGTTTCTGACACCTGGAATGCCATGGCTTGTGGGAGCCTGAGATACACTGTCACTATGTGGTGTTCTTTATACTGTTGCAGCTTCTACTTTGCATGTCAAAAGCATATTAACTGGATGCTTTTGCTTATTTAAATTGTTTTACCTGGAGTTCCCTTTGTGACTCAGTTAACGAATCCGACTAAGTACCATGAGGTTGTGGGTTCAATCCCTGGCTCTGCTCAGTGGGTTAAGGATCTGGTGTTGCCGTGAGCTGTGGTGTAGGTTGCAGATGAGGCTCAGATCCCGCATTGCTGTGGTTCTGGTGTAGGCTGGTGGCTACAGCTCCAATTAGACCCCTAGCCTGGGAACCTCCTTATGCTGCGGTTGCGGCCCTAAAAAAGACAAAATAAATAAATAAATAAAATAATAAAAATAAATAAAATGTTTTACCAAGTGCAATATTTTTAGTGCAATGAGAATCAAGAGTTACTTATGGCTTTTTAAAAATTTTATTTTATTTTTAAAATTATTTCCCCAATACAATTTTTTTCTGCTGTACATCATGGTGACCCAGTTACACATACATGTACACATTCTATTTTCTCACATTATCATGCTCCATCATAAGTGACTAGACAGAGTTCCCAGTGCTACACAGCAGGATCTCATTGCTAATCCATTTTAAAGCAGTAGTTTGTATCCATTAACCCCAAGCTCCCCATCCACCCCACTCCCTCCCCCTCCCCCTTGGCAACCACAAGTCTATTCTCCAAGTCCATGATTTTCTTTTCTGTGGAAAGGTTCATTTGTGCCCTATATTAGATTCCAGATATGTGATATCATATGGTATTTGTCTTTCTCTTTCTGACTTACTTCACTCAGTATGAGAGTCTCCATGTTGCTGCAACCCGTGTGGCTCACAACATAACTATTTGGTGTTACTTATGGCTTTTTATTATCTGTCCATCTCTCCTGTTTTTCAATTTGGAACATTATTGTTAGGTGTTGTTGGTGTTATTCAATTACTTAAGATCAGTTTCTTTCAATGTGATATCAAAATATAAATAGAATATAAACAATCTACCCTAGTATCAATCTGCTGTTTCTGAATTATGTTTCTTCACTTCCTCTCAATGTTTATTCTATAAGAGTGCTCTGGTTTTGCTCTCAAGGGTTATCTATTGGCAATAGTTATTAGAAGGTACATAGGGCTTAATTCATATACTTATTTAATTATAATCTCCTTTGGAAGAAATTAAACTCACAAAACAGTAAATAAAAATGTGTTTCTTAATGTGGGGACCAAAACAGAGTGATAAAAATATTTTTTAACTGGCTACAGTTTTCATATTGCTTTTCACATGTCCTAAAGTTAAAATGCTGATGAAATGGCTTTCAAGTTTTCTTTTAGTTTCTCCAGGAAAGGTAATATTTTATGACAGCCTAGATTAGAAATGCTTACTAGTTGTTAAGCATTTATGTAATTTGAGAATTTTGATACTTATCAAAGCATGCTAAAAGCATTATTCTTCCAGCTGCCCTTAGAAGTTGCTTCTGGAAATCTGCTTTGAAATTGCTTTCTGCAAGCCTTATTCATGCTATTAAAAAAACTAAGCTTTTTCTGTGTTGCAAAATGGCAAAATGTCTATAGATTGTAGCAGGGGTGTTAGGTTGGATAAGCCTGCTGTCACTGATCATGGGTAAGTAATGCACTCTGCTTTCTCAAAAGAGCAGTAGAAGGGAAACTAAAGATTGATTGACAGCTTAGCACACTGAAAATCTTAATGTTAAATGTGTTTCAAAATATTTGGTAGGAAGATATTATAAAACTTGGAACCCAGTGTTCAAAATTTCTCAAGAGTGTTGCTGTCAATGCTCAAGTATTTGTTGTACCAAAGCGCAATTGGTCACCATTACCATTTGAAACAGCAAATTGCCTTATTGTGGTGTAATATATGTCCCTCAGAAACCTTCTGGCTATTTTAGTCACATTAGAACATCCAGGATGTGAATTTTAAGTATTCTTGAGAGGAAGATGTAGAATTATGAGACATCATTTCAGCTAAAATTTTACCACAACTAAACTCTCATTAGTATGAGTTTCTAGATTAGATCTGAGCTAGGGTGTAGCTACCACACCTTGTATCTCATTGAGTATAAAGGGGAACTGCCCTTGTGATTCACAAACTGTTCTAAATTGCATAATACTTTTAGATGCCTGTAGCAATTCCAGTACATTTCTGCAATTCTGTGCGTATTCTGTATTTCCTTTCCTTCCATTTGGGTGAGCTAAATGGCTTCTCAGATCAGTTTTGCGCACTGGTCCATTTTGGAGAGTTCACATTTCAATGAAGAAACTCTGAGTTTCCCTGTAAATAACCTTATAATGTTTTCATGACGGAATTTGAGCAAGGCCACATCCCTAGTATAGAGGCTAGATTCCTCATTCTGACTTTATGTGTTACTCTGCCCTGCTTTAGTGTCCTCCCTCATGTCAATGAATAAATTATCTCCTACCCACTCTTCACCATTTTTCAGTCCTCAGCTCATCTCACCTTGATGCCCTGACAAACTACTTTCACCTTTATTCATCTCTCACTTCTTTGCATCCCTAGTTAGGAGTAATAGCATGCAGTTGAGAAATTACCTCCTCTCTATTCCTTTCATCCTTTTATCAACTCAATCACTCATTCAGTCATTCATTCATCCTCTTATCCAGCAAACATTAATCATGCTTTTCAGTGTAACTTGCAAGGCACTGTCCTGGTTCCTCTAGTGGAAATAAAGTTATACTCAACCTTTACCCTCAAAACGAAGCACACAAAGAAGAAACAGTCACAATACAAGACACTGTGTGTGAAATGGTGCCATTGGAATTCATTTTGATGCCTTTCCCCATAGACTCCCTCCCATAAAAAGATCGCTTTTGGTGTGGTGATCAGGATGAAGACATCATGGAAAAATGGGCATTAAAGAATGAGTGGGTAAGGTTGTGCAAGGCGAAGAAAATGGTGCAGGATGGCATTCCTGTTAGAAGGAACTAAGTTAGAAAACGCAATAGCGAGGAAGAAGAGTGAGAAAGAAGAGTGTGTTTTGAGGACTCCAGATCAAATCCAGTTTAGTAAGTATTAAGGAAGAATAAGAAAACATGTTTATTTTACTAAAAATAAGTATCTCCAGATGCAGAGAGCTGCCCTGATTTTTCCTGTAGTATAGCTCTTATATGTCTATCCTCATTACCTTTTGGATATTGATATATTAATGTTAGTCTCCATCTAAGTCACTATTCTGTTGCAAAAATATTGTTCACAATATTTCAAAGATATTTTTGCAATGAACTATTGTATGCCATCAGATATGTTTTTATGGGTTGATTGTAAAAATCGTGAAACATTTAAATTCCTAGAAGTTATCAAAAATTAAAATATCAAAATAAACGTATTATTTGGAATGCTATAGTAACCAAGGAAGCCCACATTCTTTCTATTATGATTTGGGCAGACCATTTCCTCTGAGATAAAAATGTACTATAAAGGAACCCTACTAAGTTACCTTGTAATGTTCACTTTTGAGTTAATATGTTATCAGTTGGCTCATAGTTCATCTATAAGGAAGATTTTTTTGGGGGGCTTTTTAGGGCCACACCTGTGGCATATGGAGGTTCCCAGGCTAGGGGTCCAATCAGAGCTATAGCCACCAGCCTACGCCACAGCCATAGCAATGACAGAATTGAGCCTTGCCTGCAACCTACCACAGCTCCCAGCAATGCTGGATCTGTAAGCCACTAAGCGAGGCTAGGGATCGAACCTGCGTCCTCATGGATTCTAGTCAGATTTGTGTCCACTGAGCCATGATGGGAACTCCTATAAGGGAGATTTTTTATTTGAGCCATGAGCATACCTATTTATTTATTTATTTATTTATTTATTTATTTATTTATTTATTATTATTATTTTTTAAGGGCCTCTCCCGCAGCACATGGAGGTTCCCAGGCTAGGGGTCTAATCAGAGCTACAGCTGCTGGCCCTACACCACAGCCACAGACACACCAGATCCGAGCCGTGTCTGTGAGCTGCACCACAGCTTACGGCAATGCCGGATCCTTAACCCACTGAGCGAGGCCAGGGATCGAACCCACAACCTCATGGTTCCTAGTCAGATTCGTTCCCGCTGCGCCACAACAGGAACTCTGAGCATACCTCTTTAATGAAAAGCAAAAGACAAAAGAAACAAAACTAAATGTAGAAGGAAAAAAAATAACTTGTGGACTTTTCTCCCTCCCCTATTTCAGTCCCATATTTTGCAGGAAGGTAATACCAGGGCTCTTAGTTATAGATGATATTATTGGTTTGCCATTGGTAGGATGCTGTTGGTGGAGATTGTTTCTGTTGAGACCACTAACAATGATATTTTCTATTTTTCCTCCTTCCCCACATTGACCACTGGTATTTTTTGATGAGGTTTAGTGGTCCCTATGATCTTGAGTCACAGTCAGTGTATCTTTTTGTAGAAAGCTGACTCTACAATGGGAAGGATCTGTTTGATAGTGAACTTGCTAGTTATCCTGTCACTGATGTCAGAATATGGACAGACTCTGCAGCAAAAGAAGTGATAAACAGTTCTTTAGAAATTGAATTTTCTATACAAGAACAATGTTAAGATATCTTACATGTATATTCATGAAATATGTGAATGGGGGTTGATACATCATGTTTGTAGAATAGAGGTATGAACCACATAGGGAAAAACCCTAACTGATTCCAAGAATTTAAAAATCACTGTCAATATTATAGTATTTCAAAATTTATGTAATCATTCTGATATCTTCTAGCAATTAATGCCATATACTTCTGGGATAAATCTGTCTTTTCAATTTTTAGCATCTCAGTGCTTTCGTTTTTTTTTTTATTATTTTCAGGTACTCTTTACTCCTTATAAAATGTGCTGTTTTGCATGATTTTTCTATAAAAATAAACATAAACAAAAACTACAGTAGTTTTTGTTGTAATATCTATTCTCTTCTCATTCCTTCTAAGATTTTTGAGTTGCTATATGCCAAAAACCAAGATCCACAACCAGAATGTCTCTGGTGCCAGGTTTTTATTACTAATATTACTAATATGTTTATTTTTAAATAATCTTTTAAATTATTGACTATTTTTCATAACAGCAACTTCTATTTTTTATATACTTTATAGTATAGATTTCACTTTTCTGCTTCACTCCATTGTATGTAATGACTTAACTTTGTGCTTGATTTAGGAGACATTATTTTCTGTAACACACTACTGTCTACTGTCTAGACCATGCTTTGTACATGTAAAAACTTTGAAATTCTCTTGTAAAAACTTTGAAATTCTCTGCGAAGTGCCTTATTTTTCACTCGTTTTAAAATTTTAAAAATTCCTCCTAGTGTCCTTGTCACATACCAAGTTATTAAGCAGATGCTCAGATTGTTTCTGTTAAATAATATTAAAATGCATAAATACAGATTTCAAGGCAATTGATAATATTTACTCCCACGTTATTCTTCCAATATTTTACTCCTACTCCATGGCATTTTTACCTAAAGCGTCTGGCAGCTGTTTTACTATTTAACCTCTAGCTAATTGTTTCTTCTCTCCTCAGCCTAACTCTATAGAGTGATGGATCTATTTTTTGTAGCGTGCCTGCAATTCTTAACTGAACCCCTAGAGTACTGTGTCCTATCTTACTCTTTTCAATTCTTCCCAATGAGGCATGATTGTTGTATCCTTGAGAGATAAGTTCTTGGAGTGGAGTGGTAGATGGATATACAAGAATCACCGGTGCAGTGTTAATGGAAATTCAGCTCCAATTGGATTTTAAAGTTGGTTGCTTCCAAAAAGTCTAGAAGTAATATGAATAGAACTGTTTGCCCTGCTGGGATTTTATTCCTTGCCACTTAGCTGCTAGGCAAGGTGATGATGATACTGGATGAATTCAGGTTTAGGACATGACGCTGTTGGTGATGATGATGATGATGGTGCTCATGGCAGCTAATATTATTCATTTGTTGAACACTTATTATATATTAGGGAGTGAGTTAGGCCTTTTTTGCGATGTTGTGAGCATCGTTTGGTTGCCATCACTGTCAGTGTATTAGTTTTCTATTACTACATCACAAATTACCATAAATTTAATGGTTTAATGCAACATATATTTATCATCTTAGTTTATGTGCATGAGGAGTCTGAGGACTCCAGCTGAGTCTTCTGCTTAAATTCTCACAGGACCACAGTAAAGATTCATTCTGAACTAGATTCTCATCTAGAGACTCAACTAGGAGAGACTTGCTCTCCACGCTCTTGTGGTTGTTGTACTGAGAGCTTTATTCTTTGCTGGCTGTTGGCCAGAGGCTACCCTCGGCTCCCAGAGGCCACCCTCAGTTCTTTGCCATGTTGAACGTCATGGCCACCCACTTTCTCACAGCCATCCTTGGAGAGAGAAAAAAACCCTGCAAGACGAATGCTAAATCTTGCATAATGTAATCATATACGCTAATCATCTATATCCCATCATTTTTACCATACTCCACTGCTGAGAAGCAAGTCACAGCTCCTGCCCCTCTCAAGAGGAGAGCATTACATAAGCATACGAACATGTGGTAGGAATCATGGGAGTCATCTAGGAGTCTGTGCACTACTGACAATGTCTATTCTTTCTTTTTCCCCCATATGAATAGAAAACACGGAGTTCTTGTTGTGGTTCAGCGGAAATGAATCTGACTAGCATCCATGAGGACGTGGGTTCAATCCCTGGCCTCGCTCAGTGGATTAAGGATCCAGTGTTGCCATGAGCTGTGGTGTGGTTCACAGATGTGGCTCAGATCTCACCTTGCTGTGGCTATGGCGTAGGCCAGCGGCTACAGCTTTGTTTTGACCCTAGCCTGGGAATCTCCATATGCTGCGGGTGTGGCCCAAAAAGACAGAAAAAAAAAAGAATATAAAACACCTGATTGTAAAATGGATATGTGGTTGTCTGGAATAAAGGTTTTATTCCCTAGGTTCTCTTGTAGTTATGGATGAGCATGTGACTAAGTGTGGCAGAGCAGCAAGAAAAAGGCTGTGGAACTCTGAGGATTTTGTGTAGTCACCTGTCATACTTTGAAGATTCTCCTGAGTTTCTTAATATGAGAGGAAAACAAGCTTTTATTTTGTTTAAACCATTATTTTTGGTTCTTCATTGCAGCTGAACCTAATCTTTTTTTCTTTCTTTTTTTTATAATGATTTTTATTTTTTCCATTATAGCTGATTTAGTGTTCTATCAATTTTCTATTGCACAGCAAGGTGATCCAGTCATGCATACATGTGTACATTCTTTTTTCTCACATTATCATTCTCCATCGCAAGTGACCAGACATAAGTTCCCAGTGCTATACAGCAGGATCCCATTGCTTATCCATTCCAAAGGCAATAGTTTTCATCTATTAAACCCAAATTCCCAGTCCCTCCCACTCTGTCACCCTCCCTCTTGGCAACCACAAGTCTGTTCTCCATATCCATGATTTTCTTTTCTGTGGGAAGTTTCATTTGTGCCATATTACTAGATATAAGTGATATCGTATGGTATTTGTCTTTCTCTTTCTGACTTACTTCACTTAATGTGAGAGTCTCTAGTTCCATCCATGTTGCTGCAAATGGCATTATATTGCTCTTTTTTTAAGGCTGAGTAGTATTCCATTGTATGTATATACTTTTCTGAATCCAAACATCTGTCAATGGACTTTTAGGTTTTTTCCTTTTTTTTGTCTTTTGTCTTTTTTTTTTGTTGTTGTTGTTGCTATTTCTTGGGCCGCTCCCGCGGCATATGGAGGTTCCCAGGCTAGGGGTTGAATCAGAGCTGCAGCCACCGGCCTACGCCAGAGCCACAGCAATGCGGGATCCGAGCCGCGTCTGCAACCTACACCACAGCTCACGGCAACGCCAGATCGTTAACCCACTGAGCAAGGGCAGGGACTGAACCCGCAACCTCATGGTTCCTAGTGGGATTCGTTAACCACTGCGCCACGACGGGAACTCCATTCCATGTCTTAGCTATTGGGAATAGTGCTGCAGTGAAGATGTGGGTGCATGTGTCTTTTTTAAGGAAAGTTTTGTCTGGATATGTGCCCAAGAGTGGGATTGCTGGGTCATATGGTAGTTCTATGTATAGTTTTCTAAGGTGCCTCCATACTCTTTTCCATAGTGGTTGTACCAATTTACATTCTCACCAACAGCGCAGGAGGGTTCCCTTTTCTCCACACCCTCTCCAGCATTTGTTATTTGTGGACTTATTAATGATGGAGATTCTGACCGGTGTGAGGTGGTACCCCATAGATTTTGAGTGGTTGTGTCTTCATTATTATTTGTCTCGCAGTATTTTTTAATTTCCTTCTTGATTTCCTCATTGACCCATTGGTTTTTTAGTAGCATGTTGTTTAGTCTCCATGTAATTATTTTTTTCTCATTTCTTTTCCAGTGGTTGATTTCTAGTTTCATGCCACCGTGGTCCGAGAAGATCCTTGAAATAATTTCTGTACTCTTAAATTTGTTGAGGTTAGCGTTTTGTGCCTCAGTATGTGATCAGTCCTTGAGAATGTCCCATGTGCACTTGAGAAGAATGTATATTCTGAATTTGTTGGATGTAATGTCCTGTAAATGTCAATTGAGTCTAACTTTTCTATTGTGTCATTTAGGATTTCTCTTGCCTTATTGATTTTCTGTCTATGGGATTTGTCCATTGATATGAGTGGGGTGTTAAATTCTCCTATTATTATTGTATTCCCATCAATTTCTCCTTTTATGTCTGTTAGTATTTGTTGTAGGTATCTGAGTGCTCCTATATTAGGGGCATATATGATGGTTGTAATATCCTCTTCTTGAATGGATTCTTTTACCATTAAATTGTCTTTCTTTGCCTTTCTTTATGGCCTTCATTTTAAAGTCTATTTTGTCTGATATGAGTATTGCAGCTCCTGCTTTCCTGTCTTATCCACTGGCATGAAATATCTTTTCCCATCCCCTTACTTTCAATCTATATGTGTCCTTTGCCCTAAGGTGGGTCTCTTGTAGGCAGCAAATTGTAGGTTTTTGCTTTTTTATCCAATCTGCCACTCTGTGTCTTTTGATTGGAGCATTCGGTCCATTGACAGTTAAGGTAATTATTGATAAATATGTATTTATTGTCATTTTAAATCTTGTTTTCTAGTTGATTCTGTGTTTCTCCTTTCTTCCTTTCTTTTTTTGGTTGGATGATTTCTTTTGCTGCCTTTAGAATCCTCTGTCTTTAACTTTTGCCATTTTTATTATAATATGTCTTAGTGTGGACCTATTTGGGCTCAACTTGTTTGGGGCCCTCTGTGCTTACTGTATCTTGATGTCAGTTTCCTTTAGATTTGTCAAGTTTTCAGACATGATTTCTTCAAATATATTTTCAATCCCCTTTTCTTTTTCTTCTCCTTCTGGAATTACTATTATGTGTAGATTGGCCTGCTTTATGTTATCCCATAGATCTCTTATATTGCTTTCATGTTTTTTCATTTGATTTTCTGTCTGCTGTCCTGATTGGGTGATTTCCATTATTCTATCTTCCAAGTCACTAATTCGTTCCTCTGCATTATTCATTCTGTTCTTTAGTGCCTTTAGCTCAGTTTGCTTCTCTGCAAATGAATTTTCTAATTTTTCTCTGTTCCTCCTTATATTTTCTAGTTCCTTTCTGAAGATATCTGCATTACTTTTTTTATAGAATTTTTTATTATTCAATTACATTTATAGTTGTACAGCGATCATCATGACCAAATTTTATCTCTGCTCTTAATTCATTGATATTCAGCCTTAATTCCTTCAGTATTTTCACTATCTCCCTTTCAAACTCAAAGTCTGTCAGACTGCAGAGGTCTGTTTCATTGTTTGCTACTTCAGGTGAATTCCCCTGTTGCTTTAATTGGGAGTGGTTTCTGAGATTCTTCATCTTGCTTATGTTTTTCTTTTTCTGTGGGTTTAGGGAAGCCAAGCTGTAGTCTTGGGGCGCTATGCAAGAGCATTCCTTTGTATTTTGTAGGGGGTTACTATTTATTTTGGGCATGGGAATTTGAATATTTGCTGTCTCTTTCTTTGATGTGAGCAGGCTGATATCCCCAGGGTGCTGAGTGTGTTTCCAGGGAGAAGGAGGCAATGGGTAGGGCTAGTAGTCAGTGCCTGGTTGCTGCAAAGACCTGCAGGAAGGTGTCACTGGCTCCTCCTAGTTGCAGGGCCCTGGGAAGTGGTAATGAGTCTTATGCAGATTGACAAGGTGCCCAGAGAATTTGGCAGTGACAGCAGCAGGGTATGTGAGTTCCCAGGGAAGTGAGAGCAACAACAGGTAGTGTTCCATTGCAATGCCCTCCTGAGGTGATCGGAGCCACTAGTGGTGCCTGTTCAGGGACCCCTAGTGGTAGCGGGCCATGCCCACCTCTGGAGTCAGTGATAACTGTGGTTGTTCGCCCCCGCCACCTGCAGACCATGCAAGAAGCACCCCGTCTCACTTACGTCCTTACTTAGGAGGTATTACACCAGCTGCTCTTAGTTGTAGTGAACCTAATCTTAATGATGTTCTCTATCATCATCCTCTTTCAAACAAACAGCTCTTCATTTCCATTTTGTGATCTAGGTTTTTTTCTTTTTTCTTTGTTTTGTTTCCCAAGGAATTTGAAATGACTCTTAGGTCTAAGTTAAGCCAAGCAGAACATCCCACCCCCTACTTTCAGGGCTTGAAGTATGACCTATGCTACTCAGAGTGATCTGAGAACTTTTACTGAGAAATTATGGCAATACCTGAATGGAGCAATAATCCTTAAGAAGAAGAAGAAGAAGCAGACTTTGTCTAACTTCTGAGACTGTTGCTTGACAGAGATGGCTCCTGGGACATATAAACAAACTGAACAACTGCATTATAATGGCTGATATTTAGGGAATGGGTCTGGAGGAAGCTTTTATTTCTAACCTATTTCCTGAGCACAGAAAGGGTGACTCTGAGAGAATTGCTCTGACTCCCCAACTGCAGGGTTAGTCATGACTAACTCAGGTGAAATTGGGGGATCTCAGAGACACTGGTGTCAGTGGCGAGAATTGATGTCCCTGTACTTATGGAATGATGCGAATGTTGCAGGATATTGGAATGCTGAAGTGATTCATCTTTCATAAATTGTGTATCAGTCTTCTTACCTATAGCTTTTATTTTGGGAAAAAGTAGTATAGAATTTATTGTTGAATTTTTAGAAACTACCAAAGTATTTATTGCTTACTGAAGGAAGTTGAACTATACATATGTGTGGCCTCCTATGTTGGAAATAGATGCTTTTTCTCTCTTGGGGAATCCTCTGCTTTCAGGCTCCTTTTCACTTACTCCTCTTAGTCTTACACTGATAAAATTGTTCATTTAAAAAATGATATGATTCAGTATTTTTTATATTCTTTATTTCAGTGATTAACAAGGGTTTAGGGAGTTCCCATTGTGGCTCAGTGCATTAAGAACCCGACTAGTATTCATGAATGGCAGGTTCGATCCCTGGCCTCGCTCAGTGGGTTAAGGATCTGGCATTGCTGTGAGCTGTGGTGTAGGTTGCAGATGCAGCTCAGATCCCACATTGCTGTGTTTGTGGCGTAGGCCGGCCCCTATAGCTATGATTTGACCCCTAGCCTGGGAACTTCTATATGCCACAAGTGTGGCCCTAAAAAAGGAAAAATGTGTTTAAAATATCTTTGGCCTAAACAAAGAGTGATATATTAAATCGAAAGCAGTTGAAATTGCCCAGCATTTTGGAGACGTATTGGAAGTAAACATTCATTAGTCTTTCCCTAGTAGGAATTTTAACAGCTAGGTTAGGGGATAAAAGGTGTTAAATACGGAAATAAGAAAGTTCTAATCGTGTACTTAATCTGTTTTAGTTGGTCAGTTACCCACCACAGCTGTGTAAGTGTGAAAAGCGAACGCAAAGCTTTGGAATCATTCAGGAAGTTTTTTGAAAGGAAACTAGGCCTTGAACTAGACAGGGGAGGGCAGAAAGAATTGGGGCTATCCCGAGAATTCTTGGCATGAAACAGGGGAAGCTGTCCTCAGATCTGGCTGAGCTTTCTACCATCCCACCTCAGATAAAACAGGACAGAATTTCAGGAGTGATGCCAAGGTAGCTGTATTTTTAGCAAGTCCTTTAGATAATTCTTTCTGAAAACTGGCATTTATTTAGGAATTTCTGAAAAGCAGTGGGTGTGCCTTATTATTATCATAGCTGATTGAAAATTAATTTGGTACTATACTTCATGACTAAAGAACTGTCAAAAAAAATCAAAGATCATATTCATAGTTGATTGGTATATTAGTTATATTCATTAAAACTGTATATTTGTACATGAGTTGCTGCTCTCTTAATTTTTCCTAAAATGTTTGTCATTAATTTGTATGAGTTTTATCAAAAAGGAAACAAGCTAGAGTCCACAGAAATAACCTTTCCTCTCTTCTTCATTTATTTATTCAATTCTTTGAAGAACATTGGATAAGGCTGGAGGCAAGGAATGATACCATTTAAAGCAGAACATTCGTCCAGCCCTAGGGAATTTTAGTAGAGATGGTATGAATTAAATACAAATAAATAGCCTTCATGAAAAAATTGCAGGGGAAGAAGTTATTACTTTTAGCCTTGGGAATTTGGGAATCTTTTGTGGCACATTTTAAGTTTGAACTTTGTACTTAAAATGTGGATAAGATATGGGCATTTTGACATAAGGTAAGAGATGTTCCAGATAGATGATCCAACATGAATAAGAGACTCTGGGTTTTCATTTTCAAAGAAAACTTGAAAATGCATCTTAACTGTTTGCGTATTTATGTATATATATATATTTTGAAATGTGATTCTGCTTGATTTTGATGTAACAGCCATTAAATACACATTTTGAAAAAGAATGTGTGGCTTCCAATAGAGAAGGGCATGCTCTTTGTGCAATACATGGTGAATGTGTCACCTGATTTTGCACAATTGACAAGTATTATATATTTACCATAAAAAGGGAAACCTTATGATCATTTAAATAAAATCAGCATGTTGAAAATCCTAAAGGGCAGAAGGTAAGTAGCACAACTGAGCAGCTCCCTGTACCTCCACACCCATGCACAGCCTGTCAACTTAACAACACATAAGTCCTGAATAAGGACTGCATTGTTTCCGCAGAAAGATCAGATACCATTCAATACCCTGAATAAAATCTCTCTTGAGTTTTGGGGTGTATTTTCAATGCTTTAATTATTTTAACTGTTTTAATTTATTTAATTATTATTTAATTATTTTAATTACTTTCTCCTTACCTGTTGTCTTAACATGTCTTAGATTGGTTCCTAGAAACTGACCCTCAGATGGGAATGTTTATTGAAGTGGTTTATTCAAATAGTGCTATAAAGAGAATTCCATAAGAGAATGAGAAAAGTAGGATAGGACAGGGCGAATGCTCGGCAAAAATGTAGTTTCACCTGAAATCTAGTCTTGATCTGATTTTATTAGAGCTCTGGAGCAGGAAGAGCATGTTGGAAACAAAAGGTCTCACCCCTTACCTTCCTCTTTTTCATTGTTCATGCAATGCCCAAAGCTATCCTTAGAGGGTTGGCATAACCTCCCAGAGAGGCAGCTCCCAGAGGCTGGGCATATTTCTCAGGAAGAGGGTGCTTTTGTTAGAAGCCAGTACCTATAGCAGCTAGGAGAAGGGTACACTTCAGATAAAGGGCAAGAGTTTTTAACTGGAGACATTTTGTCTCTGGGAGATGTTTGGAGATAATTTTGATTGTCATGGCTCAGATGGAGAGGTGGTAGTGGTGTTGCTACTGGCATCTAGAGGGTAGAAGCCAGGGATGCTTCTAAACCTCCTGTAATACACAGGACAGCCTCCCTGCCACAAATAATTATCCATTCCAAAATATCAGTAGTGCCAGGTGTGAGAAACCATGGGCATACGGAATCAGAGCACCAACAATGACTACCACTCCTTCCTTTCTGTGTGAGCTTTTCTATGTAAATTGCAATAGCAGGAACCATTCTTACTTGGACCAAACCAAGTAAAAAAAAAAAATCAAAAACCTCGTCCACCTATCCATCCATCCATCCGTCCATCCATTTATTCATGCATACATTTATTCAGCAGGTTGATTCACCAAGTAATTATTGAACACCTACTATGTACCAAGCATGAAGCCAGGCAGTGTGCAACAAGGCTTCTGCTGTTAGAAAGCTCAGAAAATTAAGCAGTGGAGGATATCACAGCCTAAAGGCTTTATTAAGTGTGAAAGAGAGAATATGCAATTAACACAGATCAAAGGTACTAACAAAACATAAATACTTCAATCACTTACCTAACACATATTTCTTATTTTCATTTTATATGTTATTAAGTATCTACTATCTAGCAGATGCTACTCCAGGCACTGGATGTATAGCAGTGAACAATATGGAAAAAATACCCTTCCATCATTGTGTATATCTAATAAATATTCAAACAAACATGTATGTAAATAATACAATTTTAGATAGAGATAAATGCTGTGATGAACACAGAAGAAAAAGTGGGATGGAGAATTGAGGTGGGAGTTGTGGGCACCATATTTTAGTGAAGGTGATCAGAGAACACCCCTTTGAAGAAATGATGTTCAGGTGAGACCTTCATGATGAAAATGAGTCAGACATGTGAAGTTCTAGTGGGAGAGGAAGGTCATTTCAAGAAGAGGAAGATGCTTGGTCTCACTTCGGAACCAAAAGACCATAAATCTGCATCCTAGGGCATAAGTTGGGATGAGGAATGAATTCTGAAAGGAGAGGTGGGCCAGATGATGCAGGGTCCCTTAGATCACTTAAAGAGTTAGGATTTTAACCTAGTTGTAATGGAAATCCATTGGAAGTTTTTAAAGCAGCATGATGCGGTGGGAATTATTATTTTGAGTTGAGCATTTGGGGAAATGTTTGATGGTCCAGCAGGGAGTTTCCTGCAGTAATCCAGTGGAGGATACTGCTCTCCAATGACATGGTGTGCCTGCCTGCAGTGACTCCCAACTTGGCTTTCCTGTTATTTCATACCTCACTTTACTGGGTAAAATATTTACCACTGAAGAATGTGGAAATATTGAAATGTCTTTAACATGTCACTTTATCTAACAGCACTGTGCTGTTTCTGAATGGATGAATGGATATTAGGTTTGAGCTTTAAATAGGGAAATATTCATTTCTCTATGTCCCCAAATGTGGACAGACTAATAGAAAGAGGAAATCTTTCAGGTGAGTTAAGATGTTAGCTACCTACATTTTATTTGGTATAGCTTCCCAACCAAATCAAATCACTTCAACTGTTTAAATAGATATAGATAGATATAGATATAGGTAGTTCTTTACTTTGAATGATGAAGCAACATAGGATGAACAATCACTCATTAATTTCTTTCGTGTGTGTGTGTATGTGTGTGTGTGTGTGTGTTTAGCACAATGACTGGAGGATTAGATTTGTCTTAGGATATAAATAAAAGGGCTGCTAGATAAATACTTTCTAGAATGATTTTTCAGAGCAACTTGGAACCAGGGTTTACAGCCTAATTACAGTCTTCTCACAGACCTTTAGTGAGAAGTAAGCATCAGCATAGTCTTGACTTGAGTTTGAATGATACTATTTGTTTATTCTGATGTTGACAGAAAGTAGAATGTAAAATGTGTTCTGTTATTAATTAGTAGCTAATAAAGTTTTTGATACATTACTAGAAATACTGACAAAAGCCCAGAGGAGCTGGAATATTTTATGGAGGTATTTTGTAGACAAGTAGTTTATTTAAAAAGCAGCCAATACTATATATACATACATATATACATATATACATACATATATACATACATATATGCACATATATATAACTCAGATATGTATTTAATATATTAAAATATATTTTGTATGTATATAAAACATAGAGGCAAAAGAATTATTCCACTAATAAAGAGTGGTCATTGAGATGCTCTTTTGGTAGAATCTTCCCTCTTGAGACATATTTTCAAGGATTATAAATTATAAATTTGGCAAAGATGATTTTTAAGTTGATTTTTGAAATGAACTGAATGTTTAGCAGGATTTGTAATTGCTCTAAATGTCTATTTGTAAATGAAAATGAGTAAGCAAGTTTCTTTTTTTTGGTATAACCCTGGCAATTTTATTACTGTCTCAACCTAATTATAAACTCTGTAGTAGCTGTTTCTGACCCATAATTACTTTATAGTGCTGAGATTTACTTAAATGCATGATATGACAGAAGTATCTTTGGTCAGAGATGTAGGGGTTTTGCTATAATTTCTATCCATGTCACATTGCAGCAGTTTGGCTTCTTGTTATTCTGCACAGTTTCCTAAACTCCTGGCTTTATTTGAATATGCTGGTACCATTGACCAGATCTGTGTGATTACCTTTATTATCTAAGTGCCTTCCATTTTGTAGACATAATTTGCAAATGGACAAGTATAATGGCTCTAATTTTTAAAATAAAAATCTGAAGGAGCACAGCAGAAAAAAAAAAAGTAACGTTGAAAAAAATCCTTTTTTATCCTGTAAGTGATCAAGAGGCATTTAAGATTTGTATATCAATTTCTGCTTTTCCAAGCCAGGTGACATTAACTGTACTTTAAAATGGCCATAATTATCCTATGGTTATTCAGATGTATTTGACAGAGCTGTAACTTGAAAGGACTTTTTCAGTATTTGTTTCTTTCTTTCACTGATATGCTACTAGAGGGTAAAAGTTTTATTGCACATGTTACTATCTCCTCAATTATTAATCTCCACTACTCAGGAATTGTGAAAACTCATTAGGTATGCTGGGCTCTGGTGCCTGGTCAGACGGAATTTTAAGGTACTATTCTTGGTCTGTCAGTTACTCAGTGATTGTACCTGTATAGCAATAGAATATTTTCACAATCCACCCTGATTCAACTGGATGAAATCATCCACCTATTTGGAAACCCAGCTACCATGGAAATCAACATGGATTTTCCTATCCAGTAGCTAAATCTGTGCTCATCAACCTGACTCATACTTAGTGACAGCACTTTCTAGAGCTGTTTTGCAACCTTGCCTATAGACTGTGACTCAAGAGTTTGAACAAATTCTCATATTTATAAGAATGTTATAAATAATACTTAGGGCACAATCACCTTGGAAAAATTTGGTATCATCTACTAAATTTGAAGTTATGCATATCTAGAGACTCAGCAATTCTATTCCTGGGTGTATACCCAGTATATTTATGCATGCTTCTGTACACTTGGAGGCACGTACAAGAAGTTCTTAGCTGTATTACTCACAATAGCACAAAACTCAAAGCAGCCCATATGTTCATCAGCAGTAAAATGGATTAGTATGTTTTGGTAGATTTATATAATTTAACAGTATACAGTGGTAAAGATTAAGAAATTACCTGTATACATAACATAGATGAATCACACAAATGTAATGTTTGCTTGAAAGAAACCAGACATAAAAGAATACATGGTAGGTGATTCCATTTAAATAAAATTTGAGGAATTTCCATTGTGTCTCAGCGGGTTAAGAAACTGATGCTGTCTCTCTGAGGATGTGGGTTCAATCCCTGGTCTCACTCATTGAGTTAAGGATCCAACATTGCTGCAGGCTGCGGCATAGGTTATAGATGCAGCTCGGATTTGTCCTCTAGCCCGATTCAACCATAAAAAGATACATACATACATACATACATAAAGTTTGAAAACAGGAAAAAACTGAATTGAAGTATGAAGAGATGCAAACTTAGATAAACTATTAAGCAAAGCAAGGAAATGGTAACCATAAAAGCAAGGATAGGAGTGGCTTTTAGGAAAAATTTGTGATTATGAAGAGGCAAGTGCATAAAATCCAGGAGGGCTTACATGTCTTTTTCTTTACCTGACGGTGGTGTAAAAGTACTCATTTTACAGTAATCCATTAAGCTGCTTGGTTATGTTTTAGGCACCAAAAGTGTAATTTATTTCACAAATTAAAAAAAAATACAACTACTTAACCCTGAGATTGTTCTGAGTATTAATATTTGTAAAGTACCTTGTAGATTATTTGCAGAAACCTCTGAACTGAAAGCAGAGGCACCTGACCCAAGACTTAATTTTTTTTTTTTTGTCACAGACTTGCATTCAAAATATACAGAGATATATCTATTAACTGAGATTCTCATATTACTGGTCCTACATTTCATATTCTGTATGTGTGAGACTCCTGAATTTATTCAAAGACATTCAAAAGAATAATGTAGGGTTATAACACAAACAGGTGTCATGTAACATGTCTGATTCATGCCCTGGAGCTGCCAGTTCAGCTTTTTTAACACCTTCACACATAGATTTTTTTTTTTAACCTATTTCAAAGGTTTCCCAAATCATAGAAATGAGATTGTTGGTAGTCTGAGAAACTTATCCATGGCTTTTAGAGGGAAGAAATTGATTTCATATAGAAGTAAAACATAAATTTACTTATTATACAGCTAATGTCTGTTATAACATCTCTACTTGAGAGCTTACTATGTACCACACATTCAGGTTTTCTTTTCTTTTTCTTTGGCCGTGCCTGTGGCATGCAGAAATTCCCAGGCCAGGCATCAAATCCATGCCATGGTAGTGACAATGCTGGGTCCTTAACCTGCTGAACCACCAGGGAACTCCAGCACACATTCTATTATATGTGCATATTTGCATTATTGGGACTCTCACAACTATTCTCTGAGGTTGTGTATTAATATTATTCCAGTTTTAGATATGAGGAAACTGAGATGCGGATGGAGGAATTGAAAATAGGTCTAAGTCCAAAGCCCATGCTTTTTCCTTCTAGGATTCATTTATTTTAAGAGTGCAGAAGAAATCACTCTTTTATTTTTTTTAATGGTACATTTAATTCAAGTGGAAAATCTAAGGAGTTGACAGGGTTTTCACTCCTGTCCCACTGATGTTCTTTATGCATCATTGAGGCCTCCTTGGCAAAGCGCATATGTTTTTAAGAGATGATCAAACTACCCGTTTTAAGGACTGGTTCAGTTTTAGACCACATTTCTGGACTAATGTCTGGAACCACATTTCTGAACTAAATTGGGCCAGTTTCAGAGCTCCCCTTATGTTTTCCATTTCTGATTTCTGTCTTACCTATAAGCAGCCATTAAATAAAAGACCTAGGGTGTAATGCAGGAGTTATGGAGCAGATAGAAGAAAGAGGTGAAGGTTTGTAGTGTGCCACCACGTTGCACAGTCTTTCATTTGAAAGATGTATCCATTGTTAGGATATCTAGTTTTGCCTAGAGAAATGAGATGGCATTAAGGAAAAACTTTGGCAGTTTTCTTAATAACTAAGATTTATTGAGCCCTTAATATGTTTCAGGTACTATTGTAAAGACTGTTTACTTATTAATTAACTCATTTAATATTCACCACAATCCTATGGGGTATGTATTCTTTTTCTCCCCATTTACAGAAAAGAAATGGAGGCACAGGAAGTTAGCTAACTTGCCAGTATCTGTTCTGCAAAGAAGTTCATTGTGTCTGTTTTTTAGATTCCACTTGTAAGTGGTAGCATATGATGTTGCTCATTGTCTAGCTAACTTCACTTAGCATGATCATTTCTGGGTCCATCCATGTTGCTGAAAATGCTGTTACTTCTTTCCTTTTAATGGCTGAGTAATATTCCATTGTGTATATGTACCACCTCTTCTTTATCAACTCCTCTGTCAATGGACATTTACGTTGTTTCCATATTCTGGCTATTGTATAGAGTGCTGCAATGAACATTGGAGTACATGTATCTTTTCAAGTCATGGTTTTCTTTGGATAGATACCCAGGAGTGGGATTGCTGGATCAAATGTTAATGCTATTTTTAGTTTTCTGAGGAATCTTCATACTATTTTCCACAGTGGTTGCCTCAGTTTACATTCCCACCAACAGTGTAATAGGGTTCCCTTTTCTCCACACCCTCTCCAGCTTTTATTGTTTGTAGACTTTTTGATGATGGCCATTCTGGCTGGTGTAAGGAGGTACCTCATAATGGTTTTGCTTTGCATTTCTCTAATAATTAGTGATGTTAAACATCTTTTCATGTGTTTTTTGGCCATCTGTATGTCTTCTTTGGAGAATTGTCTGTTTAGTTCTTTTGCCCACTTTTTGATGGGGTTGTTTGTGTTTTTGGACTTTTGATTTATTTGAAGTTGAACTGTCTAAGGAGGATAAAAGACATTGAAGTTTGGTTGCTTTATAGTCTGTAAGACAACAAACACCATAGTGTAGGTTTACCACACTGCCAAGCATTTGTGAACTCCTTTCATTTTCATGAACCCCCCGGGAATAAAGGTCAAGTACCAAAACAATGTTCTTTTGGATTTCCCCAAAACAACATTATGAAATGAATGTTGATCCCTTGTCATTTCTTGCTCAAAAAAAACACCTTTATATCTATTGGTTCCCACTTCTCTTTTAAAACCAGAATGTTTTTATTCTATGAAATATTTAAAATGGAACTGTTACATTGTTTTATTGTATACACACACACATACATATATGTTATTAAGATATTTGGGACTATTGATTTAACATGTTTCCATCTTTTGAAATCGCTTTGGAGTTTATTTTAATGTGTACAACACTGTTTTCTGGAGCTCAAATAATCACTTACAAAATATGAATTTTTGGGTATATGAAATCTTTGAGTTCTTTTAACTTCTCACTGCTTTTTAAATTAAATCATTTTCTTGTAATAATGTAAAAACCAGATACTGTATTTGTATTTCTTTGAATATATAAAAGAACTAAGTATAGAAAGTATACTAGTTTTCTGTTACTTTGTAATTACCACAAATTTAGTGGCTTAAAAACATACATTTGTCTTGAAGTTCTGTAGATCAGAAGTCTATCAGGCTTGACTGGGGTCTCTCAGAAGAGCATCCAAATGTTGAAATCACAGCATCATCTGCTGGGCATTTACCTGGAGACTGCTTCTGGGATCATTAAGTTTATTGGTAGAATGCAGTTCCTTGTGGTTCTTGGACTGAGTTTCCTGTTTTCTTGCTGACTGTCAGCGGGGAGCCACTTTGAGCTCTTTGTGGCCTCTCCATTTTCAAGGTCAGCAATAGCACATTAAATCCTTCACTGCCTTGGAAGATTGCTGATGTCACTCCCACCAGACTCAAAGTGGGGGATTATTATACAAGAGTGTAAATCAGAGGAGACCATTCTTAAATTCTGCCTGCTATAGAGAGATGGCAAACTATGATTTTGATACTGCCTTGAGTTTTGATACTGACATACACCCAAAATAGACAACTTGCTTTACTTGAGTATTTTAATGTCCTTCCATCCAGTGATTTATTAAAAATAATACTTTTTGTATAGATTTTTAAAAAATTATTACTCCATTTACATTTATTAGAATTCAGGCTTAGAGAACATCTTAAAATTGGTGAAAAATATTTATTTCTTCTGCATTCACTGAAATGTTAAACATTCAGTAAAGGAGATGGTAAAAAGCCTAACTGATGCCAAACTCCCTTCCTCTGATATGTCAGTGGAGAGGTGGAGTGACTTACTGTGGCTTTTATTTATGATAAAGGCAGAACATGTTGTGAGTGAATTGAATTTCACAGAGAACTTATCTTTTCAATTTTCTTGATTTAGCATAACATAGCTTTACTCTGGGACATTTTGCAATGAAACCTATCTATTTTCATGCCTACCTCAAATCTCATCCCATCAGCCATTTCCCAGTGGAAATGCCCACGACCTCAGGAAAGAATCAAGGGTGGAAAGGATAAGTCCATCTTTCCCTCTACCTGACTCAGGTTAAATAGATCTTGCAGGTTTCCACCTTGCACCATAGTTCTTGCCTTCCCCGTGTGGAATGGTAACATCCCTCATTTGTTCTCTGGGAAGTTGCAGTGGTGATCCATGTCCAGAAGAAAAGAAAAATTGTCCTCAAGGTATTAGAGCTCACAGCTACCTTGGCTCATCTTTGCTCTATTCATTGAAAAGACATTGTGAGCAGAATACACATTCTGCATGTACTTTCTGGTCTCTTAATTTCTCTTTTCCTGAGGCCACCATTTGAGGATTCAGCTGACCCTTTTTTCTTTTATAACTGGTGCTTAGTATGCATCAAATTTCTTTTTTAAAGTTTATAGTCTTTCAGTTCAGTACAGTTTCAGATGTTGTTTTAATGAGTTAAGCCTCCCTGACATCCCTCCTAACTACTCCCACCCCCTGTTCATTTAAAGATATTTTCAGCAGAACAAAATTTTCCATTAGAGTCAATACAGGGGCTTATTCATAGAGTGCATTGGGGCCTTCTAATGAAGGATAGGGGTCAGCTATGTCAACGTCTATGATTCTTTTGTAAGGATGCAACATCTGCATTGATGCCCCTTGAAATACTGTGACCTCTTAACTTTATAACTCCAGTCTTTATCATTTATCAGAATAACTATATTTTGAGTTTCTTCATTAATCTGTACTACTTTTTTATTGAGGTAAATCGGCTTATAACATTATATGTTTCATGTGTACATTATATTTCAACATCTATATACTGCAGCAAACTCACCACTGAAAGCTTAGTTTCATCTATCACCACTGAAAGCTTAGTTTCATCCATCACCATGCAGTTGATCTTGTTTACCCATTTTGTCCTCCTCCTTCATATTCCTTCCCTTCTTTTAAACACAACTCCGTTCTATCTATATGTTTGTTTGTTTTCTTTTTGTTTTTTAAAAAACTCCATATATGGAGTGAAATAATATGGCATTTGTCTTTGTCTGACTTATTTCACTTAGCATAATACCCTCAAGATCTATGTATGTTGCTGCAAATGACAAGATTTTTTGTGGCTCAGTAGTATTCCACTGTGTGTGTGTGTGTGTGTGTGTGTGTGTGTGTATCACATCACCTTTATAGATTCATACATTGATTGATGCTGTAACTTGGCTGTTGTAAATAATGCTGCAATGAATATAGGGATACATACATATTTCTCAGTTAGACTTTCCATATGCTTTAGAAAAATACCTGAAGTAGATAACTGGATCATAGAGGAGTTCTATTCTTAATGTCTTGAGAAATTTCCGTACTGTTTTCTATAGTAGCTGTGCCAATTTACATTCCCACTAACAGTGTATGATGGCTCCATTTTCTCCATATCGCCTCCGATGCTTGTTATTTCTTGCCTTTTTTTTTTATACTAGTCATTCTAATGGGCATGGAGTGATATCTCATTGCGATTTTGATTTGCAATTTTCTAATAATTAGTGATGTTGAACATTTTTTTTCATGAGCCTATTGCACATTTGTTTATCTTCTTTGGGAAATGTTTATTCAGATCCTTTTTCCATTTTTTAAATTGGGTTGTTTGGATTCTTTCTGTTGTTGGCTTTTATGAGTTCTTTATATATTTTGGATATTAACATTTTATTACATATATGATTAGCAAATATATTATCCCATTCAGTATGTTGTCTTTTAGTTTTGTTGATGGTTTCCTTTGTGTGCAGTATCTTTTTGATTTTATGTAGTCCCATTTATTGTTTTTGTTTCCTTTGCCCGAGAAGACATATCTAGAAAGATACTGCCAAGACCAATGTAAAAGAGCTCACTGCCCATGTTTTCTTCTAGGAGTTTTATCGTTTCAAGCTTTACATTTAAATCTTTATTCCATTTTGAGTTTACTTTTCTAAGTGGTCCAATTTCACTCTTTTTCACATAGCCATCCAGTTTTCCCAACATCATTTGTTGAACAGACTCTCTTTTACTTACTTTATATTCATGGTTCCAGTGTCATAATTTAAGTGATCTTATAAGCATGCGTTTATTTCTGAGCTCTTTATTCTGTTACATTGATATATATGTCTGTTTTTGTTCCAGTTACATGCAATTTTGATTACTATAGCATTGTTTGAAATCAGCGAGTGTGATATCCTTAGCTTTGTTCTTTTTTCTTAGGAATGCTTTGGCATTTAGGGTCTTTGTGGTTTTGTATACATTTTAGGAATTTTTGTTCTATTTTTATTGAAAATGTCATTGGGACTTTGATAGGAATTACACTGTATATGTAGATTGATTTAGGTAATATGAACATTTTAACAATTTAAATTCTTCCAATCCATGAGCATGGAATATCATTCCATGTTTGTGTGTCATTTTCAGTTTCTTTCAACAAGGTCCTATAGTTTTCAGTGTATAGGTCTTTTACATCCTTGGTTTAATTTATTCTTGTTGCAGTTGTAAATAGGGTTGTTTTCTCAATTTTTCCTTCTGCTAGTTTGTTGTTCATTTATAGAAATGCAACAGATTTTTTGTATGTTGATATTTGTATGCTTTATATTGATATTTGCAACTCTAATGTATTTGTTTATTATTTCTAATATTTTGGGTAGAGTCTTCAGGGTTTTTAATATATAAAAGTATGTCATCTCCAGATAGTTACAGTTTTTCTTTTTCTTTTCCAATTTGTATTCCTTTTTTTCTTTTTCTTGACTGATTACTCTGGCTAGGACCTCTAATACTGTGTTGAATAAGAGTGGTGGGAGTGGGCATCCTTTTCCATTGAGTGTGATGTTAGTGTGGGTTTGTCATAAATGGCCTTTATTATGTTGGGTATGTTTCTTCTATACCCTTTGAGTATAAATGAATGTTGAGTCTTTTGAAATGCTTTTTCTGCATCATTAAGATGATCATCTAATTTTTATCTTCATTTAGTTAATGTGGTATATTAGATTAATTTGTGGATTTTAAATTATCCTTGCTTCCCTCAAATGAATCCCTCTTGATCATGGTGTATGATCCTTTTAATATATTATTTAGTTCTGTTTGCTAATATTTGTTGAGGATTTTTGCATCTATGTTCATCAAAGATATTGGCCTACAGTTTTCTGCTTTCAATTTCTTCCTTTAGGTCTGTTAATCATTGCTCTATATATTTTAGTATTCCTTTGTAATGTGCATAGATATTAATAAATCATGTCGTATTTATAGATTTTCCCTTTAACATTATATAATGTCCATTTTTGTCTCTTGTTCCCTTTTTTCACTTGAAGGCTATTTTCTTCTCATATGAGTAAGCCTACCTCTGCTTTATTTTGGCTGCTATTTGCTTGGAGTATCTCTACGGTTTGAGCCTATGTTTGTTTTTAGAACTGAGATGAGTCTCCTGGAGGCAGCATATAGTTGGATTTTTTTGATCCATCCAGCCACTTTGCATGTTTTGATTGGTGAATTCAGCCCATTTACATTTTGTGTAATTATTGATAGATGAAGAATTAGTACCGTCATTTTGTTTTGTTTTCTGGCTGTTCTGTATCTCCATTTTTTCTTTTTGCTTCTGTTTCTGTCTGCCATTTCTGTTTGATACTTTTCTGTGATTTTTTTCTCAGTTTACTCTTTTTTTGTGTGTGTGTGTTTTGGTTACCATGAAGTGTCTATAAAACATTGCATAGATAAAATAGTCATTTTATCACCCTACTCAAAGTTTTTGAACTTTTGCCTTTTCATTTCAGGTAGAAGAGTTCCTTTCAACGTTTCTTATAAGGCAGGTCTAGTGGTGGTGAACTCCTTCAGCTTTTGTTTGTCTAGGAAAGGCTTTACTTCTTAATACCTGGATAGAGTATTCTTAGCTGAGAGTTTTTAATCTCTCAATATCTTGAGTATGTCATTCTGTTTTCTCCTGACCTATAGAAGTTCTGCTAAGAAATCTACTATAGCCTAATCATGTATTTCTCTCTCTCTTTTCCTTGGTCATACATTTCCTGAAAATACACTGTGTTTATTTGTATATTGCCCAAGGTTTGCCACCTAACATATAATAATCACTCTTTTTTTCCCTGTATGAAAACATGAGTTTGAAATCTGCTTCTGCCATTAAGCATTTTATTTCTACCTCTAAGATACAGTTATTGGTAGGAAGCTTCTATGTATCATTTTTCAAGGTATAAGTAAAAAAAGCTTGAAAAATTTTGGCTTGAGGACAAAGTCCTGTGATGTGCTATTAGAGACCTCTCTCCAGAATGCTGCTGGTCAATTTTGGGGTTTTGTTATTTAGTCTACCTAATAATGTTATTGTGCAGCCTGTGTTTATCCATCTTGTCCTGAAGGATATAATTAAAAACTGTTAAGTGCTTTGCTGAAATTGTGATCAAATATAAATTACACAGGAGTGCACCTCACAACACATATTTTGACATAAGGCAATTGGCATCTGACACCCCAAGTATCTTCAAGCCAGCTTCTCATTCTTAAATGGGGATAAGCTAAATTTCTTATCTTATAGGGAAGAAGACAAAGCATGGAGGGGAGAAAAACAGCAGGCAGATAGGTCTTAAAGAGCAGAGAGGCTGAGAGTGAACATACCCCCAATAGTCTCTTCTTGTATTGGGTTTAGAAAATGAAGGTCAATTACATAGGAAGTCCCTGAATTGCTGGGGCTATCCCAGAGGTGCTAGTTAGTCAAAATCCGACTTGCCCTTTGGATATTTATGCTAAAGGGACACATACCACTAATTGGTAGCAAATCAATAGGTGGACCTGAGTTGGATATTGTTGGAGTCCTGCAGCTCGAAACTAGCCATTCGGCCTTACTCCAAGTATGTGGTCCATGTACCAGATTCATACATACACACACACTATTGAGTAATGAGAGGAAAGGGAAAGGGTTTTATTAATCAGAGAGAGGTAAATACAAGTGTACATTTACGAAGATATTGATAGCTTCTTAACATAAATTTGAAAAGTTTTGCACAAAATTTGAGAATGAGATATCTTCCCAATTAATGTGATAAACTTGACATATAATTTGAAATCTTAATATTGATTCAAGAACATCTGTGCTTCTGAAATTTGGTTGAGGAATGTGAAAGATACTTGAATCTTGTCCTTAACTGGAAACGTGGGTAGATGAGGGACAGGCGTTTTGAAGAAATTTGGCTCTTTTTTCCCCCACTAAGTTGGAGGATTATGTGTTCACTTTTTTCTTTAAATAAAACTGTAGTAATTATTTAGTTATTTTATTGATTTGAAAAACTATGTTTTTTAGACCTGGTCTAGAATAACAATGGTCAAGCTCCTTTTAGGGCTGTGAAATTTGAGGTTAGTATGTTAATATGTCCAAAAAAATCACATAAGCCGGGAAGAGAACCGTGCATCTTTCAGAAGACACACCATTTTAAAGCCTCAGATTGCCATAAACTCAGCAAGAACCTTTGACATTAACAATGGTTTTTGACATTTTGGAGAAAATAATTTCTCTTATTTAACTTTGCTTCTGGCGATTCATTTTGGTAAATGATTTCATCATAGGTATTCATTTCTAGGTTTTCCTATTGCAGTAACCAAGTTATAGCTCAGAAGATATTATTGGCAGTGAGAGTATAGGGATTATTTTTCCTGTCAGTTGATAAACTCGTCTGGATGAATTTACTGAAAGTTGAAGTTGACTGTGTTTATCAGCAAGGCAAACAATTTTGACAATTAAGGCATACACGTTGTGAGTGCCACATCTAGCTGCTCCTGCTATGATGTGTTCATTAGAGCTGTTTCATGAATGTTCTTCAGCAACAGCCCAAGTGCTAGATAGTGCTTAGGAAGAAAATACAGTCAGTGTATTTGCCATCACAATGTGCTGGTTGTGGCAGCTTGCCCAGAGTGAAACTGGCAGTGATAAAAACCTCTGGATTGGAACGTGGTGATGGCATTTTTTTTTTCTTTTTAGGGCGCACCTGAAGCATATGGAAGTTCCCAGGCTAGGGGATGAATTGGAGCTATAGCTGCCGGCCTATACCACAGCCACAGCAACACAAGATCCGAGCCATGTCTGCAACCTACACTACAGCTCATGGGCAACACTGGATCCTTAACCCACTGAGTGAGGCCAGGGATTGAACCCACAACCTCATGGTCACTAGTCTGATATGTTTCTGCTGAGCCACTACCAGAATTCCCATAATGGAATTTATATTATTTGCCTCCTAAGTTGTTTCTGCACCATGTAAACCCAAAGCAAACAGCTTTCAGTTTGAGAACCTCGTAAGAGCTCTTTCACCAGGCATTGCTGAGTTTCCTTGTGTTGATTCTTTGAAGATTATGTTAGCCAGAGTCTCTCTTGGAACAGTGGAATCTGAATCTTCAGTAGCTGAAGGCAGTGGATTAAAACAGTTTACATCTTCTGACTTTGTTCAGATCATGGTAGGGAACACACTTTGATGGATGCCTTTCTGTGAGGGTATTCTTATTTTTAAAGACTCATAGTGAATTCTTTGCTTCATGTGTCCTTATTGCCTTCTAAAACAGTATTAAGTCAGGGAAACTAGACTTAAATCATGTAAGTTTCTGAGCATGGTGCTGGCGGAAATTTAAAAAAAGCTCAGGGAAAATGACTAAATCCATCTTATGAGTGCCATATTCCTTAACAAATCAGCCGTGGATTGCCTCAAGGATGTGTCCATGTTTGTCTCCATGGGAGGCTGCATAGATCTCCTCCACATATTCCAAGGTCTGTCTGCAGTTGTCCCTTTTTCATGAGAATAGCAATGCCTTTGAGTGCCTCCTAAAGGAACTGGTGGTGGAATAGGCCAAAACTAAAAAGAGAGCAGGAAAGAAAGTCAAGATGGATGGAGTAGGAAATCGGAGCTTGAAAGAGTAAAGAATGAGTAATAAAATTCCATCTGTAGTTATGTTCTATACTCTTAATTGGAATCCAGTAGGAGAGTTGGCTCTCCTTTTGCTGAGAGAGGATAAACATTTTTCATTTTCCAGCCTTTACTGGGTTTCCTATATGTCTTGAGATTAAAAAATTTAGATGACTAGGAAGAATTCTCCTATCATTACCAGTGAAATTGTTATCATCATTTAGCATTGCTACTTTGTACCATCCTTTTGAAAACTTACATTTAAAAAGTAACACATGGAATTTCAGCCCTCGTATTATTATTTTTCTCATTTTATTTTATTTTATTTTTCATTGTACAAAATGAGGACTCAAGACAGATTTTCTTTGAGGGAGAATGTGATTCAGCCTCATCAAGGACAACATTTTTAAATGTCCTTACTGTCACAGTCCAATAAATTTGATCCCTTACATAATACCTTTAAATAAAAGAATTATTTTCTCTAGTTATAAAAAAGAATATACTACTTCTTTAAATTAGGATATTTGGAAAATCAAAAAAGTAAAAAGAAAAAATCATCTCAGTAATAAACACTCAGCTTAGTTATCAGAATTCTTGATTTTCCTAATCCTTGGGGCAGTGAATAACTGAAAAACCCAAAGTTTGGTGGCTACTTCTTGGGGTCGTATTTTGAGTAATACCCACTTTATTTTTATTTTATCTCAAGCTCCTATGGACTAGTAATAGTTGAATAACTATAATGACCACATTTAATCTAATTTACTCCAAATTTATGCATGTAGCTAGTAATTCTTTAATCGGGAGATTACAGAGTGATTTCACTGTTGTAGCTCTCCACGACTACCTTAAGCAGTACTAATTCTTGAACATACTGCCAAATGTAACTAATGACATATTATGTTGAAACATAGGCACATTTGCTATTTTGTGGTTTACAAGTGTCCTTCATTCAGTAGAATAGTATTACTGCTGTTTTTGGTATAATTGCACTTGGTTTTCCTTATATAATTATTTATGCTTGTGTTTCTACTAAAACATAGATTCAAAATCCCTTAATTGTAGAACCTGCTCATAGTTTGAGCATGTACGTGGTATATGTATAGAGGCTTGGGAGAATGGAAGTTTGTTTCCTTTTATCATTTTCTTAAAAAAAATTCATATCCAAGTTTATCCTAACTTTACTTATGAGAGATAAAATCTAATATGTTTCTAAGACTAATGTTCAGAAGGGTCATGGAAAAAAATGGTTATACCTACCCTTTAGATTATTTTTGTAGCGAATTTGTTATTTGAATATTCTTCAATTATTAGCATTTTTAGCCATTTAGCAATGGCAGCAGTGTCCTAAGTAATTCTAATAGACTTCTTAAAGAGCCAGACTTCTCAACCAAAAGGACCCCTTGTCCCATACTTTCTGAACTCCTCAGGACAAATGAAAACAAACTTTTGTGTATTTTGCCAAGGATACTCTTCCTTTCTGTCTGCCACTCTCACCTCCCAAATGTCATGAATTTTAAAGAAGTAGTCTGTTTTCCAGTTAACCTTCATATACTATCTTGTGAATTGAACTGTAATATGTACTCAATAAAATATATGCTTGATAAATATTTGATACTGATATTCAACCAAATATTTGTTGAATAAAAAAAATTGATTAGACATTCCCATTTCCATTACATAATACTTACAAAACAATAATTCTACTCAGTGGGTATGACTGCTAGATATTCATCTCAGGTTCTGTGGTTGGGCATAGCTTCAACTAATTAAGGGTTTCTGAGCCTGCCTGCCTGTAGGACTTACCTGGGAAGCTGATTATATCTATAGATTCCACGGCTCCACCCCAGACCTGCTAGTCACAATCTCTGAGTGATTTGTATCATCAGATAAGTCTGAGAAACCTGAAACTAGGGAGTCTATACTGGGAACTTAATAAATGTATATTTGCAAATTGGTATTTAGGAAAGATTTATGGGTATGGATGCATTCATTTATTTCTAATGTTGGTCAATGTAAATATCAGAAGAGAAAAATGCTCTGATATGCTCTTTAAATTTCTGCTTCCTTGAGACTTCATTGAAGTAATTGTATCACAATTGATAAATTTATAATTATCATTACCATGTGCAAAACACTCTTAATGTTTTTCATGTATTTGCTAATTTTTATTGTAGAGGTAAAATAATTTGTCCAGGGCTAAATAAGTAACAAGTAGGAAAACTTAGCTTTGAACCTAAGACTTAGTCGGATTTCAGAATTTTCACATTTAACCCCTGGAATATATTGCCTATAGCCATACTAAAGTGTCAGGCCCTACTAAACTAAGCACTTCATATACTTTAAATTCATGTACCAATCCTTTAAAATAGGGTTAAGAAAGGCAGGTTTAGAGAGATTAATTAACTTGCCCAGTTACCCACTAGTAAGTGGTAGAACCAGTGTGGTTTGAAGCTGGCTTGGCTAAACTCCAGAACTCTGTGCTTTTAACTACTACCTTATGTGCAAAAATGACATGTTTGAATATGCTGATTCTTGTCATCTCTTCAGCATTTTATACAAATAATTATAGTTACTAGGAGCTTTCTAGAAGGTAATTGTATAACACTTTAATGTTTACATTAAATAATATCTATGCTTAATATCTACATTAAAACACTTCAGGGTAAGCATTGAATTTTAAAAGATAATCAGTGACATAGAATTCCTTGTTCCAGAAAGATTTTTAATGAATAAATGGTTACTCTGTTATCTGTTATGGACTGACTGAAAGTAGTCAGGATTAATATACTTTTAAGAGATTCTTAACCTTATGTCTCTTAAAATTAAAGGATAGTATAGTTGGTGGATACTTATGTGTTTGTAAACATTTGTAAGAATTTACAGTTAATTTCCTTCATTTGAGCAATAAATATTTCAGACGTGCATTTTGTCACAAATGTTTCCTCTACTTTGAAATTTCTTATAAATTTACTTTTATGCATTTCTAAGACAATTTGTACTGCTATTCTTTTTCCCCTCTTATTTGTCTCAAAATGAAAGTGGAGTGCTAATTGGTTTTAATGGCTCCTACTGCCATCTCTCAGTCTGGGTCTTCTAAAGAAAGGTAAAGAACTGTAGAAGAACTTGTGAAATTTGTCTGGGGAGGTGAGAAAGTTTCATGTGCTTGTGAACTAGCACACTTCTTCTAGATAACACTATTGCACTGTAATAAGTATTGAAATCCAGTTTTCCCTCTTAGATCTAACCCTTTAAATATGTTAGTTAACACTGAAAGAGGAATTTTCTGAAGAAATACATTAACTAAATCCCTGGACCTGAAAAAGATCAGTGCCTGATAAACTAGGAAATAAGAATGTCTTATTTAAACGTGTTTATTAACAAAACCAGAGAATCAGCCTTTTAAAATTTTTACTAGCAAGGGCATGCTAATTTGGATTCACAACTAGAAGGGAATAGTCTGGATAATGCAGTTTGCTCTTGCGTGTCAGCAGAAAACTACAGCCACCAGAGCCATATACCGGGCTGTTTACACTCTCTTTCCCATTAAAAATGATTCCCACCAGCAGGGACTAGTTCATCTAAAACACTGTCCCTGGTGCTCATACACTGATATACTTATTAACTTTGTGACTTTGATTTAACAAGTAACCATTTAGATATTTGTTCTTAGACCACAAAAATTTTTATTGGGATTTTGGAATGCATAAAGGCTGTGATCATTTTAACAGCTTAAGATAACATTTTTTTTTAAAATTGTTATTCCTTCCACTTTTTAGCAGGCCAAAATATACAAATAGCTTATGCGGCTCAATCTACAAAAACAAAAACAGAAAACGAAAACCAACTCAATCAAAAATGGGCAGAAGATCTAAATAGACTTTCTTGAACTTTCCAGAGGGTAGCAGAGTAATGTAATGACCCTAGTCCTACGTTAGGGAAAGAAAGAAAAGTATGCTTTTGTTAGCATTAGCTTCTATAGATTCAGTACTGGTTCAGAGGGAGAATAGAAATTGCAGAGAAAGTCTTTGATCTTGCTTCCCCACTTTCCACTTTTTTGTCACCCTCTGCTCCAATGTCAGTTCTAATGTTAGATACCAGTAAAATAGTTCATCATCATCAAAAGTGAAAATAAAATTTACTAATTATTTGCTAAAAGCCAGGTATGAGTTAAATGCTCAACTTGAAATATGTAATTTATTCCTTACAATTAGAGAGGCGCTATTATTATCCTATTCTACAGAAGGTGATACTGAGGCTTAGAAAGATTGGCTAAATTGCCCAAAGCCATACCCCAAGTAAGTGGTAGAAACTGGATGCAAACCTAGATTTGTCTAATTCAGAGGCAGTGCTCTTCATCATCATCTCAATATCAATTGTACATAGAATTTAATAGAGTGTTCTAGTATATTTAGTCTTACACATTTGGAGTCAGCATGTCCTAATGAAGACAACAATGTAGAAAGGACAGGAGATCTGGAGTTAAGATCCTTGCATCTATATTTGGAATCAGGTGTTTTGGAGTTCTAATTCTACCATTTATAGTGTGTGATATTGAGTGAGTTGCAGAATCTTTTTGAACTTCAGTTTCTTCTATGAATTGGGAAGAAAAGGCAATAATGGATGTGGAATAGTCTGTGTAGTTATCCTGAAGATGGTGATGATAATCTGTGTAGAATGGTTTACAGTTTGCAAAGAGCTTTCACAAAGATCGTCTTGAGTGATGCTTAGTAAAACAATGCTTTGAAACTCAATCATTCTTTTATCCATTCATCCAACAAATATATTTTTGAGTGTCTACTAGATGCCAGGCATTGTCTTATAGGTTGGGGTAATTTATGTGGTTTTTTTGTTGTTGTTTTTTTTTTTTTTTCCGATTTTTAGGGCTTCATTAGTGACATATGGAGATTCCTGGGCTAGGGGTTGAATTGGAGATGCAGCTGCAGGTCTACACCACAGTCAGAGCAATGCCAGATCCAAATTGCATCTGCATCCTACACCACAGCTCACAGCAATGCTGGATTCTTAACCCACTGAGCAGGGCCAGGGATTGAACCTGCATCCTCATGGATACTAGTGGGATTCTTAACCTGCTGAGCCATGGCAGAAACTCCTGGTTGGGGTAATTTAGCAGTGAAACAGCAGGAGAAAAAAAAATTCCTTGCCTTCATGAAGTTTGCATTTTAATGGAGGATATGGATAATAATGCACAAGTGAAGTATTTAGTGTGTTGGATAATAACAATAAGGTGTCATTTAACTCCTATGTATTGAATGCTGTGAGCCGTGTATAGCTCAATAGTTAGAAGCATATTTTGATTCATAGACTAGCTACATGGTTTCCCATTAGAGGCTTTTTAAAAACCGTAAACTAGTCAGAGTTCAACTAGAGCCTTTTTTTTTTCTTTAAATTTTGTGATATTTTAAAACAATAAGGGGATTGATTTTTCTATTTCACTGTTAGTACATATTACAAAAACTTATGAAAGCTCCTCTAGCTAGCTCTAATTTTCATATTGGCTAAAATCATGGAATTAAATGTAGATCTAGGGAGTTCTCTGGTTCCTCAGCAGGTTAAGGACCCAGTGTTGTCACTGCTGTGGCTTGAGTTACTGCTGTGATGTGGGTTTGATCCCTTGCTTGGGAACTTCCGCATACCACGAGTGAGGCCAAAAAAACCTGTAGATCTAAAGATCTATCTCTCTCTATTCATATATGTCTGGTAAGTATATTCTGAATAAAATATTTCAATAGTTCAGAGGTTATTTTTTTAAATAATTAAATAATTATTTGATAGGCATTAAGGTGATCTTGGCACTTCATGACCTTTGTAGATTACGTAGTAGTACTTTTGGGTTATATGTCTCAAATTCAGCACCAGGCCTGGAGAAAAACGTCAGTGTTCTGGTACACTGAAGGACACAGAGGGATCATGAGAAGGGGTTGTAGTGAACCCAAACATAAAGATCTGTCTGTCAGCTCTGAGTTTAAATGTATTGAAAGTTGCAAGAAAGACAAGTGTTATTATTCTCAGGATTGTTTCCATTAGCCATTAAGGATTGACTCCCTCCACTGCCCCCCAAAGTCAGCATTTGGCATCATGGAGCAGAGATCTATAAGCCTTGAAAGAAAAATTCACATCTGCGCCATTGAAACATTTTAATATTAGTCCTAAAACTGTCTTTTACTTGTTATCTCAGTAAAAAGAAATATTTTTTTTGGTGGACTCACAACTCCTTTTTAAAGTGATTGAAGAGACATTTCTGACAAACTCATAGATTTTGAAATCAAACTTATGGTCAACAAATGGGAAATCATGGCAGCAGGAAGGATAAATTAGGAGGATGGGATTAACATGTACACACTACTGTATATAAAATAGATAACAAGGACCTACTGCATAGCACAGGGAAATCTACTCAATATTCTGTAAATAACCGATAATGGGAAAAAAGAATGGAGATATATACACATATATATGTGTGTGTGTGTGTGTATAAATGATTCACTTTGCTATACACCTGAAACTAATACAACATTGTAAGTCAGGTATACTCCAATAAAATGTTTTTTAAAAGGAAACATTTCTGCTCACTCTTTAAAGAGAGTGTTTGAGAGCTCAAGCTTCAGGAACAGACAGAATCCTTGTTCTACTACTTGCTAACTATATAACTTTAAGAAGGATTCTGTTATAGCTCCAGAATATTCCTGGCATATTTCCCCTCTCTCCTCTCACTACCACCATCCTGTTCCATATTACTTACTCTCCACCAGTGGCTGGTGACCTTATTACAATTGAAATCTAATAGTTTGATCCCCATACAACATTTTCCTTCTCCTCTTTCTCCCCAGACCCCTGTTAACAAGCCCCCAGTGGCCTTCTCTTATACTAGAAAGAAGTCCAGACTCCTTACCCTGGCCTTGGCCTACAAGACCCTACAGGAACTGATCCAGGCCTACCTCACTGATCTCACCTCTGTCTTGCTTACTGGACTTGACCCTCCTGATTTTTTTTTCAACTCAAATTGACTAAACTCCTCAGAACACTCTGCTTCATTCTTCACATGGCTGATTCTTTATCCCTTAGGTCTTAGTCTTCCCTTAACACCCAATCTAAATAGGTTTTCTCTTACCCTCATTCATGCACCATGTTTTTCTCTTCCATGGCATCTGTTACACTTTTTCATTTTATATTCATTTGGTTTTTGGTTACTATCTGAATTCCTGCCTTTTGCAACCATAATATCCATGACTTCTGGATTCACTGCTGTATACCCAGATCCAGACCATTAGTGAGTAGAGACTCACAACATCATTGTTAATGTTGAATGAACTTTCAATGCATTAATTTGCTCATATGAAAAATACAAATACTGATTTATACCTATAAAAGTTACTGTGTGAATTAAATGAGATTAAAATATATAAAACAGCTCTGGACTTGACCAAGTCCTCAACAAATAATAGTGTCTGCAACAGTAGTGTGATTCCCAGACATTTATTAAGCCCACTATGTGTGTGATCTATGGCTAATATTTTGTAGGACATATTTTTAAAAGATAGCTTTGTTAGTCTTTTGTTTTACCTAGCCTTTATTTTTCTATTAGTATGAACATTGGTCTTCATATCTAGAAAATTAAAATGTGGAATTCCAGCAGTGATTCCATGCTTTTTAATGGAACACTGGTATAAATTAGCCTCAGCTTTGAAATGCCACAATTATCAGAGCCATGATGTACATTCAAAAGGGTAATTACTTTGGGTAGTAATTTCCTAGACTACCCCCCACCCCCACCTCCAGCCAGCTGGCCTTGAAAAAGAAGTCCTGCTTTTATGTGTGCACACAATCAGTCTGCAAAATCCCATTATCCCCAACTTCCACACCCCTGTGGCTGCATGCTTCCTTTGGAAGCCTCTTAAAAGGGAAAAAAAAAAAAAAATCCAAAACAAGACTATCAAGACAGCCCAAAAGTTTACTTCTAATCTCATTTCACCCATGTAGTATAAAAATGAGATGGGGGATAGGAAGTAGGAGGGGTCTATAATGTGATTTGCTTACCCTGGAATTCTGTGATACTTGTGGGAAAGCCTGGTAAAAGTTTGCATGTGGGTAGAAATACTTCTTTAGTGTATACTTTGAGACAAAGTTAGATTTAAATATGTCTTGAAGCTCAAAGAATAGAGTAATTTTAAGTTGGTTATTCTAGTCCTTTTTTCTTACATCTGTTCAGAATGTCTGTACTATTTAGAACAGAAGTTTCCACTGACCTCTCATGACCAACATCTTTTCAAACTGTGATCTTCTGTCTGAATCCTTGATGAAATGCCCACCTCTCCTTTGAGTCTCTTTCCATCTGAGGGTTTGACCTCCTTTCTGGCCCATCTCCTTTTCCACTGAGCCCACTGCAATCCTTTACTTTGGGTTCCAACTTTTCCTGTTATGTTTCTCTTAGCATTCTTCCCACCACCTTGAATTAATTGACATCTGTTCTTGAGGATGACAACCTTCCCTGCTACCTGTTCCATCTCTTATTGTCACTATTTGATGAAACTAGAGGAGGGGCAAGGTGGGGCATGGGATAGAGGTGGGGAGTTTCAAAGAGTTTTTCCCTGTTCCAAAAGACCTGCTCTCCTGTATTTTTTCATCATTATTCAAAAACCTTTCTTTTGAGGAGTTCCTGTTGTGGCTCAGTGGGTAAAGAACCTGACATAGTCTCCATGTGAGTTTGATCCCTGCTGTTGCTCAATGGGTTGAACATCCAGTATTGCTGCAACCTGCAGCATAGGTTGCAGATGTGGCTCAGTTCCGGTGTTGCTGTGGCTGTGGCACAAGCTGGCAGCTGTAGCCCCAGTTTGACCCTCCGCCTGGGAACTTCCATATGCTGCAGGTGTGGCCTTAAAAACAAATAAACAAACCAAAAACCAAAAACCAAAAAACAAAACCAAAACCCCTTTCTTTTAGGAATTCCCTGATGGCTCAGTGGATTAAGGATGGGGCATTGTCACTGATGTGGCTCGGATTGCTGCTGTGGTAGGGGTTTGATCCCTGGGCTGGGAAGTTTCTCATGCCACAGGCACTGTCAACAAAACAAACAGAACAAAAAACTTTTCTTTTGAAGTTCGTATTTTATACCTACATCACTTAATTCCATCATCTTCTTCCTCTACTTCATCTCTGGGACACTTCCTTATCTTCCTTAGGATTTGTCTTATAAACCTTACCATCATACCCACAGCAATCCTTTCCATCTCTCCCAGTATACATACTCTTTGCTGGTGACTCTTCCAAAAAAGCAGCTTCTCAGCCATAGCCTTGAACTTCATTGATCTTAGAGTTAGTCAGGACTTGGACCACACCTCTGTGCATCCCCATTTTCTTTTCTCCTGTTAAATGTGCTCCCTGTCCTTGTTGTCCATTCCTAATTTTATACTCCATCTCATTCCTGAGGTCAGTGAACACCCTTCCTGGTATTAACTTCCTTTTTATCTATTTTGATCCTCGGCCAAACTGACTAACATCCCTTCACCTCCAGACTTCTACAGGAGTGGTCTTCATCATTGTTTCTGTTTTATCTCATCTTGTCAGCATCACAGAGGCTTTGTGTCCTTTACTCTGCTGACCCTGCTTCAAAATTCTTGATGGTCTCCTCTTTTTTTCATATTCAGTTTCCTCTTAAAGGCTACATTCCTGACTAGTTTTTTGATATCCTCCTTTTAAAAATGTTTCTAGTTCCTTGATTTCATTATATTTTCTTCTCATTTTTCCCTTCTTTGTGTCTCCCCTTTTTTTTCATTTTTTTGTTTTAGTTTTTGTACTCCTCTTCCCTCTTTTATCCCTACAATGGGTAGGTGTTCCTTTGTCTCTTTTATTTTTCTCTCTCTGCTTGCTTCCTGTTGGCCTCTCAAGTTTAATAATAATCTGCTGAGGATCTGTTCCCATGCTCTCATTTTCAACTTCCTAGTAGACATTTCCAGAGAGGTAACAAAAAAGTACTTTAAACCTAAGACGATTATACTTTATCATCTAAATTGGGGCACTATGGAAAGCTAAGAGGGAACTATTAATAATCAGCCAGGGTAGGAGTTCCTGTTGTGGCTCAGTGGATCAGGAACCTGACATAGTCTCCTTGAGGATGTAGGTTCGATCCCTGGGCTCGCTCAGTGAGTTAAGGATCCAGTGTTGCTGTAAGCTATGGCATAGGCTGCAGATGAGGCTCGATCCAGCGTTGCTGTGGCTGTGGCCTGTAGCTGCAGCTCTGATTCAAACCCTACCCCGGGAACTTCCATGTGCTGAAGGTGCGGCCATAAAAAGAAAAAAGTCACCCAGTATAAACCAGTGCTATGCTTATGATCACCTATTCCAACTCATTATGTACAAAATACTCTGAAATTTGGCATTTCTAGTGTTTTCCATCATTATTAATTGCCTCACCAACATTTTACTATGGCTGAAAATTATCCTCAATTTTTATTCTTTCCTTAGTTTCCAGTTTCTAGGATTTCTACACTTCCTGAATTTTTTGAATTACACTTTTTTTTTTTTTTTAAATCCCATTCCATGTTCAGACCTTATTTCTTCTTGCCTGGAATGTTGCCTTCTCACTTGTCTCCTTACTTCCAGTTTCTCCTTATTCATCTTTCATGTGATATTTTTCATTTCTACAAAAGGTCCCTAAAGTGCATTGTTTATACACCTGCTTAACAGCCATTGTTCAAGAATATCATGGAGACTTCTCAGCTTGGCATTTAACACACTCAACTCAGTTTACCAAAGCCCGAGGCAAAAAAGTTGTCTGGCCTTATTCCCTCCATGGACCCTGTGTTTCTGCTGGTCTATTGGCCTTTCTCCAAAAACTTCCTAAATCAATGGTCCTGAGCCTCACCAGAAACACCTTTGGAATTAAGAGAATATAAATACTCAAACTTAACCTGGGAGATTTACATTTCATAGGTCTGCATTGAGACCCAGTTATCTTAATAAAAGCCTCCAAAGTGATTCTGACCAAAGCCAGTATGGGGAAGCACTGCCCCTGTTTTCCAGCCTCTGTGACATTGTTCACTCTTTTCTCTCCATGAACTGAACCTGGTTTTCTTGCTTTCTCCTTAAACACCTTCTTATCTTTCAATACCAGCCCTAGTTTTACCACCTTTATGAGGTCTCGTCTTCTTTTTTCTGTTGTTGTTTTTTGTTTGTTTGTTTGTTTTAAACTTTAAGGGCCATACCTACAGCATATGGAAGTTCCCAGGCTGGGGGTGGAATCGAAGCCGCAGCTGCCAACCTGAGCCATAGCCACAGTAATGCCAGATCCAAGCCGCCATCTGCAACCTACACCACAGCTCATGGCAATGCCAGATTCTTAACCCACTGAGTGAAGCCAGGGATTGAACCTGCATCCTCATGGATACTAGTCAGGTTCTTAACCTGCTGAGCCACAGTGGGAACTCCTGAGGTCTTCCTTGATATATCCAAATAGATGTAATTATTTTAACTATTCTGCAATCACAGTGAACCTTCATTAGATCATTTGTTTATGCCTTATAACCTCTGGACAGCACACTTCCTAAAGGCAGGGCTCTTGCTATTTATAACATAGAAGCCACTCCCTCTGTGAAGGTCATTAACTGTTGAGATTTTGTGTAGAGAACTTTGAAGTTCTTAAGAGAGACATTGATAAACATGAGCTGTTTTTTGCTAATTTAACTAAAAGTCCAAAAGCATAAAGTACAGTAGTCTTAAATCCAACACTATGCTAAATTAAGATTTTCTAATCATGCTAAGTAGGAGAAAGGAATTAGAATTTTAAATGCCACTACTGTTTTCCAGAGCAGATGAGCTAATTCAGAGGTGGATGCTTCTTTTTTAACACCCACGCCTCAGGTGCTTTAAAGCGTGTGGGTCTCTTTGGATTCCTCATGAAAACTGTCATGTTGGCATGTAGCTATAAAATGTGCTTCACTCAGAAACTGTAGTTAGTAAAACAGGTTTTTTTTCCCTAGTTCCTTTGGCGCAGGGGAATACTTTTAATAAATCGGCCTCTCTGAAAGATAGAGCACAGTGTTGTTTTTAATAGGGAATGAGAGTTTAAGTACAGTGATTTAATGCAGTTACAAGTGCCTGCATCCAAAAACAATTTTTGTTTTTTGTCAAACATTCAGCAGGGGAGTGATTTTTCTCTCAACCTTTTTTTTTTTTTTTTTTTTTTTGGTAGCTTCCCCCTTGTATTCTTGTTAAATGGATATGCTGTATATTAGGATTGGATTTTTTTTCCCTACATTTTTCTTTGTTAGTACCTGATTAGTAGAACTTAGGGTAGTTGCATATGTATCTTGGGGCAGCTTGGAGTAGTTGCATATGTATCTTCAATTAACTTAGTGCCCTTTAGGGTGGAGATTTGTTGTTATTTTATTGATAGTATATACATATATATTTTTTCCCCAAAGTGTTTGGATTTCATAGCAAGCCTAGGAAAAGAATAAAATTTACCCTCTCAGTGCTTTGTCTGTTTGCTGGTGTAAAGCATGTTTCTGATTTATCCCAGATAAAGTAATTAAAATGCAGGTATTAGAACACGTAAAATTTTCTGTACTCATGGACGTTATACTAACTGGAAAATAGTCTTGGCTTTTGATAAACTCATATTTATAGAGGCTTTATGAAGCCATCCAGCCCTTTCTCTGACTTCTGGCAGAAGTATAGCTAAATTACTCAAAACCTCTGGAAGCAAAATCAAAACAAACTTTCTTCAGAAAATGTTCCCTATATCTAATGGTAATCACATTTTCTTCGCTAAGTTATTCCTGGAAAATAGCTCTCCTGTTGAACAGGAATTTAAAAAAGAAAGTATTGGGAAGAATTTGGAGATGGCAAATGAATGATGAAAGATGTTTCACAAGCAGCTGGAGATATTTGTGTGTGGAGTAGAAGCAGTGGTGTCCAGCATATCACTGGGAACAATGGTTGGCTTTTCTTGACCTTCATAGCAGTAACTTATATTTTGTTGAACACTGTACAGTTTCCAGGCACATGGTCCCAATTTAACCCTCACAACAAACCTGTGAGGTGGGCTGTATTAATAGCCCCATTTTAGAGATAAGGAAACTAAGCTAAGAAGGGTAAGACATTTGTTTTCATATACCTGGAAAGTGGTTGATCTGAGGTTTCAAATTTTCTGATGCAAACTCAGACTACCAAAAAGGTATTTTAACTATTATTAATTTTTTCCAAAACCATCTTAAAGTATCAGCCAGGAGAATGACAAGCAGTGTACAAAAGGTTGAAAAGTCACAAGACCACTTCTGAAGTTTTCTATCTATAAAGGGGATAAGTAAGATGAGAGCATTGCAAAAGATGGCTAGGATATTCACTGATGTAGGAAACACTGAACCCTGTAAGTAAAATGATATACAAGTTCAAGAAATTGCTATTTTTAAAATTTGTAGCCAATGTTTATTTTTATGCCTAGAAAAATACATGGGGGTGCTTAAGACTAATGTGCTGGACAGTTTGCTATTTTAGTGGTCATAACATAATCCTGAAAAAGCAAGCACGATTATTTTATACTTTTTTTGTTTTATTCAGCAATAAGACCACAATTTTTCATATTTAAGGAAGTATGAAAAATTTGTCGAGTTTTAAAAGCTGAATACATGTAGCGTTGGATCAAGGCACATACAAGACTGGCCAAAGGGCGTACAATGCACTTTGGTTTTTTTGTTGGGGAAAAAAAAATCATGGCAACAGAAAAGTGATGTGGTTTTTAAACAAGTAATAGCTCACAATTCAGTAGGAAGCGAGAAAGAAATGTTACATTACAAGTTCATTATGTAATATCTGGAAAACTGTGACAGTAATGGGCAGTATTCTTGATCATTGTGAAAGTAAATTGAACACTTATGTACAGTGTGAAAGCATTTCACATAAACCAGATCTAAATTTGACTTCTAGTATGTATTTTTCTTTTAAATTCTCACTTATTTAAAGTACTACTTTCTTTGCATTGTTGAGGGGAATTGCTTGTGGTTATGCTACCTTTATAATGTATGTAAAGGTTTTTTTTTGACATTTTATGATAAAAACATCATAAACACTAACAATTGTGTCTTTAGAACTGACTTCTCAAAAACCAGGATGGGACAGGAAAAACCATAATGCAGTTGATATTTGTGTTCATTATGCTATGCAAGTCTAAGTTTTCATGTTTTCCCAAGTACAAATTTCCCTTGAACTTGGAAGCACGTTTACATCGTTTGTATGAAGTCTTTTATTCTCAAAGCTTTGTTAACAATGGCATTAACAACAGCAGACTTCACACTCCTTTTATGCCAGCTGATGTACTCAGTTCAGAAAGATGTTTACTTTCCTAAGAATATTTAATTTGCTTAGAGTAAAAAATGGAGTTATGCAGCAAGTTTGATATTGCCCATTACCTCACATATTTTGATTTATTGAATACCACTGGAATACAAATTTAATATTGGAACAGTATTTCATAACTATTTTTTGAAATTTCATTTTTTCATTCAGCCAGGTTTTTTTTTTACATGTTATTAATACCAAAGTGAAAAATGGCCTGTGCTTATACTACAAGGATCTCATGTGAACGCAGTCCTGATTGTTCAACACAGCAAGAAAATTCACTTTCACAGTCAACAAGTCATCTTACTCAGTAGAACACAAAGTAAATGGTTTATAACTTCAATATTTGCAAGGAAAATACAGTACAAATTACTAAAAAATACTAAAATATAGAATTGTGTTCAGGCATCTCCACTACATCAATCGCAGCAGTAACCTGAAATTTGAAACTTTTAATAAAAAGTTCTTAAATATAAATTATATGGCAAATGTACAGTACATTGCTTTTCTCAGTCTCTTTTTTTCCAGTGTTTTGCAGTAGAACAGAGTTCCTACCATCATCTCCCTTAGGTTTAAAAAACCGAAACACAGTGTGCTGCGAGTCCTCTAGCATCATGAGTGTGAGTGGTCTGAGTCTGGAATACCACTGTCTCTGTAGCTTCGGTTACTACTGCTTTCACTGTGATTGTTTTTGTACAGATTCATTCCGTTAGGAGGAAATATGGTGTGTATCACAAATTCCTCCTTTGAGATTGGTTCATTGCTTATTGGTAACATCTGAAAAGAAGTCTCCCTGATTTCCAGGATGGAGTTGTCCTTCTTGGTGCCAGCTTCTGCGTAGTCGTCCTTTCTTCTCCTCCCTTTGCTGTATGCACAGTTCCTTGAGAAGAGCGAGCCATTCCTATGAACGTACCAGCACACTAAAGCAAGAAGGGCAATGGTCACCAGAGCCACAGCGCCACCAATGATGGCAGCCAGTGGTAAATTGGGGTTTTTGTAAGGTTCTTTCTCTTGCTCTCGATTAAGGGTGGTTGTAGGGTTGTACATTCGAAGGGGTGCAGTTTCAGTCTCAATACAAACAGGAGTTTCGTCAAATAGGTAGAGGTTACTGGTTTCCATGGGAACCATGCAAACTCGATAGGGTGAATCAGGCTCCAGGGCTGTGACCAAGTATTCACTGCGTTCTCCTGTTACAATTGTTTCAGTTATAGATCCAAATGCTGGGCTGTGGCCCAGTTTAAGCCAACTAAGTCTTAAAGCAGTCATAGGTAGAACAAGTTTCCAGGAGATATGAATTGTATCAGAGGTGACAGATTTCACAGTAATTATAATTGTTTTCCTTGCTGGACTCCCTGTGGTTCGCTGATCCTTAGTGAGTTTGGGGTTCTTAATGTCTGGTTGTTTGGTCACTGAAGCTGGCCACTGTCCTTGAGCAGGATACACTGTGTTGGGGGTCGCAGTGGTTATCTGGATGGTGCTTACCACTGCGCTGTCCTTACAATCAAACAGTTCCGCGTTAAGGTCCTTGATAGCCATCCCCCGAACTTTTTCTGGGGCTTGGCACATGAGCCCACGCACATTGACCTTCACAGGTAGGGACTGTAACCAGTCACGCACCCATTTCATCTTGCACCCACAATACCAGGGATTGTTGCGAAGAATCAATTGGGTTATGTTGTCCAAATCATCAAAGATACCCTGAGGTAAATTACTTAGGTTATTATTGGACATATCAAGTCGATACAGCTGCCTTAGGTAAGAAAAAGCATTTGGGGGCACCCGATTGATATGGTTGTCTTGAAGATAAAGCTTTCGCAGATTTGTGCCTGGAAGGTTTACTGGTGCAGCAGTCAGGGAATTCCGTACCAGTGACAGCTCTGTTAAGTTGACTAGGTTGAAGAAAACTTTATCACCTAAACCATGGTTGTTTAACAGATTTCCATCCAAAACCAGGCGTTTTAGGCTCGTGAGACCTTGAAGAGATGGTGATGAGATAGTGGATATTCGATTATCATCCAAGCGTAGTTCTTCTATTGTCCTGGGCAAACCCCAGGGGATTGTGCTCAGGTGATTACGGGACAGGAAGAGCAGCCGGAGATAGTTACTGTCTCGGAAGGCCCCCTCTTCAATGCTAACAGCTGAGACAGAGTTATCATCTAAATGTAATTCTTCCAGGTAGGGAATTTTTGAAAGTGAATCATAAGTGATAGTCCTTATATTATTTTCTTGCAAATGTAACTCTTTTACATACTTTGGTAGGTTGGTAGGAAATTCATCTAAACTGTTGTGATACAAGTATATTCTTTCCACTTTCAGCAAGTTTTTCAAATCTGAAGGAATCCCAGCATTATTTATTTGGTTGTTCTGAAGGTAGAGAGTTGTAGCATCCTCTGGTATTCCCGTTGGAATGGATGTCAGAAAGCGATCATTGCAATAAATGAAACCGGCATCACAGCGGCACACAGATGGACAGGATTTAGACATAGCTGATAGAGGTGCTACCTGAAGAAACAGCCCAATGTTAGTCCCAATGAGGAAGATGCTCCAGGCTGGGCTGATCATGGTCAGCAGTGTTGAGGTCTTCACACAAGGTAGTTTCAGAGCCCTAAAAGGGAGTTTAAAAAAAAAAAAAGACAGCAAACAATCAGCATATTTAAAATGTTATTAAAAATAGGTGTGGAAGCTGAAACATCTATAATCATTTTTATTATTTAATTTTAAAAATATTTGCATGCTTAGGGTTTATTGCTACCTAACAATGAACAGTCATAATCTTTTAACCTTGAATGTTTCTGATATTAAGAAGTACAATGTCTCCAATGTATTTGACTTTGAAATATTAAACACAATTAAAGTTTTATTGAATATTGCAAAGCATTTTCATAATACCCTATGTTAATTTTGTAGCCAGGGATTTCTATTTTTTCTTAATATTCATAATAAATTGACACATAGGAATATGATTTGTTATATCTAAAGATAATATTGTTACTGTTCTTAAAAACCAAAATTTTATATCAATTTCTATTAGGTAGACTATCCAAATGTACCAATGTGTAGAAACAAAAAGCTATTACTATTTAGGAATAGTTATACTCCTTATGAGGTCCTAAGTCCCACCAGCCAATTGTTTGCTTGGTTATTGATATTATTTTTCTTTGATTATTAACATTTAAACATTGTTAGGTGTTTCTTGCAAGAAAAGCAGAAGGAATCTTTTCTTTCTTTTTTTTTTTTTTCATTTTTAAGGCTGCACCCATGGCAGTATGGAGGTTCCCAGGCTAGGGGTTGAATTGGAGCTGTATCCACTGGTCTACCCCACAGCTCATAGCAACGCCAGATCCTTAACCCACTGAGTGGGGAGAGGAATGGAATCTGAGTCCTCATGGATACTAGTCAGATTCATTTCCACTGAGCCACGACAGGAACTCCCGGAAGGAATCTTTACATTTACTTTAGAGAAGGAAAAAATTATGTAGCTAATACATCTGGCTAATCTACATGGAAAATTCCATTTCATTTTAAGCTAGCTCTTTTCCCCCATTTTATTGTATGTTTTTTACTACATGGTTTAATGGCTTTAGGAACAGTTTTCATTATAGTCTATCTCATAACATGTTTTCTTTTCACAAGGCATTTATCTTTCTTCAAGTTCTAATCTAAAATATTACTCAACTTTCTCCATGGCTGGAGAATTATAGATTTACACTGATCTATTGTGTCATATGATTTCTTCAGCACCTTTAGGTATTAATTAGCCTTTATAATTTCAGGCATGAAAACAAAAGACTTTAATATTTTTCCTACCTTATTGAACGATGTGAGTAAATTTTGCGTGAGTGAAAATCCAATGCGCATATATTATTTTCCTGGTGAGGGACTGGGACTTATAAACTCTTGTTTAGTTCTTGGAAATGTTCTTCACTGTTTATTCAAGTAATCCTATGCGGCACACACCTCCAGATCAGGCTTGCTGTTGTCAATGAACATTCCAGCTGCGGTTGAGCATGGTGGGCAAGCTCATTAAAGTGGGGACCAGAAACAATTCAGTTTCCTGTTACTATGTAGAACACATGGCTTCCTATATATTTTTTTTTCTTTCTTATAGAGTTTCTGTGTGAAGGTTCCTTTTGTGTAGCTTAATTCCCTCAGTGGAAATTGCTCTCTTTGAAATTCTTATTGACTCTTCTGTGCAATGTGGTCAGAGATAGTAACTTCAGATCCTCATGAAGAAAGCCATTCATGATGCTAAGGCCTGTATAGTAATATGTTTTTCAGGCAGTTACCCCCCACCTTTATTCCCATCCGGGATTATCCAAGTATAAATTTTGTACAGTAGCTACATCCTGAGGTATGATTACCTGCTGTGAAATAGCTATTTCCAGCTTTTGCTTCTTGCTGCTTTCTCAGAATATCTGGTGCATTCACGTTATGCAAGAACAGGTATTCTTTTTTAAGAGGTAAAGAAAGCTTAATTCAAATATTCTTCATGGAAAAAAAGAAAAGGAAGCATACTAGATTTCTTTTATACTTCTGTTCCTTGAAATACACCGGGTCTGAGCATCTCCTGTAAAAGTAAAAGGTTTTAATGAACTATTAACAACGAACCTTAACATACTAGAGAAATTTCCTAGAAATTTAATTTCAGTTCTTTCTTTAAGCAATACATCTTTTATCATAATAGGTGGTTAAAAGGATAAGATGAACCTCATTGTCTTTCACTTCCCATTTTACTTTATGGGAATAAAGTAGGAGCTGAAATTGTGATGGTTATCAAACAGATAATTTCAATTGTTAACTGTTAGTGTCACTTTGAATTAAACACAGAAGCAAAGCTTTGTTCAAGAGGCAGCTAGCCCCTTGCATGGATTAGGAATTCAGGGCAGGCCAATCTTTAAAAGTTCATTTTAAATCTTAGATATAAAATGATAAAATGTTTCAAAAGAAAAAAACAAGTACAAGTCAAAGAGGTGAGCAAAGACCTAACAGGGATTTTTTGCAGCAATGCCATGGTAACTTTTTAGACGTTTCTGAACACAGTTTTACAAAGTCATACAATCTACAATTTAAAGAGTTGAAAAGAGTTTGCTTTAGAAGCTGTTCTTTTGATTTGCTCAGTGTCCTGTTTAATTCTTCCTGCAGGCCTCAATTTCACGATCACAGAATATGGACACAATGACCCTCCTCCTTGGAGGTGTTTCTCAGGACTATTTGATGATCCTAAAACTCTAGTTACTTGGGTATTCTGGACCAAAAGACAGCATAAAAGTTCAAGTCATAATTTTTTTTCAGAATACCATTTTAATTTGCTTTTAGAAAATTGAACTTGTGAAATCTGTATTTGGAACAGAAAGGATGCTATTTCAAGCTGTCTCCTTGTAATAACCAGTAAGAAAACATATCAAAACCTGACAAGGCATTGCTTTCCAGGTTCCAACATGAATGTTCCAGTACATGTATAAGTGTATTTTTCACTTCTGAAAGAAGGCTTAAGTCTTCACCGAAGAATCTTATGATTTTAGTGATGACTGCTTTGTCTATTATCTAATATTCATTAAGATTTTTGATGGTGGCTGGGGAAGTGGGTAGGATCCGTATCTGTTATGCAAGGTTACCCACTCAGGGGCTGTCTATACAAGTAGGGTACATTAGGTATCATGAAAATATTTGACCCTGGAGGTAGAAGCAATTTACTTCTCTCCCAGTAATTACCTAGCATCCAACAAGGATAGCATCTGTTTCAGAATTCAAACAGTACTGAAAGTGAATGTTAAATAAGGCCAAAATTTGTGTTTCTGGTTCTCTTTGAAAATTCAGCTTCTTTTAGTTTGCCACCAGATAACAACTCTATCATATGCTGCATTAACAGAAGGAAACTGAAAAAAAAATTACATATACATTTAATTTATTATTTAGGCAACTTGAAAAAAATATAGCAGTTAGCAGATGGATAAAGTAGTCTCTAGTGGATACTGCAAAGTGCCCACAGAGGAAAGTTTAAGTGATTTATTGTTTAATGTGAAGTTTCACAGTGATGCCTTTAGGGCTTTGCTCATTATTGTTGAATTTCAATGGAGTATTTTCTTGAAAACTGTTGCTTTCTTGGTATGTGAAAATGGAAAACCAAGCTGTGAAATTATAATTACAATGTTACTTTAAAAAGTATCTGCTGTAAATGTTTCCTAAGCTTGAAAATTATTCAACATACAAAATAATTTGGTAATTTAAGACAAAAATTTTAAAGTAATTTAGAAGAGTTATCTTTGTTAAATTGCAATTTAAGACAAAAATTTTAAAATAATTTAGAAAAGTTATCTTTGTTAAATGGCATTAAAAGCTAATTAAAAACATTATAAAATGCACAGGTGAGAACCTGCTTAAAATGTTGCCAATCTCAGGGCATTTCTCCTACTCCAGGACACACTTTAAAGTTGAGAGGATGGATCTGATGAATGGGAATTTAAAGATTGTTGATTGTTCCCCAAGTCAGGCCATCCTTGAGTATATGCCAGGTGATGACCAGAGATAAAACCTGTATCTCAATTATAAGTGGTTTACCAAATCAAGCTCCAATAATATGTATTGATTTTCACATTATTAACCCAGAGAAAGAAAAATTTATTCAAAATGGGTGTGAAAAGAAGGAAGATTAATTTGTTTATTTTTCCTGTTTTACATTTGTGAAACTGCTTCCTCTGCTCCATTTGATATGCAAACTCACATTGCCATTAATACAATAGCAGTAATAACATGGGATTAACAGAAAGCCAGAAATCTCATTAAATTCTTGGAAAATGTCATTCTCCTGTCCCCAAATTGCATTGAAACAAAAGGCAAAAATACAAAGCAGGTTTCTCTGGAGAGAAGGATACTCTTTTAGAAATGAAGATTCCCTCACAGGCTCCTGCTCCCTTAGCTCAAACAGTTCAATACATGTTTGACCCTGTATATATTTTACATCTTCTCCTACCCTTTATTTTTAAAAACTATAGTGCTCAAGAGTTTTGTTTTGCATATCAGAGGCTATAACAACCTCTCCATCTAAAATAAGCAATCTTGCCCCTATGCTTCCACTTTCTTCCTTCTGAACTGGCTCTACATATTCAGGGACATAGAGACATTGTAGTTGAATGTGACTGATGAAAAGAAAAATGACCCCCACTGGCATGGACACTGTGGCCAGGTTTCCACAACATCGACTTCAGAGCCCTTCTGTCTGCATAGGCTTGAAAGAGGCCATTACTTCTCAACAAAAAGAATCGATCTTTTAGAGAAATATTGTTAATGGGATAACTTGGGGGAAAACATAAATGGAGCCCTGGTTACTTAGAGGAATGTTTAAAAAAGTTTTTAATCAAATCATTGCTTCAGTATCATTTGAAACTGTAGCAAAAAGAAGAAAAACATAATCATCTCACTGGTCAATCGAATTTTTAATAAAGGTCTTTCTCTTCCGTCCCTTTTTAAAATAAAAATTGTGGCTTTTTAAATGCATTTATAATGTAATCATGCCCATGAAAAGCCTTCAGTTTATTTCCATGATATGCCTAAAAGAAAGTATGTAAATAGGTAAGGATGATATAATTTTGAGATATTTTAAGAAAATTAATATAATTAAAGAAGTCGTATCTAAATAGAAAACAGGTGTTTGAATAAAGTCAAGAACTTGGGGCAATCTATATGTTTATATGATTCCTTCTCTGCTACTACAGTATTGTGGAGGTGGAACTGTTTGAGATGAGAAGGTATTTCTCATGTTTTGATCGCCTAGATAAAGATTATATTATATGTTGATGGCACTAACTTCCCAAATCCATTATTTGCTACCTTTGATTTAAATTGATTTTGATTTGAATGAAAATCAAAAAATTGGCTGAATTTTTTTTTTTAATCTTAAATCAACCACAGAGTTTTGAGATATTAGTTTATTTTGATGATTTACCTCACAACTTGGTCTCTTAACTCTCTAGGAACTTTTAAATATATTAAATCTAAAAGTAGAAAGGCATGTAGAGTTTAATAGAAGTTAATTGCATTATTATTTTGAGTAAAACCTGGAGATCGAAGAAAACACATGCTTACTCAAATTTATCCAAGTCTGTGAATATCTCTAGGTAAACTGGAATTTATACAATCACAGTTTAGAGTATTAGGAAGCTAATTTATTTATGAAAGCTTAAATTGCTGCTAGAAAGCACAACAAAATGATCAACCTGCGAATGCCAAGTCTTTGTAACGACAAATGGTATTTCAAATAAACTACATGTATGGTTAAACTGAAAAACTGGAGTACATCAGGTTAGTTGATAGTGACAGCAAAATGCTTTCTAAGCAGCCTGTCTGGTAGTTAAATTTTCCACGATCATCAGATTTCAGGAAAGTTCCAATTCTTTTGTTTAATGCCAGGCAAGCAGAAGGACCTCTAACTCTCCTCTTGAGAGTCATGAAGTCTGAAGGGTTTGCTGAGAGGCAGAGAAGCAAGTGTGCCTTTTCTTACTAGGTTTTATCCAGGCTACTTTCTAGCCTAAGAAGGTTTGTTTCATTTATGCAAATAAGGGATGAAAGTTCCAAAGCAAAGGATTTTTACTTTCTCCTCTTAAGTTACTGGTTCTTTTCCCCAATAGGTTTGTGATAAATGAATCTAATTCTGCTTCATTTATTTGAGCTTGTACAGTTAAATCAAGCATCCTTAAAACAAAAAGGCAAACTGGGATGTTATCTTTCATCATAGTGAATGCTGCTTCCTTTTATGATATTAAGTCAGACCAAATGAGTTAGAGAACCATGCCTGAAAGAATGGGTAAGATGTTAAAGAGTTGCTAAGGTGAGCAATAGAGAGCTTGTGGCAGGGGAAAGGCTTTAAGTTTGCATTGACTTTTGAGCAATTGCAATTAAAACTATGCTTATCTTTGTTAAACCGCAAACATTTTCTCACTGCAAAACTAAAATTCCTTTTTCAGTGCTGTGAGTACAGTTTGGTTGATATGCTTTAAATTTCTGATATTCAAGTTTCCATATTCTAGTGCAACAAATACTTGAGTCTACTGTGTGCCAAGCACTGTGCTTGTCGGATGACGAGGACATAAAACACCTTGCTTTTTTCAGGGCACAGTAAGATATTTGTTGATTTAAACTGAATGGAGAGGAAGAAAAGCATCAACACATAAACTGATCAATTCACAATCCAGCGGCACACTTTAAAAATGGTGTTTAACCAAATGTGGTCTGTGGGTTTTCTTTTCAAAGTTGCCACGGTAACTTGTGCACGTGAAAAGTGAAAGAATAAAGAACAAAAGCTGTCATTGTCTCGTCAAGTGAGAGCAATTTCTCTTTTCTCTCCTTTAAGCAGACTAATACCTGGAGAGAGGTTTTTATACATTCCTGACACTTGATTTGCGGGCTAGGAAAGAGGTGATGCATTTTTAAAACAAATGCAACTTTAGCTGCTGCTTGCATTCCATTTTGTTCTTTTTTTACTTAAAATCTGTTTTCTCTGGCATTTTTGTCAACAGACAAATCAAAGTCCTGAAACCTGCTCTCTTGTGCAATATAAACAAGGCTTTCCAACAGTTTTTTAGTGTGGTATTTTTCCAAATTTGGTGATATCAATCAGCATTCTGATACTGGAAAGTGCTTTCTGAAATGTATATTCCTATTTTGATTCTTAAGAGGCAAAAGGCTTTTTCCAGAAGACATTTACAAACCCTCTCTTTGTTGGAAATTTGTTTGTTGACTTGTGATAAGTCTTTGAAATGGTGGAATGTTAGAAAGAGTAGAGAAACAGCCCTTTTAATGCTCTGAAGAGAAAAATGCACTTTGGAGAATTAATATTGCTGAGAGATTTACTGTAGAGTTTTTGCCCGCTGGGGGGAGGTACACTCTACCAGAACACTGCTTTCAGAAGCCGCAAGTCAGATGTTGGCTGCTGCCGGCCAGTTTTCCTCTGGTTTAATTACAACAAAGCCTCCCGTTGAGAAGAACAGTGAAGGCCTCTGGGGCAAAAGGTGGGGGTGGGAGGGAAGGGGGGCACTGAGAGGAAAAGGAGGGAAGAAATTACAGCCTTTGAAAAATTTACTAAATCTTATTCCCTTCGTTGACTTCATTTATGGTGGTCTTCATTTGACTTTTAACAATTATTTATAATGCTATTAAAATAAACTGGTTGAATAAAAGAATATTTAAGAGAGTTTATTCAGAATTTTTAAGTTAGTCTTGGATCTTGGCATTCAACACACTCTTTGTTGTGTAGCCCACCCACCTTACAAATAGGGGGAAAAGTTAAGAGCCACCGAAATGGCAATTTTAGACCAATTCTTTTTTTCTCATGATCAGCTTTAATTGAATCTTGGTATGAACATCAGCATATCAAGAATAAAAGTAGAAAGAAGAAACATTTATATAATATTAATACAAGGCAAGTTCTCTGCTACTGGTTTTTGTAGGGTTTAAAATTGTTCAAGATAATCCAGAAAGAGGAGGAAGCCTTAGGGTGTGTGGCCAAGAAAAGCACAGACAAATTTCTCCGCAGTGCACTTGCATGTTTAAAGCTGATAATTGTATTTTTCATCTGGAGACAGAGTGTTCATTAGGGTCTTGTGTCCCTAGGCAGGAGATGCTAAACCTAATTGGAGTTTCTATTTGATTGGGCAATATAGTCTAGAGAAGAAACTGGGGTAAAGATAATTAATAGCTTGCTAACAAAGTCTGACAGCCACAAGATTTCAACCAAATTTATTTCACACCACTTCGTTTAGCTCTGAAAAAGTTTTGATAGAATTGGAGGCTCCTTAATTAACACTTGAAAGCAAAAGAAACGTACCTTCTATTTTACTGCCACATTCAGTTATGACAAATTTTCTTACTGTTTTTCTTCTTCTTGTTAAAAACTTGATTTGCTGCCCAATTATATATTTCACAAATGTTAATGTTTGGTAAGTGTTTAATTGGGTATTTTGAACCAAACCATGATTGATTTAAAATGGGGGAGGGTGAAAAACCCAATTAATAACTGATAGTATTATATAGCAGCGTGATATTAATGAATTCATTGTGTTTATTCATTCAGTAATCTCTGCTGATCACTGGACTTGATATATTTTTGGTACTGCTCTATTTTAGAAAGAAATTAGATGTGATTTTTCTACTTAAATTCATGCAATCATGTTTTTATAACCTTGTTTTTTATTTCAGGCTAATAAATATGTGTGTGTATGTATGTATGTACATGCTGTGAATATATACACATACATCTACAAACTAGATGGCATATCTCTGATTTAATCTTCTTAGAGATTAAAACCTGGCATATTAATATTAATGTTGGTAGTAGCAGTAATATTCATATTTTGTGGTACTTTTAAAAGACATTTCTTTCTTTACTCATTTCAAGGGAGATGGATATCAGTCATCTGTCACTTTGGGGCAGGCATGAGTAGCCTGAAAACAGACAAATTCATTCTTTAGGTTTATGCTGGTCAGGATATTCCTATGTGGCAGGGGATAAATGAAAGGCACTGCTCCAGCTGAAGCACTTTTCTGGTGGCTTTATTCATGTCGTTTCCTGCTAACATACGTGTGCATTTTAGAGCAGATAGATGTATTCAGAAAAATTTAAAAAGCTAATTGTTAAAACCATTAGAGAATTTGGTTTCATAATTGGCAAATATCAAGGATTTTTTTTCTTTTAAGTTCTCAAGAAATAAATAACAATCAGACCCCCAGATGTTGGGAAAACATAGGCCTGTTGCACGCTTTACCTCTATGCAACCATTTTGTTTCAGCCCTAATTCATGGACAAAAATTTTTGGAGAAGATACATTTAATTTTTGAAAGCTTTGTTTTACAAAAGTAGTTCTTTCAAGATAAGATTTTCCTATTATAAGTTGCAAATGAATGGATACTCTGCATATCCCACTTGATAAGGGCTCCACTCATTCCTCCCCCCACCCCACCCCAAAATCCCTGCATACATCAGATGCAGCTTCTAGGCTGAGCTTTGTTAGTTTTTCTGAGTAGACTTTGCCAATTACTATGCTGGTCACATACTACATTTGCCCAAGCGATGGATTTTGGCTTTCTGCGGGAGAGGGGACACAGTTTGTAAGACATTCTCCCCCTCCTCTGAGTTGAATTAACTAGTTGGGATTTGCAAGCCTCAGAGGCTGGAAGCAGCTCCGGCAGGAAAGCAGTGCAAGCTCTAAAATCTAGGTGTAGCTGTTAATCCTTCCAGCCGCACAGAAGTCTCCAGGAGCGGTTGGGCTAGCTGAGAGCAAGACGTATGCTTTTCATGTACTGCGTACTCCCGGGCTGGGCTGAGGGATTATTGATTTTCTTTCACAGTTGTAAAAACAGCAATTGGTGATCATGCCACACATACAGTACACACCAACTTAGCAAGACCTCTCGCTTTCCTCTCTGAAAAAAAAAATCTGCCTCGTATTCTTTAATATTTAACATTCAACTTTCCAACTTAATGTTTTCCATGAGGCTCTTTTTAAATATCAACTACACGAGTCAGAAAATAGCCACTGATTATTAGTTTCGTGTTGTTGTTGTTGTTGTTTTTAATGAAAGAATGGTTTCAAGAAACTTCTTGCATTTGGCTGTAACAGTCAAATTTTTCCTTGCTGGCTTGCACGCACATACACTGCTTGTCCTGGTGACAGCGCAGAGCTTGGTATTCAGATGCCTCAAGATACCAAGCCATTTCTTTCTAGAGAGTAAAACCAAGTAAACTTTCTGGGACAATCATAAGGAAAAACACGGGAAACACTTACCAGGAAGACGAGAAAAAAGCAATCCCATATATTCTGCTGCTATAGCTGTAATTCCACTGCTTGTGAACTGGAGTGATAACCCTCCCCCCTCTCCCAGCTCCAAGTCCAGTCCTCACAAAAGCCCGCGGCAGCTGCAGGCTGAGCTGGTCCTGTTGGGATCACTTCTCCACCGAGAAGCCAGCGAGGGACAGCATTCCAGTTTACTGCACAGCCCACCTTCAAGTCTGAAGTTAAAGCTTCACCTCGCAGTGGTTGAAGAAGGGGGTGATGTCATAGATGGGCAGGACTTAGCCCAGCTCCGTTCAGTGAGGTAACTGGAAGATCAGACGGAAGAGCTTTGCGAACGCTAGAGGGAGTGAGAGCAGCCAAAATGAGGCGCCCAGCCTGCCAAAGCTAGGATGCCATTTGGTTTGGAGGTAGCCCTTTGAAATCGCAACATTTTCTATAAGTTTACTACAGCAGGGTAGTGGTAGCAAGCTTATAAAAAAATACAAGAATGTTAGAAGGGTATTTATAAGCTGACAATAGAAAAACACAAGTTCTTTTTCTTTTTAAGCCATTAGCATTAAAAGGAAATTAAGCAAAATTATGTTATTTTCATTTTTGATTAGTTACAGTAACGTTATAATTACGAAGGCTAGTAACTCCGATGGTGAATATTTATTTGAGAAATGAATAAAAAGCAGGTACATATACATATTATTTAAGGGACGGAAACAAGAATGCTAAAAGGTTAAAATAAAAGTAACCAGTTTTTGTTTTTGCTTTCCCTCTGGAGGTTATAAGTTATTGTTTTACATGTATATGTTTTAGGAAGTGAAAGTGTTTTTCGTATACTCCCACTATTTGTCTATCTTCTTTAGAACTTAGTAGATACTAGGTCTTTCATATTTAGGGAACCTTCCCTAAAGTAAAAAGTTTTTGAAAAGTTGAATATTTCCCTTTCTGATACATTTTTGCTACTCTGAACATGAGTTAAGGTACAAACATCTTAAGAAGAAAGAAACCTTTCAGGGGTAGTGTTGCCTGTATTTAAATTGTTTTATTTTAATTTAGGTACATGAATAAACACTGGACAGAGCAGAGCAGAGACATAAATTTCTATGTATAATTAGCAGAATTATAGACATATTTTCTGTTATGATGTTCATAGACTGGTTTCTGCTATTTGGTCAACAATTGCATTGGACCCATAAGTTTTCTATTAAATGCATTCATTTCACTCTTTAATGTTGTTGGGAAAAGCGTTGCTTTTATATTTATCATGAGGGCAATTTCCTTAAACTAATATTATTTGTTTTATTCTTGGAGGTTCACAGTATTCTTCTTTGTGCTTTTTTGAAGATTCTGTCTGTGTTTGTTTCTGAAGGAGGCCAGCTAATTGTCTTTCCCAGGAGTATTCGATTGGTCTCTTCATTAGCTTCATTTAGTTTATCTATTTACATGTTTCTTTGATAGCAGTTTGACCTTCTGAGTTCCTAGCCAAGAATGAGTGATATCAAAGTAGAAGGTGAACTCTTGATAAGAGGTATATTGACCCCTATTGTTTCATGATTGCACTTGTACTGGCCTTTGAGGACAGACCCATTAAATACAGGAGTTTTAGAATTCTAATATGTGTTGAAAAGCCAATTTCTTAGAAATGTTAGGTAGCAAAAGTTGAACTGAGATGCAGCTGCTGGATTTCTGGAGGAAAAGGAGATGGGGATAACAGATAATCTCTCAGTAAAGGGTGGATTTTTCTTTTGCAACTGCAAAATAAATACATGGATTAAATTATTTTATGAAATAATTCTTTCTAGACGCAATTTTCAGTTGGGAGTTGATTATATTTAAAAAGGACTTTTTTGCCTGGCCAAATTCCTATGGGTTTATATCCATATTTAATCACTCTCGTCTCCATTCAGGCAGACTGTAAACAGAAAAGGAAGATAAATGGACAGTTTTGGTTGTTAGTATCTACAAGAAGGTATATTGGCCTGGGAATTAGGAGTTCTGAGGTTTCCAGTCCCTAGCCTGCCATTAGGTGTATGATTTCATATTATCTGCTCTGGGCTTTAGTTTCACCACATGGCAAATAAAGGCAGCAGGAATTTATTGAATACCAATTATGTATCATTCCTTTTTTTAAAAGATGTGGATTAACGTGTAGAAGACAAGAGATTATGAAAAATGTAATCTGTACCAGAGGCACTAACTTTGGAGGCAACCTCTTGAGATAGCTCTCATCATCCTACCCTGTCCAAAAATATAGACTCTTTGGCTGCTTCCATTTGTTTTTGGTTTTTGTTTCTGTTCTTTTTCTTTTTCTTTCTTTCTTTTTTTTTTTTAATTTCTTGCTCTTATTGGCTGTATGAAATTCTGCCAATTGGAGGTGAACTTATGATAACATATACCCTTTTTGAAATAAAATGTACTGCCTCTGGAAAGATTTGCGTTATCCTGAATTAATTCAGATTGCTTTCTCCTCTGTTACCTAAGGGAGATTAACTAAACTAAGGGGGATGGCTGTCCTGGTTGTAGGGGAAGGAAGGCAGGCAGTTTTCAGTGAGAAGCCCTTCAAGCTGTGATAGGAAGGGAGGGGCTGATTCTCATGGAAGAGAAAACTCAGCTCAGAGTGGAGGAACCCTTGTAGTCTAATGTTTAAAAGCATGTCTTTCATAGATATGTCTAGCATACCTGAGCTCCATCTTGGCTTTACCACAAATTACTTACTCTTTCTTCGCTTTGCTGTTCGTTCGTTCGTTCGTTCTTCTTTCTTTCTTTCTTTCTTTCTTTCTTTCTTTCTTTCTTTCTTTCTTTCTTTCTTTCTTTCTTTCTCTCTTTCTTTCAGTATAGTTAATTTACAGTGTTGTGTCAATTTCTGCTATACAGCAAAGTGACCCAGTCTCATTTATATATATTCCCTTTCTTATATTATATTTTCCTATATTATCTTCCATCATGCTCCATCCCAAGGGCCACATGGGTATAGTTCCATGGGCTGTACAGCAGGACCTTATTGCTTATCCATTCTAAATGTAAGCAAACATTGCATCTACTAACCCCAAACTCCCAGTCCATCCTGCTCTCTCCCCCAGCCCCATTGGCATCCACAAGGCTGATCTCTACTAAATCTTTCTGAAATCATTAGCCCAGTGCCTGACTTGTAGTAAGTACCAAATGAAAGGTAACTGCCACTATTAAGGTGAGGGCATCTGAGGACCTGGAAAAAGGGGACATTAAGAAGTGGTAGAAGTATGCACAGAGGGAGGTCAGAGAAGACCAATGACAGATTTTTTTCACACTCTTCAAAATTTCCCTTTGAAGTAGTTCCTGACAAAAGAGGTGGGCGAATAAGATTTTTTTTTTCTGTTGTCTTCATGGATTTCATGGTCCTGTATTTCCAGAATTAGAATTTAGTTGAGTGTTTCAGATTGAAAAGGCATTTGTCTTTTTTTTTTTTTTTCTATTTTGTTCTGTTTTGTGGGCTAGCCTGTGACTCTAACACTGTACAACAGAAACTGCGTTTCAGATTGTAAACAACTGGCTTGAAAGTGAACACTATTAGCAGATTACAGTTTTAAAATTCTAGGACTGCCTAAACTGGTCTTATTGAAGGACTTTGTTTTTTTTGTTTTTTTTTTTAACATGAATTTTCTTTTTTTTTCTTTTTTTTTTTTTAATAGTTATTTCCCCAATACGAGTTTTTTTTCCTACTATACAGCATGGTGACCCAGTTACACATACATGTACACATTCTGTTTTCTCACATTATCATGCTCCATCATAAAGTTTATTGAAGGACTTTGTGTTCTGTTTTTGTGAGAGGGTATGAAATGTTCCCTGATAGAGGACTGGAGTGGGGGTGGGGGATGGGGGGGTAGGGAGTGGAGCTGGATTTGGAATCAGGTTTCCCAGGCTCTATTATTTCCTTGTGTCCAAGTGAAAACAACAGCAGCAACCAAACATTATTTATAAGCAACTCCCAGGTGAAAGGAACAGTTTCATTCCAGCCTTCCAACATGTAGACTTAAGCTACTTCATTCATTCATTTCTTCACTGTGCACAAAGTCATTATGTTTCCTTGTAAAGGAAGCTAGTAGAGGACTAGATGATCACCAGATCTTAGAATGTATTAAAATGCTTTTAGGTCTTAGAAAGAAACATTCTTAATGATTTTTCTTCATGAGAATAAAGCCTTCAAAGTTGTGTGAAAAGCAAACAAAATCAGCTCAGGCTTTTGGTATGTTAAATGTTATCAGTTGAGATTTTTTTTGTTGTAAATGATTGGAAGTTCAAGCCTTACTATTTGATCAACAGTTGAAATCTACTGGTTCATGTAACTGAGATGGTCAAATGTATGACTGGCTTCAGGTAAAGCTTGATACAGTGGCTTAAAATGTGTCAACAGGAATATAGTTTTTCTCTGGCTCTGCCTTTTTCAGTGTTGGCATCCTCCCCAGGCCATATACAGCAGATCCTTGGCAGCTCCAGGCTTTCCCCTTAGGCAGTGACAGTTCCACATATTACATTCTCTTATTGCAGCATTCAAGGGAAGAGAGATCACCTCCAGAAAGCCCTGCACATGCACAGATGTGTGAGTCACTCTTTCTCATTTTTTTAAACTTGGTCATAGTTTATTCCTGAACCTGTTACAGGAAGATGGACGCAGGGGTTAGGGGGGTGATATTTGGTGAACTTAAGCCCCCTGTAAGAGCTGAGAGCTGTTGGTAGGGTCAACCTCACTCAGATACATGGCTGAGAATGGAGGAGAGGATATGGTCCTTGGGACAAGTGGACACTATTAATTTGAGAAGGAAGGAATGGATGCAGGAGATTAACTCATTTTGGGAGGATTTGGCATGCTGAAACTTGGGCATGTTTTATAAATTTATAAACTTGAAGCTGCTCTTTTTTTCCCCCCTTTCTTCTTCTTTTTTTCAAGCCAAAGTTTCTGTTTAAATTGCCAAAACATCTTTCAAAGATTTTTCTATTTCTAGACCCTCTCAAGTCTAGCCCAATTTTTTTCTGTCAACAGGTAGTGATGCATGTCAGGGCAAATCAGTACTACATCTTAACTTGAGCCTATGGGATGTTAATAAAATAGAGAGAGAGTGCACATTCAGCTATCTGTAATTCTGTGAAGTCAGGCCAGATGCTTGATGCACCAGTTAGAAACTGTACCGCATCTTTCTGAACAATTCCAAAGGGTGTTGAAGAAATAATTAGATTATAGCAGGTCACAGCTGCCTTAGAATACTAAATGATTTTTAAAATGCTGTATTAAACTGCTCTTCTGTTCTGATTTTGCCTTTTATTAGTCAACATTTAAAATGTACCCAAAGACAATCACATGTCTCTTTTAAGTATATTTCCAAAACATACTGCACTGGAGTGAGATCTGTCATTACAGGACTTGAATCAGAAATCAAAGCAAAAATCAGGTGGTTATTTACCTGCCTGCTTGCCTGTCTGCCCGCCCTCTGGTATATGCTTTTCTCCCCCAGCATCCAAGTTAGACTCTTATTACACTGTAGAGATTGGGAGAAAGGTGGTTTTATTTAAAAAACTGAGGTAAAAGCACCCCTTTGGCCTCTCAGGAAAGAGAGGAGAAATTGTGGGTCAGAACAAGTTAGTACCTGGCTACTGGTGATGGGCTGAGGCAGCTGGCTAGTGCAGAACTGAGAACCTGCTCATTCCCGCTTCCATCTCTCTTCAGTGATTTAATTTCTGGCCTTACAGACTGGCATATGATGCAGCTGCACTGATACAGGCTGTGTCCTTGACCCTCACCCACACTCCAGGGCCCTGTCACCTTTCTCTCTTTCTTTAAAGATGCAAAAAGATATGTTTAAAATGGTCCTTGGCAAAAGCAAACTTGGAGCAGGCAGAGTGAATTCTACCCTTGATGCTTTGTGTGTGGCCCAGAGATAAAGAACCTTAGTTCTTTAAGCCTCAGTTCTCCCATTTATGAAGAAGGGGATGGGGGACCCACCTCATTTTCCTATTACAGATTCCAGTGAAGTCCAAGTCTTACTGTTTGATCAACAGTTGGAATCTCTTGGTTCATGTAACTGAGAAGTTCAAAGGTATGGCTGGCTTCAGGTAAAGCTTGGTACAGTGGATGTATCAAAAGCCACTGTATTAATATGTAAGAGTTCAGTAAATCTGAGAAAGCACTTTCCCAGACAGAGCTAAAATTTGTAGATAGTTACTTTCTATCTTCATAGTGATGAGTAGGATCAGATCAAAAGGTACAATCCACTGATGTTAAATTAAGCTACATGTTTATCGGGAATGAAACAATTTTAGAAATGCTTCTGGTTACTGTCCTGGATGTTCAGACCTTGAGATAACAGTATCTAAGATTTTTTTCTGAGACTTAATTACCAATCAAAGGACACATTCCTTATTCTTGGAAATAACTAGTATGAAACATAGCTTTGGAGGAATGGCTTAAAGTTACTATGAGCAGATCGATACAGGTCTGGTTATTGAGATAGGTATTTACTAGATATTATACAAGTGGATTGCCCCCAAAGCCACGTGATTCTCTCTACATAGTTCGCTCACTGTTTCTATTAATCTCAACCAAAGCTGTCATCACTGGCAAACCATCCTATTGTTTCACTATTTCTGGAGTATTAGTGCTAATTTTAGGTACACACATAGACTTTCTGGGAGGAAGATTTCCTGAAATGGTTGTCAGATTTATCTTATTTCCAAACCAGCTCTGTATTCTCCTCGTATTTGAGATTACTGCTTTGAGGATTGCTGTTTCCCTGCAGTCCAGATTATTTAGGTACATGAACATGGTTCATGTTGAAAGAAACAAGTTTAAAGTAGAATCAAAAACTATTTTATGTTATATCTGTTGATAAATGACTACGGAAACTATCCCTCATTGGCACTGTCTGGGAGAAGGAGATGTAGTACAATTGGTATTTTTCCCTCAAGAACTTGGCATGTATTGATTATCTGCAGGATTTTTTAAGGAATAAAGTATTATCAATTGATTAGATTTGGACTAAGTGAATGTTTTACAATACCATCTATTCCAAATAAAAATAAGTCAAAAATTATCAAGGGAAATTCTCTCAAATATGTCTATTTAAACTTACCGATCATTATTCATAACAAATACATTATAGATAAATTAAACTATGTCTATAGTCCTCTTTGCTTTACTTCCTTCATAATCTGAGTGATTGATTTTAAATTTGGGGAATTTGAAAATATTTTATAATTCTTTTATTAGTTTTTATTCCTTCTGGTTGCCATTTAAAATGTACTAGTGCTCTAAATCTACAGATACTTTACGAGGTTTCATGTTGTGTTTAAAAATTAAGATCTAGACTTGACAAGTTTCATTAGAAGTATACAAATATTGCCAAATTTACTTATGTTTTAATGAGCTTTTTTTTTCTTAATAAATTATTTTTTAATAATGAGAATAGACTTGAAAAGTGACTTCAAAAGTCTTTTAAAAATTAGTAATTTTTGTTTGGGAGAAAGCTTTTTGGTAGTTTAATTGTCATGTTTATATAGAAGCAATACAGAAACTATTTGAGTCACTTTTCAAGTAGCTCCTCTTTGTTTTCTTCAGTGGCCCAGGGAAAGACTTGTCACTCTGAAGTGCTCACATGTAATTCTGTACTCTTCTAAATCCCTGGGGCAAGTCAGAAATAAGCTTATCAGATCACATCTTATTGATGAAGAGCAAAGCTTATTGGCTGACAAAAGAAGAGGAAAGGACAAGTAAAATAACTGAAATGTGCTGTCAAAAAATCCTAGGTTAACATTGCTTTTTAAATAGCTAAACTTTTTGAAAGTAGGATTTATATTTTTTTATATTTGCTTGATTTTTACTTTATCTAGAATTTTAAGAGCAGTAAAAGATGACAGTTTTATCCATATTTTATGCACAGTAATTAAGTAAAGTTATTAATATTATTATTATTGTTGCCCATGCTGTTGTTACTTGTTCCTTACAAGAAAATCTTTCTATCTTACATTTAAAAGAAGTTAGAGAAAATTATGTTGCATCTTCTGTGCTTTCAGCAGAGTTTTCTAATAGAAAGTAGATGTGGCTTTCAGATGGAAAGCAGAAGTAGCTTTCTGATAGGAAGTAGAAATATTATAAATATAGAAATAAATTATAAATGTTAAGAAATTATAAGGAACTTTTATCTCATATTTATATCCTGTCTTTTGGACTAAACAAAAACATGTTTAAGGAATTTTAAATCATGTTTATTTCTTGTGTTGACCAAACAAAACAGTATCCCATCTCCATTCTAATACAGCTAATACCTAATCTGTGCAATGACAGAACAAAACTACTATGTCATTAAGGGTTCATTGCAATTTGTATCAGAAAGTACATGAAAGAGAACATTCAGAAAATAGTTACACCAGTTTAAAATATGTCATCTACCATGTCATGTGCCAGAACCACAACAGGCATTTCTGTTTACACTTGGCTCTTCTGAACCTCATTCCTGCCTTTGACTTATTCTTTATGAACAACATCCTTCATTAATAAACAACACATTTCTTCACTCATCAGTTGAAGAAAACTGCTAATTATCTTGTTAGTCTCCAGGATTGATTTTGGTGGAGTTATGCCCCAATTGTATTTTTTCCCTCAATATCTCTAATATGGGAAACTTACAATCTTATTTAAAAATAAATGAATGTTGTTTAAGAGGAGACAGGATGACTTAGAATATTATTCTGTTAGGAACCATTTATGCCTGTTATAATTATAACAAATGAATTGGCCATTGTCACCCATTGTCATCAGACTTGTTTCATTCAGCTGTTTCAATTCACTTTATATATTACAACCATTAAATGACACTGATAAGTTGCCCTAGAAAGTTAGATAGTAATGATAATAATAAGAGGAAAATAAAAATGAAGTGAATTTCTAATGTTCACTGTCTATACTGGGTGGTATAAGGCCTTTAAGATTTTTCTAACTTACACTGATATACAAACACATAAAATTAGGAAAACATGTACTGTTCTTACTGTTTCTGTAGTTACTATGATTTTATTTTGCACTTTTTTTCACTTAAGAAAATTGTGAACTTGTCTCTGCGTTATCAAATTTACCTGGATAACATCACTTATAATGGGAACATAGTATGCCATTGTTTGCACAGATAGTAATGATCATAACTAGCCTGTTTTTTGGGTGTTTGTGTGCTTTTCAGGTTTTCAAGATTATAAGCAAAATCGTGAGGAAAATGCTTCCTACTAAATCTTTGTGTTCAATCAAATTATTAAGAGAATTTCTTTGAGGTAGAATTGAGGCTTCTTAGTGCTAACACTTTTTTAAAAAAATTATCAAAAAAAAAAAAAAAGGTATTTATGGCCACACTTGCAGCATATGTTAGTTCCCGGGACGGGGATTGAATCTGAGCCGCAGCTGCCTCCTATGCCACACTGTTGCAATGCCAAATACTTTTAACCCACTGTGCAGGACCCGGGATCAAACTCATGTCACTGCAGTGACCCAAGCTGCTGCAGTTGGATTCTTAACCCACTGAACCACAGTGGGATCTCCCAAGCTGACACTTTTTAAATGTATTTGCTGTAATTACGAGACTGCCCCCCAGAAAGGATGTGTTCTCCCAACCCTTGCACCCTCAACAACTTTGTATGGTGTTACTCTTCATCTTAATAGGAGATAAATTTGGTCTTGATACTGTTTAAATTTTTATACATAGAAGAAGCATATTTTCTTTTTTTTGGGTGAGGGGGGCATTTTATTCATGCCCTCCCACCTTCCTCTTTTTTTTGGGGGGGGGAGTAATTTTGTCCATGTCATCCTCTTTTTTTTTTTTTTGAGAAGTTAAACACTTGTTTAACAGAGAATAACAAAATAGAATGTGCACCACCTAGAATTAAGAAAGGCTAACATTTCACTTATTTTAATTATTTATTGCTTTAAATAAATCCAGTGTAGAATACAAGAAGACAATAAGGTTAAAATATCCTTCATTTTCTCTGTCATCCACTTACCTCTTTCCTTCCCCAGAAATGTCCATTGTCATGAATCTGGTGGTGTGTTTTCAGTCTATGTTTTCTTTTGTGTTTAATTAAAATTAAGGTCAGCCGTGAGCCATAAAAACTTAAGGTAAGAGTGACTTAAACAATATGGAAGTTGATTTCTCACTTGTGGGAAAGTCCGGATAGGTAGTCCAGGCAGAGTATAGCCTTCCACATATTCAGTGACCTGGGCTTGTTGCTTTATAGTGTGGGGCTTTGATCTCCTTTTTCAAAATAGTGACATCCTCACTCCATAAAGGACAAAGAATGGAATTAAAATACATTAGTATTAATAATTACCCATCTGTTATGTAATAATACTTATTTTAATGATAATCATTCATTAATAACTGCAAAATTGCATTCAGTTGTTCCCCCTATTACAAATAAGAGTACAGGGAACTTTCTTTTACTTATCTCCTCCTCTGCATGGGTAGCTCTGGCTTACATACCTAGAAATGGAATTTCTGGGTTTTAGGGGATAACTGTAGGTATAGGTCACTATACTAGATATTGTAAAATTCTTCTCTTTGTTAGGGTGCTCTCAGCTACAAATAACAGACAATGGAGTTCAAAGTGACTTAAATAAAGAAATTTACTTCCTCACATACCAAGAAGTCCAGAGTTAGAAGTGCTCTAGGTTTGGTTTATTCATTGACTCAATGGCTTACTTTTCCCCTGGTTACAAGGAATCAAATGCAGACAAAACAATGGCCAAAGTCGTTGTATCTCTGTGTTTCTTTGGAGGCGCAGGGAAACTCTTCCTAAAAATTTCCTCCACCTGGCTTTCTTTCGTACATTATTGGTTTAAACTGAGTCACATATCAATGCCTAAATTGATTACTTATAAGTTTAGATAAGATCATAATGACTGGCTCAGAGGATAGACAGTTTCCTTTGAAAAATGTTATCAGGAGGAAGGAGATCCCTGAACAAAATATGGGCTTAGGAAAGAAGAAGGGGATAGGTGGATGGCAAGTAGCCTCTGCTGGATTCCTAATGTGGTTGCTGCATTCCTATTTGCAGCATGTAGGTCCTTGATGGTCAGGCTTTTGTTTTGTTTGTTTGTGCCAATCTAATGAACATGAAATGGTATTCTTTGTTGTGTTCCTTGACATTTTTCTGCTTCTGGTGGGTTGCACACCTTTTCTGACACTTACAGGCCATTTACTTCTGTGATATGACTTATGTTCTTTGTCTTGCAGTCTCCTGAGTCATTTGTATTTTTCTTACTGGTTTGTAGCAGTTTTGAAAATACATTCTGAATCATGATTTTTTGTCTATAAAGTTGTGTTGCAAATGGTCTACCAACATATGGCTTCTCTTTTTACTTTTAATTTTAAAAAAGTTTCTGTAACTTAAAGGTTTATACTTTTTGTGTATAGTTTAAAAAATCATTTTCTACATGCCAAGGTCAGACAAATATTATTTTAAAGTATTCTTGTTAATTGAATTTAAGTGATTATCAACCTTTTATATACACATGAGGACTCTTCCTTAGGACCTGTAAAACCAAAGCTATTTTTATGATGGTATTAAAATGTTATTTGTCTCTTTCACTATGATTTTCTTGTACATGTAAAGTTGAGTCTTATAGAGGCTACATGAATTGTGATATCATAGCAAATTGGAAATAACAAAGTAGGGATGAGTACCCAGTTGTCTCCTCTTAATTCAGACATTGCAGTGATTTGCAGAACTGTAAAACAGTGCTATTCATTTGAATAAGCTTTTTTTTTTTTTTTGGTTGTTAGAAAATAGCTTTTTCCCCCCATAAAATATATTTTTTATGTAAATGTGTAATGAGTTTATTCTTATTTTAAAATAAGTTTATACATATTTTAAACATTTCTGTTCTAATTTCTAACTTATTAAACATTGAGAAATACAATCCATATAAATAAAAGCTCTTTGGGGTACTCAATAATTGTTAAGAATATAGAGGAGTCCTGAAGCCAAAAGTTTGTGAAATGTTACTGTATATAAACAACAGTTTTTAATTCAGAAACTTCTTTGCCTCATGGCTGTGTATCAAAAATTAGAACATATATTTCATTGTCCTTGGGAAGATATGATTTGGAAAACAGTCCTTTTCCCATATATATCCATGTATTAGAGTAAGATAATTAACTTGACTTATCTATAGTTTTTATTACCCATCTACTGCAGTCATCCATTAGTCCAATGGGTACTATAAAATAATAGAAAGAATATATGTTTTACTGTCAGACAGAACTGGCTTTGGATCCCCAGCATGGACACTCTGTAGCATAAACTAGTAACTCAGTCTGTCTGAACTTCAGCTTCCTGAACTGTGGTTCAGAAGACAAAATCCTTAATTTTTAGTGTTACCATACAGATTACATGTGTGTGTGTGTGTGTGTGTGTATATATATATATATATATATATATATATATATATATAGCCCAAATAGATGCCCAGAACAAAGCTTGTACTCAATAAAAAATAGCTGCTACTATATCAGTGTATGTTTTGTGTGTACGTTTAGAATGTTTTGTGTTAATTACTATGTTCTCTTATAGGAGATCATTTTGGATCCCTTATACATGTAAATTAATAAAGTGAAAATTAAAATAAAAGATCATGCTTGAAACCTATCAAAGCACAAAATGCTGTTTTAGGTGACAACTAAAGTGGGACAGAGTGAGGCATGATTCTGTGACTTGGACTATAACATGGTATTCTAGGAAGCTATCTTAAGGAAATTGTAGGAAATATATTAATTGCAGAATTATTTAAAAGAGAAAAGAAAATGGAAGCAACCAGATATTCCATCAAGAAAATGTCAGTTTTGCTATATATGGAGATGATCTTTTTGCAAACACTTAAAAATGTGTTTAGAGGTTTTATTTATGAATGACACAGGAATACATGTATTATATAATTGTGAGACAATCAGGATATGAAACTCCATATGCTTTATGATTTAATTATATTGAAAACAAAATAGGAACAAGGGGAAAAAAGACAGGGAGGAAATGATATCAAAATGTTGAGTGGTATCTCAGTATGGTTATGAGTCTTTAAAAAATGTGTACTTCTCTGAGCTTTCCAAATTTTCTTGCAATATGTATTGTTTTCAATATTAAAATTTTATGTAAAAAGTTTTTGGTTAAGATTGGCTATTTTTTTTCTTTTTTGGCTTTTTAAGGCCATACTCGCCACATGTGGAAGTTCCCAAGCTAGGGGTCAAATCAGAGCTGCAGCTGCTGGCCTATGCCACAGCCACAGCAATGTGGGATCCAAGCCACTTTTGTGACCTATACTACAGCTCATGGCAACTCCAGATCCTTAAACTACTGAGCAAGGCCAGGGATCTAACCTGCATCCTCATAGTTCCTAGTTAGGTTCATTAACCACTGAACCACGAAGGGAACCCTAAGATTGGCTATTTTTCATTTCAGCCATAAGTTTGCTGGGGTTGGAGAAGGTGCTTTTATGACAATAAAGTTTCTGCTCAGTGTTGAAAAGGGAGTGGTCCATCTGCTTGTGTGTCTTTCTCATTAAGGAGAGAGAAATGTGGCTGAGCAGGGCCTGGGGAATGATCCTGACTCAGTGGCACTTTAAGAACAACTACTGGATCTTAATTAGGTGGAATCTTCTCCTACCACTCAGTGTTGTGTTTAAGGGCACTGGCTTTGTAGCCAGACCTCCTGGTTCAGGGCCCAGTTTTGCTACTTGCTGAGTTAATTAATTTGTGGATAAATTACTTAACCTGTGTATGTTTTTGAATATCCCTATATATAAATTGTGGGTAATAATACTCTCTATGCCATTATGGGAGACTTATGAGGATTAACTGAGATACAACATTTAAAGCTCTTGCACAGTGTTGCCCCCTAATAAATGCTTACCATTTCAGTTATAATAGATCTTACTATTAAAGTGGTTACCTGTTGCCTCATAACCACGTCACAATTCAGGGCCCTTAAAATAAAAACAATAATTTATTTTGTTCACAAATCTCAATAGTTAGAAATCATCTCTACTCACATGGCATCAGCTGGGGATGGCTGACCTGGGGACTGACCTGAGGGCTGAAGGGTTCTCTTTCAAGTTGATTGAGTTACACAATTTCTGCTAACTCCTGCTTAGAACTCAACCAGGGCTGTGTCCTAGGGACTTCTGTGCTTCGCCAAGATGGCCTCATTATGGGCTGCTTAGGCTTCCTCATGGTATGATGGCTGGTTTCTTGGAGTGAGCATCTCAAGAAAGGGAGGAAGAAAACATCACATTCTTATAACTTGTCCATAGTAGTCACTTACCTTATTTTTATTAGTCACAAATTGATCCAGATTAAGAGGAGGGAACCCACCTCTCCAAGGGAGGAGTGTCAAAGTCACATTGTAGGAAGAGATACTGTTGCAGTAAGCTTTGAGAAATACAGTTTCACAATAGTAGTCTGTTGTCCTATTAGGTAACATAATATTTTTGGCATTCTTAATCACCAGCAGCAACAATCGCAACTCTGCATATCAGACCATCTCAGTACTTTCTTACAAAATGCAGATTACAGGCAATTTTTATTTCTTTTAAATATTTTTCTCTATTTTCTGCCTTTTTTTCAATGTTGACCACTTACTTATGTAATAAAAATTTTAAATGAAAGGATTAACAATTTTTACAATGTAGCTAGATATTCTGTATTCTACAAACAGAATTTCTATATAGAGTTTCTTAAGGTAAGATTGAAAATCAGTTATTCTCCTTTCGCAGTTAGGTCATATTTCTAGTTGCAGTGACCTTAGAATGAAGGAAAAGGCAGAAAGGATATGATTCTATTCACAAATATTTCTAGGATAAACATAGGGTTCTTCAGGGCTCAGTCAACCAAATACAGCCCTAAAACCATGAAACATGGTTCTCATCACCTTATCCTTAGAACTGGGGGCTGCAAACAAATGGTGAGCTGCTGGTGAACTCGGACAGAGAGCAATCGTCTATCAAGAAAGGCGGGCTCACAGTATGTATGTAAGTACATTTGATATTGATAAGATTCATGCAAATGAATTTGCAAATAAGACAGCGCTCTTGAGATTTTGGGGAAATGGCCAAAGAGGCTGTTTTATCCCCCCCCCCAAATTTTGGATCTGCCTCTGATCTCACATAAAGCCATCTCTTTGACTTAAATGTATCTTACCCTAAAAAGATGCCAGGCATAGTTCTTTGAAACATTCAACTTATCTTTGCAGCTGTAATATATTTTCTTCCCTTCAAATGGAAAAATTGTTCATTTTAAAAAGCAAAGAATATTTCAAGTTTGAGGTGAAAGCAAAGTGAAATATGGAGGCAAAGGATCAGTTTCAAAGAGGAACAATACTTTATAACAATTTAGTCTACTTTTAAGTGACAGGTGGTGTTACATCTATAGGAAATAGTAAAGTACTTAGAAATAAACAGTGGACTGAATGTCACTCTGGGGACTTAAAAGGAGTTAATGCACCTTCTCAAGTACATTAATTTACTCCTGGAGATAGTTTACAAGATAGTGGACTTTTGGCTCAGTGTAATTGTCATTTATTGAGTACATATTATGTTCCACGTCCTATCCTAAACACTTTACTGATTTTAATTCATTCAGTTTTCTTAACACTCCTGTGAAGTAGTTAACATCATCATCTCCCTTTTATAGCCTAGAGCAAAGTGGTTAAAAAACTTGCCAAAGATCACCAAGTACAACAATCAGGCTTCATACCCAGGCTGACCAGCTCTAGAATCCATGTTTTTACTCACTGCTTCTGATTACCTTGCAGATGATTTTTTTTTTTTTAAGTTACAGTGCTTGGAAATTTTGCATTAGATCAAGAGAATATAAGTAGGTGTCTGCAAGGGATTCTTTCAGGCTTCCATATGAAAACCAAGGGTAGGGCATATCTCAGGGAGATTAGGCAGTAAATTATTAAATATCAGGCCCATTGCTCAACTTGCTTTGCATCCATAAGTCAAGTCTAAGACGGTTTGAGAACCTGCACTGCTGTTGGTAACAAGAACTTGGGTATGTTTCTTCATCTCTCTTGGGGATAATAACAGCTGTCCCAACAGCCTAATGGGGTTGTTCGAAAGAGCAAATTAATTATCATGGTTAGAAAATCCAGTTGCAAGCTATAAAGTCCTCATTTACTGTTAGTTATTGTGATAACTAAGCATAATTCCTATTGGAAAAGTATTTCAGAAATAACCTACTTTGCAAATCATGTTTTGTCCCTATATTTGATACAAGGTATGTCAACTGTTTAGGATGGTGCTTGACTTATGATCACACTCAATAGATTCTGCTCATTACTATTTAATTTCTAGCAGACATCTTTGGTTTACAGAAGCAACAAAAGGAAAATATCTCCTGGATAGGATGTAAGTCAGTGAACTAAGATCTGAAAAATGGGGTGAAGGACGCTTTCCTAGCTGGCAGGGGCTGTGTGACACTGAGGAGATTTGGGAAACTGAACTCATATTTTCAGTTTTCAGTGATAATAACCCCTCTCATTGATAGTATCTATTTGTGAACTCGTGCCAGAGTTGCTGTATTCATGGTGGTCCTCTGAGGACTGTTATGTATTCTGAGGTCTCCTAGGTCTGATAAGAGAGAGCCTTATGATCCCTACCTCTAGTATTTTCCATCCCTAGCCTATTCTTTAAATTTTCTGGGATACTTTTTTTGTGTGTGTCTTTTTAGGGCCAGACCTGCAGCATATGGAAGTTCCCAGGTTAGGGGTTAAATTGGACCTGCAGTTACCGGCCTATGCCATAGTCACAGCAATGCCAGATCTGAGCCATATCTATGACCTACACCACAGCTTGTGGCAACACTGGATCCTTAACCCACTGAGTGAGGCAAGGGATCAAACACGCATCCTCGTGGGTAGTAGTCAGGTTCGTTACCTACTAAGCCACAATGGGAACTCCAAGTTTCTGACATACTTTTGATTCTCCTTCTTAATCATATGCTTGCTGCAGCCCTCTCTACATTTGTCAGGGTTATCAGTGTTCCCCTGTCTTCAAAGGAAACAGATTGTGACCCCTGTTCTTCTAGCTCTGTATTTTTCCCCACTAGACCATGCTGTCGTCGTGGCTTTGCACATCTCATTTAAGTTCTCAGTCCCTATCTTGAAATCCAGCATGGATTTGGACACATAATAGATGATCCATATAGTTTTGCTGAATTAAATTTTAGGGAATTAAAATTTCACTCCTACCTGAATGATCAATGCTTAAGAATAAAACCTCCAGACTCAGAAATGGAGCTGTTAGCACTTCCCTCATTTTTCCTAAATACCAGCTATTTCCGTTTTTGTAAATCATGTCATTCCAATGGGTGGAAAGGATGTGTAGGGTAATTTAACTGCTCGATATGGTTCTCAGATCATTTTTGTCAGAATTGTCAGAAGACTAGGCAGCTGTCTAGAAACCATGAGGGTTTGTGAGCAGGATGCCAGAAAAGGAGCCAATAACTAATCTAGTGACCATGGGGAGTAGGAAAAAAAGCTCAGTAGATAAGAATATATGCTTCTTCCCAATGAATCTTTCTGACATTTAGGTTTATTATGTTTTGTCTACATCTCATTTTAACCTTTTGTTTTCCTTGTGTATGTATGCCCAGCAAAAGTTTATTTTCTATATCCCATTGACTGACGTCTCTGGTTTATCTGCACATTTCACTTCTTTTTCTAGCTATTTAATAAAAAAATCACGTTTATAGCTCTAGAATTGATGGTTTGCCCAGTAAGACCATCGTCTGAAATGTCCAGTGGAATCCCTTTTGACAAGACAAAACGGAGTGTCTTGAGTTTTCATAGATCTGAGTAATGACTTTTGGTCTGCAGAAGTATATATCATAGTAATAATAATAATAACTTACTATATGCTGATCACTGTCATAAAATTAATCTTTTTAAATGAACCCTTCATTGGCATTTAGTGCATTCACAGTGTTGTGCAGCCACCACCTCTATGTAGTTCCAAAACATTTCATCACCTCAGAAGGAAATCCATACCCATTCAACGTTTATTCTGCATTTTCTTCCACCTCCCCCAGCTACTGGCAACCACCAGTCTGCTCTCTGTTTCTCTGGATTTGCCAATCTGGATATTTCACATAAATGGGATCATATTGTTTGTGTATGGCTTATTTCAGTTATAATATTTCTATGGCTGAATGATTTTCCAATGTATATATATACAAAAATATACATATTCATTAATCTGTTGATGGATATTTGGATAGATTCTATACTTTTGCTATTATGAATAATGCTTCCATAAACTTCAGTATACAAGTTTCTGTGTGGAAATAAGTTTTCATTTCTCTTGAGGATACACCTAGCAATAGAGGGTCATTTCAATTGTAAATTCTAGTCCAATTTATCTATTTATTTTTATTTTGTTGCTTGTGCTTTTGTTGTAACTAAGAATCCATTGCCAAATCAAAGGTAATGAAGATATACTTTTATGGTTTCTTCTAAGAGTTTTATGGTTTTAGCTCATATTTAGATTATTTATCCATTTGCAATTAAAGTTTATGTGTGGAGTGAAGTAGGGTACGACTTAATTCTTTTGCATATAGGTATCCAGTTATCCCAGTACTATTTGCTGAAGGTATTGTTCTTTCCACATTACATAATCTTGGCACCCTTGTTGAAATTCAAATGGCCATAGATGTTTGGGCTTAATTCTAGACTCTCAATTCTACTTCATTGATACACATATCTATCCTATGTGAGTATCACACTGCTTTGATTATTGGTTTGAAATTAGGAAGTATAAATCCTGTAATTTTGTTTTTCTTTTTCAATATTGTTTTAGCTCTTGGAGGCTTCTTATAATTCCATATGAATTTGATTATTGGCTTTTCAAATTATGCAATAAAAGCAGTTGGAATTTTGATAGGGAATGCATTGAAATTATAGATCATTTTAGGTAATCTGCCATCTAATAAGACTCTCAGTCCATGAATATATGATCTCATTCTATTTGTCTTTAATATATTTCAAAATGTTTTATAGTTTTCATTATACAAGTCTTTTGTCTCCTTAGTTAAATTTATTTCCAGGCAATTTATTATCTTGGATGTTATTGTAAATGGGTTTGCTTTTAGATCGTTCATTACTGTAGGGTATAAACACAACTGGTTTTTTTGCATATGATCCATGTCATCTGCAAATAGAGATAGTTTAACTGATTCTTCTCTAACTCATGTTTTTTATTTCTTTTTCTTGACTGATTGCTATGCTTGAACTTCTAGTACAGTGTTGAAAAGCATTGGTTATGCTTGCTGTAGATTTTTCATAAATGCTCTTTAACATTTTGTGGAAGTTCTTTTTTAGTTCTAGTTTTCTATTTTTGTTTTTTTTTTAGTCAAGAAAATATATTAGAGTTTGTCAAATGCTTTTTCTGCATCAGTTGAGATGATCATGTGTTTTTTTTTTCCCATCCTGCTATTAAAAATATTGTGTTCATTGATTTCCTTATGTTGATCCACCCATGCATTCTTGGTATAGTCACACTTGGTCATGGTGTATAATCCTATTAATATACTGTTGGTCTGGTGAGCATTTTTGGCATATACAGTCATAAACAGTATTAGTTATAGTTTTTATTTTGTTTAGTTTAATCCTAGCCTTAGAGAATGAGTTAAGAAGGCTTTACCCTCTTACAATTTTTGAAAGAAGTTGAAAAGGATTGCTCTTAATTCTTCTTTAAATGTTTGATAGAATTCACCAGTGATACCATATGGCTTTTCTTTGTTGGGAGGTTTCTCATTTGTACTCAATCTTTTTATGTATTATAGATCTGTTGAGATAATCTATTTCTTCTTTAGCCAGTTTTTGTAGTTTGCGTGTTTCTAGAGATTTGTCCATTTCATCTAGGTTGCCCAGTTTGTTTATGCACAATTATTTATAGTATTCTCTTATAATTATTTTTATTTCTCTAAGGTTGGTAGTAATGTCTTCACTTTCTTTTCTGATTTCACTTATTTGTCCTTTTCCTTCTCACTCAGGCTAACTAAAGCTTTGATGTATCAAATAACTAAATTTTTATTTTATGGAATTTGTTGTTTTTCTGTTTCTCTATTTCATTTACCTATTTTTTGCATTAATTTTTATTATTTCTTTTATCTGCTAACTCTGGGTTTAGTGTGCTATTCTTTTTCTAGTTCCTTAAGGTATAAAATCAGATTATTGATTTGAGACTTTTCTTTTTAAATTTAATATTTACATTTTTCAGCTACAGATTTGTACCTAAACACAAGTTTCACTGCCTATAAAAAAAACTCATTATGTCATATATTCATTTTCATTTTTCTGGAGATATTTTCAAAATTTCCTTTGTGTTTTCTTCTTTGACTGATTGGTAAAGATTATAGTGTTTAATTTTCCTGTATTTGGTGAATTTTTTAGCTTTCTTCCTATTATTGATTTTTATCTTTAGTCCATGTAGTTGAAGAGGAGACTTTGTATGTTTCAATCTTTGTAAATTATTGAAATTTATTTGGGGCCTATCATGGTATATTTTGAAGATGTTCCCCATATACTCGAAGAGAATGTTTATTCTGCTGTTGATGGTGGAATGATCTATGTATGTCTGTTAGAATTAGTTTCATTATAGAGTTGTCCAAAGTCTCATATTTCTTATTGTCTTATGTCTAGATGTTCCATTTATTTTTGGAAGTGAGGTATTGAAATCTTTAACTATTATTGTGGACCTCTTTACTTCTGTCCCAATTATGTCAGTGTTTGCTTTAGATATTTTGGGTCTCTTTTATTAGATGTATATGTGTTTATAATTTTTATATCTTCTTAATATTTTGACCATGTAGGTTCTCTTTTGGCTACTGCTTTCATGAACTATCTTTTTCCAGTATACTTTTATGTTAAACTTATTTGTGTCTTTGGATCTGAAGTGAATTTCTTATCTCAGCATATAGGTTTTTTTTTTTTTTTTAAATCCTACCGATCCCTGACTTTTAATTGGTGAGTTAATTCATTTGTATTCACAGTAATTACTGATAGGGAAGGGCCATTTTGCTATTTGTTTTCTGTATGTCTATAGCTTTTTATTCCTCATTTCCTTCATTACTACTTTTTTCTATTTAATTATTTTTTCTACATTTTTGTACTGTTCAAATTATTTTCTCATTTTGAATTTATTTTTAAGAATTTTTTTTAGTGTTTGCCATGGAGATTATAATTAAAATCTTAAACTTATAAGAACCTAGTTTGAATGGATACCATATTATAATCAATGGCATATAAAATCTCTGCTTCTATATATCTCTCTCATTACGTGGTCATTCATAAATCTTTTTACATTGTATGCCCAATAACATCGGTAATAATTACTGTCTCATGTATTTGTCTTTTAAATACTTTTATAAATTAAAGGAGGAATTAAAAATCAAAAACATAATAATATTAGCTTTTTCACTTACTATGTAGTTACCTTTACAAGAGATGATCATGTTGTTTCAAATTGTTGACTAGCATCCTTTTATTTCAGCCTAAAGGGCTCCCTTTAGCATTTCTTATAGGGCATTTCTACTAACAGTGAACTCTTCACAATTTGTTTTTCTGAGATTGTCTTAATTTCTCATTTCTGAAGGATAACTTTGTCAGATATAGCATTCTTGGTTGACAGTTCTTTTTAGCACTGTAAAAATGTCATGTCACTCCCTTGTGGCCTCCATGATTTCTGATAATCTTATTGAACATACTTTGTATGAGTGATGAGTTGCTTCTCTTCTGCTGCTTTCCAGATACACTTTTTGCCCTTAGTTTTTGACAATATGATTATAATGTATCTCTGTGTGGATCTCTTTCCACATATGTTCTTGAAGTTCCCTGACCTTTTTAAATGGGTAGATTTGTGCGTTTTACCAAGTGAGAAATTTTTGGCCGTTATTTCTACAAATATTCTTTCTGCCTCTCTCCTTACTCTCCATCTAGGGTTGCCATAACATATATATTGGTATGCTTGAATGCTTGGTGTGTACCAAAGTTCTCTTAGGCCCTGTTCATTTATCTTCACATTCACTTATTCTTTCTTCTGCCTGATCAAATATGCAATTGAAATCCTCTGGTGAGTTTTTCATTTTATTTATTGTATTTTTCATTTCCAGAAATTCTGCTATTCTTCTTTTTTTCCCCCTTTTTATGTATTCTAACTCTTTACTGATATTCTTACTTATTTTTATATCATATTCCTGGTTTCCTTTAGGCCTTTAATGTATTAAGACAGTTGATTTAAAGTCTTTGTTTCATAAGTCCAATGACTGTGTTTCCTCAGAGACAGTTTCTGTTAATTTCTCCTGTTAATGGACTATAGTTCCTTATTTCTTGCATGATTCATAGCTTTCAAATGCAGACATTTGAAATACTATAATGTGGTAACTCCAAAAATCAGACTCTTTCCCCGCTCCTGTATTCATTTTTATTACTTTCTATATGCTATAACTATTTGTTTAGAAAGGTTTTGATTGAATTTTCTAACATCTCTATTCTTGTCATATGTGGTTCCTGAAGTCTCCATTCTTTTAGCCTGAATACCAGGCAGCAAAATAAAAGGGGAAAAATCACAAATATTTCCTGACATTTAAAAGTTTACTTTGTCTTGATTCAGTGTTCGTTTGGTTTCTGTAAACCTCAGACTGTTTCTCAGAGTTCTGACAAAGTTGATTCTGACCATTTTGCTTGATTTCTTGATCTTTTTGTGGGGGTGTAGGCTCTTGGAGCTGCCTACTCTGTGTTCCATGTTCATTGATCTCACTGGCAGTTTACTTTGGGGTCTTAGTTGTTAGATGATATTATATGTCCTGTCTCTTGAATACAATGAGACATATACATACATTGTCCTATTTCCTATTTACTTTTCCCTTCCTAATTTAATTATCTATCTACATATTTTTTTTTCTACAGTATATAAACTCTGGGTCTTCTCTGTACTTTACTATGCCCCCTATCCTTATTTTAAAAACTATCCAGAATATAATCAATAAATACTTATTGTGGAAATATGCTCCATTTCTTCCCTGTACAATTATAAAGTGAAAGATCATTTCAGAAGTAATCTATATGCAACTTAAAAAAAATTCTGGCTGCTGAAAATACTTTTGAATTGTTAGCAAAGGCAAGATGTAACAGAATGAAATGTAAATTTTTATGAAGTAAAAACCAATTATTTTATTGTTTTTTTTAATGATAACTAATTGCCATAGAACCTTCAAGACTTTATTATTAGAAATACATGGATATTAACTTTTCTCAGCCATTTTGAAATTGTTTTAAACTTTATTATTTGACTCCCATTTAATATTTTACAAACTAGTGTGGTAAATAATTTGGGAGAAATTATTAATGTATGGGTTTCAATTGAATTCTCAAGTTATATACTCTCTTAATTTTTAGAAAGCAAAGTAAATTGGAGAAAAAAAGCATTTTCACATTGAGGAATATAAAAAAACCACTTATGTTAAATAAGCAAAATGTTACTTTTGATGAAACTTCAACCTGGATTGTCCAAATTGTGAGACTGAAAAGACTTTATCGGCAAAGTTTTGTTTTGTTGGGTTTGGGAAGGCAGCAAATACTTGAGGTAAAATTTTTCTTTTACTTGAAATTCTTTTCTCTTTTTTTTTTTTTTTAAGAGAGGAGAAAATGTACATAGACTCTTTGTCTGACTGAGGGGAAGTAGAGCACAGAAGGCCATCTCAAGTATTCCTTTAAGAAATTCCTATAAGGAGTTTTCTGAATCACTTTTACCAACTGGACAGAACTTAGATTTAATTAAATTTGTAAGGCTAATAGTGGGAGCAGGACAATAGCCTGTTTTAGGGACAGAGTGCCAGCTTTAACTTTAACTTTGAATTTCCTGGCCTCAATCCATTGGTGTCACTGTCTCAGTGTTATTTAAATGCAGGGTTTTTTATTTAATTTCCTTTCAAAGGAGGCTTAAAAACCAGTTTCTTTTTTCCAAGAAACTGCCAAAGAATGTCCCCATGCTTTATTAGGTAAACAAGTGTATTTTAAGTAGAGAATGTAGATTATGTTGTAACTTGCTGAAACATTATCATGTAAATGTGCAGATGAAGAACATAAAAATTAAGTGAATATTAGATTATTAATAATGAATTTATTTATATACGTTTTGAACTCATTGAAGGAATTGTTAACTATAAAATAGATCTGCTTAGGACACTGAAATTTAAATATAAAAATATTGAATTATTTCTCAGAGGAAATGTTTCCCTTTCATGCCCTGTGTAACTATAACTTTTCTTATATTTTATGATTTTTGAGCAATTTATACTGGACTCTATAGAATATTTTTAGACAAATCCAGCTTTTTATAAGTTTTAAAAATAAAATCTTTGATTGTATTACACCTGCATCTTTCTTACTACAGGCCTTTTTATTCTTAGTAATATAATAAAAAGGATTAGTTCTATTCTAACCACTGACTTCATTTTATGTATTTGACTAGTGAGCAGTTCCTATATTGAGATTATTAGAAATCAAGTGAGGCAATTAATTAACTAAATAAATAGACTTTTATTATCTACAGAGTTTATCAGTTATTGTGTATTTTCTTTCTTTTTTTTTTTAGGGCTGTGCCTGTGGCATGTGGGAGTTCCCAGCCTAGAGGTTGAATTGGAGCTGCAGCTGCTGGCCCTACTCCATAATCACAGCAACACCAGATCTGAGCCTTGTCTCTGACCTACACCATAGCTCACGGGAACACTGGATCCTTAACCCATTGAGCAAGGCCAAATATCAAACCCGTATCCTTATGGATACTAGCTGGGTTTGTAACTGCTGCCATAACGGGAGCTCTGGTTATTATGTATTTTCAAGAGGTCTTTGTCAGACTCCCTTCCACTGAAAGCCTTTTGTACATAGGTTCTGTCTTCCAGCATTTCTTTTCCTTTCTTTCTTCATCTAGTTAAATCCTTCCTGTTCTTCATATTTTAGCTCCTCTCTAATGCCTTCCCTGATCTCACTGACCACTCCTCTATATTCTAAAGATGCATGGCCTTCATAACAGTAGGCAATTTCACCTCTCTGTGATTATCTGCCCAACACCTTCATCATAGTGGAAGCTACATGGGGGCAGGAATCTTTTTCTGGTTTTGCTCACCATTGTAATCTGTGAGCCCTGCACAGGGTCTCATACAGAGGCAGCTTCTAATGAGCACTTGATGTTGAATGGTGTCAAGCACTGTCCTCCGAAACATTACAGTATGCTGTCCTTTGTTATACTGTCATATGAACTTGAAATGATATTACTAAGATAAAGATAGCTTATTCTTTTATCTTTATAGGGCCACACCCACGGCATGAGGAAGTTCCCAGGCTAGGGGTCGAATGTGAGCTGTAGCTGCCAACCTACACCGCAGCCATAGCAATGCAGGATCCAAGCTGCGCCTGCGACCTACACCACAGCTCACAGCAACACCGGATCCTTAACTCACTGAACAGGGCCAGGGATTGAACCTGCATCCTCATGGATACTAGTCAGATTTGTTTCCACTGAACCACAACGGGAATTTCTCTAAACTTGCTTTTTCACATGTATGGAAAATAAGTCCACTATCCAGGATAAATCAGGTTGTCTACTCACTTCATCACTCATTCATTCATTTATTCATTCAATAATATTTAGTGAAGGCTTGCACTATTGGCTACTGTTTTGGTTTTCTACAGCTTTATCACAAACTATCCCAACACTGAGGAGCTCGAAACCATGGCCATTCTATTATTTCTCATAGATTGTAGGAGTCAGGGATCTAGTTAATATGGCAGGGATGAACTGTCTCTGGTCCACATGATGTCCACTGAACCTGGAGCCTCCAAGTTGGCTTCTTTACTTATTTGTCCTCAAACTCAGTAAGGATGTCTGGGACAGCTTGACTAAGGTTGTTTGACTGTGGCTCATTTCTCCTTGTGAGTTGGATTTTTTTTCTTCTCTTTCATGTTGTTTCAGGACCTCTCTCTCCATGTAGCTTTTCCACATGGTCTCTCCAGTTAGCTTCTCCATGTGGTCACTCAAGCAGGGTAATCTGATTTTTTACATGCACCGTTAAGAGAGCAAAAGTGGAATCACCAAGCCATATTATACATGAGTCTCAAACCACTCCAATTTAAGAGGAAGTCATCGAACAAGAGGATGAATGCCAGGGGAGCAGTTATGGGCAGGTGCAGGGACTAACGTAATGGTTTATCATAGCTTCGTGATAGAAAGTGAAATAGATTTGCTGTTGGCTAAATCATAGTCTACTGTGAAGAAAAGTGTAAGTGAATGAATAATTATGGAAGTTTGGAGTTCCCATCATGGCTCAGTGGTAATGAACCTGGCTAGTATCCATGAAGATGCAGGTTTGATCTCTGGCCCCACTCAGTGGGTTAAGGATCCAGCATTGCCGTGAGCTGTGGTATAGGTCACAGATGCAGCTTGGATCCCTCCTTGCTATGGCTATGGTGTAGGCTGGCAGCTGTAGCTCCAATTCAACCCTCAGCCTGGGAACTTCCATATGCTGTGGGTTCAGCCTTAAAAAAAAAAAAAAAAGACAAAAAAAATTATGGAAGCCATCTGTCAGAGTTATTAAGAGTGTAGGCTTTATGCAAATCTGAGTTTGATTTTTGCCTTATTACTTACTTAGTGAGTACTTATGTTCCCTAGGTTAGTTAGCTATCTCTCTGAGCCTCAGCTTCTAATCTGTTCAGTTACTTATGCATGTCTGAGAGATATGTGGGAGGGAGTGTACTATAAGTAATAGAGAACACACATTCTTTTCAAACACTGGGAGTATTATAAATAGGCTGCAAAGGAAATCTCATATAGCTTCATTCTTTAGTGGCAATGTGTTAATTTAAAAATGTAATAATAAAAGTATGATTAAATTTTCACTTGGAAACTCACAAAAATATAAAATGCTCTAATTATCTTCATTAATGAGGAAATTAAGATGGAAATCACAAACTATTTAGAATAACCAAAATATGGATTATTATATATCAAAACCTATTAATATAGCCAAAGCAGTAAGTAGAGGAAAATGTGTAATCTCAAGTGCATTTATTACAAAGCAAGAGTAGAAAAAATGAACCAAGAAATAAAACAACATAAAGAAAGTAAGAGGAAGGAACTAGGTAAAAGTTAAAGCAGAAACAGTCAAACTAAGCAGTTGATTAAAAAACTGAGAAAATTTGCAAACTTTGGCAAATCTGATTAAAAATATCTCGGTTTAAGAATGGGAAAGAGAACATACAGTTTCAGAGATTAAGAAAATAATAAGAGGGTATTATACCTATGCCTTTTAGAATCTGGATAAAATGTATTATTTTATAATAAAGGATAAATTACAGAATTTGAGATTTAGAAACCTAAGTAGATCCTAACCACCAAAGAAACTGAAGTAATTTGTTCCTATCTCTTTTTATCTATCCTAATTCCCTTGGGTGCATTTATACTGTTTATTCAAGACAGTGGAAGAGAAAACAAGTTTGCAATTCTCAAATTCTAAAAATTGAGCACACAGTAAATCCCTTTTCTTTAAAAAACAAGGCTACTCTCTTCACAGTCTTATCCTATGTTCTAATTTCCTCCACTGAACTTCCCACAAGAAGGTTCTAACCTCTAATAACTGTATCTTTTGTTTGCATGAGTCTTTTTGCATTGGTTTAATGCTTTAGGGATTGACATGGGTGAATCAGGAGTGGTTAGGCATGTGATGTATAGTTAGGTGTGAGTAGATTCTTCTACTCCAGCACTTGGAAAATTCAGTCAGATTCTTGGCTCACCTCACATTTAGGATTTCAGTAATACAGACACTCCACATCTTCTTCCTAGTTTTTTGGTCTGTTTTCCCATGGTTTCATTATAATTCACTGGATTGATATTTTTATTTCTGCTAATAATATAATTAAATTCAATAAATACCAGCTTTTCAAAGTTATCAAAAACTAGAATGAAATCAACAATAGCACAAATACAAATGAAAACTATTGGCCAGTCTTAATTAAGAACATATATGCAGGATCCTAAATAAAGTATCAGCAGAATATATCTAGTGGTAAGTTATAATAGCAATAATTAAGTATGATTTTTATAACATTTTATATAAATGTCCATATGAAACCATTTGGGCTTTGTGTCTTTTTTAGTGACAGGTTTTTAGCTATTCCTGGTTAAAACTGATCAAATTTTAAAGCATATTAGAGAAGGGAAGTATATTAAATTATTTCTTTGCTTTTCTGATTTAGTCTCTTCCAATATTGCCCACAACTCCCAGCCATCCTGTTTTCCCTGCTCCTTTATTTCTTACTTACAGTAGACTTCCAGGCTTTGGATAATACTTTCCTGTTTCTAGAGGGTTCTATGAGGTATTTCTCTGCATGGCTATCTACTTTAAAAAGTTTTGAACCTAGGATTTATTTTCTTCCAGTCCATAGAGATGCAGAGAAATATGTAATCAAAAGATTTTATTGGTTCTGTTTGCTGTATATTCTTCACTGGTCATGCCTGATTTTACCATGGCATTATAACTCCATGTTCCAGTGTGGCTTATATAGAAGGATTCTCTTCTCTGGGGCATACTGTCAAACTTCATTTATTGTGACTCACACTTGGATTTTCTTCTTTAAGTCTTCAAATCTATTGCCATTCTAAAGGCCTCTTCAGGCCTTCTAAAGACTCCTGAAGTCTCTAAGGGATACATGGGAGAAAAGTGACTGGCATACCCTTTTGCACAGATAGGTGAAGGAAATAGAGCAGCAAGTGGTGTCTTCTCTTTCAGCAGTTCTACTATCTGAGACTGTCCAAACTTCCAAGTGAAAACACAAAAGACATATAGGCTATTTCTTCATGTGATTATGTATCTGGTAATATTTAGTGTGTGTGTGTGTGTGTGTGTGTGTGTGTGTGTTTAACTTCTTTCCTATTTATAAATATGAGCTGAAATAAATTTGATTATAATGCCTTCATCCAGATTCCTTAGAGTAAAATAGGTTTTACTATTTACAAAAATGATGGCAGATGGGAATTGTTTGTAGAATTTGTGAAGGATGTGTGTTTTAAAATTGAGTTGGTTAAAAGTGGTTTGAATCCACTTTGCTTATGTGTAAAATACCCTTGTTAACTATTTTTCTGCAGAGCCGCATCCCTACTCCTTTGTATACATAGACACTAAATAATTTGCTTCCAGTGATTAGCATAGAGATAATCAGGGTTTTAGGATAAATATCCATAAAGCAATGCCCTAGAACATGTCTTTTTTGTAGAAAAGGTTAATCTAGCCCATTATTGGCATAATTAGAAAATCTAAAAAACAGAGGTTCACAGTTTGTATGTGAAATGCTGTTTTAATTATTCAGTGAGAGCACACCTATATACAGGAGGTACTCCCGTTAGGAGGAGGGCCCCCATTACCTGGTGCTACTCTAGCTCTGCATTTGCAGACCTGATGCTTGTTTTTGTTTACCACAGACTTTCCTCAGAGAATAATACTGTATGTGTAGGTAGTTTTAAATGTAATAGACATTAAATAACTATAAATTTGTTCACAACAATGTCCCTGTGTTTAAAAAAAATCATCATTTTATCATTTTGAGTAATTTGTAGTTGGAGCAGGAATCTGCAGATGCCATGATTTATTGTGATTGTGTACAAAATGGGGGTATATCACTTTCCATCTGTAAACTGTTGTTAAGGAGTGTTACATTATTGAATGTTCAACACAAATTTTACTTTTGTTTCTGACTTCTTTAGTTTAAGAAATTGATTTCTTTGTACTTTTGTAACTTCTAACAAAGTGCTATTCTAAAAATTCTAACAGATCAAAAAAATTTAACTAGTTTCCTTATCACAAAAAGCTTCAGTGCAATTGACCTGCTGACCTTAATTCCCAGGAAACTGTCACATTTCTTCTTTACCCCTTTGTCTAACTTAACAATGTGACCCAAAATACTGCAGAGCTTTAAAGTTTCTCAGCATTGTGAGGTCAAGCTTTGGTCACCATAGTTACAGTTTAGATCTGCAGGTCAGAGGTCAAATAGATTAATGATGTCAGACACATCTTTAAATGGTTCTAACACTACTTCACCGTGCGGTAAACAGCTGAGCATATTTGATATGACAAAGGCATTCTTCAGTCTTGCCAATAAGAAGATCTTTGGAGACAACGGATAGAGAGAACTTTTCTATAAGAACTTGCAGTATGAGGCTGTGAAGTTGGTAGTAATAGTTGACTATCTGATTTCTATTATCAGATGGATATTGAAAAATAAAATATATGAAATTATTCTATTATACTTTTTTGCACATTTTCTATGTCTTTTCTGTCTGTCATCAGTCTAACTGATACCTATTTATAAGTATAGATATCATCATTTCCCTTTTCATAGTGATTAACTATGAAGATGGATAGAGAATACAAGCTTTCTGATTAGAAGTATATGCTAATTCTGTGTGAACTACTCAGGTATCTTTTCTCCTGGTTTGGGAAGTATGCATATAAAACAGTTAATTTATTTAGAAAAGTGTGTTCTGAAACCTTTCTCACATTAGAGATCAGGTAAATTCTCCATCTGTGTTTTATGTCCAAACACTTTTTTTTTATGACCTCAAAGTCTCTATTTTCAGATCATGATGTTCTATATTCAAATTTTTTTGGTCTTACAAGGAAATTGTTTCCTCCATTGTGATTCAGAGTGGAAGAGAAAAAGCTATTAAAGCAAAATGCATCTTCTAGAAAAATTCAAATGTTGATTTTTCTTATAAGAAATATCATGTAAATTTACAAGATGATGAAGAAAAATATTGAGATCAGATTTAAATTATTACTAAAATATATTTAACTGAAATTTAAAAACAGCAGATTGAGACTTATAGATATGAAGTATACTATAGAATACTTTTTTTTTAAAGCCTCTTACAATGTGGAATTTTGCAGGCAGCAGACAGAAATATGTTTAAGCAACAGGCTTAGGTTAAATGAAACATTAAAGGATGCCCTGTTTCAGAAGGTTTTTTCCCCATGTGTATTTTGTGCAGCTGTAAGATTTTATGCTTGCTGGAGCCTTTGCTCTTGATCACATACTATAAAGGTAGACAAAGGAGAAGGCTAGGAGGTTTGGCAGCTGGGAGGTGTTTAATATGGAATTTAATAGCAAAGAAGAGGGGGCTGGGGCTTTTCTAGGTGAAATGGATTGACAGCTGGGAGGAGGAAATAAGTCTTGGTGTCTGAGAAGAGCTGCTGGTTCACTTGCTTGCGGTTCCAAATGACAAGCTAGCTTTCATGTGACTGAATGGATTGTTTCCTGCCTTGCCTTCAATTCAATGAAAATCGGTTTTTTTGTAGATATCATGGAAACCAACTACTCAGCAAAGACATTAACTGCTGACCTGTTTGGCAGCACTTCGGAACACAGGTTCAACACATTGATAGAGTATTCTGTTTGGTTATTATGCCAGGAGAATGGCAAATCAATATTTAACTGCCTTTCCAAGAAGTCACACCATTTAAGCGCTGGTTTTTATAGAAAACTGTTTATTTACACACATGGGAAATGTCCTGAAATGCAAGAAAAACGATTTATTCTAAATGTACAAAGTTACACTGAGTTCTGACTTTCAGAATCTGAAATACCATTCTTTTTTATATAAAAGTTGTTGCCTGCCTTGGTTTTAAATTTCTTGCTCCTGCTAATCATTACTACGATGGATAATCAACCAATACTTTATATAGTAATATTTATCAAGAAACATGTGGAATTTTGGATATTACCTTTTATTTACTCTTCCTTCTTAAAAGAACTCATTTTTTCTTCACTTCCTATGTCTTTTCATTTATTTTAATTTTGTCAGCTGTACATTTATACTCTTGCTAGTGTCCTGGCCATAACTGCACATGTTTTGTTACTGTAGTAGCTTAGCAGTAATACCCATCCTGGGTGCACACTAAATTCTCCTCAGCATAATGCACTGGCCCACCCAAGATCAGTTGACATAGTAGAGTTAAAGGAATGCATGTTTTAGAGTCAAACCTCCCTGGAGTCTGGCTCTGCTACTTAATAGCTATGTGATATTGAGCAAATTACCTAACCTCTCTGTGTCTGTTTACTAAGAGAATAATAATAATAATAATCAATTTGAAGGGTTTTGTGATGATTTCATAAAATATTGGCATAACTAATGGCCTGGTCCCTGGTCCATAGGAGACTGTGCTAAAGGATAATAACAAGTGAGAAGAATAAATATCTCTCTCTCCAATTAACTGCTATGGGACCCTGAGCAAGTCACTTAGCCATTTCAGGCCCATTTCTTCACCTAAACGGTGCAGATACAACACTGGCCAATGTCAAGAAGTACTTCCAAGCGTCAAATTATACATATATGTAAAAGGGCTTGGAAGAGTGGAGCCCTATGTAGTAATGCAAGATTAGCTTTTGCATCTGTGCTAAGGCCACTTGTACAGGCTCAAGGAAAACACCATCAACATTTGAAACTATTTGTATGGGGCATTCACTACTTCATTTATCATTTTCACCAAAGGTTTCCTGGAATGTTCTAATGAGTTGCAGACCACACCGTGGCTCCTATGTCACTGAGTACATGGGGTGATGATATCCATGAAGAAGAAGATTTTCACCACCTTGTCCCGTCACTCTTTGGAATTTGTCTCATAGCTGTCTATCACATAGAGTTAATGAAAACTTGGAAGTTTTCCCTGGCCTCTTTCAACTCTGTGTATCCCTCTTGGTACAAATACCACTTCTTTAGAAAAGATAAGTTGCCTTGAGGCCATTCCCTCTCTCCTTTCTGAGCTCATCTTGTTATTTTCACCTGAGGATCTTCTTAGAAACTCAAGAAGAGAGTCAAATATCAAGCAAGTTGCACTTGGCTGGAGTTGTCCACCTCTTGTCATATTGTTTTATTCAGCTGACATTATTTTTCCGCTTAGCATGTTCTTTTATGTTTATAGACCTTTTTTGGCAATAAGTGTAACTTATTGTTTTAACTCACTTTTCTACCGATCCGTGTCACATATTAAGTGCCATATCAAAAACTGCTAGGCTTAGTAATAATCTTCGAGTCTGTAAACCAACAGCTCTGGGACTGACCCAAAATCAGGACTCTGAATGATTAAATTTTTTTATTTGCCAGTAGTATTGAATATCAGTCCATGATATACATTCACAGAATGCAGGCCATGTGACACCTGTTCCTGCAGTGAAATCGTTTTGTGTGTATTTCATGGTTTACATAGTGTGTGTAGCAGTGGTTCTCAAAATTGGCAGACATAAGAATGACCTGGAGGTCTTGTAGAAATACAGATGTCTGGGCCCTATCTCCATAGTTTCCTATTCAGCCGTCCTGGCATGGGGCCTGAGAATTGGCATTTCTAACAAGTTTCTAGGCTGCACTGCTGCTGCTTCTCTGGGAACTACAAATAGGGCCCACTGATGTGGTGAGTGGTAGGTTGCATTGCACAGATTCCCTCTAGGGTAGGGCACTCATTCTCAACTGTAAGAAGTACAGGCTGTGAAGGCTCCCAGGCCCTCTTGTCAAGTGGTTTGGTTGAAGGGAGCTGCCTCATTTGGGGCTGCACATCCCATGATACTTGCACCTGGCATAAAATAATAGGTTGGTACAGGGATTACACAGGCAATTTTTTTTTTCTTTTTTGGCTGTTCCCAGGCCAGGGATCAGATCTGAGTTGCAGTTGCCACCTACACTGAAACTGGGGCAATGCCCGGATCCCTTAGCCCACTGTGCTGGGCCAAGGATCAAACCTGTGTCCTGGTGCTGCAGAAATGCTGCTGATGCCATTGTACCACAGAAGGAACTCCTACACAGGCAATCCTTGCCTGAGATCAGGATAACTGAAGGGCCATCCCAGCTCCAGAGCTCCTGTGTGATTGGCTGAGTCCTCTGTTGCAATTATTTCACAGCCCAACTTTTCTCTCTGCCTAATCTCTCTTCCTTGACTCCCAAAGAGCACTCTCTGATGAGCCATTATCTCCAAGTCTGTGTCCTCAGGCTCTGACCTGCAGCTGTAGATAATAAAATAGTGTTGCATTTGCTAAGTACGTATCTGACAGTAATTAAATATCCCAGCCCATTCTTGTATAGGAGCCAGAGGTTGTTATGGTTTGCTTGGTGATTTGTGAAGCCCTAGCCATCCCATTCACCATCAGAATCACCTAGGAGGGTAGTACTAGGCTCCTCTTTCTCTGATTCAGAGCTTTTATTAATTCTCCCTTAAGTACTTTGTCTCCTTTGTCTCTGCACGTCAGTTCTCTTTATAGGCAGGTTTGCTCAGTGTCTTTCTTCCTGTTCATCTGTGTTCTGGTTGTGAAGCTTTCCCCACAGTTGTCATTCTTCGGCTCCATGTTTGTTCCATTTTATATACAAGTGTCTCAAGAAGCTCTTCAAACTACATGTCTTTTATTAATCAGGTGGTTGTTCTTCAGTGGGTTGTAGGTAGGTTGATTCTCTTGAAATCCACCTGGTCTGAAATCCCAGATGTGCTTCTCTCCAAACATCTGTAATACTACTAATGACCAGCATTAACGCTTACTATGTGTCAGCCATTCTTTGAAGCACTTTGGAAATATTAACTCTTTTAATCCTCATAACACCGTAGGAAGAAGTTACTATTATTCTTATTTGGGAAAAGACAAAACCAAGGCATAGAAAGAAATATTAATATGTTTGATTATAGGGTACTGTCTGAAATCTCACAGGGATGTTATTTTAGATATGGTACATAAACTATATTTTCTTTTTAAAACTGAGGAGACTCTGAATCCTGAAACATATTTGATGCCAAGTGTTTCAAATGAATGATCATTGACCTGGATTTTTATTTTTGAGATATTTGAAGGAAAAAAAAAATCCCCAATGAAACTATAAGACCTCTGTTGAAGTAGTTCCTGTAAAGTTCAATGTTTAATATGCTTTTTTTTTCAATTATTATTAAAGAATACTTGAAAGGGCTTCTGAACCTAAATCCAATATGCAGGAAGGGAGGCTTTCCTCACATACAACCAAGCAATTCTCAGATACCAGCAGGGCATCTGAGAATTCAACATAATTCTAGCACTACCACCAGATAGCATCAGATTCCATGGGTTAAGGATTCAGTCCTACAGGATTGCCTTCTCCCCGACCCCCACTTCAGTTGCCAGTCACAAGCCCAGGTTCTTGTTATCTGTTCTTCTGCCCATCTAGTTCAAAATCAGAGGTTCCTATAACCTCCTCCTTGGACTTCAGACACCATTCACAAGCCCAGACTATTATCTGTGCTTCTGACTGACTGGCTAAATAAATCAGAGGGTTCCAGGACCTCCAATTCAGGTTCAATTAATTTGTGTGAGTAGCTCACAGAACTCAGAGAAACATTTTACTTACTAGATTACTGGTTTATTACAAAATCATTCAACTCAGGACCAGTCATTTGGAAGAGATGCACAGGATATGGTGTGGGGAGAGGACAAGGAGCTTCTTCACCTTCTCTAGCTGTGCCACCAACCTGTAAGCTCTCTGAACCCCGTCCTTTGGGGCTTTAATGGAGATTTTATTACATAGACATGCATGATTAAATCATTAGCCATTGGTGAACGATTCACCCTCTAGCCCCTGACCCCTCCTTGGAGGTCAGGTGCAGGACTGAGGGACTAAAACTTCTGACCCTCTAATTACCTATGGGCCTTCATCCTTACCTGCTTTCCAAAAGCCATCTCATTAACATAACAAAGACACCTTATTACTCTCCAGGCTTAGGCAATTCCAAGGGTTTAGGGAGCTCTGTGGCAGAAATATGGATGAAGACCAAATATATATTTCTTATAATAAATCACAATAGTTGTTGGCAGAAAAAAAATGTGGAATGAAACCAAGTATATTGGGCAGAATTTTTCACTAATATTATAGATCACAGTAGAGCAATGTACATTATACAAAAGAAGATGGTAGTAGTAAGGAATAGTAGTGTAGGTGGTATTTTTTATATAAATGAGTAGTAGGTGTGTTTCTCCCTTCATCTAAAAACAGATTCTCTGTCTCTATTATATTTACTAAAACCCAGCGCTATGAGTATCTACCATAAGAGAAAAAAAAGAAGCCTGTCTTTAACCCTCCTACTCCCATGCTATGATAGCACTTGCTGACTATCTTGGTATCAAATTCAATTGTTTAATTAACATTCACGTGGTGGGAGGAAAATCAACCCTATTGTTCCATGACAACAGTCATCAGTTTTCTAACATCAAACTTGGGGGATGAAAAATTTATTTCGTGCTTTTTCTGTTGCCTTATGTTTAAAAGAAACTAAATTTAAAAGGGAAAATTTATGTAATTACCATAAAACAAAAACCAATATCTTTCAAATAAATACATAGCTACTAAAATAAAAAATGTACCTATATTTGCTACCTAAAGTCATCTCAAAAACCACTGGAAACAAACACACTACATTTTCAGGAACTCTGCCCAGGTTTAATTTGATACGCCATTTAAGAGGAGGAATTTATATGAAAAATTAACTATGAGGGGAGAGAAACCAAAAAATTTCCTTAAAAAAAGGAAATGCTTCCTTAAAAAAGCTCTAAGTTAAGTACCAATGAAGGGGCCACCACAGAATTCTATATACTTCCTCATTGTGTGGAAGCAATATATTTATATGTTTACTGGCTCAGATTGAAGTCTTCTAGAGCAGGGACTGGTTTTAGTCCTTTGTGTAACCCCAGAACCAGCACTGTGTAAAGTAAATAGTAAACTCTCCATAGATGTTTGTTTAAAACACAGAATAAATTAACAAAAAAAAACCAAAAACTGCATTTTGCTCCTTTCTGCACACTGAATTTATGAACAAAATGATAATACATAATGTAGGAATGTTTGGATTTTGACTTTGTCTTTGGTATTAACTTACTCTAGGCCTTTGACTTCAACTTCAAGAGACTGGCCATTTGTAAAGTGAAGGGCTGATGATGGTGATAGCCATTTATTCCAAAGGGACGGAAAGACTTTATATTTAAAAAGCTCTAGAATGACATGAGATTTAGCTATGAAAATCAGTTTTTCTGATTTACTGTCGCATTGCATTTAAGTACAATGGTTTATCAAATATTTTAACTTGTTATTATGAAATTATTATGGGCTAGAGAAATAGTTCTGACTTTGTCTTTTCTAAACACTTTAAAAATTTTATGTATCAGCTATAGATATAGATCCTTCAATTAAGGTGACTGTTGAAAAGATAGAAATGAAGCTGTTTTTAGAAATAAAACCGAATTTTTCATTAAGTTCAACCTGTACCTATTAAAGTGATAATCCAAAATGATGACCTCCAGCTCCTCCTTTATTTCTGGTGTGTATATTTAATAGAGAAACGTAATGAGATATTTGTATTAAATCTTTTACCACAGCTTTATTACTTAATGTATTGCCAGTCTCTGGAAATGTAGAAACAAATCTTTTGTAATATTCTGTTTTTTAAACTTTGGTGATTTAAATGCTTTATTTACATACTCATTTGCTTATGCTTCTTGGAACCTACTCTTGCATTAAAAGAAAGCTTAAAATGCCAAAATGCTATAGTAAAAAAAAACCAACAAAAAGTCCATTGTATTTCTCACATTATTTGGAGTTCCCATTGTGGCGCAGCAGAAACAAATCCGACTAGGAACCATGAGGTTGTGGGTTTGATCCCTGGCCTTGCTCAGTGGGTTAAGGATCCAGCACTGCTGTGAGCTGTGGTGTAGGTCACAGATGTGGCTTGGATCCTGCATTGCTGTGCTAGGTGTAGGCCAGCAGCTATAGTTCTGATTCAACTGCTAGCCTGGGAACCTCCGTATGGCACTGGTGCTGCCCTAAAAAGACAATAATAATAGATAAATAAATAAATAAATAAATAAATAAATAAATATTTCTCACGTTATTTAACATTGATTAACACAGCCCAATTAATACTTCTAGAATTCGAATTTATAAATTCTGAGATTTTAGGTTGGGACATTTTTATTAGAGAAGAAAGCCATTGGCAAGTGAATTTTTGTCAGGGGACAAAAAAGAATTGGTATCATTAGAAATCATTTATTGAGAATTTTGTTTAACTTGACTAAAACTGAAAAAAATAAAGTTGTTTTGGAAACAACTGTGTGGAAAACCAAGGCTTTTAACATTTTATAATTGCCACCAGCCATAGTTGGCACAAGGAAAGAAAGTGAACTAAAGTTGTATTAATATAAACACAAATGTGTTGTTTCCATCTGAAAGAAGAAAGGTTTTCGATGTTCCCTGGTGTGGATATTTATTGAAGAAAAGTCTATGACCAGTCTACATTCCACTGAAATTGATTTTTAAATATGGAACTAAACAGGAAATGTCATGAGTGATATGACCATCTGTCAAGTGTAAATGAAGTCGGAGCAAGTAGATGAAATGTGCAGAAAGCAAGGCAAATGCATTGGAATACAATCTGACAAATTTTAAACTCAAGAAGTTTTGAGCTCTGTGTATAATGTTTATTTCACATACTTGTAGTTCCTCTGCAATTGGGTTTATTGTAGCTCTTGTCACAACTGTGGTAATTTTTGCTAAGTGAATTTAAATAACATCTCATTCCAGTTTCAGAGTTTCCATTTGATATGCTTTAGATTACCTGGAACTTCATTTCTTTAAGAGTTCTCTTTTGAAATCCTTCGGAGTTCTTCCTTAGCCAAGAAACTTGTTTTCATAGTAATTATAAATTGGGAATGGAGGTAAGAGGAAGGAAGAAACACAAAAGGGTGCTTTATGTAATCCCACCCCTCTGCTCTGTTCAAAGGTGTCAAAAAGAAATCAGGGATTGTTAAGACTCACACTGAGGGATCTATAGAAGGCATCAAATCTGTGACAAGTTACAATGAAAACTTTTCATTGTAAATGCTCTCAGCTAACAGTATGACATCTCATCTTGGTAATCAGTGGAGAAAAAGTTCTTTTGGGTAAAGCATAGTATATTCTAAAGTGATTTTTCGGGATGGAAATGTAGATAGAGTAATGGTTTAATAAAGCTTTAGGAGTAAAATGATACATCTATCATTTTGGTTATGCATGTTATATATATTTTTATTGAAATGTGGATAGCTGTACCTTTATCAAATTACAGTTTTATTGTTTCATTGCTGTTTACATTAACTTCCATTAACTCTGTTGTGATTCATAGTTTAAAATGGGACGCAAAAATTGCTTTCATCATTTCACAATTTTAAAATAAGTATCAACATAGGGCTATCCTGTTCCTTTAATGGATCAGTTTAATCCTTAGTAATGTAACGCTTTAAAGTCTACATGTCAAAGATAGCATTTTGACTTGAAGAAGGTAAACATAGAAGAACTTTAAAGTTTTTAGTATCTGTTTCCTTTGCTGATTTTAATGGACTTTGAAAACAATCAAGGGCAGTGGGTGGCCTCTTACTGGTCAAAGCCATCTTTTAAGTGCATGTGTTTCTTTTTCCATGTTGACCTCTTACCTGGGACCTATTTACTCTCTTTTAAAATTATATTTGGTAAATTAGCTTATTGAAATCTAAATAAGAGGATATTCCTTTTCAGCAGTCAACTTGAATGCTACCCTTCCTAAATTTCTAATGATTTAAAAATACAGACACACACCATACTCAGACACATGCTGATTACACCAAAGGACTTGTAAAAGAGTGTGGATCTTGCACTAATGATTGTTTTACCTGCGTGGTATTAACAGTAAAGAATACACACTATTTATATACTTTCCTGCATGTTTATTGAAGCCCTGATAGTACATAGTTAATACAGCTTGTTTTTGTTAGGCACCTAATATATGCCAGGCCCTTTGCTAAATTCATTCGATTAAATCTGCTACTTAATTTCCAACCATAACACTTAGGTATTATTGCTTTAATCTCCTTTTAGTAAATAAAGACATGAAAACAACAGTATGACTTACCCAAGGACATATCCTAGAAAGTGGTGGCTTAACAATTACAACTCATCTCTCTGTCTTTATGTAGAGCCATGATGCCTAATAACATCCTATAAAATCTATTTTGTAAGAATTCATAGTTTCCTAAAATACTGTGGGATGATAGGATTTCCATTGAATTCTGCTATCCCTTTCCCCCCAGATTCTTCTTTATTTTCCCCGGTGGTTTTTCTTAGTCTCCTTCATTTCAAATGCAGAGGCGATCCTAAAGCCAGAGATAAATGTGTCATGAAGGAATGGCCCTGGATGAGATTACCAAGAAAGTCTAGAATGAAGAGTGGTGTTGAGATAGAAACTGGGGAAACTCCAGGGATACTATGAAGTTTCTGCTTTGAGGAATGACTTTGTCAGCAGTTAAACTCTACTGAGGAAGGAAATATCAATTGACACCTCATTCAAATGTATGGTTTCCAGGATGCTTTTGCCAATAATACCTTAAGAAGACAAGGCATAAGGAGTCATGGTGATGCTCCCAGTGAATTCTTAGCTTTGTCTTTTGATCATACTCTTTTCCCGAAACAGCTTTTATTGCCTCCTGGCACTATCTTTTGGAGTTGTGAATTCTCCAAGTTGGTTAGTCACCCTATAAAGTAGAACTTCCAGTGAAGAAGATATTATTATAACTATTTTGCAGAGGAAAATAAGACAGAATGGTCAACTGCTTGCAAAGTAACACAGGTAGAAAGAAGTGCCAGATACAAAATGTAAGAATAGGTATGATATGCTCACGACTCTATACAGTTGACCTTTAATGATATGGAAGTTTGTTTCTTTCTCAATAGAAGATATCAATGACTGTTGAAGATATCAGTGAGGATCGATTAGTATAATCAACTTCTAAATTACCATACAGTTTTTATTCACTGGAATATTGAACCAAACTGAATTTTTCTGATAACAGTTGCTCTCTCTCTTAAATGCCAGATGCAGCAGTTCCCCCTTATCTGTAGTTTCACTTTCTAGGGTTTCAGTTGCCTGCCATAAACCACAGTTCAAAAATATTAAATGGAAAAATTCCAGAAATTTTTCATAAGTTTATAATTGTGTGCAGTTCTGAGTAGCGTGATGAAATCTCTTGCCATCCTATTCCATACTACCCAGGATGTGAATTATCCCTCTGTTCAGCACATCTGCCTGTTAGTCACTTAGCCTTTTTGGTTATCAGATGAACTGTGAAGGTATTTTGTACTTGTGTTCAAGTAACCTTTATTTTACTTAATAATGGCCCCAAAGCACAAGAGTGGTGATGCTGGTGATTCAGATGCACAAAAGAGAAACCATAAAGTGCTTCCTTAAGTGAAGGGTGAAGGTTCTCAACTTAATGAGGAAAAAAAAAATCGTGTGTTGAGCTTGCTAAGATCTGTAATAAGAATGAATCTTATATCCATGAAATTGTGAAGAAGGAAAAATAAATTTATGCTACTTTTGCTGTCACACCTCAAACTGCAAAAGTTATGGTCAAAAAAAAAAAAAGTTGTGGCCACTATGTGTGATTAGTGTGCTTAGGTAAGGTGGAAAAGGCATTACATTTGTACAAAAATTTATTTTGAGAGAGAAAACACATTCACATAACACTTAATGGAGTATATTGTTATAATTGTTTTATTTATTATTAGTTATTAATCTCTTACTATGCCTAATTTATAAGTTAAACTTTGTCATAGGTATGTAAGCATAGGAAAAAAAACAGGGTATATATAGGGTTTGGTGCTATCTACAGCTTCAGGTATCCACTGGGGGTCTTGGAACAGATCCCCTGTGGATATAAGGGAGATTACCATACTTTGATTTTAAGTATATTCAGTGGAAGTCTTATAAAATTGTATGTCACACTTCTCTGTTTAACATACAATAATGACCACAGGTTAACCAATTCTCAATGACTTTAGGATAGCAGGAAGATCATTTGCTGTGCATTGAATTTACAAGGGCTCTTTGCTTATCCATTGTCTAGATTGCTGCCTGAGTTCTTACACGTGTGTTCTATAATAGGTCAGCTCTATTTTTTATGTAAAATTTCCTATGGCTTTTGTGCCTTTTTTTAGCAGCTCCCATCTTTTAATTTTCTGTTCCCATTCAGCATTGCATTGGGAAATCAGTATCATGGTTCAAAGAAGTATAGTGTTAGCGAGAGTAAATATCCTGTGAGTGAGGGTGACCCTGAGTAAGACCTCATGATTATAGATTAGTGTATGGGCTTTAGTAAATATAAGCACAGTGCAGGGACTGTATCGATCATCTTTTGCTTTGTCAACTGGGTGCTTAATGGTTGAAGTCATCAAAAATGTGGCATAAATGAAGTGCCCCTGAATTCCCTCACTCCCGATTTTTTTCCCCCTGTCATTAGGACAGCCCAGCTACTTTAAACAAGTAGGGAAAATCTGTACCATCAATACAACGATATGCTTTGAGGACCTTTTTGTTTGTTTGGTAGGTTATCAATGGCATTTGCATTACTAGTCCATTGGTAAGTTGCCAGACAGATCAAAATACACATCTCAATTTCTGGACATTGTTATTGTCCTTACCGACTGGCACCAGCAAGCTGCACCAATACCACCGTATCTCCTTGCCCATGGCTGCCTGCCATTGAGCTGGAGGATGGAAGATGGTAGCTGCTATGTGAAATAACAAAATTTGCTGAAATTTATTTGGAAATTTATCCCTTTTTCATTTACCATTCCTCTGAATTCTGCAAGTACGTCACTAGATCTCAGTGTTCTGAAATAGTTTATTCTGACAGTTGTTGACACTTCAACAGCTGTTTCTATGGAGGAACTAATTCCTGGTGCTTCCTACTTTGCTGTTCCCACTAAAATGACATACATTAAATGGTGTCTGAGGTTTTCTCATTTATGAAACAATAATTTCAGGTTTTAGAGTTCTAAAACTTTGTAGACTTGGTAGGTTGAACTTAATAGGAGGAAGTAGAAAAAATACATTCAAGAACATAGGAATATTATATAATTTTCAGAATTACATATAATTGTGGCTTTCTTATATATATATATCTTTGATAATAATGATGATGGTACTGTCACAGTTATTTTCTTAAATTAACTATACTCCACATTAAAATAATAAATAAATATTTAACATACACCGCCAAGAAATGTATGACAAGCGATTAAGAAGAATGAGCTATTTAAGCTAACCTTAAATTTGTTTTTCTATATACCTGTATAAAACATTGTTAAGCAGAAACTCAGCAAATGATTAATACTCATTGAAATATCAGTTCTTTAGTGATGACTTTGGAAAGCCATTGATTACACAATAAGTATTCAATAACTGTTTCATGATGAGGAAGACAAAGAAAAGTTTTTTGTTTTTTTTTTTACCTATAAAGGCTATTGTTTTACAGAATTACAGTGGGACTGAATAAGTAAAATCTAGAGAGGAATACTAAACTAAAGTATGACAAATACAGAGCTTTTTAACTAACTTTTTTTGACACTGAAGTCTTGAAAACTTTTGGTTTGGAAGTCAGCTATGAAAAAGATAGATGGAAGTATCTGTATTAAAATCTGATTGAAATCTGTTGTTTTCAGTCAAAACCTTCTTTCCAAACATTAAGAAGTTTTCTGTCTTAGGAATGTAATTTATTTTCCTCAGTAAACATGAAGCTCCATAACACTTTTCTTCTTTAAATTAAAAAAAATTTGTTAATCTACTTTCATAGGAAACATTTTTATATTTGATCAACACCACACAAAACCGAATTGGACTTTCTAATGAAGTCTTAAATGGAAATTTAGAGAATTGGACTTGATATATGTATTAAATTGTTATATATTTTAAAGTTGAAAAAATATAAACACTTTCCCCTTCTTTCCTTCCTCCTTTCTCCCTCTTCCCTTCCTCTATCCTTCCTTCCTTTCTTAAAGTATAATACAATGTGGCTTGCATACAATTAGACTGTTTTTTGCAACTTCATATGGTTTCAAAAGATAATTCCAACTCATTTATGTAGATCAGGAATTGATTCCTTTGGGAGAGTTTTTAGTGTTATAAGCCACTGCAATGTCATTTACTGTGCTAAAGTTGGACTTGACTTTTAATACATAAATAGTACTTAACATCAAAATACATAGTTGAGATCAGAAAAGTTATTGAAAGAATTTGGGGATTCTATTATTTAAAAAAAAATAGATATATTAACTCCAAGCACCCCACAATAGACGCAGACTATTGCCTTTGGAATGGATTAGCAATGAGATCCTGCTGTGTAGCACTAGGAACTATGTCTGGTCACTTATGATGGAGCATGATAATGTGAGAAAAAAGAATGTATACATGTATGTGTAACTGGGTCACCACGATGTACAGTGGAAAATTGATAGCACACTGTAAACCAGCTCTAATGGAAAAAAATTAAAATCATTGTATAAAAAATAAAAAAATAAAAAAATAAAAAATGAATTTAATAAATTCCCAGTCACCATAAATATCTTGGTTTTGCCTCTTATACCAACATGCGTCTTCATTTTGTCATAATGTTATAATAATGGCTCAATCATTTGACATTAAAAAAATTGTTTTATTTGGAACCATTTTTTTCACATCATTTTTAATATAAAAAATACTACAGGGTGATTTTTGTCAGTTGTGCTCTTGGCATTCTATGAAGTTTGGTGGTAGTAGCGATGGTGGTGCTAGTGGTGGTGATGATGGTGATGGTGATGTGGTGATAAGGGTGGTGGTGGTGGTGATGGTGACAGTAATGTGTTGCAAACATCTCAACAACAAGATATCTAGATTTGAAACATTTAAAAAATGTGAAGTCTCTTCTAGTTGAGAAATCTTTCATGCTTTGTAATTTTTTATGACATGTCGAGGTGTCACTAGCAAATTAGAATACTAATTTTGGAAGCTTGTGCCTTTTGGCAAATGGAAAATAATAAAGTATTTCAAATTTTGCCGATTAGTTCTCTGCTTAATCAAGGGTTAAGCAATTTTAGGTCAACTTTAGTAAACTTTCAATTTGGAAACTATGTTGGCTTTTATAGAGGGAAAATACTTTGTAGAACTAAACAGAGTGAACTAATGTAACATATTGCTCTAATATCCAAATAAATATCATGACAGTGCCTATTTTGTAACTGCTTTAATAATTACTCGGATAAAAGAGTACCACATAATTGTTATTAAAATAGATATACATTAACATCAGATAAAAAGTGGTCAGATAATTATGTAATTGGAATATAAATCAGTTTCTAAAAGTCCAATGCTCAGTAAAATTACATATCTATATTTGAAATAAATTATTAGAAAATAAGTATCTTTTAATATTAATAATAAATGGATGTTTGTCACCTTAGTGATAAAAACTTCGATAAAAATCTTAATGGCTTTCACTATCTATTGATACAAGTAATAGATATAAAATAGATTCCTTTGATTATGCCTTAAAGGGAATGTCTCCATAGGAATATTCATTCTTAGATTAAGTTATTCATTGTATGTTATATAGAAAGCTCTTGAGTGTAATATGTGTTTTGATTGCAAACATTTTAGGCCATTTAGAATGAACTTCACCTGAGAAATAGTTGAGTTTACCTGAACTCATTTTATCAGGGAAGGCACACTAATTTATCAGGCTGAGAAGTGGTATGGTAAATTTGGATAAGTTTTCTACTGAGGATCAAGATTTCAGAGTGCTCATTCTAGCTTCTTTGTGGTATTTGATGGTTTAAACACATGTTCTCCCTTAAAGTGACTGATCACTGGCCACATGTGGCTTTGAGAATTGAAATCTAGCTAGTACAGGTGTATTGTAAAAATAACTTAGACACAAGATTTCAAATACTTAGCAAGAAAAAAGAATGCAAATATAATAATACATTATATTATTATATTATACTTTGAAATGATAATATTTGGTATATATTGGATTAAATAAAAATCAAATTAGTTTCTTCTGCTTCTTTTTACTTTTCACAGTGTGAACACTAGAAAATTTAGAATTCTACATGTGATTCATATTTATGGCTTAAATTATATTTCTTTGAGATAACACTTTCCTAGATGGCCTCTTAATTTCTAGGTTGCAATTTTCTTCATCAATGAAGAAATTAGACTAAAATAATCTTAAAGACCTTTTCTAGAATCAAAATTCCATTTTTATCCTATAATTTTGGTTGCTATTTCTGTTCCCCAAATATTTATATTTCATCCAGCTATGTTTTACCCTGAAGGAGGTAGTAATATAGAACACCAGCAAAGTGCTTTGCCAAGCATTTTGGAAGATTTGATATCTAGTGTATCGGCCACTCCCATTTGGTCTTCTTTCTAACACAGATAAGCTAATTTTTGCTTAATGGATTTCAGTTATTCTTTGAAATGCTTAATATCAGATGTTCTCGTCTTAAAGTAAATGTATCTATTGAACCCTGAGGGAGTTCATTTTACTGCCATTACTCATTTTTCCTGGCATACTAAGAAACTATGATAATGGAATTTTGTATTATTATGCCTTTGTGCTTACAGTTTATCCTCAGCAAATTTTAGATAATTTAGTGTAAACTACTTAATAAAGACAGGTAGGCGATAATAATAATCCAGTGTGTGATAGGACTTTATTTGGGTTATTTCCCTATATTTGTGAGGTAGGTATGTTTAACTAATGTAAAAGGTTACATCATGTTAGTTGTTTACTAACACAGCTAATAATTATGAGACTAAAATTACATTTATTCATATAGGTTAATGAAAGGTCAAGGTCTTGTTAAAATATGCAGTTCAGAATATTAGAAGTGGGATCTTCAAACTATATCTTAGATAATATTTACTTCTTGGTATATGAATTTTTTGAAAAATTAAGTGAACCAAAACCCTGTAGTTTAGATTTCAGACTTTATCACCACCATCACCATTTTCTAAGTTAATAACTGGTGGAATTCACTTCCCATCTCTAAGCTTCAATTTCTAGCCTTACTGGCCTCTCTGAGTTGTATATAAAATAAGGTTATAAAACATGTGTGAGTGCCCTCTGAAGCTCTGCATAAATGTAAAGTATTTGAGGTGTAGCTGTAGTTCTGTCCTGAGTATTTAAATGCTTTCCCCTACTCTTCCATACATCAAGCTGAAGGGAATAGAGAAATTTCGTTGTGAACACAAACCCACTCTCTTTTTTTTTTTTTTTTGTCTTTTTGCTATTTTTTTGAGCCACTTCCGTGGCATATGGAGGTTCCCAGGCTAGGAGTCTAATCGGAGCTGTAGCCGCTGGCCTACGCCAGAGCCACAGCAACACGGGATCCGAGCCGCATCTGCAACCTACACGGCAATGCTGGATCGTTAACCCACTGAGCAGGGGCAGGGATCGAACCCGCAACCTCATGGTTCCTAGTGGGATTCATTAACCGCTGTGCCACGACGGGAACTCCCCACTCTCTGTTTTTAAAAGAGCTTTACTTCTTGCTGTTTGGACCATCCATTTCTAGCTATCATCTTCTCCAGCACTCCAACCAGTCAGCTGTACTCTTTGGGTCCTGATAAAGTGCCACCTTAGGTTTCTCATTTTGATGGTGGGTTGGATGCTTGTCTCTTGTTCTGATTCATGGGTGGATTGTGCCTGTGTCCAGATCCATACAACACAGCTCTGGGTCAGAAGCTCTTCCATTGGTAAACTCAGACCTGTGCTATCCATGCTAGTTCTATAGTATCCATAGATTTCTTGGACAATAAAGAAGCCTTCATTGATCAGTTGAATAGAAACTCTCTGTTAGTTAAATAAAACCAGATCGAGACTTGGATATGTGTTTACTCTTCAAAGAGCTAGTTTTTCCAGTTGGAGAAAGTGGAGAGGTAGAAGGCAGAGGTTATCATTACAGCTTGGAGTAACTTCCAGTTAGAAATTTTTTTTATGAGAGCTGATTATAACCAAGATGTTGTCTGGAATATAATACAAATGAAACACATTTAGTTCAGAAGGTTAGGAAAATCATAATGAGCATGTGAACATGGATGTATAAGCCATGCCTGATACAAGGAGTCCATGTATTTCAGTAAGGAATGAAGGAAAGGCAAACTGAACTGAATATTAGAAGTCATTAATATTAGAAGTCATTAATAAGACCTGGTATGCAAGCCCTTTGTAATCTAACTCCATTTTACTTTATAGGCTTTTCACCTTCTCTCCTTTAATCATGCCAAAGGCCATAAAACTGAATATATTCTATATTCCTTGGTATAGTTCTCCTATTTTGGGCTCTTCACATTTTCTTACCTTGTTTTCTCTGCCTGGAATCTCTTTTTTTTTTTTTCCTGGATGCAAGCCATCTCATACATGGTCTATAAGACTCATCTGCACGAAGCCTTGCTTCCCTCCTCTCCCTTGCCTACCTTGGAGGAGAGAAGGCCCCTGACACAGAAGTAGTTCCTCTTTCTTCTTTATTCCTGCTGCAGTTTTATTGCAAGCATACTTTGTTACAGTTTCATAGTCTTGCAGTTGCATAGTTTCTTAGCCTTCTCATTGCTTTCTATCCATGAGGGGAATTCTTACAGGCTGAATGTTAGTGCCCATCCAAAATTCAAATGCTGAAGCCCTAACCATCAAGGTGATGGTTTTAGGAGGTGCGGCCTTTGAAAGTAATTAGGTCATGAGTGTGGAGCCCCAGAATGAGATTGTCCTTATAAGGAGAGGAAGAGACCTCAGAGTTTTATTTCTCTGTCATGTGAGGATGCAACTAGAAGGCAGTTGTCTGCAGGCTAGGAAGAAAGCTCTTACCAAAAAAACACATCTTTTGGCACCTTGATTTTGGACTTTGAAGAGTCCAGAACTGTAAGAGGTAAACCTCTGTTTGTTTAAGCTCCCTGGTCTGTGGTATTTTGTTATCGCAGCATGAGCTAAATCAGAAGTGTTATATCCAATACACAGCACATACTTTTAGTTTATATATAAGCAACTTATCAATTGGGGTTGCACTGAATTTGTAGATTAATTGGGGGACATCTTTACAGTATTGAGTCTTCCAACCCATGAAGATCATTTATTGCCCCATGTATTTAGGTCTCCTTTAATTTCTATTAGCATTATTTTGTAATTTTTGGTGTATAGAGCTTATATGTCTTTTGTTAAATGTATCCCTAGTTTGTATGTGTTTTTGATACTATGATAATTGTTCTTATTCAGTATTCAATTGTTTGTAGAAATAAAAATTTTAAATATTGCTTTTATCCTACAACATTGCTAAACTTTTTAGTTCTGGTAGATTTCTTTGTAGAACATGTAAGATTTTCTACACCGTGGATTATGTTACCTTTCATTTACTTCTTTCTTTCCTATGTGGGTATCTTTTCTTTTCTTGTGCTATTTCCCCCCCTTGTCTTCTATTGCCTTATTACAATGGCCAGAAATTTCAGTACAGTGTTGAATAGAAATTGTATAAGCAGATATCCTTGCTTCTGTCCTGACACTAGTGGGAAAGCGTTCATTCCTTCACCTTCACTGTAAAGTATAATGTTAACTGAGTTTTTCAAATAAATAGAGGCTCTTGTTTTTAGTTTGCTGAGAAGCCTTCTTTTTATTTTTTCCTTTAATAAAGTATTGATATTGATTTTGTCAGTTTTTTTATATCTACTGAGATGATTATATGCCTTTTCTCAGTTAATCTGTTCATATGGTGAATTATCTGGGTTGTTTTCTTGTGTTAAACCATCATTGCACTCACGAATAAATCCCATTTGGTCAAAATATATTATAGTTTTTATATATTGTTGGATCTGATTCACTAAAATTTTATCAAGATTTTTTTGTATTATGTTGATTTCAGATATTGGTCTGAAAATTTCTTTTTCCTGAAATATCTTTTTCTGGTTTTGATAGTAGGGATGTGTCTCAAAAATGTATTAGAGAGGCAACTTTCTGTGAGATTTTTTGTAGAATTGGTTTTATCTGTTAAGTATTTAGTGGACTTCACCAGTGATGGCATCTGGTCCTGGAGTTGTGTATTCATGTATATGAATGTATTTAGTGTAAAGGCTTTTAACTACAAATTTAATTTCTATAAGATGTATAGGTTATTCAAATTCCCTCTCTTTTTTTGTGGAAGCTTTGGTACTTGGAATGTTTTTTTGTTTTGTTTTGTTTTTGTCTTTTTTTTTTTTTTTTTTTTTTGCTATTTCTTGGGCCACTCCCACGGCATATGGAGGTTCCCAGGCTAGGGGTCCAATCGGAGCTATAGCCACCGGCCTACACCAGAGCCACAGCAACGCGGGATCCGAGCCGCGTCTGCAACCTACACCACAGCTCACGGCAACGCCAGATCGTTAACCCACTGAGCAAGGGCAGGGACCGAACCCGCAACCTCATGGTTCCTAGTCGGATTTGTTAACCACTGCGCCACGACGGGAACTCCTGGAGTTTTTTGATTAATTTGTCCATTTCATTTACATTGTCAAATGTATTGACATGAAGTTGTTCATAATATTTCCTTATTATCTTTTAAATATATGTAAATATGTAGTTATGTCACTTTGCTGAACCTAATTTTGTTAATTTTTTTCATCACTTGACCAGAGATTTATTAATCATATTGGTCTTATAAACAAATAGATTTTTATTACATTGATTTTTCTCTGTGGTTTTCCTATTTTTTATTTCATTAATTTCCACTCTGATATTTATTTTTTCCAGCTTCACGTTTTGTTTACTTTTTTGTTTGTTTCTAAAAGTGGAAACAAAGAAACCTTAGTTTGAGATCTTTCTTCTTATCTAGTATAGCTATTAAGTGTCATAAATATTCCTCTAAGTACTGCTTTAGCTGCAGCACTCAAAATTTGATATATTGTGTTTTTATTTTATTCAGTTTCACATACTTCTGGATTCTCTTCTAATTTCATCTATGACTCATGGGTTATTTAGAAGTATATAATTTATTTAAAGTACTCGGGGAGTTTTCCAGATATCTTTCTGTCATGGATTTCTAATTTAATTCCATTATGATATAAGGAGATACTTAGTATGACTTCAGTCCTTTTAAATCTATTGCCACTAGTTTTATGGTATAAGATGTTGTGTCTCTTGGTAAATGTTCCAATGCACTTGAAAAATGTATATATTCTGGTCTTGAGTGGAATGTTCTATTATTGTCAATTAAGTCAAGTTTTCTGATAGGCTTTTTCTATATCTTTACTGATAATAGAACTGACTTGTATCAGTTCTATTATGCACTTAATCTTTATTTTTAGGTATATAAATATCTAAGATCATTATGTCCTCCAATGAATTTATCCTTTTATCATTATGAATTGTCTGTCTTTATTATTTTCTCTGAAATCTGCTTTGTGGATAATAATATAGTCACCCTAGTTTTCTTATATTAGCACTAGCATGGTTTATCATGTGTCATAGTTTTACCTTTAACTTTTTTGTGCTTTTTATCTAAATGGGGTTTATTATAGTTTCTTATAGTTTTTGCTTTTTGTTTGTTTTTTGGCCATGGCATATAGTGGCTTGCTGTGGGATCTCAGTTCCCAAACCAGGTATTGAACCTGGGCCACAGTGATGAAAGCTCTGAATCCTAACCACTAGACCACCAGGGAACCTCCAAATCAACCTATAGTTTGGTATTGATTTTAAATATCTACTCGGAGAATTGTTGACTTTTAATTGGCATGTTTATAACACTTACATGTAATGGAAATATTGATATATGGTTATACTTTGAAGTTATTATGGATTAGGTTCCAGGCCACTGTGATGAAGCAAATATCAGAGTAAAGCATGTCACATGACTTTTTTATTTCTCAGTGCATATGAAAGTTATGTTCATACTCTTTTATAGTCTAATAAGTGTTCAATAGTATTGTGTCTAAAAAAAGTACATGCCTTAATTTAAAAAATTCTTTATTGCTAAAATATGCTACCAATCATCTGAGTCTTCAGTGAGCTGTAATCTTTTTGCAATAGTAACAGCAAAGATCACTGATCACAGATCACCATAACAAAAATACTAATAATGAAAAAGTCTGAGACATTGTGAGAATTACCAAAATGGGACACAGAGACACAAAGTAAGAAAATGCTGTTGGAAAATTGTGCTGATAGACTTGTTTAACAGAGTTGCTCAAATCTTCAATTAGTAAAAAACTACAATATTTGTGAAGCACAGTAAAGTGCAATAATCAGCTTTTTATCCCATCTACTGTATTTTTAAGAATCTTGTGTACTGTATTTCTCAGCCTTAGAAATTTGATACTTAAAAATCTTCTGTCTTGGAGTTCCCACTGTGGTGCCGTGGGTTAGTGATTTGTCTTGTCTCTATGGCACTGCCAGTTTCATCCCTAGCCTGGTGTAGTGGGTTAAGGATCTGGCATTGCAGCTTCAATTCCTGGCCCAAGAATTCCCATATGCCATGGGTGTGGCTGAAAAAAAAAAAAAAAAAACTTCTGTGTTTTAACATGTTGAAGCTTTCTTCTTATTTAACATATGGAATATAGTTATAAAGACTCTTGATACCCTTGTCTACTAGTTTTCCCTTCTCTATCATTTCTAAGTCTTTCAGTTGGTTGATTTTTCTCCCCCTTATAGAGTGTGTATATGTATTTTTCATGCATTAAAGTTGCTGATTGGATGACAGATATTGTGAAATTTACTGTGTTGGGTGCTGAATTCTGTATGCTATCAATATCTTGACTTTTGTTATGAAATATATTGAAGTTACTGGAAAACAATTGACCCTTTGGGGCCTTGCCTTTAAGCTTTATTAGGCAGGACCAGAACGGATTTTATTCTAGGACTAATTTTCCCCACCACTGAGTTTAACATCATTTGAGTATTGTACCTGATGCACCGTAAATCATGAGATTTTCAATTCTGCCTAATTGGAACATAAACTTTTCCAGACATGTATAAATACTGGAGAGTATTCCCCTCAAGTGTTTTCATCATGTGCATGTGCTGATCAGCTGAAAAGAAAAAGGTACTCCCTGTAGCTCTTGTAGCTCTTCTGTATGCTTTCTTTTTCTTTCAATATTCTACCAGTGAACTAGATCTATATTGACATCTTTGGGTGCTGTGCTCCATTTCAACTCAGGAAGATTGCTTGAATCCATCTCAGTTCCCTCTTCCTGTGTTGCCACAAGGAAAAACTCTTTAGCAGTAAATTGGGGGCAGTCCTGGGCTTATTTCATTTGTTTCTTTTCACTCAGAGATTACTAACCTGTATGGTTTGATATCCTATGTCTGGAAACTATAGCATCATATATTTGGTCTAATATTTTTAGTTGCTTCAGATGGGAGAGTCTATCTGATCCCTGTTATTCTATCTTGTCCTGTAGTAGAAGTACTTCTACTATATTTAGACTACACTATGGGAAATAATGATCTAAAATGTCTATTCATCTTTGTAATGTTGATGGTCAGGGTTCTTTGGTGTGTTAAATTCATAGGATTTGCTATAGGATATTATTATTGCAAGGATGCATGCTATATCCATATAGGTCTATATGTATAGACTAAATGATTTTGCTGAATTAACCAGTCAATTTAAAGTCTTACCGAGTCCCATCAGAAACCAGTTTTCCTGTTGTTGTTTTTTTTGTTGTTGTTAAATCAGTCATTATATTGAGTTAACTAAAATGAGCAGATTTCTGATTATAAGTTTAGCCTAGTTGTACTATTTGCACCAAGAGACAGGAATGGTATAAACTCTGTGCACTTTCCACTCCAGTGCAAAGTAAAGTAGTAAAAAGCAGGACTCAGGTTGATATATCAGTGCTTGAAAAAAGAAAGAGAAAAAGAATGGATATGTGTATGTGTATAACAATAACTTTGTTGTATAGCAGAAACTATCACAACGTTGTAAATCACCTCTACTTCAATGAAACTTTAAAAAATGAAAAAAATAATATTTGAAAACATGCAATATTTCATAGGAGAAAAAAAGAAGGGTAGAGATGGGAGTAATCAGAGAACACTTCTTAGAAGAAGTAACTTTTAAACTGAGATTGTATGGACTAGTTGGAATTAAATAGGTGCATGTGCGTGTGCAAATGATGCGATGGATGGAAGGAGCTGGGGCTGAGAGGAAAGAAGAGTTTGAAAGCTTAGGAGGCATTAAGAAAGTAGCTTTTTTTTTTTTCCCTTGGAAACAAACTCTTTGTCTGAATACAGCCTAAATGTAGAGAATATCATTAAGGACTTTATAGAGCATTCATTACAACATTGCTTCTGATTACAAAAATATGGTAATTACACAAAAATCCATGAAAAACATGACCATTATTCTTCAAAATATCATACCATATGATTATGTATGCTCATGGAAATGGAAAATTGTCTTTAATATTTTTCCAGGAGGAAAAAGCAAGTTGAGGAAGACTATGGGCAATATGACTTTTGGAGTGTTTATTTTGTGAGAAATATGGTATTGAAAGGGAGGGCAATTTTTACTTTTTACTTTATGCCCTTCTTTACTGCTTAAAATTTTGTAGCTTACATGTATTATATTCAATACTTAAACAGAATTGTACTAAAATGGTCTTTCCTTCCATTAAACTCATTAAAATCTAAATCTAAGTAAGTCACATTTATTTATTCTGGTGTATATTCTGTCTGATTTGACAGCCATCCACCTAATCAGTATGTTTATCTATATCGACTCAGAAAAATCAGCATGCTATTCCCTTTTCCTTTGTAAGTCCTCACGTATCAGCATGGATGGGTAGCATTGTGAAAAGGCATTTCGTGGTAGCTTTATTGGCTCACAAATCTGTTTGTCTTTTTAAATTTTTCTAATTCTTTTTTTTTTCCTTTTCTTTTCTTTTTTTTTTTTTTGGTCTTTTTTTAGGGCCACATCCATGCCATATGGAAGTTTCCAGACTAGGGGTCAAATTGGAGCTGCAGCTGCTGGCCTTAGCCACAGCAAGGCACCAGATCCCAGCCGCATCTGCAAACTACACCACAGCTCATGGCAATGCCAATCCTTAACCCTCTGAGGGAGGCCAGGGATTGAACCCAAGTCCTCAAGGATACCAGTCGGATTCTTTACCACTGAGCCATAACAGGAACTCCTTATTTTTCTGATTCTAATTTAGCATTTTTCTTAATTCTAATTAAGTTAGCCATCACCTACTTTAGTTCCAGATCATGATTCTGTTTTGTTTCCCCCTCTGCTAACTTCTGATACTGAACATGTATGGGAGAGGGTGTGTCAATACTGTTACTTCCTGCTTTGGATCCATAAATTGAAGTGACATCCACCAGCTGTTACCTTCTCTGAATAGGCAGCTTGGCAACAATCTAGAAATTTTATGGTCTACTGCAGGTCTGGTCAATCCTTTTAATATATGTCGACATAGAAATATTTCCATAGTACATTATATGTATCCTTGTAAAAAATACCTAGTAGTTAGATGATAATTGTGTGTATGCATGTATATGTGTGTTTCACTCTCAATGTCTTCTGGCTTTAATTTTTGTTGTTCTGGAATTAAAAATTATGAACTCTGGTGGCAGTGACTCTGGTATTGGAGTGTTTTTTCTAAAACACACAGTTCTGGTTGTACTGTCTGCAATTTTCAGTAGCTTTCAAAATATGACCCAGAAGATGTTTTGGAATAAAATGTGCCCAAGAGACTTGCGTTTATTCTATTCATTTGCTGTTCACGCTTAATTGTTGCCTTATCATGATCTTTGTAAACATACTGCTCTAAATGTTCTAGTTTGGTTCTGTTAGGTTAAGCATTTTATGAGAATCGTGGATGAAAAGGATTCACATTGCAGGGAAAGTGTGTGTGTGTGTGTGTGTGTGTGTGTGTGTGTGTGTATTTGCTACAAATGTTAAATCCCAGAAAGGTTCTGATAGTTTATAGAAGATTTGCTTTAGTTAAATGCAAATGGCTCGAATTAAATAAGAACTCTGAGGTGATACTCTTACGAAAATTAATACATGCTCCCTTTTTCCTTAGTAGGGTTGTGTAATAGGATCTCAGTTAGCCAACAATCATAAACAGAAAAATAAAATAAATTCCTTTTCTTTAGAGGAAAAAAGGTTCCAGAGTCTTGGGACTTTCAATTTGATCATGTTCTTAGAATATATCCTTTTACCAGAAGGTTGCTGCTGTGTTTTGATGTCAGAGAAAAAGGAAGAGTCCATATTCTAATGAGAGGAGGCAGCTGTTTACGTGGATATATATAGAACCAAAATCATTTAAGTAGCTTTAATAAGTCCAAATAGCTTATATATACATTCATATATATTATATACATAACACATGGTATATAATCTATATAATATATAGTAATACATATTATATTTCAAAACATAAAATTCATATTTAATTCACAAAGGTGTCAAGGTATCATTTCCTCTTTAAAATATTTCTCATTTAAGGGGGAGGGAGTGGGAGGGATTGAGAGCTTGGGCTTATCAGACACAACTTAGAATAGATTTACAAGGAGATCCTGCTGAATAGCATTGAGAACTTTGTCTAGATACTCATGTTGCAACAGAAGAAAGGGTGGGGGAAAAAATGTAATTGTAATGTAAGGATAACCTGACCCCCTTGCTGTACAGTGGGAAAATAAAAAAAAATAATAAAATATTTCTCATTTAGTAATAATAGGCAATATCATGGAGACGTGTTTTATTTGGGAATATTAAGGAAATTCTTTCATATTGGAATTTTCTCAATGTAAGACAAATGTAAAATTTTGGATTTGTTTAAATTCCTCTGTAAATCAAAATGATAACTTCTAAGGAGTCCATAAATGATGTTTATCAAGTTATTAGTTTATTGTACTCTCCCCCAAATTGACATTATTGTCACTGAGTGATTTTCAATAATTGAGGACAAAGGCAAGTCCTTTACAGCTTATTTATAAAAAATGATTTAGGCATTATCTTAATGTCTTTTGCAAAATTAACACATTTTCCATGTCTTCCAAAATTGTTAGCTGGCTTTATTTTAAATACAAGTCAAGGCATGGTATTGTTTCTTTTCTAATTGCTCAAAGAATATAAAACTCAAACTCTTCAGCAAATGATCAGAAGTTAATATCCAATCTTGGATGGAAATATACTTCAAATCACAAACTATAAAGGTTGATATAGAATTGTAGCATCAAACATAATATTTTAATTCTACAAATATAAACTAGAATCGGTGTATTGCAAAACAGTACTACATCCTGACATAGAATAGATAAATATCCTTTTTATGAAATATTAATCATTAAGAAACAAACACCTCGTTGTCCAAAATGCCGCAGAAAGAGAATTTAGTTTAAGGTAGTTGCAGGTGGGTAGTGCTCGAGATGCCTGGGAAATACAAATCTGATAAGAGTCAAGTATTATCAATGAGGCTTTCGAGATTCCCATAGATGAAGCATTAACAAACATGAGCTTTAAACCGAAATTTGTTAAGTACCTAAGAATGCAAGAGACTTTCTAAAAGATTTCAGAGGCTGGACTAATTAGATACAGAATAGAAATATATATGTTTAATGTGATCAAATAAATGATTGGAGGAATTGAAATTAAAAGGTAAATTAAAATAACCAGTTAAATTGGAGAAAACAACAGTAAAGAATTACTATGAATTAAATGTACAGCAATTGAAACTGTAAATTAGATGGAATGAAAACATCTCATCAGTGAATTAGTGAAATGTAGATTTGAAGAAGCTACCGATAATACTGAGGAGTGATAAAGCAGCATAACACATAAAAGAGAGACAAAGGGACATCATGGATAGAGTTTGAATGTACATTTAATCAGACTTACAGAATGAATAATAGGAGAATGGGATTGAGGTGGCATTTGAAAATATAATAGCTTAGAATCTTCCCAGTGTGATTCAGGATGCACATATGTCCAAATCAAGATAGACCAAAAGAAATCTAAACCTAGAAATCCCTTAGTGGAACTGCAGGTCACCCAAAGCAGAAAAGACATTTTAATAACTAGAGGACAAAGCCAGACTACTAACAGCAATGAGAATGACAGCTGGCTTAGCAATGGCCACAACAGAAGCAGAAGCCAGTGTGATCGTGATCTTCAAAGTGAGTAATATTTCTAAAATTATATACAAGGTGAAAGTATATAATAATTATGAGGATGAATTAAAGAGACTTCTCAGAGAAACAAAAACTAAAGAAACCTCTAAAAGGAGGGCATCAGGAATTTATATATTGAAAATCTAAAGTCAAAATAGAAATACTGAGTAAAAGCACTGGTCAAATATGTGGAGAAGCCTAGATATTGATTATATTTTAAAATATCTATAATTTTTGTGGTCAAAACCCCTAAAATATTGGATAGTGGCATATGTAACAGAAGAGGGATAATTATTGATAAAGAATTCTAAGGTCCTAGTATTTGAAAGGAATTTAAATGTATCACTTAGCTTTAGATAGTAAGTTAATTATTCATGTTATAATTTCTAGATTAATCATCAAAATAATAGAAGATATAAATTTCAAGCCATATGAAACAAAACACAAAAATTTAGTGAATGTATAAGAAAATTTAAAAAAATAAGGTGAAAGCAGCAGATAAGCACAAAATACAACTCTAGAAATAAATTCAAATATATATCAGTAATTGTAATAAATCCATATGGACTACACTCACTAAATTAAAAAAAATCATCAGTGTAGAGGAATTTTAAAAACATAAACATATTGAAATTTAAAAATTCAAAAATGTGGAAAAGCGATTTAACAGACAATCAAAGGAAGATGACATAGCTGTGATTACACTATTAAAAGTAGATTTTAAAGAAAGCATATTACTAGACATAAAGAATTCCAAACTCATGTGGATCTAATATGAAGTTCATATAGAGGCAAACCAAAAAATTCTCAAATTTAAGACCATATTGAGACTTTTAAACCCATCTCTGACAGTAAGTCATATACCCAGCTAAAAATATTCAGTTAGAATACAGATGATTTGAAAGAATACTAGTGTAGTTGGTATTTGGAGTAACTTGATAGTTACTACAACAGGGTTGGCTAATTACTAGGAAGCCTTTAATCAGGAGCCCTTTCAATAATTGGCTACTTCAAGGCTTTAAAATATGTTTGTCTTATTTCCATGGAAGGATTAATTCATCATTATTGTAAATGATTATTTCTTTGGGGAAATGGACTCAAAACATGTGGTCGATTAGCAATATTGTACAAGTTTTTCTGCTCAGGAATGAAAAAGGTTTAAGAATAGGGAGTCTAGTATAGACTTTTGCAGGTCTTGTCCTGTGTTCAGCCATATTCAGGGCATCTTACTACTTGAACTTGTTAGAAAGGTTGCCAAATTCTGCTGCTAGAATGGAGTTGAATCTGCTTGCATTGAGCATTTTGTGCAAGGGTCCTTATCAGAATACCTAAATGGGCAGATAACTGGGGCTTCGCTGCTCTTACAGAACAGCTTGTGTGACTGTTTTCAAATTCATATTTGTGTGTATGGCCAACTTCAGTTAAAACAGGAAAAGATCTCACAGGATATTTTATTTTATAGAATCATGAAAACCTGTTTGACAACAGTTTGCTCATTTCTGACGTATATCATGGTGAGAACCCCAACAATGGATAGAAGATTGGCATGCTCCATCTGAGATAACCTTTTACTTGCATTAAGGATAAGGGTAAAAGTTGTGTAGGTCTCTTTCTGAAAAGTGCAGTAATTAAGTTATTTAAATATAGCCTTTTACGAATGGAAAAATAAATGGTTTAGGTCTTGGATTAGGAGTATTCTGATTTTATGGTCTTGCTTGTAAGCTCTGAGGGAGAGTCCGTGGAGAATGGAGTAACTAGGTAGAAAGAATGACATAAGGGCAGTAAATGATTTTTAGAACCAAGACAATACCAGATTGCATCATGTTGTAAACACTTTATCAACTGAAACTGCAAAATTCAGATCTCTTTTTTTTTTTTTCCCCATTCTTTTGAACTCCTGTGATTTTTCCTTTTTACCATTGTGTGGTGAGCTGTCTTGCCCTTATCTACCCAACTGAATAGATGCTACATTCCTCACGGATGGGAAGACATTCTCTTTGGCTTTCTCATATGCCCACTCTTGCTAGCCCTTTGCTTTACATGTAGTAAATATCCAGTAAATATTTGTTAACTGAGTAATTCCCTCAAACCCACCACCTAGGGTTTTGCCAGCACCTCAGTGGTCACTTGGTAAACACTTGAGTGTATCTGCTATTAATCATTGACCTTTCAGAAGCAAAGAGAGCGTTCTGATGACTTCAGTCCTAAATTACTTTTTGTTTCCTTGCAAGGAGGGCTAAAGCAGTCTTCAGTTTTGTGTCCCTCAGCACCTAATAAAGAGCCTTTCTCAGAAGGGGCCTTTGTATAAAGTTGTTGAATTCAGATGTGGATTCTGCTTCTGGAGAAACTGTAACACAGCCTTGCAGATAGTTTTACAAAGCCTTAATGGCCTGAAGGCATTTTTTCAGCCACCATATTCTTCACTAGTCCTTTAATCAGAATCTAACTACTACATCTGGTGACCGTGAAAAACCACAGTAAAAGACGTATCGCACCGTTTCTATTGAATGTAGATTTAAGTTTCACTTAAATTCTTTCTTGCCCTGCTCTCTGGCTCCATCCTTGCTTTCTTTTAGTGTTTCATCTGTGGATCTATACTCATTTATTTGGCAGGTATAATCTGCCATTCCCTCCCATTCCCTGTCCCTTTATAAAGTGTTCTTACTTGGTGTCCCCCCTCTAGCTGGTCGTGACTTTTTCCTGGCTTCTGAGGAGACTTCATGCCCTTTTTTTGAAATGAGCTGTCTTTGATTACAGCTTGTCGGTGCAGGCTGACTGCTAACATTGATTCCCAGCAGTCAACAACTTTGTCATGTTGTTCAAGATTAGGTTTCGATGTGTCATTTTAATAGACTAAAAAGCCATTCTCAATAAAATTGAATTTCTGTGGGAATCATTGTTAAGGATGCTTTCAAAATGAAGACAAATTTTGTGATGTTTCAGAGGTTTCACTGGGAAGGCATCAGGTGACTCCATTTACTGAAACTGCCACTATTTTAGCTGGTTTTGCATTCTGAAAATGAATTTTAAAACCTACTTGCCTTTGTTTAGGCAAAACATAATTCACAATAATTAAGCTTTCTGAGCTTTTGCACTTAGGTCGTAGAATCTTTTTATTTTTGTTTCTGATCGAACGAAAATATTTGCTCTTCCTTCACATTTCTCTGTGTGACCCTAACTAAATTCAGGTCTGGGCCGAGTCATATGGATGTCTCCTTCTGACAAGACATGTGGTGCTTAATGCTGTTTGGTGAAAAGAGCAGGCTTTGAAACCAGTCTGTGTGGGTTCAGACATCACCTCTGCCATTCACTGGCTATGTGACTTTCCGTGTTGTTTAATTTCTCTGTGCCTCAGTTTTTCATCTATGAAATGAGGATAGTAGTAGCACCTTCTTTATGGAATTACTGAATGAGAGTTAACCCACCTGTAAAATATGTGTACACCCTGTAATGTGCATACCTCGTATTTAGATCTCAGTAAATATTGTTATTCTCATTATGCTGTTGAGTGGATCTTTCATAGCTGTTACTGTCCAACTTTTATTTGGAGATATTCCTCAGCGTTGAATGAGGAAGGATGCCGAAATAACCAAAGATTACCCTCTTTATTTATTTACTTTTATTTTTAGGGCTGAGCCTAGGGCATATGGAAGTTCCCAGGCTAGGGGTTGGGGCTACTGAATCAGAGCTGTAGCTGCCAGCCTATGCCACAGCCACAGCAACACCAGGTCCGAGCCACATCTGTGAGCTACTCTAAAGCTCATGGCAATGCCGGATCCTTAACCCACTGAGGGAGGCCAGAGATCGAACCCACAACTTCATGGGTACTAGTTGGTTTCATAACCCGCTGAGCCATGAAGGGAACTCCTACCCACTTTACTGATCCAGCAGTTGACCTCCGACACCAGATTTGTACCCACTGGTTAACAGAAAGTTCTGCAGCAGAGAACACCAGTATTCCTGTGCCACCCTCCATGATTACCTAGGCAGCCACTTAGGAGTCTGATTTTCCTCCCCCATCAGTCCTTCCTTGAGAGAAGTCTCTAAGTAATGTTTTCCACATTTCAAAAGATTTCCAGTGGTGCTGTTTTGTTTATCTTGACAGCTATCTAGATAGGCCACCCTTAATCACCCTGGGGCTGCATATAATGCCTAAGGCTCAGTGGCCAGGATCTCAGTTCCTACTTCTGAGGGATTTAGCACCTGGAAGGACTCCAAAGGAGGCAGACTGGACAGACCCTACCAAGCATCTGGGTATCTATATTGGCCCATTAGCCACAGACATGGCATTAAGAACTCTTTGTTGAATAAGGTCTTAATCTCTGTGTGGACTTGTTTTACAGGCACAAAGTAAGGTTAGCCTCTAGAGAGAAATTTGGTTGATTCCAGAGAAAGTCTGTTTGCCACAGACTCTGGCCCTACCATTAAACTCGTCTGAGGGCTCTTTGTAGAATATGCCTTGGTTTAGGCTTGGTTGAGTCAAAGTAACCCTGTGTATTCTACTTCTCTGTCTTGGCTAAACTATGACACATGGAAGCCTTGTCTCTGCTACAATTCCTGCCCAGGTTATGATGTCTGGAGCTTAGTCTTCCTGGTATATGATATGAGTTTTGAAACTGTTTTGTCACATTGACTGTCTCACTTTGCCACATCTTGTCTGCCAGGCTTGTTCTGGTCCTCTAGGCCCTGTTTGTTTTTCTCCCCCTAGCCTCTAGTGCTATGCCAGGCAAAAGATAGGCCCTCAGTAAATGCTTGTAGAATGTAACCATTGGATCTCCAACCAGTGGGAGCCTATTTAATTTGCCATGACCATGCAATTGGCTTTGACCCTTGAGATGGTGTCCCTGAAACTGTGCTTCTCAGTGTTCAAGAGCCCTTATAAGTGCCAGGCACTGTGTTTATCACCTGATATTCAGAATCCTACTTTATCCTCACAGAACCCTAAGCTATAGGTATTTTTTATCATTGTGCACATTTTATAGATGAGGTAACTAAGACCCAGAGAGACTAAGTAACTTAGCTATGGTCATCCAGGTCAAGTACCTGTTGAAGATAGGTTTCAAATTTGGTCTATCTGATTGCAGAGCCCGAGTTCACAATCTCTATTCTCTTTTCTGTTTTCCACCACAATTGGAAGAGAAGATGTCAGTAGGCATCAGCAAACCCACAGATAAAGTTCGTCTTTCTAGCTGGGCTAAGTTCTCACTACCCTTGACCCACTGGCCCGAGTTTGGTGGTTTGCCCTAGGGGCTCTTGCTCAGATTCTCATGAACTTGAGGCCAGTGTTCTCACCCACTGCTTGAGATAGATGGGGAAGTCTTTTTTTTTTTTTTGTCTTTTTGCCATTTTCTTGGGCCGCTCTCGCGGCATATGGAGGTTCCCAGGCTAGGGGTCCAATCGGAGCTGCAGCCACCGACCTACACCAGAGCCACAGCAACGCAGGATCCGAGCCGCATCTGCAACCTACACCACAGCTCACGGCAACGCCGAATCGTTAACCCACTGAGCAAGGGCAGGGACCGAACCTGCAACCTCATGGTTCCTAGTCGGATTTGTTAACCACTGCGCCACGACGGGAACTCCTTTTTTTTTTTTTTTTTTTTTTTTGAGATGGGGAAGTCTTTTCTCTCAGAAAGTTCAAGGACTAAATACATATGTGGGATGGGGGAAACTCCAACTGCTGAGCTGACTCAGACCTGCCAGTTTCTTTAGGAGAGACCTGGAGATGGAGCAAGCTGTGGCCCTTCTCCTATACCTAGGGCATACACAGTTCCTGTGGTAGGTGGACGCCAAGATGCTCAATTGTAAGCACCTATCCCTGGTTGTCTGAGAGCTGGCTCTGGCTCAGCTCGGAGGCAGTGAAGGAGTACACTGGAATTGTTGGGGAACTCATCCCAGGATCCCTCAATAAATGACTCTCAAGAGTTGGTAGAAAAGGACTTAGTTCCTCTTAAGCTTTAGTGTGTGGAGCATCTAGAGTTATTTAAAAATTATGAAATCAGAGATGAGGTTCATAATTTGCATTTCTAATAAGCTTCCAGACTAACCCTTGACTCACACTGAGTAGCAAGGCTCTAGCTAGCTCCATGTCTCTCATTTAGGAAAAAGTATGAGGTTTATTGTATACTGTTTATTGTATAAGTTTAGTGGAATTAAACGTCTGCTGCCCATTAAGGTAACCTGCTAAATAGTAAATATTTAATTATTTTTTTCTCTTTATTTTCTTCCTTATTTTTTTTTACCCATGCTCCTGGGCATCAGCATCCAAATAAACTCCTTGGCCTTTCTTGCTTATCTCAGTTTCTTCTTCTGGTGGGGCCCCATCTAAGCAGATGACTCCACCAGCTTCTAGAATGAACAGCCCCACCAAGATGGTGGGACTGTCCCCAGTGCTCAAGATTTTGGCTGCCATGAGGTCATCCTCATGAGTCTGTTCCAGGAAAGTCTCATCTCACTGGGCATGAGGTAGCCCAGGATGAAGTAGTCAGAACTTTGCCTGTATTGATCTTAAAGTGTTTGTAGATGAGGGCATAGCTGGCATCCTTCCCTTGGGGATTTGCCAGGACTGTTACTTTGAGAGAAACTGCTGTTCCTGCCGTAGAAACTCTAGAGCCTATAAACTGAATGTGAACCAAGATTCTCAAGTATTCTGGGCAAGTTTGTCCCTTAAGAGTGAAAAAAACCCCAAAAAGATGAAAATCCCCAAACCTAAGAAGTTAATCATACCTGAGGATTTGTCAGGGATAAGGATTAGGGAGTGGTTCGTCACCTATAGGCTCTCACTCTGAGTTCCTATTCCCAACCTAAGTCCCTTTTAACCTCTTTCCCTGCTGTTGTAACTCTCTCTGTTTCTCATTAACACAAAATTTAAACGTGACTCCTTCTGCTTCACGCCCATCATGATGTTCAGTGTCTTAGACATCTCCTAAAGACCTGAAGTTAAAGGATGAAAATAATTTAGAAAACACTTAAAATTCAGTATCACTAAGATGCCAAACCAATAAGAATCACTGTTATTTTCTCTCACTAAGAATAAGTGTCAAAATCAGTTAAGATTTGGCATCTATTTATGCTGCCAGGCTTCCCATGCTGGTGGCTGGTTCTTCTCTTGGACCCTGGGACCCTCTCTATTTCTCATCTTCTCTGAATCCAAGCCTTCCCTGTATGGTTGTACAGATTGTAGACTGTACAACTCCATGGGGCATGACTCACATAGACTGTAAAAGAAATGACATCTGGAGTTTGTGAAACTCAATAGCTGTGCTTTCTCTCATCCCCAAAAGACTCAGACTCTCCCCCTAGAAAGCCAGGGGAATTAAAATGTTATTATGCTTTTTTCTTTCAACCCCTCTTTTTCAGAAGTGTGTCAGTATCCTAACTTAGTGTTACAAAAGTCTCATTAAAGTATTTACCCCCCCAACACAAAATGAGTAATTCTCTTTCTATGAGAAATTCTATCTTCCTTCTAAGCTCAAATTTTACCCAGCTTCAAAAATTGCAATTTCTCTGTCAACTCCATCTATTTAGTTAGTGAAGGATGACACAGGTCCTATCTAGGCCTTAATCAAACATACCACCATGAAATGGCTGTCTCAGCCATGATCTTGGGCCCTCAGGGCATTCCAGTTCCCTCCAAGACCTTTTGGAGCCAGCTTTTCATTCTGATGTGGCCCTGCTTCCAAGGAAACCTTAGAAAACCCTTCTGTTGGTGATGTCACCTTGGCCTGAATGGAAGCAGTTCTTTACACCTATCATCCCCCAACAAAAAGACAGAAGCCACAGAAGAGTTTGAGACCTAAGCTATTCTCAACCACTAGGAGCAGTTGTAGACCTCAAGTAAATGATTGAATTCCAGAATCCATAACTTATATTCATGCTAGTCATGATGGGTGTGTGTGTGTGTGTGTGTGTGTGTGTGTGTGTGTGTGTAAGTAAACATCAGGCTAGAGATGAAAAATAAAACTCTCACAGGGGTCTAAATAGAGTAACCAGCTCTGTAACCTTTGGGAATTTACTTAATTTTTTAATGGACATGATGATTTCTACCTTTCAAGGCTCTTTTGAGGATTTAGCAAGCTAATGTTTGTAAGGTTCTTAGTACTGGATCTGACAAGTAATAAGTTCTCCAAAAAAATTCTATTGTCATTTTGAACCTCTAAATCTGTGCTTGTGAGGGGTGTGGCATCATGATTTAGCCTGGGTAGCTTTCCTTAAATAACTTGAATCCACCCAGCAAAAGTAAACATCCAATGAAGAAGTACTCAAAAATCCTAAGTGGCATGTGTAGCACACCCCTCTTGATAGAACAGTGACCCCATAGTGTAATTAACCACAACATCTTCCTGTGGAACTCCTGGGAGGCATGGGACCAATGGCAGAGGCTCAGGCCCTATAGGGTGTGACATTATCCACAGATGGAATCCTAGTCTCTTATCACCATTTTTGATAGTAGCCAGCTATATCTGCTACAGCTGCCCTGCATTACCTCAATACAATAAGACAGCCAATTATTTAGCCCTCAATGACCAATCACGCATGGTTGAAACATAAGATTGTATTTGGAATTGTTTACTTTCTAGGTGAAAATTAACACTGAAAGTATCTTGGAAAACCTTTACCCATATCGAAACCTGAGTCATTCTTTTATCTGCCTGGTCTTTGTACCTACTTTACTCTTTTGATTCTAAGAATGTACTCTTATCTGTCTTTTTACTCTGGCTTTCTTTCACTTTTTTTTTTCACCTTTAGTATTCTTTTGGTACTGTCTTGTTTGTCAGGTCTGTGTCCTCCACTCTCAAAGGACTCACTAATCATGGAAATACTGTGTTTGTGTTTTGTGGGTCTGCGTGCCTGCTCTAGCAGACCTTTCTACTTGGTGTGACCAATCATTTACTCAGCCGTCATTTAGGCTTTTAGTGTTTCAGGTATAAACTAAAATTTCAGGTCACGTTCTTCTTTGTCTTTATAAACTGGGGAAGCAAAACCTCAATGCAGACAAGTGAACTAATATCCATAAGGCTCTTAGAACACGGTCAATAAATTATTATTGAAATTATCTGACACTGGTAGTTATATTGACTATATCGTAGTACTCACATGTTTTTCTCCATGTTTAATATTGTAAACATTAGCTATTTAAAAAATATGTGTTATGAACAGTGGAATACCTTAGGCTATTTTTGGCTTACTGTCTACATTCTTGAATGTTGGCTATACCTTAAAGAGTGGCTGCGTATTAAATGTTATAATTCGTATGACTTTTTATTGTTGTGAAGATTTGTTTTTTGAACCTAGTGAATCAAATTTTTATTTACAATGTAAAATCAAAATGTGTACCCTAAAAATGATAATAATGTGCACATGTAACATTGACTATTTGTCTTAAATACTTTCTATATATTAACATTTTTACTTCACAAAAATGTTGGTACCAGTATCATCTCATTTTGTAGATAAAGAAACTGATATACAGAGTGGTTAAGTAATATGACTAAGATCCCAGAGTTTGTTTGTTTGTTTATTTATTTATTTATTTTTTGTCTTTTTGCCTTTTCTAGGGCTGCTTTCATGGCACATGGAGGTTCCAGGCTAGGGGTCTAATTGGAGCTGTAGCTGCCGGCCTACGCCAGAGCCACAGCAACGTGGGGCTGAGCCGGGTCTGTGACCTACACCACAGCTCACGGCAATGCCAGATCCTTAACCCACTGAGCAAGGGCAGGGATCGAACCTGCAACCTCATGGTTCTTAGTTGGATTTGTTAACCATTGCGCCACGACGGGAACTCCAGATCCCAGAGTTTAGTAATTGACAGTGTTGAGGTAGAAACTTAGCCAATTTGGTTCCTGTAAGCAGACATTCTACCACTCAATATGCTGAGTATATGCTGTATTCTATACATTTTATCAGAAAGTAATCTTTTTAGTTTTTATCATCACTGAATTCAAAACAATACCAAAAAAATACCAAGAAATCCAGTAGATCTTAATGGAAACATATCACATCAACTTTATTAGACTGATCTTTAGGGAGTTTGTAGATAAGGAAGGGAAGATTTTCAGGAAGAATGAAAAATAATGAGATATTGGAATATTAGAAGAAACACATTGGCACATACATATCTGTCAATGTATAATAATGACAATTATATATTATATATACACATTTTATATTGGTTATATATTTTATATTAATTATTATATTAATAATTTCTGCTTCTTGAGTGCTTACTGTGTGCTGGGCACATGTATCTTTAATACTTTCAGCAAACTTATGACAAGTGTGCTATTATTATATCAATTTTCAGATGAGGAAACTGAAGCTATTAAAGAATTGGGCTGGTGTTGAAACTCAATTTAACTTCAGAAACTGTGCTCTTAACCACTGTGTTTTTCTATCCCCCTAAATATGTATATATACTTATTTACACACATAAATAACAGTATATGTATTCATATATAGTACATTTTATGATACAAATATTACATATAAAGTTTAAAATTGCTTTAAACATATTTCCCTATAAAATTAATATCTGTAAGTTCAGGATGTATTTTTGCCCTCTATATTTGAACCATGCCCATGTTTATTTTGGTCTCATGAATAAAATCTGTTACTGGTACTTACTAAACTTGATTTTTTTTTTTTCTTTTTGGCCGCACCTATGGCATGTAGAAATTTCTGGGCCAGGGATTGAACCTGCACCACAGCAGTGACCTGAGCTGCTGCAGTGACAATGCCGGATCCTTAATCTACTGTCCTGCCAAGGAACTCAGCTAAACTTGAATATTTTATGGATTCACTTAAAAGGAATTCTCATGGACCTTTAGTATTTACATAAATAATTTTCTATCATAATGTTACTATTAAATAAATATTTAATTATGTATACATACCTCATACTTTTAGTTCCTAAAATGATTTTAAGATACGTTTTACAACGCAATGGAATTCAAATTAACAACACAAGTTTCATGTGACAATGATATTCTACTGAAATGTTGCCATTTGAGACATCGGTGTGTGAAGACTTATATAAAATATACTCTTTAGAGCTTATCATGGCATAAGTACCATGCTTTGTGGGATGAAACATCCTTTTACCACTTTGTTGTTGTTGTTGTTGAAATGACTATGAAATCTTCATTCACACAGTGGGCAGAGGCAGCCTTTGGCCTTGGTGTGAATGCAGCTTTCAGGTATTCAGTGTCTGCCTTTGTTTGTTCCTCTAAAATAATGCTACTTGGTGCAAATTGATTGTAGATGTGAACACAAACGGTTACCTGCAGTGACTTGTCAGAACTTGGTCGGAGGGAGGCCAAGGGGGTCGTGCAGATGACACTAATGAGCTTCTCCTCTATCTACACTCCCTCTCTCTGATCTCTCGGTTTTAAATACCATCCATTGACTGACAGACAACTCCCAATTTATATTTGTGGCCTGGCCTGCTCCTCTAAGCTCCAGGCTTGAGTATCTAACTGCCTTGTGGACATTTCCACTTAAGACTTTTAAGTGGCAGCTCAGAGTTAACAAGTTAACTTTAATTGTTTGGGTTTCTCCTGATTTCCCTGACCTGCTCCAAACTGTTCACCCAGCATTCTTCTCCATCTGGAGAAAGGTGACAGTTCCAGTCTTTCTGTTTCTCAGTGTCAAACCTGAGTCATCCTTTACCTTTTTCTTTTTGTCTCTTCTTAAATCCAATCAGCCTGAAAATGCTGCTAGCATCAGGGTACATCCAGACTCTGAACTCTTCTCACCACCTTCAGTGCTACCTCTCAGGTCCAAAATGCTGTCACTTGCCTGGATTATTGAAGGAGCCTCCTAATTAGTCTCTGTGCTTTCACCCTGGCCTTCTTGACTAGGTAGTGCAGTGTACGTATTCTGCACAGCAGTGAAAGTGTTACTTAAAAGTAAAACTTATGGTAGATTACTAGATCATTCCTTTTTTTCCTAACCCATCAAAGGCTCTCATCTCAGAAGGAAACCCAGACCCTCACTGTGCTCTACGAGGCTTGACCCTTACCCTTGTACTTTACACGTTCAATTCCAGCCACGCTTTCCCTCAAACCTCCAACAGAGAGCGTCTCGGAGCCTTTGCACTGCTGGACCCTTTGCTGACAATCCTGTTGCCTCAGATGGCCACCTGGTTTGCACTCCCACATTCTGCCTCTGCTTAGATGTCACTTTATCAGCGAGGCCTTCCTTGACCATCCTGTAAAATGTCTTGACCCCAGCCTACCTCCTCCTCTTTACTCCCTCACATACTTTGATTTTTTTTCCCCACTGTACTTATCGTTTATCACTGTATATTATTCATATATACTATTCCGTGTGTGTGTGTGTGTGTGTGTGTGTGCATGTAAATTGCTTATTGCCTGTCTCTTTCTACTTGGGAATATAAGGTTCATGAAGGCAGGGACTTAGTTTTTCCTTAGTACCTAAAATACTGCTTGACATTTAGTATGTGTGTAACAAAACCTTTGTTGAGTGTATCAGTGAATACTTCATTTTTTATAATTATCACCAGAACAAAAGCGAAAGGAAATATTATTAGAGAGAGGATTCAGATCAAAGGATGAAAATAATGTATATCAGATTGGGACACAAAGGATCAAACTATTAAGTGCATTTTAAATTTTGTAAAATATCAGAAATATTTACATCTCCAGTTTTCATTTTTATGGATTGTAACTTTTTTTGGGTTTTGCAGTTGAATATGAACTTTTAACTTCTCCCAAATCTTGGCCTCTTATGCTCTGTGTAAATATTTACAGCTTATTTGAAAGGTACAGTGTGACCGCCGATACCATGCTGGGGTGTTAATGTAGTTAAGATTCTCTGAGAAAAAGGCCACTTTGTAAATCAGCCACTCCCCAGATTTTCCCTTGGAACTCATCCAAATATTGACATTACTTAGTCTGTGAAATTTCCTGGACTTAGAGGAGAACCAGTAGCTGGTGGAATCAGAGCCCTGATATGCAGTGAAGATTAACATTCACAGGGAAGCGTGTCTGCTGAACTGTGTAACAGCTCTCCATGTAGGAAACTAGAATGGAGTCCGCAGAGCAAATAATAGTGGTGATTAAACCGATAAGCTGAGACACAGGGGAAGAAAGTACAAACTGAAGTTTCAGCAACAGGTGTAAGGCACATCGTCTTTCCTTTCCTGGTATTCTTAGGAAAGAAATAAGATAGCTTAATTACATGATTAGAGTAGTCAAAGTCCAGCTGGAATCCCATAGTTGCTACCTGTTGCTTGCTTAGCTTTCTTTTCTCTTTTCAAAGGTGTCGAGATCTTTAGATTGTTACAGTGTACCTTTTCTATATCTTATAAATTTTTAGCGAAGTGCTGTTAATATAGAATTAAACGAAGGCTATCCTCACATTCTGCTGGGTCTTTTATCCCCTACTATAAATTAATGACAAAGTAATTTTCACATTAGTATAGATGAAAATGTATATGCATTCTAATTATATATAACAGCATACATTCATAAATATATAATGTGTTGTTATATAATTTATTAACACATGTTTTATATATTTGTTTGTACTGCAAAAGTGTTATGAAAATAAGGGAGGAAACCATGATTTGATTTTCATGCATAAGAAAAAGAATCTCTTCTTTTAAATGGAAAATTGAATCATGTAAAATTATACCTCAATGTTGTAGGAAGCATCCTATTATATATATAAGCATATCTTTCTTTCCTCCCTTCCTTTCTTTCTTCCTTCCTGTTTGAATAGATATTGATCGAATACCCTCATATGCCAGGCAATAAACATAAAAACTCAGACCTGGAGATGGTGTGAAAGTTAATTTAGCAATCCTAGGCCATCCTGGAGTAGCTTCTTAAATGTACACTGGAAATTAAGAGTCAGCCTGCATCTGACTTTTTTTTTTTTGTCTTTTTGCTATTTCTTGGGCTGCTCCTGTGGCATATGGAGGTTCCCAGGCTAGGGGTCTAATTGGAACTGTGGCCGCCAGCCCACACCAGAGCCACAGCAACGCAAGATCCGAGCCGCATCTGCAACCTACACTACAGCTCACGGCAACGCCAGATCGTTAACCCACTGAGCAAGGGCAGGGACCGAACCCGCAACCTCATGGTTCCTAGTCGGATTTGTTAACCACTGCGCCACGACGGGAACTCCTGACTTTTAAGTTGGACATGGGGAAGAAGAGGCCCATTTTCATGAACTTTGGATCCTGGTAGTTGGGCTTTTTCCAGGGTAAGGGGCTGCATTCATTTCCCAAGGGAATCTTAATCACTTCTTAGTTAGGCCTCAGAGATTTCAAGAACCCAAACTTCGTGTCTCTCTTATTTTAACAAATGTACCCACATTCTCTATCTCTACCTCTATGTCTATCTATCTATCCACGTCTCTCTGTCTCTCCCTCTCTCTCTCTCTCATCTATCTTTCTACCTCTTACAGCTTATTCTTCTTCTCAGGTTCTAGACTTGGTTTATTTGTTCCTCTATTCCTCCTCTGAATTCCCTGTTTCAGTTTACAATGTTATCAACTTATGTTTCATATTGTTGCAAATTGTTTTAAAGGGAGTGTTATATACTGACTCAATATGAAAATAAATGCCTTCCTGTCAGAGGTCTGAAAAGATAAAGATAGGTTGAAAACTGCCCTAAGGTTGGATGCACTAGAAGATTAAATATTTTAAAAGAAATTAAATAGGCTTATTAACTTATTTTCCAGACCATTAGCTAGACAGAAAGTAGAAGGCAAGTATTTCCCCACTTACTTGATCATCTGTTCCAAAATCTAAGTGGAGTCCAAGGTTGTATATCCTATTGCTCATGTTTCCTAGTATTATAACCTTCACATCAGTTTCTTTTCATGGGTTTACATAGGGTAGATTGCTACTTGAGAGAGCGCTCAGTTTTAAAATGTGTTCAACAAGAAAAAAGTACCCTTACATTTTAATGTAAGGGTACTTACATTAAATTTTAATTCTAGGCAAAATGTTTTTGTGGAAAACCTGAAAGTCTGAACCTTGTATGGGTTTCCCACAGCACTAAAAGAAGATAGAGTTCTTGACTGAAACTGACCTGTATTTAAGTTGAGATTGAGTGCTTTATTAGTTCTGTTTGGAATCCTCCTTGAAGACTTGTCCATCATAGTCAAGCCCAGGGCTCAGAGTTTCTAAAAAAGATTTTAGCCTGTTAAAAAATACATTGTATGGTAGCACTTAACAGTCCTTGAGAAAAATGATACATGCAAGATATGATGGATTTTAGAAATTATTCCAGCACCCTCTAGTTAGTGTTCTTTTACTTATTCTGTTATAAATCAGGCGTTTGCAATTTTGACAGCTAATTTTTTTTTCCTTGTCAGCTGAAACTTGACGCAGCCTCTTAACTGTGAGCAAACTGGAAATAAAGATTTTTCTTAAGATACTGATATATATTTCCCTTAGCATTATAGATTGAATTGCTGAATTGGTGTATCTTTTTGGGCTAATGTACTTTGTGGTAAAATTTCTTCCTCCCCATTTGGAATACAATTTATTTAAAAATAAAATTTGTGGGGGGGCGGAGAAAGATGTGGAGAAGTAAAAGGTCACGCACACCATCTCCCACAAACACATCAAAAAACACACATCTGCATGTGAAACTATTCACACAGAACATCAACTGAATGCTGGCAGAAGAACTTAAACCTCCAAAAAGGGCAAGAAACTCTAGACATAACTGGGTAGAACAAAAGAAAAAAAGAGAGAGAAAAGGAATCAGGATGGGACTAGCATTCCTGAGGGGAGCTGTGAAGGAGAAAAGGAACCCATCTCCCGGGAAGCCACCTAACTGACGAAAGATTGGCTGAGTCTGTGGGACCTCAAAGTCGTGGAGAAAAGCACAGCAACTGGACTGAGAACAGCAAAGCAGAGTGAGAGCCACACAGACCATCTGAACCACTGGCCTGGACACCACAGCCTGAGATGCTTGGGCACGGGGTGGGCACTGAGACTCAGGCTCCAGAGGTCAGTCCCGGGGAGAGAACTGGGGATGGCATGAGGGGCTAAGGAGCAGTGTGTTGCGGGCTAAGGAGGGGAACACTGCAGCAGCAGGAACCCAGGAGAAAGTCTGGGACTGGCAGGAGAGGCAAGGCACCATTGTTGGGGAGGGGAGAGAAGGAGGGGCAGGCCGCCATAGGAAATTCCCTGTGCTGGAGTGTGTGCCTGCCCATGGGCTTAGAGGGTGGGGCGGCTCTGCAGAGTCTAATGGTGGTGAGAAGCCTCTTGCTCATTTAGGGGAGATTAGGTGCTTCTTGTGCAGGCTACCAGTGGCCAGGCACCTATTGTGTGGGCTAAGGGCATAAGGGGGCTAAGTGCAACGTGGTGCCTCTTGCATGAGCTACAGGTGGCAGGTATAGACTGTGGTGGTCATCTCAGAGGCCAGAGGGAGTTGTGGCTTGCCATCACTAGGGGCCTGTGAGTGGGCTCCACCAGCGACCCCAGTCATCTCGGGTTGGCAAAAAAGAAAAAAAGAGGGCATTATAACCAAGCACCACACATGGTTGCTCTTACTCCCTGGGAATATACCTACCCTGCAGCTGCCACTGCCAAACGCTCTGGGTGGTGCCCAGACACTTGGTCACTGTCCCTTCCCAAGACCCTACAACTAGGAGCAAATGGTGCAGCACCTCCTGTGAGACAGGGTGCTTCTTATGTGGTCTGCAGATGGTAGGGGAAAACTGCCTCAGTTATCCCTGATTCCAGAGGTGGGTGTGGCCCACTGCCATTGGAGATATCTGAACAAAAATTGCTTGCAGCCACATTCACCTAAAGGCCACCACAGAAGAGGGCATTGTGACTGAACGGCACCTGTTGGTGCTCTCGCACCCCCGGGAACACACCCACCCTGCTGCTGCCACTGCCAAACATTCTGGCCAGTACCCACATACCTGATCTCTGTCACTTCCTAGGATTATGCAACCAGGGGCACCCTTTACAACACCTCATATGTAGGCTAAGTGAGACAGGTTGCTTCATGAATGGTCTACTGGTGGCGGGGGCAAAGCATTGCAGTTATCACTGACTCTAGAGATGGTCATGGCCTGCTCCCAGTAGGGGTCCCTGAACAGGCACCACCTGCAGTTCCAATCACCTCAGAGGAAGGCATTGCAATCAAACACAAGCTGTTGTTGCTCTCATTCCCCTGGGAACTCGTGCACCCTGCTGTTGATACTGCCAAATGTTCTGGTCACCTTGAAGATCTGCCTAGAGCTTATTACCACTCCCCAGGGCCCTGCAACTAGGAGTAGCCTGTGCCACCTTCCTTCAGGTCCTTGCTGCTATTGAGAGCCCAATGACCAGGCACTGACTGCTGGCCCTACCCATTGCCTCCTTCTCCCTGAAAACACACTGAGCATCCTGGGAAAAACAGCCTACTCACACGGAAGAAAGAGACAGCAAATATTCAAACTCCCACACCAAAAATAAATAGTAACCCCCCCCCACCCAGTATTCCTGCATAGAAGTAGCCTTACAAGACTATAGTTTGGCTTCCCCAAACTCACAAAAAAAGAAAAACACAAGCAGGATGAAGAAGAACAGAAACCATTCCCAGTTAAAGGAACAGGAGAATTCACCTAAAGCAGTCAACAAGGAAAGAGACCTCTGCAGTCTGTCAGACATTGAGTTCAAAAGGGAGGTATTGAAAATACTGAAGGAATTAAGAGAGGATATGAACAGTAATGCAGATTCCTTAAGAAAGGAACTAGAAAATATAAGGAGGAGCCAAGAAAAACTAAATGTCAATGGACTAAATGCTCCAATCAAAAGACACAGAGTGACATATTGGATAAAAAAGTAAAAACCTCCAATATGCTGCCTACAGGAAACTCACCATAGAGCAAAGGACGCATATAGATTGAAGGCGAGGGGATGGGAAAAGATATTTCATGCCATTGGATAAGATGGGAAAGCAGAATTTGCAATACTCATATCAGACAAAATAGACTTTATAATGAAGGCCATTAAGAAAGACAAAGAAAGACACTATTTAATGGTTAAAGGATCCATTCAAGAAGAGGATATTACAATCGTCAATATATATGCCCCTAATATAGGAGCACCCAGATACCTACAACAAATACTAACAGACATAAAAAGAGAAAACAATGGGAATACAATCAGTAGGAGACTTTAACACCCCACTCACAACAATGGACAGATCCTCTAAAGAGAAAATCAATAAGGCAAGAGAAATCCTAAATGACACAATAGAAAAGTTAGACTCAGTTGACATTTTCAGGACATAACATCCAAAAAAAATCAGAATATACATTCTTCTCAAGTGCACATGTTAAATTCTCAAGAATTGAACACATACTGGGGTACAAAGCTAACCTCAACAAATTTAAGAATATAGAAATTATTTCAAGTATCTTCTCAGACCACAATGGCATGAAACTAGAAATCAAACACAGGAAGAGAAGTGAGAAAAAACTTACTGCATGGAGACTAAACAACATGATACTAAAAAACCGATGGGTCAATGAGGAAATCAAGAAGGAAATTAAAAAATACCTTGAGACAAATGGTAATGAAGACACATCCACTCAAAATCTGTGGAATGCTGTAAAAGCAGTGCTAAGAGGGAAATTCATAGCAATACGGGCCTTCCTCAAAAAGAAGAAAGATCTCAAATTGACAACTTAACCCAACACCTAAAAGAATTAGAAAAAGAAGAACAAACAAAACCTAAAGTCAGCAGAAGGAAGGAAATCATAAAGATCAGAGGAAATCAATAAAGTAGAGATTAAAAAACAATAGAAGAAATCAATAAAACCTAGAGCTCATTCTTTGAAAAGGTAAACAAAATTGACAAACCTCTGGCTAGACTCACCCAGAAGAGGAAAGAAAAAACCCAAATAAACAAAATCAGAAATGAAAAAGGAGAAGTCACAATGGATACTACAGAAATACAAAAAAGCATAAGAGAATACTATGAACAAATTTGACAACCTGGAAGAAATGGACAACTTTCTAGAGACTTACAGCCTGCCAAAACTGAATCAAGAAGAAATAGGTCAACTGAACAGACCAATCACTAGAAATGAAATTGAATATGTCCTAAAAACCCTCCCTATAAATAAAAGTCCAGGACAAGATGGTTTCACAGGTGAATTCTACCAAACATACCAAGAGGAACTTACACCCATCTTCCTTAAACTTTTTCAAAAGGTTGAAGAAGGAACACTCCTAAAGACATTCTATGATGCCAACATCACCCTAATTCCAAAACCAGACAGAGATACCACCAAAAAAGAAAACTATAGGTCAATGTCTTTGATGAATATAGGCATAAAAATTCTCAACAAAATTTTAGCCATCCGAATCCAACAACACATCAGAAAGATCATACACCACGACCAGGTGGGATTCATCCCAGGTGCACAAGGGTGGCTCAACATATGCAAATCAATCAACATCATACACCACATTAACAAAAGAAAAGTCAAAAACCACAAGATCATCTCAATAGATGCAGAAAAAGCATTTGACAAAGTCCAATATCCATTCTTGATCAAAACTCTTACCAAAGTGGGTATAGAGGGAACATACCTTAACATAATCAAAGCCATTTATGACAAACCCACAGCAAATATGATACTCAATGGATAAAAGCTGAAAGTCTTCCCACTAAAATCTGGAACAAGACAAGGATGCCCACTCTCACCACTGCTATTCAACATAGTATTGGAAGTCCTAGCCACAGCAATCAGATAAACAAAAGAAATAAAATGCATCCAAATAGGAAGAGAAGAGGTAAAACTGTCACTGTATACAGATGACATGATGCTATAAAACCCTAAGGACTCAACCCCAAAACTACTTGAACTAATCAACAAATTCAGCCAAGTAGCAGGATATAAGGTTCACATTCAGAAATCAGTTGCATTTCTGTATACTAACAATGAAATATTAGAAAAGAAATACAAGAATACAATACCTTTTAAAATTGCACCCCCCAAAAAATCAAATACCTGGGAATAAACCTGACCAAGGAGGTAAAGGACTTATATGCTGAGAACTATAAAATATTAATCAAGGAAATTAAAGAAGATGTAAAGAAATGGAAAGATATTCCATGCTCCTGGGTTGGAAAAATTAATATTGTAAAAATGGCCATCCTGCCCAAAGCAATCTACAGATTCAATGCAATCCCTATCAAATTACCCATGACATTTTTCACAGAACTAGAACAAACAATCCAAAAATTTAGATGGAACCACAAAAGACCCAGAATTGCCAAAGCAATTTTGAAGAACAAAAACCAAGCAGGAGGCATAACTCTCTCAGACTTCAAGCAATATTACAAAGCCACAGTCATCAAGACAGTGTGGTACTGGTACCAAAACAGACATACAGACCAAGGGAACAGTATAGAGAACCCAGGAATAAACCCAGACACCTACAATCAATTAATCTTTGACAAAGGAGGCAAGAACATAAAATGGGAAGAAGACAGTCTTTTCAGCAAGTATTGCTGGGAAACCTGGACAGCTACATGTAAATCAATGAAACTAGAACACACCCTCACACATACATGAAAATAAACTCAAAATGGCTTAAAGACTTAAATGTAAGACAAGACACCGTCAAACTCCCAGAAAAGAACATAGGCAAAACATTCTCTGATATCAACCTTATAAATGTTTTCTCAGGACAGTCTCCAAGGCAACAGAAATAAGAGCAAAAATAACCCCATGGGACCTCATCAAACTGAAAAGCTTTTGCACAGCACAGGAAACCAAAAAGAAAACAAAAAGACAATTTTCAGAATGGGAGAAAATAGTTTCAAATGATGCAACGGACAAGGGCTTAATCTCTAGAATATATAAGCAACTTATACAACTCAATAGCAAAAAAAGCCAACAACCCAATTGAAAAATGGGCAAAAGACCTGAATAGCCATTTCTCGAAGGAAGATGTACAGATGGCCAACAAGCACATGAAAAAATGCCCAACATCCCTGATTATTAGTGAAATTCAAATCAAAACTACTACGAGATACCACCTCACACCAGTCAGAATGGCCATCATTAATAAGTCCACAAATAACAAGTGCTGGAGGGGCTGTGGAGAAAAGGGAACCCTCCTGCATTGCTGGTGGGAATGTAAGCTGGTACAACCACTATGGAGATCAGTATGGAGGTACCTTAGAAATCTATACATACTACCATATATGACCCAGCAATCCCACTCGTGGGAATGTATCTGGACAAAACTTTCCTTAAAAAAGACACATGTATGTTCATTACCTGCATGTTCATCACCCGCATGTTCATTGCAACTCTGTTCACAATAGCCAAGACATGGAAACAACCCAAATGTCTATTGACAGATGATTGGATTAGGATGATGTGGAATATATACACAATGGAATACTACTCAGCCATAAAAAAGAAATAATGCCATTTGCAGCAACATGGATGGAACTAGAGACTCTCATACTGAGTGAAGTAAGTCAGAAAGAGAAAGACAAATACCATGTGATATCACTTATATCTGGAATCTAATATACAGCACAAATGAACATTTCCACAGAAAAGAAAATCATGGACTTGGAGAATAGACTTGTGGTTGCCAAGGGGGAGGAAGAGGGAGTGCAGTGGTTGGACAGCTTGGGGTTAATAGATACAAAGTAATGCCTCTGGAATGGATTAGCAAAGAGATCCTGCTGTGTAGCACTGGGAACTATGTCTAGTCACTTATGATGGAGCATGATAATGTGTGAAAATAGAATGTGTACATGTATGTGTAACAGGGTCACCATGCTGTACAGTAGAAAAAAATTATATTGGGGTAATAACTATTAAAAGAATAACAAAAACTAAAAAATAAAATAAAATAAAATTTGTGTCCATTATAAGCAAAATAGCATAGGTGTTATTTTAAAGCAAACTAGTAGTGAAAACTAGGAATTTTTAACAGACCTGCAGTAGGGGGGTTATTCTACTCTCTTTATTTCTGCTGAGGAGGCTCTGAGGTAGGATGGGCCAATTTCAGCATGTGTTAGAATTATACCTTTATTTGAGATCATGGAATCTTCTAGTTGAAATGACTTTTGGGGAGCATCTATTTCAACTCCTCTCATTTACAGTTGAAGGGATCTTTGGGGAAAGTTACTCCCCAAACTCTTTTGTAAAAACAGTCCTACGTTGTTGTCGTTACTCAGTTCCCTGCCAGGCAAATCTTTGTTAGGAATTTAACAGTTCCACAAATAGTTGGCAAACTTGATATTCTTATTTGTTGGCAGGTCATCATATCCAGGAAATAATTTTCCCTGGGAGTTTTCAAAATGTAACACATGGAACCTGTCTTCACTAAAATGACTGGAATTCTTACAGAAATGGAGACATTTGGAATCTCAGTTGTAATAAAACACAGTATAATGTTACATGAGCTAGGATGTAGCACAGGCCAAATTCCATTGCTTCTTCATCCATCTCTTTAAACCCTACCTTCCTTTCTTTTTTCTTTTCCTAGCTCACTTTTGTCTCTGAAGGACTTATTTTCTTGGACAACATATTTCATCCCTTTGGGCAGCTTCCACTCACTTTCTTTTTCTGCCTCTATTGTGCAATCTTTCCACCCTAGACTAAGCCTGTTCAGTTCCAATGTACACACACATATACACATACATGCCTATGATACATACCAAGTTGTCTTGTCATCTAGTTTGGTTAAATCTTTTGGAAAGTTTGCTCTATAATGGATATCTCTTTTTTACACTATGTACGTCTAGAAAACGTATGTAGAGAGATGGCTGACATTTATTTGATTTCACTCATGTTACATAGTAAAGCCAGAAGTGCTCAGTTAAGATCTGACTCCTTGTTAACTTTTTAAAGATCGCCTTAATTCTTTAGTCCCAGTTTGAGTAATGAAATACCAAATGGCTGAATTAGCAGATGTTGACAGATCATGTCATCTTCTCTTTGTAGATGGAAATGGTTAATAATTTAATGTAAATATCCTATAAAATTTGGGAAGAGATAATCTTTTTTCTTGTTTGTAGCCTTATCATAACTTCTGCCATAATGAGCAGACATTTAGACCAGTAATTTAATGAAAATGTTAATAAAATTATTAATATCATGTGAGGCATTTTAGTGTATTATCTCAAATATGATATAGTAGAAAATATTAAACAGCCATTTTGTAAACAGAACTCAATTTTTAATGGGTTAGAATACAGATGGAAAGAAATATCAAAATGGGTTAATAGTGTTATAATAGTTGATCCTTTTAAAGCAGACTGCACTGTCTTAAAGTTATATGCTTATTAGATCTCAGCATTCTAATTTTATATATGACAGAAATCCTATTAACACAAAAATATATGAGTATTGATTAATAATATTCAGCCTATGGATAGTTAACATTTTCACAAAGAGGAAGAAATCCTGTTTAGCATTTAAAAGAATTACCTTAATTTTTAGATTTTAGAATAGTAAGTAGAAGATTGTGTCAATGTTTGCCTGCTGTTTTATAAAATTAAAAAAATGCCTGTTTTTGCCTTTTCTTTTTTTAATTTTTATTTATTTATTTATTTATTTATTTATTTATTTTGTCTTTTGTCTTTTTTGTTGTTGTTGTTGTTGCTATTTCTTGGGCCGCTCCCACGGCATATGGAGGTTCCCAGGCTAGGGGTCCAATCGGAGCTGTAGCCACCGGCCCACGCCAGAGCCACAGCAACGCGGGATCCGAGCCACGTCTGCAACCTACACCACAGCTCACGGCAACGCCGGATCATTAACCCACTGAGCAAGGGCAGGGACCGAACCCGCAACCTCATGGTTCCTAGTCGGATTCGTTAACCACTGCGCCACGACGGGAACTCCCTGTTTTTGCCTTTTCAGATTAAGCATATCGGTCAGAATTTCATCTTCCCAATATTAATTGTATACTACTCCTGTATCTTTACTAAGATAAATTTGTTTCAAAAAATGAAAGTAAATTATTTAAATCTTTTGCAATTAAACATTGGTAAGAGAGTTGAGTTACAATAGTGCTAAACTCTTTGAAATGAAGTGACACCAGTAAGAGTTGTTGATTAGAATCTTCTTCACGTACTTATAGTGACTTAATGGAATGTGTATGTTTATTAACAGTGATGATAAATATAGTCATTGAAGTAGGATGTCATCCAATTCTTAAATTAACTGGAATGCATAAGAACTTTCAATATGTGAATTTTCATTGTATAACCTAATACACTCCTGAGTCTAGTCTGTATGGAGCTTTGCTTTGGAATTGACTCATAAATATTATGCTTTTGGATGAGGGCATTTGGGTCTGCCAGTAACTAAACCCCTGAAGGGAAGTCTAATATCTTGGTGGTTACTGAACTTTACTCCTAAATTTAAAGTGATTCAATGAGGAGTTACCTTTTAATATGTAATATTTATTGCTTTAAAAACTGAAGTAAGTGCTCTTCTTAGCCTATTATTAATGAATTGAGAGTTCAGCCTAATCTTCACAGACTGTTTAAACCAAGCACCTAGTGATATTTAAACTCACTATAATATTTCACTTAAAATGAATACCAGAGGTGGAAGCTCTAGGATTGTAAGAAATCCGCAGTTTCTACGCACAGGTCTTTATTTTTTTTTACACTATGCCAAATCTTTATAATTTACATTCAAAATAATTTCTGTGGCCTTTAAATGCCCATGGTGCTTGATTATTTTCTCCTTGTTCATAGTACTGTGAGGTAAAAATTTTATACTTACAAAATCGGATACAAAGCTTATTCTCAAGAATGATGCAGTCTGCTAATGTATTTACTATCTCAAGAATAGAAAAGTGATCTAATGGAGAGAGTTCAAGTAATGATTAAATACTTCAAATTGGTATGATCAGAGAAAGCTTCCTGGAAGTGTTGCCTTAGACTGGTCCTTGAAACTAATACAGATGGGGTTTGCTTCATAAAGTCAATAGTTGACTTTTCGATGCTCTGCCTACTTGAGTGCTAGTGCCACTGTGGACATTCTTGGTGTGCCAATGGTTTCCCACTTCAGATAGCATAAGCTTTTAGCTTCTCTGCCTCAGGGCTTTCTCTGGTACCTGGGGAGCTTGCCCAGCTGAACTGCAGGTGCCACAGGGGACTGCAGAGGAGTTAACACCCCATGGTCAACCCTCTGTTGGGAGCTGAGACATCTCAGTAGGAGATGATAAAGAGTCAGTGATGAATGCCCAGCCTCTTCAGTCTCCTCCAGGACTATATTTTGGTTGTTACCAAATGCAAGTTTATGTGCCCCATGCACATGGAGGCCAAATTAAACATCAGAGTTTGGAGCAGAGAAAGGTTTATTGCAGGGCAGTATAAGGAGACAGGTGGCTTGTGCCCCACAAACCCTGAGCTTCTCAAGGGAGCAAAGCATTTTTAAAGGCCAACTGAGAGATTGGCATGGTTAGTTGTTGCAAAATTCTTGATGTTGGAATCCTTTGTTCTTGTGGCTCTACAAGTAGGTCAGGTCACGATGTTCCTGTAAACTTCCAATAAAACAAATGCTATTCTCTGTTCCTACAAACTTTTATCTCTATATGAATGGACTCTTAAAGGTCAGAGCTCTAAGAATAGGATTTTCTATATATTTCAGGCTATAGGCAACATTCCCTTATAAAAGGCACAGAGCCAGCCAGACTAAGCATAGGCAGCAAAACAGACCTAATATGGGGTCAGATTTGTTTTTCCCTTTTAGTGTATGACCTTCATGTCTTCCAGAGTATCCCTAACAGGACTGTGCACCAGAGGCTCATAAATGCTGCAATTATTGGATTTTCTTTCTTTTCTTCTTTCTCACTTTTTTTTTTTTAATTTGTGCTTCTTTGGTGTTGAATCAGAGCTACAGTTGCTGGCCTACGCCACAGCCACAGCAACATTAGATATGAGCCGCCTCTGCAACCTACACCATAGCTCATGTCAAGCCCGGATCCTTAACCCACTCAGGAAGGCCAGGGATCAAGCCTGTATCCTTCAGGGATGCTGGTGGGATTCATTTCTGCTGAGCCACGATGGGAACTCCCTTATTTGTGTTTCTTGAGATCACTTCTCTATTAAACTCTCTATTCTGAAGTTCTCATCCCAGTAATTGCTTTTGGTGGTACCCAAACTAAAACATTTTGGTAGAGATGGAGGAAGAATAGCCTGAGTAAAGTTGTAAAGATGAAGTACAGACTCAGTTTACGTGGAATATCAGGTTTAGGGTTCCAGAGCAATAAAATATGTTAGGTAGCAAGGAAGTCAATGGCAGACTAAGAATTTGGAGCTTTTCTTCAGGTATTGTAGGTTTTCTAAAAGCTTAGCAAAGGGAGGTGGCATGATCAGAGCTCTGCTCCCCAATAGTAATCTGGTGGTAGTCTTTAAAGGAGATTAGACATAGAAGAGCCTGAGTGTATGGAGAGCATCTGTGAGACCATTCTGTAGTCTAGGTGAGGTAGTAACACTAGTGGAAATGGAGAAAGAGGATGGTAAATGCTACATATGGCAGTTGGTTTGATGTGGGTGTCAGGAAGTGAAAGGCATTAGAAATAATGCAGATATTTCTTGCCTCTATTGCAGACTGAGAGGCTGAAAATACTTTTTTTGAAATAGAAAAACCCAGAGGAAGAATATGTTTCAGTGAGATAAAAAGATTTTGGTTTGCTTCTGTGGCAAAAATCTGTCAATTGCCTGTGCAGTATCCATTCTCCCTTTCTTTTTCAGTGTTAGAATCCTTATTTTATTCAGGTCCATCATGGTGCCCAGCTCAGAGATCTTTCCCAGCTTCTCTTTACAGCTGGTTGCAGACACATGACTAAGTTCTGGGTAATACGATGCAAGTGAAAATGTATTAGATTTCAAGAAGAGCTGCATATAAGCAGACTCATCTAGAGGTGTGCCCCTTCCTCTCGCCCTCATTCTTCCTGCCTATTTTATGGAAACATAGAAGTACAGCAGCAATCTTGGACTAGGAGGTAACAGGAATTCATAATGCCTAGGGATTCCACACTGGCCCCAGACTGTCCACTTCTGGAGTTTATATGAAAAGAAAATAAACCCCTTCTTCTCTGAGCCACTGGTATATTGTTTTGGTTTTGTTTTGTTTTGTTTTGTTTTTGGCCATGCTTATGACATGCGGAAGTTCTAGGGCCAGGGATCAAACCTGTGCCACATCAGTGACAACACTGGATCCTTAACCCACTAAGCCACCAGGGAACTCCCATCTGATTTTCTTTTATGACACTTGTATCTGATGGTAAATGATGACAAGTATGCATATTGAGTCTGATTTAAGAGCAAGTTATCCAAGTGAAGATGCTCAATAGGCAGTGGAAACACAAATATAAAAATAAATGATTTTTTTTAAAAAAGTAAGTAGCATTTCTGTGCTTTGAGTGATAATAAGCATATCCCAGGTCCTTATTTTACATGCAAGGACACACTGAGTAGGTTAACACTTTGTACACTATATACAACTAAGTGGCAGAGCTGTAGTTGAAACCCAGATCTGTCTGATGCTAGAGTGTAAACTATTGTGCTGTTGTGTGGGACACAACTCAGAAGAAAGGTCCCAAGAATTTAATTCTAAGGGAGGATGAGCTGAGAGGAGAATCTTTACCGAAAATACAGAACTATTCATTTGCATCTATATTATACAAAGTAAAGTTTTATTACTCACAAATCCTCCACATGATATATATAAGATGCACAGGACTCATAAGTAACATTATGTCAATAAAGAATTCAGTTATCAATCTGAAATGTAATAAAGGGTGAATTAGGGAAGTTAATTATTTTTCTCTTCTATGTTTAGAGGTATTTTATTAGGAATTCTACTAGGCCCACACAAATGGCGAGGTCTACAGTAATTTTAATGTTGGAAAATAATTTAGAAGTCATCCAGTTCAGGGCCCTTCTCTTAAACCTGAGAAAACTAGGACCTGAAGCAGTAGAATGTTGCCTTCTTTGTGGTTCCATCTCAGGGTTTCCTCACTTACAACTCAACCTGCTTCAAATATCTCCCACCATTAGTTGCAGAGCTTAATTCCTCACTTCCTTTACGTGTACTTCATATGTCACTTCACAGGGTATATTACTGCTGATCTTTTTAAAAAGGATCATTTGTTTATTTGCATTTCCATCCATTTGTCTGGCTACCCTTGCTAGCCCCATGAGGGTAGGTACTTTATTTTGTTCATTGCTCCATGTCTGATGCCTAGAGCAGTGTCTGCCTAACACATAGTAGTTACTCAGTAAAAGATGTATCGAGTGAATGAAGAGGACAGTATGTAAGGGCCATCTTATCAAAGTAATAATATCCTGTGATATAGGCAGTAACTTAGAGCCTATAATTTTAGTTTTGCTTTTCTTAAAAAAAAAATTACTGTGGAATGACTGTAACGCAGGAGAGTTTAATATATTGAAAGCCAGATGTTAAAAGTCATTCACTTGGAGCACCCTGTGTATGGAACTTTTTCTGAATCTTCCATTAGTAGCCAACATGAGCTTTTTTGTTTTTCAGTTATTCCATATTTCCAGACTATTTCTGCAGTTTCAAGCTAGGTCTGGGCACTCTGCCATCATTACCTATAGGTAGTAAATGACCCTGTAGCAGCCAGAACAAGTTGATGTATTTTACCTTATTACTAGTAAGGTGTAACTGGGAAGAATTTCCTTGAGGGTCCAAGTCTTCTTTTTCAGCATGAAGATTGAAAATTTTATACATACAAATTCATAGTCATAGAAACCCATTTCCTAATAATAAGGCTGTGAAGGATGATGATGATGGTGAAAATGATAGTGACAACTAATATTTTTTGAACTCTCACTATGGGCTTGCAGTGGTCTAAGCACTTTACACATGTTGAATTTCTAATGAGCATGTTACCATTAGGGGGTAGGTAAGCCTTTCCAGTTGGAGAGTAACAGAGCCAGCTTATATCCTTAGGCAGAAGACACAGTGGACAGCTTTATTTACTTTAAAGGAAATTATAGTTTAATTTATTAAATTAATGAGGGGGATGAAATGAACAACATTTAAACAATAATAAACAATGGTAAATGCAGAAATACAAAGAGGTATATAACAAGTCCATAACAAAGCCCTATGTGACTGAAACATAACCTGTGTATAACAGCAATGAATGTGTAATAAGCAATGTCCTCAGATAATTTCTTTCAAGATACATTACTAAGAGAATAAACACAAGGCTTTTAAGTTTCCCAGTAAGTATGTAATGTTTTAATGTGACCAAGAATAAAGAAAATCAAGAAAAAAAAGAACTTTCTTAAATTAAGAAAATGATAAAATTTGTAAAATGAAACAAACAGCAAATGATTTTGGAAAAGAACCTGAGTACTTTGAAATAGAATTACAGAGTAATCAGAATGATAAAATTAAGTCTTCACCAGGTAGAAATTTGGTTATTCCTAGCTAAACTAAGCAACCATCTTCTTTTGTTAAATTTTCTGAAGAGGTAAAACCCACAAAACAGAAAATTTTAACAACTAGCATATGGCAGAGTGCAATGAAATGGAAAGAAAAATGGCTAGTTTACCTGAATATTCTCTCATCAAGACATTTTGTTAGTATTCTGCAGGAGTGTCTAGAGAATTGATTTGGTTGTATGCAATTTGACAGAGCAACATTTTTTTTTTTTTTTTTGCAGCCTGGGAAAGCAGTTCCCAGAAGATTTAAAATAGAGAAATTAGTCAGGTGATTATTCTGTTCCCAAAACAGCTTTATCTGTGAAAATGGCTTGCATACATAGTTAATGTTGTAATACTATGGCTGAAAATACACAGTCCTTTTTAACTATCGTCATATATCACCAAAGACACAAACATCTAGAAGTTACAGGCAATTTATGGATTTTCTAAATATTTAAAGTGTCATGAATGGCCAATCTTAGTTTTATTCATTATGTTTTTATTACCAATAAGTTATAAATATAGCAGATAAGTGGGCACAAAATTAATCTTGTGATTGACTTAGCTGAAGGATATAGAACTTCTAATTTAAGTTCTCAAATTCCATGATGCTGTTCTGTATCTATTTGACATTACTTGCAAAGCAAAGGGAAAAAATTATCAAAATGTACCTTGAGAAGTCAGTGCAAGGAATTTTTAATCAAATGAGGCAAACTGAAATTATTATTTTTTATTTTTTATTTTTTTTTGTCATTTCTAGGGCTGCTCCCGCGGCATATGGAGATTCCCAGGGTAGGGGTCTAATTGGAGCTGTAGCCACCAGCCTATACCAGGGCCACAGCAATGCAGGATCCGAGCTGTGTCTGCAACCTACACCACAGCTCCTGGCAATGCTGGATCCTTAACCCACTGACCAAGCAGGGATCAAACCCGCAACTTCATGGTTCCTAGTCGGATTCGTTAACTGCTGAGCCACAACGGGAACTCCTGAAATTATTTTAAACCTTATATACATTTGAGTTTTTATATTTAAGGCTTACTATAATTGTCTAACTTAGCTTAGATATTGATTCTTCAAACAAAACTTCACTGACTGATCTCTACATTCATCATCACTGCATTCACAGAATTAGGCCTTCTGTTATATACACTCCATGGAACTTTGACCTCTCCTTTCTGGCACTCAATCTCCTTGCAATGATTGGTTTAAAGTCTCTTATCCCATGCTCATTGCAGGATGATTCACAATAGTCAAGCTATGGAAATAACCTAGGTGTCTGTTGGAGGATGAATGGATAAAAGAAAATGTTCTTTTTTATGGCTGAATAATATTCCACTGTTTGTGATAACATAGGTGAGCCTGGAGGACATTATGCTAAATAAAATAAACCAGATCAAATACTGTATAATCTCACCTGTATGCAGAATCTTAAAAAATGAACGCATCAAACAAGAATAGAATAGTGGTTACTGGGGGCTGGATTGGGGAAAATGGGGAAATGTTGGTCAGAGGGTACAAACTTTCACTTATAAAGTGAGCAAGTTCTAAGTATCTGGTGTACAGCATGGTGAGTATGGTTAATAATATTTAATTGTATACTTAAAACTTGCTAAGACAGTCGATCTTGGAGTTTCCATTGTGGCTTAGCAATAACAAACCCAAGTAGTATCCATGAGGTTGTGCTTTTGATCCCTGGCCCCACTCAGTGGGTTAAGGATCTGGAGTTGCCTTGAGCTGCAGTGTAGGTCAAAGACACTGCTCAGGGCTCTGATCTGGTATGGCTGTCGCTGTGGTGTAGGCCAGCAGCTACAGGTCCAATTCAACTCCTAGCCTGGGAATTTCCATATGCTGCAAGTGGGACCCTAAAAAAAAAAAAAAAAAAAAAAGAGAGAGAGAGAGATAGAGAGAATCAATCTTTTTTTTTAAATTTTTTTTAAATAAAAAAATTTTTTTTTTAAATTTCCCCACTGTACAGCAAGGGGGTCAGGTTATCCTTACATGTATACATTACAATTACATTTTTCCCCCACCCTTTGTTCTGTTGCAACATGAGTATCTAGACAAAGTTCTCAATGCTATTCAGCAGGATCTCCTTGTAAATCTATTCTAAGTTGTGTCTGATAAGCCCAAGCTCCCGATCCCTCCCACTCCCTCCCCCTCCCATCAGGCAGCCACAAGTCTCTTCTCCAAGTCCATGAGTTTCTTTTCTGAGGAGATGTTCATTTGTGCTGGATATTAGATTCCAGTTATAAGTGATATCATATGGTATTTGTCTTTGTCTTTCTGCCTCATTTCACTCAGGATGAGATTCTCTAGCTCCATCCATGTTGCTGCAAATGGCATTATGTCATTCTTTTTTACGGCTGAGTAATATTCCATTGTGTATATATACCACCTCTTCCGAATCCAATCATCTGTTGATGGACATTTGGGTTGTTTCCATGTCCTGGCTATTGTGAATAGTGCTGTAATGAACATGCGGGTGCATGAGTCTCTTTTAAATAGAGTTTTGTCCGGATAGATGCCCAAGAGTGGGATTGTGGGGTCATATGGAAGTTCTATGGATAGATTTCTAAGGTACCTCCAAACTGTTCTCCATAGTGGCTGTACCAGTTTACATTCCCACCGACAGTGCAGGAGGGTTCCCTTTTCTCCACAGCCCCTCCAGCACTTGTTATTTGTGGATTTATTAATGATGACCATTCTGACTGGTGTGAGGTGATATCTCATGGTAGTTTTGATTTGCATTTCTCTTATAATCAGTGATGTTGAGCATTTTTTTCATGTGTTTGTTGGCCATCTGTATATCTTCTTTGGAGACATGTCTATTCAAGTCTTTTGCCCATTTTTCCATTGATTGGTTGGCTTTTTTGCTGTTGGGTTGTATAAGTTGTTTATATATTCTAGAGATTAAGCCCTTGTCAGTTGCATCATTTGAAACTATTTTCTCCCATTCTGTAAGTTGTCTTTTTGTTTTCTTTTGGGTTTCCTTTGCTGTGCAAAAGTTTTCAGTTTGATGAGGTCCCATGGGTTTATTTTTGCTCTAATTTCTATTGCTTTGGGAGACTGACCTGAGAAAATATTCATGATGTTGATGTCAGAGAGTGTTTTGCCCATGTTTTCTTCTAGGAATTTGATGGTGTCCTGTCGTATATTTAAGTCTTTCAGCCATTTGGAGTTTACTTTTGTGCATGGTGTGAGGGTGTGTTCTAGTTTCATTGCTTTGCATGCAGCTGTCCAGGTTTCCCAGCAATGCTTGCTGAATAGACTTTTTCCCATTTTATGTTCTTGCCTCCCTTGTCAAAGATGAATTGACCATAGGTGTCAGGGTTTATTTCTGGGTTCTGTATTCTGTTCCATTGGTCTGTATGTCTGTTTTGATACCAGTACCACACTGTGTTGATGACTGTGGCTTTGTAGTATTTCTTGAAGTCTGGGAGAGTTCTGCCTCCTGCTTGGTTTTTGTTTCTCAGGATTGCTTTGGCGATTCTGGGTGTTTTGTGGTTCCATATAAATGTTTGGATTGTTTGTTCTAGTTCTGTGAAAAATGTCATGGGTCATTTGATAGGGATTGCATTGAATCTGTGGATTGCTTTGGGTAGTATGGCCATTTTTACAATATAGATTTTCCCAAAACAGGAACATGGAATATCTTTCCATTTCTTTACATCTTCTTTGATTTCTTTGATGAAAGTTTTATAGTTCTCGGCATATAGGTCCTTTATCTCCTTGGTCAGGTATATTCCGAGGTATTTGATTTTTGGGGGGGTGCAATTTTAAAAGGTATCGTATTTTTGTATTCCTTTTCTAATATTTCATTGCTGGTATAGAGAAATGCAACTGACTTCTGAATGTTAATCTTATATCCTGCTACTTTGCTGAATTTATGAATCAGTTCAAGGAGTTTTGGGGTTGAGTCCTTAGGGTTTTCTATGTATAGTATCATGTCATCTACATACAGTGACAGTTTTATCTCTTCTCTTCCTATATGGATGCCTTTGATTTCTTTTGTTTGTCTAATTGCTGTGGCTAGGACTTCCAAAACTATGTTGAAGAGCAGTGGTGAGAGTGGGCATCCCTGTCTTGCTCCAGATTTGAGTGAGAAGGCTTTCAGGTTTTCCCCATTGAGTATTATATTTGCTGTGGGTTTATCCTAAATGGCTTTGATTATCTTCAGGAATGTTCCCTCTCTACCCACTTTGGCGAGGGTCTTGATCATGAATGGATGTTGGACTTTGTCAAATGCTTTTTCTGCGTCTGTTGAGATGATCATATGATTTTTGACTTTTTTTTGTTAATGTGGTGTATAATGCTGATTGATTTGCGTATGTTGAACCATCCTTGTGAACCTGGGATGAACCCAACCTGGTCGTGGTGTATAATTTTTTTGATATGTTGTTGGATTCGGTTGGCTAAGCTTTTGTTGAGAATTTTTGCATCTATATTCATCAATGATATTGGGCGATGGTTTTCTTTTTTGGTGGTATCTCTGTCTGGTTTTGGAATGAGGTTGATGGTGGCATCCTAGAATGTCTTTGGGAGTATTCCTTCTTCTTCAACCTTTTGAAAGAGTTTAAGGAGGATGGGCACCAATTCCTCTTTATATGTTTGATAGAATTCACCTGTGAAGCCATCTGGTCCTGGACTTTTATTTGTAGGGAGTGATTTTATGACCTCTTCAATTTCATTTCTAGTGATGGGTCTGTTCAGTTGGTCTGTTTCTACTTGATTCAGTTTTGGCAGGCTGTAAGATTCTAGAAAATTGTCCATTTCCTCCAGATTGTCAAACTTGTTGCCGTATAGTTGTTCATAGTATTCTCTTATGGTTTTTTGTATTTCTGCTGTATCTGTTGTGATTTCTCCTTTTTCATTTATAATTTGGTTATTTGGGTTCTTTCTCTCCCTCTTTTGAGTGAGTCTGGCCAGGGGTTTGTTCATTTTGTTCACCTTTTCAAAGAACCAGCTCTTGGTTTTATTAATTTTCTCTGTTATTTTTTGAGTCTCTATTTTATTGATTTCCTCTTTGATCTTTATAATTTCCTTCCTTCTGCTGACTTTAGGCCTTTTTTGTTCTTCTTTTTCTAATTCATTTAGGTGGAGGGTTAAGTTGTCCATTTGGGCTCTTTCTTCTTTTTTGAGAAAGGCCTGTATTGCCATAAATTTCCCTCTGAGCACTGCTTTCGCAGCATCCCATAGATTTTGAGAGGTTGTGTCTTCATTATCATTTGTTTCAAGGTAGTTTTTAATTTCCTTCTTGATTTCCTCATTGACCCATTGGTTTTTTCATAGCATGTTGTTTCATCTCCATGCAGTAGGTTTGTTCTCTTTCCTTTTCCCATGGTTGGTTTCTAATTTCATGGCATTGTGGTCAGAGAAGATACTTGAGATAATTTCTATGCTCCTAAATTTATTGAGGTTAGCTTTGTGTCCCATTATGTGGTCGATTCTTGAGAATGTTCCATGAGCATCTGAGAAGAATGTGTATTCTGCTTTTTTTGGATGTAGTGTCCTGAAGATATCAATGAAGTCTAACTTTTCTATTGTTTCCTTTAGGATCTCTGTTGCTTTATTGGTTTTCTGTTTAGAGGATCTGTCCATTGATGTGAGGGGGGTATTAAAGTCTCCTACTATGATTGTATTCCTATCACTTTCTCCCTTTAAGTCTGTTAATATTTGTTGTATGTATCTGGGTGCTCCTGTATTTGGGGCATATATGTTGACGATAGTAACATCCTCTCCTTGGATGGATCCCTTAATCATTAAGTAGTGTCCTTCTTTGTCTTTCTTTATGTCTTTTGTTTTAAAGTCTATTTTGTCTGATATGAGCGTTGCGACTCCTGCTTTTCTGTCCTATCTACTGGAGTGAAATATTTTCCCCACCCTTTCACTTTCAATCTATATGTATCTTTTGTCCTAAGGTGAGTTTCTTGTAGGCAGCATATTGAAGGTTTTTGCCTTTTTATCCACTCAGCCACTCTGTGTCTTTGATTGGGGCATTCAGTCCATTGACGTTGAAGGTGATAATTGATAGATGATTATTTATTGCCATTTGAACCTCGTGTTCCAGTTGATTCTATGCTTCTCCATTCTTCCTTTCTTTTTTTTTTTTTTTTGGTTGGATGGTCTCCTGTTACTATCTGCTTGAGTGTATTTTTTTTTTTTCATTTTTTTGCAAATGCAATATTTGGTTTTGGCTTGTGGTTGCCCTGTTTTTTAAGTATGCTAACCCCTTCCCATAATTGTGTGTTTTAGCCTGATGGTCCTGTAAGTTCAAACCCTTCATTACTATATTAAAATTAAGAAGAGAAACATACAAACAAACAAACAAAAGGGTTATTTACTTCCTAACATCCCTTGCCCACATTTTATGGTTTTGATGACTCTTTTTTATTTTTTCTTTTTATTTTAATTATTTGTTTGAGGCCTGTTCATGATTAATCTGTATGCTGGCTTATTGAGTGACTGCTCTCTGATTGCGGTTTCCTCAGTGCTAGTTCTTCCTCTTCTTCTTTTTTTTTTTCTTTTCTTTTTTCTTCCCTTTCCTTTCTTTCTTTTTGGTTTAGAGAAGCCCTTTCAGTATTTCCTTTAACCTGGGTTTTGTGTTGCAGTATTCTTTATGTTTTTGTTTGTTGGAAAAAATTTTTATTTCCCCTTCTATTTTACATGATATTCTTGCTGGATAGAGTATTCTAGGTTGCATATTTTTTCCTTTGAGCACTTTAAATATCTCTTGCCATTCCCTCCTGGCCTGTAGTGTTTCTGTAGAGAAGTCAGCTGATATTCTTATGGGGGTTCCCTTGTAGGTAACATTCTGTTTTTCTCTTGCTGCCTTTAGGATCCTCTCTTTATCACTAACTTTTGCCATTTTTATTATGATGTGTCTTGGTGTGGGTCTGTTTGGGTTCAGTTTGTTTGGGGCCCTCTGTACTTCTTGTATCTTGAACCCAGCATCCTTTAGATTTGGGAAGTTTCCAGCGATAATTTCTTCAAATATATTTTCCATCCCCTTATCTTTTTCTACTCCTTCTGGAATTCCTATTATGCGTAGATTGGCCCGCTTTATATTATCCCATAGGTCTCTTATATTGCTTTCCAGTTTTTTGATTCGGTTTTCTGTCTGCTGACCGGATTGAGTGATTTCCATTATTCTATCTTCCATATCACTGATTCATTCTCTTGCATTGTTCATTCTGGTTTTTACTGCCCTTAGTTCAGTTTGCATCTCTGCAAATGAATGTTCTAGTTTTTCTTGGCTCCTCCTTATATTTTCTAGTTCCTTTCTGAGGGTATCTGCATTACTGTTCATATCTTCTCTTAATTTCTTCAGTATTTTCACTATTTCTCTTTTGAACTCCAGGTCTGTCAGACTGCCGAGATGTGTTTCATTGTTGACTGTTTTAGGTGAGTTCTCCTGTTGGTTTGACTGGGGGTGGTTTCTCAGCTTCTTCATCTTGCTTGTTGTTTTCCTTCTCCTGATGGAGTTGTACTCTCCATTATTGGGCAGTGTTTGCCTTGTCACTGCCGTGGAATATTTCCTGAGGGCTGGCGTTGTTGGTCAATCTTTTTTGAGGCAGTGTGACTTTTCTGGAGTGTTGATGGGGCTAACAGTGTTTCTTTGAAGCAAAGGAGGACTTCCTGAGGGCAGACAGGACTGGGAGGTCCACACCACGATGGTAGCAGATTTCCCTTGGTCATGCCGAGCTTGCTCTGGTGTTTTTAGGCTGTGGGGTTCTTGCAGGGGGTTGGCGGTGTTGGGCAGCTGTTCCTCAGGAGTGCAGCACCCCCTGGGGGCTGGAGCAGCTATCTAGGTCACTGAGAACCTAAGAGGCTCTTCCCTAGGGCAGCCCAACTCAGAAGGACGACCTGAGAATGTAGGCGGATCTTTTCACAGTCTGGCCAAGCTTGTTGCAGCTTTTCTGGGCTGCAGGGGCTCTTCCAGGGGGCTGGTGGTGCTGAGCAGCTATTCCGTGGGAGTGGGGCACCCCCTGGGGGCTTGGGCGGGTAGCAGGGCCACTGGAAACCCAAGAGGCTCCTCTCCAGGGCAGCCCGACTCAGAAAGACCGTCTGAGATCTTTTCCCAGCTTGGCCAAGCTTGTTGCAGCTTTTCTGGGCTGCAGGGGGTCCTGCCTGGAGCTGGACCTATGCAGCCTATGCAGCTGATCCACTAGGGCACCCCCTGGGGGCTTGGGTGGGTAAAGGGCCGTTGGAGACCCAAGAGGCTCCTCCCTGGGGCAGCCTGACTCAGAAAAACCATCTGAGATCTTTTCCCGACTCGGCCAGGCTTGTTGCAGCTTTTCTGGGCTGCAGGGGGTCCTGCCTGGAGCTGGCAGTCCTATGCAGCTGATCCTCTAGGGCACCCCCTGGAGGCTTGGGCGGGTAGCAGGGCTGCTGGAAACCGAAGAGGCTCCTCCCCGGGGCAGCCCGACTCAGAAAAACCGTCCGAGAATTAGGCAGATCTATTCACGGCCTGGCTAGGCTTGTTCTAGCTTTTCTGGGCTGCAGGCCTTTTCTCGGGGGCTGGTGGTGTTTGGTGCTGCTCTGCGGAAGTGTAGCCCCTCCAAAGGGCAAGCAGGCCTGTGCAGGGACAGCCCCTGCGGTGGTAGGCTTCAGGCAATTGTTGAGGCCAGCCCTCCTGGATGGCAGGCAGCCCCAGGTTCGAGAGAGCGTAGGGGGTGGTGGGGGTGGGGGGAGGGGATGCACTGGGAAGCACAGCTTTCAGCTAGCTAGCAGGCCTGTAAGCTTGCTGTGGTGTGGGGGGTATTCTATGGGGACCCACCCCTTCTTCTCTCCCCTCCCCAGCACGGGCGCAGACCAGGCTCTTCTCCCAGGTTCCCTCTGATGCGGCTTTCCACTTCCCCGCCCCTAGAGTATTGCTCCCTTCCTCTGCGACAGCTTTGTTTTCTAGTCTCCCAGGCAGTCTCTGCCCCGTCAAAGGGTTTCTAGACCTCCCAAGCAGTTTCCGCTCCTCCCCGCCCTGCAGCCCATTCCCGGGGACTAACCTCTGGAGCCGAGGTCTTGGTGCCCAGCCCCCACCCAGGCGTCCCCCGGCCCTTTCTCAGGGACTACCCTTCGGAGGCGAGGTCTCGGTGCCCAGCCCCCACCCAGGCGTTCCCCCAGCCCTTTCCCAGGGACTAACCTCTGGAGCCGAGGACTCGGTGCCCAGCCCCCACCCAGGCGTCTCAATTTTTGGTGACTGTGCCCGTAGCTCAGATGATCCGTTCAGTTCTTGATTGGCTTTTCCGTACTCCAACTTACTGCTACACTCTTCTCTGCATCTGGAGATTCCTCCGGTTCATTTGATCTTTCCCCCGTGTAGGTGACTTTCCAGGGTGCGGGATCCCTTTCTCCTCTGCAGTTCCCTTTCGGGAGCGCCCGTCTCGCTTGGATTCACCTTCTCTCACTCTCCTCTTTTCTCCCGTTCTGCCCAGTAATGTCACGAACTTCTTGCCGTTATTGGAGTTTAGGTTCCTCTGCCAGCGATTGGTTGCTGTTCTGTGCGAGTCATTTATCCTGTAGATGTGCTTTTTTTGTTGTGTTTGTGGGAGAGGGCGAGCGTGTCCCCCTACTCCTCCACCATCTTGTCCTCTCTCCAGAGAATCAATCTTAAGTGTTCTCACCACACACAAAAAGTAACTGTGAAATGATGAATATGTTAATTAGCTGATTGCAGTTGTAGTTATCATGTCACAATATATATGTTATCAAATCGTCACAATGTACACCTTAAATATATAGGATTTCCATTTTTTAATTATACCTCAGTAACGCTGGGGGGAAAATAAAGCCTGTTACCTTAACTTTATTGTAAATTCCCTGAAGGCAGGGGTGACATCAGTGTAATTAACAAGGTAAAGTGAGTTAAGTACATGACTCCAATGGTTCTTCCCTCTCTCCTGAATCATCAGGTTTTTCCTTCTCTATTGGCCTGTGCTATTAGCATACACATTTGCTGTAAGTTTTTCTTTTTTCAAAATCTTTCTTGACTCTTATTTCCCCCATTTCTATCTTTTTTTTACAACTTTTTAGCAAAACTCCTTGAAATGTTTCTCTATACTTACCTATCTTCATTATCTCTCCTTACTTTCTGACCCACTGTAATTAGTCTTTTATCCCCACCACGCTACTGAAGCTGCTCGTGTCACCATCACTGTTGAGTGCCTCTGGGCATTTCTCATTTGCCTATGACACATTAGGGGCTGTTCCTGTACCTCCCAATCCTCTTTAAATTAAATCAACCTCAAAATAACTCCAGACTTCTTCCACAGATGACCTCCTGATAACTGTTTTACTTTCCAAGGGCAGCCATGACAAGTTTCCACAAACTTCATAGCTGGAAACATTAGAAATTTTCTTTCTTATAGTTCTGACTTCTAGTCTGAACTCAAGGTGTCAGTAGGGCTGCATTTCCTCCACAGGCTCTAGAGAAGAATCCTTCCCTGCTTCTTCCAGCGGATAGGGTCTCCTGGTGTCCTTGGCTTGTGGCTGCGTAACTCCAACCTCTCTCTCCATCTTCACAGTCTTCTCTTTATGTGTCTCTCCTCTATAAATCTTGTATGAGGATAGTTGTCATTAGATTTAGGGCCTGCCCAGATAATCCAGAATGATGTCATCTCAAGTTCTTAACTAAATTATATCTGCCAAGACTCTTCTTCCAATGACGCTCCCATTCAGAGTTCTATGGATTAGGGTAGATATATCTTTATTTTGGAGGAGCCACCAATTAGCCCATTATAATGATGATCCTATTGTTCAGTGTGATCATTCATAATAGAGGTATGATATACTATTCCAATCAGGATGGCAGTTTAACAACTAATTAACTTTTCATCCAACATATAGTTAATGAGTACTTCCTATGTGTCAGGCACTGTTCTAGCTCCTAGAGAGAGAGAATAGTAAGCAGATCTCTGTTCTCATGGACTTCCATTCTAGTTGGAGGAGACACAGAATTATCCTTTCATCTAACTATATTACTTAAAGTACATAAGTATATTTCCTAAAGTTATAGAGATCATTTTAAACCTGTAATTGAGCTAACAAAAGTCAGAGTTTTATAAGATCAAGAACATACAGCTTACAAAACAGTAATTTTAAGGGCCACGCCTTCAGCCTATGGAAGTTCCCAGGCGAGGGGCTGAATCTGTGGCCTATGCCACAGCCACAGCAACACCAGATCCAAGCTGCATCTATGACCTATGCTGTGGCTTGTGTCAATGCTGGATCCTTAACCCATTGAACAAGGCCAGGGATTGAACCCGAATCCTCACAGACACTATGTTGAGGTCTTAACCCATTGAACCATAGCAGGAACTCTCAAAACAATTTTTCTAGTTCATTCGTTGCCAAACTATATATCAGATGTTTTGCCCATGTCCTAGAGCAAAAGAAGAAAAAAATGTGCCAAAAGTCTGGTTAAATTTGCATTCATCTGTTGACAAGATACAAAACCATAATAATGTGATTGTAAACCTCCAGAGTAAGTAGAAAGTGATAGCATGATGACCCTGATTTCCTTCATTAATATTTTATTTATACCACATCATTAGTCTAATTAAAATAAATGTAAACAGCATACTGTCTATATCATGAATCCAATTTGAAACTAACTTCCCTGTTTTTTTTCAAAATCTTCCCTACTTTCCCCTTTTCTAAAGGACTTTGATCATTCTTTTTCTTTGCTGGTTCTAAACTGTGTACATGTGATTATTCATATTAACACTTATTGAGCACCTACTACATGCCTTGGCATTGATGCCTGACCAAATGGCCCCTTCAGGACAATGAGCTCCTTAAGAGGAGGGGTGACATCTCTTCAGTTTCTGTTTGCCCAGCACTGAACACAGTATATGACACATAGTAGATACTTATCACATGTTAATTTTAGTCAGATGTAGGCTCAGCAACTGCCAGGAGCAAGATAGCTCAGATGGTTGGTGACCTTGTTGTGTCAACAGGCTGTCTGAGATTGATTCCTTCTTTGCCAATTTAACTAACTTCGTGTCCTCATCTGTGTAAAATGGAAAAATTGTAATAGAAGGACTTATGAAGCTGTGTTACTTGCAGGACGCAATTCCTGCAAAGCAGTTAGAGAGTACCTAGCTTATAGTAAGCATTCAATAAATCTTCATCATCAATGTTGCTCATTTTTTATTTTTTATATTATTGCTTTAAGTATGTATCCTGAAAATATAAGAGATTTTCATATCATGTAAATAACTTTTAATTGAAACACATAGAAGTTTCAATTTGAAGGAAACTAAGCTTTAAAATTATAGCCATATAATAAATAGAAAGCATAATTAATGGCTCAAATTGCAACACCATTAAGTGTGATATTTCAGTGACATGATTTATAAGAATTGTCTAGATTAAAACACATATTTTTAATAAAACAAAAATATGTGGTAATGTTTTCTAAGCTTTCTATTGTTTTTCATAAGCTACTCTCTTTGATTGGATGTCATTGTTAACTTTTCCGTTTCTTTTATATTTTCTATTTGGCAATTCACTATATTTTAAAAAGGTTTTCCCATTAAATATTTCTTATATGCATTTCTTTCTCTTAGTCAATTTGTTAATTCTCTCGTCACTTTATCCTTTGAAATGTGAAGTCAAAAAATTTAAGCAGGGAGTTCCTGTTGTGTCTCAGCAGTAATGAACCCCACTAGTATCAATGACGATGTGGGTTCGATCCCCTGGCCTCTGTCAGTGGGAACTTCCATATGACATATGTGTGTCCCTAAAAGGCAAAAAAAAGAGAATTTAAGCAATAACAGTAATTATATAAGTCAACTTTCTGTTTATGTTATAATACTCAAAATATTTTAAAATTGTGAAGTATAGTTGATTTACAATATTGTGTTAGTTTCAGCTGTACAGCAAAGTGATTCAGTTATTTTTTTCAGGTTATATTTCATTATAGGTTATTACAAGATACTGACTATAATTCCCTGTGATATACAGTAATCTTTGGTGTTAATCTACTTTATGTTTAGTAGTTTGTATCTGTTAATTCTGTACTCTTAATTTGTCCCTCTCTTCCTCCCTCTCCCCTTTGGTAACCATAAGTTTGTTTTCTGTCTGTGAATCTGTTTCTGTTTTGTACATAGGTTCATTTGTATTATTTTAGATTGCACATATAAATGATATAAAATAGTACTTTTGTTTCTCTAAGTTACTTCACTAAGTATAATATTCTCTAAGTCATTCATGTTGGTATAAATGGCAGTATTTCATTCTTTTTATGGTTGAGTAATATTCCATTATATATTTTTATGGTTGAATGTATCTCATATATATGTGTATACACACACACACACACACACACACACACCGCACATCTTCCTTTTTTTCTTTCTTTCTTTCTTCTTTTTTTTTTTTTTTGCTTTTTAGGACCATGCCTGTGGCATATGGAAGTTCCCAGGGTAGGGGTTGAATTGGAGCTGTAGCTCCCAGCCTACACCACAGCCACAACCATGCCAGATCTGATACCACATTTTCTTAAGCCACTTGTCAGTTGATGGGCAAGACATTCTCTAACATAAATCACAGCAATATTTTCTAGATCAGTTTCCCAAGGCCAATGAACTAAAAGCAAAATAAATGAATGGGACCTAGCACAGACTTAAAAATTAAAAGCCTTTGTACAGCAAGGGAAACCATGAAGAAAATGAAGAGACAGTCTACACAATGGGAGGAAATCTTTGCAATGTGACCAACAAGGTGTTAATATTCAAAATATACAAACTGCTCATACAACTCAATATCAGAAAAACAAACAACCCAATCAAAAAATTGGCAAAAGCCCTAAAGAGCCGTTTTTCCAAAGAAGCCATATAGATGGACAAAAAGCACATGAAAAGATAGTCAACACTGCTAATAAAAGAAATGCAAACCAAAACCACAATGAGGTATTACCCCACACTGGTCAGAATGACCGTCATTAAAAGTCTTTCTACAAGCAATAAATGCTGGAGAGGGTGTGGAGAAAAGGGAACCCTCCTACACTGTTGGTGAGAATGTAAGTTGATATAAGCCACCATGGAAAATAGTATAGAGATTCCTTAAAAACTAAAAATAGAATTACCATATGATCCAGCCCTCACACTCAGGGTATATATTTGGAAAGTGAAAGACTCTGATTCAAAAAATATATGCACCCCAAAGTTCATAGCAGCACTGTTTATTCAAAATATATTTTAATGAAATATTTTTTGAAAGTTTTGCATATTTAAAAATATCCTATTAGTTTTTCATTTCCCAGAATTACACTGAGTATTTGAGAAATGAGGCTTTTAGTCCAGTAGTATTATTTGAAAGTACATATTTCTAGGAAGTGCATACATGCATAGCTTGTTTTATTGTACTCCACTTTATTGTAGTTACCAGATATTGCATATTTTACAAATTGAGGGTTTATGGCAACCCTGTGTCAAGCAAATCTTTCAGTGACATTTTTCCCATAGCATCTCCTCACTTTATTTCTCTGTGTTGCATTTTGGCAATTCTGGTATTATTTAAAAATTTTTCATTATTATTATATTTTTTATGGTGATCTTTGACATTACTATTGCAAAAAGATTATGGCTTGATAAAGGCTCAGGTAATAATAAGCCTTTTTTAACAATAAACTATTTTTTAATTGAAACCTATACACTTTTTTTTTCTTTTTTGTCCGTACCTGTAGCATGCAGAATTTCCTGGGCTAGGGATCAAACCTGCATTATAGCAGCAGCCCAAGCTGCTGCCATGACAATGCTGGATCCTTAACCTGCTGAGCCATAAGAGAATTCTGAGACATATACATTTTTTTAGACATACTGCTATTACATACAATATACTATAAATATAAAACTTTTTTTTCCTGTGTCATATGGAAGTGCTCAGGCTGGGGTCAAATCAGAGCTGCAGCTGCAAGCTTATGCCACAGACACAGCAATGCCAGATCCAAGCCACATCTGCAATCTATACCAAAACATAACTTTTATGTGTACTGGGAAACCAAAAAATTCATGTGACTCTCTTTAATTGCAGTGGTCTAGAACCGAAGCATGGTATCTCTAAGTTATGCCTGTATGTAAACTGTCGAGAGAAAGCACTGAGTGTGGGTTAAGGTTACAGGCTTCAAACCAATCTTTCAGGGATTTAATATGGGTTCTGCTACTTATGGCTGTGTGACTTTTGGTGAAATACTTAATCTCTCTGTGTGTCACTTTTTTTCTTATGTAAATCGAAGTTGATATTATTTAATGATATAGTTGTCCTGAGGTCTCGATTGGTGATCACTTAAAGCAGTGCTTGACACATAGAAATTACCAACTAAAAACTAGTTTTTAGATTATTAAGTGACAATGAGTAAAGAGTTTTGTTTTGTTTTTTCTTTGGGAAGGGAGCATGGACAAGTCATAGCGGTAGGAATTCATGAGAGCTTTCCAAGGATAAGGAGGACTGATAAGGAGAGTCGAGAAAATGATTCTGGAGCCAAGTCTTAGAAGTCTTGCCCTCAGCATTCCAGAGGAGAAGCCACAACAGTGCCGTAACCCGCAGGCCATCTCTGAGAATAGTGCCAGACTTGTCACCCTTGGATATTTTGAGTTTTATTCTACAGACAAAGGGATATGTTGAAGATAATATAGAAGTTAGTACATGGGCTTTAGCACCGCACTTTCTGGAACTGATTTCTAGTTCTTTTTTTGTACTTGAATTTCATCATTGATAATAATGATTCTGTATCATAGGGTGTTATGAGGATTAAATGAGGTAATGCAGGTAATATACTTAGAACACTGTCTGGCTAATAGCAATACCCAAGAGAGAGTAGCTATCATAAATTGTGAGCAGAAGAATGATGTAATTGGATCTATGAAGCTTTGCATAATTCTAGGCAAAGGGAATACCTGATCTTCCATAAGAGAACAGAGAGAGAATGAGCATAAGAGCATAGGAGAATCATTGCATAAGAGCCATGATTAATGAGTGTTTTGCATTTGAGCTCCTTTTTCAAAAAGTTAGCCTGGGAAAGGTCATCACTGAAATTATGCAGCTATTCCTGAACCTCCAGTGGACACTGGTACCACAGAGCTTCTGGACTTCTCAGAGCCCCTGGGAGACCTACAGCATGAATAGGGAACCACATGAAAAGCTCTATTTCCTGGGTACATTTGTGCAGACTGGTAAAAAGATACATACTCCAATAGCAGGGTGCATGGCTTGGTAAGAAGAGCCTGGGACACTTTTGGGCAGGACACACCCTGAGCAACTAAACACTTCTGTCCTGGCCAAAGAACACTTGACATTAGGAGAAATTCTGCCTCGCCGGAGAACACATGCATTATTGATGTCTGTTTGCCCATCCCTTGAATTTGAAGTGGTTTTGTGATTAACTAATAGAGTACGATAGAAGTAACTTTATGTAATGACTAAGGCTGAACCTTAAGAGACTTTGAAGTTTCCATTTTTTACCCTCCTGGAATTCTGCTCTGAGATCACTAGGTAAAGAAGCTCAGCAGTGGATAACTGATACACTTGTGTAGGTCAAAAGGGAAAGAAAAGAGGTAATTTTCAACATGAAGCACCTCTAATTCCTATATTCTCTCAGATTCCAGGAAAGACATTTCCAATGATGAGACATTGAGTTAGAACATCTCCCTTTCATGGACAGAGATATTACTGTATTATACAGATCAGTTTGTTCTGTAAGAGCAGAAAAAAAATGTCTACAGAGATTTCCAGGATAGTTTCTGATACTCATATGACCTGGAAATGTCTGCTGGCTGCTTGCCTTTCTAGTTACTGTATGTCTCATGAAGACTCAATAAAAGACTCAGAAATATTAAAAACAACAAATTAATTGCTAAGTCTCTTCCTAGTTCCAGTCACCATAATCACTGATATACATTGTGTAAAATAATGGTCCATATTTGAAAAAGAATATTCAAAATGGACTAGAATCTCATATGTGATGAGCGAGTAAAAGTGCAACAGGAATCTGAAGAATTAAGAGAAATTATAAAGAGGTGAAATGCTCTGCAAAATTTAAAATATAAATACATTATTTAGCTAATCATGAAAATTAAATGAGCAGTCTAATATTTGTCTTTAGGTCAATTTTACTATCTTATGATTTGATAAAAACATTATTTTCTTTGATTTTACCAGTGGTTTATTTATTTCTTTTAGTTTTAAGCTATAGAAGCAGTAGGTTTTTTTAAAAATTATTTTATTATATTTTTCTTATTTTTTGTATAACGATTTTATTTTTTTCCATTATAGGTGAATTGCACTGTTCTGTCAATTTTCTACTGTACAGCATGGTGACCCAGTTACACATACATGTATACATTCTTTTTCTCACATTATCATGTTCCATCATAAGTGACTAGATATAGTTTCCAGTGCTACACAGCAGAATCTCATTGCTAATCCATTCCAAAGGCGATAGTCTGCATCTATTAACCCCAAGCTCCCCATCCATCCTACTCCCTCCCCCTCCCCCTTGGCAACCACAAGTCTGTTATTCAAGTCCATGATTTTCTTTTATGTGGAAAGGTTCATTTGTGCCCTATATTAGATTCCAGATATAAGTGATATCATATGGTATTTGTCTTTCTCTTTCTGACTTATTTCACTCAGTATGAGAGTTTCTAGTTCACTCTTGGGCATATATCTGGACAAAACTTTCCTTAAAAAAGACATATGCACCCACATGTTCATTGCCGCTCTATTCACAACAGCCAAGACATGGAAACAACCCAAATGTCCATCGACAGATGATCGGATTAGGAAGATGTGGTATATATACACAATAGAATACTAGTTAGCCATAAAAAAGAATGAAATAATGCCATTTGCAGCAACATTGATGGAACTAGAAGCAGTAGTTTTGATGCCAAATTGAAAAAAAAAATATGGAGGCACAAGTTTCTTTCACTTTTCATCCTTCTCTCCCTCCTCCCTCTCTTTCTTTTAACCTAAAGTCTTCCTTGAAAAGGGAGTGAACAGTGAATGCCAAGTGCACTCACACTGGATTCCTGCTGGAACTTCTGCTCGCATTCCTAACATTCCTGCTCTGGCAGAGCAGAGGGCCAGGCCCAGGCAGTCTACCCTCCATGTCCTAAGACTCTAGCCTGGCCTTGCTTGGTCTTCAAGGCTGGGGTGTCTCCCAGGCCCACAAGAGATGGCACAGACTCAGGAATGAACATTGTCCACACTGAACAAAGTGATTTGATCCTTCCACAGAAAATACCATGTTCCAGAACTGTGATCCCTCAAGTTTAGACCTATCCCTTCCTAAGTGTGAAGGGATGAGGATGAAAGGGCTGGGCCAATGTGGGGGAAGGCTAGAGGCTAGAGACCATGTGACCTGTACTCATTCTCTTAGTATTAGTAAATACCTAAATGGGTAGGTTTGGGGGAAATTGTCATATCAGTTCAGTTAAAGTAGAGGAAATATTATTGAGCATGTCACATAGTGGGTATATTTGAGTAGCATGGAATCAAAGTGAATATGAGTCACGGTTCAACCACCTGCTAACTGGATAAATTGGGCAGGTTATGTAATTTCTAAGCCCTGATTTCAAAACTTATAAAATGGAAATAGTTGTAGGACCGCCATTCCAGGATTACTATTGGAATTAAAGAACATAGTGCCTAGCTCACAATTGGTGCTAATGGTAGGTACAAATCTTTTGCTCAGACAATGAGACAGCTCACATTTTAATTTATACATCATTTAAAATAATTTATTTGAAGCATCCAGCCAAATCTCATTACTTTGTCTAAAAACAATAATATGATTAATATGATTTATAGCTAGTATCAATGTTATTCAAAAAGTTATATAAGACTATAAAACTGGAGAATATTATTAGGGGATACAGTAAAATAGAAGCGTAACAAAAGATTGAAAGGTAAAATCATTTATAATACTGCGAGAAGGGAATAATACTATTGTCTGGGAGATGCTTTCCTCAAGCAAGGTTATTTAAAATGCATTCTATGTGTCCAAATCCTTCAGGTTGCTAAATGGAGTGGGAGAAGCATTTGATACCACTGATCACTCATCTCCCTTTGAAATAGCTTTGTTGCTTGGCTCTTGGGACACCACATTCACCTGGCTTACTTTCTCTTTTTCTGCGTTTTTTCAATCTCTGCTGGTTCCTCCTCACCTGCCCAGTTTCTCAGTACTGGCATGTCCCAGGGAACAGTCTTTAGGCCTCTTTTCTAACTACTGTCACTCCCTAGGTGATCTCATTCAGTTTCATAAATTTAATCACAATCCATAAGGAAATACACACTCAAATTTCTATCTTGCGTGCATCTCTCGCCTCTTAATTCAAGACATACATACCAACTGTCCATTTTTTATCTTCACTTGAATGTCCAACTCCACACATTCAAAATTAGCCCCTTTTGTTGTCATCTCCAGCTCAGTAATGACAACTCCATGTAATACTTGAGTCTTCTTTTTCACTCATATGTAACATCATGGAGTTTATGGAAACCTTTGTCAGGTCTACCATGAGTGTGTGGTGTGTGGTATGTGCGGTGTTATGTGTGTGTGTTTTGATGTGTGTGGCATGTGGTGTGTGCTGTGGTGTATGTGTGTGTGGTATGTGTGTGTGGTTTGTTGGGTGTGTGTTTTGGTGTGTGTGGCATGTGTGGTGTGTGTGTGAGCGTGTGAATATGCACAGTGGGGGTAGAAGTGAAAGAAAGAGGCTATGAGAATTCACCACCACTTCTCATCACCCCCACAGCCACTCCCTGGGCTAAACCATCATCTTTTTTCTCCTGCATTGTTGAAATAGTCTTCTAACTAGCTCCTTGCTTCTACTCCTGCCCCCTACAGTTTGTTCTCAAGACAGCAGCCAAAGTGGACTGGTTAAAATTGAAGTCACATCACATCACTTCTGTGTTTAAAATCCGTCAATGACTTCCATTTCGCTCAAAGTCCAAAGCTTTTTGAGGACCTGCATCATCTGCTTTCTCATGGCCTTTTGACTTCATCTCCAACCACTGCCTCTCTGGTTCCTTCTGCTCCAGCCACACTGGTCCCCTTTCTGTCTCTTGTACTTTAATGTCAGCTCCATGAGGGCAGGGATTATTCTCTGTTTTGTTCTCTCTCTATACCCAGCATCTAGAACAGTACCTGGCCTATAATAAGCACTTGTTAAATATTTTTTGGATATATGGTAATTTCTAAACTCATCTCTTTTTACAGTTTCCCCACAAATGCTCTTGTATAAGGCACTAATATTTCTATTTGCCTTTTTTAGAAATCTGGGGTAATGATGATATTTTTCTTTCCTTTCTTCCTTCCTTGCTTGCTTCCTTCCTTCTTTCCTTCCTTCCTCTCTCTCTCTCTCTCTCTCTTTCATTGATTTGCTTTTTAAGGCCACACCTGTGCCATATGGAAGTTCCCAGGCTAGGGGTCAAATCAGAGCTACAGCTGCCGGCCTACACCACAGCCACAGTAACGTGGGATCTGAGCCATGTCTGTGATCTACACCACAGCTCACAGCAATGATGAATCCTTAACCCACTGACCAAAGCCAGGGATTGAACCTGCATCCTCATGAATACTTGTCAGACTTCTTACCACTGAGTCACGGTGGGAACATCCAAGATTTTTTTTCATCATAGTATTACTCTGTGTCTTCTCCCCTCAGGATTGGTAAAACATCTCCCTGTTTCCCCGTTTTCCTGAATTCTTTTGTCCTCAGACTCTCATTCCCCTTCCCAGAACTCGATTCTTCTCAATTATCATTCAGTGTGATAGAGTGTTTTTTCCATAGCCTGGACTAGGCCCATCAAAATTTGATACATGACTTGGAGAAAAGGGATGAAAATAATCAATATTTCCTATTTCCTTTTCTTTATTATAATGGTTTTCAGTTTAATGTTTAAAATTATCTAAAGGAAAATTCTAGGGGTAAAAGATAAAGTATGTTTGTGTAAAGTAATGTCAGTTGCTGTAACAGACAATTCCCCTAATCTTAGTGACTTAACACAATAGATTTTCCCCATCATACACATAAATTCCCAAATGGGTGCTTCTAATCACTGGGTTTCTATGTGGCTCTTCTCATCATACAAACCTGCTATCATGCAATTTTACGAGGGAAGGCGTATAAAAGGTTATTTTAGAATGCTTTTTATGGCAGAGGTTTGAGCATATCCATCACTCCTACTCATATTCCACTGCCTAGAATTCACTTGATAGTCATACTGAGTTCTGGTGAGGCTGGGCAGTATGACTCATCTGTGTGCCCAGGAAGAAGCAGAAGTTATGTTTCATGACGACCAGTCTAGAGCCTCTGCCATACTTTGTGTTGCCTTTCTTTCTCTTCCCCACTCCTGGTTCATCCATCTCTGATGTGAGGATCCTTTTTCTTTTGTTTTGTTTATTGCTGGACATGATAATAACAATAATAATGATAATAATAAAAATAAAACTTCTTTCCACTGATTATATTTTTAGTTTTTTAATTATATTTTTAAGTTCTTACAAAACTGTAAGGTAAAACTAAGACTATCACCATTTTATAGATTATGAAATTGAGGCATGAAAAAGTTGATGTGTTTAAATGTCATGAACAGTTAAGGGCTGAAGCCAAGAATTAATCAGGCTGTCTGATCTCAGCATTCACCTACCTAACATACTATATTGCCTCCCAAGTTTGTTATTTTTTTGGCAACACCAACACCATTCAGAAGTTCTCAGGGCCAGGGATCAAACCCATGCCACAGCAGTAACCTGAGCCATAGCAGTGGCAATGCCAGATCCTTAACCCACTGAGCCACCAGGGAACTCCTGCCTCTCATGTTTGGAAGGAAATTCAGTTTTTTCCCCATATTGTATTGCTTCTCAAGGAGCCAGAATAAACCTGAGGGAAAATTTGATACATACTCCAATCTCAAATTTTCCAGTCCATTGCTAACTTGATCCCAATATTTATGTCTCCAGCTCCTAAACAGAATTACTCAAGGCATCCCTGTTTTAGACAACTGTACCTAAACAGAGTAACAAGTTGGGGCTAAAGGATGGGGTAAAGGAGAAGATCCCTGTTTATGTAAAAATTCTCTCAGAGCATTTCATTGTGGCACTTTTTACTGTTCTGAACTTTCCCAATTAAAGAACATTTCGCTAAACAATAGTGCAAGTGATAAAGTGCTTATAATAAATCCTGTTGCAAAAAGAGGCACAGATACCAGCTATAAACAATCTATACTCTGTACAGGGCCACCTGTTAATGGAATTTAGTATGAAGAAAACGGAGCTTGTAAACTACATACTGATACAACAGAAAGTTATTTTTTCAGTTTGGTCTGAGCCATCAAAACACTGTATATATCAGATACCAAAGTGAGTTGTAAGATATCAAGATGCAGATTTGCAAAGGAAATATTCAACTACTAGATCCCATCCCCCACCAGGGGTATTAAACAGGATTAGTTGTCAGAGATTAGAGAGGATTATGTGAGGATGATTTCTTTGGAAAATAACATGTGCTGCTATTTGCTACCTATCATTTCCTGGTGAGAGAAGTGTGTGTGTGTGTGTGTGTGTGTGTGTGTGTGTGTGTGTGTGTGTGTAGAAGCTTCAAAGGAGACCAGTCTGAGAGCTGACACTCTGCTGGACTTGAGAGCATGTTTAGCTTTGTCTGAGACCCTCTGAGGTATCTGGCAGTGAGAGGCTGGCTAAATGGCCTTTGGAAGCTAAGTGGAGGGCTGTGTCTGGACAGTAACTTAATTGCACTCTGAATGGACCAAAGGGATATGAATCCTGAGGACCAGATATAAAACCTAGAGAAGAAGAGAGGACTGTCCTGAGGAACTGTGACTCCTGCTTGGAAGAACGGCTAGGGAAGGAATGCCTGCAGAGTCTTAGAGCAGTGGACCACCAGGAAACCAGGTGCTGAATGGGGATCAGCTGCTGAAGAAAGAGAATGGGCCATTTGTATCACTGGAGTTGCAACCAAAGACCAGACAGGGAGCATCTGAGAACTCATGACAATGTCAGAGATGTTGGAAGCTTGCATTCTTCCCCTTTATCTTATTTTATATTACTTAAAAAAAGTAGAGAGTAGTGTTCTGCACTTAAATGTAAAATTTGAGTGGCCAAGATGGTGGAGGAGTAAGAGGAAGAAACAGATTGACTTGATTTACGCATCTGCAAAGCCAAGAGAGTGTGAAGCCATTTCACAACAGTAACAGTCAAGTGAGAATGTTGCATCCATTCCCACTTTCTCTGTCTGCCTTCTTTTGTCTAGGCTCTAGAGAGGGACTGGTCCCTAGCTAGGGAGGAGGGGGAGTAGTCTAACCTTTGACTGAAGATGAAGGTGATGCTTCGTGTATTAGAATGAAACCTTAATTTGGTAAATTGAGGCTCCATTCTGCAACTTAGCCATTTTCTGTTACCTAAGAATATATACCTCAGAAATATCATAGGGCTTGCTAAAGTTGTCACTCACTGGTAAGGGAAAAACTTGTCTCGGTGAAGTCATTTTAAAAAATTAGTGGGACACATATATAAATTGCTTTTGGATTACATCCCATGACTTACCTTCCAGAACTATATTCCATTGTGTAATGCATTGATGATGCTTGTAAGGAAGATGTTGCTCTTCAGTAAATATGGGTTTTCTAATGTCACACACACACATAAAAATATATATATATATATAATATTTATATATTTGCTTTTTAGGGCCACACCCTAAAAAGCATATGGCATATGAAGGTTCCCAGGGCAGGGGTCAAATCAGAGCTGCAGCTGTCAGCCTATGCCACAGCCAGATCCAAGCCACATCTGGGACCCATACCATGGCTCATGGCAACGCCAGATCCTTAAATCACTTACCGAGACCAGGGATCAAACCCGCGTCCTCATGGTTCCTAGTTGGATTTGTTACTGCTGAGCCACAACAGGAACTGCTAATATCACTAATTCTTAATTTAGTACAGATAGTTGAATTATCACTTTTCTGCCTTTTAGAAGGTGACAAAGTTATTACTTAATTCATTGATTTATGATTGATTGGTATGTACTTTAAATCTCAAATAATTTGAGAATTACCATGAATCCATAAATTAAACTCACCACTCTGAGAATCTTCTCTCTGGCACATTATGAAAGGTAAGATTCTAGTTGAGAGTGTAAGCAGTTCCTGAGTCTTTGTGTGGCCAAGAGTTGCCTTAACTGAGTGAGTTATTTTCCTGTGTTTTTCTTCTCTCATCTAAGTCCTTGGAAAAAGAAAGGATATCTTCCGTGTATGCTGAAGCTTGACAGATTGATTTCTTTCTGCCTCTCAGTTGAAAAAGTTGCTATAAACCAGAGAAATGAATAGATATGTTTTTGTAGTCTGGCTTGGCATTTGTTTTCCTGGACTTCTTTGGATCATGTCATGTAATGGATCAATCAACAGGGATCTTTTTGAGCCTCCTCTAAGTACTTAGCACCATGCTCGGCACCACAAGGATTTAGACTTCAGTCCAAGTAAATTCAGTGGATATTTATTGAGCACTGTCCCGTGTCAGCAACTGGGATAAGCCCTGAGAAACTTTACCCGAGTCTACTACAGACCAGGGCATGTAGTCTGCTTGTGAAATATATATACAATCTAACACTGTGTCTAATGATGTGAATGTCAAATGTGGAGAATAAACAAAGCTGAGTGTTAATAATGAAGAGGAAATGATTCATTCTAACTGAAAGGATTAAGGCATAAAAATAACAGTAGCTATTCTTTATTGGCAACCCAAGATAGTTCAAGTACTCCATAAGCCTTCTCTGAATTTATATTTAAAAGACTTCTTGGGGTAGTTATTATACCCCCATTTTTTTGGATTGGAGGTTCAGAGAACTTAATTGGCTTGTCCAAATCACATAAGTAGTAGGTATCAAAACCAGCCACTAAAATCCAGGTCTGTTTGATTTCAAAGCCTATCTGATGTATTTCAAAGCTACATCATAATGTTTGAATTTGTGGAGGATCATTCCAGATAAGAAGAAGCTATAACAATGGAAGTACAGACTCAAGAAAGAGGCTTTCACAGATGGTCTATTGTGGTTGGACATGGTACGGGAGGCTTGGAACAGTATATTGTGGAAGATCTTGAATTCCACACTGAGATTGGGCTTCATTCTAGGTACATAATGAGAAGCGATTTAAAAATTGTATAACAAAGGACATATAGGCAATGACAATATTTAACAGGTGCTAATTGTCTGAGGTAGCTCAGTGTTTCTTTCTTTGGCTGCACCTCAGCCTGTGGGAGTTCCCAGGCTAGGGATCAAATTGGAGCTGCAGCTGCCAACCTTCACCACAACCACAGCAATGCCACATCTAAGCCGTGTCTGCAACCTACACCACAGCTCATGGCAACACAGGATCCTTAACCCCCTAAGCAAGGCCAAGGATCAAACCCTGTCCCCATGCATAGTAGTCAGTTTCTTCAGCCACTGGGTCACAACAGGAAATCCAGCTCACTGTTTCTAAATGTAATTTTTAAAAATCTTGTTCTTATTTTTATGACATTATTAAGAAGTACAGTCCAAATCATCTTATCATTGAGTGCAGCACAGTGACTGCATTTGTTTGTTTTTAGTGTTTATAAACATGTTGGTGCTAAGAAGTACTCATTGGGCTAATGAGAGTAGAACAGAAGCAAATTTCTTATTTTTTATATATACACACACACACACACACACACACACACTTTTTTTTTTTCTCACATTATCCTCTATCATGTCCCATCACAAATGATTGGATATAGTTCCCTGGGCTATACAGCAGGATCTCATTGCTCATCCACTCCAAAGGCAATAGTTTGCATGTATTAACCCCAGACTCCTAGTCCCTCCTACTTCTTCCCCCTCCCCCTTGGCAACTACAAGTCTGTTCTCCAAGTCCATGAGTTTCTTCTCTGTGGAGAGGTTCATTTGTGCCATATATTAGATTCCAGATATAAGTGATATCATATGGTATTTGGCTTTCTCTTTCTGAACTTACTTCACTCAGTATGAGTCTCTAGTTCCATCCATGGTGCTGCAAATGGCATTATTTTGTTCTTTTTTATGGCTGAGTAGTCCATTGTATCTATATACCGTATCTTTCTAATCCATTCATTGAAGCAAATTTCATGTGTAAATGATACTGTTTTTAGAAAGTGAATGTCAGTGATGGCAGAGGGCATGCACTGATTAAGTAAAGCTTTCATATTAATAAGGATGAAGAAGAGGGTGAGGACCCTTATCAGCTCACAGCACACAACAGAACAGGCACACCAAACTTCTAGAGACTCGTACCAGAGCCACATCTTTAGTGATAGTAGTTAACAGAAGCAAAAATTACATTGAATTTGAACTTCAATGATTTTCTAATTTTGGTGTTTGTTACTTTGGACAAAATGTGTAACTTTGCTTGGATTTCACACTTGCCTAAAAGTGTTATGAACCAAAGGAGTTCATATCGTTTTCAGTATTTATTTATTTATTTATTGGCCACCCCGTGGCATTTGGAGGTCCAGAGCCAGGGATCATATCTGAACTGCAGCTGCATCTGCAGCAACACAGGATCCTTAACCCACTGTGCCAGGCCAGGGATCGAACCTGGTTCCCAAGAGGCTGCCGATCCTGTTGTGCCACAGTGGGGAGCTTCAAGTTAGTATATATTTATATCAGAACATATACTATATAATTATACTTAAGGCTAACATTGAGGGCCCAGAGACATTTTTCCTCTTAAGTTTGAGAAATATTTGAGGAATAATTGCTATTGAGAATGATCTAAAAGTATATGAGAAAAAAGGAGATGGAGGATAGGATGGAATGCCAAGTCATTAAGAATATAATCAGAGCCACAGAAATAGAAGTAAAGAGAGGACTTGACCAGAACATGAAGTCTTTCTTGTGCTAAGTGGACCAGGAGGCTGAAAAAGTCAGAAACTCTTATGATAGAAGTTTCATGTCTCCAAAGAGAGTAGTCAAAATGGAATTTTCTGGAGGAAAATGCAATCATGAAATTATGACTTAATTTGGGCTGGTCCCAAAGCATACCCTGAGAAAATGATTTGAGTGAAGGAGTTTTTTTGGGGAGATGATGCCGAGATATAATGATGGAGAGACAGGGTGGAGTAAGACAGGGAGGGAAGGAAGGTGATAGGGAGTTTATGAAGTATGTTACCCTGTGTGTAAGTAGAGCATAAGAATTCTGGGAACAAATGCAAAACCTATGCTTTGGGGTTATCACATCAATGGACAGAGAAACCAAGATATTTAGATACATACTTACACTAGTATCAGGTTGAGAGATTTTTCACAGGCCACGTTGATTTTGCAGGGGTAGCAAAGCAGCGTCTGAGGCCAAACAAAGCTCTCAGTCCAAACATTGCAGGTACTGGCTGTTGAAGTAGCACCATGTGCAGTGAAGTGGGTGGCAAAGGGAGTGTGGTGGAAATATCCACAACACCTGCTACGTGATCTTTTAAGGATAGCCAGTTTTGTATGTGGAGGAAACGGACATTTCCAGGTATCTACCATGTGCCTTGAATTATGATGGTCACTTGCACGTTTGATTCCTATAATAATAACACAAGATGGAGATTCTTTCGATTTTTTTTCTTGCCAAGCCCATGGCATACAGAAATCCTTCAGCCAAGGATAGAGCCTGAGCCACAGCAGTGACAATGCTGAGTCCTTCACCACTAGGCCCACCTGGGAATGTCCTCTCCGTGCTTTATTGGGAGTAAAACTCGCCCTCAGAAAGGTTCAGTAACCTCTTGAGGGTCACACAGCTAAGTTAGAGTTAGAATTAGGAGTCAGATTTTGAACCCAAGTATTTCTGACCTAGAAGCCTCTGATCCTTCTACTCTACCAATGGAATGGGGAGATGGAAGTGTGGAGAATAGAAAGTAATAATTTACATCATGCTTTTTTCTTTATAGTCTGTATTTATTAAGTAATTGATTTCCTCCCTTATTCTAATTGCACATGGCCAGTTACACTCTCATTTGTAATGTATTAAATATGAAGTTCTTCTTTTCTTGAATCCTTATTTTGAGGATGTATCATAGAAAAAAATTTTTTTTTTCTTTTTTCGGTGGCCCCCAAGGCATATGGAAGATCTTGGGCCAGGGATGGGATCTGAGCCCAGACTGCAGCCTACACCACAGCTGCAGCAACACTGGATGCTTAACCCACTGCGCCGGGCCAGGGATTGAACTGGGTGCCTCCACAGAGAAAAGCCAGATCATTAACTTACTACACCATAGCAGGAACTCCCACAGAGAATTCTTAATGTCAAAGGATAATATTTTTAAAGATATGATAGTGTTTCCAGTAGACCGATGGATAATCTCAAGTTTTTTACACAATCAATAATAATCATAACACTAATAACATTATCACCTTATATTATTCTTATAGGACTTTCCATCCTACAGAATAAAATAAATTAATTTCAGTGAATCCCTGAAGTAATTCTGAGATACCAGTAAGGGTACTATCGTTACCATTGAGGAGACGAGGAAGCTAAAGTTCAGATAAAGTGGCTTATCTGATGTGATTCAGCTCATCAGTGACTAGGCTGGGTTTAGAACTGCATTTTCTCAGGATTAATTTGTGGAATGCAGGTGCCGCTCCCCTTGTGCAATATATGCAGTTCTTAAAAAGTGGATTTTTAGTACTAGAAAGCTCATTATTCCAAGCTGTCTTTTTGTGAATCCTTAAATAAATTGAATGGCTTCGTCTTTTTTCCTAGTAAGGATTTTTCACATTTGGTTTGGTGAAGAGTTCTGTTATTTTTGCCTCATAAGTTACTATGCTTATCTTTTCTCCTGCCTCTTGAATATTGACATTTTCTTCTCCCAGTTTTTTGGGGAGGCCATTGAGAGGATATGACCGATTTTTGACCCACGAGCTAGACCTCAGCAGGCTGAGACTCCTCACCCACTCTCCTTTCTTTCAAATGTATGTCCTGCCCACCGTTCCCATAGCCAGAGCCAATTCAAGGATGCAGCCCTAAGAGTAAGGTGTTTTTGACCCCATCTGGACTGAATACATGACTGAACCTGGTTAAGGACTCTGTATAAACTTTTTTTTGTGTGTGGGAAAGAGCCTTTTATTTACTTATTTATTTATTTTTGTTATTTCCCCAATACAATTTTTTTTTCCTACTATATAAGCTTTTCAGATTGTGGTAGGCAAGTGAGGAGATCTACTTATCTTGTAGTCACCCCAGAGGAGACTGGGACATAAGTTCCCTTGCTTTTTTGTTTTGTTTTGTTTTTTATGGCTGCACATGTGGCACATGGAAGTTCCAGGTGGGGTTGAATTTGAGCTCTAGCTGCCAGCCTACACCACAGCCCCAGCAATGCCAGATCCAAGCCACATCTGCGACCCGCACCACAGCCTGTGGCAATGTCAGATTCTTAACCCACTGAGTGAGACCAGGGATCAAACCCTCATCCTCAAGGATAACAGTTGGATTCTTAACCAGCTGAGCCACATCGGGAACTCCAAGTTCCCTTGCTTTTAAAACTGCCACCTACCAATGTGGAGTGCTCTGCCTCTTTGGTCTCTCCTTGCCCTTATGTTATGGGGCCAGTTTTCAAACCAGCAATAGTTAGATTTTCTGGAGATGGTGTCTTCCCACCTACAGTTGCTACAATCTACTGCAGAGTGTGTACTGGTTGCTATCACTTCTCAACTATTGATTTCAATTGCTTTATCTAGTTCCTCAGGATAAAAAGTGAGAAAAACAATATCTAACTCTGAAAAACAAGAGTTTTTAAAGGAAAGATTTGCTCAATGCATGTGGAGGATTTTTTTTTTTCCTTGTACTGTGAACATCAAGCCCATCTACATTCATTGATGTTGGTGCTGATGGTGCCTTTTGCCTTCCTATGGACATTAGATCACCAAGGCCTTCATGTGAATGAAATTCAGCCCCAAGGATGCTTGGTGTTTGTCAGTGGTTTAGGGGCTACAGTTCCTCTCTGATACTTGTGACTGCCTAGCCCCATGGGCTTGGGGTCCTTGTCTTGAAATGGTGCCATCTGTCTTTGATCACCGCTGTCACTTCCTAATAACCCATGGCTTCAGGCTGCTTGGCTGTGTTGTTGTTTTAGGGTTTTTTTTTTCTTTTTTTTTTCTTGCTTACCTTGCCTGTCATTGTTCCAGCTTGTCCCATCTCACTGTATAATTAGTTATTTAGGAATTCTGTGATAATCTGTCTTTGCATTCCTAACCGCATGAAACCAAGACATAAGCCAATGCTTCAGTGATGGGAAGTTGGTCAAATGCTTTGAGTGCATGGATCCATTGATGTTCTGAATGTCAGAGATGTTAGAAATCTGCATTCTTCCCCTTTATCTAATTTTATATTGTATTTCATATTACTTTATAATGCTATTAGAAGTAGAGTGTGGTGTTCCTCATTTAAATATACAGTTTGAGTAGCCAAGATGGTGGAGGAGGTGAGGATGCTGAGCTCACCTCCTCTCACAGGTGCATCAAAATCACAACTATTTACAGAGCAACTATTGATGAGAACAACCTAAAGACTAGCAGCAAAGATGTCCTACAATTAAAGATGTAAAGAAGGAACCACAACGAGACAGGTAGGAAGGGCGGAGAGTCAGTATAGTCAAGACCCATACCCCAGGGTGGGTGGCCCACAAATGGGAGGATAATTACAATTGCAGAGGTTCTCCCCCAGGAGTGAGGGGTCTGAACCCCACAGCAAGCTCTCTAGCCCAGGGGTCCAGCATCAGGAAGATAAGCTCCAGAACATTTGACTTTGAAGCCCAGCAGGGCTTGGGGCTGTGGGAAACAGAGACTCCACTCTTAAAGGGCACACACAAAATCTCACACTCTGAGACCCCAGGCAGAAGTAGTGATTTGAAAGAAGTCTGGTGCAGACCCACCTGCTGATCTTTCAGAGCCTCCCAGAGAGGCCAGAGGCCAGTGGAGCTCACCTGGGGACATGGATGCTGGCAGCATCATTTTTGGAAGCTCATTCTACCTTGAGGACATGTGTGCCGACAAGCTCTGGTTTGAAACGCACTCTCTAGCTCTGAGAACTGAGACCTGACCCCACCCACCAGTGTGTTAGCATCAGTACTGGGAGGCCTCAGGCCAAGGGTTATCACGCTGGCTGCCTTAGGACTTCTGGAGCCTCTAACTGCCCTAAGACCTGGCCCCATCCACTGGTGGGCCAGCAGTAGCCCTGGGATCAGTCTCACTACCAGAGGGCAGATACTAGCCCCAGGATCACCATAGATCCTCAGCCTGCCTCCTCAGGGCCTAGCCACACTCCAGCAGGCAGACACCATCCCTTGGACCTTCTTGGCCCTGGCCCCACCCACCAGTGAGCCACTATCAGCTCTTGGATGCCTTGGGACACACCAGATACCTCAGGACTTGGCCTTACACACTGGCAGTCCTAACCAGCTTTAGGACATCCCACACTTTCTAGTGAGCCTTGTCAGGAACCCACCCTGCCTACAAGAGGCATTACCTTGTGCCATAACTTGGTAAACTTTTGGTTTTGATTGGTGGGATGGATGACTATGTTCACTGGATGATTTGCAAACTGATGTGTTATCATTTGCCAGAATAGTACGGAATCTGGCTTTACATCCTCTTTTTTTCACACTTTCAGTAAGTTTATTTATCGCTGTATTTTCTATCAAGACAGTATACATATGCGTAGTTATTATCACTATTTTAAGACTGTCATGTCTACTCATCACTGTGTGACCATTATGAAGCCTAAGGTTTATACAGTATAAAAATGGGGGCACTATATCAATGAAGAAATAAAACCAAACAACTGTCAACCAGTTGAAACCAAACTGTCAAACCAAACTGTCAGCCAGTTATTTTATCTTGAACAACAAACTTTCCTTGTGGCCAATTAGTTGTGTGATGCAACTGCTTGTGGCAAAGGTGTTCAGGGCAACCTGACCTGTGATAACTGAGCTTATAAATTAGGTGGGAGACCAGAGCAATAGATAATATTTTAATCCATGAAAGATGTAAATAGCTGTTGAAAGCAACTATAAATTAAATGCCACATAGTAGGGCACGTCTACTTTCTAAGTAAACAGAATAACTCGTCCTTTCTTTTTTTTTTGTCTTTTTTTTTGTTGTTGTTGTTGCTATTTCTTGGGCCGCTCCCGCGGCATATGGAGGTTCCCAGGCTAGGGGTTGAATCGGAGCTGTAGCCACCGGCCCACGCCAGAGCCACAGCAACGCAGGATCCGAGCCGTGTCTGCAACCTACACCACAGCTCACGGCAACGCCGGATCGTTAACCCACTGAGCAAGGGCAGGGACCGAACCCGCAACCTCATGGTTCCTAGTCGGATTCGTTAACCACTGCGCCACGAAGGGAACTCCACTCCTCCTTTCTTAACTTCACTGTTTTTTGAACCAACATCATGATTTTTGTCTTAGGTATAAACTACAGAGATTTATTTAATGCTATTTATTTATTTATTTATTTATGGCCGCACCCTTGGTATCTGGAAGTTCCTGGGCAAGGGATAGAATTTGTGCCACACGTGAAACCTACACCACAGCTGTGGCAATGCTGAATCCTTAACCCACTGAACTGGGTTAGGGATTGAACCCGAGTTGCTACAGAGACAATGCTGAATCCTTAGCCTGCCGAACCATAGCAGGAACTCCTATTTAATATATATATTTTTTCTTTTTATACCACGCCTGAGGCATATGGAAATTCCCAGGCTAGGGGTCAAATTAGAGCTGCAGCTGCAACCTATGCCACAGCTAAGGCAACACGGGATCCAAACCCCATCTGCAACCTACACTGCAGCTGTGGCAATTCCAGTTCTTTAACCCACTGAGTGAAGCCAGGGATTGAACTGCATACTCACAGAGACAACATTGGGTCCTTAACCCTCTGAGCTGCAATGGGAACTCTTTCATATTATTTTAAATAAATATTCATGTAATATTTTCCTATAAAATAATTTTGACTTATTTTTCAAAAGTTAACTTCTCTTAAAGCAATAATACTTATGAACTCATCTTCTAGCTATCCTTTTTTAAAAGCTATATTTCTTTTTAATACATAATAATAAATAGAAATAAAAATTTTAAAAAATGGTTTCTGTGTACCGTGTAAAATCCTCATATATCTCAATCTTTGTGAAACACTGGCCTATGCAATCAAATAATATGGAGTTTAGATGAGAAACAATAGAACACATTTGCAGTGACTCTTTTAAAACATATGAATTAAAGAATTCTCTTGCTTCCCTAAGGTCAGAATCAAAATTGTGGTGCAGATATACTGTCTGTCAGGTAATAGCATATTAATAAGGATTTTTTTGGTGTTAGTAGATATTTTATACAATTTAGCTTAAAAAAAAAAACAGCCTTCAAATAACAGCCTTTCATGAATGTTGAAAAGACTTAAGTTTCATTCTTAATCTTTCAATAATATCCCAGGAGTGAATAAAGCTACACATTTCACTTTTATAATCATCTTTGCTTAATCTACTGAAGTTGGGAATGCATTAATATGGCATAGCACATTATTTCTTCTAGGCCACTTTATAATTTGTTCAGAATGATTGCAAATCTTACTAAAAGCAATTCGGATACTTCAAAAGGAGCTCATCATTCATGATTGACGACATAAGCCTAAAGAAGTATCTTCAGCTAATTTTGGAGAATCATTGAAAGATTTTGGGAAGCAGCCTACTTAACCAAACAACGAAATTTAGAATTCAGTTTATAGTTAGAGATATCTATGCTTATATTCATTAGCTCATAACATCCAGACTGTATGTTAAAGGGAAACATTTAAACATGTTAACTAGTTTGAGTGGAAATCTTTCTAAAATGTATTATCCACTTCCTTCTTAAACAATACTGAACATAATAAACATTTTCTTTATGATTTGTGGTCATCATTTATGCACTTCCCTTACAGTATACTATCATCAGGTCCTGTGGTTTTTAGTTTTTCTGCCTTTTTTCTGTTAGCTTTATTTTACAACTATTATGCTTGTCTGCCTAATAAGCCTCTGCTTTAACCCTCTGGTTTGCTGCTCTCAGTTTTCTATGGTCCCAGTGTTAGATAACGTAGTTTATTTAATACTGTTTGTCAAATAGGAGTAATTATAAGGAATTTGTTAAATGTGTCATTATATCGTCAGATAGAGATTTCAAGGACTTTTTCTTCTTATTTCTAACTCAGGATATTGTTGTGAACAGATGCAGTTGGGAGAGGATTAAAGTTTGAGTTACCTAGTGAACTTCTTCCTGGTTTTTGTTGGTTTTTGTCCTAAATGATGATAACTTTAACAGTGTTTCATTAGCACAGTGGACTTTAGAGTTTTAGGGCACTTTCTTTTTAAGAAAAAAATTTTTGTAAATTTTAGTTTTATTAGAGTATAGTTGATTTACAGTGTTGTGTCAATTTCTGCTGTATAGCATAGTGACCCAGTTATTTTTATATATATATATATATATATAATTCTTTTTCTCATATTATCTTCCATCATGATCTATCCCAAGAGACTGGATATAGTTCCCTGTGCTGTACGGCAGGACCTCATTGCTTATCCATTCTAAATGTGATAGTTTGCATCTACCAACCCCAAATTTCCTGTCCAACTCACCCTCTCCCCCTTGGCAACCACAAGTCTGTTCTCTGTGTCTGTAGATAGGTTCATTTGTGCCATATCTTAAATTCTACATATATGTGATATCATATGATACTTGTCTTTCTCTTTCTGACTTACTTCACTTAATATGAGAATCTCTGGTTGCATCCATGTTTTACAAATGGCATTATTTTGAACCTGCTAGGACATAGCAAAGAAGGATTCCCCACCCCCTTTCTTTTTCCTAACTCTGCTAGTTGGAGAATCTCTGTCTCTGTCAGTGAAGTTCTTTATCCATTTATACTCCTTATTCCAGCTGTGCATGTACATTCATACATGTGCACACACTTGCCCCCCACTTACAGGGCAATCACTTTTATCATAATTTACACCATTTCCGTGGGGATCAAAAATGTATCCAATGACGAGGTCTTGGAAGTTCTGTTATTATGCACCAAGAAGACCTTCTAAGTTACCTTTTGGGAAATGGCAATCATTCAATGGGTCTTCATAGCAAACCTCATTGTAAGGGGAGGAAAATACTGGAATCACTATTCCTATTTATATCACTTAAAAATGGCTTTTAAAGGTTATAAGGATAAATATTAACTATTGTCAGTATCCAGAGCTTATCTGAAAAGGTGAGGTATCCTAGAGAAAGAGTGGAAATTCCAAAGTTCAGAAGGGTTTCCCTGTCATTTATCAACCTCCTAAATATTACAATATGTTTTGATTTATATGCTGCAGGAATGCCATTAGTGTGATTGATTTTTATACAATAGAGATTTTAAAATTTTTGGACCCTTAGAATATTTTTTAATGAGATGAGGAATGACCTAGAAAATATTTTGAATTATGTTTAGATCTGTAAGTTTCTTGGTGACAAAGTACTTTAAAATGTTGTTTAAGATGAATTATATAAATTTACATAAAGCAAGTGTTTTCACTTGATTGAGCTTTTCTGTGTCTGCCAGTGATTGTCAGAAACCAGTTATTTTGAAAAACAGCAATGCACTTAACTGCCCCAAACATAGGAAAGTCAATATTTTAAGAATGAGTTGAAAAGTAAGTGCTTTTCAAAAGGAATTAATAGAAAGCAAGAAATGTGTGCATCATTTTGTAATCTTATTATTAGAAATGGTATATGTCATTCAAAGGTATTAGCATACTTATGGAAATAAAAATTTAAAATTTTTCAAATATCTTCTAGATAATAGATATGTGGGTAGGGGGCACATGTAAAGTGTTTTTATTTCTCTGAACCCAATCAGAAGATTTGATTTTCTGTTTTTCAACAACTTTTTTTATTACTCAATGAATTTTATTACATTTATAGTTGTATAACGATAATCACAACCTAATTATAACTTTTCCATCCCAAACACCAGTGCATGCCCCCACCTCCCAACCTGTCTCATTTGGAAACCATAAGTTTTTCAAAGTCTGTGAGTCAGCATCTATTCTGCAAAGAAGGTCAGTCTGTCCTTTTTTAGATTCCATATGTAAGTGATAGCATATGATGTTGGTGTCTTGCTGATGACTGACTTCTCTTAGCATGATAATTTCTAGGTCCATCCATGTCGCTGAAAATGCTGTTACTTCTTTCCTTTTAATGGCTGAGTAATATTCCATTGTGTATATGTACCACGACTTCTTTATCAACTCCTCTGTCAATGGACATTTAGGTTGTTTCCATGTTTTGTCTATTGTATAGAGTGCTGCAATGAACATTGGAGTACATGTATCTTTTCGAGCCATGGTTTTCTTTGGATAGATGCCCAGGAGTGGGGTTGCTGGATCAAATGGTAATTCTATTTTTAGTTTTCTGAGGAATCTTCATACTGTTTTCCACAGTGGTTGCCCCAGTTTACATTCCCATCAACAGTGTAATAGGATTCCCTTTTCCCTACACCCTCTCCAGCACTTATTGTTTGTAGACTTTTTGATGATGGCCATCTGGCTGGTGTAATGTGGTACCTCAGAGTGGTTTTGATATTCATTTCTCTAATATGAGCGATGTGGAACATCTTTTCATGTGTTTTTTTGGCCATACGTATGTCTTCTTTGGAGAACTGTCTGTTTAGATCTTCTGCCCATTTTTGGGTGTGTTTGTTTGTTTGTTTGTTTGGTATGGAGCAGCAGAAGGTGTTTATAAATTTTGGAGATGAATCCCTTGTCAGTTGCTTCACTTGCAAAGATTTTCTCCCATTCTGTGGGTTTCCTTTGCTGTGCAGAAACTTTGAAGTTTGATTAGGTCCCATTTGTTTATTTTTGTTTTTATTGTCAATACTCCAAGAGGCGGATCTGAGAAGATGTTGCTGTGGTTTATGTCAGAGAGTGTTTGCCCTATGTTTCCTTCTAAGAGTTTTATAGTGTCTGGTCTTAGATCTAGGTCTTTAATCCATTTGGAGTTTATTTTTGTGTATGGTGCTAGGGAGGGTTCTAATTTCCTTCTTTCCCATGTGGCTGTCCAGTTTTCCCAGCACCACTTAGTGAACAAGCTGTCCTTTCTCCATTGTATATTCTTGCCTCCTTTGTCATAGATGAGTTGACTTAGGTGCATGGGTGTAATTCTGGGCTTCTTATCCTGTTCCACTGATCTATATTTCTGTCTTTGTGCCAGTATCGTATGGTTTTGATGACTGTAGCTTTGTAGTATAATTGGAAGTCCAGGAGCCTGATTCCTCCAGCTCCATCTTTCTTTTTCAGGATGTCTTTGGCTATTCTGTGTCTTTCGTGCTTCCAAACAAACTTTAAAATATTTTGTTTGAGTTCTGTGAAAAATGTCCTTGGTAATTTGATAGGGATTGCATTGAATTTGTATATTGCCTTAGGTAGTGTAGTCATTTTGATAATTTTAACTCTTCCAATCCACGAGCATGACATGTCTTTCCATCTATTTGTGTCATCTTTGATTTCTTTCCTCAGTGTCTTATAGTTTTCAGAGTACAGGTCTTTTGTCTCTTTAGGTAGGTTTACTCCTAGGTATTTTATTTTTTTGGATGTGATGGTAAACGGGATTGCTTCCCTAGTTTCTTTTTCTGCTCTTTCATTGTTAGTGTATAGAAATGCCGTTGATTTCTGTGTATTAATTTGTATCCTGTGACTTTGCCAAATTCGTGGATGAGCTCTAACAGTTTTCTGGTAGAGTCTTTATGATTCTCTAGGTATAGTATCATGTCACCTGCAAATAGTGATAGTTTTACTTCTTCCTTTCCAATACGGATTCCTTTTATTTCTTTTACTTCTCTGATTGCTGTGGCTAGGACTTCCAAAACTATGTTGAAGAGTAGAGGCGAGAGCAGACATCCTTGTCTTGTTCCTGATCTCAGTTGGAATTCTTTCAGCTTTTCACCATTGAGAATGATATTCGTTGTGGGTTTGTCATAAATGGCCTTTATGATGTTGAGGTAGGTTCCCACTATGCCCACTTTCTGAAGGATTTTTATCAGAAGTGGGTGTTGGATTTTGTCAAAGGCCTTTTCCAGGTCTATTGAGAGGATCATATGGTTTTCATTCTTCAGTTTGTTAATGTGGTGTATCACACTGATGTATTTGTGGATATTGAAGAACCCTTGCATCCCTGGGATAAATCCCACTTGATCATGATGTACAATCCTTTTAATGTATTGGTGGATGTGGTTTTCTAGTATATTGTTGAGGATTTCTGCATCTATGTCCATCAGTGAAATTGGCCTGTAGTTTTCTTTTTTTTTTTTTTTGTATATATATTTTTTATTTATTTTTATTTTTTTATTAATTTATTTTTTTTCCCACTGTACAGCAAGGGGATCAAACCATCCTTACATGTATACATTTTTTTTTCTTTTCCCCCCACCCTTTGTTCTGTTGCAATGTGAGTATCTAAACATAGTTCTCAATGTTTTTTTGGTATCTTTGTCTGGTTTTGGTATCATGCTGATGGTGGCCTCAACAATTGAGGTCAAACCCATTTAAACTCCTCATTTGGAAGATTAAAAAAGAATTAAAGTATAGCTGATTTATACTGTTTTGCCAAATTCTGCTGCACAGCATATTGATCCAGTCACATATATACTTTTTCTCACAGAATCTTCCATCATGTTCTATCCCGAGACTGGATATAGTTCCCCATGGTGCACAGTAGGACCTCATTGCATATCCATTCTAAATGTAGTAGTTTGCATCTACCAACCCCAAATTCCCAGTCCATCCCACTTCTTCTCCCTTCCTGTTGGAAAAATATTTTTACATTTTTCTCCAATATTTTACTATGAGAGTTTTCAAATATACAGAACAGTTTAGAGAATTTTATAGTGAGCATTCATATTAAGGAATTACCCTCTGAAATAGATTAGGGAGATATTATTATACTAATTTTATAGCTTAGGAAATTGAGACTCAGAGAGGTTGGGTAATTCTCTCTGGTCACACAGTAAGGCACATAGATAGGACTCAAATTCATGTATAATTCAGTTCAGTGTCTTTTGGCTCTACCACACTGCTGCTATACAAAGTTAGTTGTGGCCTTGACTAAACTGTGCATAGGAGTAGTTTTCATTTCTGGACTCTGAAGACTAGGTATTCATTAGAGCCCCCATTTATTTATCCATCCATTCATCCTTTCACTTATTCTTTTAATCCTCAATTGATCTTTATTATCCCTTGTATGACAAGCTTTCTAAATTTGACATGACTTCACTAGAAATAAGACCAGCCCTTTATGTAAGGCATGTTAAATGCCTAAGCAAGTAAATTCACTTATTACTTTAATTATTGTTAAGAAATACTATTGTAACTTCAGTATTCTTCTGAGGGAAGAATAGCCATGTTTTGAGTTAATGTAAGAAAATAGCTTGTAGTATGGAATTTACTTTTGGCACAGTGGGTTAAGAATCCAGTGTGTCACTGCAGCAGCTCAGGTTCCTGCTGTGGTGTGAGTTTGACCCCTGGCCAAAGAAATTCCACATGCCATGGGCATGGCCAAAAAAAAAAAAGAAGAAAAAGAAAGAAGAGAAAATAACACATAATAAAACCAGAGATAAATTTTAGTTTTTCTGTATGTTCTTAAGAATCATTGACTCTTAGGCCATTTTGCATATTTTATAAATTATCAATTATCTAGGTTAATTAATCCGGGTTAATAATGACAAGAAATCATTTAACAAGAAATCATTTAACAAGAAATCATTATTAACAAGACTATTAAGAATTTAAATTTTAAATAAGACTATTTAAAGTTAAAAATTTAACTTTTAAATGACTATTTAAATTATTTATATACATGTGTATGTATATCTATCTTTAATTCATCCCCAGCACTTATTTTAATAATTATCGACTTATCAGAACAACAAGATATCTAATTTAAGAGCTCTGAGTCTCATGCCAGATAAGACATTTGTAAGGGCTATTTTTCAATAAAAATTCCCATTTTCTTTTAGTTGTTTCTGAAATTAAAGCTTTTTCTGTATATTCATCTGAAGTAATTGCTTAGAGGCTCAAGCAGAGAATTTAGGCTGATTGGCCATGCAATAAAAGGAATTTTTGAAAAATTCTATCATTTGAAAAAAAGAAGATAGGATTTTTAGATTATAGGAATGAGAATTTACACACACACACACAAACACACACACATGAATACAAAAGAACAAAAGAACTGACTTGTGAAGGAAAAGTAATTTAAAAAAATCAAAGTAAATTATATATGTCTATATATGGACACACTTGAAATGTATTCATATTTAAACTATATATACACACACACATATATACACACACACATATATCTAAGTGTAATAACATATAGCCAGGTTTTTATATGTGTTTGTATATCTATCTATGAAATATACTTTTAATTCAGAAGTTAATCACTTGGCTTAAAAATTTTCCCCTTTAAAATAAACTTGGAATGTTACATAATTGTACTAATTTGCATTTTTTACTTTAGGTTTTTGTTTATCTATGAAAATTATAAATACTAATTTAAAAACTACAAGGAATTATGTCATAGAGCTAATGGATTTTGACAGTATAAGTTGTTTCTTGTTTAAATACTTGCACTATAGTGTATAAATGAGATTTAATAGGCTTCAATTTTGTTAGAGGGTTTCTGGGGCATTATTGACATTTTGAATGATCTCTCCAAGAAATATTTTTGCTGCTTCTATTAATTGATGGTGCTGTTACCATGACTTGTGGCACAGAATTCTAGGTGCAAGATAAAAGTTCATGCTGATTTTTACTAACTTTTGTTTCATTACTATGAATTCAAGCATTAGAACATTAAAAAAACATTAAAAAGTCATAAATTACTAGCTGACCTCAGAAGTACCTCAGAAATTTCTGTACAGTTGTTTGAAACAGAAAACTACCTTAGGGTGGAACATTATTGAGAAAAAGTCATGAAAAAACTTTTTTTCTAAAAGTGATAAACTTATGGTAATCTGGAAGTATGTGCAAAATGGAATCAAAGCTTGTGCAAAATGGGCATCAACTGGGTTTGCTCTGGAAATAATCAGGAAATAAAGAAAATCAGCATTATTTTCTTTTTGTTTGTTCTGATGTCCAGCATCATTTAAATGATTTAGAGTTTGTAAAGCAGATAGACATTGGTCTACATTTAGTTATTAAAAGCATTCCCTTAAGTACCAACTCAGGAACTCTTAATTAACATTTTAAATAGGAGAGTTTCAATAAATCTTAAGTTTCTGTTTAATATATTTCTTTATAATTCTCATTTATTTTAATACTTTCACTTTCTGCTGTATGTAATAATCTACTAACTGATTGCTGTTTGCAATAAGCATTTTGTTCAATCCTTGTAAGAAGCATTTAATTTTGTAATGGGCAGGATTATCACATTTATATTTTTTGCTTGATTTTTATTAAGCTCTGTTTGAAATGCATTCCAAAAACAATCATTTATTGTGAGTTCCTGTTGTGGCTCAGCAGGTTAAGAACCCGATATAGTGTCCCTGAGGATGTGGGTTCAATTTTTGGCCTTACTCTGAGAGTTAAGGATCTGATGTTGCCACAAGCTGTGGCATAGGTTGCAAATGCAGCTCAGATTTCATGTTGCCATGCCTGTGGCTTAGGCCTTAGCTGCAGCTCCAATTTGAGCCCTAGTCCGGAAACTTCCATATGCCACAGGTACAGCCATAAAAAGAAAAAAAAAGGAAAAGAAAAGAAACAATCATTTGTTCATTCCTATTTTATTCATTTTTTAAGCATTTATAGAATGCTTGCTACACAACAGGCATTGTTTTTGATACTTAAAAAACATTTTCTAGCAGGTGTTAAACACAGATGTGCTTGTTTGTGCTCTAGTTAATTTTCTGCCTTATTCCTCACAATCCTAAACTGAGAGAGAATCTATTTTATTGATAGGGGCACTGGGTAAAAAGTGATGAATAAGTCATAATTTTTGCTCTTGACAAGTTCATAGTCTGATGTAGAAGGCCCCAGAAAAACAGCTAATTACAATTTAATGGTAGAAATGCTGTAGAAGAGCTTGTTTTCACGTCATGGACCTTCAGAAGAGGATTATCTGATTGTGTGCGAAAGAGTCAGAAAAAGTATTACAATGGCATTTTCCTTTGGGTTTTAAACATTAAATAGAAGTTTACCTGGGAATGAAGGCAGAAGGACTGTTTATACCAAGTCATGAAGTGATGAGGGGTCTTGTAAGTGGTGGTTCTAATGGGTTAATTCTGCCTGACGGAAGAGTCAGGTGTTTGTGTGTATATGTGCATATGTGCATATGTGTGTGTGCGTGTGCGTGTGTGCATAGTGTGTATCTGGGACTTCTGTGGGGTGAGGAGTGTAGTCTGATGAGGCTGTAGAGGTAGGTTAAGGCCTTAAAGTAAAAATCCTTCCCCTAACTTTTGGAATATGAAAATCAATTTGAATGAAAAAAGAGCCCTGTCACTATTTAAGCCAATGTTAAAAAAAAAAGTGTTTTAAAAGTTATGAGTAACAACTTTAGAATTGCTAGGTGGAACCAACTACTGAATGTGCCAGTCATATAGCCTTTTGGAGTTTATTTTCTTATATTAAAAATGATAAATTAGGAATATCTTTTACTATTATAAAAACAAATTTTTGAGAGTATGTTTATTAATGTCTAGAAATAGAAAGAACACATATTGATGTTTCAAGTTCTTTTAAAACTAAATATGGGTGTTTCCCCAATATTATGCAGCCTCATGCTATCTAGACTTGATTCCTGACCATTAGTCTGTAGATCACACAGGAACTTTCTTCATTACCTTTTTCTCTTCTATGAATCACTTTTTCAGCTGTTTCTTGGTCATGCAGTGATACTGCTAAAAGTAAGTTAGATACAGATAAGAAGAAAGTTGAATATGTTGTTTTCATAACAGAAACATTTCTTAGAAACAGGGGTGAGCGCATTAGACCATATTAGATTAGACCACATTAGATTGTTCTTTTCTATCCAGTTAATCCACTTTGCTTTTGTTCCTCATTAACATATTAAATCAGTTGTCATGGGCTGGGTCTGTCCTGGGTCTGTGGCAGAATCATTAACTATTGACTGTGGGTTGAGTCACTTTGCTCAGGCTTAACAATGCTTGAGGCCATCAGTCTCTCAAGTGCCACAGAGGAGGTGGAGGGGATTGATAAGCAATGAGAATTAATGGCAGAATACTCCTTCCTTGATGGCTCATCTTGTCCAAGGAATTTAGAAGGGAATTACTGGTGCTGTGGGAAGGGGGATACAGAGTTTGGCCTGGCAGGTAGTATTAGTTAAGTGACTGGAAGTTCAGATGCACAGGGGAGAGGGCACCATCCTGGGTTGAAGCAGGTAGGAAGACTTGAGATTCTAAGGAGTTTACTTAAAATATACAAAAGTTGGGATCAGTTAAGCAGTGGATTGTGTTGACTCCAGATGCTAGGGGCAGTGAGTTTGGTAAGAGAGTTAAGTGGCCCATGCGATGGTTTTGGCAAGTTCTTTGGCTAGCACAACACTGTTGACTGAGTGGAAGGTGAAATGTTAATAGGCTTTGAAATTTCAAAGTTATAATTTACATGGGAAACATCAGGCTCAGAACTGTAAGAATAGTTTTGTATACAAGGATTTTCTTCTTTGCTTCCTCCTCACAAATTTGTATAGGTTTAATTCTTTTCAGGGTATTTTTATTTATTTTTTATTATTTGTTTTTTAACAAAAGTTTTTTGGTGTTTTTTGGAATGCTTTATACTGTCTCTTTTTATTCCAACATTGACTCTGTTCTGGCACCATGGCAGTATTATCATTAATGCTAAATGTATTTATTTGAATTTTATTTGTTGGAGGTTTGATGTCTAATTTAAAAATTGAGTTATTAGAATTTTATTTTAAAACCATATTTAATATTTGTTATTGAAGATTCCAACTAGACTCATCTAATAAGATGTTGAGGGAGACTTTTCTTGTTGCCTTGGAATTGAATGCTAAGACCTAAAGCTATGGGCCAAGAGGCATCAGGCACCCCACATTCTAAAGAGAGCTTCTAAAGGTTAGTGGTCAAAGATTCACTCCATTTAATGATAAATGCCTCCTGAACAGGCCTTGCTCTGTCCCGCTATCACCTGTTTCCAGGGCTGTTGTCACAGTATGGGTTCTCCAGGCCCCAGACTCGGAGATAGAAATTAACAGGCAGAATGTTTATTAAGAAGCATTTTTGGAATTAAAAAAAAAAATCTGTGAAAGAAAGCAGAAGCAAGCAAAACTGAACAGAGGAGAAGTTGAACTGTCTTACAGTCTGAAAAAGGGCCTCAGTTGACCATCTAGGAAGATGAGATAGCCCTTCAGAGTTGTCTTAGGTTGGGGGCAAGGGCTAGGCCTTTATATCCCCATATGTATCAGTCATTGGACAGAGGACCAGGTTTCGTATCCCCAAGTTATGAGATGTGAGCTACCCAGGAAAGGGGGCATGACCTCTGTGAGGCAGCTCTTTTCAGCTGAGATAGGCCCTGGAGAGGCCACCAGCTAAGATGTTATTTGAATTGGCATTCCTCCAAAGGTTATAGGTTATGTTCTTTCTATTTTTCTCTGGCTAATTTCAGAATTTTTTTTTTTATCATTAGTTTTTAGAAGTTTAATTATAATGTGACTTTGCGTGCGTTTCTTTGGGTTTATCTGATTTTGGATTCACCTCATGAATCTGTTGGTTTATATTTTCATCAAATCTGTGCAGTTTTATTATTCTTTCTTCAAGTAATCCATCAATCCTACTCTCTTTTCAAACTCTGGGATCTATTGCTTTTATCCCATGGGTACCTGAGGCTCTGTTCATTTCAGGAGACTCAGGCTCCTCTTTAACTCTTTAATTTTAGTAGGAACTGAGTTCACAGGCCCTGGGCTGCCTTATTTAGTCCAATGACAATTGAATTTTCAGATTCTCTGTCTTGTTATGCTTTTGGTTTGCTGTAACTGAACTGGGTGGGTTCCTAGTAGTCCCTACTGGTTCTGCCTGAGGGATCAGAAAGAATTTCCTGGGGCTTCTAGATGGGGAAAAGGAAGTCTCTGGCCTGACATGGTGAATAGTGCTTCTGGACCTGGCTGCTTATCTTGGTGGGGATCCTCCCCTGGCCAGCTTTCCTCTGCCCATACTGTCCCTGGATGTTTCCTGGTGGGAGAAGGTGCTGGTGGCAGGATCCCCTTTGCTGCTGCTCCCCCCTCCCCCAGCCATCATGTGTCTGTTGTATAAGGGGTTACTCTCAGGGCCATGTTGAGGCAGGTACTTGTTGAGGCAGGATCCCCCTTGCTGGGGCTGTCCTTTATCTTTCCATGGGGGAGGGGGCGTGGTGGGGAGGAGTCTCAGACCCTGAGGAGGAGAGCACTTTCATTGAAGGCTTATTGTCAGTGGGGCTCCTACTGATTCAGGGAAGAAGGAGCCTACCTGCACCTCCTTCTGTTGATAGGTTGTAGGCTAAGTGATGCTGGGCCTGGGTTGCCTTCATCTTTTGGGTGGGAGGAATGAAGATGCCTTGTATCTAGATTGTTCCTCCTGTCCTGAGATCTCTAACCAGTTCACCTTGCTCCTTATACTGTTCAGAGTTTTTCTATGGTTGCCTCTTTTTATTATTTCCAGGATTTATAGTTGTACTCAGTGAGGGAGTGGTGAGGAAGAAAGGAACAGGAAGAGACAAACCTATGCCATCTAGTCGGCGAGGGCAAGATTTTGGAAAATGCGATATCATAAAGTACCATCAACTTGTAAAACATTTTTTTTCCTGACTTCAACAAGATTCCAATGCACTTAAATATTAAGTGCATTAATTATATTAAATATTTATCATTTATAGATTTACTTATTATAATTATCTAATTTAATGTATCTATTTTACTTCCTATTCATTCCTAGCACTTATTCCAGGCTACCCACACACATAGTGTCTGCTTAACAAATGGATATTAAATCATCAAATTAGAATTTATATTTTTATAAAGATAAATTGAGATACAGAGTTTTAGGTGACCTACCTAAAATTATATAACTAATTACTTGTGAAATTGGAATTAATATTAAATACTTTTTTTGGTAGACCCCAAGTCTATGGCATCTGGAGTACCATACAAAATTCTTTTATTAACTTTTGCTGCTTCTGTTTTATTTCTGATATTTGAATATCTCAAAGTAACATTAGAAATGCAACTATTTTCAATAAGTATCATTTGGTTATCCCGTGAGTTTTGTTAAATAATAATAATTTTTAAAAAGCCTCTGTAGTCAGTAATCAGCATCTCACCAACAATAATACTTTTGTTGAGATTAATATCACTGCTTTTTAGTGTATCAGAATAAAACTAATCTCTATTATAGAGTCCACAGCTGGCCTGATGGAACTGTAATAACAAAAGTAATTGATATTTTTGATATTCACAGGATGCAAATTATAATTTGTGTCCTGTGTATAGAAAAAAAGTGGGTCTTTTTTGTAATTGATTAAGGTTGATGTTGATAAAGTTACATTTTTCCATGTTTCAGAGATTTTTTCGATGCTTCTAGTTTACATAAACATAATGATATATTTATTACATCCTTGAGCAATGTAAAATTTTATTGCACACTAATAGAAGGCAACCATAATTTAAAAATAGAATTATTAGGCCTATGTAATTTAATTTAGGAAAGAGAAAAACGTTTATGATTTTTATTTGTTACCTCAAGTTATCAAAATTATTCTTTTTTTTGTCTTTCTAGTGCTGTACCCATGGCATATGGAAGTTCCCAGGCTAGGGGTCAAATCGGATCTGTACCCGTTGCTTGCCTTCACCACAGCCACAGCAACATGGGATCCAAACTGCATCTGTGACCAACACCACAGCTCACAGCAGCGCTGGATCCTTAACCCACTGAATGAGGTCAGGGATTGAACCCATGTCCTCATGGATTCTAGTCAGGTTTGTTACCACTGAGCCACAACGGGAACTCCCCAAATTATTCTTTATTTGATAATTCTAAGTTCAAGGATGAGGAGTGCTAATGACAGAAAATTTAGAACAAATGAAAATATGTATTTATTTTCATTTTGTGTATTTCACTGTAAGTATATAAAATCTGAAATTACCCAGTTTGCATTTACATGATGAAAGCCAAACTTTAACATACTATTTTTGGTTTGATAAATTTAACTGAACTCAAGTCAAAAGCCTTGTTAATTGGGAAATACATACTCTCATCGATAGCAGTGTATGCATAATTGTTCATGTTGCAAAAAATCATACTGAGAGGTTTCATCTTTTTGAATCCCCATTTCTAATGTTATCAGAAGAGTAAATGTAATGTTTTAAAGGAGTTTTCCCTTAGACTTTCCGATTTTATAAGATCTAAATTGCTGATTATTAGAATAGTGTTAGTGACATGGGCAAAGTATAACTAAAGATAAATAAATTTTTATAATTTTAAGTTGTATGATGTATGTAAATGTGGTCCATTTTGGTAACTACTTAGATTAAAAAACTAGTAATACAACCTTAACAATGGTGTTATTTGAATTCATTGTTTATCGTGGGTATTGGATATCCATGTGTTTTTTTTCTCTTTTTTTTTTATTACTCAAATGAATTTATCATATCTGTAGTTGTATAATGATCGTAACAATCCAATTTCACAGGATTTCCATCCTACAGCCCAAGTACATCCCCCCGCCCCCCAAACTGTCTCCTCTGGAGACCATAAGTCTGTGAGTCAGCATCTATTCTGCAAAGAAGGTCAGTCTGTCCTTTTTTAGATTCCATATGTAAGTGATAGCATATGATGTTGGTGTCTTGCTGATGACTGACTTCTCTTAGCATGATAATTTCTAGGTCCATCCATGTCGCTGAAAATGCTGTTACTTCTTTCCTTTTAATGGCTGAGTAATATTCCATTGTGTATATGTACCACGACTTCTTTATCAACTCCTCTGTCAATGGACATTTAGGTTGTTTCCATGTTTTGTCTATTGTATAGAGTGCTGCAATGAACATTGGAGTACATGTATCTTTTCGAGCCATGGTTTTCTTTGGATAGATGCCCAGGAGTGGGGTTGCTGGATCAAATGGTAATTCTATTTTTAGTTTTCTGAGGAATCTTCATACTGTTTTCCACAGTGGTTGCCCCAGTTTACATTCCCATCAACAGTGTAATAGGATTCCCTTTTCCCTACACCCTCTCCAGCACTTATTGTTTGTAGACTTTTTGATGATGGCCATCTGGCTGGTGTAATGTGGTACCTCAGAGTGGTTTTGATATTCATTTCTCTAATATGAGCGATGTGGAACATCTTTTCATGTGTTTTTTTGGCCATACGTATGTCTTCTTTGGAGAACTGTCTGTTTAGATCTTCTGCCCATTTTTGGGTGTGTTTGTTTGTTTGTTTGTTTGGTATGGAGCAGCAGAAGGTGTTTATAAATTTTGGAGATGAATCCCTTGTCAGTTGCTTCACTTGCAAAGATTTTCTCCCATTCTGTGGGTTTCCTTTGCTGTGCAGAAACTTTGAAGTTTGATTAGGTCCCATTTGTTTATTTTTGTTTTTATTGTCAATACTCCAAGAGGCGGATCTGAGAAGATGTTGCTGTGGTTTATGTCAGAGAGTGTTTGCCCTATGTTTCCTTCTAAGAGTTTTATAGTGTCTGGTCTTAGATCTAGGTCTTTAATCCATTTGGAGTTTATTTTTGTGTATGGTGCTAGGGAGGGTTCTAATTTCCTTCTTTCCCATGTGGCTGTCCAGTTTTCCCAGCACCACTTAGTGAACAAGCTGTCCTTTCTCCATTGTATATTCTTGCCTCCTTTGTCATAGATGAGTTGACTTAGGTGCATGGGTGTAATTCTGGGCTTCTTATCCTGTTCCACTGATCTATATTTCTGTCTTTGTGCCAGTATCGTATGGTTTTGATGACTGTAGCTTTGTAGTATAATTGGAAGTCCAGGAGCCTGATTCCTCCAGCTCCATCTTTCTTTTTCAGGATGTCTTTGGCTATTCTGTGTCTTTCGTGCTTCCAAACAAACTTTAAAATATTTTGTTTGAGTTCTGTGAAAAATGTCCTTGGTAATTTGATAGGGATTGCATTGAATTTGTATATTGCCTTAGGTAGTGTAGTCATTTTGATAATTTTAACTCTTCCAATCCACGAGCATGACATGTCTTTCCATCTATTTGTGTCATCTTTGATTTCTTTCCTCAGTGTCTTATAGTTTTCAGAGTACAGGTCTTTTGTCTCTTTAGGTAGGTTTACTCCTAGGTATTTTATTTTTTTGGATGTGATGGTAAACGGGATTGCTTCCCTAGTTTCTTTTTCTGCTCTTTCATTGTTAGTGTATAGAAATGCCGTTGATTTCTGTGTATTAATTTGTATCCTGTGACTTTGCCAAATTCGTGGATGAGCTCTAACAGTTTTCTGGTAGAGTCTTTATGATTCTCTAGGTATAGTATCATGTCACCTGCAAATAGTGATAGTTTTACTTCTTCCTTTCCAATACGGATTCCTTTTATTTCTTTTACTTCTCTGATTGCTGTGGCTAGGACTTCCAAAACTATGTTGAAGAGTAGAGGCGAGAGCAGACATCCTTGTCTTGTTCCTGATCTCAGTTGGAATTCTTTCAGCTTTTCACCATTGAGAATGATATTCGTTGTGGGTTTGTCATAAATGGCCTTTATGATGTTGAGGTAGGTTCCCACTATGCCCACTTTCTGAAGGATTTTTATCAGAAGTGGGTGTTGGATTTTGTCAAAGGCCTTTTCCAGGTCTATTGAGAGGATCATATGGTTTTCATTCTTCAGTTTGTTAATGTGGTGTATCACACTGATGTATTTGTGGATATTGAAGAACCCTTGCATCCCTGGGATAAATCCCACTTGATCATGATGTACAATCCTTTTAATGTATTGGTGGATGTGGTTTTCTAGTATATTGTTGAGGATTTCTGCATCTATGTCCATCAGTGAAATTGGCCTGTAGTTTTCCTTTTTTTTGGTATCTTTGTCTGGTTTTGGTATCAGGGTGATGATGGCCTCATGGAATGAGTTTGGGAGTATCCCTTCCTCTGCAATTTTTTTTTTTTGTTGTTGTTGTTGTTGCTATTTCTTGGGCCGCTCCCGCGGCATATGGAGGTTTCCAGGCTAGGGGTTGAATCGGAGCTGTAGCCACCGGCCTACGCCAGAGCCACAGCCGCGTCTGCAGCCTACACCACAGCTCACTGCAACGCCGGATCGTTAACCCACTGAGCAAGGGCAGGGACCGAACCCGCAACTTCATGGTTCCAAGTCGGATTCGTTAACCACTGCGCCACGACGGGAACTCCTGCAATTTTTTGAATTAGTTTCAGAAGGATAGGTGTTAGCTCTTCTCTAAATGTTTGATAGAATTTGCCTGTGAGGTCATCTGGTCCTGGACTTTTGCTTGTTGGAAGTTTTTTAATCTGAGTTTCAGTTTCAGTTCTCGTGATTGGTCCATTCATCTTTTCTATTTCATCTTGGTTTAATCTTTGAAGATTGTACTTTTCTAAGAATTTGTGCATTTCTTCTAGGTTTTCTGTTTTATTGCTTTATAGTTGCATGTAGTAGTCTGTTATGATCCTTTGTATTGGATATCCATGTATTTTGAAATAATCCAGGAGAAATGAAATAATTCCTTGAGTGATAGTCTGGCATACTCTAAAAATAATTGGTTAGATGTTGGATGAAAGGGCTCAAATGTTGGGGTGATTACTAACTTACCAGCTCACGACTTTGGGGCAAGCAACTCTCTCTCTCTATAGTAGCCTCAGTTGTAATAGGAACTTCTCAGTTGTAATACATACAGATTGACTCTTTAGCATTGCCTAATAAATAATAGATGCTAAAAAATTGTCATCATGAACTATTTATATATTACTTAAGTTGATTGTGATAATGGGCATATTTTCTGCCTTGGTAAGCATACCAAAATATGTGTCAGCTTGTCTGCTGGCTTGATGATTCAGAGCATGACTTTTTGATTGATAGAAAAGACTCATCCACGAGCTAGTTTTAAAATTTTCCTAAGTTGGTCATGCCACAAGGCCAAATTTGGTGCAAGTAGTTAGAGCAGTACTGATTCAGGTATTGCATGATGACGAATGAAGTGTTGGTTCAGTTCCTCTGGCATTTGCATGCTTTAGCTGTGTAACAAGACTTAAATGAGCTGAAGTTCATTGATGTATTACTTTAAAATGATGCATTTACATTAGAGAAAGTAAAAATGAAACGAATTCTAATGAATTTTCTTTAATATAAGTGGAATAGACCCTGAGGTTGCCTAGAGGAAGTCTTCATATACTCTAATAGTTTAGAAAAGAAATAGTTGTACTTGGCCTTACCATCCATACTGAGCTGAAGCATTCTTATTTCTCCTTGTGTTTTTGATCATTTTCCCTTCCATATCTTTCTAATAAGTTAATATCTACTGAACTTTTTATCTTTAAACTTCTGCAGAATACTTTTAAATTTATAAGAAATTTAATTAGAAAGTAAGGGGAAACATTCTCTAATTTTTCTAGCCAAGTTTTTAAGTTTGCTTTGAAGCTCAAGACCTGTCACGGTTTGTCTCTAGTAAACATGAAAAGAAAGTGGTTAAGGAGGCTCACCATCAGTTGAGATGGCTCTATTATTTTTACATTAAAAACAGACCATTAACAATTTATATATTTGAAATTAGTCAGAAATTCCAACTGAATATCTTTTCAGGTATAAATGAGAACTTTTCACTGACACATTTTACAGTTAAATCAGAAGCAGTCCAGTGAACATCATTTATAAGTCAAGACATTTTGATTCGGGTTATTTATTGACAGATATAAAATGATCCTGATGTTTTATGTGCTTCCCAGTGTATACTTAGGAATGTTAGATTTTTTTTCTTTTTTGAATTTTTTTAAGTGCTAGATTAAAATTTTAATAATTGCTAAACTCAAGTTTAACTTTAATAATTACTAACTATTTAAGATTGAAAATGCATATGCTATTTTATATATAAATATTTTGGATGATTTGTTCTATAAGATATAAGCATTAGTGTGTAGGAATACACCCACACCCACCCCCAAACACACACACACACAAGGATTATTACTGGAGTTTTTTCTATAATGGCAGAATTAGAAAAAAATCTAAGGGCCCCCTAATAATGAGAATTGTTTCACTCAAACTTGTGAAAATTATGTTATATATTATTTTTTTATTTAGGTCCCTTACTGTAATGATAAATTAGAAAATTAGATTGCATGGTAATTTTTATAGTAGAACCCATTATTTTTAAACAATAATCCCAGAAAGACTCAATTATATATGTTTATATATGAATATGGAGGAAAGTATGGAAAGGAATAGAAGATAAGAAGAATTGAGTTTTTTTAATAAAATTCTTTTATTTTTTAATGGCCACACCCATGGCATATCGAGGTTCCAGGGCCAGAGATTAAATCTGAGCTGCAGTTGTGGCCTACAGTGCAGCTGCAGCAATGCCGAATCCTTTAACTGACTACACAGGGCCAGGGATCAGACCTGCACCTTTGCAGTGACTTGAGCCACTGCAGTCAGATTCTTAACTCACTGGGCCGTATTAGGAACTCCTTAATAAAGTACTTGATTCATATGGTCAAATGAACATATATTGTTTAATATTTTATATGTTTATTTTTAATGTATTTTATATTTTTAAATTAATAAGGAAAACTTTAGTCTGCTATATTGATTATTTCCCAAATGGTAACACAAGAATATGAGTCATTCTCGTAACAGTTCTGGACTAACAGAGTTAGTTTGGGAAGGGATGTGTGTTTTAGGCTAGCCAGTTGTGTCCAGTCTGTACAAACCATATTTGTTCAATCAAGGTCCCAGCAGGCATAGTCAAATTAGGATATTTCAAGGACGGCTTATTTAAAAAGAGATTAAGCACAAGGGTTGAAGATAGCTATAGTATAAGAGAATGTCAAGGCTGTTACAACTCCAAGCTCAAGAGTTTAGGGAGACATATCAGAACCCAAAAGGAGGGGAGTCATGTTATAAACTAAATGGCCTTGATTAGAGCAGTGACCTTTATTAAAGGGACATAGGTCAAGGTAAGCTTACAGGAAGAGAACCAGGATAATAAGTAACTTCAACTCATTCTCACCTCTCCCACCAGCTCCTGACAGGGCTCCCCATTGGCTGCACTCAACTAGAGCCAGAGGATAAGAGGACCCATTGATGCCATGTATATAGTCAAATCACTTTGGCCAGAGAACTGGGGCTAGTGTACAGAACGGATCTTGAGGAGTAAACAGAAATTATCTGGCATAAAATATACAGCATTTTTATAGAACTAAATAGTCAAAATAATACAGAAGGGGGAGAAAGTATAATATGCAGAATAATGACATCCATTTTCTTTTCAGGCTCATAGAGTTATTTTTATTTATTTTTATTTTTAATTTTTTTTTTTTTTTTTTTACTTTTTAGGGCTGCACCCACAGCATATGGAGGTTCCCAGGCCAAGGGGAATTTGAGCTGTAGCTGCAAGCCTGCACCATAGCCACAGCAATGAAGGATCCGAGCCATGTCTGCGACCTACACCACAGCTCATGGCAATGGTGGATCCTTGACCTACTGAGCGAGGCCAGGGATCAAACCCATATCCTCAGGGATTCTAGTCGGATTCATTTCTGCTGTGCCACAACGGGAACTCTCTAGAGTTATTTTAAAATTGACCTAAGCCCAAAGACAACTAAAAAATAATAACAATAATTTGAAGTTGCCCTTTTCCCCCACTCTGCTCTGTGCAGAAGTCCTAGTTTCTCCCCCAAACTCTGATGTGGGTAAAGCACAGGAAATCTCAGATTGAAGGCAGAGAACTACAGTTCTCTAAGATGAACATGGCCCCGGTGCCTGCCAAGTGAGGATTGGTCTGAATGCTTTTATTAAGCCCCTACTGTCCATGGAGGTTTCCTATTAACCTCTAGCCTGTATTCCAGAGGAGCATTGTAATCAAGGTCACGGATGGAACTGACATTACTGAGCCTCAGCATTTTCCAGGCACCGTGGGGCAAGTTCACATAAGTTATCAGCTTTATGGCTCTCAGCTCACCTGTACCATGATCATTATTTTACCACATGGTTTATTAATATAAGAGATTAGGTAATCAATTGGAGTTTAAAGGACTTTCTCAAGGACGACGATAGAGCCTGGGATTGGACCGTGATCTGTTTGGCTTCCTCCTGGCATAGCCTCACTTGTCTGTGAAGTTGTATAGGAGTCATTGTCTATTACTGTAGCTCTCTCACCTGTCGCAGAAATATGACTTTCCCTCTCCCCACATTCTCTTTCCCATCTTACATTCATTCCCTTAGTTATGTATTTAACATGTATTTATTCAGTCCCTACTCTTTGCCAAGTATTCTGTATGGTACTGTTGACACCAACAAACATGGCCTCCACTTTAATGGATTTTACTGCTTGATAAGTGTCTCAAGGAAGCACGTTGTTCATTTCTTTTGACCACAAATCTTTACCCTTTGAGGGTCTCTGTCTCAATCTTCTCATCTCTATGACTGAAAATTATTCTTTTGTCTTATTTAAAATGTAAACTAAAATAAACCTTGTAGAAAAACTCATATGCAGTTTCATTATTGGAGAGAAATAAATATTCTATAATATTCTAAGAAAGATGAAGTAAGGAAACCATATAAATCACTTTTTAAAAAGATACTCTTTAGTTTTATTAAAACAAATTAGTTTTCCCAGGAAGTATGTAAATGAGGGCGCATGTTCAGGCTTATGTTTTCATCAGGTTAAAAGTGTATCACATTCCCTCAAATAAGTGCATCTTCCATCCTTCAAATTGGGAATTGGTTTGAGTTCAAAATCTTTCTTGTCAAAGACAACTTAAAACTCCTGTTTAAGGGTCTTGTATCATTACAGCTACAATGCTAATGTACATTTGAACTCATTTTTCCCCCTTTTTAGACATGCTTGTTCACTCTTTGGAAAGCCCCAGATCAAGTTACTTAAGCAATCGCATTTTTGTAACTGAGCCAGTGTCGTCATTATCAGAATTACAACTGATTCAGAGCACAGTGTCAAGAAGGATGCCTGGAATGTAGAAGCACATGCTGATTCCTCTCATTTGGCTTTAGTTGCTTTGCATTATGAAGCTGCAGGAACTGCCACTGCTTTAGTTCACCCTTTAATAATTAAATTAGGTGATCTTCAGTAGGGTAATGCTTGGTAGACCCCATGCACATTGTGTTCTGTTACCATCTTTAGATGTGATTTCAGAGGAACAAACAATACAATCATATATATGTATACACACACACATATATACATATACATGTATATGTGTACATATATGTATATACATCTACACACACACATATATATGTATATATAATTCCAATTTGAAATTGGCAGTATTGCATAGCAGGCTCTATGTTCTTCTCCTGCGTTTGATCCTAGGCAAATTACTAACATCTCTGATACTCTTGAACTTTCCACTTTCGTGAAATGAAAGAATTGGACAAAATAAGTGGTTTTATTCCCATGTCGCAGTATTCCTAGTAGTCCCTGAGCACCCAGAGTGATAGCTTGTGACATCAGGTTGGCAAAACCGGGACAGCTTTAGCTCTTCTCTTATAGTTCAAGCATAATTCCATTTTGTCTCATTTGTTGTTACCCCTAAGTAAGTTTTCCATTTCCTGCTGCCCTTTCACCTATTCATCAAAAGTAGCACTCATTATATTCTATTTTTGGCTTCATGGTGGCTTATAGCTTATTCAGCCACACAGACCCCAGAATAATCAATGATTCCTTTGAATTCTACAGTAAGTATGAAATGTGAATTATTCATTATGTGTTTTTACCTGCTTTCTACCTGTGAGGTAGTTAAGCCTGTTCTTAATTTTCTCTCTTTGTCAGCTTCAAAGCAGGAAATTATACCATTGCCCAAACCTCTGGCATTCTTGATTTTGTTTAGAAGGTGTAAATCTAGTTAATCATGAACAGAGAGCTGTTGCCAAATTGCAGGCTGTATTTGTCTGTGTGGATTGTATTTCCAGAGCTGTCAGTTGAGATGGTTGCTCTCTGTATAAAGAGGCTCTAGACTCATGCACATGCTTGGGATTTAATCTTAACAGACTTTTTTTTTAGGTCTTCTTTGAGTTTCAAAGTGCAGGGAATATAATATGTGCCATTCTAAAGGGTGATATGTTGGCTTTTGTATCTTTTAGAATAACTAGTTGTGAATGAAATGGTGTTTTAAGTAGAGCCCCTGGGGAAGTTTTTGCCAACAATCATTTTGACATCCCATGTGCTCTACTGTAATAAGAAAGCAGAATAAATAAGCTAAACTAGGTGGTCAGGATCCTGTTAGGATGAAAGCAGCTATAATTTCCTTTATAATGATGAAAAGCAAACTAAAACCCTTCACAAATACTTTTAATCAATGTTTAAAGACTAGTCTCCCAGGCTGTTGCTTGTTTGACAGATAGTCTTGGGTGGAGATAGAAATGGAATGGAAAAACAAATAATTACTAAATACAGATAATAGAAATTACTGGGCAAGTGGAATGAAAGCACAACAGGCCAGTTTGACTCACAGTGAACAGGGGTTACCTCTGCCAGCTCTGGATTATTTCACAGACTGAATTCTTTCAGACTCAGAAAGCTGCAGGAGCTTATTAGGCCTTCTAAAGTACAATGTTGGTACATGTTAGGTTAGCAGTTTTGTTATCAAGATTATTGAATCAAATTTCATTACATCAAAAACTGTCAAGTTTAAGGGAAGTCATCTGACCCAGGAAGTCCCTAGTATATGGCATGTGTGCTGCCATTTTAATTCTGCTATCTCCCTCTGACTATGGCCAACATTATTAATCGATCATGGTTCTCTTCTCTACTGAACTTAGATTTAGCTTTAGAATCCTTCTCAAATGAGTGGTACAATCTCTTGTAATCAATGAATCAGGATTATTTGAAACCTGTTTGCCATTCCTGGTTAATTCTAAGTTTCCTGATGGAATTGTAAAAAAGGAATATAGTTGACTATGGCTTGCTCAGATCATCTGCTGTTTTGTAACTGAGGCAGAATTAAAATAGAGGGTACCTGGCTGTCAGTTCAGTATTCTTGTTATTTACCCTGTATAGAACCATAATAAATTATAGCTTTGTCTTGCATTTCTAATAAATGTTATAGACTTGGGTTCCATCTCGGAACTTCTAGTGATTAAAGTTACTTATAGAGTAATCTTACTTTTCATCATTTGATCCACAATTTAATTATAACTATATTCTTTAAAAAGACAGATACAAAAGAGGGTCATTTAAGAATTTGTTTTTTTGGGAAAATGGTAATATAATATTCCATTTGTATTTTAAGAAAAACATAAAATAATGACACTATTGGCAACTACAATGATTATTTTTCGTTTAGGTTAATTATCCCAAGGAAAAACTTCTTACCTTGTGTTCACTTTCTTTTGGTTTTGTTAATTTAAAAATGAATATTTATACATATGTATAATTTGATAATTTTAATTTAAAAATTCAAAACAGTTCAAATGGAAGAGAACAATTTCTCATAAACTTTAAAAATTAGTCATTTGCTTAAATTCTCCATATTTGCCACTTGGAAATTAGATTTTGGCAACCCTTACTCCTAATTTATGTTGAATGTTGTTTTTGCTTTTTAAGCAGTGGAACCGTTAATCTCATAGAGTTGTTACTTTGGGGAGGAAAAATTTCAATATGCAGATTCATTGATTTGTAATGGCTCATTTTAGTTTCTTATTGAATCAGTCTTTGAGACAAGTACTGTAGTCTGATTTTTTTTTCCTCTACCACCTCTGGTAATAGAGGGGCATTTTATTTAGGAAAATAGGAAAGAAAAACCATGTTGCTAGTAGCCATTCTCAGAGAAGAGATTTCAAAATCTCATTTTAGAAGCAGTAACATCATGTGTGTTAACTTCAAGCTTTCTTTGCTCCTTTCTCCTTTTCCTGCTCTGTCAAACTCTGGGAATAACAAGAGTCATATCTAAAATTCCCTTTAGCAAGGAACTTAGATATGGACATAAATGTACAGACATATTTTATACACTCTTAACCACTATTTCCAAAGAAACTTTTAAGAGTTTCTTTGACAGTCCTTGACCCTACAGGAAGAAAAAGGAACAAAGTTTGCTCTTTCCACACACTAGCATAAACAAAAAACTTTTATATGTCAATAATGAAGTTGGAATAAACATGCTGGTTATCTCAGTATTAAAAAACATGTATTGAGAGCTTATTAAATGCAGGCCAAAATATTAAATTCAGGCCTTATCTTGAGGGGTTTTCTATCTAATTGAGATATACCTAAGTAAAAATTAAATGGCTGTTAATTTTAGACACACAAAAATCATTCACTTTTGTAAAATGGAAGAAATAACATTAATTCACCTGACCAATAAATGTTGAGAATTAGGTATATAGGGTGCTTTGTGAAGATAAATTAATATTAGAAATTATAATAAAGGTTTATTTTATTTGCCTACATTTATACCACTTTTACTGAAGAAAATTGCCTTGATATTTTTCCTAATAAACATTTTACCTTTAATTGTTAGAGAACAGAAATTGATAAAATACACTTAAATTTGATGGGTTCTTTAGGAAAATCATTATCAGGATTATAGTTATTAGAATTGCTTTGAATATATTTAAGCAGCTTAGATTAAGATTCTGTTGCATGAATGGTAATGCATATGAAATGATCTTAAAAGTGATTGTGCCCTATGTAGATGTCACAGTTGTATAAAATAGTTCTATGTGGATGCTAAAATATGACCAGATATGCTCATCTAGACATGAGCACGTACCTGACATTAACTGACTTGATCGTCCTTCTGGACTGGAATTCCAGTTCCTACACCAACTCCCACTCATCCACCCACATCTATTGGACAAATGCCTGGTTAAACAGATGGGGTTTGGGCTGTGCTCTCAAAACAGGCAGCCTCCACCTTTATTGAACAAAACATGGAGTGAAAATAGGTTATACCGTGTTACTGTGATTCTGGGCATATTGCTTTGAGTGTAAAACCACTATTCATTATTGTCGTTGTTTGTTGTTGGAAATAAGTTTTTCTTTATGAATAAACGTGTACATTGGAGGACAGTGGATGGAGTTCTAGGGATCTGGAAAACCTATAGATAGAGAAGTAGTTGTCCATCAAATATAAAAATAAAAATCATCAGGAATGTGAAATGCCAGGCAGCTTTATTAATGCATGTAGCTAAGGTTTTTAAGAAAATGTTTGGATTAGCCAAGAGACAGGAAATTTCTGCCATCCCCTAAGAGGTATGGAACTTAAACAGAATTTGTGACAACCTTTCCTTATGCCCCCTTGTCAAGTTACCACTTCGTCTGTTACAAAGTTTGATTTGTGGCAGGACTTTTAAGTCCTGGTTACAATTTATGTAAATACTATATATTTTCACTGTGACGTAAGAAGAATTTGGAGGACCTGAGGTGGCAGGGTGGCAAATGACTTTATAATATCAGAAGTGAGTTTTCTTTATGGGCTTTTTTTTTTTTTGGTCATCTTTTCTAGGGCCACACCCGTGGCACATGGAAGTTCCCAGGCTAGGGGTCTAATTGGAGTTGTAGCCGCTGGCCTATGCCAGAGCCACAGCAATGCAGGATCTGAGCCTTGTGTATGACCTACACCACAGCTCACAGCAACGCCAGATCCTTACCCCCTGAGCAAGGCCAGGGATCAAACCTGCAACCTCATGGTTCCTAGTCGGATTCGTTAACCACTGAGCCACGACGGGAACTCCTCTTTATGGTTGATTAATGGCATTGCTACACAGTCGATATCTGTGATAATAGCACTGGGTAGGGGGTGGGGGTGGGAGGCCGGAGACGCAATTAAATGGCCCTGTACCAGAAGATCATATGAAACAAGATTTAATGCTCAAATATTGACTTATTGAGAAAACCTTCCATGCATTTTCATGATGTTTTCTTTAGTGTTTTAACAATTGGCAAACCATCACAGATGATAACAGGCATTTATAATGCTCCATTATTTACTGATAGAATCACTAACACTGATATTTGCTTTTCTTAGTTATGGTAGTTTGTGGAATGTGCACAACACACTAAAATTTAAGTTAAATATTCTTAATTCTTTTTCTTAAAAGATTTCTTTATTCTTTTGGTAGCTCAGTTTTCTTCACAAACAAAAATACCCTGGGTGCCACATACTTTCTTTATGTTGCTACAGGGCTTCTATTTTCTGGCTTTTGCAGGGACTAGATAATCAAAGGCATTAAGTTTGCTTAATACTTTAGCAGAAAACTGCAATGAAACTTTCTGAAAAGTTGATCTCTTGAAAAAAAAACCTAATTGGAATTTTCTTATATTTTTCTTCTTATTCAGCTTCTGTAATTATGTGTGCTAGATTAATGGATAAATGGATAAGAAATGACACATCATTGTTTTATAAAAATGTCTAAAATTTATTTCTTCCCCTCAAAAAAAATTAATGCAAAGAGGAATAAATTTGTCACTATTTAAGAGTTAGTTCTTATTGCAGAGTGTCTTGAGATAGCTTTATTTGATGGTGTTTAATTTAATTAAAATTATCATTATACTTTCTTGTTACATTGTCCTTTGAAATCATTGAAATTGCCTAAATAACATTGCCCTAACTCTGTTTGATAAAATGGAGAAACCAGAAGATTAATTTAGATACAGAATGGAAATAAAAGGATCACGATATATACTGCATTTTATTAGAAGGAAGTACATTATAAAAATAGTCATTTGAAGAGGAAAGGGAGGCAAAATAGTGAAATATTTGAATTTTTTGTCTTTATATGAAAGTATATTGTGATATATATATATATATATATATATATATATGCCTCTATATACTTATAGATATGAATGAGATGTGATAATTACTGGCATTTTCTTGAACTTCTCTGGCATATATTTTTATATATTATTTAATGTTTTTTGTTTTGTTTTCTTTTAAACAGCAAATGCCAGTCTTCTTGGAGGAGGAGGTGGTAAGTCCTAAACATTATTTTACTTAAAATATATTTTACTATACCAACCATAAAATGTTTAATAATTCTCTGATACTTTAAAGAAAATCAATTTTGCAGTAGTCATCAACCATGAAAATTATAATCTTCCAGAAAATTATAATAGAAAGACCCTTGGTGTTCCTAAATTTTATTTTTGATTGACTTCAAAATATGTGGAATACTGTTGTTCTCATCAAGCTTTGTATTTAGACCTTTGGTATAAAGCTATAGCAGCTGTAAGCTATTGAGATGAACACATATATATGAATCCTAAAACAATACATCTGGAGACTTGTGGGTTTTGTCTTTTTTTCATCATAATGACTTAAAAATTATGACTTTGTAGTCTGAGAGCTTAATATATCAGCAACTTACTGTGAAAAATAAGAAAGAAATTAGTATTGGCACTTTGCTTTTTCTTTCCTTCTTTTTTAGAGGAGAAATAAAAAGAGATCAAAGTGAGATGAGTAAGAAAGAGAGTCCTGTACTGGGAGATTTTTTTTTGAAACTAAAATCTTGGAGCTATTTATTGTTTTTATTTCTAGGTTGAAAGAGGAAAGCTTTTCTAGCCTCAGTCCATATTACATATTAAGGGAGGAAAAATGTATACAATAGAATAGGGTCCTTTTCTTTTAGGACTCAGATAGACATACATAAGTTTGTTTTCTCTCTTACTCTTTCTCTCTCCCTCTTTCTGTTGCTTCCTCTTTTCATGTACATGTTGGAGTAGATATGATTATATAAAACTTTAGCTTTTCAAAAAAACAAGTTACTGCTTGTTAACTTGATCCCCCCAACTTTTAAGAAATGTAATCCGTTATAAATCATCATCGGGATGTTTCGGTATAAATTTTATTTGAAAATTAAAACTTTAACCATTGTTCCTATGTAAGAATCAATAGGTCTCTTAAGGTAAAATGTTGTCGAGTAAAATGTTGTGGAGTAACAGGGTAAGGATCCAGCGTTGTCACTTCTGTGGCTCTGGGTACAGCTGTGGCATGGGTTTGATCCCTGGCCCAGGAACATATGTGTGCTGTGGGCAGAGCTAAACAAACAAACCAACACAAATAACAGAATGTTGGAAACAGAAATGATAGAAAATAGTTTAAACTAGAAAGTGCTCTTCATATTATCATATGCCAATCAATGCACATTCTATAGCAGAGTATTTTTCTTCCTCTCCAAATTACCTTAGAAAATATAAAGACATAGGATTCTCTCTCTCTCTCTCTCTCTCTCTCTCTCTCTCTCTCTCTCTCTCTCTCTCTCTCTCTCTTTGGGTATGCTTTGAGAATCAGAAGGGAGGTTTTTCCTTATGAGTTTACTGGATTCCGAAGTAGATTTTTATCTTTGGGTTTCTTATAATATGTGAGAAACATTAAAACAAGTCATTCATAGTGCTGATTTTCTTGCATGACATATTAGTACTTTAACAAATTTGACTAATACTGTTAAATAAGATTTTAAAAAGTTAAAATTGAGTCTACATATACAAAGTCATCAAGTTAAAACAACGAATTAGCTAAACAATTAATTGTTCTTGGTTATTGGGGGGAAAAAGCTGAATTTTTTGACTAATTCTATAAGTTAAAATCACTTTACCTGCACCTAACAGAAAAACTCAAAATAGTAATGGCATAAAGGAGATAGAAACATATTTCTGTTCCCTGTAAAAGTAGCCTAGATATGGATTAGAGTGGCATGTGCTAATCCCATGCTGTCTTCAAGGACTCAAGCTCTTGCTTTTTTGCTCTTTCTTTCTACTGCCCAGAACTCAGGGTCCATGATGGCTTTAGGACTCTAGCAATCGTAAATATGGGGATCAGAAGGAGAAGGAATGGCAAAAAATAAAAAATATGCACCCTAAGAGATGAGTCACTTTTCTTCAAGCAGCTTTACCTAAAGTCCCACATTATCTTTGAACTTGATCAGATGTTCGTTCACGGATAATCTAGTTTTATTCCAAGAAGCAATGTGCTCATCAAAGAAAGTGTTCCATTTTCTAAGGAAGAAGGGGAGGGTGGATATTTCAGCAGGCAGTGAGTAGTCCCTGCTCTGTGGGAAGGCCAGCTACAGTTCAGGTACTCTTGTCAAACTGCTTTGTTTCAATATGTCTATCTGTGGTTGGTGTGTATCCAATGAACTCTAGTGCATTGGCCTGTATTTCCTTGTGGTTCTTGCAACCTGAGTGGAAAGATACATTGTGAATTTTTAGCAATGGTAAAACATTTAGGAATAGGCAAACTCAGTTTTCTGTTTACCTGAAGTATGTACTTGACTGTCCTCTAGATGGTTGATTTTGCTAAATGCAGTTATTTGCCATAATTTTTAATTTCTGAATTCTAAAATTAGCAACTCAGCATCATTATAAGTATAAATTACAAGTATTTAAGATAGCTGTAATTTCTTTCATTAAAGTAGGTCATTGACAGGTTTAAATTTATTTATGCACTTCTGGAGATGTCAAGATTGCTCTAAAATATATGTCTGATATTTGGAAATCTACATTTAAAAATCAAATTTAAGGAATATTTTTAGCCTTCTCTGAACTGATATTTGGCCTTCTGATTCTATAACAGAATATATTAATCCTGTCAGTAGTATTTTTATAATAACAGGTAATAATCATCAATAAGGAATACTTGAATTGATTTAATCTGCTTGGATTTGGTCAATGATTCCTTTTATTTACTTAGGTTAATATCCCTTTAAAAGCCTCTGAAGAGAATAATTCCTCAATTGACTATATAATTTTATCAATAAAATTTGACACCACAGAAAAAATAATAATGGTGTCTTAAGGTACCATTTTTTTTTTTTTTTGCCATTTCTTGGGCCGCTTCTGCGGCATATGGAGGTTCCCGGGCTAGGGTCGAATCGGAGCTGTAGCTGCCAGCCTACGCCAGAGCCACAGCAACGCAGGATCTGAGCCACATCTGCGACCTACACCACAGCTCATGGCAACGCCGGAACCTTGACCCACTGATCAAGGGCAGGGATCGAACCCGCAACTTCATGGTTCTTAGTCGGATTCGTTAACCACTGCGCCATGATGGGAACTCCAAGGTACCATTTTTTTAAGGTTCTCAGGAGGGCTTTCTCCTAATTCTGCACAAGTTGTACTTGAAATTTAGACAAAATCAATCTATACAAAATTGGATTATTCATGATCTTAGCATTCTGCTGTTCTTTTTGAGTGCTTATATCAAGATAATATCTTCTAAAAGGAGAATTTAAAAATGGTCACAATCATCCTCTAAGTTCTGATTTTAAAGTAAGAGAATTATTCCACGTAGCTGTGGATTTTCATCTTTTTGACCAGAGGTCACTCTTTTCAGGAACTTAGAGGCACTGGCATTGTTGTAAACATAGGCAGGGTCCCAACACTTAGTCATTTCACTTGAAATACTTGGTAAAGTGGATCATCTCTGTATATATCTCCTAGATAAGTTAAGGGCAAATGAACATACTAATATTTAAGTAAGAATGTGTCTGGATTCTGCCTTTCAGGAAGCCTTTGTATTACTCATGTAGGTATAACATCAAGAAACCTTAGATGTTCTATTAATTTTTTACAAGCTTTCCATCACTGCTCCCAGGACTACCCTGCATAGCTATAGAGCACACTGATACGTAAAACAAATTTTATGTTCTCATTCCATCCATTTCTTAATCAGGGTAGGCTGTATTATGCTGTGGTGACACCTAAAGATCTTAGTGACTTCAAAGAATAAAGCTAATTTCTTGCTCATGTTGTAGTGTGAATAGGATTGGTGGCTGTCCTACTCAGATTGTCCTTCATGGGTGATACAGAACCTCAGCTTGCTTCCCAATCTTGTAGTTACACTCTGTGATCCATGGCTACAGTCACAGAACAGGAAGAACGAACTGGTGGATCTTGCAGAATGTAGGGACAAAGCAGTTTGTGAATGGCTTACATCATGTCTGCTCCTGTCTCACTGGCTAGAATTCAGGCAAGTGACCCTCAACCAAACTACAAGGAAGCCTGGGAAGAAAGGAGTCTTCTAGTGTTCCCAGGAAGAGGAAATGGGGTGGTAACTACACAGTGCTATCTGCCACAATACTTAAATGAGATCAGTGTTTTATTACTATTATTATTATTTTAATGGTTGAAGGAAATGTGACGTGGGAGATTTGCTGCTATCTTCAAGATTATACAGCTTCTGAAATACAAAAGTTTCCATGAGAAGACTAGGTCTTGAGCCTTTGCTCAGGACTTGTGCCTTTGCTCCTCTGTGATTTTTAATACATTTTTGCTCCTCAGAATCACCTTTTCCTTGCACAAGTAGTGTTCATACCAGGAAAAATGAAGGAGAAGCCAGGGAAATATGCAGCTACAGTATGGATGATACTTTCCTTGGCTTATGTTCACAAGTTCTAAACTCAGTTGATAATTTGAAAGTACGTAAAATAGCATATCTTAATGTTACCTCTGGATTGCTGTTCAGATTCATATCCCATTTTTGTGTATTTGATATTTAGTCTTAGAGCACATTGCATTTTAAATACATGTTTACTTATATGCAATAAGCATGTTTTACATGTCCAAAGTCTTATGATGTTGTATTTTTGGAATACATAATAAAAAAAAAAAACTTTGCAGCCAGTCTTAAATTGTGTCAAGAAGCAGAATTAGAAAGAAAAAGCAGAATTAAAGACCTACTTCCTTGATTCCCTTCAGATAATTCTGTAACAGACCAGAACAAAATATACCATCTCTTACTTTAGATAATGCATGTCCTTTCCTTTGTCACACTAACTCACCAAAGACCAGAACCAGGTGATAGAATCCAAACAGGGCATGGTTTATAGGATTTGCTTCCCCTTTAAGTCTGTCCAAGCTCCTGAGTGTTGAAGCCTGAGGCCTAATGTTAGGCATTTGAAATGACATTGTTGTTGACAGAGTAGCAATTTAAAGTTGGCTTTTTATACACATAAATTTGTAGGGCTTCTTTCTAAATTATATACATATATACATACATACATAACATGTATTTGTATCAGTGCTATAATTTTAGACCTTATCCTTTTGGCAGGTTAATTTTAAAAACTCTCCATATAAGCAACTACCACTAAATAAACACTCAGCCCCAGACGGAATCCATTGGAAAGCCACTTTTCTAGAATGAAAACGCTGCGTATATTATGCCCTTCTCCACTGCCAAAGGCTTCTTGCTCTCCTTGTGCCCCTCAAAGTAGGCCAGAAGTTTAACAAGGTAAAGTGCCAAATGCATTTCAAAAACAGTGAAATTGTAAAACCATTTGGTGTCATCAAATAGGTACTATCAGTGTATCTCTACTTATCCATCACCCGTTTCTACATGCAAACACACATGTGAAAACATGTTCATTCATTCAACACTGATTTAGTAACTATTGTGTGTAAGTATTTATTATTTATTTGGCAGTAAGCACACAGCCTTTTCCCCATGATCAATCATGGCTCCTGTTTGGCTAAAGTATCTGAGTCATTATAATTCCCCCGGCTCTTTCAGGTGTTCCAAGGGTTTTCCTTGCATGGATCTTTTGCATTAAAATGATACCTTAATATCAATAGAATGAGCATCAGGTATAAGATTCCTTTTTTTAAAAAGCAGAACAGGGAGTTCCCATTGTGGCTCAGTGGTAATAAGCCTGACTAGTATCCGTGAAGATGGAGGTTCGATCCCTGGCCTCGCTCCGTGGGTTAAAGATCTGGCATTGCCTTGTGCTGTGGTGTAGGTCGCAGACACAGCTCAGATCCCACATTGCTGTGGCTGTGGTTTAGGGCATCAGCTTCAGCTCCAATTTGACCCCTAGCCTGGGAGTTTCCATATGCCACAGGTGCTGCCCTAAAAAGAAAAAAGAAAGAAAGAAAAAAAAAAAAGAAGCAGAGCAGATATCCTGAAAATTAATTACTTTTTTTCACAACAAATCTGAGTTTCTACCAACATTTCCTAACATGAAAAGCAGCATATTTAAAGGGCTTTTTGAGTGTGTTTAAGTGAAAATGCTTTCCTAAATTACTTCTTAAACATTCCCAAGCAGAGTGGAGTGCCCCTTACCTTTCCTTTGCATACAGAAAGGGTTCCCCCAAATGATTCCATGTTTCATTCTTGTTAGAGCTTGAGATCTAGCTGGGCCTTAGGCCTGCTGGGAGGAATATGGGATAGTGATCTGCAGTGAGGGACCAAATCCAGTTAAAACAGGTAAGGGGGGTGAGTGGTTAAAGCGTGTCTGGGAGTGAGGTAGCCAGCTGGCCTCTGCTCAGCAGGTGGAGGAGCCCTAGCCAGGGGCCTAGGGAGTAGCACCACAGTGAAACTCAGGAGCCCTGGCCTTGTGGGAACTCACTCTCAGGAGTATAGCTTCTGGAACGAATGCAGTGCTAAACTATGGAAAATTAGGCTTCAGTTCTCACTGCCTCAGGTGGGATTGATCCTGAGCACTGCAGGTGCTTAAGCCTGCTAAGGGAGAGCAGGAGGCCCAGATGTGAGGAAGGAGAGGGGCAGAGGTGGGTGATTGCAGGGACCAGAAGCCAGGCCAGGTCTGACAACATTCAGTTACATACTGAACCAGCCTCCCTTTGTCCTCTTCTCCTCCCTTCTTCCCTTCCTTCTTTCTCCCTTCATTCTCCCCTCCTTCCCTGTTCCTTTTACTTTTTCTCTTTTATGGCAATAGCATCTATTGATTACCTGTTGTGCACTAGTCTTGATGTTGATGTAGGAAAGATTCTTATAACCAAATGCATCTGAAGTATAAATATTTATTTACCTGTTACTATCATAAGAACTAGAAGGCTTCTTAATACAGGAAAAAAATGAAGCAGAAAAGAGGAAGTCAATATGTTGGAATGATCAAGGAAGGCTTCCTGTAAGAGGTGACACTGGAAGAGTCTTGGAGAATACATATCATTTTCCAGGAGAGGAAGGAAATGACTCACTCATTTGGATTTTTCACTATTTGATATAGATACATCTTTTAGATATTTTGCTCTGCTTCAGTGGTCCTCCTCACTGCTCTGTAGTCATTTTATCCAGACCTTGGTTGAACAGTTCCCTCTGACCATTCAGGCATGCCACTTAAAATGGAGTGAACACTTTTAGAACTGGAGAAAGGAACTCTGGTTCTAGGGTTGCTCTGTCTCAGTAATCCTGGGCAAAGTCTGGTGGTCACAACCAACACAAGCTCCCCCATTCCCCGCCTTGCCTTCTCTTCTGATGACCCTGCATCTCAGTCTAGGGATGAACTCTGAAGCTGCCCACACTAGTTGGATTTCTAGTACATGTTTTCCTCATTCCATATGAGCTTGTCTAGTTATGTTCTTAGGAGTTTGACACAGAGCTGGTTGCCCTAATCTTGACTGCCATTTGTCATTAAGCCTTTCAAATGCATCCTGATGGGGAAAGGAGAGAGTATAAAATCCAATTCATGTGTCTGCTTGAACTTTCCTTTGTAATGGCTATTGAAAGGACATGGCTCATTTATTCCACCTCTAACTTTGGTCACCATGCTCTCTATTCTAAAGCTAATTTTTATTTTTACTTTCTATTTTTTGCCTTTTAGGCCTGAACCCATGGTATATGGATGTTCCCAGGCTAGAGGTTGAATCAGAGCTGTAGCTGCTAGTCTACACCATCTGAGCCACGTCTGTGACCTACACCACAGCTCACAGCAAAGCCAGGTACTTAACCCACTGAGTGAGACCAGGGATGGAACCTGCATCCTCATGGATCCTAGTCAGGATCATTAACTGCTGAGCCACAAAGGGAACTCCCCAAAGCTGATTTTTGAACTATTCATCATATTAGGTGCACACCTACTTCTCTTTCTGAGTGAAACTGTCCCATCTAAAAAGCCTGTCAAAGGGACAGTCCTGTGTAGATTAAATGCCCCTTCTCATTCTGACCAGGCTGATTGAATCCAATCTGTAAGGATTCAGTCCCCAATTAGGGCATAACCTTCTTGAAAAAAAAAAAGTCTTTCTTACTCATTTTTATAGCCTTGGAAGCTTGTAGTAGGTATTTAATTTTAATTTTCAGATTTTACTCTTTCATCCCAAATTCTTAACATGTTTAGATATTTCAGTTTTGACCAATTTGCTCTAGAAAGATAATATCTTTAGGTGACCTCTAAATGAAAAGACACAACTTTTAAAAATACAACAGGCAACTTGAGGATCATATGCATATGTTTATAGTAATTATTTTAAGCATTTTATTACCTTTTATTTCTAAAAAGTTTATGTAGCCAGGATATCATCATTTTCTTTAAATACTGTGATTATGTTTTTTGAATTATGGGGGATAAAAAGAGTACTGTTTATTTGTATAGATGTGGAAATGAAATGCAGAAAATTTGCATTACGTGGAAAGACAGAAAGGCTATTGTCTTTCTTGTTTTGTCATACTGCAGGTATTTAACCAGTTATATCTTTCTATCAGACATATTATTGTCATTATGGATTTTTCTTCTTCAAACCTGTTGGCAAAACTTTAAGGTGCTAATGTTCCAGTTAATCAGATTTAACATTCATTGAGAAATAGAATCAAGGGAATACCTTAGGAAAAGTTTTTACATGGTTGGCTTAGCTATTGAACTACTTCATGTTTGAAAAGCAATGGACAATAGAATTATGGGCAGTGATATCTTAATATGTTACTTGGTTTAGGTTTTTCTTTGAAAATAATGAATTGATTTTGTAATACAATCATAATTTAAAATATTAAGACATAAAAATTGTAGGTTACTTAGAACCAGCAGTGTAGGCATTGACGCTATAACCTCTATTTTATGTTTCATTACAATAAATAATCCATTTTCAGGTTGTGAAGTATTAAAGGTAATTGGTTCTTTTTTCTCTCACATATGCTTCATTTCATTAGCTTGTGGGTGTTCCATAAAGCTTTTGTGTGATCAGTGCATTCAACCTTTATAAGAAAAGTAAATCCATTACTCTTAAGTTTTCATGGCTAAAGGTCAGTTTATCTTAATATTTAGCTTACACTTAAGTTACAATGATATATCTTTGTTGAGTATGTCTTCACACAACTCAATAAAGGATTTTATATGTTCGTTGCCTATTACTAATATAAACCATTGAGACTTAGACATTTTTGAATAAAATAGTGATATCATTGCAAAACAGATAACATGGGAAGGAATTTTTCACACATGTGTTATTGGGTGAGAGAGACCCAACTAGACTGAGGGAAGGACTTTAGATTCTAAAGATGTGGTAGACTGAGGAAATCAGAAAACCTCGTGGCAACAAATTCATGTAAGTTATGGATACAATATAATAAAAATTAATTGAAGTATATTAGCCAGCTTGCAAGAAAGAAAACATATCTTTGGTGCCATAAATAAAGGAGTACTGGAAAACAAAGTGATCCAAAACTATAATATAAACTATATACTTTGTCTTATAGTATATAGTATATAGTATATACTTTGTCTTATATACTTTGTCTTATATACTTGTATACTTATATACTTGTATACTTGTCTTATATACTTTGTCTTATATATGGTGATGGGGCATTGGCTACCAGGGGCTATGGGGATAGTTCTCTTTTGGGGATTAGAAATAGGACTGCATAAAGTAGGAGGTTAAAGCTTAGGTCCACACCTAAAGCCAAGTTCCTCAAATTGTTACACTCTCAATGGAAGAGTAGACTTCAAAAAAATTCTCCACTGGCTCAAGAAAACTACCAGGAAGACTTCTCTAAAAATTTGATATCTTGATCATGAAACTTCTTTTTGTTTTGTTCTACCTATGTGTCCAATGGCTAATACTAGAGGTAAATTCACAATTACTCTGAAGGTAAGTGCCCAACACTCAGGCCGCAGGGCTTTTTCACAGAAAAAAAGGCTCTGCCAAAATGATATCATTTTCAGAAATTTACAAAAGACATGAGGAACTTTATAGTGAATAAGGCTGATAAATGCTACTTCATCCAGGTAATGGTAAAGTCACAACAAACAGTGATAAATCATGTTGATAGGCTGTACCCTTGGTATGATGTATTGAAAATGCAACATTAACCCTGTTATTTTCTTATCAAAATCTCTATCTCCAATCCAATCATCAGTAAGATAGCAGACAAATTTTCATGGGGGCATTCAACAAAATACTCGATCAGTATGTCTTGAAACTATCATTCAAAAATGAGAAAATCTGAGAAATTCTCACAACTAAGAGGACCTAAGGACACATGTCAACTAATTGTAATGTATCCTGGGTGATATCTTGGAACAGAAGATATTAAGTAAAATGAAGGAAATATGATAAAATATGGACCTTAGTTAACAGTAATATGTTAATGTTGGTTCATTGGTTCATTGATTTTAACAAATATACCACACTCACTTATTATGTCAATAATAGGGAAAACTGGTTTGTGAAATACATGGAAACTCTCTGTTCAATTCTTTCAGTTTCTGCATAAATCTAGAACTCTTTTAAAAGATAATCTATTCTTTTTGAAAAAGGAAACAGTCCAAAATGCACAATAAATATTAAAGAGTCACAATGGATATCAGGATTAGACTCTCAAGAACTTAAGGCAGCTAGATAGAATCCTAAAAGATAATAGAAAATACCAGTGAATAAGTTTAATAGAATTAAATATACAAAAATGAGAATTATAAACTCTAAAAAAAGTGATAAAGTAACATGGTCAAGAAAAGCAGATGTTAAAAAGAAACAAGTAGAGATCCTAGGAGTGAAAAACTTGGACTTTGAAAGTAAAAACTCTAATAATAGATTTTATAACATCATATTAGACATAACTGAAGAGAGAATTAGTGACTTGGAGGAGAGTATTATAGGAATTACTCAGAATGCATAACAGAGATAAAAATAGATGGTAAATATGAAAGGGAAGGATAAAGACAAGGCAGGTAGAGGGAGAACACCCAATATGTATGCAACAGGAGTTCCAGCAAGTAAAGGATTGGAAAAAAGGCCGTATTTGAAGAGAAGATAGTTAATAATTTTTTTAATTTGACAAATAAATCATCCTATAGAATGTACATTATTGATTTCTAGTGAGGAAAAATTAAATCACGAAATGAATGTATTATAGTGAAGCTATGGAACAGAAAATAAAAAGATATAAAATCATCAGGAAGAAATAATTTCCTACAAAGAAACAAATATTAGACTGACAGATAAATTATAAGCAACAATAGATACTAAAATGCAATGAAGTAATATTTGTGGGAAATTAATGTCAACCTGGAATTCTATATCTACAAAACTGTCATTCAATACTGAGCCAAAATAAAGACATTATCAGAGACACACTGAAAAATAATAATCATAGATCCTTGCTGAAAGACCTGCCAAAATGTAAACATGAGTAAAAAACAATTTGAACCTGTCTCATACCTCCTCAAAAAAATATTGATGGTCTGTTCTGTTATCGTTTTTTAAGTTGTTAGATAGAAAATTTTAATCATGTACACATGTATATAAAAGTTATAATAAATCTAGTTCTCTCATCATGCAACTTTATTATTCAACTGACATCCAATCTTGTTTCATTCTATACCTCCATCTACTCGAACATCTAGATAAATTTTAAAGCAAATCCAGAATCATATCATTTTATCTGTAAATATTTTCACATGTACATCTCAAAGGTAGAAGGTGCATTTTTCTCTATTTAACGTCATAAAACTATCATTTTTAAATCTAAAATATTTCCTTAGTATCATAAAATGTTCAGTCAAGGTTCATACTATTCCCATCAATTTATGATTTTATTTTATATTATGTTTGCTTGAATTGGGATGCATATGCAACCAACTGCTTGGTTGGTATCTTTTATGTCTCTTTTAATGTATGGATTCCTTCTCTATATCTTATCTAAATATATATCTCTAAAAGATGGTTTTCAAGTGGACACTCATTTGTTTACTTTTTAGTTTTGATTTGGGAGGATAGTATTTTAAAATGTAGTTGAATATTATTTTACATTACTTTTGTATTTTTGTTTCATAGTTAACTTTTGGCAAAAATATAACATTTAAGTAATTCTGTCAAAAAATGTTTGGGTACATAAGTCATTCTCCAAGACAGGAAAAATGATTACAAAAATTTTTAAATGACTAAAAAAACAATAGAGCTCCTCTTTTCAAAAATAGAAATACCTTGGTAAAAATTCTGGATTTTTATGAATTCTCCCACAGTGTTTGACTAGCTAAATGGGACCTAAATGCTTAGAAGCATAGATTCATATCTAAAAACAAATAATTTAGAATTAGAAGTACTTTACACAGCTGCTAGGATATGTCTATATATCTATCTAATTATATAGAAGATATAATATCATGCTTATTTAGCTTATCTACTTGTGTTAAAGGTAAAATCTTTTCAAAACTATACAAAAAAAAACCTTTAATATATCCATGTTTTAAATATCCATCCCTCATCCCCAAGGAGACTGAATGTGACCTGTAAGTGCACAGTAGGAAAGAAAAGTCTAAGCAAAATACTGCAGGTCAAGTCTCTTGTGTTCTGGGATCACTGGATTATATCTCCTATATCCCTTCAGTTCTGGGGGAGAATGGTTTTCTTTACTATATCTGTTGTGGCTCCACAGTAATACGAGGTGGGGCAATTTCTTTGAAAGCCACTTTAATATAATGTTTCTGACTTTGGTACTATTAAGAATCCTTTTCCATTCTTTGGAGCTGCCTTCATTTACCTCTAAACGAGACAAACAGTACAGGATATTGAGGAATGAACCTGGCCAGTTCTTTTTGTTGTTGTTGTGTTGTCGTTGTTGTTGCTATTTCTTGGGCCGCTCCCGCGGCATATGGAGGTTCCCAGGCTAGGGGTCGAATTGGAGCTGTAGCCACCGGCCCACGCCAGAGCCACAGCAACGCGGGATCCGAGCCGCGTCTGCAACCTACACCACAGCTCACGGCAACGCCGGATCGTTAACCCACTGAGCAAGGGCAGGGACAGAATCTGCAACCTCATGGTTCCTAGTCGGATTCGTTAACCACTGCGCCATGACGGGAACTCCTTGAACCTGGCCAGTTCTGAATGGCAACAAATCCATGGAGATCTCAAGACTCCAGTCGCAGACACTGTGGACCCTTGTGTTGCTCAGGATGTCCATTCCTTCCTTTTGCTTTATGTGATCCCGTATTGCTGCAGCTTTATATTTGGCCAAAAATCATTAATTTTTTTTTTAATGAGTGAAGAGAGACTCATATTTTGTGTCCTAGTTTCCTCTTCTGAAAAGATGGTTATAATGATATGTAACTATTTTACAGAGGTAGAATAACTAATTGCTCATTGTAAAGTGTTTTTCATATACAAGATGTTAGATAATTAGTTATTACTGTAGTTGTCATCATTATTATCATTATAGTCTAAACTGAAAGATGAAAAGTGCTGGATAATTGTAAGATGTGGCAATGTTATATACAAATAAAGAGGAATAACCTGTATTATTGGGTAGCAGAAATCCAAATATCTGTGTATGGCAGAGGAGAGGTTTTTTTTTGGGGGGGGGAGTAATATAGATAATTGTGTTTTTGTTAACCCCAAACAAGCCAAAGAATGTTGCATGTAAGTATAGATAGACAATTATCCTAATAGGAGTTCATTTCATCCTGTGCGTGGTGGTGTAAGAAACCTCTCTTTCAAGCATTTAAATACCCAGAGTCAGAAATTATTATATCCTGGAGAATGATATATTCTAGCTTCATGCAACCTTGCCAGGCCAGGAGCAACTGAGCTAAGCTTATCCGTTAGGGCAGGACATGTGCTGGAGCTGCCTCTCAAAGCACAGGATGAAGAACAAGAAACAGCATTTCTGTGTTCCAGAACTGGGGAGGCATATATGCTGAGCATGCCAGGCCTGGAAGTGGAAGAAGTGAAGGAGGAATCCAACAGAAGCTTATCAGGGACACAAGAGGCAGAGAGTTGGGTGTGTGTAACTTGCAGGGTAGCAGAGAAGACCCTGTTCTAGGACAAGAGCCCCTGGTTCTAGATATGAATGGCAGCAGCAGAGACCATGGCAATTGTCTGGAGCCCAGGGGTCAATGTTGAGGTCAGTATCCAGACTACAGATTTGAAAAAGTGATGCAAATTAAGTCCAGCTCAGAGAAGGGGGAAGCTGCTTATGTATCTGGCCTTGGAAGCACGGATAAACAGAACTTATGTGTGGGGAATATCAATGGACTCAACTGGGAATGACTCGGGGGAAGAGGCAGGAGGATTGAAAAATTCACAAATCAGAGCATCTTCTAGGAGACAGTAAGCTAGAGGTGATGTGTCAGGAGCTTGTAGCTTAAAACACTTCCTCTGCTTCTGCTACAGGGTTATTTCTGGCTAAACGAAAACAAATAAACAACAACAACAATCCCCCAGCTTTCAGAAATGACTGCAAGAGGCACAAAGCCTTCTGCTAAACTAAATATCCACAAACATCTGCAACTTCCTGGAGGGCGAGCGCACCCAAGGCCTCTGATTCCCAAATGTGGTGTATATATATATATATGGTGTCTGTGCCTACAAGGTCAGCTCCGTAGAACATATACCATAAAGACATCTAAAAAGCTCCAAGTTCCATTTCTACTGTAGTTGGAAAAAGTATAACTCACCAGTTGGATTTTGTTAAACCAGGATAATTCCACATCTCTATTCATCCTAAACCCCTGCTCTATTTATCAGATAAATTCCTACTTGGCCTTTAGATCTCCACTTAAGTAATCCTTCCACAGAGCACTCTATGTGCCCTACACGCATTAGAACAATCACCCTCCCTGCTCTGTCTCCATCAAAGCCAGTGTATTTTTCTTAGCTTAAGTGTCTCTCTTCTATGATAAATTATAGGTTCTTTAATGGCATGGACTATGTCTTTCTTGTTCATTTGCTGTATCTTCAGAACCCAGAGATGGTCTGAAGTATAGTAGGTACATACCAACTAAATGTTGGACAGACAGACAAAGGAATGATAATGGGTTACTGGCTCTATGCCAGGCACTGTACTAAGGTAGGTATGTGCATTATCTCTTTTAATCCTTTCAGTAGTCCTAGGAAATGGGTCCTGTTGTTATTCTCAGTTTAAAGATGAAAGATAGAAAGTTCAGAAAGATAAGGATGACAAAATATTGACAGACTCAGTATTTTAACTGAGAGTTTCTGACTGCATGTTCCTACCTTTTAACCACTGTACCATCAATTCATTAATTTAAATTAACCTAAAATTGATTGTGGGAATAAAGATGTAGCTATAGAATAATGCATCTCCAAACTCTTCTTTTCTGATTTCTCTCAATAACAAATTTTATTCTTTGAGAATAAAATTCCCATGTTTCACCTCTATGTCTGGAAATAACTTTTAATCCTCAGCGTTATTTTCTGAGAACAGAAGAATTAGTAATTTCCAGGATTATCTGTCCTTCTGTCTGAAAATTGCCCCTCAGTTTAAGTAAGCTATAGTATCTATTCATTAATCCAAAGACTCTTCCTTTTACTTTGTCCTGAGCAAATAGTTTTTCTGATATTCAGAATTTTTGAGGAGTCTGTCATATTTTTAAATAAAAGATAGCATTATAAAGTTGAAACCTTTTTGACTTTTCTTCCCAATTTTATTTCTCTTCCACACAGAAACAATCATTATACATTTGATGTGCAACTTTCTGTTATTTATCATAGTTCTATATACATTTATACATATATATAAACAATAGATAATAATGCTTTGTTTTTTTATTGTTATTTCCCCAATACAATTTTTTTTTTCTACTGTACAGCATGGTGACCCAGTTACACATACATGTATACATTCTTTTTTCTCCCATTATCATGCTTTATCATAAGTGACTAGATATAGTTCTCAGTGCTACACAGCAGGATCATTGCATAAATACATTATACATTACCTAGGCATTTTAAAGTTTGCTTTTTCACTAAACATTGCTTAGAGATCATTAATTACAAGATGATTACTATAAGGATACATTTGTTTGAAAGAATAGTTTTATGCCTTTAAAATGCAAGTCCATAAATAATGTAGCTTTTAGAAATATACATACCAGTTGTGCAAAAGTACATCTTAATTATCCTGGTACAGTCAAGTCTTTTTAGTGAAGAAAGATGGGAATAATGGGAAGTATACATTTTTAGAAAGGCAGTGGTACTAAGTCTCAGCTTCCACAAGTTTAAATGTAGCACCATAGTACATCTGCATACCATTCAGATTTGTGCTCTTAAATTCTATCTAGCACATCTTTGTACATATCAGGCAACCCTAATTTTTAGCCTAAAGATAGAAAAATATTTATGCCAGTCTTTGGACCCTGAGTTCAAAGGATATGCCAACACTTAATTAATCCTTTGTCAAATAATGCAAAATGACTCTGATAAGACACCAATAAGTAGAAGTGAAGATGTTGGCCAGATGAAGGGTGAATTCCTGAGTTGTGGTTGTGATTGGGACAAACACATTTTTTGGTTGAGGCTGAACACATATGTGGTGGAGGAGACCAGAGAAGTTCAAAGATTTTCATATACTCCAGGCCAACTCTGAAGCTGTATCTATGTGCATAAAGACACACAAGGCCCAGAATAATCGAAAAACCAGAGAAGACTAGAAAATAGCCTGTGCTTTGATTATGTTCTATTACCAACATAAAGATGTTTGAACAAAATTACTCTCCAATCATTGGCTTACAACTCAACTACAGTGAAGCAGGGGCAACCCTTCATGAGCTAGGATTAAAAATAAAACATGAATTTAAAAACCTAAGCAAAGATACCAGAGACTTCTCATCATGGGAAAGATATATTTTTACATATTTAATCCAGATAAATTCCTAACAAAATAAGTGAACAAAAAACCCATCAACAAAAATAACAAAGATCTTCCGAGGAAAAAATAAGATTCCAGACTTGTAGACCTAATAAAATATATTTTCCAAAATGTCTGGCTTTCAAGAAAAAACATATATATATTTTTTTCATATATATATATGAAATATGCAAAGAAACAGGAACCCATGGATGATTCTCAAGAAGGAAAAAACAAAAGTGGATTGGTGGTTGCCAGGGGCTGAGGACTAGTAATTTATTGCTTAATGTGTATTAAGTTTCAATCGAGAAGATGAAACTGGAGATGACAGTGGTGATGATTACATAACAACATAATGTACTTAAGGACACTGAACTGTGCACTTACAGTTAAATGATAAATTTTATTTTGTGTATATTTTACCACCACAACAAAAAAAGCAGTTAATAGAAACTGTCATTGAGTTCCCCCAGATATTCAATTTAGCAGACAAAGTATTCAGAACAGTATTAAAAGTGTGTTCAAGGATGTAAAGGGAATGTGTTTAAATAATTCAAGGGAAGTATCACAACAATGTATCAACAAATAGAGATTCTCAGTAACAAGAGAGAAATTTTAGCATTAAAGAGTGCAATAACTGAAATGAAAAAGCCCTGAGAGAGTCCAACAGCAGATTAAAGAAGTCAGAGGAAAGAAGGTGAACCTGAAGATAGATCAATTAAAATTATCCAACCTGAAGAACAGAGAGAAAATTATTGAAGAAAAATGAATAAAATCTCATAGAGCTGTGTGCCAAGAACAAGCATACTAACATGTGTGTGATGGAGGCCCCAGGAAGAGAATAGAAAAAAGATTGAATATCTGAAGCTTAATAATGACCAAAATCTTCCCAAATTTATGAGAAACATTAATCTACATATCTAGGAAACTCCAAAAACCATTAGTAAAATAAACACAAAGAGATCACACAACAGAAAAGACCATTGATATGATTAATGGCTAAGTTACTTCTGATCCAGTGGAGGCCAGAAGCTAGTTGAATAACATATTTGAAGTGCTGAAAGAAAAAACAAAACAAAACTAAGAAATCCTTCCAGCCAAATACCCACCAAAACATCTTCAAGAATAGAGGTGAAATAAAATCATTTCCAGCTAAACAGAGACTGCAGACCTTTCTCATAGGAAGTATTTAAAAGAAATACTAAAGTTCCCTAGACTAAAGGAAAACTTCACCAGATGGTAATGTGAAACCAAAAAAGAGAAAAAAAGAAAAGCACCAGAAATGATAAATATGTGTTGTTGATATAAAAGACTCTATAAATACATTTTTTCCCATTTCTTCTATTAACTTCTTTAAAAGATATAATTTGTTTGGTTATAACATACATAAATGGACTGACAGCAGTAACACAAACAAGAGGGTATGGAATATAGATTTCTTACAGCAAAACTTACACATTTTACAAAAATTTCATTAATATTAATCTGAAGTAGGTTGTGATTAATTAATAGTCATTTTGTAGTCTCTAGAGTAACCAAGAGGAAAGTAACTGAAAAAAAATAAGGTAAAAATCAATAGCAGGACTAAAACAGTAAATGGAAAGTATTTATTTAATGCAAAAGAAGGTAATACAGGAGAACAGGGGAAAGACAGAAACCCCACATAGAAAACAAATTCGCATATTGCACATGTAAATCTAATCATATCAAAAATTTAATTAAATGTGAAAATTCTACATGCCCCAATCTAAAGCAAAGATAATCATATTGCACAAAAATAGCAAGACACAACTACAGGTTTTCTGTGAGAGACACATGTTACTTTCAAAGATACAAGTATGTTGAAAGTGAAAGAATGGAGAAAGATATACAAGCAAACAGTAACCATAAGAGAGTTGTAGTTGCAATCAGACAGCATAGTCTTTATGGCAAGAAATATTACTAGAGATAAAGAGGTATAATTTATCATGTTGAAAGGGTCAATATAACAGGAAGAGGTAACAATTATAAATGTACACACACCTAATAGCAAAGCTTCAAAAATGCATGAAGCAAAAACTGACATATTTGAAAGGGGAAATAGTATATCGAATAATAATAATTGGTGATTTTCATATCCTACTCTAAACAGTTGTTCAGGGAGACATAACATTAGCATGGACATAGAAAATTGGAATAACTCTATCAATCAATTCACCCTACCTAGTGTTATAGATATACTCTCCACCAAATGAATGCAAGATATACATTTTTATCAAGCAACATAGAATATTTTTGAGCATAGACCATATTCTAGACTAATTGAGAGGAAACAGGAGATACAAATTACCAATATATGAATGATAAAAGGGAATCCTTACTGACCCTAAAGAAATTTAAATGATTACAAGAGAATATTATGAACAGCCTATGCCAAAAAAATTAGTCAGCTTAGATAAACTGGACAAATTCCTAGATATATATGAATTCCCAGATCTGACTAGAGAGGAAATATAAAGGAATAGACCTATGGCATGTAAAGGAATTAAATTGCTAATGTAAGGTCTTCCTATGAGGAACATTACTAAAACAATGGCAGAGTAGGGAATTTCAAATCTCCATACCTCCTGGAAAGCTATGATTAGGCTGGCAGAAACTATTGGAGTCAATTTTGTCAGATCTGTCAAATCTAACAACAAAAAACTTACAGCAACCAGGGGAACACATAAAGAATCTTACAGTAACCAGGGGAACACTTACAGGAACTAGGGAAATATCAGAAATTTGACCAGAGAACATTGTTGGATTTTAACTTACCTGTCTACCATCCCTTACTTCCCAGGAGAGCAGTAGCCATGAGGACCATGGCCCATGTTCCTGGTGCAGCTAGCTGATGCCAGGGAGAGCACTATAGACCTTGTTCTCTGAGAATTATAGTTGTGTGCATTGATCTGTTTGTTGCTTCCCTGAGGGTGAGCAGAAAGCCTTTTCTTTGTTTCACTCAGAGCTTTCCTAGATCTTAAGCAGCTTCCCAGACAGCATTTGTTGAAAGTATTTGAAGGCAAATAGACTAACTGTGGTCACCTAAGGGATAAGAGATACAAGTATTAGACAGATCAAAGAACCAGGTAAAGAAGGCCCTGGAGAAGGAGATAAATCTATTGAAAGGCTTTTCTGCATATACCAGATAATCTAGAAGGCCATGCACATGCCCAAAACTGGATATATTACTTAGGAAAGACCTGAGAAGATGCTTGGCTTTTACATTTGGCTCAGTTTTAGGCTCAGTGGAGGAAGGAAGTGAAGACTAAGGCAGAGTTGTAAATAGCCTGAATAAATGGTGAAAAAGTGCCCCAACACAAGCCAGTCTTCAAAGATGGGAGAGTACTTTTTCCTTTCCTTTCCTTTCCTTCCTTTCTTTCCCTTCCTTTTCCTTTACTCTTTTCTTTTTGGCTCTGAACATTTAAGGAAATTTCTGTCAAATCACTATTCAACAGAGCAGAAACCTTAGTGGCCATACATAAGAAAAAAAAAATGTAGTCTTTACAAAAATCATTTAGGAAAGTCATTAAACAAACAACTGCAACCCAGAAGTGACAACTACCCAGGAGAGGTGGAGAAAATTCTGATTTATTATATATTTCTCATACAATTATATTATTCAAATTATTCACATTCAACAAAGTATTATGGGACGTGCACCTCCATGGTCTAGGTACTAGAAGTATATCTATGAATAAATCAGAGAAAAATGCCTCTCCTCGTGAAGCTGACATTTTATTTCATAGATGTTTTTATTCATTAAGATATTATTTTCAACATTATATTATGGTAATTTTCAAACCTATAGAAAAGTTAAAAGAATTTCCCAGTGAACCCTAGGTGTTTACCTCCCAGATCTACCATTGATGTTTTACAACACATGTCCTATCACGTCTCTGTCCATGTAGCCATCTACCTATGAATCAATCCAAAATATAGTACTATTTATCTTGTAGTACTATATAGTACTATAATTAAGACTACAAAATAGAAACAATCTAAATGTCCAATAGTAGAGGATAAATGATATAAATTGATGTCCATCTACAATGTAATTATATGCAGCCATTTAACTTTATAATTTTTGGACTATGGAAAATCATGTATCTAATGATAAAAAATAATAGAATATGAAACTGCTCACTATGCCTTGTAATTTCAGTGCTATAAAACAAATTAAACAAATGCAAAGGACCAGAAGTGGATATGGAAAGCAAAAAGACACTTGATCTGTTATGCGGAATTTTTATAAGTTTTGCCCTTCCCTTTATTTTTTAAATTTTTTAATATTTTGGAGTTGGAAGGATTTTTAATGTCTCTTTTTTTCACTTTATTTTTTGGTAGATGATAAAGACTTAGATGCACAAAGATCAAGTAATTTACTCAAATCACTCAGTAAAGCAGTCATAATCCAATTCTTTTGTTCCCTAATCTAGGGTTAGATATCAGTACTTTAGACTTCCTTCTTGCTAGATTACATATTTTTTAATGATTTTTATTTTTCCATTATAGTTGATTTACAGTGTTCTGTCAATTTTCTTTTCTTTCTTTCTTTTTTTTTTTTTTTGTAGGCCAAAAGTTTAATACCAATCAGAGCTCTTAGTTGCAAATCATGAAACTGGCTCTGTCTAACTAAAAACAAAGGGACAGAATTAACAGAAAGGGTGGAGGTTACGAAACAAGCAAAAACAACTGAAGCTGAGTGGCCTCAGGCACAACCAATATTTCTACATCAGTCTGCTGCTCTTTCACTGCTAGATTTTATCTACATTGTTCTTTTTTTTTTAATTACTCAAATGAATTTATCACATCTGTAGTTGTATAATGATCATAAAAATCTGATTTCACAGGATTTCCATCCCAAAGCCCAAGCAGATCCCCCCACCCCCCAAACTGTCTCCTCCGGAGACTGTAAGTTTTTCAATGTCTGTGAGTCAGCATCTGTTCTGCAAAGAAGTTCGTCTGTCCTTTTTTCAGATTCCACATGTCAGTGAAAGCATTTGATGTTGGTGTCTCATTGTATGGCTGACTTCACTTAGCATGATAGTTTCTAAGTCCATCCATGTTGCTACAAATGCTGGTATTTCGTTCTTTTTGATGGCGGAGTAATATTCCATTGTGCATATGTACCACATCTTCTGGATCCACTCCTCTGTTGATGGACATTTAGGTTGTTTCCATGTCTTGGCTATTGTAAATAGTGCTGCAATGAACATTGGAGTACATGTGTCTTTGCAAGTCGTGGTTTTCTCTGCATAGATGCCCAGGAGTGGGATTGCTGGATCAAATGGTAGTTCTATGTTTAGTTTTCTGAGGAATCTCCATACTGCTTTCCACAATGGTTGCACCAATTTACAATCCCACCAACAGTGTGCTAGGGTTCCTTTTTTTCCACACCCTCTCCAGCACTTATTGTTTGTAGATCTGTCAGTTTTCTACTGTACAGCAAAGTGACCTAGTCACACAGGTTTTTTTTTTAATTAAAGTTAGTGCATCATTTATTCATCAAGCACATTTAAAAATTTAAAATTAGGACAATGCAACCATTAACTAAAATGTGTACTTAAAATTATTTATCAGGGCAAGGAATAAATTACATGTCTTTTATTAACTTAATTGTATACCAAACATTTTCTAGTGCCTGTGTAGATGAAGATGAATAAAATGGGTTTTCTGCCCAGTAGAAGCTTCCAGTATGTTAGAGACTTTATGTCCATAAAAGAATAACTGTATGATGAACAATAATTACGCTGTGTATGTGTGAGTTATTTTTATATGAATTTCATAGAGAAACTCTGAAACATAAGTCAGCTTTTAATAACCTGGTGTTACCTGATGAATACTGGGAAAAAGGAGTTGAATGGTATAGTAAGACCGTGGGGGACCAGTTCTAGAACTGCAGGTTGGTAAATGTTTTTTGGTAAATTAGAAGATAATTTAAGATTACCTGCATGATTGCTCCATTCCTCACCATCTTTGAGACATTTGAGAGGACAGAATGAAAGAATGCCAAATATTAATTGTTGGTGAACTGCTTTTCCTTAGAGGTGATGCATTTGGTTATCTAGGAAGGCTGTTTGGATAGTAGTGAACACATGAATTGATAGGAGTGAACCTGAAGACAGAGAGTTTAGGAGGTTTTTTTGGGGATAAGGAAAATTTTTATATATATTATTTAATTATATCCTTAAATATATGTAAATTTATGTATAAACATACATATATACATAAATTGCTGGGTAAAAGACCATTCCCAATCCCATCCTGTTAATATCTATGATCATTTGGATTTTTTTTTATCCTGAAAATGGCTGTAGATGTCTTCATTAGAGAGATCCTGAAATACATATTGCCTGATAAAATTTAACTAATTAACTTCAAACCACATTTGGAATAGTTAAACATAATGTCTGTTGAGTTGGTTTATGAATAAGCACAACTACAATGGCTCTCCAACTGTTTTTTAAAATTCTACAGGTGAAGAGTCTCCACATCAATTATAAAATTGTAACGCTCCAGAATACTAATGTAGAAAGTAAGTTGTAAATATTGTTGCATGTTTGATTTAATCATCTTTTGTAGGGCGCAATGCTACAACAATCATTAGATACGGTAAAATTTCATTCTGTAGAGAGCTTTCCATGGTACCTCTACCCCAACTTGCTCCATTGTGCTATACTACACAATTCCATAAAGAATTAATTTCTGTCAACCTATTTATTGTTTAGGATAAACAGTCTGGAGAATTCCCATTGTGGCTCAGTGGTAATGAACCTGACTAACATCCATGAGGATGGGTTTGATCCCTGGCCTCACTCAGTGGGTTAAGTATATGGCACTGCTGTGAGCTGTGGTGTAGGTCACAAATGTGTCTGGGATCCCGTGTTGCTGTGGCTGTGGTCTAGGCTGGCAGCTATAGCTCCAGTTTGACCTCTGGCCTGGGAAATTCCATATGCCACACCTGTGGCCATAAAAAAAAAAAAAGAAAGAAAGAAAGAAAAGAAAAGAAAAGATATACAGTCTAGAGAGAGGGAAAAGAATGAGAATTTCAGTTGGATTTGAAATGAGATGGAGAGTTAATGAGACATAGAGCTACAGAAAGTCTGTTCTTATTGGCAGGAATTCCCAGGGAGGTCAAGAGTAGGGTAGATCAAAGAGACAAAAACAAATTTAAAACATAGAGGCAGAGGGAAGGATATCTGTGATGGCCCATGATATTAGCCAGAGCAAACAGGAAGATTTTCTTTTCCAATAGGAGGATATTTTTAAAGAGAAATTAAAATGCAAAGTGAACCCTGAGAGTGATTTGTAGAAACCACATAACCCATGGGTTGTCCTTTGTTTCTCAGCACGTGAGGCAACACTCTGCATTTGTCATCTGATGAGAAAGACCATTGACTTCCGAGTCAGGGAGTTCCCACTGTGAGGGAATAAGAAGATACTGGTATGTGGATAACCACACAGCTGGGTGAAGGCGAGTGGTGGAGGGATTGGTATCCTATAGGTGGTGTAAGGCCAGTGAATGAATGAAGGAAATACTGGTTAGCGAAAAGTGGAAGAAGGGAAGACTAAAGTCAGTCAGGGAGTCCAGTTGCTTACGCATTTGGAAACGAATGGAAGCCTTGCTGCGCTGAAGCTAGAAAAGAGTGCAGAAATGATGTTTCCTAGTGGATAAAGTGGGGGCAGGGAGGAATCCTTGTCCCTGAGTCTGTGCTTGCCTCTTTCTTAAGCCTATACACGCTCGACCTGAGACGCAGTTTCTCTTGCTGAGATCCAGTTTGCCTTCCCACGCCTCACATTCTATAGTGACCAGAGGTGAAAGATCAAAGCTGAAAAAAGAATTTTCAAGGCAGACCTTCCCTACTTCACGTTTACTTTAAGATTGTTTTCTGCTTTATTTCATAGCAAAACTATTCACGTAGCTAGAGCCCTAAGTTGTTCCACCCTCCGCATACCTGACAGCATGTGTAAATGGTTGATGGAATTTCACCTAAGGTTTGATTGTGCCCAGGGAGGCTTCGCAGGCTCCAAATGCCTGCTTTTATCTCATACATCGAGAAGCCCATTCAAACCTTTAGGGCTCTGCCAACTTGGCAAGAAGAGTTGGCAAACTTCCCTTTCTGGGTTTCTTTTAGTTTGAAGGTTTTGAAGTGGGTCTGAGTCTGGTGAGTGAGGCTGTGATGAATGGTGTGTGGAGTCCTTGTGAGGTCTCTTATTTGTTGACTGTAAGCTTTTCATCATTTGACATGAATGAGAAGCGAGAAGCATCGTTCTTTGCAAGGGTTTTCCCTTTTTTCTGTTTCTTTAAAGTTATCTTAGAGACTTTTCAGTTACCTTATGAAATGAAATCATAAATTCTCTGAGCAAATGCCTGTTTTGACAGAGTACTTTAAAGATGCCTGGCAAATGTTTAAACAGGTCCTAATTGATAGGATTTAAATCTGTATATAGTAATTAGTTATGTTACTAAAAAGAAATCTAAAATGCCCTTTGCATTTTTTTTCTTTTTAACTCTTGCAGGTCTTTCTCCAAATTCATGAATTAAACCAATTAGGTGAGGGAAATATAATTGTGTTAGTCTCCTATGTGCTTGACACACTGATGAGAAATTTTAAAGTTCAAGATAAGTCTACAAATTGTAGGTGGGGGATTATTTTCCCATATAGCTTCTTTAAAATGAAATCCTTGGAGTTCCTGTTGTGGCTCAGTGGGCTGAGGATTGGACATTGTCTCTGTGAGGATGCAGGTTTAATCCCTGACCTTGCTGAGAGGGTTAAGGGTCTGGAGTTCCCACAAGCTGCAGCATAGGTCGCAGATGTGGCTTGGATCCAGTGTTGCCATGGATGTGGTGTAGACTGCAGCTGCAGCTCTGCTTTGACCCTAGCCAGGGAACTTCCATATGCTGCAGGTGAAGCTATTTTTTTTTTTAAGTAAAAAGAAAAATCACATATAAAATGAAATTCTAGCGGGATAAAGAAAATGCAGGTAATTGCTGTAGAAATAAGAATACATTAAAAACTCACTAAAGGAGTTCCTGTTGTGGCTCAGTGGTTAACTTATCTGACTAGGAACCATGAGGTTGCAGGTTCGATCCCTAGCCTTGCTCTGTGGGTTAAGGATCTGGAGCTGTGGTGTAGGTTGCAGATGTGGCTCAGATCTCGAGTTGCTGTGGCTCTGGCATAGGCCGGTGGCTATAGCTCCGATTAGGCCCCTAGCCTAGGAACCTCCATATGCCACAGGTATGGCCCTAAAAGGACAAAAGGCGAAAGACAAAAACAAAAACAAAAACAAACAACACACAAACAACTCACTAAATACCAGATATTTGAGTATATTTGATTTGTTATGTCTTATGGTTCCTAATTGAATGAAATAATACTTAAGCATAGAGTTGTTATGACTTTTATATGTACTAGTTCTGTATCTCGTGTCTCAATCTATATCTTCCTTAATGTTCCTCCACAAGCAACTTTTACATTGTTCTAGTTCCTACATGATAATGTGGTGCTTTTAACCTTTTCCTCCCTCTTTCTTAAGAAAATTATCCCCAAGATACTACATTATTTTTATTTTAACTTCTGAAACTTTCGTATCCATGGCTTTCTCATCTAGCTCTTAACTTTTATGACTTTTATACTTTCTTAAATACTATAAGGGATCTCTTCTTACTGGCCTTATCATAGAGTGACCACTTCTTGCTCTTTCAGCACTTCTTGAATCAAAAATTTTTTTTCTCATTATATTGCGAGGTACTTAGAACAAGGGGCAGAGAAGAAGCCTTAACTCTCTCTGAGGGTGAGGATAATATGACACAGACATCTAATAGTTCAGTGAAATGTAAGCCCACCATAAATAATAGAGAATTATTGCTGGGAAGCAGCCACTCAGGCAGATGACATTTCCCAGTATCCCTTGCATCTAAGTGGGGCTTTGTATCTAGTTTTCATAACTGGGATGCTGAAGAAAATGATGTGTGTCAGTGGTAGGTGAACACCGTCAGAAAGCAAATGTGACTTCTTCATGGTGTCCTTCCCTGTCTGCTGGCTAGTTGTTAAAGCCTCTGAGGGCATAAGGAATATCAAAGCCACACAGTTGAAGGACTATGGATCCCTGTATTATTTCATGGAGGAGAGCTGTCAGCAGACAAGAAACAATTACATTAGACGGTGGCATGAGCACAAAATAAAGTTCTGTCATGTTAAACCACTACATTTTTATAGCAGATAATATCTTCACTAATATTGAAGAAATTTTTACTGTTTGTCATTCTTGAAGGGGCCTTTTAATCCTATTGATCCCAGAAGATCAGGAATAAATCTGTTTTAGTGATTTGAATGATACCAATACCTAATGAATTGGAGAAATCCACCAAAAGACCTAGGTTTTAGGAAGCCCTCAACAGCTTCCACAAAGTGCTGACTACAACTCCTAAAATAGCCAAAGCTGATGTGTCCATGGTGTGGTTTCCACTGCCTGAACAAAATCATATCTGTCTAGCAAGTATGTTTGCTAAAGAAGCATCCAGGTAAGAGAGGGGGAGGAAATTCAGAATTATTTTAAGAATTTTCTAGATGAGGAACAACAGTTGGTCAATTAGAAGAGTGGGCTCCCAATAAATTAGAAATAATGAAAAGACTGGAAGAGAGCTTTATCAAGAAGAGGAAGAAGAGCTCTCAAAAAAGATCTGAAGAAGCATACATAAGAACAGCATCCTAAATTATTCTGAAACTAAAGAAAAAGAAATCAAAATTCTACCAAAATCAATAGATGAGCTGAAAAAGAAAATAATCCTGCTACTCGTTATGCAGAATTAATGTTATAGAACATCAAGTGAAGTATTTTACAATATAGTGCAAAAATAGAAGTGAAATTGATTTGATTATAGCACTAATTCTGAAAAATATACACAGAAAGCAAAGTGCAAATTTTATTAATCCTTTAAGCAAGCATCTTCATAGCCTGTTTTGCTTAAGAAATATTCCTGACTTCAGAGTTCTTAAAACATTTTATTTTCTAATGCTGTTATCTTATTCTTTGACATTTAGTTTTTAAAATATAATTTTATTTATTTGATATATTACATGAAATAGGAGTTTATTTTTTTCCATGTGGGTGCCAACCATCAGCTCCATTTAAAAAATAAATGAAGTATCCTTTCTCGCTAATTTGAAATGCAATTCTTGTTGTATATTACATCCTCCAGGTACATATTTTCTGGATTGTACAATTTTTAAGGCTATTTTATCTATTCTAATAGATATACCATGATTATGGCATCTTTATAGACTGTTAAAATATCTGATAAAGAAAGTACTCTTTGAGTATTCTTTGTTGTTGTTGTTGCCATTTCTTGGGCCGCACCCGCGGCACACGGAGGTTCCCAGGCCAGGGGCCGAACTGGAGCTGCAGCCACCGGCCTACGCCAGAGCCACAGCAACGCGGGATCCGAGCCACGTCTGCAACCTACACCACAGCTCATGGCAACTCCGGATGGTCAACCCACTGAGCAAGGGCAGGGACCGAATCCACAACCTCATGGCTCCCAGTCGGATTCGCCAACCACTGCGCCACAACAGGAACTCTGAGTATTCTTTTTTGTGCATATTTTTGCCTTTCTAATCATTACATAAATGTTAAAATAATTTGCCAGTTTACAGTCATCACAGAACATTGACATTGTAACTGTTTTCCAATTCTTACTTTATTATGGTCCTTTTTATGATTTTAAAGTTTTATTTATGAAGATATTGTAACTTTATAATGAATTTATTCTTATATACTTTATTGTGTATATTGCTTTTGTGAATGGGATTTATTTTTTTCCATATCCACTAATAGTTGGTTATTACTGCATTAGTAAAATGCTGTTTTTTTAATATTTATTCAAATACAGCTACCGTATTGAATTATCTCATTAACTCTACTTGTTTCTCAAATTTTAAATAAAAACCATTTTGTCTCTTTTGTTCCCCAATATTTTTATTAATCATGTAATTTCTTTCTTTTTTTCTTTTTTTTTTTCTTTTAGGGCCGTACCTGTGGCATATGGAAGTTCCCATGCTAGGGGTCAAATCAGAGCTGCACTTGCCAGCCTACGCCACAGCCACAGGAACATGGGATCCGAGCCATGTCTGTAACCCACAACATAGCTCGCGGTAATGCAGGATCCCTAACCCACTGAGCAAGACCAGGGATCAAACCCTTGGCCTCATGGATCCCAGTCGGGTTTGTTACCACTGAGCCACAATGGGAATTCCCAATAGTATAATTTCAGTCTTACTTCAGTTGCTAGAATTTCAAAGACAATGCTGAAAGACAATAGTGGTGAAGCAGGAGTTCCTTTTTTTCCCTTTATTTGAATGGAAATGGTTTAAATGTTTCTCTGTATTTGGTATTTACTGTTGAATTTTTGTAAATAGTCACTAGGATGAATCCTGTTATCCCTTTGTTAATTAGTGTTTTATTTAAGATATTTAAGATATCAAATGCCTTTTAGGTGTTTGTTAATATAATTGTATTTTTCTGTTAGAGGAGGTTCGGATATTCTAGAATCTGAAAGAGAGAAAGTCAAGAAGAATGGAATGACCCTTCGCATAAAAATATAAAGCCTGGTTTCTACTCTTGTGAAACATTCAGCAAGTGAGGAAGATAAGAGTAAAGGGTTTATAGCATCACTGCAGAGGATATAACCCATATGAAATTATACAGTTAGGAGAAGAAGCACAGATATGAATGAGGTCTGGATTTCACAGCAATGGCTTCTTAAAGAGTGAAAATCTGGAACATGATAGGACAGCCTTGTTCATGAAGTTATGAAAGCAGAGAAAAGATTAAAGAATTGAAAATTGCATATGTAAGAAGTAGTTAAAATTATTCAGCCTCTGGGAATGGAAATTAGGATTATGTTAAATAATATGAATATGATACAGAAGATAATTTGGTCTTCTTCACCAGAGATAGACAAAGGAAATGACAAAGCTTACTATGCTATGTACAACAAACAAAATCTTAGCGATATGAATTGTTAATCACTGGAATGTTTTACCCCCAAACGGTTCATTGCAAATCTAGAAAATTTCTCATTTTTATGCTAGAAAGCAAAGATGAGGAGGCCTTTTCTAGATCCAAGATTCATTGATTTTTATGGACAATAGTTAGGAAATCAGGTAAAAGTTCTACTGGTCTGTGATCTGTTTACTCCTGAAACCCTTAGGTGTCCAGCACTGTAGCGAATGAAGAGATCAAATTCTGTACATCGTTGTTAGGACCTAAAACACCTTAAAATTATAGAAACTAGAGACTTCTTTTAAAAGATGGTGGAGCATAAAGCCAAGTATAAAGTGTATATATACTGTCTTCCTTAGAAACCCACCAAAAGCAACACAAAAGAAAGAAAATTCAAGAAAAATGATTTTGTTGATTGTGATTTGCCATTCCTGAATTCTTTATTTTGATTCATTTCTGAGATGACTGGATTTTATCCTTACAAAAAGAGCTCACAATGCTATATTATTTGAGTTCTCTCTTGCTCACTCCACAGCTTTTACTCCAGCTGAGTTGAACTACTTTTTCTTATAGAATTGGATGCTACAGGATACATACTCTTCCACATGTTAATCCCTTCCTCGCTTCCATTCTGCCTTCTTTCTGGCGAACTACCCATTCTTTATGACTCAGCTAAATATCACCTACTTTTATCACCTTTTCTGACCTCCTGATATAGAGCTGACAGTTCTCCCCTTTGATGTGCTTTTGGTTTGTTTTGCTTTGTTTTGCTGCTTCTGGACCTTACTGATCAGTCCCTCCTCTCCTCCAGAACTATAGCAAACCTTAAATAGGACATTAGCTACACACACACACACACACACACACACACACACACACACACATATTGCAATTTAGGTTTTGTTAAAGATTTTCTAAGAAGACAAGAAAGAGGATTTACATCATGCACTCCAAAGCAGAGATTTAATAAAAGTGGGTTGCACACCCCTTTTTTCCCCCAAGCAGAATATCTCATGTTTTTCTTTCTCATAGTATCATCTTTCCCATATATCTTCTAAAATGTGTGCTTCGTCGCCTCAAGCAAGTTAGTTGTCACCCTCAATCTGCATAAACTACTCCACCAGAGAAAAAGTTTCTCTTGTTTCTAAAGTCCTTGGGTACCTCTCCCTTGACCTTAGGTTGGTTATCAAAGTCTTCACTCTTTGAAACTTTCTCTTTTTTCGGGAGCCAGTATACAGGAACAGAGGATCAAGCTGTTAATAATAGGTAACATTTACAGTTAGCTTACCCTATGCTAGGCACTATACTAAGTTATTCTATATACATTTAAATAAAATTCTCTTTGTATCCTGGTATCTACAGGCTTGTCTCCTATAGAATCCTTTGTGCATTTTCACAGTGATGACTGTATATTATTTTTCTTTGTATTCTTATTACCTAGCAACATGCCTGGCACATAGTGAGCCCTTCATAAATGCCTGTTGGATGAACAAGCTGAGTATACATGAATGTCATCTAATTGGTGGAGAATCATCACCCGTTCCCAATACCCTTAGTCATAATTCCTTTTATATTTGCTTTTTGTTTTCATCTCACCATGGTTCTCCTCTACTAATTCATCCTTGTGGTCAGTACAGGTCCTGACCTAACTCTGCTATCAATAGATATTGCCAGTTCTTGTATTCTTACAGCAGGTTATTCCATGGGAGATCTTTTAATCAGGATTCTCTTTGTTTGCACTGAAATGGCTTACACCTTCTGACATCGCTTTTCACCATCATGGGGCAATGCTGTGGGATTGTATGTATAGGAAGCAGCACATCCTCCAATATGGACAGTTCATAGTTTCCGTCTGTGCTTGGTGTATCTCTAGGGGTTTAATGAAGCCCCCCTCATAGGCCACTGGTATAAGAGTTCTTGAAAAAATGCAAATAAAATCTTTAACTCTAAAATATCCTTATTCCTGTAAGGTTGATTGATGGAATGTGCTGTATAAGTTATGGCTTAACTGACTATATAATTTACAATTTAAAACATGACACTTTTAACAGTAAAACGAATGGTATTTATAACCATATCGGGTCAGAAGTCATAAACCAGGAGAGTTCCCTGGTGGCCTAACAGTTAAGGATGTGGCATTGTCACTGCTGTGGTGTGGGTTTGATCCCTGGCCTAGGAAACTCTGCATGCTGTGGGCATGGCGGAAAAAAGAAGTCACAAACCATGATGTGTAGTCACTCTGGGTATGGCTGAAGTCTCCTGTTAGGAAAGCCTATCTCCAACTTATTTCAACACATATGGTGAAATTGTTTCAGAATTCTTCTTGAGTTAGTCTGTCACCTTAAGCTTTCACTTTTCCTGATCTGCCAAAGTCAATTTCCAGTATAATTATATGGTTCAAATTCAACCACCCCTTCAGATTGTTCATACTCTTAACCACCTTCCCCATCTTAGCCTCAAAAGATGGCTAGGGCTCTAGAGGTGCCCTAAGCTTTCTCTTGAATGGAAAGAAGCTGACAGGACAAACGCAGGTTTTCTTTTCTAATTTATTGCAGTAAATTAGAATTTCATTCTCATTTTTGTCCCAGTGCCAGGTGTGGGCTAGCACTGGCAAGATGGGAGTGTTGGGGGAAGGGATGGGTAGGCTAAAGGAAGGGTGCATGATGTCTAGGTACTTGTCAGTACCTGCTATGCTCATGCTCTTGTACACTGCTGGCATTAGCCTTTGACTCATCACTCCTTTGATTATCTCAGGGATCCCAGTAAAGGAGGAGGGAAGAGTATAATCAGAATACTCTCCTTTGCTCTTACTTCACCCCTTTCATTGATGCTCTTCAAGTCCTTGACCTTTTTCTTAGCTGTCTTCTTCCTGTTCCTGAGTGGCTTCCTCACTGCTTCTCATAACAGAGCCCCCTCTCCTGCTTTTTCACATGGTTCACACTCTCCCTGGATTGCTTTTGCCTTGCAGGAACTTTCTCACCAGCCTGGGGGTAAAAGCTTGGTGCTTGAAGAACCCCATTCTCATTTTTTTTCCTTTTTATGACCATACCTGTGGCATGCGGAAATACCTGGGATACAGATCGAATCAGAGCTATAGCTGCAGGCCTATGCCTCAGCCACAGCAATGCAGGATCCAAGCCACATCTGTGACCTATACTGCAGCTTGTGACAACGCAGGATCTATAACCCACTGAGTGAAACCCATGAATTCATGGAGACAGCATCAATTCCATAACCCACTGAGTCACAATGGCAACTCCCCATTCTCATTTTTTAGTGAATGAGATTTCTAAGGGTTGGGAAGAGCCCCAGTTTTCTTTTTTCTTATCAAGAATGAAGGTAGAGAAGATGTAGTCTTGGCATCCCAGATTAGAATTCTGAATTGATTTTCTGAATACAGTACCTTTATAACAGGCCATTTGGCTTTAGAATACTACTAGTAGTACCCTTATGGGTATATTTATGTTTAAATAGATACCATGTTTTTATTTGTAAACCTATTTACCAACTATCATATTTCTTTACAAAAATCTAAGCTCTCCAAGGTTGCTTAGAAAAACATTATGAATGGATATAGTCCATTTATAACTAGGTCTGTCTACACTTTTTTGCTGTTTGTCATTTGAACACATTCTAGTCCCATTGGTCAAAAATACCAGTGTTAATGATGATGATTATTAATTTTTTTTCATTTAAAATTGTTTTTATTTTTTATTAAAGTGCAGTTGACTTACAATGTTGCACCAATTTCTGCTGTACAGAAAGGTGACCCAGATGATCATTAATGTTTATTAAGCATCCACCATGTAGCAGGTGCTATGCTGGTCACTACCTTCCTATTATTCTCCATAACTTCACTGTGCTGTATTACTTCTATGTTACAGGTGAGGGAAGCAAGAAAAGAGAGGAAAAGTGAGGCACTAAAATTTACACAATGAGTAAATGACAAAGCTAAGCTTCAGGCTCAAGCTTGTCAGACTCTGTAATTGACACCTTTCTATAATGCCATGTGGTTGCTTGTGCCAGCCATATTTTACCACATTGCGGTGCCTATTTTAGGTTACAGACAATTTTAGAGAGGTGACATACCCTATTCTGCATTTTTAATGCCATGTAGGCAAGTTAATTAGAACAGTTGGATGTTAAAGCATTTCAAATAACTTTTTAGATGGTTCACATATCCAGAGGGTGATAAATAAAGATGTCAAATAAACCATGTAGTCACATTAATTTCAAGTTGCCAGTTATGTTCTCCCCCTCTTCCTGCTGGTTTTCCATTCAGTGGATCCAGCAGCTATTGTATCCATGTTGATGACCAAGCTGATGACCTAGCCCTTTTATGATTATGCTCCCTGAAATTTGGAGGGAGTTGGGGGTGATGGGAGGGAGAAATATTTATCACAAAATTGATTTCTAAGTACAACTCAGTGAGTAAGGCTGATATCAGGAGGCTGATTTAAAACAAAACAAAACAAAAACCTTTCTATTGTCCTGGTGGTTATAATCAAATATCTTGCATAGTCTAGAGTGCTATAAAGGTGCAGTGAAAGTTGCCAAAATGACTCTGACATGAATATTTTTCATGTTTCTCTCAACTCAATCATGACTATTGTGGAGTGCAAATTCCACGGAAAGTATATTTTTTTAACACTGTCTCTAAATCCTGGTTCCCTTTCTTGTTATCCTCCTTTTTTATTTATCAGTGAAAATAGGACAGGTTAAAAATGACACAGATTCTGACATTGCAGATCTAACTATTTTGAGGGCATACTGACTTTATGAAGATCCAGTGTTGTCTTTGAGAATTTCATTTACATTCTGCTCATTCACACTTTTACTTTTTTTTTTTTTAGTTAAAAAAAAAGCATTAGTAAAACAAGGGAGCCGTCTTTTCTTGCCTATATGTTTCACATTAAGCTGTCAACTATTGTTAGTGTTTTTGGTTGTAATTCTCTCTTCATGGACAGAAGTCTTTCAAGTCTGATTTATATTTCCTTTCAGATTACAATCTGGAATTCAACCCTTCACAGACATTGACAACACTCCTTACATCAGCTAGTTTTCCAGAATATGCTTAATTCAACCCTGATTATATAGGCATCAAAAAATGAGATTTTTAGTGAACAACCTGAAAACCACAAATAAAATATACATCAATGGATTACACTAACATAGGAAAATATGCTAACACACCATTTCTATGGAAAGAATGCTCTAGGGACAATGACTCACACTGTGCATTGTGAAATCATGAATTTTAGCAGTTTCATTTTCTGTGATTTTCATTAAAATAGCTAAGAAAGAGTATATGTTTGGAAAAGTATTTCTTAATGATCTGTTAGACACATCCCAGAACGTCCTAATGTTTTTCACATGTGGTTCAACTGAGCCTGTGAGGTTTGATGACACACTGTTCTGACTTAAATGAGGGCCTCTAAATGTAGTATTATTTTCCATGTCCACTCAGGGGGCAATTATCCTCATCATGATGGTTTAGGAAAAAGGGCTGATTAAGAAAGTGTCTTCAGGAAGGCTGCATGAAATAAGAAGCCTGGTTCACAAGGAAGGAATTTAATTCGAGGGAAATGAGATGAGGCTCCCTTCCGCCTTGCCTTTCTCAATTCCATCCTCAATAGTCCATTGGTATGGTATAAGCTAACATTTTAGATAATCTCATTTAATCTTAATGTAAAATATAGTCTGGCCTTTAATAAACTCCACTACCCCTCCGAATAAAGTCTACACTCCCTGACCAGGAATGCAAGTATGTGGTCTAGCTGTTGCCTGAATTTCAACCTCTTGGCTCACCAGTCTGCCTGGTACTTTTAGCAGCCTGATGTGCTAAGAACTCCTCCCTAGTCTCCTGGTCTTTCTTACTCCTTTGCCTTTGTTGAACTGACTCTTCTTGAAATAATTTTTTTCCTTAACACTGCTTTACCTCTCTTATGGGTTATTTCAAGAGTCAGCTGATTTTCTTTTCTTTTTTTTTCTTTTTTTTTTGTTATTTTCCCATTGTACAGCAAGGGGATCAAGTTATCCTTACATGTATACATTACAATTACATTTTTTTCTCCCACCCTTTGTTCTGTTGCAACATGAGTATCTAGATAAAGTTCTCAATGCTACTCAGCAGGATCTCCTTGTAAATCTATTCTAAGTTGTGTCTGATAAGCCCAAGCTCCCTCCCCCTCCCATCAGGCAGCCACAAGTCTTTTCTCCAAGTCCATGATTTTCTTTTCTGAGGGGATGTTCATTTGTGCTGGATATTAGATTCCAGTTATAAGTGATATCATATGGTATTTGTCTTTGTCTTTCTGGCTCATTTCACTCAGGATGAGATTCTCTAGTTCCATCCATGTTGCTGCAAATGGCATTATGTCATTCTTTTTTTATGGCTGAGTAGTATTCCATTGTGTATATATACCACCTCTTCCGAATCCAATCATCTGTCGATGGACATTTGGGTTGTTTCCATGTCCTGACTATTGTGAATAGTGCTGCAATGAACATGCGGGTGCATGTGTCTTTTATGTAGAGTTTTGTCTGGATAGATGCCCAAGAGTGGGATTGGGGGGTCATATGGAAGTTCTATGTATAGATTTCTAGGGTATCTCCAGACTGTTCTCCATAGTGGCTATACCAAGTTTACATTCCCACCGACAGTGCAGGAGGGTTCCCTTTTCTCCACAGCCCCTCCAGCACTTGTTATTTGTGGATGTATTAATGATGGCCATTCTGACTGGTGTGAGGTGGTATCTCATGGTAGTTTTGATTTGCATTTCTCTTATAATCAGTGATGTTGAGCATTTTTTTCATGTGTTTGTTGGCCATCTGTATATCTTCTTTGGAGACATGTCTATTCAGGTCTTTTGCCCATTTTTCCATTGGGTTGTTGGTTTTTTTGCTGCTGGGTTGTATAAGTTGTTTATATATTCTAGAGATTAAGCCCTTGTTGGTTGCATCACCCAGAAAACATGTTGAGCATTGCTCGGAGTGAGTTGGGCCCTCTTCTTTGATCCAGTGGTAAGGAATAATCAGCAATTACAGAGCCATATAACAAGCTCTTGGTAAAACCTGTATATGTGTTGTCACATTCAACCTCTGCACCAAAACTACAAGGTAGGTGTGTGACCATGGGTCTTATATGACAGTAACTGGAGTACAGATGATGTCCTGCTTTTTCATTAACTTTCCCTCCTCTGCCTTTTTCTGCCATGTATAATTAGATCTGGGGCAGGTATATCTTGATTATTTGTAACCAATTGTATTTATTCAGTTCTTATTTTCAATGACTTCTCAGGAAAGAAGCTGCAGTACAGTTGTGCCTGAGAAATCTGTACAGGTTGCCCTTACCTGTAGAGATGAGATACTCTGTGTGAAAGCATTTTGCATAATGAAAAACCATATGTATTAGTTTCAGGCTGTAATTAAAGAAGACCCCAAAGGTTACGCAATAAGGAGATTTATCTCACATCACAAGTCCAGAGATATGGCTAAGTCCAGGATTAGGTAATTCAATTGTTGGAAGATATCAAATATCCAATTCTCCTTTGGTCTTTATGCCCAGCCACTCTTAGCATGTTGTCTTTTGTCTTCATGCCAGTCAGTTCACACTTATGATATGGCTACTATAACTTCTTGACCATCTCCAGATACAACTTTTATAGGCCAGGAGAGAGGATGACTCCTCTTTATATCCTTTTTAAAGATTGTGGTAAACAGTCTCAGAAGCCTCCTATAAAACTTCTCCTGTTCTGGTCCTATCAGCCAGATGTACATCTGATGTCCATTGCTAGGCAGTCAGAGAAAATGGAAATTGAATGAACATGTATGGTAACATTAATTGGTTTGCTCCCCAGAGCTGTGGGGGAGTTGGGTTCCCTAGAGGCACTTAGCCATTCAGAGCTTGAATCAAATTGGGATTCTGGAGTTCCCGTTGTGGCACGGCGGAAATGAATCTGACTAGGAACCATGAGGTTGCAGGTTCGATCCCTGGCCTCGCTTAGTGGGTTAAGGATCCAGCATTGCCGGGAGCTTCGGTGTAGATTCCAGATGTGGCTTGGATCTGGCATTGCTGTGGCTCTGGTGTAGGCTGGCAGCTATAGCTCTCATTAGACCCCTAGCCTGGGAACCTCCATATGCCATGGGTGGGGCCCTAAAAGGACAAAAGATTTAAAAAAAAATTGGGATTCTGGTGAAGGAAGAAGGGGCTAGGGTTTGCCTTTTTATTATGAATGAATACTGTACGTCACAGGGCAATACAATTATGATTTCTTATTTTATTTTTTACGTTGTAATCAACTTTATTGAGATACAAGTTACCTTCAGTACAATGCATCCATCTGAAATGTAGAGTTTGATGAGTTTTGACTGATAGGAACCACATAACCACCACCATCAAGATTCAGAACATTCCCATCACCCCAAATGTTCCCTCGTGCCCCTTTGCTAGCAACACCCCATCCCTATCTCCAACAACCCATTTGAGTCGCCAACATCCCATCCCTGTCCCCAGGCAACCACAAACCACTGCTCTGTTTTCTGTCACTGTAGATGAGACTCATTTATCCTATAATTTTTCATAAATAGAAGAATTCTCATTTTTCATGTTGGTGCATCTGTACATAGTATATGGCAATGGTTTCAGAAAGATTTGCTTTTGAGGTCATTTTAAAGCCAAGAGGTCTTTATTTTATTTTTTTGAAAGGGAATAGTGTTCCTTTTTTCCTGTTTTAGGTTGGGTTGCCTTAGAAGCAAATTCTTGGACAGATTTGAGTGCAAGCAGTTTATTTCGAAGGTAGGAGAGAATAGGAAGTGACACAGGGCTTCAGGGAAGGAGAGGCAGCCTAAAGGGATACACTGTCAAAGCAGTTACAACTGTGGGTGACAGAAGCTTAATGGTCTATTTTAGACACTGGGAAACAGTGTAGATCTCAACAGTGAGTTATGCCTTATAAGGAGTAAGGGAGTTGGGGTATTTGTACCCCAACTTCTGTCAGTCATCTGTTGAAAAATTTAGGAGATTGCATCAATGTCCCCAGGTCTCTTATGATGTGGATTTTTGCAGCTGATGGGAAAGTTCTCAGGCAGAGATACAGATATTGGAAATTAGCCCTCCCAGGTAAGTGACAAGGCTCAAGGGATATGGTCTGAGGACTAACAGCAACTGCCACATTTCTTTATGTCCATAAAACAGTATATAGAACAGAGATGTCAGAGAGCATGCAAAACTATTGGGAACTGTTTCATCAAAAAAGGAGAAGGAGAAACTTTCATATTTTTTACTTAGCTCTCAAAAGGAGTGTCATTTCTAACCATGTCATTTATAAATGTATTACAGGGAGCTGTTTTCCTGCACCTTGCTTATATTCAGATATTATGGTGAAAGAAAACTGATTTTAATAGCTCCAAAAATAGATGTTCTCACCTGCAGGATTTGTTTTTATGCTTACTTAAAAAGTGGCTTAAGAGTTGAAACCTTACATTAAGAATATTAGCTCTAATTGTTAGCTGAGTATATTTTGATGTTATAGCATTGGTTTAAATGCTGGTCTCCTTCCAATCTTCCAAGCTGATTACAAGTTTTGAAATGCAATTTGTCTTCAATTTTTAAGTGCGTGTTTAATTTTCTCATTTAGGCCATACATAACAGAATGGAAATTAATTATTAAATCTAAAAGTAAAAGAATCATTCGAATCAGGAGGCTATGCTTCATTTAACTCCTACAAATATCACATTCTAGGAGAACAAACTTATGTATCCCTGTAGCAAAAGGTTGTCGATAATAATATAATAGTCACCATGTACAGTTGCTTGGCAAGGTGCTTTATCCACTGGTATTTCTGTTATTTCCTTTTTTAATTTTCCCACAAACATGAACAAATTTGCCAAAACTAAATGAAAGCTCTAGAAATCATTTTACTTTCCATTTGTAGTTTAGGGACAGAGAAGTCAGGAGTGGGAGGAGTGAAAGGTGTGGTGGGTCAAATGTTGTGTTCCCAAAAGATATGTTCTCTGGAACTTTGGAGGTGACCTTGTTTGGAGAAAGACTCTTTGCAAATATCACTAAGATGGGATCACCCTAGCTTTAGGGTGGGTCTAAACCCAGAGGTCAGAGCTAAGACACAGAGACACATAGGGAAGAAGACCATTTGAAGATAGAGACGGAGATGAGTTATACAGCCCCAAGCCAAGGAAGGGCTAATCACCAAAGCCTGGAAGAAGCGAGGAAGGATTGTTTCCTAGAATGTTCTGAGGGGACACAGACCCGCTGACGTCTTGATTTCAGACCTCTACTTCTGGAACTGTGACAAAATACATTCCTGTTGTTTTAAGTCACCAAGCTTATGGTAATTTGATAGAGCAGCCCTAGGAAGTTAATACAATAGCTATTTTTATTAGTAATAGTACTGATAATGGAGGTGTTTTTATAAATATATAATAAAAAAGTAATAGTACTGATAATAATACTGATGATAAAAAAGTAATAGTACTGATAATATTTGCCTACAAATGCTCTCACCTGTGATCCTCAGAGCAAAATGGTGAGCTGAATGGCTCAGAGAAGTTAAATGACCTGCCCTAGTTATGGCCATGAGCACCAGACACAGAACCAACAACTCACAGGAGGCCACCTCTGTTAAGGGCACTTGAGGAGCTCACACAAGCCTCCTGGGAATAATACGTCTGGTGGAAAGCTTTACCTACCTACCCCAGATTTCCTGTTCTCCAACTGGCCTTACAAAGACCATGCCTCAATTTCTCATTAAACTTTCCTCTCAGCACTCCATGTTCATAGTCTGGGCACATTCAAATGAATTTCTTTTTCTTTATTATGCAATGAATTCAGTTTATACTCATTGTAGATTCATTAAGTTCTTCATTGAATGACCATTCCCTTAGTACCTACTGAAACCTAACCTTTGTCTTATTCCAAAGGACAATAGTAATATAATGATTTTTAAGATGCAGCTTTTCTAAGAAGCATTGCTTTCATATTTTATGCCAAAAAACAACCTCTTATAAATTTTTACTGTGAAATTTATGCAGTGTTAAAAAACCATTATATGTGCATGTACTGTGTGACAGAGGTCATTTATAGTCATACAATATTTGGATAAGTTCATTTTCATTAGTAGGGTCCCCCCCCCCAATGTGTTTCCTCTTGATTGAGAAAGTGAATGCTCCTTTTGTGGTGAGATCTGGACACCTGTTGCTCAAACTCATGTCGCTGGTATTTTCTTAGAATGGCAGTAACTTCATGCCTGCTTAAATTTAGTGCATACACTGCTCAGAATACTGAATTATTCATGTGGACTTGACACTTCAGGTCTGATTGATGTATTGGAATTAGGCCTTCGTAGCAGAGGTTTCTGAGCTTGTGGCACTTTGCTGTAACTTCTATTTTGTGGGAGGGACCAAAAAATGTCGAGTTGTAGTTAATGTGTAACAGGCATGTAGTCACATGATTTAGGATTACATATTTGTAAATCATTTCTTGATTATTAAGATTCTCACAACTTTTTAGGGAATCAGTTAAATGACTGCTAGTTTTAGCTTTATAGTGGGGCCAGATAGTGAACCATTTGATCTTGAAAGAAACAAAAGAGAATAGAAATTGAAGAAAAATAACAAAGTTGCAGTCATACCTGGTTCCTAGACATCTGGTCATATAATGAGAGTCTTTTTTTACCTTTAACCTTAAATAGTATTGTTTTAAAACTCTCACATCCTGCTATATATCTTTTCCACTAAAAGAATTAGCCACTTTCTTTGCAAATATCTTTATTAGAAACCCTAGTAAAGTCATAGTTTGCCTTCCTTATAGTCAAGGTGAAGAATTAAGTTGAGAGTCTTCATACCTGTGTTTGGACATTCACCTTGTGGGTGTGGTTTAAAGTGCCAGGATATATACACTATAGCTTGAGGCAATAGCAACTGTGTTAAGCTTCTTAAGTGTGCCATGTAATAATCTAATGATCAATCCCTATAATATTAGTTCTTCCCCTGCAGAACAGAAGCTCTTTATAGCTATCACAATCTATTTTCAACAAATACTAGTCGAAAAAGCAGGAGATTCAGGTTCTCTTTTTTAAAACCTAAATTATCAATTATGCCTGTGTTTCTTGAGGATTGACTGGAGATCCAGCAAAGAAATCCTAAAACGTGGAGTTCCCGTTGTGGCTCAGTGGGTTAAGAACTGGCTGGTATCCATGAGGATGCAGATTTGATCTCTGGCCTTGCTCAGTGGGTTAAGGATCCGGTGTTCCTGTGAGCATCAGTGTAGGTTGCAGATGTGGTTCAGATCTGGCATTGCTGTGGCTGTGGTGTAAGTTTCATATTATACTTGAGAAAGCATAAAGGATGGTATATGAGAATTGGGGATGTAGGAAACATGTAAAAGAGCTGGCAAATATTTTATTCTCCATAGGAAGAAAGTATCTTTATAAATAAGTATAAAATGTTTAAATGTAAGGCCGGTAGCTGTAACTTCGATTAGACCCCTAGCCTGAAACTTCCATATGCCACAGGTGAGGCCTTGAAAAGCAAAAAAAAAGGAAAGAAAAAAAAAGAAAGCCTCAAATACAGACAGGACAGCATTGTCAAATTAGAGCATTGCTTTGTCTTGAAGGGCAATTTCATCCTCCTCAACTGAGTTCTAAGCAAAGAGGAACTGAGTGGTAATAAGACTACATGAGGAAATTGGGAGCTTTCCAGGCATTGTGTTTGAATTTTTATTCTTTGGGTTAAATTTTGTTTCATATATGGTAATTTTTTTAAATTTATTTTTTTCCCACTGTACAGCATATTTTAAGAATAATAGATATGCTGATGTTTAAGCATATAGTATGTTCTTAAATTTGTTTTATCCATTCTCTTATTTTCCTCTAATGATATAAAATTTGACTTAAGTAGAGAAAAATTCTCTACTTAGTGGGTATTATGTATGACTGGGAAATCAATGGATAATCCTGTTGATCAAGAATATCTTCACATGCAGAAGTATTTTAGAAGGGCATGGACATTGCTTTATGTTTATTTTTTCAGTGTATACATTTTTTGAGCATCTACTTTGTGCTAGTCCAAAAATAATTAAAAGAATTCATTCAAGCTCCAAGGGCCCAAAGTTAATTAATGAAGGGGAAAGAAGAGAGAGTTTCTGAGCAGATAAATAAAAGACAATTACTAAACAGAGCAATGAGATATGCTCTGTTCTCGGAGACAAAATTAGGTCCAGTGGCTGAAAGAGTCAAGGAAAGAGGTTTTGATTTATTATCAGAAAGAGCTTTTTAATAACTAAAGCCTTAAAAAATAGAATAATAACCCCTTGGGAGTTAATGAGTTCTTCTTAGTTAAAAATACTTAAGCAAGGAGTAAAATGATGTTATCTCCGAATGCTGTTACCTGGGTTTGGAGGTAGCACTCCAAATAATTCATACCAATAGGCTTATGCATGAAGAACTGAACTTATCATATTCTAGAGTTAAAGTGGTGGGAATTTTCATTAATTCTTTAAGCATATCTATCTTTTTTTTTCTTTTCTTTTTTTGGGGGGCTCAGGTGAATAAATTTTTATTTTTTTAATTTAATTTTTATTAAAATATAGCTGATTTATAATGTTTCTTCAATTTCTGTTGTACAGCAAAGTGACCCAATCACACACAGTTCCCTATGCTGTAAAGTAGGGCCCCATTGCCCATCCATTCCAAATATAACAGTTTGCATCCACCCAACCCAAACTCCCTTTCCATTCCACCCCCTCCACTTTCACCCTTGGCAACCACAAGTCAGCTTTCCTTGGCCATGATTTGTTTTTGCTTTGTACACAGGATCCTCTGTGCCATATTTTATTTATTTATTTTATTTTATTTGATTATTTTTTATTTATTTTTTAATTTTTTTATTTTCCCACTGTACAGCAAGGGGGTCGGGTTATCCTTACATGTATACATTACAATTACATTTTTTCCCCCACCCTTTGTTCTGTTGCAACATGAGTATCTAGACAAAGTTCTCAATGCTACTCAGCAGGATCTCCTTGTAAATCTATTCTAAGTTGTGTCTGATAAGCCCAAGCTCCGGATCCCTCCCACTCCCTCCCCCTCCCATCAGGCAGCCACAAGTCTTTTCTCCAAGTCCATGATTTTCTTTTCTGAGGAGATGTTCATTTGTGCTGGATATTAGAGTCCAGTTATAAGTGATATCATATGGTATTTGTCTTTGTCTTTCTGGCTCATTTCACTCAGGATGAGATTCTCTAGCTCCATCCATGTTGCTGCAAATGGCATGATGTCATTCTTTTTTTATGGCTGAGTAGTATTCCATTGTGTATATATACCACCTCTTCCGAATCCAATCATCTGTCGATGGACATTTGGGTTGTTTCCATGTCCTGGCTATTGTGAATAGTGCTGCAATGAACATGCAGGTTCACGTGTCTCTTTTATGTAGAGTTTTGTCTGGATAGATGCCCAAGAGTGGGATTGCAGGGTCATATGGAAGTTCTATGGATAGATTTCTAAGGAATCTCCAAACTGTTCTCCATAGTGGCTATACCAAGTTTACATTCCCACCGACAGTGCAGGAGGGTTCCCTTTTCTCCACAGCCCCTCCAGCACTTGTTATTTGTGGATGTATTAATGATGGCCATTCTGACTGGTGTGAGGTGGTATCTCATGGTAGTTTTGATTTGCATTTCTCTTATAACCAGCGATGTTGAGCATTTTTTCATGTGCTTGTTGGCCATCTGTATATCTTCTTTGGAGACATGTCTATTCAGGTCTTTTGCCCATTTTTCCATTGATTGGTTGGCTTTTTTGCTGTTGGGTTGTATAAGTTGTTTATATATTCTAGAGATTAAGCCCTTGTCGGTTGCATCATTTGAAACTGTTTTCTCCCATTCTGTTAGTTGTCTTTTTGTTTTCTTTTGGGTTTCCTGTGCTGTGCAAAAGCTTTTCAGTTTGATGAGGTCCCATGGGTTTATTTTTGCTCTAATTTCGATTGCTTTGGGAGACTGACCTGAGAAAATATTCATGATGTTGATGTCAGAGAGTGTTTTGCCTATGTTTTCTTCTAGGAGTTGGATGGTGTCCTGTCTTACATTTAAGTCTTTAAGCCATTTTGAGTTTATTTTTGTGCATGGTGTGAGAGTGTGTTCTAGTTTCATTGCTTTGCATGCAGCTGTCCAGGTTTCCCAGCAATGCTTGCTGAATAGACTTTCTTTTTCCCATTTCATGTTCTTGCCTCCCTTGTCAAAGATTAATTGACCATAGGTGTCAGGGTTTATTTCCGGGTTCTCTATTCTGTTCCATTGGTCTGTCTGTCTGTTTTGATACCAGTACCACACTGTTTTGATGACTGTGGCTTTGTAGTATTTCTTGAAGTCTGGGAGAGTTCTGCCTCCTGCTTGGTTTTGTTTCTCAGGTTTGCTTTGGCGATTCTGGGTCTTTTGTGGTTCCATATAAATGTTTGGATTGTTTGTTCTAGTTCTGTGAAAAATGTCATGGGTAATTGGATAGGGATTGCATTGAATCTGTGGATTGCTTTGGGTAGTATGGCCATTTTTACAATATTGATTTTCCCAAAACAGGAACATGGAATATCTTTCCATTTCTTTACATCTTCTTTGATTTCTTTGATGAAAGTTTTATAGTTCTCGGCACATGGGTCCTTTACCTCCTTGGTCAGGTGTATTCCGAGGTATTTGATTTTGTGAGGTGCAATTTTAAAAGGTATCGTATTTTTGTATTCCTTTTCTAATAGTTCATTGCTGGTATACAGAAATGCAACTGACTTCTGAATGTTCATCTTATATCCTGCTACTTTGCTGAATTTATTAATCAGTTCAAGTAGTTTTGGGGTTGAGTCCTTCGGGTTTTCTATGTATAGTATCATGTCATCTGCATACAGTGACAGTTTTATCTCTTCTCTTCCTGTATGGATGCCTTTGATTTCTTTTGTTTGTCTAATTGCTGTGGCTAGGACTTCCAAAACGATGTTGAAGAGCAGTGGTGAGAGTGGGCATCCCTGTCTTGTTCCAGATTGGAGTGAGAAGGCTTTCAGTTTTTCCCCATTGAGTATTATATTTGCTGTGGGTTTATCCTAAATGTCTTTGATTATCTTCAGGAATGTTCCCTCTCTACCCACTTTGGCGAGGGTCTTGATCTTGAATGGATGTTGGACTTTGTCAAATGCTTTTTCTGCATCTATTGAGATGATCATATGATTTTTGACTTCTTTTTTGTTAATGTGGTGTATGATGCTGATTGATTTGCGTATGTTGAACCATCCTTGTGAACCTGGGATGAACCCAACCTGGTCATGGTGTATAATTTTTTTGGTATGTTGTTGGATTCGGTTGGCTAAGCTTTTGTTGAGAATTTTTTCATCTATATTCATCAATGATATTGGGCGATAGTTTTCTTTTTTGGTGGTATTTCTGTCTGGTTTTGGAATGAGGGTGATGGTGGCATCCTAGAATGTCTTTGGGAGTATCCCTTCTTCTTCAACCTTTTGAAAGAGTTTAAGGAGGATGGGCACCAATTCCTCTTTATATGTTTGATAGAATTCACCTGTGAAGCCATCTGGTCCTGGACTTTTATTTGTAGGGAGTGATTTTATGACCTCTTCAATTTCATTTCTAGTGATGGGTCTGTTCAGTTGCTCTGTTTCTACTTGATTCAGTTTTGGCAGGCTGTAAGATTCTAGAAAATTGTCCATTTCCTCCAGATTGTCAAACTTGTTGCCACATAGTTGTTCATAGTATTCTCTTATGGTTTTTTGTATTTCTGCTCTATCTGTTGTGATTTCTCCTTTTTCATTTATAATTTTGGTTATTTGGGTTCTTTCTCTCCTCTTTTGAGTGAGTCTGGCCAGGGGTTTGTCCATTTTGTTCACCTTTTCAAAGAACCAGCTCTTGGTTTTATTAATTTTCTCTGTTATTTTTTGAATCTCTATTTTATTGATTTCTTCTTTGATCTTTATAATTTCCTTCCTTCTGCTGACTTTAGGACTTTTTTGTTCTTCTTTTTCTAATTCATTTAGGTGGAGGGTTAAGTTGTCCATTTGGGCTCTTTCTTCTTTTTTGAGAAAGGCCTGTATTGCCATAAATTTCCCTCTGAACACTGCTTTCACAGCATCCCATAGATTTTGAGAGGTTGTGTCTTCATTATCATTTGTTTCAAGGTAGTTTTTAATTTCCTTCTTGATTTCCTCATTGACCCATTGGTTTTTTCGTAGCATGTTGTTTCGTCTCCATGCAGTAGGTTTGTTCTCTTTCCTTTTCCCATGGTTGGTTTCTAATTTCATGGCATTGTGGTCAGAGAAGATACTTGAGATAATTTCTATGCTCCTAAATTTGTTGAGATTAGCTTTGTGTCCCAATATGTGGTCGATTCTTGAGAATGTTCCATGAGCATTTGAGAAGAATGTGTATTCTGCTTTTTTTGGATGTAGTGTCCTGAAGATATCAATGAAGTCTAACTTTTCTATTGTTTCCTTTAGGATCTCTGTTGCTTTATTGGTTTTCTGTCTAGAGGATCTGTCCATTGATGTGAGGGGGGGTATTAAGGTCTCCTTCTATGATTGTATTCCTATCACTTTCTCCCTTTAAGTCTGTTAATATTTGTTGTATGTATCTGGGTGCTCCTGTATTTGGGGCATATATGTTGACGATAGTAACATCCTCTCCTTGGACGGATCCCTTAATCATTAAGTAGTGTCCTTCTTTGTCTTTCTTTATGTCTTTTGTTTTAAAGTCTATTTTGTCTGATATGAGCGTTGCGACTCCTGCTTTTCTGTCCTATCTATTGGCGTGAAATATTTTCCCCCACCCTTTCACTTTCAATCTATATGTATCTTTTGTCCTAAGGTGAGTTTCTTGTAGGCAGCATATTGAAGGTTTTTGCCTTTTTATCCACTCAACCACTCTGTGTCTTTTGATTGGGGCATTCAGTCCATTGACGTTGAAGGTGATAATTGATAGATGATTATTTATTGCCATTTGAACCTCGTGTTCCAGTTGATTCTATGCTTCTCCATTCTTCCTTTCTTTTTTTTTTTTTTTTTTGGTTGGATGGTCTCCTGTTACTATCTGCTTGAGTGTATTTTTTTTTCATTTTTTTGCAAATGCAATATTTGGTTTTGGCTTGTGGTTGCCCTGTTTTTTAAGTATGCTAACCCCTTCCCATAATTGTGTGTTTTAGCCTGATGGTCCTGTAAGTTCAAACCCTTCATTACTATATTAAAATTAAGAAGAGAAACATACAAACAAACAAACAAAAGGGTTATTTACTTCCTAACATCCCTTGCCCACATTTTATGGTTTTGATGACTCTTTTTTCTTTTTTTCTTTTTAATTTTATTTTGCTTGAAGCATGTTCGTGATTAAATCTGTATGCTGGCTTATTTGAGTGACTGCTCTCTGATTGCGGTTTCCTCAGTCCTAGTTCTTCCTCTTCTTCTTTTTTTTTTTTTCTTTTCTTTTTTCTTCCCTTTCCTTCCTTTCTTTTTGGTTTAGAGAAGCCCTTTCAGTATTTCCTTTAACCTGGGTTTTGTGTTGCAGTATTCTTTATGTTTTTGTTTGTTGGAAAAAATTTTTATTTCCCCTTCTATTTTAAATGATATTCTGCTGGATAGAGTATTCTAGGTTGCATATTTTTTCCTTTGAGCACTTTAAATATCTCTTGCCATTCCCTCCTGGCCTGTATGTTTCTGTAGAGAAGTCAGCTGATATTCTTATGGGGGTTCCCTTGTAGGTAACATTCTATTTTCTCTTGCTGCCTTTAGGATCCTCTTATCAGAACTTTTCCATTTTTATTATGATGTCTTGGTGTGGGTCTGTTTGGGTTCAGTTTGTTTGGGGCCCTCTGTACTTCTTGTATCTTGAACCCAGCATCCTTTAGATTTGGGAAGTTTCCATCAATCTTTTTTGAGGCAGTGTGGCTTTTCTGGAGTGTTGATGGGGCTAACAGTGTTTCTTTGAAGCAAAGGAGGACTTCCTGAGGGCAGACAGGACTGGGAGGTCCACACCACAATGGTAGCAGATTTCAACTTGGTCATGCAGAGCTTGCCTCTGGTTGTTTTTAGGGCTGTGTGTTCTTGCAGGGGGTTGGCGGTGTTGGGCAGCTGTTCCTCAGGAGTGCAGCACCCCCTGGGGGCTGGAGCAGCTATCTGGGTCACTGAGATCCTAAGAGGCTCTTCCCTAGGGCAACCCAACTCAGAAGGCTGGCCTGAGAATGTAGGCAGATCTTTTCAGTCTGGCCAAGCTTGTTGCAGCTTTTCTGGGCTGCAGGGGCTCTTCCAGGGGGCTGGTGGTGCTGAGCAGCTATTCCGTGGGAGTGGGGCACCCCCTGGGGGCTTGGGCGGGCAGGGCCGCTTGAAACCCAAGAGGCTCCTCTGCAGGGCAGCCCGACTCAGAAAGACCATCTGAGATCTTTTCCCGGCTTGGCCAAGCTTGTTGCAGCTTTTCTGGGCTGCAGGGGGTCCTGCCTGGAGCTGGCAGTCCTATGCAGCTGGCCCTCTAGGTCTCAGCACCCCCTGGGGTCTTGGGCAGGTGGCAGTGCCATTGGAGACCCAAGAGGCTCCTCCCCGGGGCAGCCTGACTCAGAAAAACCGTCTGAGATCTTTTCCCGACTCGGCCAGGCTTGTTGCAGCTTTTCTGGGCTGCAGGGGGTCCTGCTTGGAGCTGGCAGTCCTATGCAGCTGATCCTCTAGAGCTTGGCACCCCCTGGGCGCTTGGGCGGGTAGCAGGGCTGCTGGAAATCCAAGAGGCTCCTCCCGGGGGCAGCCCGACTCAGAAAAACTGTCCGAGAATTAGGCAGATCTATTCACGGCCTGGCTAGGCTTGTTCTAGCTTTTCTGGGCTGCAGGCCTTTTCTCGGGGGCTGGTGGTGTTTGGTGCTGCTCTGGCGGAAGTGTAGCCCCTCCAAAGGGCAGCAAGGCCTGTGGACGGGACAGCCCCTGCGGTGGTAGGCTTCAGGCAATTGTTGAGGCCAGCCCTCCCGGATGGCAGGCAGCCCCAGGTTGCGGGAGAGCATAGGGGGTGGCGGGGGTGGGGGAGGTGCACTGGGAAGCACAGCTTTCAGCTAGCTAGCAGGCCTGTAAGCTTGCTGTGGCATGGGGGGTATTCTATGGGGACCCACCCCTTCTTCTCTCCCCTCCCCAGCTCGGGCACAGACCAGGCTCTTCTCCCAGGTTCCCTCTGATGCGGCTTTCCACTTCCCCACCCCTAGAGTATTGCTCTCTTCCTCTGCCACAGCTTTGTTTTCTAGTCTCCCAGGCAGTCTCTGCCCCGTCAAATGGTTTCTAGACTTCCCAAGCAGTTTCCGCTCCGCCCCGCCCCCCCAGCCCGGGCTAACCTCTGGAGCCGAGGTCTTGTGCCCAGCCCCCACCCAGGCATCCCCCGGCCCTTTCTTTGGGACTAACCTCTGGAGCCGAGGATTCGGTGCCCAGCCCCCACCCAGGCGTCTCAATTTTTGGTGACTGTGCCCGTAGTTCAGATGGTCCGTTCGGTTCTTGATTGGCTTTTCCGTACTCCAACTTACTGCTACACTCTTCTCTGCATCTGGAGATTCCTCCGGTTTGTTTGATCTTTCCCCCGTGAGGTGACTTTCCAGGGTGCAGGATCCCTTTCTCCTCCGCAGTTCCCTTTCGGGAGCGCCCGTCCCGCTCGGATTCACCTTCTCTCACTCTCCTCTTTTCTCCCGTTCTGCCCAGTAATGTCACGAACTTCTTGCCGTTATTGGAGTTTAGGTTCCTCTGCAAGCGATTGGTTGCTCTTCTGTGCGAGTCATTTATCCTGTAGATGTGCTTTTTTTGTTGTGTTTGTGGGAGAGGGCGAGCGTGTCCCCCTACTCCTCCGCCATCTTGTCCTCTCGAGCATATCTATCTTTAAAGATAGAAAGTATTAAGGTTAGTACTAATGTAATAAACTGTGCTTATGAATAGTGTTAACTTATTAGAACCTATGACATTTTTCAATCTAATAGAAATAGCCCCCTTGATTATTGAAGAGAAATACCTCATGGCTTCACAAAATCAAAGCTGGGCCATAGCAACTCTTAGAAGTAAAATATTTTCAACCATTTGTCATTGGGAGAAATGACCCATAGTTTCATAGAGATCTCACAAATAAGAACTTTGCCACAATGCCCAACAATATATATGTATGCAACAGAGACTTTCAGTGATTACCATTTAATATAAAATAATTCTCTGTTACTATTGTCATTTCTTTAAAAAATGCATTCACCGTGAATATGATTGGAATTTGAGTAGCCAATACTTTTAAACTTTCATGTCTCAAGTAGAGGATTCATTGGGTACAGAAGAATGAGGAAAAATATACAGCATGAACAGAAGAGAACTGCACCAAGTTTCATATTATACTTGAGAAAGAATAAATGATGGTATATGAGAATTGGGGATGTAGGAAACAGGTAAAAGAGCTGGCAAATATTTTATTCTCCAAAGGGAGAAAGTACCTTTATAAATAAGTGTAAAATGGTTAAATGTAAGTTCTTTATAGCAAAATAATATAATAACGGTGATCGATTATTTTGAACCTCGGACAAAATCTAAAGTAACCGGGTTTAACTTTGGTGTGTGGGTGTGTGTGTGTGTGTGTGAATTGCGTCACATTTATTATATTTGTTCCACTTTTGACTGAAGGCAGGGATGATTGGAGAACAGATCTATTTGTGAAACCTTACTGGGAACATCCAAATTGGCAAAGTGACTTGCTGCCCATCTGCAATAAATCAAGATGTACATCTGACTAGGTTGGGGCTTCATGCCAGTGCCTGTCTCAACATGCTCAGTTTTTTAACTGAATTCTGTCAAAATTTTGAGTCCGATAGTAAGAAATGTCACAGACATTTTGTACATCTTTCCTATGGAAGCGTCTTTCTGTGTGACTCTCAGTCTAGGCAGAGAGGGTCAGGGTGTCTTCTTGGCCATCATTTAAGCTACGTTTCCTCCTGCACACGGTGAGCCATCTCCCTCCCACCTCCCCATTTTCTGTCCACTCTCATTTCAATCCTGCATTGATCGCGGGATGGGGGTTGGGAAATTCTTCTCCACTGTGGAAGGGAGCATGTGCATTCTGAGCTGCCTGGGGCCATTATATAGTGTCCTAGTTTGGCTTCTTCTAAAAGTAAAACTTGAGACGAATGACTCAGATATGATCCTTTATTTGATAATTTTAGGAAACAGGAAGGAGAAGGAGAGTAAAGCAACCCCCAACAGGGCATTTTAATGAACAGGTTAAGGAAATGGTTTGGAGTTACTTTGGGCACAGCAGGTAAAGGATCCGGTGTTGCAGCAGCTGTGGCGCAGGTTGCAACAGCAGCAGGAGTTCAATCCTTGGCCTAGGAACTTCTACATACCATGAGTGCAGCCGAAATGAGAAGGGGGATATGGGTAACTGGGGTTCAGTTCTATTGGGCATCCTGTGTAAAATGGCCTCAGGACTGACCATTCTCCATGCAGGACCCAAAATAATATTTGAAATACACCAATCAGATCACACTACTACCCTTGCCTAATACCCTCTAATGGGGTCCCACTTAGAGCAAAAATCCTCACTGCTTATCCTGGCCCACAAGAGCCCAGCTGCTTCCGAGGCTGCCCTTGCCTGGCTCCCAGCCCTCACCTCGCACCTCTCTACCCTGTGGTTTCCTCAGCTCCAACCACACTGGCTGCTTTCTGTTCCAGGCCCCTGCAGAGCCATCACCCGTCTCAGGACAGAGTGTTTCCCATACTTCTGCCTGGGTAATCTTGCCTGCTGCATCCTTCCCTCACCGGCCCCCTGTTATCATCCACATGTCCACTCAGAAGTTACCTCCTCAGAGAGGCCTCTGCTGAACAGTCCCCTCCCTATCCCCAGATGTCTCAGTCCCTGACCTTCCTCTCTTGTCTTCGTAACATGTATCACAGTCTCAAAGATGATCTCATGTATTTTTTAGTTTGTTCTCTGAATCCTTGACCCCCGCCTTCCTCCAAATGTTGGTTATGTGAGTGTTGGGACAAGGTGTGTCTTGTTTCACTGCTGTATCCCCATATGCCTAGTACTTCCTGGCACATAATAAGTACTCAGTAGATACTTGACATATGACTGGCTAACCGAGGTATAAAGGATGGATTAACAAGTGAACAAATGGCTTAGAAATTTAGTTAATTTACCTTGACTCAAGCAAATTTGGCAATACTTGAAGACATTTCTCTGGCCAGCTCATATGACTCTCTTCAAAACTATCTCATTTGCATTTTGTATAATATTTTCAGCCAAACACATTTTCCTTCTCAAAAATCCCATTTCCCTCTTTTACTTAGGGGGAATGAAGAACATAACAGGATTTTTTTTTTTCAGACTGAAAATCCCACATAAACAGGGTGACACCTCTTTTAGCTTTGCTGACCAAGTTCAGATAATTGTACACAGAACTTAAGAAATATCCTCTTCTGGCGTTCTCCCTTGGCTCTTGCTTCCACAGGGGGATGGAGGAGGTGGGCAGGTGGTGGGAGAAGAGAGAGTGTAGGGGGAGTGAGAGAAGCACTTGTATGAAAATGATTTGACCCCATCATTTAGGGAAGGAGGGCAATATAAAAACCCTAAGTAAGGAGCAGTGGGTACTCTTAAGAACTGAGCTCATTTTTGAATGGGTAAATATATCAGAACTTATACAACTAAGATATTGTATAAAATACTTCCACACAAAAAAGGAGTTATATCTAATTTTCCCTGGTGAATAACTTTTTAAAGCTATTAATAAGGTACATTTAGCACATGTGCCATAAATCCTCTATTTTTTAGAAGCTTTTGAGAATTGAATAAACAATGCTTCTGTTGTCTTGACAGGTTGCTTAGGTTTCTTTAAGAGAAATTGGGAACTTGGGTTTTCCTTTGTCCTCAAATGCAGAAACAATAAGTTCTGGTAAAGATGTGAATCACATTTTTCCAGTAGTTAATCAAGTGGAGGTGGGCTGGGAGGAGAGCATTAGATATAAAGGCCACTGTTCCAATTTCTGGAACCTGCATTACATGTCAGTGTTTTGAGGATCTTTGATTGTTTTATCACTCTTTTAAAGGCCCTGGTAGTTTGTGATAACTCAAAGAATTATGGTTCAGACTCAGAGATCTGTATTTTTTTTTTTTTTGGATTTTTAGGGCTGCACCAGTGGCCCATGTAAATTCCCAGGCTAGGGGTCAAAATGGCGCTACAGCTGCCAGCCTACACCACAGCTGCAGCAACGTGGGATCTGAGCTGTGTCTGAGACCTGTACCGCAGCTCACAGCAATCCTTAACCCAATGAGCAGGGTCAGGGATGGAACCCACATCCTCATGGGTACTAGTTGGATTTGTTTCCCCTGAGCCACAATGGGAACTCCAAGATCTATAATCCTGTAAATATATTCACATACATTTTAAAAGACAAGAGGTTATGGAAGTGCCCTTAATTAATAACAGAGTCATAGTCTTAATATTTACTTGAGCCTAATGCAGGTTTTCAAGAGAGTCCTGATTTATTAAAAATAAAACTCTAAAACCAAAAAAACTATGGAATAATATCTTTATATTGCCCTTGGTTACATTCAGGACATTTTCAAATTTATCTTGTCTATGAACTTGGTTATGTTTATTACCCAGATGGTTTTTTACCACATGAGCAATTAATATAATTGGAGACTATGAAGTGTTTATGTCAAGGCAAGAAGCAGTGGAAGCTTCAGTGTGGTAACTTTGCAGGCAGCCGAACACATTTTACCGTGTGATTCCAACTTTCCCTTCCCCTGCCCATCCCCCTCTATTTTTATATTAAATGAAAAAGAAAACGACTTCACAAAGGCACCCAGAAACTGGCAGTTTCTTGAAAATGTGGCCTATTTCTAATTTCCATATATTTCTTTCAGTGGAATGGCGCTGGGGGCAGAATTACCTTCAGTGTTGGCAGGTGTTAGAAAAGGCAAATTCTGCCATTTCTGATTGAAATGTTATACCGACTGACTCTTCAGAAAGGTATGATGGGTGACAAAAGACAGAGATGTTGCTGGGTCGGGTGGCGTTGTTGCCATCATCCCTTTTCATTTTGAGTTCCTAGGCAAGAGAACACTGGGTCGAGGTGCGTTAACACCATCTGACATCAGCTCCTTGAAGGGCTGGCAAGAGCCGGTTTCTTTAGCTTTTCCTAATTGTACTCTCTGTTCTCAGGGGCTCAAGGAAAGCAAATCAGACCTAACCTCTGAAGATCACATAATAAGCTCACATTTTCATTCTTCATCAAGATTTCATTTTCTTATATGAAAACGATCTGCCAACCGTATATAATTAGCTCCATCTTTCTCTGTGATACAATGTACAGCACGTGCAAATTGTGCTGGTAGAAATGTAATGAATGCATTCCCCACAGAGTGTACATCAAAAATTGTAAATCATGTTATATCTTCATTACAGAATTGACCTCTCTGAATAAAATTTACATGCTTGCTAGCATTTCCCATCTTTAAATCCCACATAGTGACATAGTGACTTGTTCTCTCTTTGGATATATTTTATATATACTTTATGTGAAGATAGGTATTCTTTTTTTAAATTAGAGCATAGTTGATTTACGGTATTATGTCAGTTTCTGCTGCACAGCATAGTGCCATCCAGTCGTATGTGTGTGTGTGTATATATATCCGTACATGTGTGTGTATGTATATATACGTATGTGTGTGTGAATATATATATATATTTTTTTTTTCTCATACTGTCTTCCATAATGTAAGATAGGTATTTTTAAAGGGAAGCACACACATATATGAGTTTGCATCTGGTGACTTTTTTTTGAGATTTGTTTTCTTTCCATTTAATCTGGCAGGTTCTTTCTGCAAGGATCCCTTCTTCTCCAGGATAGTCTTAGGATCTTCTCTCTCATTTCCTTTCACCTCTGTTCAAACGTCATTTTCTCAGACCACCCTAGGGAAGCCTCTTGCCCTAACCCTGCTTCCATTTTCTCCTCTCACTTATACAGGTATATACAAAGTACATTACACTGTTAGCATCTTTCTTTCCTAAACTCAATTCCACGAAACCTGGATTTTTATTTTACTTACTTTATATCTCCAGACCCAGGACAGTGCCTGGTACAGATACACATAATACATCTTTATTGACTGAATGGACCAGTGATGAGATTGAGAGCAGGCGGTGTCTATAAAACCCCTGGTATGATGTGTCCCATTTTGTGGGAGTATATCTGGTCCTTGAGCAACATAGATTTGAAAGTCTTGGGTCCTCTCATATGGATATTTTTTTCAATAAATATACAGTCAGCCCTCCCCGTCCTCAGCTGTGGAACCTGTAGATACGGAGGGTCACGATGGGACTTGAACATCCTCAGATTTTGGTACCCTTGACTGCCAGTCCTGAAACCAATTCCTGGGGGTTCACTGAGGAGCAACTGTGTTACTTGGGAGAGAGACTGAGTTTATTACTATCTCCTTCTGGTTTCTCTTGACCCTCTTACATCTATTATAATAGGATCTTGGGTATCTCACTGTCTTAAACTTAAAAAAAATATTGAGGCTCAGTGGTTAACGAATCTGACGAGGAACCATGAGGTTGTGGGTTCGATCCCTGGCCTTGCTCAGTGGGTTAAGGATCTGGCGTTGCCGTGAGCTGTGGTGTAGGTCACAGGTGCAACTCGGATCTGGCATTGCTGTGGTTGGGGTGTAGGCTGGTGGCTACAGCTCTGATTTGACCCCTAGCCTGGGAACCTCCATATGCTGTGGGTGTGGTGAGGCCCTAAAAAAAAGCAAAAATATAGATAGATAGATAGATAGATAGATAGATAGATAGATAGATAGATAAATAGATCTTTTAAGGCTTGATTCTGAGACTCACCTGTTGACTCAAAGGATGAGCCGATCTAACAAATATATACAACTACAGAGTAGTTATAAGTCATGAAATAGCATGAAACTCTGAGCAAGAGAATACAAACTGGGGAAGGGAAGGCTTACGGGCTCAATTTGACTGAACCACATAATGATTTTTAAGATTTTAAAATTAATTGTTATCATTTTAGAAATTCAACATATTGCTCATAAGGATCTGGACTTCCAGCCCTCCTTGAATAATCAGAAGTTCTGACAGTGCTGGAGCTGTATGTTAACATGTGGATCACAGTCTCCACCACTCCCTTTTGTATTTTCTCATTTTACTCCTGCATTTATCCTGCCAGTATGGACAGTGCTGGCCTTTGGCACAACATCCCTGCTCTAAGCCAAACTCATCCTTAGGCATCATGTCACGTGATGCTCTTTATTTAGTTGCTGAAATGGGACTGAAAAAATGCATTGAGGTTAACAGGGAAAATGGCATCCCTTGTTTTACTTTAAATTTTCTAAATATTTTGGATTTTTTTTTTGGAAAATAAATAAGAGTTTACACCACATATTTTTCTCCTCAAAATAATCTGTAGCTCAATGTTATGTACCTTGAGAGGTGTTTGAATGTTCATAAGTGTTCATATTTGTCAAAACTCAGTGAATGAATACTTGAGGTTTTTGCATTTCACTGCATGCAAATCTTATAAAATAGACTATATTTAATCATATGCTTGCAGAAGAATTTAAGGAGAACTTTTCTCTTTTCTTCTTCTTTGGCCACGCCTGCAGCATATGGAAGTTCCCCAGGCCAGGGATCAAATCTGAGTTGGAGCTGCAACCTCTGCCACAGCTGCAGCAATGCTGGATCCTTAACCCACCACTGTGCCAAGCCAGGAATCAAACCAGTGCCACCACAGAGACAAGCCAGATCATTAACCCACTGTGGCACAGTGGGAATCCTAAGTAGAATTTTTCTTATGTCTGAAAATCACTTTGAAATGCTCCAGAAACAGATGGATTAATGAATAGGTAGAGGGATAGATATGGGCGTAGATGTATAGACATGTAATAGAGGAAGCTGTGATTCGGTAATGGTTATATGTGGATAGTGGGATTTCAATCTACAATTCTTTCAGCTTTGCTGTATGATTGAGAAAAATTTGTAATTAAATGTTGGGGAAAATAATCTTCAACTAAATGTGATGCTAATTTTTGTGAAGTTTCTGATTTCGGAAAGATTTTTTTCAAATTAAATGTAAAATTTTAGGTAATGAATTAATGAAGCAGGAAATTACTGTAAATTTTTATTTTACTTATCTAGGATTAATTTTAAAAGTTTTTTATATTAAAAGAAAACCCAAGAATGATTTGGGAATGAAAAAATGAGATATTTTTATTCTGTAGAAAATTGTCCTTTTGTTCTTCATTTTCTTCCCCCTACCTATATCTATTTTCATGTGACAAATATGTCTCAAATAGTATTTGCTGGACTACGTATGTTACAGATATTACTGTATATGTGGGGTATAATTCATTTCACTCCACACTTTGTAAGGTGAAGCCTTTCAGGATTTGAATGTTTAATTCATACATTTTTTTGTAAGTAGTTGGCATATTGGCATAATTAGAAGGTTTTTGTCTCTCACAGACTGTTTTTCCCATACATTTAGAAACTTCTACAATTATAAACAGGAAGTTGTGGGTCTATTCAAAATAATTTAATTGGAAATATGTGAAATGTTGTAGGCAATGTCTCAGCTAGCCAATCCTAAGTAAGTCTTTACTTTTTGATTAAATGATACATCATTAGTGGAATTATATGTATCTTTTAATCAAAAAGTAAAGACCTTTTGATTTTTAACAGCAGAGCTCAAACTATGAAATCTTCAAAAGAAGCTATTTCCTTCCTTTTGGAAGAGAAACCCACCACCTGTACTTTGAATCAGTGGTATTTTCAATGGGTTTATCTACAGTGACACAGAGCAGATCTATGCTGTAATAGCTAGAGTTCTAAATTCCAGAATTATTCTTCTTTCCTATTACTCTAAATTCAATTTAACTTTTTATCCAGATATTCAATTACCATATCAAAACACCATTTACATTACAGTATCAGATGTCTTTGAAGGACAGATTATTCTCTGTGTAGATAATATCATCAGAAAGACCACGGACTTCACTTCTTATTTTGTAAAATTTCTCTTCCTTATCTAGGAACAGCAATCTCCTTTGCAACCAGGCTGAGTCTTAGTGAAACCAGTTTTTCCCCAAAACATTTCTATATCATTAAAACTTACTAGAACTCAGGCCAGTCAGTTTATCTAATATTCACTGAATGCCTATTAGGCTGGCTTCTGGGAACAAAAACACAAATAATGCATAGTCTTTGCCCTTGAGGAGGTCTCATGCTCTTGTAAAACCTGCTGTGGCAAAAAGGAGACACGACCAAATGTTTCATGGAGGAATGTTCCAAATGAATTAAAATACTACCGGTCTTCTGGTGACTCTTCTTGAAAGTATTATTAGGTTGACAAATGTATTCTTGGGCATTTCTTTCTTTCTTTCTTTCTTTTTTGTCTTTTTTTGCCATTTCTTGGGTTGCTCCTGCAGCATATGGAGGTTCCCAGGCTAGGGGTCAAATCGGAGCTGTAGCCACTGGCCTACACCAGAAGCACAGCAATGCGGGATCCGAGCCGCGTCTGCAACCTACACCACAGCTCACGGCAACGCCGGATCATTAACCCACTGAGAAAGGGCAGAGATGGAACCCGCAACCTCATGGTTCCTAGTCGGATTCGTTTCCACCGCACCATGACGGGAACTCCTGGGCATCTATTTCTAAGTACTGAAATAAAATTATTTCCTTCTAATATATTTTTAGAAGATAGAGAAGGCCTCAAATTTTTTTTGAATTTTTTATTTGAATTTTTTTTTTTTTGTCTTTTGTCCTTTTAGGGCTGCAATCGTGGCATATGGAGGTTCCCAGGGTAGGGGTCTAATTGGAGCTGTTGCTGCCAGCCACAGCCACAGCAACACCAGAACCGAGCCACATCTGCAATCTACACCACAGCTCATGGCAACGCTGGATCCTTAACCCACTGAGCAAGGTCAGGGATCGAACCCACAACCTCATGGTTCCTAGACAGATTCATTTCCACTGCACCATGACGGGAACTCCTGAATTTTGTTTTTATGTCATTTTAATTTCAGTTTTTATGGCTGACAGCATAGTACAGTAGAGTGGGCAAAATGAGTTTGGAATCGAACAGATCTTGGCTTCTATCTTTCACTTATTAACTCAGTGGTTTAATTCTCAGCAACATATTTAAATTCCCATTCTTCTCTTTCTCAACTGTAAGATATGGACAGTACAGCTACCAGTTTGAAACTTAAATTTTTAATAGAATAATGATTCAAAACGTTAAGTCCCCAGAGTAGAAACCCAGTAAGTGGTAAGTGCTATTATTATTGTTGCTGTCATGATCAGGATGGTGAGGATGAGGGTGAGGATGACGATGAGAAGGGTGAGGAGGAGGAGGATGAGGATGAATAGGAGGATGAAGATGAGAATGGTGAGGAGGAGGATGGTGAGGATAAGGGGGATGAGGATGAGGAGAATGATGAGGAGGATAAAGAGGATGATGCTGAGGACAGTGATGATTAATTTGGGTTCCTAGAGAACCAAACCTGAGACAGATTCTCTTGTAAGTAGTTTATGTAGAAGTTTTTTCCAAGGAATCCTGGTAGGGGAGTGAAAAAAAATGTGACAGAGAAGGAAGAAAGCCAGTAAAAAGGCTGGTAACTAGAAGATGATATGCTTCGAAGCTCTGAGAGATGGCGTAGAACACACACCTCACAATTATCCCACTTGAGAGAGAGAAGGGAGCTGGCATATTTGTTCTGCCAGTCCTTAGTTGAAAGCTGTTCTAATGGGCCTTAGGGCCTTGGCACTTACAGCCTTCCATGTGCATAGGCAAAGGGGTCTTTGGCAGGTAGAGAAGGTGCTCAGGAATGATTCAGGTGTTGACAGTTGGCCCTCAGCCTGGTGTACTTGCAGTGGTCAGAGCTGAGGGCAAATGGACCAAGCACATATAGCATCTGTCCATGTGATTATGATGAGACCACTTCATGAAAGTGGATGCTATATAACCCCCTCTGAGAAATGAAACGTAAATGTATTTGATTAAATATTGGGAGACAGGGCCCACCCAACAGCCATTTGAACTTCTTCTTGCTGGGCCCTGTTTTGTCTCTTTGTCCATCCTTTCTCTGGATGATTTAGGGATAAATCCAGATTAGTCTAAATTAATCAGGAAGATACCATTATCATGATTTTGTTAGGATGGACATGTGAGCAATGACATACTTGGAAAATATTCTGCAATGCTTTAGGGAAAAATCTCAGTGATAAAATACTATCATGACATGAGAAGAGATTGTCTCTTTTCTGCTGGACTTTTTCATGTCTCTGTGTTATACTAGATTATAGTTTGTGGTCCTAAAGGGTAATAGCCTAAAAATAGCAGAACACAAGATGGGAAAAATCTGGCTCAGAGGTGATGTCACTGAACTGAACTCCTCTTTCTGGACCTCAGAAGGAGGTCTACTGGGACTTTCTATTACTGTGGCAGTAGCGGCTTCTTATTTCTTCTTAGAGATTTCTTCTTATTTAGAGCTGAAGGCATTCCTCGGTATAGACAAATTCTTTTCTATACAGCAATTTCAGGGAAGAATTATTTCTTTTGACAAGTTAATGTAAGGTTGGCTGAACCATAGCCATGGTTCTGGTGAAAAACCGAATACTACTCCAACTAAGAAGATTCTAATGGCAAACCTACTACTTTATTACTTACTGGTTTAGGTCAGGAACAAGAAATATTGAAGTACTAGAGACTAGCATCCACCAGGAAGCCATTACCATTCCAAGTCCTTAAGGGGCAGAGGATGGAAACAAGTGTTACCAGAGCCCAGTGAAAGCTGCTCTCATGGAAGAGAGGCCTCCTCATAGAGGAGGCATCGTCACTACCAAAATTATGGCACCAAGTTGCTGGAACCTGACCAGATGCCACCTGAAGGTGAGCCCATGGGCACAGAGAAGGTAGATGGGAAGGTCTGGGTGGAGACATTGGAAGACAAGCAGCACAGTGGATTTTTTGTTTGTTTTGTTTTGTTTTTCTTTCTTTTGTAGCTGCCCTGAAAGCATATGGAGTTCCTGGGCCAGGGATCAGATCTGAGCTGCAGCTGCAACCTACGCCACAGCTGCAGCAATGCCAGATCCTTAACCCACTGTGCTGGGCTAAGGATTGAACCTGTGCCCAGGAGCTTCAGAGACACTGCCAATCCTATTGCACCACAGTGAGAACTCCAGCAGCACAGTATTTTTATTTCTAGAAGTTTCTGTGTAAAGTCTCCATTTTAGAAATAAAGTTATTCTACTAGTTGAAAAAAAAATATATAGGGAGAAGCCTGTCTGGGAGAAAGAGGCACTGCATCTCTGTCTATCTGTGCACGGAATTTATCTGATAAGCTTGGAATGATTCTGGCCCAGCCAATGAGTCATTTTATTTCCCCCAAGCTTCCTCTGTGCACGTCCCTTGTCCGGGCCCTGGGCAGATTTTTGCACTAGCAGCCACTCCTTGGATCTGAGAATCCAGTCTTCATTATTCCAAACTCCCCTACTGGAAGGTTGTGCACTCCTCAGCCAGCAAGCTCGGTCTGAGGTTTGCCACTCATCACATCCTGTAGGATGCCTTAATGAACAAGATTCAGCTGTAGCCCAAAGCTAATGAGCAGGGAGAAGCAGTTCCACCACACCCTCGCATTGTTTGAGGAGATATCCCACCATCTTCCAATTTAATTATGGGATGTGGTTTCTGGGCAGGAGAGCAAGGGAGATGTGTTTTTGCATTTTGCTTTGGTTGTAACTGAATCACAGTAATTAAGCAATCATGCAGGGTGCAAGCAATAACTTTTAGGCACATTAAGATAGTCCATTTCATAACATCTAAATGCTTTGTTCAAGTTCACTTTTGAGAAATTGTGGTAGTTATTAGGAAAACACTATTAATTTGAAGGCATGGAGGAGAGAGATAAAGCCCCTCTCCTAGAATCGTGTATGTTCAGGTAACTATTATCTTTGAGAAGCGCTGAAGGTGTCTTCTTTAATAAATCTCAGAAGGTATACAAGCCGTAAACCATTATTTACATATATGGGTGTAGATATAGCTATATATATGCACACATATATTATTTCAGCCATGGCCTAGACATCTAACAAAAATAGGATTGCAGTGACTGCAATGGCAAAGATAAAAGGTAAACTCTAACCAGTTTTTTTTTTAATTCATAAGCATATCTATGTTTTTCCTTGAAAAATGAGAACAAATCATTATGAGAATGAATATATTAACAATAACTGCATTTAATAAGTGCAGGAAAATAGATCCCCCTGTTAATTTTTATAGCATGAAATGCTGTACATCCACATTGTACAAATTAGAAGCTATTGAAACTCTTTAAAGCTAAAAATCTGTCACAGGTAGCAATATAAAATAATTTCTAGAAACTTTATTGTACTGATAGCATCAGCTATTAAGATCAACATTTCAGTAGATATGTAGTCGTAGTAATAGGTATGTTATTGACCAATATGTATTTTGCCTAAACAGAACAGAGTCCTCTGGGAGAAAGAAAAGAAGAAGCAAACATTTTGCAAATCTATTTTCTGACCACGATTAGAAGATGGGTGATGTTTTGCTACCCTTCATAAGTGGTTCTCTTAACATTTTGACTAGCTCGAAGAAAAGACATAATTCTACATATTTAGGGATCCAGTTTTAGGACTCTGGAGGGAGAAAATGAAGAAGAGATTCTATCTTAAGACTATGCATATTTCCTGTTCCTCTCACCTGCACTGTCAAATCCTTTTTACCATCCCTATATGGCCTCTTGCCTTTTTACTCAAACCTTCCCCCTAACTGGAAGGCTCTCCCTTCTTTTGACCCAGGCTCCAGTTGTTCAACCAATCCAAACTTATATATCTTTTTTTCTCTCAATCATTTTTATTGTCCATGGGGTCCCCATTATATTGCTCATAACTTGAGTGTTCTCTACTCATTACAAATAATAGCCATTGTTCCCAGCAAATATGTGCATTTATGGCAGCAATCACATTATATATGTATGATTATATATCTTTGGTTATTCTCTGAAAGTATTTACCTTATAATAGGTGATCACCAATAACTCTCTTTTCTCTGTCCTCCTTTGCACTATGTACTTCAATAGAATTATCATGCTGCACTATAATTGCTTGCTGTTTTGATTATTGGTGCTGCTTAACAAATCGCCCCAGTATGTGGTGGCTGGAAGCAACAATTTATTATTTCTCATGACTCTGTGAATTAACCAGACTCAGCTGGGGACATTTTCCTTCTCCATGGTGCAGCTGATTTCACTCATCCAGCTCCCTTTAGCTGGAAGATGGTTTGGAGTTGGAACTTCCAACATGGCTTCTTTTCCTCCAAAGGCTCCTCCATTGCTCTGACCATTCGGCAGTCTGGCCTGGACTTCTGGCATGGTGGCTGGGCTCTAAAAGGGATAAAGAGAAGCTGCCAGTTCTCTTTAGGACTATCCTAGAACGCCCAGATATCACTTCTACTGTAGCCAGTCGTCTAAGGCAAAACACAAGGCAAAATCTAAGGCAAAACCCAGATTCAGAGTGAGGGAAGTAGACCCCATCTCTTGATGAGAGGAGCAGCAACATGACATTGCAAAGGGGCAGGTATACAACAATGGGAAGGACACTTGGTGGCCATGTTTAGAGACTTTTCCACTTGTATCAGGTTTTCCCACTAGACTTTGATTTCTTCAAAGCAAGAGTTATGCCCTCTTCACATTTTTAGAGTCAGAACATGAGAAATATTTTGTTAGTTGTTTCTTGGATGAATGAATGCTGGCCCCCTGACAGTTCTACCTCTACCTCCAGTGATGAACTCAGTTTTATATTCAGAATACCGCTAAGGAATATTTCTACTATCCAACAAATTTTTTCTCTCATTTTTTACCTTTGAGTTTTGTCTCGTAGATACAGCATTACAAAACACACTGTCTTAGTATGACAGTGTGTTTTGTAGTGATACAGACCCCGAGTCACAGATTAAATTGCTAGTACTTTCTTTGAGAGCCACTTCTAGGAAACACAAACTGGGAAGTGGGGTAAGTAAAACAGTGAGTGAATGAAGCTAAATAAGGAGTTTCAAGTAGTTAACCTACAGCAACCAGAGGTTATTTCTACTGGGGAACTCTGGGAAAGAAATGTAACTTTTTGCCTCAGAGTTATCCTAGTTGAGAAATGAGAGAGCCAGTAGGCATTCATTTCCCAGCACTGAGGTCTGTCCATGGGCGAGGCAGACTCTGACGGCCAGAGAAAGCTCCTAGGCAAAGAGACACAGGTACTGGAAATTGGAGCAGTAGCACAAAAATGGTTAGTGCCATGGAAATCTGAGCAGTGGGCTATTAGCAATTGCCATGCTCACCACCCCCTCCCTCACTTTCCATACCCTTTCCAGAAAGAGGGCTTAGCTGTCTCACTCAACTTCCTTTAAGGACTAGCTTGGCAAATTCCCCTGCTATCAAATAGTTTTAGCTAGAAGGAGTAACAAAAAACCACTCATATGTCTTTAGCCAAAAGAGCTATCCCAGGTTACATCATAAGAGATCATTAAAGATTATATTCATTGATAGGGAAATAGTAGTTTCACAATGCACTATCTAACCCTGATGGCCTCCTCTCATGTTTAGAAAGGAACGTGAGGCTCTGGGCTCTAAATCCACAAAAGCAGGATTTCAATCTGCTGTTGCACATCAGTGGAACCCCGGTACCTGGAAAAGTATCTCATCATAGTAGGTGCTCAATAAATATTTGCTCAGTAAATAAATTAATAAAGAAGGGTAGAAAAATAATGTAGTGAAAAGGTAATTATAAATGCCTTTGCCATTTTCTTGCTGTATGACTGGTGATGAGGAACAGAATATCTGAGACTCAGGTCTACTGTTTTTAAAAGCTTTCACTTATGTCTTTCAGCATTTGCTCATTAGAGTCTCTTTCTACCATTGTCTTTATGTTTACCCGAAATATGTTTTGGACAGAGTAAACTTTTGCTTAGAGAAATTGTCTGCTGTTAAAATAAAGTTTCCAGGAGTTCCCGTCATAGCTCAGTGGATAGCGAATCCAACTAGGAACCATGAGGTTGAGGGTTCGATCCCTGGCCTTGCTTAGTGGGTTAAGGGTCCAGCATTGCCGTGAACTGTGGTGTAGTTTGCAGATGCGGCTCAGATCTGGCCTTGCTGTGGCTGTGGTGTAGGCCAGCAGCTACAGCTCCGATTTGACCCCTAGCCTGGGAACCTCCATATGCCAAGGGAGCTGCCCAAGAAATGGCAAAAAGACAATAAATAAATAAATAAATAACGTTTCCAGATAATTTTCAGATACAGAACCCACATTAGTGCATTGTTTCATCACAGTAAGGAATCATCTACTTAAAGCCACCTTTGGTTGTTTAGATATTTTTGAGAACATTAATAGAAATATATAGGTAACTAAAGAGACAATTTGAACCATCGGGAATTAAAAGGAAAGTCACTCTTCTATGGTGGCAGACCAGAAAATTCCTGTCAATATCGCATACTTTCTTACACTAGAGTAGAGTCACACTTTTTCTTTTTCTTTTTTTTAACAGTCTTAAAACTATAAACTCACTCAGAGCCAAAATATATTTTACTCATATTATTAGTTCCCAGTGCTTTGTACCTTGCATAGCACAAATGATGTTCTTGGTTTCTTTTTGCTGAATAAATAAAAGTGAATGATTGAATACATAGCAGGAATAAAATACTCTGGGTGAGGCAAGAGGATCCATCCTGCTCGGAAACCTGGAGGAAGCTAATATCATAAGGAGAATTAGGCCATAGGTGGAGACTGGAAACAAGGAGGGAATGTAGAGTGAAGGTGAAGGTTGTCTGAGACCTGCATCTTCTTTCAATAGTAGTCAGTAGTTTTGTTTTGAAGAATAGTGGGCTCTGTATAAGTCTCACTTCCAAAGACCTATACCTAATTGCATTGTTTCTTGAACTGCTGATGTTTACTGTCATTATTTTAAGCAGGAGATGCTCAAGTTGGTGCGGAAAAATAAAAGTTTTTTCCCTTTTCACCCTATGTAATTGTTATTGGCTTTAAACAAATAACTTCTGTGATTATAAAATCTCCATACATGCAATAGAATACTCTGGTCTGCCTTTCTGCCTGTGTAATTTCATTGTGTAGACTGTTTGGGGGAAACATGAAAGTTAAGATTTAATTCAACATAGGAATAAGGCAATGAAATTCATTCCTTAATGCAATGCACCATTTTAGAGTATAGTGTAAATTAAATCAACTTGTGATTCAAGAATCTCTTTGTTAGTTCTCAAATATTGATTTAAATAATGATATTAAATTATTCATGGTGCAAAGGATAAGTCTAGTTCCACGACAATTCATCAATGTCATGAAAATGTTTTCCTTCTCTTATAATTGAATCAGATGTGGAACACAGGTTAAAAACAGTCTTTTTCAAACCTCATAATTTCTGATGCAGTAAGTTATGTTGAGGAAGAGAGAGACATTAAGTTGACAACAGATTTTTGTTTATACATAAGGCACGTGCCTGGAATAGAGATTGATTGGATATGATCGATTCTGCTATTTCAATTTACCTCTGTTCCCAAAATGGTCAAAGTAGAAGGGAGTAACTTCTTTCCGTAAATTTTGGGATGGGTTACAATTTGAGACATGGCTATGCACTGGATTATTTTATAAAAGAATATATAAGAATATAATTTTCTATTTATTAAGTAAAATTAAAATTATAAAAGATAAAAAGGCAGCTTAATATTCTCTTATTTAAATTTTAATCATACTAAACCTTGAATGGGTTTTTCTGAGCTGTTATCCAAATACTGCTGTAAAGTCATCTATATTTTACAACATTCTTTTGTATGTTTAAAAACATTCTTTTCTATATTTTTGATGATTGTATATGCATGGATATGTATAGATTTATTTTTTCCACTTTTTAAAAAGTTGATTCATTGAGTTTGTTTTTAGGGTAACACTGAATGAATATTGCAGTTAATAAAAAATATTTAATTTCTCTAATCCTTTTTGCAGATAAAATTATATGCTTTTTATCTTTTCCCTTAAAATGACAAGGACTTTTCATCAGGGAGGTCAGAAAGCATGACTGGCATGCTGAACCTAGTTATCAGAACTTTTATTTTTTATTCTTTCTTTCGTCTGACCTTAGAATGATGCAATGGCTCCTAGATCATTTTCTTAAAAATGACTTCGTTTCTCATCCATTTACATTTCAATGCCCCTTTGAGTTCTCTAACTTATGCTGCCTGATTTGTGTTTTTAAATCTTTATATTAATTAAAATTTAGACTGTTCATATCCACTGGGTTGGAGGGTGTGGATGAGGGTTATGGAAAAATCATCTCTTTTTCAGAAAAGTAGCAAATGAGCACATATTACTCTCCAAATAGACTGAACTAAAATGCACCTGAGAAAAAGAGGGCTTGAGGTCTAAGATGGACGACTCCAAATTTTGTTGGGCTTCAGTATCAGCAGAGAGGTGTTAAAAATAATACCCCGTGGAGTCCTCTTGTGATACTGCAGGTTGAGGATCCAGTGTTGTCACTGCTGTGGTTCAGGTCACTGCTGAGGCACAGGTTCAATCCCTGGCCTGGGAGCTTCCACATGCCGTGGGTGTGGCCAAAAAGAAGTACATGCCCCAAACCTCTTGAACCAGAATTTAGAGTGCTAGGGCATAGGCAGCTGGTGACTATCCATCAAAGTACATGAGATCAGGGCCTTGTCCAGTTTGGAGTAAGAAATGGGGAAACTTTCCTGCTAACTGTCACTCTTCCACAATCCAAGTTGTTTCACAATTCCGAGGCATGGTTTTCCATTGGTCACAGAGTTTAAATGACTAATCAATGTTGAAATTCCTGGCCTTGATGAACTAAGTATCAGCTGTCCAGAGAACCCAACTCTCTCAAATGTCTCATTTCCTCATGTCCGGTACAGCTGTTTTGCTCTTTCCTCATCCTTTCATTTTCCAGCTTACTATCTGCTAGCAGCTATTCTTTGAGGCTTCTAGTATTTCTTCTCATGTGCCTGTGCTTTTCCAGTTTTTCTCTTCACTCCTTGATATCAGTACTTTCCTATCTCAGAAGTTGCCTCTGGATTATCCACAGTTGGTAACTCACCCTTTGGGAAACGCCAAGATTCTTAGACCTTTCATTTGTCTGCCCTATTAAATGAGGGCAGAAATGGCTGTTGACATGTCCCTTAACAATGAAGGGTGTGGTCAGGATGGATGAGAAATGCTTGTTGCATGTGGAGTGCTGTGTGGCTATCACCACTTAGCTAGGAGCTACAGCCTGGCAGCTCAGTGTTTGCCAGGGCTGTGCACGCCATCTGTAGTGAGTCAGGATTATAAGCTGGAGAATCTGGCTTACTCTTTCAGAGAACATTCCTTTTGATAAACTGGACTTATTATTTCAAGCATTCTTATGTCCCTGTAGGCCAAAGAGGTGAATTTATGATAGTAGTTTGATCTTCAGAAACTCCACTCAACCCAGAATTGCCCTTTAGTTTATAAGAGAGAACTGGGAAAAGGGGAGGGAAGAGCAAGAATTTAATTACTGAGATTCTGCTGCTTTTCTGTAGGGGATATGTGTGGGAAAATCTTTGTTTTCTACACGTGATTTAAAAATTCATTTAATTCTCAAACACTCTCAGGAAAAAAAAAATAGAATTGAAATAGAAATTCTTGAAATTTGCCTGTGAAAATATCTTTAGAAATAGCATGCTTGAAATTTGTTGACGTATAGGGAAAGATTGATCAAGAGGGTTAGAATTTTTATCTTTATTCCAATTAAACATGTGTCTGTTCTGAGACTGAGGTTTGTTTTCTTTTTTGTTTTGTTTTGTTTTGTTTTTTAAATGCTTTTGGAAGAGACATTTCCTTAGGAAACAATTGGTCTGGGAATCTGTAATGTTGTTTGGTTGGTATTCTGTATTGCAGAATTGGAATTCTACCCCTTAAATTAGAATTTGAAGGGATGTCAAAGCCAATCCTAGTTGCCCTGGTGTATTCTAGCTCCACTGTTTGGTCCATGCAAAATCAGGGAGTCAAAAATATACTTATTTAGCATTTTCTGTGGACCCTGAAAGGACACTTTACATTCTTTCATTTAATCCTTCTAGAGAATTAACAGCTTCCAGATTCTGTATGTTAGAGACAAGGAAAGAGGTTCTGAGATGCTAAGTAATTTGCCCAAGGTGGACCTGAGACTAAGTTAATTTCATCTCACCAGAAAAGCCACATAGTCATCTTGTTCCCAGAGGAGCACATGTGACCAGTATTCCATCATAGATGCTGGCACCAAGGAAAGGACTGGGACAGGACGTGTACGCCTTCTGTTATGCACATAAGGCTCTGACTACATCAGACACTAGCTCGTTATATGGCCCCAAAGATAACAACTCTGTGCTCCAGATCCCTTTGTTAGCACATTTTCTCTTGCATGGTTATCCAGTGCGAGTATGTGATGAGTGGGGGCTGTGGGTGGAAGCTGCTGCAATTATTTCTGGCTCAGGTAGAATGCTGACATCAGTCATAATGAGATTAAAATCTTCTACTCAGCTGTTGCTTGAGAGATTCTGTTGTGTTCTCATCCAACTGTTTTTAACTAATTGAAGTGACTTAGCCATATAATTACTTTCAAATGTTTACAATTACTTTTAGATAAATGTAAATGAATGTTGCCTGCGTATGAACCACAGGAGAAACACTTTGTTGCCTTTATTCAAATAGCCTAATCCTCTTAAGATGTTATTGGAGGAAATATCATAGTCTTACAGTGGAGTTGATATGATACAAACAAGCATTTTTAAGACTAAAATGTAATACTTTCAGTTTCACCAAGGTGGAGTGGCCGCATCATCCCAATTCCTTCCCCTTGCAACTTAAAAAAAAAAAGATATCACATAACAAACAAGTGTAGGAAGGCTCTGAAGGATCAAAGAGAGGAAAGAGGGCTGGCTGCTTAGGGACTTGAGGAACCTGAGGAACTACAATGCAGGGAGTACCTTGAATTTCCTTATTGCCTCTCATATATCCTGGACAGGAGGCTGCAGAAGTCTCCAACCCAGGACCACCAAGAGGCACAAAATAAAAAAGTAGCTCCAAAGGATCAAGAAAATGGTAGTCTAACCACAGAAAGATCAGGGATGGGGAGGGATATCTCTCAAATATCACCAGAAAAATCATACCTATAGACAAGAAAACTAAGGTTCTGGGATGTTAAGTAACTTGCACAAGGGGGAACTGAGACTCTAAATTACATTTATCCCACCGCCCCAAAATCCATAGTCCTCTTGGGTTTCAGTAATACCGGTCAGGAAGTTGATGCTCCACACCCCCAAATGCTGATACTACTAAACTGTGATACAGTACCTGACATGCATTGCATTGTGTTACATATATAGAGTAACCATGAAAAGCTATACAAAGCAATATACTAAAAAACTCTGTGAATAAATCAAGATAAAAACCTTTAAAATAATCAGATAACCCACAGAAAATTAAGAAAGAGAAACAGAGGACAGAAAGAGAGAGCAAGTTATTAAATGACAGATGTTAGCCCTAATATATCAAAAAATTACTTTAAATGTAAATAGTCTGTGTAAAGGCAAGGGAAACACAAGGGACCCAGAATAGACAAAACAATCTTGAAAAGGAAGAACAAAATTGGAAGACTCATACTTTCCAGTTTCAAAATTTACTACTGTAAAGATCAGTAATAAGGATGGTGGGATACTAGCATAGGAATAAACACATAGATTAATGGGATAGAATTGAGTCCAAAAATTAACTCTTGGCCAGTTGACTTGCAGGCAGTGTCAAGACAATTCAATGGGGGGAAGAAGAGTCTTTTCAACAACAGGTATTGGGACAATAGATAGTCACATGTAAAACAGTGAAGATAGATGTCTTACATGATAAACAAATTAACCCCAATGAATTATAGATCTAAAACTACAAGACTGTTAGAAGAAGTCATAGGTGTAAAATCTGTGATGTTCGCTAGGTAAGGAATTCTTAGATGTCATACCAAATGTATAAGTGACAAAAAAAGTAGATACTCTATATTCATCAAAATTTAAGACATTTATGATTCAAAGCACACCATAAAGAAAGTGAAAGCCAACTCAGAGAATGGGAGAAAATATTACAAATTATATATCTGATCTGATAAGGGACTTGCATCAAAAATATATAAAGTACTCTCACAACTCAATACTGAGAAGACAATACAATTTTGGAATGGGCAAGTGTTCTGAGTAGGTATCTCCCCAATGAAAGTTTACAAGTGGCTATTAAATACATGAAAAAATGCTGAATGTTATTAGCCATTAGAGAAATGTAAATCAAAACCACAGTGAAATACTACTTATCACCCACTAGGATATATAGTTATCAAAAAAAAAAAAACAACACAGATAATAACAAGTGTTGACTAGGATATGGACAAACTGCAACCCTCATGCATTGCTGGTGAGAATGAGATGGTACAGTCACTTTGGAAAATGGTGTGGCAGGTCCTCAAATTACTAAACATAGAATTACCATTTAACTCAGCAATTCCACTCATACATTTATACCCAAGATACAAAACTATACATTCATGTGGTAACTTGTACATGGATGTTGATGGCAGCATTATTCATATACCCCCCCAAATGGAAACAACCCAACTGTCCATCAAATGATGAATGGATAAAAATATGTATTATATCCAGAAAATAGAAAACTGTACATAAAAAGGAATGAAATCCTAATGTTACAACATGGATGAACTTTGGAAACCTTATGTTGAGTGAAAATATGCTAGTCATAAGAAAACTCTATATTATATAATTACATTTATATGAAAAGTCCCAAACAGGCACATTTTGTAGAGGCAGGAAACAGATTGCTGGTTTCCTAGGCCTGGAGGTAGGATTTGGTGGGGGGTGGGAGTTCAGGGAAAATAGAGAAGGAATACTAATTGGTATGGATTTCTTTGAAGAGTGATGTAAATGTTTGAAATTGATTATGGTAATGATTGAGCACATTTATGAATATACAAAAACCATTGAACTATGTACTTTAAATGAGCCAATTTTATCATATGTGAATCAGCAAAGCTGCTGAAAATGCAAATGGTCTAAATACACCAATTAAAAGATAGATTTTAGCATAGTGGATAAAAACACGATCCAATAATATGCTGTCTGTAAGATATTCACTTCAAATACAACATCATGGGTTGGCTGAAAGTAAAAGAATAGAAAAACCTATACCATATAACACTCATTTCTAAAAAGAAGTTGTTATATTAGTACCAGACAAAGTGGACTTCAGAGCAAAAGACAAAGAGAGACATTACATAATTATAAAAAAAGATCAATCCATCTGGAAAGCACAACTATTGTAGATGTTTACTCATAAAATAACAGAGGCAAAATACATGAAGCAAAATGAAATATGTCTCAATTTTCTCAAGTCCTTTTAAATCCTACTGAATCTGTAATAATGGTCTTTAATTACAGCGTAAGTTAAAATCTTTACACATTTGTACTAAGTCTGATTCCTAAAAGAGCTGTCTCTGTCTTTGTATCCTTGAAATACAATGTTGTGTTAGGTATTGAAGTGTGTGTGTGTGTGTGTGTATTTACATCATATAGAAAACGTCTGTGATTCTGTAATCGTAGACTTTAGGGCTAGGTAATCATTTTTCAAGCCTTCTTTTATAACACACAGAAACACACAGATTCACAAAAGCAGAGAGTCAAGTTAACTCCATAAATATATATTGGTAATATTTTTGATTCTCTAGACCTGTTCTAAAGCATTTCTTACTAATTGCTATGACTAAGAAAAGTTTCTATCTGAAGAGATCATATAAACTTTAGAAGTAAAGGAAAATTTCAGTATTTATATTTGGGAGCAATATATTATGTATTAAGAATATTTATCAAATAAAAGTATACTTGCCTGCTATCTCCCTGAACCTCATAAGTATAATAATTTTTTTTTCAAATTTACTCCTCTTAAGGGATGCAAATTAAATGTTTCAACAGTTAATTTGAAAAGAGAAAGAGTTTTTCTCTTTTTACTAAATGAATCAAATAATATAAAAATTTAATTTAGACAAATAATTGCATTTTGTATAAATCAATACTAGCCAGCATCTGATAGTTTTAATATACCTATTTAAATCCTATTCAGTGCAATAAATAATCCCTAAAGTGGTCAGCTAAGGAAGAGGATGAAACTAGAATACTTATATAGCTCATTTCACCATCACGCCTCATTTTGTCATCTAATCTTGGTTGATTAGCTTTTTGTTTGGAAACTTTGTATATCCAGATTATATGCTCAAATCTCTACTGGTTTATCAGCTTCAAGTATTAACTCTCTCTCTCTCTCTTTTTTTTTTTAAGGGCTGCACCTGGGGCATATGGACATTCCCAGGCTAGGAGTCAAATTTGGCTCAAGTTTGACTCAAATTTGGCTCAAATTTAACTCCTAGCCTGAGGCCTATACCACAGCCGGGGCAATGCTGGATCTGAACTGCGTCTGTGATCTACATCACAATTTGCCACAAAACCGGCTCCTTAAGGAGTTCCTGAACTCACTGATTGAGGCCAGGGATCAAACCTACATCCTCATGGATACTAATTGGGCTCTTAACCTGCTGAGTTACAACAGGAACTCCCCAAGTATTAGTTCTTAACCTTCTGTTTGCAAAATTAGAACATCAACACATCTATTTGTTCTCTACCTGCTGTTTTTTTGCTTATATACTTATTTCTAAAATTTCCAAGGCTTAAGATATTTATATAAATCTAACTTCAAGTTTTTTTTTTCTTTCGTTACATATGCTAAATGGTTTTAGGGCTGACCTCCAAATCCTTTGCACTGAGTTCTCTGTTTTATAAGTCGACTGGAGTGATTTCTAAAGATATGAATCATGCCTAATTTGTAGATACCTTTGGAAAATACCAAGATTCTCAGAGGTTTCAATTGTGTCATCAAATGAAGACAGTAATGGCTGCTACCACATCCCCTCTGCTTCTCTGGTGTCAAACAGAGCTCAAAGTCCACCTAACACTGCAAGTTGGAGCTTTTCCTTTCCTTTATCTATTCACATTTCTCTTTGTTTTGACTTCCTAAATGTGAAAACTTTAAAGAGCATGTATATTTACATATTTAAGTGTTCACACTCTACTACTTAGTTCTTAATAATTGATATTCTAGCTGTGCTTTTTGAGCAGCTAAAGATTTTTTAAACAAAAGAGAATAAGTCCTTGCTACTCATTTTAGAGAACCCTTTGTAGAGACTTTTAAAAAGCAAGAATGTTAGGATTTTGTTAAAGGAATTTTTGATATGTTAAAAGAAGATGATGAGCTTGGTAGAGACAGAAAGGATAGTTAGCTACACACTTTCTGTCTTGGAAATGGATAGCTATACTTAATGCACACACATACACACTCTCACACAGACACAGACATGCCCGCCCCCCCCCCCACATATATGAATACACAGGACTTGAAAAATGCGATCAGAAAGTGCCCTCTAGAATATTCAGATTCAGGCACCAATCTGTGGCTGCCTCCCACATGTCATCTGGTCATCCATACAGGAAGTATAGCCTATCTCAGGGGTTCAGAAGGATAACAGGGGAAAGTGTGAAATTTTTAAATGTCACAACTCATTCCATCAATGATTATCAGTGGGCTTTACTATTTAAGTAGTGACTCATCCTGTGTTTGACTTTCACAAATAGCATTTTTTCTGAAGTGCTTTTCTTAAAAGTATTGTTATGTAACATTCTACCCATCCTCCAGTGGACTTGTGTACATCACAGCGGGTTATATTTTTTCCCTCCTATGTTACCATCACTTTTAGGCAATACTATTTGATTTCTGGTGAATGCCCAGACATATTTTACCATTAATTCCAGAATCATTCTCCCCAGTATTCATATAACAGCAAAAGAAAAACCTGATAAAATGTATTGAATTTTAATTTACCTTGTTACCTCTTATTCCCTGAGTAAACTTTAGAATTTACTTTATTAACCTACACGGAACCTCAGAAACTATTTCCATGGAATAAAAATTGACTTATTTTCACCCATCTGAAATACCAGATGGACTGTCAGATTCAAATGAAGTTTTATTGCATTATGGTAATATGCAGTAATTAAGATATTGTCCAGATAGATTAACACCTAGATCCTGGGAGTCTTAGTGTGACATTTAGGTAGAGGTATATGGTGAATTTGTAATACTGCATACAGGCCAAAGAATATCTTTGTCTATTGTTATAATTTACATATAAATTATATATGAGTCATTGTTTATAATCTAACATAATTATTGTTTAGAAGCATTTTATTGGATTTATTTTTATATTTGTAATCTGATTAGAAAACTGCTATTTTCAAATTGTTCTTTCTAAACGTCTTGACCTTTGAGATAACTTCATTCAGTCACAAATTGCCTTATGATTATGAACTAGAAACTGCTACAAGCCTTTGTAAATACTTTGGAATAATTGCTGAAGAACCTCTTCCTATCCTAATATTTTGTAGTTTCATAGACTTGAATTTTAACAAAGTGACCTTGATCTCTATGTTAGATTCCTGGGCTGAGTATGGGAATTTTATATTTTGTTTTTCAAAATAGCACAGGAATTTTTATTGTTCATTGGGATGGTAAACTTGTTTTTTGCTTTTGTAATAACGAAGATATGGTGTAAATCTTGACTGTATTATAACTATTGTCTCAGTTTGCGTTAAGCCCCACCTATGTATTATATTGACGAGGAAGGAGCAACCAAATGAAACACATGAAATATTTCTTATGGGTTTCTCGAAAATGACAAATCAAAAACTATCCTGTAATAGAAAAAAATATACTTTGAGGCATAACTTCTAGTGCTGTGTATTTTCTACCACAGGTAAACTGCATTCCTCATATCTGTAAGAATAAATGTTGCAGTCAGTTTTAAAAGCTAAAATAATTGGGATTATAAATGTAAAATGCCCAAGAAATTATTCTGATGAGAATTATAAGTCTAGGTCAAGGAAGTAAATAAACCAGAATTTAAGGTAGGATCTTTTTAAAAAAATATTGGTAACTTTACAGTCTTTAACTTTTACTTATTTTACTAATTTAAACAGAAAACACGTTACTCTCCTCTCCTCTGTACATCCTAATGGAACCTCTTCCTCTAGATGAGGGAAAGGCATAATGATTAGATAGATGTTTTGGCAAGGAAAAAAGCCTGTCTTGGGATTTGGGATGTAAAACCAATGGCCATAATTTTGAAACATCTGTTCATTTCATAATCCACTCCGCATAGTAAAAGATTAGGAAATGGAGGGTCCTTAAACATCACTTTGTCAACATGATCAAAATTTTTCATTTGTCTAAATATGTAGATGGAGTCAACTTCACCTCTTAGTAAAAACTATCACACCAAACATGTAGCTTGCTTTTTTTCTTTTTCTGAATTCAACATTGTCTTAACTTGGTTCATTTATAATGTACAAATCCATTTACTTCCAAACAAGAGATGAGTGATTTTACACAAAAAAGGCATAAAGATAATAAAAGTATGAATGTTCACTAAGTAATGCATGATAGCAAAATGATGATTAAGCCAAAACATATTTGTCAAGAATAGCAACTGTAATTGACTATAAAAATTGGTCCTGTACACTCTGACCTTGGGCCATCTTCTTACTGCTTAAAACTGGTGTCCAACTATCTTTTGGATGCATGTCTCCTTCCTGGAAATCAAGAAAAGTGAGGATGTCAGTGACTCTAACACCCTAGAGCCCCCCCAATAGGGTGAATTTAAAAGTGAATGGTCTGGGGACACTACATCCAAAAAAATCAGAATACACATTCTTCTCAAGTGCACATGGAACATTCTCAAGAATTGATCACATATTGGGGCACAAAGCTAACATCAACAAATTTAGGAGCATAGAAATTGTTTCAAGTATCTTCTCTGACCACAATGGTATGAAACTAGAAGTCAACCATAGGAAAAGAAATGAAAAAAACTTACTACATGGAGACTAAACAACATGCTACTAAAAAAACCAATGGATCAATCAGGAAATCAAGAAGGAAATTAAAAAATACCTCGAGACAAACGATAATGAAGGCACAAGTGCTCAAAATCTATGGGACAACACAAAAGCGGTGCTCAGAGGGAAGTTCATAGCAATATAGGCCTTCCTCAAAAAAGAAGAAAGATCTCAAATTGACAACTTAACCCACCACATAAATGAATTAGAAAAAGAAGGACAAAAAGGACCTAAATTCATCAGAAGGAAGGAAATTATAATGATCAAAGAGGAAATCAATAAAATAGAGATTCAAAAAACAACAGAGAAAATTAGTAAAACCAAGAGCTGGTTCTTTGAAAAGGTAAACAAAATTGACAACCCTCTGGCTAGACTCACTAAGAAGAGGAGAGAAAGAACCCAAATTAACAAAATTAGAAATGAAAAAGGAGAATTCACAAAGGATACTGCAGAAATACAAAAAACCATAGAGAGTACTATGAACAACTATATGCCAACAAATTTGACAATCTGGAAGAAATGGACAACTTTCTAGAATCTTACAGCCTGCCAAAACTGAATCAAGAAGAAACAGACCAACTGAACAGACCGATCACTAGAAATGAAATTGTATACGTCATAAAAACACTCCCTACAAATAAAAGCCCAAGACCAGAATGCTTCACAGGTGAATTCTACAAAACATACAAAGAGGATCTGGTGCCCATCCTCCTTAAACTTTTTCAAAAGGTTGAGGAAGAAGGAACACTCCCAAAGATATTCGATGACCCCACCATCACCCTAATTCCAAAACCAGACAAAGATACCACCAAAAAAGAAAACTATCAGCCAGTATCTTTGATGAATATAGACATAAAAACTCTCAAAAAAATTTTAGCCAACCGAATCCAACAACATGTCAAAAAGATCATACAGCATGACCAGGTAGGGTTCATCCCAGGTTCACAAGGATGGTTCAACATACGCAAATCAATCAACATCATACACCACGTTAATAAAAGAAAAGTCAAAAACCATATGATCATCTCAATAGATGCAGAAAAAGCATTTGACAAAGTCCAACATCCATTCATGATCAAGACCCTCGCCAAAGTGGGTATAGAGGGAACATTCCTGAGCATGATCAAAGCCGTTTATGATAAACGCACAGCAAATATAATACTCAATGGAGAAGAACTGAAAACCTTCTCACTCAAATCTGGAACAAGACAGGGATGCCCACTCTCACCACTGCTATTCAACATAGTTTTTGGAATTCCTAGCCACAGCAATCAGACAAACAAAAGAAATAAAATGCATCCAAATAGGAAGAGAAGAGATAAAACTGTCACTGTATGCAGATGACATGATACTATGCATAGAAAACCCTAAGGACTCAACCCCAAAACTACGTGAACTGATTAACAAATTCAGCAAAGTAGCAGGATATAAGATCAACATTCAGAAATCAGTCACGTTTCTGTATACTAACAATGAAATATTAGAAAGGGAATACAAAAATATAATACCTTTTAAAATTTCACCCCCCAAAATCAAATACTTGGGAATACACCTGACCAAGGAGGTAAAGGACTCATATGCTGAGAACTATAAAACATTAATCAAGCACATTAAAGAAGATGTAAAGAAATGGAAAGATACTCCATGCTCCTGGGTTGGAAAAATTAATATTGTAAAAATGGCCATCCTGCCCAAAGCAATCTACAGATTCAATGCAATCCCTATCAAATGACCCATGACATTTTTCACAGAACTAGAACAAACAATCCAAAAATTTAGATGGAACCACAAAAGACTCAGAATTGCCAAAGCAATGCTGAGAAACAAAAACCAAGCAGGAGGCATAACTCTCCCAGACTTCAAGAAATATTATAAAGCCACAGTCATTGAAACAGTGTGGTACTGGTACCAAAACAGACAGACAGACCAATGGTACATAATAGAGAACCCAGAAAGAAACCCTGACATTTATGATCAATTAATCTTTGAAAAGGGAGGCAAGAACATAAAATTGGAAAAAGAAAGTCTGTTTGCCAAGCATTGCTGGGAAACCTGGACAGCTGCATGCAAAGCAGTGAAACTAGAACACACCCTCACACCATGCACAAAAATAAACTCAAAATGGCTTAAAGACTTAAATGTAAGACAAGACACCATCAAACTCCTGGAAGAGAACATAGGCAAAACATTCTCTGACATCAATCTCATGAATACTTTCTCAGGTCAATCTCCCAAAGCAACAGAAATAAGAGCAAAAATAAACCAATGGGACCTCATCAAACTAACAAGCTTTTGCACAGCAAAGGAAACCAAAAAAAATAAAAAGACAATTTACAGAATGGGAGAAAATAGTTTCAAATGGTGCAATGGACAAAGACTTAATCTCTAGAATATACAAGCAACTTATACATCTTAACAGCAAAAAAGCGAACCACCCAATTGAAAAATGGGCAAAAGACCTGAGAAGACCATTCACCAAAGAAGATATACAGATGGCCAACAAGCACATGAAAAAATGCTCAACATTCCTGATTATTAGAGAAATGCAAATCAAAACTACCATGAGATACCACCTCACACCAGTCAGAGTGGCCATCATTAATAAGTCCACAAATAACAAGTGCTGGAGGGGCTGTGGAGAAAAGGGAATCCTCCTGCACTGTTGGTGGGAATGTAAACTGGTAAAGCCACTATGGAGAACAGTTTGGAGATACCCTAGAAATCTATACATAGAACTACCATATGACCCCCCAATCCCACTCTTGGGCATATATCCAGATAAAACTTTCCTTAAAAAAGACACATGCACCCACATGTTCACTGCAGCACTATTCACAATAGCCAAGACATGGAAACAACCCAAATGTCCATAGACAGATGATTGGATTAGGAAGAGGTGGTATATATACACAATGGAATACTACTCAGCCATAAAAAGAATGACGTAATGCCATTTGCAGCAACATGGATGGAACTAGAAACTCTCATACTGAGTGAAGTAAGTCAGAAAGAGAAAGACAAATACCATATGATATCACTTATAACTGGAATCTAATTTAGAGCACAAACGAACATTTCCATAGAAAAGAAAATCATGGACTTGGGGAATAGACTTGTGGCTGCCTGGGGGGAGAGGGAGGGAGTGGGAGGGATCAGGAGCTTGGGGTTAACAGATGCAAACTCTTGCTCTTGGAATGGATTTACAATGAGATCCTGCTGTGTAGCATTGAGAACTATGTCTGGATACTTACATTACAACACAGCAATGAGAGGAAAAAGTATGTATACTTGTATGTGCAACTTGGTCCCCTTGCTGTACAGTGGGGAAAAAAAAGTGAATGGTCTGGGAGTTCCCCTCATGGCTCAGTGGTAATGAACCCTACTAGTATTCACAAGGACTTGGGTTCAATCCCTGGCCTTGCTGAGCGGGTTAAGGATCTGGCATTGCCGTGAGCTATGGTGCAGGTCTCAGACAAGGCTCAAATTCCGCACTGCTGTTGCTGTGGCTGTGGCATTGGCTGGCAACTACAGCTCCAATGCTACCCCTAGCCTGAGCACTTGCGTATACCATGGTTGTGGCCCTCAAAAGACAATAAAATAAAATAAAAAATAAAAAAGTGAATGATCTGCCCTCCCCCCTTCTGTCAAGGTCTCTGGGCTTCCTGGGTTGTTTCCATTCTGTCTTCTCTCATTATTATTTCCCCCCTGAGATAGTGGGATTCCAGAGGAAAGCCTTTCTCTGGATCTGTTACTTGTCTTGTTCTTATTAGCCCTCTTCCAGGAGGGCTAATATAGAGGGCTGTATAGACTGTTCTGGTTATCTTTTGACTTGCTTTTAAACACTTGGAAAAATCTGGTGCCATCTGCATCATGTTTTTTTTTGTTCGGGGATGTGTGAGCCCTGTATGTGCCTTGTTCCTCCTCCATCAGATTTCCCTTGGATCTCATTCTTGCCTAGAATGAGTGAGAACCTGCAGTCACAATCCTCCTGGAACTACATTGGATTACGGTCCTTACCCAAGCAAGACCAGAGTGGAATTAAACTGAATTCTGCCCCCACTTTCCAGTGCTCCTAATCTGTTTTCCACTAACATCTTTTGCAGGGTTATTCCCTCCTCCTGTGCCTGTATGACTGACTTGATGCATAAAGCTAGTATACGTTAATCCCTTACAAGAGGAAAATCTCTGCACAAGTTTCCAGCAAGTCAAGCTCAAATGAGAAGACACAATGAGTTACGAAACTCTCTGATTATAATGAAAGCAAAAATAGAAGTTTGCAGGGAAGAAAGTAACTCCTCCAAAAAGAAATTGGATAATCTTTTTTTGTATTTAGGAAAAATTCTTCATTATCCCAATGAGTCCTAGAGTTAAAGATTACAAATTATAGGCACCACAACACATCTATTAGAAAGACTAAACATTTTAAATACTGGCAATACCAAAAGCTGGCGAGAATGCAGAGAAACTGGATCCTTTAATTATTATTGATGAGAATGTAAAATTGTATAAACATCCAAACAGGGAGCTTGGAAGTTACTTTTTTTTATTAATTAAAATCTTAATTTTGAGACAGTTAATAGATTCACGTGCAGTTGCAAGAAATAATACAGAGAGACTCCATATGTGGTTTACCCAGTTTCCCCCAATAGTAACATTTGCAGAACAGTAGTACAATATCAGTTCTATAATTTCTACTCACTTCTTTTTTATACACATTTTATCTCTTTGCAGAGAAGTTCTAATTTTTCACTTACTAAATTAAACTACAGTACAGGAGTTTCCATTGTGGTCCAGTGGATTAAGAATCTAACTGCAGCAGCTTGGGTCGCTGTGGAGGCATATATTTGATCCCTGGCCTGGCACAGTGGGTTAAAGGATTTGGCATAGGTCAAAGCTGCAGCTCATATTCAATCCCTGGCAACTTCCATATGCCATAGGTGCGGCCATAAAATTAAAAACAAAACAAAAGAGAATAAAATGAAACAAACAAAAAACTGTAGTACAATATCATGCCAAAATGGTATATGCAAGTGCCCAATATTGTATATTGACAGTCAAGATACAGAACACTTCTGTTATGAGAAGAAACCCTCATGTTTCCCTTTTATAACTACACTCATTTCCCTGTCACTCTACTCCTTCCTTGATCTTGTCATCTCAAGAGTTTTATATAAATGGAATAATATAATAGGTACCTCTGGTATTGGCTTTTTTCCTCAACATATTTTTCTAGAGATTCATCCAGGTTGTTATACGTATCAAGTATTAGTATTAGTCCAGCAATATATGTAACCAACTACTGATATGTATAACAACCTGGATGAATCTCTAAAAAAATACATTGAGGAAAAAAAAAAAAGCCAGTACCATATACACCAAGTGTGTTTCCTCATTCTCCTACTAAAGGACATTTGTGTGTTTTCTAGATTTTTGCTTTTAAGGATACAGGTGCTATAAACATTCATGCATAAGTGTTTCTGAAAAAAAATCTTCATTTCTCTGAATTAAATGCCTAAGAGTGCAATTGTTGGATCATGTGATAGTTGTGTGTTTGCTTTTTGAAAACATTACAAGAATATTTTCTAGTGTGACTGTAGCATTTAACATTCCCACCAACGACAGATGAGTGTCCTGGTTTCTTTGCATTCTCACCAGCATTTGGTGTGATCAGTATTTTTTTTTTTTATTTTAGCCATTCTGATAGGTGCGATATCTGATTCTGATATCTCATTTCGGCTTTATTTTGCGTTTTCCTAATGGCTGATCCTTTTGTTTGCTTATTTGCCATTAGTCTATTCTCTTCAATGAAATGTCTCTTCATATTTTTTGCCTATTTTCTAATTGAATTGTTTATTTTTTTATTTTAATTGTTTAGCTTCGAGAGTTCTTTACATATTCTAATTTTTACTGCTTTGTTGGATATCTGGTTTGCAGATATTTTCTCTTAAAAGAATCTTTCATAGAGTACATGTTTTAAATTTTGATGAAATCCAGTTTCCCTATGGATCATGCTTTTGGTATCAAGCATAAGAATTCCTTGCTTATCCCTAGGCCCCGAAGATTCTCTTTTTTTCCCCCTAAAAGTTCTTTTTATTGCCACACCTGTGGCATGTGGAAGTTCCTAGGCTAGGGGTTTTATGGGAACTACAGCTGAGGCCTATACTACAGCCAGGATAACACCCAATCTGAACCACATCTGTGACCTATGCCACAGCCTGTGGCAATGCCAGATCTTTAACCCACTGAGCAAGGCCAGAGATCTATCCTGTACTGTGTTGGGTTCTTAACCTGCTGAGCCACAACGGGAACTCCTTTTTCTTGAAAGTTTAATCTCTAAGATCGTGATACTATTTTGAGTCAATTTTTATATAAGGTATAAAATATTGGTCAAGGTTTACTTCTCTGTCTATGCATGTCCTATTGCTCCAACACCATTTCTTAAAAAGACTATCTTTTCTTCATTTAATTGCTTTTGCTCCCTTGTGAAGAATCTTTTGCCATATTTGTATAGGTCTGTTTTTGAGTTCTTCATTCTTTCTATCCATGATCTGTTTCTGATCTGTGGGTCTATCATTCTACCAATACCCTAGCCTAACTATCAGTCTTAATTATGGCAGCTATATGTATACAACTTATCATAGTCTACTGGTTATTGTCATTTTATCAATGAGTAAATTATAAAAATCTTACTTCCTTTTAATCGCTTTGGCCTACCTTGTTTATAATATAATGATCTTAAATATCTCCTCTCTATCTTGGATGTATTAGACAGGGTTATAATTTTTGTTTCAGTCATAATATATAATTTAGGAAACTCATGAGGAGAAGGAAAACCTATTGTGTTTACCTGTACTTTTTCTTGCCATGTTCTTTTTTCCTTCCTGATGTTTCAAGATACTTTTTTTTCATCATTTCCTTTCTGTTTAGAGAACTTCCTTGTAGGGTAGATCTACTATTAACAAATTCTCAGGGTTCATAAATCTGAGAATGTACTGATTTTCCCTTCATTTATGAAGAGTATCTTCACTAGATATAAGATTCTGGATTGGCAGTTCTTTTTTTCAACAGTTAAGATAAACTGTGCTACTTTCTTCTAGTCTCCATGGTTTAAATGAAAATTACACTGCATTGGAATTATTTTTCCTCTGTAAGTAAAAGACAGTTACTGGTAAGAAATGAATTTTTGTTTTTGTTTTTTCCTTTGCTGCCTTTAAGATTTTCTTTTTCCTCTTGTCTTTAGTTTTTAGGGATTTAATTATGATCTGTTATGGCATGGATTTTTTTTTTAATTTGTTTTAGTTTTATCCTGTTTAGGGTTTACTCAACTTCTTAAATCTGTAGATTTAAATCTTTTGCCAATTTGAAAAGTCTTCAACCTTCATTTCTTTCAGTACTCTTTTAAATTTACCCTCTTTCTTCTCTCCTTTAAGAAATCAGATGATGCAAATACTAGGCCTCTGTGGCTCTGTCCTTTTATCTTTTCTTTATTTTCTTTTCTTTCTGTTTTTCAGATATGTTAACTCTCTTGTTCTGTCTTTCACATCACTGTTTCTTTCCTCTTTCATTATGTTGGTGAGCCCATTCCATGATCTTTTTATTTCGGTTATTCTGTTTTTCAATTCTAAAATTTCTAATTGGCGTGCTCTTTAAATCTTCTACTTCTTTGCCTAGACTTTCTATTTTTTCATTTTTGTTAGGTATGTTTGCAATTCCTCATCAAAGCATATCTATCGTGGCTGCCTTAAAATCTTTGTCAGTTATAACACCTGCATTCTCTCAGCTTTGGCATTTATTGGTTGTTATTTTTCACTTAGTTTGATGTATTCTAGTACTTAGTATAATGAGTGGGTTTTTTTTAATTGGTACCTAGACATTTTCATATTATGTTACAAGATTCTGGATCTTATTTAACCCTCCTCCTTTAACTGATTTCCTCTGACTCAGCTCTGGTAGAGAAGGAGGGACACTGCCTCATACTGCTGGGTAAAAGAACTCCAAGTACCCTACTGGACCACCCTTCTCACCCAAAGATAAGTTCTTGTTGCTGCTGGGTGGGAGTGTAAATTTTGGCTCCCTAGATTGTCTCTATTGATCTTGCTATGGAAGCCTCTTTATCAGCTTATGGGAGGGGAGGGAATGAAAGTCCCAGCTCAATGATTGGGCTTCTCTGATGACTCTGTAAGTGGGAGAGGGCATTTGAGCACACTTCATTGCAGTTTTGCAAAAGTGGAAGTCTGTGCTCCTCACTTGGCCTTGTCAGTGGTTAGGGCCACATTTTTTTTTCTCTTGTGTTTGGCTGGAATAAACTAGTTGTGCAAAATATTACCTTGCTTGACAGCAGGGTTTTGTTGGGCTTTGTGTCTGTGTGTGTCCATTGGCATTTCTGCATTAGCAACTTCTTCAGGTTCTGGTCTGAAGCATACAGGACAAGGAGTAAAACCAGAGAACTCAGTACTCTGTCATTCTTTGGGTCTTGAGGTCCTTAGCTTGTCTGCCTTTTTTACTCTGACGTTTAAAGTCTACTTGGTTTTTTTATTTATTTATTTATTTATTTATTTATTTATTTATTTATATTTATTTAATTTTTTTAGGACTGTGCCTGTGGCATATGAAAGTTCCCAGGCTGCTAGGGGTTGAATCAGAGCTGCAGCTGCTGGCTTATGCCACAGCCACAGCAATGCTGGATCCGAGCCACATCTGTGACCTACATCACAGCTTTAAGCAATGTCAGATCCTTAACCCACTGAGTGAGGCTGGGGATCAAACCAACATCCTCATGGATACTAGTTGGGTTTTTAACCTGCTGAGCCACAGCAGGAACTCCTTAAACTCTATGTGTATTTGTTTTATACATAATGTCCAGTATTTTTAGTTGTTTTCAGCCTGAGAGAAAATTGTATCTACCTCATCTTTCTTAGAAGTAGAAATAGCGTTTCTTGTAAAGTTAAACATTAAACCTCAGTATTATCCTGCAATTGCCCTCTTGCACACTCAGCCAAGGGAAATGAAAACTTTCACACAGAAATCTTTCATGAAAGTTCCAAGCAGTTTTATTTGTAATAGCCAAAGACTGGAAATAAGCCAAAGGTCCATCATGGCTAAAAGGATGAACAAACTGTGGTATATCCACATAGTGGAATAGTACTCAGTAATGAAAAGGAGCAGGGTTTTGACACCTATACCTACTTGCATGGTCCTCAATAACGTTTTGCTGAGAAAAATAAAAAGCCAATTTAAAATAGTTACATCCTATGTGACTCTATAAAACATTATCAAAATGACAAAATTAGAGTGAATGAGATTTCACTAGTGTCTAGGGGTTAGGATTGGGAAAACGGTTGACTATCAATGGTTAATACAATAGAATTTCTCTGTGTTAATGGAAACAATCCTGTATCTTGATTGTGGTGATATTTATTCAAATTTATGCTTGCAGTGAATTTTCATAGGCCTACACACAGACATATATAAATAGTGCATGTAAAAATTGGCAAAATATAGATAAGACCTTTACCTAAGTGAATAACCTAAGTGAATAATATTGTACCAATATCAATTTCCTAATTTTACTAATGGGCTGTGGTTATGTTCATTATGCTTATCTTCACTGGAAGAAGCTGGGTAAAGGGCAAATAGGAACTTTATGTATTTTGCAATTTCTTTCAAGTCTTATATTACTTCAAAATGAAAAGTTTTTTTTTTTTTTTTTAAATAGCTTGTAATGCTTTGAAAGTCTTTTAAAAATTGGGATGTTGGCCAACACAGAAAGTTAAATGTCTCATGTGATATTTCGATTATTCTATACATTTTCCCTCCTTACACTCTTGAATCCTCTCTGCCCTTCTCTGGCTTATTCCATGTCCCAAGAGACATACTTGTATTGACTGTATCACCTCCTCTTCCACATCTCTCTTTCACCAGTTGTTTGTTCCTTTTTTTCTTCTTATCTCTAAGACCTAGTGATAGAAATAGTGCTTTCTTATTGTCAGAATCTTTGTTAGTTCCCTTAACCCTGCCTGTGTCTCTGGACGTAGCCCCTTTGTTTAATTCTTTTCAGTTAAAACTTTGAAGGTGCCAGCTGCCCCTGCCAGGACCCTGATAGATTTGGAAAAAAAAAATAAAGTAAATGGAATGGCAAATGGTAGACCAGGACAAGTATTTGTAACTCAATGTGATAAATATTTACTTTCCCTAATGTACAAAAAGTTCCTACAAAAAGAACAGATGAAAGCTATAAACCAAAGAAAAAATGAGCAAATGGTATGAACAAGCATGTCACAGAAGAGAAATTCCAAATGGCCAATAAGCATGTGAAAATAGAGAAATTAAAAATTAAAACAATAATTAAATATTCTTTTTACGTATAAGATGTCACATTCCCTTTTAGGATATAATAATACTTCCTTAACAAATTCTGAGAGTTTGTGTGACTGACAACTCTTAGCTGATTATGTGTCTAAGAATTTTTCTCCATTAAAGAGAACTGTCTTACCTAAGATTCTGCCCTCTTCCTGAGGATGGCCTGCAAGCAATCAATGACTCACGATGTTAAGATATAAAAGTCCAACTCCTGGACTCTAGGCTGGACAACTGTAAAGGGCTCTTTTCCAGGGAACTTGACCCACAACATAGTATGTGTGAGCCTGTAGAAACATATGAACTCTGGTAGTGTGAATTGTTGCAATCTCTTTTGGAAGACAGTGTCACAAAATCAGTTAAAAAGAAAACAGTATCATTTGACTTAGCCAACTTAATTTTCAGCATTAAAAACAAGAAAACATTAGTCCACAATGATATGTGTGTGTGTGTGTGGTGTGTATGATTTGTATTGTGATTTTATTTGCTAGGATAACTGAAACTAGCCTAATATCCATCATCAATAGAGAAGTGTTCTACCCATAGAAAAGATGTATCTATTCCCTGAGGTACTATGATGGCAATGAGAAGAATGGACTAGTTTCGTATCTGGTAGCATACAGATGATATCTAAATGTTAATGATCTAATGTTGTATCACATTAAAAGACGAAAAGCAAGTTATAGATACATGCGGGTGTGTGTGCACACATGTTCTATGCTATAGCTCATGGAAGCTCAACCAATATCAGTGACTGTTAGAAAAACATGTTTTATTGGGCTACTCGTCAGCCAAAACAGGCTTGCATGGCCATGCTTATTATTTATGGATGACCACTTTGCTTGGCTGAGTGTTTATTCTGATGAGTCAGTGCCTGTGCTGCCCTGATAGTTAATTATTTTGATTGTTCTCCTTGCCTATACATTTTTGTAAGACTGTGTATATTGTTGGCTATTGAAACAACAAAGTAAAGATTCAATAAACCACATTCGTATTCCAGTTATGCCAGGTATTTAAATGGAAAAGGATATATTCAATCCAGATATTTTATTTGTGTAACAAATATAAACAAGTTAGAATTATAATAAAAAGTTCTATATGGTAGTCTCTCTACAATAGATATATCCTTTGCATTATAAATACCATATGGAAGAAGAGACCATACAGTTTATAATTAAATACCAACAAAGCTTTACTTCTCACTACTCTCACCATGGACTTCTGGGACACTGTAGCAAATATTTGACTTCAGGAGTACCAAGTCCTGAAGTTTAGGAAATACTGTTGTAAAGCATAACCTATACATCAGAGATGCATTAGGAAAAGAGAGGCAATATTTTATTAAGGGCTTTGAGCTAGTTGGTGGAATAATAAGCATATTTTTGTGTTAGTTTTAATGATTTATATTACCTTTCTTCTTAAGAAAGCACAATAGTAGAATGAAAGAGTATTTTGGTTGGTTTTATAAATAAATAGGTGATTATTTAAGAAATAAGTACATTCAGGTTGGAGTTTGCTCATTTGTGTTTGATATGATCTGACACTGCAGAAGGGCAAAGGGTCTCATTATTACCCAGGTCTTTACAAGAAAGGGTCCCCAATGCATGACATGGCAATTTGTCACCTTTATTTGGATGGATTTAGACAAAGCTTGCGTCAGTTAGCGTTCAGTTCCTTTGACAGTACCTTTTAACATCCATCCCATTGTTCCATTTGTGGGTCATTGCAAAGCATTCAGGGAGACTTTGTGGTTTAGGGAGCAAGTGAGGCTGTTGTCTAATTTGTTGTAATTGCTTAACTTACTCAAATAGTTTAATTTACCTCTGAATATGTTCAGCAGCTTAGAAGAAAGGTGTTTGTTCAATCATGAAATCTTTATAATTAGAAAAAAATCATTATATGGGCTTGTGTTATATAAACCTTAGTGAACTTTCTCCCTGACTAATTTAATTAATCTTTAAATAATAACACTGGTTTAGTTCTTTGTGGGCAAAGGGGGAGAGGAAAAATTATGCATAGAACATTTAGGCTTTTCTGAGAAATAACATACATTTTTCTATGTGAAAGACATTTTCCACCCTAAATCTCTTCCTAAACACCATTTTGACATCTGCCTGAGGGAGTGAATTAGCTGTATCTTTCCTCATTCTCAAATTCACCACCTCCCTGCAAACTGCTATAGCCCCAGTGTGCTTTCAGGTTACCAAACCATGGGGGAGGACACAAAATGTTCTTTCTCTTTCCAGCCCAATCTATCTTTGAAGTGCCAAGGAGAGGTAGTCTGGCAGCATGTAAATCCGAAATTCTGTTTTGCTAATAAAAAAAAAAAGAAAGAAAGAAAGCAGGAGATAAAGAAATTCTGACTCAGACCTGAATCCCTTCAAAACAGCAATCTTTTCCTGTCCTTTGTCTATCTCTGTCTTTGAGCTGTCTCATTAGTGAACTGGTATTCCTGACACAATGCTTTTTAGGAGTTAGATTTCTGGCTAAACCTAGGCTGCATTTTTAGTGACAAAATAGCATACAGGAAAAATGAAAAATAACAACAGAGTCCTGAATAATGTTGTTAGCTCAACTTCCAAAAGTTAATTACATTTCTTCTCCAAAAAAAAACTATTAAAACTTCAATTTCACATTATGTTGCTTTCACAAATACAATGGTTAATAGTATAGATATCAAGCCATTACTAAAAATGAATTTTTGTTGCCTAGAGTCTACAAATGGGAAGCGTAATATAAAAAAAGTGAAGACTTTGTATCCCTCTATGCCTGTGCAATCCTTCCACTATTTCTTAAAGAAATTATCTACTGGGCTTGACTGAACAATCTACCAGTGTATAGTTCTCCATTCTTTTTTTTTCTTTCAATTTTTAGGAAGGACAAAATTGATCACAAATGACTGTTTCTGCCTATGCCTATAAAGTAAAAGAAAAATGGTGTTGGACAAGCTTATTTTAATGTGAATTTATTATCTTTTATATGGTTAAATCTACTGAGAAGCTTAAATCTTAGATGCCAGGTGGAATATTATGGACTGTGAAAGTTTGAGCTACAAAGGAATCCGAATCTGAAACACCATTATTAAGGAAAACAGTTCAGAAACCAGCTATAGAAAATGCAAAATAAAATCCACAATGTACAATTAATATGAGAAAGGCAGGCAACTCAAGCACTGGAGCAACTGAGGTTCTTCTCTTCTGCTGGTGGAAATACCACCTCTTTGGAAAACTATCTGGTGATAGAACTAAAGCTAAACACACACTTTCTGATTTGGCAATTCCATTCATAGGTGTACACCCAGCAGAAATGAGTCCATATGTTCATCAAAGACATGCACATAAGTGTTCATAGCAACACTATTAGTATTTGTCCCAAAGTGAAGGTAATCTACAGTGGAATGGAGGTATTAACTGTGGTGCCTTATTGGATAATAATAATGGCAAAAAGGATGAGCCAATCATACGTACACACAATGACAGGATGGATTTCACAAGCTCAATGTTGAATGAGAAAAACTGGATGCTAATGAGTATATCTTTCAATTTATATAAACTTAAAAAGAGGAGAAACTAACCTATGATATTACAAGTGATGGTGGTGGTTAACATTATAGATCAGTGACAAGAAGGAGACACAAAGAGGACTTCTGAAGTCCTGGTGGTGTTCAGTTTCTTGATCTGGGTACAGATTACCCAATTTTTGCAAATTGATACAAATTTGCATATGTGTATGTATTTCAAATTTGTGTTCATAAATACTCCAATAAAAAAGATTAAAGAGAATGAAGAAAAAATCCAACTGTAGAAATAAAGAGGATTGGCCATGTAAAAGTGTGTGTGATTGGGTTTTATCAACGAAGGAAATAGATCAAGAAAGATTTATGATTCGATCCTATGAACACGTGAGAGTCTAAGTTTTTAAACTCTCTAAGTGTCCAAGGTTAACTCTTTGTATGGAATGTAAGACTGTTACTACAGTTTCTCAAACTTTTCTGATCTTTAGAATCACTTAAGGGAGCTGGTCAGGTCCTTCTTTGGGAGATTGAAGTTTAGTGTGTTTAAGATGGGACCAATTATCTTTTTAAAATTTTTTATTATTGGTTTTATGGGTTTTTCTTTATATACTATTTTTAAAGGTTACATTCCCTTTACAGTTATTACAAAATATTTGCTATATTCCCCCATGTCATATAATATATCCTTATGTCCTATGTAGTTTGTGCCTCCCATTCTCCCACCCAAAGTTGCCCCACCCCACCCCTCCCCACTGGTAGCCACTAGTTTATTCTCTTTATCTGTGTCTGCTTCTTTTTTATTATATCCATTAGTTTGTTGTATTTTTTAGATTCCACATATAAGTGATATCATACAGTGTTTGTCTTTCTTTGTCTCAGTTCACTGAGTATGATGCCATCCAATTTTTATTTTTGAAACATGACTTAGATGATTCTAATGGTTAGTCAAAAAGAGGTAGACAGATTTATGTGATGCCTTTTTAAAATAACTGCTGAAAATGGTGTAGCCTGATTTATTCCCATTCCTCTTTCTTCACCCTAGTCTGTCCACCTATCCCCAGTTCCAATTTGAACAGTACTTCTCAAATTTTGCTTTAAGCACTTGTAAAAATGCAGATTTCTTGGTTTCTCCTTAAGGATTTTGACTTGTTAAGTTTGAGGAGATGTATATGCATATTTCATAAGCACCTTAAAATGTGTTCAGGTTAGGAAACAGCTGGTTTAAATATACTTTGAGAAATGAGGGCCTGGAGGAAAAGTATACACTGGCCAAATAGATATATTTGGCTTCATATTTCCCCTTTACGGCTGGGCTAGGTATATAACAGTGGTTATTATTAAGTCTCTAATAAATATTAAGGTCATAAGAGGTGGGAAGTGTGTCTCATTTTCTTCTTTGGGGCAATTTCAGAGCATCTGTGAATGTACTGCTTAGCCAGGAAGGCTTAAGAAAGTTGTGAAGTCCAGATGATTGAAGCTATTTTTAGCACTGTTTTATTATATTCTTGTTCAAAGTTAACCTGGAGGAACATTGAGTTTCTTTTTTATTATATTTACATCACTTTTAATAAAATTGTAATCTATTTTGCCAGTCTTAGGTTTTATTGTGTATCTATTATATACTTGGTTTCTGAAATATCATTTGGTGCCTGTCATTTCATGGGCTCTAATTGGAGGCTTAGGAGCAAAAAAGATTCATGTTCCAAATGGTACAGGGCTTCATGCATTTTTGATGTTTCATTCATCAGAATTAGGATATGGATATGTGTATGCCTGCTCATAGTTCTTTGGTAGGCATTCTATTAAAATAAAAAGGCAGAGGCACTGTCAGAGATGGGTTTAGCTTATTATAACGTGGACTCACCAGCCCTTGCAAATTGCAGTCATGGGCTCTTTCTCCAATTAAGAAAGATCAAATTATTCAATCTCCTAGAAACTTTGCTTTCCTAATATCTTGTCTTTATGCATTAAATAGGTGCAGTTTTCCTAGGAGAAGGAACTTTATTATTTCAGGAATGTGCAGATATATGCGGATGAAAAGGAAGAAAAAACTATTATTCTAGTCAAATGATCAGTCATATTCAGTTAGTGTTTGTTTAATAATACATTTTGTCATGGATGGTGTTGGACCCCAGATTTCCTGACATTGTTTTGCCACCGAGGTTCTATAGTTGCTATTGGTACCTGAAAGTGCTTTGTAGAAGAGGCTAATAATGGGGACTTCCCAGGGTCTGTTTATTTATCATATTATTTCTGTTATTCAAATACAGACCAATCATATCTGAATTTCTGTGAAAACAGGTAAAATAATTTGAGCTTATAAATAAATTGGTATTTGTCATCCAGTTTAAAAATTTATAGCCTGGAGTATTTGGGCCTCTCAAATAATGTCTGCAAGAGAGTAAATTAGTACAACTACTTTGGAAAGCCATTTGACAGAATCTATTAAAGCTAAATATATATGTGCCCTATGACATAGCAATGCTGCTCCTGAAAAATATATAAAATATTCACCAAAAGACTGCATGAGAATCTTCATAGCAGTTTTATCCATAATTGTCCCCAAAGGGAAGCTACTCTAATGCCAAGCAATAGTTGAGAAGATAAATAAATTGAATGAGAATGAGCACTCTCTAACTAAACACAGTAACACTGATGCATCTCACAGACAGTACTGAGAGAAAGAAATTAGATGTAAAAGAGTACATACTGTATGGTTCCATTTTTTCAAAGCACAAGAATACCAAAACTAATCTCTGCTAATAGAATAAAGTTAGTGGTTACCCTTAGGGTTCATATAGAAACCAGAAGGGGGAATGCAAAAGGTTTGGTGAGGGGAGTAGACATATTCTGTCTTTTGATGCTCCTTGGAAGGGTGTTCAGTTCATGAAAATTCATTGAGTTTTACATTTATGATAAGTGATCTATAATATGTATATTGTTCTCTAAAAAAGTTTTGAAGACACTTATAAGCATGAGTTTGATATGAATTGAAATCACTTTCCACTTTATATCAGTTAAGATTACATGCACCTATTTTAGAACATGATGGCTTCAGAGAAAAGTAGAGAATAGTATAAATATAAACAGTATCATTAGGCATCATAAAATAGCCCTTTTTTTTTTTGCTTAGTGTTTAGTGTGTGGTATAGCCAGGTGGAATAACCTCAGGATTTGAGATCATAAAACAGCTTTGAGTTCTGGCTCTGTCCTTGATAAATTGTGTTCTTAATCTAGGTCACATAAACCCTCTATGCCTCACTTTCCTCATATGAAAAAGGAGTATAATAATGTCTAAAGTCTATTGTGAGTCCTGTAATTATATATTATTGTGTATATTGTTTGTTTGCTAAAATGTGAATCACATAGGAATAGAGATTTTTGTCTTCTTCGTTGCAGTATGCCGAGTTCCTAGACCTGTGTTTGGCAAGTGATCTGTACTTACTAAATATTTCTTAAGTGAATAAATTGTTAAAACAGGAAAACTGAAAGAGCTATAAAAATTGAAAATCTGTGCACATTATTGCTGATTTCTTACCGCTATTAAACTATTAAAGGTCACCAGAGGATAGACACAAGCAAAAAGAATGAAACTGGACCTCTATCTTACACCATACACAAAAATCAACCTGAAAGTAGTTTAAAGACTTGAACATAAGACCTAAAACTATAAAACTCAAGAAAACATGAGAGGTTAGCCTCTTGACATTGGTCTTGGAAATGATTTTTTGGATTTGGCACCAAAAGCAAACACAACAAAAGCAAAAATAAACAAGAGGGGCTACATCAAACTAAAAAGTTTTAATTTGGAAAATCAATCTCTTTCAATTAATTTTAATTAATCAAAGGAAATCATTAGCATAAGAAAAGTCAACCTACAGAATGAGAGAAAATCATTGCAAACCACATATACAATAAGGGGTTAATATCTAAAATGTATAAGAAATTCATACAACTCAATAGCAAACAAACAAACAAACAAAAACTCAATTTAAAATTGGCCAAAGTACCTCAAGAGTAATTTTTCCAAAGAAGACATACAAATGGCCAACAGGCACATGAAAAAGTGCTTAGCATTACTACTCATAAGTGAATCAAAACCACAATAAGATAGCATCTCACATCTGTTAGAATAGCTATCATCCATAAGATGAGAAACAACAGGTGTTGGCAAGGATGTGGAGAAAAGGGTATGCTGTTGGTGGGAATGTAAACTATTATAGCAATTATGGAAATGGGTGAATGGATAAAGAAAATAGAATATATTTCATCATGAATGTATTTTGGACTTCGTTAATCTCTTCCAAATTGGAAGAGAAGAGGTAAAATTGTCATTGTATGCAGATGACATGATACTATATATAGAAAACCCTTAGGACTCCACCCCAAAACTACTCAAACTGATCAACAACTTCAGGAAAATAGCAGGATATAAGGTTAACATTCAGAAATCAGGTGCATTTCTGTATACTAACAATGCAATATTAGAAAAGGAATACAGAAATATAATACCTTTTAAAATTGCACCCCATAAAATCAAATACCTGGGAATAAACCTGACCAAGGAGGTAAAAGACTTATATGCTGAGAACTATAAAACATTAATCAAGGAAATTAAAGAAGATGTAAAGAAATGGAAAGATATTCCATACTCCTGGGTTATAAAAATTAATATTGTAAAAATGGCCATACTACCCAAAGAAATCTACAGATTCAATGCAATCCCTATCAAATTACCCGTAACATTTTTCACAGAACTAGAACAAACAATCCCAAAATTTATATGGAACCACAAAAGACCCAGAATCGTCAAAGCAATTTTGAGGAACAAAAACCAAGCAGGGGGCATAACTGTCTCAGACTTCAAGCAATATTACAAAGCCACAGTCATCAAGACAGTGTGGTACTGGTATCAAAACAGACATACAGACCAATGGAACAGAATAGAGAACCCAGGAATAAACCCAGGCACCTACAGTCAATTAATCTTTGACAAAGGAGGCAAGAACATAAAATGGGAAGAAGACAGTCTTTTCAGCAAGTATTGCTGGGAAACCTGGACAGCTACATGTAAATCAATGAAACTAGAACACACCCTCACACATACATGAAAATAAACTCAAAATGGCTTAAAGACTTAAATGTAAGACAAGACACCATCAAACTCCCAGAAAAGAACATAGGCAAAACATTCTCTGATATCAACCTTATAAATGTTTTCTCAGGACAGTCTCCAAGGCAACAGAAATAAGAGCAAAAATAAACCCATGGGACCTAATCAAACTGACAAGCTTTTGCACAGCAAAGGAAACTATAAAAAAAAAAAAGACAACAAACAGAATGGGAGAAAATAGTCTCAAACAGTGCAACTGACAAGGGCTTAATCTCTAAAATCTACAAACAACTTACACAACTCAACAGCAAAAAAGCCAAGAACCCAATTGAAAAATGGGCAAAAGACCTGAATAGACATTTCTCCAAAGAAGATATACAGGTGGCCAACAAGCACATGAAAAAATGCTTGATATCATTGCTTATTAGAGAAATGCAAATCAAAACCTCATACCAGTCAGAATGGCCATCATTAGTAAGTCCACAAATAACAAAAGCTGGAGAGGGTGTGGAGAAAAGGGAACCCTCCTACAGTGTTGGTGGGAATGTAGATTGGTACAGCCACTATGGAAAACAGTATGGAGGTACCTTAGAAAACTATATATAGAACTACTCTATGACCCAGCAGTCCCACTCTTGGGCATATATCCAGACAAAACTTTCCTTGAAAAAGACGCATGCACCCTATATGTTCATTGTAGCATTATTCACAATAGCCAAGACATGGAAACAACCTAAATGTCCATCGACAGATGAAGGGATTAAGAAGAAATGGTGTATATATACACAATGGAATACTACTCAGCCATAAAAAAGAATGACATAATGCCATTTGCAGCAACATGGATGGAACGAGAGACTCATACTGAGTGAAGTCTGAAAGAGATCACTTATGTGTGGAATAAAATATATGACACAAATGAACCTTTCTGCAGAAAAGATACTCATGGATATGGAGAACAGACTTGTGGTTGCCAAGGGGGAAGTGGAGGGAGAGGGATAGACTTGGAATTTAGGGTTAATAGATGCAAACTATTGCCTTTGGAATGGATTAGCAATGAGATCCTCCTGTGTAGCCCTGGGAACTCTATCTAGTCACTTATGATAGACCATGATAATGTGAGAAAAAAGAATGTATACATGCATGTGTGACTGGGTCACCTTGCTGTGTAGTAGAAGATTGACAGAACACTGTAAACCAGCTGTGATGGAAAAAATAAAAATCATTATAAAATTAAAAAAAGAATATATTTCAGCCTTAAGAAGTCCTGACATTTGTCACAACATGGATGAACCTGGAGGGCATTATGCTTATTGAAATAAGTCACACAGAGAAATACAAATACTGTGTGGTATCATTTATATGTGGGATCTTAAAAAAAGTCAAATTCATAGAAACAAAGAGCAAGAAAGTGGTTGTGAGGGGTTTGGAGTGGGAGAGACTAGCGAGAGGTTGGTAGAAGGGCTGTAAATCTTCAGTTATAAGGTTTCTTAAGAAGGTCTGAGGACCTAATGTAAAATATGGTGACAATATAGTTAATAACACTATATTATATAATTGAAGTTTTCTAAGTGTTCTCACACACATACACGAAGTAAATATGTGAAGTGATAACTATGTTAATAAACTTGATGTGGGTATCCTCTTACAGTGTATATGTATATCAGATCAGAAGGTTGTACACTTTAAATACCTTATAATTTTATTTGTCAGTTATACCTCAATAAAGCTGGAAAAAAATATCAGAGCCCTGAGTCTGGCACTTTACTCCACCACTTATTTCAGTATAGAATTAAGCTTAAAGAACTACCTTTGCAATCCAGGAAACTTAGTTTATAGCAGTTACCAGAATACAGCCAGGCCTAGAATATCAGGACATCAACTATCATTGCCCTTCTTTCTAGAGGTGGGGAATTCATTCCTTCATTCATTTATTCATTCCTGTATTTTTAAGTTAAATAAATACTTATTGAGTGCCAGCTCACAGTCATGTTAAGAGACAGACATTAAATGGAAATTTGTACAAATCTTTTTTTCCCCCAACTCTGCTTATGTCCTCATCTACCCCTGAGGACCTAAGCATTTTTTTTTAATAAGAGACAAGACCTTTTGAATTAAGGATGTTATATATAAAGGGTTGGATTAGGCTTCACCTATGTGAAGAGGCATTTTTTTCAGGAATGCATCACACTGGTCACTTTTTTAAGGTATCTGTTTGAGGATGAAAGACTCTTGGATTCTAGAGAATTCTTATTGTCATCCTTCTATCTTTGTGTTTCATATCTAATGGCAGAGAAGACTAATGAAGAGGTCCTCAAACAATTCTACTTACTGAGAAATTAGATTTTACTCAGTTTATCTAAAAAATGTGTGATTGGTGACTAAATCCATTCAAAGTCTATTTTTGCCTTGGCATAGTATAAGCAAGGTGGGAAGGGTCCCAAAAGAAGGTTCATAAGGCCCAGAGGAATAACTCATTCCAATGCTGGATACCCTATGTCCTGTGGACATCCAGGCTCAGCAGTTACTTATTTCCCTTATCATATAGCACTACATCCATCAGGACTGTCCTTCTGAGCGCATTCAGAAGTATTCTCAACCACATGAAGGAGTGATCTTCCATGAAGGGGCTGATGTTTTCAGGGTCCTATAAGAGATGTAATGAGATGAAACTGGTCAGATGCCAATGAGACATGAGACATTCCTGAGGCTGTCATTCCTTTACTGGCTCACACTCTGTACCTTATTTCTACCATCCTTGCTCCTTAGGCTCAAACCTCCACTTATTTTATTTGCCTTTTATTATTATTTTTTTAATTAACATTTTAAAATTGAAATGTAGTTAATTTCCAATGTTGTGTTATTTTCTGGTGTATAGCAAAGTAATTCCAGTTTATCATCTATCTATCCATCCATCCATCCATCTAACTATGCTTTTCCAGATTCTTTTCCATTATAGGTTATTACAAGATAATCAATATAGTGCTATACAGTAGGTTCTTATTGTTTATCTATTTTATATATAGTAGTATGTATCTGTTAACCCCAAACTCCTAATTTATCTCTCTACCACCCCCACTGTCCCCTCTGGTAACCATTAGTTGTTTTCTATGTCTCTGAGTCTATTTCTGTTGTGTAAATAAGTTCATTTATATCATTTTTTCTAGATGTCATGTAAAATTGATATCATATGATATTTGTATGACTTACTTCAGTTAATATAATAATCTCTAGGTGCATCTATGTTGCTGCAAATGGCATTATTTCATTCCTTTTAATGGTTGAGTAATATCCATTGTATGTATGTACCACATCTTTATCTATTCATCTGTAAATGGACATTTGGGTTTTTTCCATGAATTGGCTATTGTAAATAATGCTGCAGTGAACATTGGGATGCACATATCTTTTCTTAAGAGTTTTCTCCAAATATATGCCTAGGAGTGGGATTACTGGATCATATGGCAACTCCATTTTTAGTTTTTTTATGGAAAACTCCATACTGTTTTCCATAGTGGTTGTACCAGTTTACATTCCCATCAACAGAGTAGGAGGGTTCCTTTTCCTTCACACCCTTTTGAGCATTTATTATTTGTAAACTTTTTTTTTTCTTTTTTGGCTGCCCCTCAGCATGTGGAGTTTCTGGGCCAGGGATCAGATCTGAGCCATTCCTGTAACCTAAGCCGCAGCTATGGCAACCCCAGATTCTTAACCCACTGAGCTGAGCTGAGGATTGAACCTGTGTCCCAGAGCTCCCCAAACACTCTGATCCCATTGCACCACAGCAGGGACTCCAGTTTGTAGACTTTTTAATTAATGCCATTCTGACTGGTGTGAGGTGATACCTCATTGTAGTTTTGATTTGCATTTCTCTAATAATTAGTGATATTGAGCATCTTTTCATGTGCCTGTTGGTCATCTATATGTCTTCCTTGAAGAAATGTCTATTTAGGTCCTCTGCCCATTTTTTTTTTGTTGGGTTTATTGTTTGTTTTTGATATTAAGCTGTTTAAGCTGTTTGTATATTTTAGAAGTTAAACCTTTGTTGGTAGCATCATTTGCAAATATCCTCTCTCAGTCTGGAGGTTGTCTTTTTGTTTTGTTTATGGTTTCCTTTGCTCTGCAAAAGTTTTAAGTTTAATTAGGTCCATTTAAAAAATTTTTGTTTTTATTTCCATTATTATATGAGATGGATGCGAAAAATATTGTTGTGATTTAGATCAAAGAGTGTTCTGCTCATGCTTTCCTCTAGGAGTTGCATAGTGTAGGTCTTACATTTAAGTCATTAGTCCATTTTTCCCAGCACTTATTGAAAAAGATTGCCTTTTATCCATTGTTTATTCTTGCCTCCTTTTTCATAGAATAATTGACCACAAGTGCATGGCTTTATTTCTGGGCTTTATGTTCTGTTCCATTGATCCACGTTTCTGTTTTTTATGGTGGTATCATACTGTTTTTGTTACTGTAGCTTTGTACTATAGTCTGAAGTCAGGGAGCATGATTCTTCCAGTCCCATTCTTCTTTCTTATGATTGTTTTGGCTATTTGGAGTCTTTTGTATTTCCTTACAAATTAAAAAATTTTTTGTCCTAGTTCTGTGAAAAATTTCATTGGTAATTTGATAGAGATTTCATTGAATCTGTAGATTGCCTTGGGTGGTGAGGTCATTTTAACAATTTTGATTCTTCCAATCCAAGAACATGGTATATCTTTACATCTGTTTATGTCATCTTCTATTTCATTCATCAACAAACCTCCACGTCTTGCCAGGACTTTCACATGTCTGTTTCCTTTGGTTTGGATTGATCCATTCAGATTCTAATCTGGTCTCATTCTGTTGAACACTACTTTCTCAGTGTATCTCTAACCAAGCCATAGCATTTACCCTTCAAATTTATTCATTTATGGAATATATGCTAAGCTCTATAGAGACCAATGGACAAAACAGACAGTGATCTGAACCCCTGTCTTAGTCACAATGACTCCTGCTTAAGTCCCATGAGGCTATAACAGTCTAGGCATTTTTTGCTTTTACTTTTTTTCCCCCTTTTTTCTTTTTATGGCCACACCTGCAACATATGGAAGTTCCCGGGCTAGGGGTCTAACCAAAGCTATAGCTGGAGCCTGTGCCACACCCACAGCAATGCCGGATCTGATCTGCATCTGCAACCAGTGCTGCAGCTTGTGGCAATGCCAGATCCTTAACCCACTGAGTGAGGCCAGAGATTGAACCCTCATCCTCATGGACACTGTGTCAAGTTCTTAAATCACTGAACCACATCAGGAACTCCAGGTCTAGGTTTTTCTGATTAAGGGTATGTTCACTTGCCCAATACTGTTCTGGCTAAAGCAGATGAATGGTGTACATGAGGATATTTGCTCAGTGTTCCATATCTAGAAATTAATTGACTAAACATATAAATTGTGAAATATATATTGTACAATAATAGATATGATAAAATTGTACATCATAAAACAAATATTCACATATACTTTGGTATCATGATCCCTTTTAAAAAATGATTGAGCACCATGAAGAGTTTTGCTTATTATTATGTGTGTATATATATATTTTTATAAATATATACACATCAGTATTGAATTAGAAATGAAAACAGACAATTTTAAAATATTAATTAATTACTTTGAAATGATAATAAGCCTGTTATATAAATAGCAAATATAAAGCACATAATATAAACATATTTTGAATGAAACATAACTATAGTTTCTAAATAAAATGTATAGTAAGACAAGTGGCATCACTTTCCATTTTTTGGAAAAACATTTACATTTCATCTCTGGCTCAACAGAAGACAGCTGGATTTTCCTATTTCTGTATCACTTTGTTATGCTAACATATACCACATAGCCTCTGGTAAACTCTACTGTACACTCTTGAAAAACAGGAATAAAAAGTCAAAAATGTCTTAGTATTATTATGAAAATAATTTTGACCTCCTGGATGCCTTTGAAAAAACCCCAGAAAGGTCCAGGTGTTCCTGTACCACACATGAGAAATAATCTCAGAAACTCATAATTCTATTTATTCCATGTCACATCACATTTTTTGTTTAATTAAAAAAAAATTGTTTGGCTGCACCCATAGCATGTGCAGGTTCCCAGACCTGGGATCAAAACCATACCACAGCAGTAAGCAGAGCCATAGCAGTGCAATGGCAGGTCCTTAACCCACTTAGCTACTAGGGAACTCCACATCACATTTTATCAATTGAACTTCAATGAGTATTCATAGAATCTTAATAATCCTATACCAAATAAAAGTATTTATTTTGGTATATGTGTATTTTACAAATACATATTTTATATTATGAATGTAGATAAAAAGTATAATTCCCCAGTATTTAAACTTTATTTGTAATAAGAAATATTTTAAATGTAATTTTAAACAGGAGATGTTTTATTATGTATGTCAGTTAACTTTATAATAAAGGCATATTATTTCTAAGATATAGTATAATAAGATTACCTAGACAAATATTTATTTCTTTATCGAATGATGCTTATAATGATATGAGTACATAGACCTTACTGGAAGAAAATTCACTTCTAATAAAATGCTCATGTCTGTGACGGTCACCTAAATGTGTTGCTGTCTTCATGATGAAATTGGAGAGCCTAGTTTATATGTGTTATGTGGAATAATGAATTTTTCATGGGCACATGATCTTTTAGATAACATGCATCAAGAAGCAGTATCAATACATTGATTTCCTAATCCAGATTTCCCATCCCCACAATTGGTGTAGATGAAAAGGAAAAAAGGATGTCATGACATGATCTTCAAGATGACATAGAGAGGATATGCTGCTTGAGCAGAGGCTTCAAAATGTGCAGAATCAGGTCTAGTTTTTGATGTGATGTGATAGCCAACAGCAACATGGCCGCCAGTCTTCATGGGTGATTAAAGACAATGGCAGAGAGATGGCACAGAACACAAAGCCCTGCTGCCACCTGACAGATTTTTCCTTCGGTTCAAGGAAGCCCTTATGAGAGACCTTTTATGTGAGCCTGGTTCCCTTGCCAGAGTCTATTTTAAATTTTTTTAATCTTTGCTACTGGATTGAAAGTGTAACTGCCATTTTCAATATGCCTCAGAGCCACTAATGACAAAGTTGCTTCGGGGAGCTAGTTGATTAATTCAGACAATACAAAACATGGAGGCCCCAACTCAAGAACATTCTATAGGACTTTGCCTTATTTGATATAATTAAAAGGCCCAGATCCATCCTAAATGTGACACTTTTCAGTGACATCTGGACTTTCTGTTTGCAAACACTGTTACACAAGGGCTCTTAGAGGTCAGGGGAGCAGGAGGCCACTCTATTTTTCTTTTTCTTCTTTTTGTTATATAATAAAGATGAAATACAAAAGCCGAGTTAAAACTGAATTGTATTTTAAGGACTTGTATTGGAGAAATCAATACTTCTAACTCATATGCAATGTGTTATAACTGGGTAATAGCAGGATTTACTTGAACGTATCTTTAAAGTTTGTTACTTAAATAAACTTTATAAATCTATCCAGTCGTAACCAGGAGTTTGAGTTGTACAGCAGTAAGCACCATGCTCTTTTGATCTAGTTTGAATATTCCAGTTTTCTTCATGAATGACCTCACTTGGAGATAAAATCCTAAATTTGAAGGTCTTTCTGAGTATGATCTTCTAATGATAGACACTGCTACTGTATCCTAAAGGAGTGAGAACTCTTTATCAGCAATTCGATCCTATTTATAATAAAGTTTTTAAACCTAAAGGCAAAATTTTTAAGAATATGACTATTAAGAGATTAATAGATTTCCAAATTTTTGTAGTGTTTTATTTAAGTAACCTATTAATGCAATCCCTAAATGTGCAACTTTTTAAAAATAATATTTTCACCCTTCAGAAAAGCGCTGTTTAATATGTGAGTATACATGCATTAGTAACTAATTTTATACAGATTAATTTTAATGAATTTAAGAAGCATATACTTCAAAACTGTACCTTTTTAAAAAAACGTTAAAGTGATTCAAACAATAACTGTTTTAATCTAAACTTTACAATTATGGTTTTAAAATTTGGGCCTTTAGAACTATATAAGGAATAGCTTGGAGTTAGAATTGGGAAGATCATCCTTTGACTTGGCATCATAGAACTAGAAAGAAATGTAGAAGAAATGAATTCCAATTCCCTCAGTTAAAGATGGGAACACTCAAGCTGAATGGCTGAGTTGATCTCCCCAAGCCAGCTTGTCATAGAGCTAGATCTAAACTTGGGATGTCTAAAGTACAATCTGATGTTCTTTCTATTCTATGACTTCATAAAATGTTACTTATTCAGAAAATCGCATGGGACATGAAAGGCTCTTACAAAAGGCCAGGTAATTATTCATATTCAGAAAAGGACAGAAATATATATTATGCTCGTACCAGTAGCAGCTTTTTTTTTTAATATAAAAATTGAGAAAAAAGTACAGATTGAAACGTGATATAGAAGTACTAAATGTGAGCTATTTTAATTGCTTTAATTTATGTTTATGTTTTTAGCTTTTCTCTATAATTTGTCTTTACACATCATAATTTTTCAACAATCTGATGGTGAATTTTTAAAAAATTCAACTTCTATGCTTTGCATAATTTGGAACATTGTTATTATTCTTTCACTTGATAAAATATTTATGATGAATTTTTACATTTATTTGGGAAAAATGAAAATATAAAAAACATACAAAGCAATTTGTTACAGAAGTTACATACTTTCAGAACGAAAGATTTTGTGTGCGCTTCATTTTATAAATTGGAGGCAGGCTTTTTGGTTTTGTATTTAATGCAGGAATTGATAATGTAGTGATTTTTCTTCAGATGACTGCATTTTAGAAATGTGTTCTTTGTTAAAATGTCATTTTTTTCCTTGAAGAATCCTGTTGAGTCAAATGTTTACTTTGCTTTTTAAGAAAGGGTAACCTAGGGAATCCTGTCTCGCCTTTTCAATTGTTTTAGAGAATAATTTCAACAACAGTGTATCTCAGTATTAAAACCTTTGTCTTTATCTTGCCCAAGACTCTAAAAATATTATAGCCAAATATCAGATGGACTTAGTTATAAGCAGTGTGATTTATTTTTCAAGTGTGCAAATATTACTTCTGAATAAAACAACACATTTTTATCAGACGAAGGTAAATTTGTTATTAGTTAGATATCACTCTGGGTAATTTACTTTTCTTCAGCTTTGCAGTTTTAGAGTTGGGTGTATGGCTGTGGTTTACAGGCTTTTCAGCTTTTTCTTCTAAGAATCACTTTTCTTCTTGGTTTACATGCTTTACAGCTATTTCTTCTTAGAATCCCTTGAACTTAAATGTTCTTCCCATGTTTCTTGGAAGTACTTGTGAATTTTATGGGTTGTGTTTCTTTCAGCTGCTGCTAGGTGAAACCTCTGGTCCTCACTTTTTATCTTTTCATCCTCTTTTAATTCAAGTATCAGCCTATATTTTAATTTTTTTTTTTTCTGGGCAGCAACTGTATTCAATTCTTTATAACCATTCTTTGTGTGAGAAATGCTAATGGTATTTTATAATCAGATTGAAAATTCATGTTTAATCCTTGCTTTTTGAGCCTTTCATGTATAAACATTTCAATATTTAACAGTTTTTTTAGTTATCACATTTTATTTTTAACAGAATCTTATTTTTCTTGCACAGATATAATTTGATTATATTAACTTTTTCTTTTTCTATAAGGTATATTAAGAACTGAGGGGAAGCCCCGCTTTATGGAATTACAATCATCTAAGATTTCAAAATCCACTTTGCATATCTTTGTATATTTGAATTAATATAAAATCTTGATAAAAAGATGAGAATTAATGTACTCAGCCTGTTAGAACTAAGTAGTTTTATTGTTGATTTAAGCTGGTTCAATGAGCTATCTCAGAATGCTAAAGAGGCAGACCAGCAGGTTTCAGGTGATTAAAGAAAATCCCTCATCTTGGAGGAACTTGAAGGAACATGATGCTATTTAAGTAGAATCTAATCAGGAAGAAGAAAAGCTTGGATGTAAAAAGATGGAATGTTTCATGTCATTATTTGCAAAGCAACTGAACAAAAGGTGAGTAAGATAATTAAGTGCCTCGCTGCTAAATAGAATTTTTCAAAGCAGGTTGATTAGAGGTCTTTCTTGAGAAAAAAAAAAATTAAACATCTAAGTCCAGATAATCCAGTTGAAAAAGCTAACTCAGTTATAAAGATAGGGAAGAAAATCGACAATATTGTATGTACATGGTGGCAGATGTTCACAATGATGAAGATAATTGCTCAGCAGAATCCTGATGAGTTCTGAGTAGTTTTAGCATTAATGGTATTTTAGTGTTTTTTAAGTTTTTGCAAAATGGAAATCCAAGCAGACTTAACATGTGATAGCACTAAATAGATTTTTCCATTACCTTGGTTCCTCCATTTTTCCATTGATCTGGATAAATAGGATTTGATTATTTTATTTTTTTCCATTTGTCTGAAAAAACTACCAAAAGTTAAGTATTACCATTCTTGTTATACAAAAAGTTATTTGTAACTGCCAAGCAAAAATTGGATGTCCTTCCTTGTATCTGCATTTTGTATTTCAAGACATTTCTGATGATAACATGAGGAAACTGTCATGCCCCAGATTGTCCTTCATGAACGCATGCTGGCAAGACTCCGGGGCAGTTCAAAACACTGATGGATGCATTACAGCTGAAAATAAAAACCAGGAAGTCATGACCTTAGGACCTATTTTTCTACCAAAGAAAGGAAGCTTGAAGCTAACAAGTTATGCCAGTCAAACACCTAATGGACGTGTGTTCTTTTGCCAGGAGTCTTTTACTCTTACAACATTCTAATGACCTCACGCTTACTTAGTAATGCATACTTTGAAGACAAACATCCAGTAGCATATTGCTTCACTTATTATCAATGAATTTATCTATTCAGTCAGTCATTGCAGAGCTGTATCTCCAAAGAACACACTTCTTAAAAAGTTAAACTGATCCTCTGATCATGTAGCAGTACACTGTGAACATAAAACTAATAACTCCCAGCATAGCTTTGAGAAGTGTCAAAGGCTGGTATTATAAGTATCATATTGGAGACCCTTTTTTTGTTTGTTTGGGTTTTTTTTGGTTTTTGTTTTTGGGTTTTTTTGTTTGTTTGTTTTTTTAATTTTCAGGGCCGTCCCCACAGCATATGGAGGTTCCCAGGCTAGGGGTCTAAGAAGAGCTATAGCCATCAGCCTACACCAGAGCCACAGCAATGTGGGATCTGAGCCATGTCTTCAACCCACATCACAGGTCACAGCAATGCTGGAGCCTTAATCCACTGAGTGAGGCCAGAGACCGAACCCACAACTTCATGGTTCTGAGTCAGATTCCTTTCCACTGCACTACAACGGGAACTCCCTGAAGACCCTTTTGGAAATCTAAAACAATAACAAGCCCAGACTTTCTCAGCGGAAGCATATGATCTCTGTATTTCAACTAGAGGAAAACAATTTTTGGATTGTAGGCTCTACTAAGCTACTTAAAAACAGCCTTGGTTTTTAACCTGTGCTTTGTTCAAGCCAGCATGCCTCAAATTTGCTTGCACATGAGAATTACCCTGGGAACCTGAAAAAATTTTTATGTCCCAGCCAAACTCCAGACCAATCAAATCAGAATGTGAGACTTGGGCATCTGTGTTTTTTAAACCTCTCTATGCAATTTCAATGTGAAGCTAAGGTTGAGAACCACTGTATGAAGTATTTTTTTCTTCATTCACTGTAGTATTTATTTTTCTTCACCTTAGTAAAACAATATCTGGTAGCATGGATTTCTTAATTTAGAATCCTGGTTTAGATTTTCTATTTAAAAATATTCCTTCTATGAGGTTGGACTTGGGAGCATTATAAAAGGCCCATGATTTGGGTTTCTATTATTTTTACACTATCAAAATATATAAAACCTTGTCACCATGGTATGATTTATATGGATGCTTTGATAGATAGAAAATACATTTTAAAGTGCTGGACATCATCTATGCTCAGTATCACATGTTCATAACCACTTTTTTTTGCCTTATCCATTACTGCAGCATCAGATGAAGAGAGACGGAGCCTCACATCAGCTGTACCCCAAACTTTGGAGTTTAATGGCTGCTTCTCTTGGGACTCAGCTAGTCCAGCCCATTCACATCTCTGATTCAGTCCTTGTTCAGACAGAAGCTAGTGGTCACAGGCTCCTCTATTTTGTCTCAGGAAGACAGTCCTAAATTGTATTCGGCTCATCTCCCGAGAGGTTTCTCAATAAGCGAGGTCCCACTTGCTCACATTTGCTACCAACTCAACCACACACCCTTGGATTGGCTTTCCCCCTTTCTGTTTCATACCTCCAGCCATCTCAATATCTAGTCCAGTTACTAGCATATCACTTCTCTAAATAAACCACCTACACATGAGACCTCATCTCAATCTGATTTTTAGTTTATCTTAGCTAAAACAGAACAGAGAGGAAAATCATGGTAGCATATTTAGTGAGTGCTCCCTTTTCTATTGTGATTTTTGAAGACACAATTCTGCTACTTAATGCATTGATTTTGATCAAACCGTGATAGGAAACAATCTATTCCCAAATCTTGATTGCCTGAAGAGATCTTCATCCCTGTGTTACCAATTTGTAGGCTGGCTCTTGCATTTCCTCCCCTATCATCCGCTGTGATTTGTTCCTCTTTAGTACTCTTCCTTGTGTCTTTCCTTTCAGCTGTTTGCCCCCATACACTTGATGATCATGCCATACCACACATTCATTCCAGACCATGCAGCGAATGTTTTATAGATTCAAACCACACAACTCAGTAGCATCAGTATAAGAGTAAATGAATGGGGGTAGATTTTGAAGAGACAAAAAATGATGCTGATGGAACATGATACTATTTGTATACTGGAAATGTAGGCACTTTATTACTAGGGTCCTAGTGCAAAGTATTGCATCTTCTGTTGCCCATAAATAAATACAGTTAAAAGACATATTAATAAGGACAACACATCCATTTTTTTCCCTCCAGAATTGGAACAGATTTCATTTTCCTCAGTTGAGCACCAGATGTATGAAAACAGATATGCCTGAACATTATGACCTTCTTTGCTTTGAAATATTCATCTAAGAGGAGTCAGTTCCTGAATCACACTGACTCTGGGGAAGACATCCCAAGTGAGATGGTGTCAGAATCATCTGAACCCTTGATCATTTATCTCTGTATGTCTCTTTTGGCTGGGTGTGTGGTTGAGCACATGAAGATTTCATGGATGATGCAATTCCATCATCTGGGCTTATTTCCAGACTCAGAGGCTGAAGAGCTGTGTGATGTTGCATATGATTCTATAATATTGTGCCACATACCTGGGCTTTTCTCTGATTTCAAGCACAGATGCAATAGGCAGTTCTATGCAAGCTCAATGCACCTCACACTAACAGCATTCTACCTCGAGCATAAGCATGCCTTTAAGCTTCCTGCCCATGAGCTTTTATGTTACTGGAGGTTTTCCACCCAAATACCAGTAGGGGGCAGAAGCACAAGGATGTGAATGATCCAAGGGAAACCACAAGCAGAAGAGTCAGGAACCCTGAGTAAACTTTCAGGGGTTCCTGGGCAGTCCTGGGAGCATTTGTACCCTTCTTAGAAGATTCCCATGGCTTCAAGCCCTGGTTGCTCACAGCAGTAACTTCAGTTATGGGCCCTTTTATGGGCCTCTCCTTCCTCCCTCTCTGTGTTCATACAACCTGAATCCTGCTTCCTGGGATCATCTCCCAAATAAACTATCTGTAATCCAGGTCTTTGTCTTAGGCTCTGATTTCAGGAGAGTACGAACTAAGCTAGTGATGTTAGATCCATTATGTAGTCTCTCTCAATCAATGCTTACTCATTTATGAATGGGAATATTAAAGTCTCCCTTATGGGTGGTTGCAAGGATTGAATATAATTTACACAAAGTGTTTATCCCTTTCCATGGTACATCACTGACTTTAAAAACTGGTAGGTAGATGGTAAGAGATAGACAAATACAAGTTTAAATACCTTATCCTAACATGAATTCTGTAGAGGAGGCAAGAGACAGAGCAAACAGAACAGAGATGCTACACACATGAATACTTACCAGTCTTTTCCTTCTATCATCCTGAGACAATTACCAGTATGACCACTCCCTTTGCAGATCAGCCTTTGCACATGTCTTACCTTTGAAGGTGTGTGCTGTTGTTCCATTTCTTCCTCCATTCTTTAACCGATGCTTCTAGGATTTAGGGACTCAACTTCCTTTTCTAGTTCTTTCACCTTCTAACTATTCCTATTATGTTTTATGCCAACCAATGAAGTCTCCTCCTTCCTTCAAGGGTTTTCCTATCTAGTAGAGTGAGCCCAAATTTCCCACAATGACCTCATTTTCCCAACATTGGTTTGGAAATTAGCTCTACCATGGTATAGAGCATGATGAGTAACTGACACTTCTTTATGTTTGCATCAGAAGCATAAGTATTAAAACTAGAGCGATTTTGTTTGACACTAAAAATAGTAGGTACTGAGGGTGACAAATCTATCAAAATTAGTGCTTACTTTTCTGCCTTCTTTCATAGAATACATTGAGCCTAATAAAAAGTTTTAAAATGTATTCATTATGGTTATCATAAGTAACAGTTCAAAAACCCTTTAGTTAATGAGAAGCCTGAGCGAGAAGTTATTGTTGATTCTATGCTAGTTACTTAATAAAGGCTTGGTAAATGAAGTATTAATTAATCAAATGAATGATTTGTCCCTGGAGCTTCTTTGAACTTTAAAATTCTATTATTCTATGGTCAGCAAATTCCGTGGGAACAAATTTTTCAACAAAGTCAGCCTAAAATACCACAGAAAACTAGAGGTACCAATCTCCTTCTCATCATAGCTGAGTTTAGTCTGGTAGGCAGGTTTTGCTAGGGCAGCCTTATTCTGACTGAGCTGCAGGGACAGTTTGACCCTGATGTTTACATGGTCCAGCCAGAATTTTTACATAGGAGGAACAGTCTAGTTGGAAAGGGATCTGGCAGGTTTGTTTTGGAGCTTGTAATGCCTGTTGCTTTTTACTCGGCCGGTGCACTTTATTCAGAAGGTGTTATTTTATAGAAATCATGAGTGCTAACGCATTCCCAAACTTATGCGCTGTGCCTCCAATATAACCCCATATCTAAAGAACTGAAATGAAGACTTTTAGAGTCATGTGTAAAGTAAGAAAGGAGATTCTGACTGATGATCTCAGAGGATATTGCAGCAGGAATAGGCAAGTCCTACAGTCTTTGTTCAGGCTGTTTTAACAAACTACCACAAACTGGGTGGCTTAGACAGGGAATATAGAAAACATTTATTTCTCGTAGTTCTGGAGGCTGCAAAGTCTGAAATCAAAGCATGAGCAGATCAACAGTCTGTTGAGGGCCCACTCCCTGGTTTGCAGATTACCATCCTCTCATTGTAAACTCAGGTGGTGGAAGGCAGAGAGAGAAGCAACCTCTCACCTGTCTCTTCTTGTAAGAGAACTAATTCCACTTAGGAGGGCTCCACCCTTAAGACCGAATTAATACCCAAAGGCCCCACCTCCAAATACAGTCACATCATGGTTGGGGCTTCAGCATATGAGTTTCAGAGGGACACACATATATGGATTAGCTTTAGTCCATCATCCATAAAATATTTATCATATACATTTGCTCAGATAATTATTGCCAATAGTCAATAAACAAAGCAGATATGAATCCTGACCTCATGATGCTTGCATAAAACTTAAATACTTAAGATATTTCTATATCAGTGAGAAACTGTCTTAAATAGGCTATACACTCCATTCTATTAAAAAAAACAGTTATTTGGACAAAGTTCTTCTTCAAAAGTGCAAGCTCTTGGTAGATGAAAATATTTGTGTTAAACTATTGACATTTAGGAGTTCCTGTCATGGTGCAGTGGAAACGAATCCAACTAGGAACAATGAGGTTGTGGGTTTGATTCCTGGCCTCGCTCAGTGGGTTAAGGATCCAGCATTGCTGTGATGTAGGTCACAGACATGGCTCAGATCTGGCATTGCTGTGGCCCTGGCATAGGCTGGCAGCTGTAGCTCCAATTAGACCCCTAGCCTGGGAATCTCCATATACCACAGGTGTGGCCCTAAAAAGCAAAAAAAAAAAAAAAGAAAAAATATTGACCTTTAGGTGTAGTGTTTAGGTGTATAGCTTTCCATGTAGTTTCTTTAACTTGAACCAACTAATTCTTTTTTTTATAAGCTAAGGTAATGGGACTATTTTATTTATAAAATGATTTTTATTTTTTCTATTATAGCTGATTTACAATGTTCTGTCAATTTTCTACTGTACAGCATAGTGACCCAGTTACACATACATGTATACATTCTTTTTCTCACATAATCATGTTCCATCATAAGTGACTAGATATAGTTTCCAGTGCTACACAGCAGAATCTCATTGCTAATCCATTCCAAAGGCAATAGTCCACATCTATTAATCCCAAGCTCCCCATTCATCCCACTCCATCCTCCTCCCCCTTGGCAACCACAAGTCTGTTATTCAAGTCCATGATTTTCTTTCTGTGAAAAGGTTCATTTATGCCTTATTTTAGATTCCAGATATAAGTGATATCATATGGTATTTGTCTTTCTCTTTCTGATTTACTTCATTCATGGTAAGAGTCTCTAGTTCCATCCATGTTGATGCAAATGGCATTATGTCATTCTTTTTTATGGCTGAGTAGTATTCCATTCTGTATATATACCATATCTTCTTAATCCAATCATCTGTTGATGGACATTTGGGTTGTTTCCATGTCTTGGCTATTGTGAATAGTGCTGCAATGAACATGTGGATGCATGTGTCTTTTTCAAGGAAAGTTTTGTCCTGATATATGCCCAAGAGTGGGATTGATGAGTCATATGGTACTTCTATGTACAGTTTTCTAAGGTCCTCCATATTGCTTTTTTTTTTTTTTTTTTTTAGGGCCTCATCTTGGCATATGGAGGTTCCTGGGCCCAGGGTCTAATTGGAGCTACAGCTGCTGGCCTGCACCACAGCCACAGCCACACCAAACACCATTAAGGGACACACAGAAAATTAATAGCTATGTCTTTATATGAATAAAAAAACTATATGGTGTAAAGACAAGTGTTGCACTAAATTGGACAGACCTGTGATGGCTCATGAGTGTTTATTTGTTCACTACCTTTGTTTTAATTCTTTACATTTTAGAGAACGTAGAGGAAAACTCACAGGTTGGTTGCCAAAAGGGAAATTTGAATTTAAGAATCAGGGACAATCAGACAGCATGTATATTTTTCTAGCTAGGTAAAAGTGTCCTCTGGACTTGTGATGAAGGCCAATGAGAGCTACCAAGGTGGTGGTGCATGCGTATGTGTGTGTGTGTGTGTTTTAAATGTTAATTCTTGAGTTCCCATTGTGGCTCAGTGTGTTACCAACCTGACTAATACCCATGAGGCATGTTTGATCCCTGGCTTTGCTCAGTGAGTGAAGGATCCAGCACTGCTACGAGCTATGGGTAGTCCCCTACAGCTCCTATTCGACCCCTAGCCTGGGAACTTCATATGCAGCAGGTGCAGTGCAAAAAAGCAATTAAATAAAAATAAATAAATAAATTTTAAATGCTAATTCTGATGACAGGTGTTTGCATATTCTTTGAATAAATGGACCTTTTTTTCTTTTTCTTAGAATCCTCTAGATAAGTTGATTTATTCAGCAGTATCATTCTTCAGGTTTCTTAATTTTAGAGTGCCATGCAAAAATATGCAGAAGGAAAGCTGTGCTTACACATATGACCCTAAAAATGAATACTTTCTGCCATAACAATGAAAAATTAAAGTACTAGCTTCGATATCAAGAAACTAAGAGAAATTCTTCTTTAGAACTCTGCACAAGGAATTTAAATATCTTTGTAGTTAACTGGCTGGAAAATGCAGATGGTGACTTCATCAAATTTCAAATATTACACATTTTTCTAAAATATCCTTAATTGGCATAATTTTGCTTTATACACTAACTTTATTTTGCATCCCCAACACCAGCCCCCACAAAAGTTTGTCAATTATTGAATGATCCCATCTTTCTCCTAATGTTTGAATATGCTACATTTGTCATATACAGACTTTCGTATATACATATTGGAGTTTATTTCAGGAGTTTTTATTTCGTGTCACTGATCTGTCAATTATCCACTCTGGTCTCAAATTATTTAAATTATTATAGCCTTATAATACTTGCAATAGGTCCATACCTCCTCATTACTCATCTTTCAGAAACCTCCTGGATTTCTACACAATAGATATTTTTCCATCAAAGCTAGAAATTATTTCAAGTTCTAAAAAAATATTCTTCTGGCTCATGTTGTTGATTTTTCAACTTAATACAGGGAAACCAGAATTTTTGTTTATGATACTGAGTTTTTCATCTACTAACAACATATGTGTTTTTATTTATTTTCATCTTCTTTTTAACTTTTATAGAATTTTATGCTTTGAGGAACTTCATATTGATTTCTAAGTTTTTACAAATTTTCTTTTGCTATTGCAATTAGAATGTTTAATTTTTAACTTGGTATGCAGTATTAAATACTGCATATTAATTGTTCTCATGTCTAGTTACTTTGGATTTCAATTTTATACTAAACATTTTTGGTTAATATTTTTTATTTTCCTTGTTAACTACTATAATATTATCTGCAAGTTATCAGTTTTGTCTCAGTTTTGCAATATTTTAATGAATGAATGGCTTGCCTAATGAGTTGGTTAGGACAGAGCTCAACCTTTTATAGTATTACTAATGGTGACATTCTTACCTAAGTTCTGACATAAATGAAAATATTTCTAATATTTCATCATTTAACTTTTTATTATTATTATTAATAGCTATTTCCCCAATAAATTTTTTTCTACTGTACAGCATGATGACCCAGTTATACATACATGTACACATTCTATTTTCACACATTATCATGCTCCATCATAAGTGACTAGACACAGTTCCCAGTGCTGCACAGCAGGATCTCATTGCTAATCCATTCCAAAGGCAACAGTTCACATCTATTAACTCCAAGCTCCCCAACCACCCCACTCCCTCCTCCTCCCCCTTGTCAACCACAAGTCTATTCTCCAAGTCCATGATTTTCTTTTCTGTGGAAAGGTTCATTTGTGCCTTATTTTAGATTCCAGATATAAGTGATATCATATGGTATTTGTCTTTTTTTTTCTGACTTAACTTCACTCAGGATGAGAGTCTCTAGTTCCATCCATGTTGCTGAAACATTAATCAAGGAAATTAAAGAAGATGTAAAGAAATGGAAAGATATTCCATGCTCCTGGGTTGGAAAAATTAATATTGTAAAAATGGCCACACTACCCAAAGAAATCTGCAGATCAATCTCTATCAAATTACCCATGACATTTTTCACAGAACTAGGACAAACAATCCAAAAATTTATATGGAACTGCAAAAGACCCAGAATTGCCAAAGCAATTCTGAAGAACAAAAACCAAGCAGGAGGCATAACTCTTCCAGACTTCATGCAATATTACAAAGCCACAGTCATCAAGATAGTGCGGTACTCGTACCAAAACAGATATGCAGACCAGGGGAACAGAATAGAGAACCCAGGAATAAACCCAGACACCTATGGTCAATTAATCTTTGACAAAGGAGGCAAGAACATAAAATGGGAAAAAGACAGTCTATTCAGCAAGCATTGCTGGGAAACCTGGACAGCTACATGCAAATCAATGAAACTAGAACACACCCTCCCACCATGCATGAAAATAAACTCGAAATGGCTCAGAGACTTAAATATAAAACAAGACACCATCAAACTCCTGGAAGAGGACATAGGTAAATTAACAATATTTTACAATATTAACTTTTTTTAAAAAAATGGTTTCAAAGAGACATATTTTCTTTCAGGTCAAAAAAGTTTTTAAGCATTCCCCTTGTGGCTCAGCAATTACAAACCTGACTAGTATCCATATGGACACGGGTTCAATCCCCGGCCTCGCTTAGTGGGTTAAAGATCCAGCACTGCCATGAGCTGTGATATAGCGTAGGTTTCAGCAGCATCTCGGATCCATGTTGCTATGCCTGTGGTGTAGGCTAGTGGCTATAGCTCTGGGAACTTCCATATCCCATGGATGTGGCCCTTAAAAAAAAAAAAAAGATTTTAGTGTTCCTAGATTATACAGCATAATCTTTCAAATTAGAAATGGATTCTTAATTAAAACTTTATAAATATGGAATTGAATTTTTGTACATATATGCGTGTACACATTTCTTTTAAATGATTAAGGAATTTAATTAGTGAAATTTTACTATTGAATCATCCTTGTATTTTTGGCACAAGCCCTATTTGCTCATGATATGCTAATCTTTTGATATAGTGCTGAATTTTTGTTATTTTAAAATTAATTTTTAGAATTAATGTATAATTTACACACAAAGTTACCATATTTAATATATAAATCTGAGTTTTGATGAGTGAATACTGAGATGTTTTCCCACCCATTCAGGTGTACTGCTTTGATTTCTATGATTTGTGAATTTTGTTTCTAATTCTATAAGGATAATAGCACCACACTTCTTGATTTTTTACGTTATCTATCTTGGGCTGGGTTTGGTGTTAAGCTTATTTTAGCTTTATAGGAATTAAGAAGTTTTCCATCTAGTTATATGTTCAGGAACAAGGAATAATACAGTGATCATTTGCTTCTTAATACTTTTATAGAACCTGCTTCATCGTAGGAGTAGATCTTTGACTACCCTTTCATTTTCTCTTCATGGCTGTTTCAATCAAGTTTCCAAATCTTCCTAATTTTGGTTATCTATATTTTTTGAGAAAACTATCTATTTTAATTAAATTTTTAGAATTATAGGCAAAAAAGTTTGACAGTTATTTACTAATATACACTTTTATTTTAGATTTTTTGTGTTTATGATTCCTTTTTATTTAATTATATTTTCTTCTTTGATGTCTTGAGAAAATATATTTTATGTACCTTTTTTCATTTTTAAACTTTTATTGAAGTATAATTGATTTACAATGTTGTGTTAATTTCTATTGCATGGCAAAGTGATTCAGTTATATGTCTACATATCCTTTTTTTTTTCAGATTCTTTTCCTATAGAGGTTATCCCAAAATATTGAGTAGAGAGCCCCACACTGTATAGCAGATCCACATTGACCATCCATTCCATACACAATAGTGTGCATGTGCCAATCCCAAACTCCCAGTCCATCCCTCACCCCCCACATTTCTCCCTTGGTAACAATTCGTTTGCTTTCAAAGTCTGTAAGTGTGTTTCTGTTTTAAAATAAGTTCTTTTGTATCATTTGTTCAGATTTCACATATAAGTGATACCATGTGATATTTGTCCTTCTCCTTCTCACCCACTTCACTTAGTAAAATAATTTCTAAGTCCATTCATATTGCTGTAAATGGCACTATTTCATTTTTTATGGTTGAGTAATCGTCGATTTTATTTATGTACTACATCTTCTTTATCCATTCCTCTGTCAATATACATTTAGGTTGCTCCCATGTCTTGGCTATTTGTAAATAGGACTGCAGAGAACATTGGGGTGCATGTATCTTTTTGAATTATGGTTTTCTCCAGATAGATGCCCAGAATTGGGTTTGCTGGATCATATGGTAATTGCGTTTTTAGTTTTGAGGAATCTCCATACTGTTTTCTGTAGTCGTTGTACCAATTTGCATTCCTACCAAAAGTGTAGGAGGATTCTCTTTTCTCCACATCCTCTCCAGCATTTATTGTTTGTAGACTTTTTGATGATGGCCAGTCTAACTGATATATTTTATGTGTTTTTTGAAAGGACAAGCTTTTGTTTTTATGGTTAGATATCCTTTGATTTTTTTTATTTCATTCATTTCTGGTTTTCTGTTCTATTTTCTTTCAATGTATGATAATTTCTCCCCAATTTAATATTTTTTGTGGGGTTGTTTTTAACTATTTATTTTTTTAAACATTTTCATTTTTTTAACATCTGCATTTAAGTTACACATTTTCTTCATTACCTAGTAAATATCATAAGACATGGATCTATATCACAATAAAAATATTTTTTTACTTGTACTCAGCTTTGATATGTTTAGTTCATTTTTTCATTCATTTCTAAGTAACTTATAGTTTATTCTTAGTTGCCTTATTAACCAGTAATTATTTAGACATATAAAGTAAATTTCTGGAGTGATTAAATTATTTTATGTGAGAGTATAATTTTTGTTATTAATTTATCATTATATTCCATTGCCTCAGAAAACAGTATCCTGTATGATTTTCTATTTTTGTAGTTGAAATTTCTGTTTTCTAACATCTCCTTTTTAATGCATTGTTTTTATTTGAAAATAATTTATTTTTTGATTTATAAAGTTATATATGGGTACATTATTTTATATATATATGTAATGATTAAATCAAACGTGCTATGATAAGTAATTTTTTTTTTTGTCTTTTTGTCTTTTTGCATCTCTTGGGCCGCTCCCGCGGCATATGGAGGTTCCCAGGCTAGGGGTCTCGTCGGAGCTGTAGCTGCCACAGCAATGTGGGATCCGAGCCATGTCTGCGACCCACACCACAGCTCACGGCAACACCGGATTCCTAACACACTGAGCAAGGCCAGGGATGAACCCGCAACTTCATGGTTCCTAGTCGGATTCGTCAACCACTGAGCCACAATGGGAACTCCGATAAGTAAATATTTTAATCAGTTAACTATTTTTATATACTTAAATGACTGATATCTGAAAGAGTTGTGCCAAGATCAGTTATTCTTGTAAAATAATCAGTCTTTTGTTTCTATCTGGTATTGCTTTATAAATTTTGTAGCAATGTTAGCATAAAATCTCTATAAGTGAAATATTGTTAACATTTGTTGAAATATTTTTCTTGGTTCTATTTTATATTTTTCACATTGAACTTAATTACATCTTTTATTATTTTCACCATTTAATCCTGCTTTTTTGCTATTCCCTTATTTGTTATACTGTTATAACCTCTAGTTAGAATCTTTCTGTAACCATTTATTATATACATAGGTCCACCTATTCTAAGAGGCTCTACCTTGTAATAAAAGACTTTAAACCATTCACATTTATTATAATGGTTGAAATATTTGGTGTTATTCCTGACATTTTATTTTTGGTATTCATTATACTGCTTTCTCAGCTCTGGCTATATTAGTTGTGGCTAGCCAGATACCAGTTAAATTGATAATTCAGAAAAGTCTATTTTAAATTTAGAGAGAAATATTCTAACACTAACCAGCTGGAAAATAGTGCATCTGCATGCAGTTCACCGAATGCTACATGCTGTAGGGTATGAATGTCCGCAGCACTTTATAAAAATATGCTGCCCTGATATACAAAGATGACCTTACTGACCTTTCCATCTGTGAGACATGTGCTTTGAACTGCTTTCCATGTGTTGGTGAAAGTTGTGTTGAGCCATGAATACATTTACATTACAGCTTCTTGGGATTAGAATTTAAAACTGGGTATTGGACCGTTTTTTCCTATCCACGTCCATACTTGGAATTATATATTAATAATATATTAGAATATGTATTTATTATATATTATAGCACTTAAAATATTTTTTTACTTTATCTTGGCTTTTGATATGTCTGGTTCATTTTGTCATTCATTGGTAAGTAATTTGTAATTTGTTTTTAGTTTCTTTCTTAACCAGTAATTATTTAGACATATAAAGAAATGTTATTAATATATAATTTATTAACATATAATTATAATATGTAATTATTATATATTTCATATATATATTTTTTTGCTTTTTAGGGCCACATCTGGGTCATATGGAAATTCCCAGGCTAAGGGTCAAACTGGAGCTGCAGCTGCTGGTTTGCACAACAGCCACAGCAAAGTGGGATCTGAGGCACGTATGTAGCCTCTGCCATAGCTCATGGCAGTGCTGGATCCTTAACCCACTGAGCAAGGCTAGGGATCAAACCCACATCCTCATGGACACTAGTTGGGTTCATAATCTGCTGAGCCACAAAGGGACCTTCCTAGATATATTTTCAACATTTTATAATTTATATCTCTTGATCACTTTTAAGCTATTTTGACTATATTGAGGTGGTCATAAATATATTATCCAAGCCATAATGCTTATGATTATAAAAGGGGATACTATTAATAATTAATATTGTGGAAACAGATATGGGCCATCTTGGGCAAAATGGAATGTAAAGTCATTCTAATCCTACTAGCAAGAAGGAAAAGATTGTACAAGTAATATAAATGAAAATTTGTTTCCTTACTCTGCTATGCATGAAAATACTTAGTAGACAGGATGGTAGGATATCTAGGCTGGGTGTGGTGGTTTGTGAAGCACCAGGATTTGAATGAGAGAAGAGAGTATTATCCTGTGCCAGGGCTTAGGACACACTCATCTCCTAGCATACCCCACCCACTTGACTAGCTTTCCAGGGTGGAACTGTCAACACACCCTTCCTAGGAAGACATGGGAATCCCAATTCATTCATTCTGCACAATGTGCTAGAGGTCTGATTTTACTCTCCCATTTTCTTTGTGTTTTATACACGTTATGGTCATAATACTGTTTCTCTTTTATCTATATACTTTAATAGTTATTTTATCTTGAATGGCTCTGCTTACCCAATTGTGCATTGGCTGAACTTTATTTTATTTTGAATAGCTTAGTGCCATTGAACTTTCTGTATTCCAAATTTAATGCATTTAATCAATTTTTCCCCTCATTGCCTTCTCTAAAAGAACAGAGAGCTGTTAACAGAATTCTTTAGTCTGGGAATATAAGAGGCTCTCCTCAAATAATCATACATCAGCTCTCTTTGCTCTCTCCCTTTCTTGGTAGTTTCCTTTTTGTAAACTACAGAGTATAGCTAGATTGGCTCCCTGTAAGTATATCTCATAGCAAAAGAAACTTAAAATATTTCCAGATATACCTGTTTTAAAATTGATTTCAGCAGCAACTGTGCCTAAATCTGGTCACCTCTAGTTCCAGGGCAATTTCCAAAACACCAAAAGTCAGGGATGAAATGAACATCACCACTCCATGTCTGCAAAAGAACATTAACTTACTAGAGTTTGATGTCTAGAAGAAAATGTACAGCCTCATAAAGTTTGAAGAGAGCTTTTTTATGTACTTTAAGCTTTAGTATAATGCCTTTATAAGACAGGTTCTGGGGACAGGAGCAATATTATCTTCAAAGACTAGCTAGTGTTACAATAGCCTTTTGCTGCAATAGTCAAACACATTTTTTTAAAAAAGTTTTATTGAGGTATAGTTGATTTACAATGTTGTGATAATTTCTGCTGTAAAACAGAGTGATTCAGTTATACATTTACATATCCATTCTTTTTCACATTCTTTTCCCGTATAGGTTATCACAGGATATTGGGTAGTGTTCCCTATGCTAGACAGCAAGTACCTGTCAAACACATTTTTGTTGAAAGCCAGCTATGCACTAAGTATGCTGAGAATTCTGGAACTATGTAAAAACATAAAAAAATATATGATCATGTACTTACCTAATGAATGATGTATGTTTAAGGGCTATAGTATTTCCATGAATAGAGATCTCACTACTTGACCAGGGATTTAGCCAGAATATGAAGGTAGCAGGAAATCCTTGGGCAGATAGAAGGAAGGAAAACGTGCTGGGTAGGGAAAATTAGATGTGGAAGAGCCTGGCAAATATGTATGTAGAAGAGCATGGCTGGACACTCAGTTGTGTTTGTTGGGGAATCAACAATAAATACATTTGCATGGGGAGATGCTCTGTTTGTTTGGAGTTCCTTAAAAACTAGGCAAAAAAAAAAAAAGTGGTATGTCATGTGGCAAAAAAGGACAGCTGTGAAGGATATTTGAATGAGAAGGTGACATTAGGCCTCCTGTGTGCCAGCAGATTAAATATATCTACACCATGGCTAGGCTAAATTGGAAGAAGCATCTCAAAAAGTCAAGACTAGGAGTTCCCGTCGTGGCGCAGTGGTTAATGAATCAGACTAGGAACCATGAGGTTGCGGGTTCGGTCCCTGCCCTTGCTCAGTGGGTTAACGATCCGGCGAGCTGTGGTGTAGGTTGCAGACGCGGCTCGGATCCCACGTTGCTGTGGCTCTGGCGTAGGCCGGTTGCTACAGTTCCGATTCGACCCCTAGCCTGGGAACCTCCATATGCCGCAGGAGCGGCCCAAGAAATAGAAAAAAAAAAAAAAAGTCAAGACTCACAGTAGCTTATGATGTAGTTATGCTTTAGGAACTTTGGGACATTAAGCTTGGCCTGCTAAAATAAAGGAAAGAGGCATTAGAATACAGAGGGTATGTTTATTCTTAAGTGTCTTTGGGTGTTTTATTTATTTATTTATTTAGTGGTCTTTTTGCAATTTCTAGGGCCCACTCCTGTGGCATATGGGGGTTCCCAGAGCTATAGCTGCCAGCCTAGGCCAGAGCCACAGCACCTTGGGATCCAAGCCGCATCTGCAACCTACACCATACCTCAGTGGGTTAAGCTGGATCCTTAACCCACTGAGCAAGGCCAGGGATTGAACCCTCAACCTCATGGTTCCTAGTCAGATTTGTTAACCACTGAGCCACGACGGGAACTCCATCTTTGGGTGTTTTAATTTCTCATCTTTTAGGCAGATTGGTTTTATTGTGATGGCAAAGGTATCACTTACAAGCAGCTCTATGTCCACATTAGTAGTGGCCACAGTGTTTAATTTTTTCTAGTGTAACCAATATAAAATAAAATGTTCCTTTCTGTTTGCAGTTTTTGTCTCTAGCTATAATATTTTTTCATATTTAGAAAATTTAATGTTCATAAGTCATTCCTTGTATGATCCTAAAACATTACTGGGATAGTTTGAATTTTAGGCAAATGGGAGGTGATTGTTAAAATCATTATTACTCAGTGTTTTAATTATGACAAAATCTTAGGTCAGAATTTTATTTTAGAGACATATAGCGTGTGAGTCATTTTTCTGTAAATCAGATAAAAAGAGATACATTTTGATGTTGTCCACAGTTGTATTTTTCTACAACCATTCCAGCTACTAAATGTATCAATATCTTCCAAGTAAAAAAAATCTTTAAAACTGTTTTAAAATGCTTCATAAAGTGTATTTTTATTTTAATCTTTATGTACTCTTATTAGTTTTCTTGCTTGATTAGAGGAAATTGTTGACTAAATCTTCTATAAAAAGCTGGTGAATTTAAGAGTACAGATAGGGTATAATAATGAAATGTATATGTGCAAGTAACAGTCTGATTTGTACTTTAATTGCTGTTTATATGCAGTGTGAATTAAGAATAAAACGAGGTGAGGGAGGGAAGAAGGAATAAGGAAAATAATTAACAGACTCAGTAGTTTTGCATTATAGCTGCTTTAATTAACAGCTTTGTGGTGGCAAAACAAATGCGATTTGGAAAAGCTAAGAATAACTAGGATCGTGGCATCCTCTCTGGGAAAAGTTGTTTATGTTTTTTAATATTTATTTGATTTTTTGATGCATAGTAGAAAAACAACCTATATGCCATTTGTGTCACAGAAGATATTTACATGATCAATTTCATCAATTGTATGTATTATGAATACATTTATTTATTCAAATAGATGCCAAATATACTTCTACTAATGTTAACATATTTATTTTCTTCCAGAAGTGTATATATATACAGTATTTAATGCCCCCCCCAAGTGATTATGGTAATTTTTTTTTTGTAAATTGCTTCTTTTTACTTAACTAGACATCATGAATGTAGAATTGTTGACCTCTAAGAATGGAGTGTAATTGGTGATTTTTCAATTCAATTCAATCCTTCCATCCATCTGAAAGTGTTTAGTTAAGCATCTTTTAGCTCAAGTAAGAGACTAGGAGATAGGGCTAGAAAAGAGGCTCTCAGAGAGGAAGTGAGAATCTCAAGCAGGAGAAGAGATAAGGGGGATGTGATACGTGCTATAAAGACATGCAAAAGAAGATAGTAGGAGTACAGAGAAGGAGAAAATAACTCTACCTGAGGGAGTGAGAAGCCCCAGGGAAGGGGGTGTTCTGCTGATTTTCCCTCCACCCTGTTCACCTTGGTTTTTCTTCCTCTGCAGTTTTGTGTTCTTGGTTTTCTTCTGTATAGTATTTGTCTGTGGTTTTTTAAATTATCTCTCTCTCAACTCAGTTGCATTGGTCTACTTCTTTTATTTATTTATTTTTTTAAAATGTAAGGTGAGCATTTTTATTTTTTTATTTTATTTATTTTTTATTTTTTTTATTTTTATTTTTTTTGGTCTACTTCTTTTAAATGAAAAAAAAAAGATCATTAGAACTTATGAGGCACTTACGGGTTTATTCAAATATGGAAAATGCTACTTCTGGATAAAAACTAATATGGGACTTCCTAGTCCCTTGCCTCATATATCTGAGTTTGAATTCTCATAGAATTGTATTAATTTTAAAATAAAATATATTAGATATTTGCCAACTCTGAACTGCCCATCACAATCTAAAGTAATCTGAAAAATAAGCCATTAAAATAATGTTTATTTAAAATAAGTACTTAGGGAAACAATATATATTTGTTAGAAAATATAGATAAGTAAGAGAACTTAGCATTTCAAGTTCTATTATTTATTACTGTTATAATAATACTATAATCAATATTAACTAAAGTAGCAAAATGCACTCTCATGAAGGAATGAACACCTATGACTTAAGTAAAGCTATTTTTGAGAACTGATTTTCTTGAATGAGCAATTTTCCCTTCCTATCAATTAGTTACTTTACAAAATTTATGATTATAGTCTGTGGGAAATGGCATTTTTGTCTTCCTTGAATACTTTTCCTTTAGTACTTCTACCTATTCTGTTTCACCAATAAAATTACCAAATTATTATGACTAGTGTGTCCATTTTGGTTGATATACTTTCAGAGATAGCAAAATATAAAGGCATTGGAATCTGAAAACCCAGTTTTGATTCCTTTGATCAAAAAACTTGTTAAGCTTGTGACTTTAGACAAGTTGTCCAACTTCTCGAAGATTCAGTTTGTCCATCTGTACAATGGAATTAATAAACCTGCCTCAATGGATTGGAGAATCAAATGAGTATGCCTGTAAATGTGATTTGCATCCTGTAAGGTCCTACGCATGTGTAACCTGCTCTCATATGACCATCTCACATTGAGAATTACTTCCATCACATAAATTATTATGATTTGAAATTTGGCATTTGGTGTCATGGTTTGTAACCTCTTTCTACTGAAAATTTATAATGAAGTTGAAACTGACAGTGCTAATGTCCTGAACCTAGCCAGAACACAGATTGGGACTTGAACCCAGGTGCCAGGACTCGAACCCAGCCTAAAGCCAAATTGGGACTTGAACCCAGTTTTGCGAGTATTAACATGTCTTGTCTATCAAAGGAAATCTTGGTTACTCCATTTTGCTCCGGTTTCGGCTCAGACACCCTCCTGAGACCCCCTCCTCTTTACCTCTTCTCCCAGCGACAGTTTGTTTCAGTTAGCCAACAGAGAAGAAATGTGTGCCCTGACCTGACCTGACCATTGGGAAGGGGACAGGTATACCACCTGCGTTAGGGATAAATAGGGAGGGTCTTTTCTTCTTTGAGTGTGCTTTTTGAGTATCCGCGCCCTTCTGCAGAAGTAAAGAGCCTTGTCGAGATGTCCCCATGTTCATGTGTCTCATTTTCCAACACTGACGATGTGAGCCATTCTCCCACAGTTTTAAATTAGAATCACTCACCCTGTGTCTGGACTCACTGATGTTTAGGTTCTTCATGTCTCTGCACAGAAGGAATTCAGCGAGAGACAAAGTGATAGGCAAGAAATAGATTTATTAAGATAAGACGCTTGTGAGAGATGCAAGCAGGCAGGCAAGAAGGCTCTGCCCTGAGGATCCGGTGGGCTGCTGTTTTATCATCCCAGGGGAGTGGGATCGGAAAAGACTGCCTCTTCCTTTCTGGGAGTACTAACTCCTTCCTGGTAACAGGTAAGGTGTGTATTCAAATTAGCAGAAGGGCAGTCCTCAAACTCCTGCCAAGGGTCTGAATCTGAATGCAGGCCTCATCCCATCCCCCAGCCAGAGACCTGAGGCAGTTCTCACACTTCCCCTAGTCAAGCAAGCCTGCTTTGTTCTGATGGCTTTTTTGAGCAGTTGTTAACTTTCAGTGATCTCCCAATGTCGCCTAAGTTTCCCTCTTTAACTATGGTCCTCTATCAGGACTTCTACAACTACCTGTGCCTACTCCATCCCTATCAAAGTGTCATCTTTCCAAAATGCCTATTTGATCTCTGAATTATGACTTGCAAAGGCATTACATTCACAGAACAATTTTTTACAGCCTTTTCCCTCCCAGGGGATATAAGTGATGCATTCTTGATGAAATTGCATCATTATTGCTTACACACAGTGGATATATTTCCTTTACTATGTAAATAAATTACTATGTAAACATATGGTTCATGCCAAGTATATTTTACGTGGGAATAAAGACAGTTTGTTGTTCTTGGCTTTCCATTTCTTCACAGAAGCATATCGTAATCTTTTAATTTCCAAATACAATAGGGTTTTGGAAGAAATGTAGAGGGAGGAATAATCAAAGAGTGAGTTGACTTGGAAATGTTTATTTAGCCCTCAAAAAACATGTGAAAAATATCAAGAAACTTTGTCATCTTCAAATCTGGAATCATTTTGGAATATCTACTTTGAAAAGTAGGCTTCCAACACTAAGGATCTAGCTCACCCAACTATCTTGTTTCAAGGAAAATAGAAGGCTAGTTGGCTGAAATGAAATCAGGTTCATTATTCACTAGCCTTAGGGATAATCACATTTAGGGGGAAAGGCTATAATTAGCTCAATTGTTGCTTTTTACCACGTGTGTGGCAAAATTCAATTGTCTCTTCTTTCATTTCCCTTTTTTTTAAAGTCTTCTCATAGTGTTCCCAACTTATGTATTTCAGATCTTTCAACTCTAATAGGAAACTGACATTAACAAATTCAAAATTTTGTATTTTTAAAACTTATACTTTGGAGTTATTTATTGAATTTTCCCTTATACTCAGTTATTTTGTTAAACTATAAAGCCATGTCCAAATATGACTGATTTAAAATATACTCCATATCAAATGTGTCCAACATAAACAAATCTGTGCTTCTCTATCTTTGTTTGCTTGCTTCAGTCTCCTGTAAGGACTGGGGTTGGAAGTTTATTTTAATTAGAGTTTAAAAGTAATGAACATTATAATCAAACATATGGACATTCCCAGAAGCATTTCTATAGCAGCACATTCATCTGCAGACTCACTTAAACCTCATGATCACATTAAAAATTCTTTGTGTTTAAAACCATTTTGCTTAAGCTACGTACATGTTCCCTCATATTTCTTCTGATAATTCTAGCCTAAAATGTAAAACAGAGTCTAGTCTTCTTTCTTTTATATATCTTCACATTAACAGTAATCATTTTTCCTTAGGTGTTTATCATTTTAGAATTTCAAATTGACTTTCATTATGAATATCGTAATATTTCTGCTATTATTTACCATGGAGTTGAACGGCTAGATTTAAGTTCTATAATCTGTGCCTCTAAAAATACAGCAGTGGGGAATTCCCTGATGGCCCAGCAGTTAAGGATCTGGTGTTGTCACTGTTGTGACTCCCGTGGATCCCTGGACCAGGAACTTCTGCCTGATGTGGGTGAGGCCAAAAAAGAAAAAAAAAGTTAGTGGTAGTATGGAAGAAATCTCATGATGGAAATATGAATTTTTATGCCCAGTGCTTGAGTATATTTTGTTTATATTTTAAATTCTTAATTCTTCATGTTGTTTTTACTATTTGTCTGGAGAAACTAAATATATTAATTGTTGTATATGTTAATTAAGTAGTTTTCCCGAGGGGTATTTACTGAAGAAATGGTAGAATTTATTTATTGTGAAGCTTTCTTGATAGCCCATGTGCCTATGAGGAAATGTAGTAAGGAAAACTTTTTGAGGCTTAGGAAATGCCTTTAATGGAGGATTCGAGGCTTCCTATTGCTTGACAATTTTATGTATTCTCCATGGTTCTGTGACACTTGCCACACACCTTTGGCTAGATTCAAAAATGAAGAATTACAGCAAATAGATCATCAGTTTGATAGCATAAAATTTATCATTACCATAGGCACATTTTAATTATATTTCTATTACAATCATATCAATAAGATGCATTTTTTTGGCTTTGGATATGTATGCTCGAAAGTTGAACACAAAGTATAGCTATAAATGGGAATAGCTATATTGATGTATGCATATTGATGTATGTGTATTTATGTTGATGTTCACAAAAGGTATTCTAGGTGTGTCATGGCAAGGAGCCTATTATCTAACAGAGAAGACATGTTCCCAAATAGTACCAAACTGTGTATTGAATACAATAATAAAGGTATGAAAAAAAGGACTCTAGAAAGTGGAGGAAAGTCTAGGAGGGGAGCAGAAGCTGGGAGGGCCAAGGCTTCCAGAAGAGATGACACTTATGTTGAGCCCTATTAAGAGACATGATAAATACTATGAAAGCATTAATGACAGGAGTGGTGGGCAGGTGAGAAGAGAATGTGGGAGACAGGAGAAGGCTTATTGGAAGATGGTGCATGTGATCAGAACTTTGGAAGACAAACAGAATTTCGACAAACCTAAGTGGGATAAATAACATCTAGATAGTGAAATAGCAGGGGTAAAGTCACAAATGTGGGAGCATGCTGGGTGTATTCTGCAATACTCGTGTTTGGATGTGAGCTGCCTAGGAGCGCAATGAGCCTGCAGAAATAGGTTGAGACATTGTAGGGAGCCCAAAATACTCAACTGAGCTGCTTGGACTCTTATCTGTAGGAAGATGCTTTCAGCAGCAGTGCATAGCATGGCCTGGAAGGTGGAGAGATTGCAAGCAGAGCCCTGTACTATGTGTCAGGAAGCAGGGATTGAATTCTAATCATGAGGGGCAGTAATAAAGTCTTGAGTGGTGCAAGCAGTGGCAATAGCCATGGGGAGGTGCGGGCAGAGGCAAGAGGCAGGGTTGATGAGGAAGTGATAAGTGTTGGCCCCTGCCTCGTGGTGGGGGAGGAGTACAGAGGAGGGCTTCAGGATGAGCTGAATTTTGAGCCTTGTGATGAGGATGAAGAAGGTACCAGTGACCCTGATCACTATCTGTGTAGTAGGAGCCGGGATCTGTTGAAAGCGCATAGAGACTTACATATTGAGCTGCCAATGGTAATTAAGAGCATGAGAGTAGGAGAAGCTCAGCTATTGAGTCCACCACACTATCTGGATAGTGGTGACATGATAAGAATATAATAGTTTAAAGAAAAAAAAATAAAGTTTTGAAAATATGACAAGGCCATCTTTATCCATGAAATATACAAACATGCCCAGATCTTCATCAAATCACTTAATATTTCGATAGGTTAATTTTGTCAGCTATAAAATGGAAAAAATAATGCCCCAGTTCTATATCCATCTCCTAGAATCTGGTACTGTTTTGGTCAAAAATCTATAATGGAAGACTGTGTATATATATATGTTTGTCGCTTTTATGTTGAGAAAACTCCAAAATGAAAAAAATATCGCTAGTATTTTAATTTTTTTTCAATTGTACATTGGAAGATGTTCTCATTACAAAAATGTATAACTATAATTAGCTTTCATTAGGTTTTTACTCTGTGCCAGGCACAATTCTAAGTACTGTTCATGTGTTAAGTAATTTCATCTGTAACACCGTACCATTGTATTATCTTTGTTTTGCAGAGGAGGAAACCAAGTCTCAGAGAAATTAAATAGCATTTATAGCTGGGATTTGAAACCAGACACTCAGGCTTCAGAGCCAGGCTCCTAACTATTAGTCCGTGTTGTCTCCTTATTGAGTAAACATCTGCTTCAGACTAGGTACATGTTATTACTGCATTTGTGTTAGTGCCACACACTTGCATTTCAGTCCTTTCTCTTTCTAAAGCTCCTGTGGTCCAGATGCATTACTTTTGCTTTCACACACACCCATTTCCTTGCTGTTAAGGTGAGTTGATTGAGAGCTGGTACCATGTATTATGAGAGGAATTGACTTGGCAGGAGAAAGTGCACAGGCTTTGAGTCTAGTCCAAGTGCTTACCTTAAACCTGAGCATTATGTCTTGTTAACTATATGACCCTGAGAAAGTTGCTTACCATTTTGAACCCTTGTTTCTCCTCTGCAAACACGGAGATGTGAAATGCCTACATAGTGTTTGGCTCATAAAAGTCAATCACTGGTACAGTTGGCACAGTGTAGAGAACCCACTACACTTTTGAGGGCCCCATAAAAATGTTTTGATTTCTTTTAAAATCAGAAGGAAAGAAATGAATGTCTAAGTTGAATAAAATGTTTAATAGGAGTTTTATTGTGGCTCAGCGGGTTACCTTAGTGTCTGTGAGGATGTGGGTTTGATCCATGGCCTCTCTCACTGGCTTAAGAATCCGGTGTTGCTGCAAGCTGGTGGTGTAGGTCACAGATGTGGCTCGGATCCTGCATTGCTGTGGCTGTGGCGCAGACCAGCAGCTGTAGCTCCAATTCGACCCCCAGCCCAACAACATCCATATGCCGCAGGTGCAGCCATCAAAAGGAAAAAAGGGTTTAGTAGATGATATTAACATATTTATTTGTATACTAATATAACTGAAAAAATATCATTTAAAAAAACTTTAATGGAGCAAAAGTGGCTTGGGTTGACAAAAGTAACGTACTCCCATCCATCACTTCCTAGATTCCTCAGACCTTTTCTAGTGTCTGAGCCATAATGCTTTCCCCATACATTCTGTTGTTTGCTTCCTTAGCCAGCTAATTTCTAGTTTAGGTCAATTAAAATAAACTGAAAACTGACATTTACTTTCCTTCACCAGCTAATGCCTCTCTTCTAAATAGTTTATTCTTTCCTCTTCTGGGCTACTTCTTTCCTGTGTGGTTAAGCTTCTCACTCCATATTTAAACTGTTTACACATCTATCTCTCCTACTAGACCATTTAAAATATCTTGAGAATGTAGATTGTATCTTATTCCCTCTTGTATCCCCAATAACTAGCAGAGTACATGGCCTGAAGAAAATCGTTCATAAAAGTCTGGTGAATTAAGATGATTCTATTTGCAACACTGACGTATTGCCAGCCATAGGTTAACTGCTGTTTGTAGATGTGACTTGTAACTAAGATTTCACCTAAAACTTTAGGTATCTGAAATGCAAAATCATCATCCATCCTGCAAAATGAGCTCTTCTTTAGAATTTTTCTATACTTTTCAGCAAGCACTACCCTCTACCATCTCAATTATTCCTTAATAACTAAGTTAAATAAATTTGTCGACGTCTTCCCTTCCTTGCAAAATTAAATTTTTTTTTTTTTGTCTTTTTAGGGCCGCACTTGCAGCACATGGAGGTTCCCAGGTGAGGGGTCAAATTGGAGCTGTAGCTGCGGGTCTATGCCACAGCCACAGCAATGCCAAATCCAAGCCTCATCTGCGACCTACACCACAGCTCACAGCAACTCCAGGGGAGGCCAGGGAGTGAACCCCAGTCCTCATGGATGCTAGTCAGATTCATTTCCAATGAGCCACAACGGGAACTCCACGAAATCCATTTAATTAACAAAGGGCCTATGAAAACAGTCAAGGCCCTGTGATATCTTCATGTATGCATTCCCATCTTATCAATACTCTGTGTTCCGTCGATCTAATGGGGATATAGCATGAGAGAGATTCCTCATTACCAAAGGCAGACCAGCATTACCTAATCACAGAATAGAAGACAATATTTATCACCCCTAGGTTTTAAGCACCCAGTTTTATGGACAATGACTTTTCTTACTTAACTTCAATATTATTTATAAAAGTTTCATTTTCTTTGAAAAGGAACAGAACACATAATGAACTACTGGGAACTTTGTTGCTGATTGGTGTGCCCCATATAGTAGTTTTATGTTCTTAAAAAGACTGCCAAGTACCACTCTTCATTTATTTTTATTTTTCCTACTCTCTGATTTATAACCTTCTTGGGCTGGAGGAATTTTTATATCTTAATAGCCCGTGGTGCATAGAAGAGTGAGGCCCTAGAGGGGAAAGAGATGGTTTGCAGTTTGGACAGTTGTGGATGACGATACCAATTACATCAAAGAAGTTGGAGAAAAAGGTAATTTTTGTTCTTTCTTAAGTCTTGTCCTGCACAATAGCCTGTCACAAGCTACTTATAGAGATTAGTTTCCATTCTTAATATCTCTTTGAAAGAGAAGTGGCTGGTTTTAGCGATGGAAAACCAATGTATGCTCGTGTATAGAGAATACAGAATTTTGGCATGGTCTAGTACTTGCAGTCTTGTGTTTATGGAATTCTTCTAAGGTTGTTTAAATTCCAAATTATGAAGGAAGGATGATTGATAAGAAAAATAGGTAGTTATTACCTTGCAGTGAGGTTTTACTGGATGATTTTTTTCATTTTGGTAATAACAATTGATAGGAGCTACAATTAGCATGACATTTTTCAGTTGGCAGAGTGCTTTCATAGGCATTATTTCTTTTGCTGCTCATAGCCCCACGAGGAGAGTGTTAGCATCAGTATTTTGCAGATGAGGACATTGAGCTATATGGACTTTAAGTGACTTAGACAAGATGTCACAATAACAAGCAGAATCAGGACCAAAACCTGGGTCTTACTGAAATTTGCTCATTATTTATGATTTCCTGGCTTCTAAGCCCTTTAAGTCAGTAAGATCTAACCACAGGCCTCCTGGCACTTTTGGAAGGCAATCAAATACAGCCTTTCTCTGACCCTTTCCAGGATCACTTACCTCAGATACCTGATCCAGCTTCCTTGGCCACTTGAACCTTAATCCACACTTCTGCTCCCTCTGATTTGGGTGTTATATGTCATCTCTATGACATTTGGAGTTTGGTCTGAAGACAGTCACATTTCTTTTGCTTTTCAAATTAATAGCTACAACTATTACATACCAGTAGAGCAGGAAGTTTAGTTTCTCCTTCCTAAGGTTTTCCATTCCTCTTTAATTACTCAGGAACCCTAAAGCTTACTAAGTCTGCAAGGGAGGCATTCTAACTCCCTACTGCCGCAGAGAACAGACCTGAGTTAGTCATTCATTCCTATGGTTGCTTCTGGCTGCCACATAGGGTTGCCCTTGGTAGACCCACCTCACACAGTTCTGCAGCTGATTCTTTTTTTTTTTTTTGTCTTTTTGCCATTTCTTGGGCCGCTCCCACAGTGTATGGAGGTTCCCAGGCTAGGGGTCTAATCGGAGCTGTAGCTGCCAGCCTACGCCAGAGCCACAGCAACGCAGGATCCGAGCCACTTCTGCAATCTACACCACAGCTCACAGCAACGCCAGATCCTTAACCCACTGAGTAAGAGCAGGGATCAAACCCGCAACCTCATGGTTCCTAGTCGGATTTGTTAACCACTGAGCCACAACGGGAACTCCTGCAGCTGATTCTTATTCCCTGTTGCCAAGTTGCCCTTGTGGGTATAGGCCCCTTACCAGTTTACAGAGGTGACTCATGCTGGGTGCCATGATGACATCTCTTCTAGTTCACAATCACTATTCCCTAAAGCATCATGGCCTTGTGGCAGGGTGTCTGATTTTGGAAGAGCTCCCTATATAACCTTCAAACTAAATCATCTCTCAAGAACATTCCTACATCCAAACCCAAGGGACTGACTGATATGCTCCATTTCCTCAAGGCAATTTTATTTCAGTGTGTCTTTGTTCTTTCCTGCCCCAGGTCTTTGGTGGAGGTCATCTTGGTACATCTTAACAGGTCTCTCAAACTTTGAATCTTAGGGAGCAAAGGCTAAGTTCTTTCTTCCAGGAGGATTGGGGGTCTCAGCAAATGGCAGCTTTTGTCATATTCCAAACTCTCTCTCTCTCTTCTTCAAGGAAGAAGTTGCTCTCAGGCCTCACATTCACATGACTAAGCAGATACCTTCTAGAGGCCAGGAAAAGGTAATATCTCCAATGCTACCTGGAAAAGCTGGTAATTAAAATAAATCCCCATGAGGCAAAGTTGGTTTCTTCTGAGGGCTGAGGAGTAATCTGTTTCATGCCTCAGGAGATCCTTTGGCTGCTAGATGGCGTCCTCCCTAGAGCTTCTTCCCTCTACACATGGCCATCTGTGTGTCCAAATGTCCCCTTTATATAAGGACATCTGTTATCTTGGATCAGGACCTACTCTAGTGGCCTCAACTTATCTGCAAAGACACTATTTCTAAATAATATTCACAGGTACTGAGGGTTAAGTCTTCAACATCTTTTATGGGAGACAAAAATTCAAGCCATAAAATGGGGGAAGCACAGACCGTAAATTTGGTTTTCTGACACTAAGTACCACAGGGTTTGTACTATATTCTAAGCCTCTTGTAATTTAATTTTTTCTAGTAACTATTAAAACATTTGATCAGGAATGTACTTACTTCCTATGGATTTAATGGCTTCTGATTCTTCTACAAAATTTGTTATTTTATATTTTTCCTTATAAAGAATTCCCAACTAAATTGTGACCCATTACCTTAATATAATCAGTTTTTGAAGAATTCCTTATAAAATTTTTTAAAATGCATTTTTAACAAAAAAGATTGTCAGGCTTTTTAAGAAAAACAAATTGGACAGCAATACCTATAGGCAATGTAGAGTACCCCTGTTCATAATCTTATATTTGTGTGTGTGTGTGTGTGTGTGTGTGTGTGTGTGTGTGTGTGTGTTGTGTGTATTGGTATATTGTCTAGCCATATTATCCAGAGGTAATAGAATAAAAAAATGTATTCACTCTTGCTTGATTTTCTTTGTAGATATAGATCCCTTGTAAGCTCACAGGGGTATCCCATGAGAAAGTAATTTTAGAACTGTAAATAGATTGGATACTTGTTGCTATTTATAAGCATGACCTTGAATAATATTGAGAAGCCTCCTAAACTTAAACAAATGAATTTGATTGTCAATATCTTTTCCATGTCTATAAAAGTAAAATATACCACAGTAGTCAGAAAATGGGCTTTGGAGTAAGAAAAATAAATACAATTGAGTCTTAATTCTATTACTATGAATGACCCTGATCAAATAACCTAACTTCCAAGCCTCAATTTTCTCATGTTGAAATGAGGATAATAATTTTATCTTCTTCATAGGACTTTTGGATTAATTGCTTAAAAAAATGTATGTAGCATGTTTACAACACTGCCAGGCACTTTGTGAGCAGCTAAGAAACATCGACTGTATTGTCACTACCAATTAAATTAATTAGTTTCACTGAAGTTATAATTACTATTTTATCCTGTTAAATTTAAACTAAAACCCTGATCCTGAAGAGCAGGGGCTGCTGTGATTCTGTGCTTAGAGCAATATTAGAGACATAGCTGGCAATGAATTATTGTTTTATGTCAAAGACTGTAATTATGGGTCTATCGTTTTAAATAGTTCTTTCTGTAACAATAGTAATTTTGAATTAGAACCAACCTGGAGAGTCGTAATATTAATTTTTAAAAATTTGTCTTGTCATCTGACTGTTGATTTTTGCTTTATTATCACTCTTTCCTGGGCTTTTCTTCCTAAAACATTTTGTTGTTTTAATTGTTAGATTAGCTACATTTCTTGATGTTATATATATACTTTTATTTTTCAAGTGGTAGTTTATTGACTTGAAAAAAGCTTATATAAGTGATATATATTCACTGAGGGAAGAAATAGGTAAGTGTACACACACGCACAGACACACAGATACACACACACACATCAAGCCACCCATGGTCTCACACTCTATACAAAATCAACATTTTCAATTTGAGATACCATCTATGAATGTTATTTTCTGATATTTACACCATCCTGTGATAAACTGAATTTCATCTGTATTGATACCCCCCTACCTGGCCAACCCCTTTGTTTGCAGCAACATACAGAAAAGAACTAAGAGCTCAGGCAGCAAGAGGAGCCAACAGGGATTCTATATCCATTTCCCAGCCCCAGGTTCTTTTCATGTATAGATGGTCCCAATAGGACCACTGAAGCAGCATAGATTTACAAACTGAAATTTATTTTTATGGTCGACTGTTGTCTACTGGAGAGAAACAAGCTCTGAAGACATCTGAGTTTTCCATTTTGGAGGAAAGATCTCCCAAGTCCGTCCCTTGTGATTTTACCCCCTGTTCATTGCCTGTCACTCTCTCCAACTCTAGACCCATCTTGATTTCAAAGTGAAGCTCATGGCAATTTGTTTTTTGGTATATGTCTCTCCTCATGGTACTATTGAAGATCCAAAATCCTTTATCTGCAATTTGGAAATATGATTTCCAACACCCAAGTCCTAAGAACCAAAATATTTTCATAACTTAACTAATATGAAGCTATTTATAGTTAGTATTTATCATACTTGTTGTAACTATTCATATGTTTGGCTACCAAATGATAAATGTACTTGATTACAGGATATTGCCCCAGATTCCACCAGAGGTACTATGTAACATATGATATGTGCAGTAGATTATCTTTCTAAAAGTCAGAAAAAAACCTGAATTATGAACACAACTGACCCCACTGGTCTGGAGTGAGAGTTGAGCCTAAATTAGCACAAGGAGTGCACAGGGACCCGTATAACAAAAAGCAGGTCCTGGGGAGGATGGTTCTATCTTAACTGCACCATCATTTCATAAACTCCAATTCTGTTCTGTCCTCACTGTGTTCTTGTGATAGTGACAGTGTAAACCCTGTGCAGTTCCCTCCTTTTTAATTTTGTTCATTTCTCACAGTGTCTTGCAGATCAAGCTGTTTTCCAAATTCTTTGACTTAATAATTTTTATTTCTACTAATGATACTTAATGCGTTTCCTTCCTCAAAAAAAAAAAAAATAGATTTCCTTTGTGATCAACACTACACAACAATTAGGCTAGACTGATCCTTTGCTAGAGCTAGTTTATGAATGGTACCTATTTGTGGAGACAGCAAATCAATAAATCCATATCTCTGAGTTCAGAGGAACCCTAAAAAATATCTCACTTAAGGGACATGGGAAGAAGAGTATAAAGGACAGAAGCAGAAGACATGAGAAAGAACGAGGGAGGGAGTTCCCATTGTGGCTCAGCAGAAATGAACCTGACTAGTATCTATGGGGATGCAGGTTCAATCCCTGGCCCAGCTCAGTTCGTTAAGGATCTGGCATTGCCACGAGCTGCAGCACAGGTCACAGATGTGGCTCGGATCCTGCGTTGCTGTGTCTGTGGCAAAGGGCTAGCTGTAGCTCCAATTCCACCCCTAGCCTGGGAACTTCCGTATGTCTTACCTGTGGCCCTAAAAAAAAAAAAAAAGAAAGAAAGAAGGAGGGCATTTCTCTTCCCATGGTGGATAGTTCCTTGAATTGTTTTTAGTTGTTGTTGTTAAAGTTATTTGGAAAATATCTACCAATGATATGTCAGGTTTCACCCTGTAACACACTGGGAGGACTCTGCACTGTTTCCCTCTTGGCATCCATAATGTCACAGTAATGCTTTTTTTGTTATTTACTGAATAGAGGGAACTAAAAATATATATATATATATTTCTCATTTCAAGTAGGCCCTTCGCAACACCAGGTGTAAAAAAATTCAGTCCCAAGTGAGGACTGTAAAGCAGGGTTTCTCAACCTTGGCACCACTGATGCTTGGGGACAGAGAAATCTTTGTTGTCTAGGGCTGTCCCACACCTTGTTAGCAGCATTCCTGTTCTGTACCCTATAGATGCCAGTGGCACTCCCTACCCTGCCCAGTTGTGACAAGGAAAACTGTCTCCACATATTGTCAAATGTGACTGGGAGGCAAAATCACTCCTGCCTCCCCCACTGAGAACAACTGCTATAAGGTTGCTCTTATGTGTTCTGGAGCTTTCTGCAGATAGAGGAAGTGCTGCTATTGTGATAACTTTATAGCTGAGGGTAGGGACAATCCAGAGCAGCATTTCTTTCCGGATTTTACTTTGCATCTCATTCATTTAGCTATTTTTATTGGTCACTGAAGCTGTGCCAGTACTTTTCCTGGCTTTTCCTGGAATAGTAGTGAATGAAAGAGGAAGGGCCCTATTCTCATGGAGTGTGCCTTCTGGAAGGAGGCGGGTGTGGGGAGTGACAAGTGTATACAATCAGTAAATAATTAGTAAGTGAGTAGCCAAGTGTTTGAATAATAGAATTTCAAGCAGTCGAAGGGGCTGTAAATAAAATAGTAAACGGGCAGCATGATCAGGGGATAGCTAAGCGCTACTTTAGACAGGATGATCAAAGAAGGTTTCTCTCAGAAGGTAACCCAGGAGCTGATTCAGAGATAGATCTAAGGGAGGGAGAGCATGATAGGAAATGTGACTGACTACCCTTAGATCTGGAAAAGTTGGTTCTGCTTGATGGCAGTGAGAAGGCCCTCATGGCAGGAAAAGAGAATTTACTTCTTTTCATTTTTAAAAATTTGATGTATAGTTGATTTACAATGTTGTGTTAATTTCTGCTGTACAGCAAAGTGATTTGGCTATACATATACACACATCCATTTGTGTTCAGATTCTTTTTCCATAGGTTGTCATAGAATATTGAGTTTCCTGTGCTATATAGCAAGTCTGGTTAACCATCCATCCTGTACATAATAGTGTGCATATACCAATCCCAATTTCCCAATCCATCCCCTCCCCCACCTTTTAGAGAATGGTACTTGATGAGGTTTCAATTAGGTGGGACCTGTGTGCCACCGGAAGCGGTTTGATTTCATTGTGATTGCAATGGGCCACCTTTAAGGCTTTTAAGCGGAGGAATTAGCATGTTCTCATTTAAGGTTTTTTTAAAAGACCATTCTGGGGACAAAAGGGAAAGCAGATGAAATACATTAAGAGCCTTTTGAAGAAGTGAGAGATGGTGGTGGTTTGAGTTAAGAGTTGTAACAGTAGAAACAGAGAAATATGAGAGGATCCAAAATGTATTAGAGAAGTTGAACTGCTTGTAGTAGCAGTTTTACTGATGTTTGAGTCTGGAAAGAGATGAGTCAAGGTGATTACTGGGTTTGGGGCTTGACAGTTGGGACGATTATGTTGCCCTTTCCTGAGATGGGGAATTATTGTGCAGGGTAGGAGGGACTAGCTGGTTTGATATGTGTATAGTGGGTGGTGGGGAGTCCTTAGAAGTCACCTCCTTTCCCTCTTATGTCTTTTGTTTTGTGATTAAACAAGGAGTTAGAGTGTGCATTTTTTAGATGATCTTTCATAAACCTCCAACTCTGAACTTCATTGCAACCTAATTTTTGAAATACTAAATACCGTAAAGTATAGTTTGGCAAAAATACCTATGTAAGAGTTCCCACTGTGGCATGATGGGCTAAGAATCTGACCGCAGTAGCTCAGGTCACTGCAGAGGTGTGGGTTCGATCCTGGCCTGGCATGGTGAGTTAAAGGATCTGGTGTAGATCACGGCTGTGGCTTGGATCCAATCAATGCCTGGCCTGGGAACTTCAGTATGCCATGAGTGTGGCCATAAAAATACACTTATGTATATGGAGATTATACAGATGACCAATTCTCAGTAAATCATGTGTTCAGAGTTGTGGTTCCAGAAAAAAAAAAATGGTGGACTTACATGGAAACAGACATATCCATGTTGCATCATCTGCCTTGCCACTGACTCATGTAGATGACATGGCTGTCTGGGTTATGGGCTATGGAACAGAAAGAAGCTCCTTTTTCTGCACTGGAAAGAAAATCCCAAGGATCATCGTTTTAATATATGGAATTACCTAGAAAAAATAACTTAATCTCTTGCCAGTGAATGACTAAGAAGTTTCTTGTTCCTCTGTCTTTTTATTTCTTATAGTTTGAAGCCTATGTCTATTGCAGGGTCTTATTATACTCTCTTGTCTTTAAATTTCAAGCAGCAGCAGTTGTGATCTGTGTTTTAAATTGACAAAATCTGATTTGGAAAGCAAATGAGCAATGACAAAAAAACAAAATTGCTTTGTAAAGTGGTTTATTGTAGATATCTCTAAATAATGAACTATATATTCATATACACACACATACATGTATATATATATTTGGTCTTTTTAGGGCTGAACCCTTGGCATATGGAGGTTCCCAGGCTGGGGGTTGAATCGGAGCTGTAGCCGCCAGCCTACACCACAGCCACAGCAATGCCAGATCCAAGCCGAATCTGTGGCCTACACCACAGGTCATGGCAATGCCAGATCCTTAACCCACTGAGGAAGACCAGGGATTGAAACTGCAACCTCATGTTTCCTAGTCAGATTCGTTTCTGCTGAGCCACGTTGGGAACTCCAAAATAATGAACAATATTAAAGGATTTAAAATATGGTTTTATAAACAATTTTCCTAAGACACATCAGTTTCATCTAACATGGACCTTCTGTGCTGTACTGAATCTAAATGTCTTATGTTAATGGATAAGTAAAGTTACCATGGGATTTTTACTTCATTTTCCAAGAAAATACAATATAATCTTTCATTTTTTCTCTCACCATGAATAAAATATTTGTCACTGTAAAATTTCTTCTACTTTTTATCATAAAGTGAGCTCTTCCGGTAAGTTTCCATTTCTACCTGGGGTTTATTTTTTACTCACTGATGAGTTTATCTCTTGGGTTGGCAGTAGTGTTGGGATAAATTCTTAAATAGTTATTCTTTGAATGTTGAAAAGAAAATGTCTTTTATTGATGAATAAGTATAGAATTTACTTTTTATAGATATTGCTGCTGTGTTTTGGGTTGCAATACACATTTTTTTATGTTATCTATTTTAAATGATTCTGTAAATACAGAATGACAGATTTTAATCGGTAAGGTCTAGTCTGTGTTGAGATTTTGTTTTTGTTTTGTGTGTGCATGTGGCTTGCCTAAGAGCAAGCTAATATATGTGAACACAGATAAGAAAAAGAAAAAGAAAACAAATATTACTACTAATAAAAACAGTTGAATTTGAATAAAAATATTTTGAAAATGGTAAAAATATGCCAATATGTTTTTGTTATTGTTATTATTTCTTTGTGATTATCAAGGTGTACAAGATACTGCTGTTAATTTGGTTTGTAATTCAAGCATTAAGCAAAGAAGACAAAGTATATTTGACTCTGTATGAAGACTCACTTTATAAGCATTTTATAGAAGTACGTTTTAAGAATTTTATAAAAGTCTTTGGTGGCATTGCATTGCTTCTAGACTTACATTATTAGAATATCTGTCTTTAGATATTTTTCATATGGTGGTTAAAAATGTGGCTTATAGTGACAAACTGCCTGGACTAAACTCCCACCCAAATTTATGAACTGTAGGAACTTGGACAAATCTTAAAGCCATTTTATAATTATATTTCCTTATCTATAAAATAATGATGATAATACTACCTAGTTTTGATGATTAAATGAACAATATGAATAAAATCTTAGAATGTCTAGCACATAGTGAGAGACAAATGTCAGTAAGTATTTCTTGAGCAAGCCTGATAAAAAAAAATTCACGTTTACTGGTCATCAAATTGCTTTGGTCCTATTTGGGATCTTCATTATGTGTGGAGATTAGCAGTGACCTGTTTTCATTTTCATTTTGGTCATAATTTGCCTAATTATTTCATCTCATAAAAAGGAAAAGCTGAAAAAAAAAAAAAGGCTTGAGCCTTCAAAGGGATAAACAAGCGAGCATCTCAAATCTATGCTCTATCCAAGCTCCTGGCCAGGGGCCTGGTGTGCAGAAAGCCCTCTGAAGAGTTAGGTTTGCTTTATATTGTCTCTGCCTAGGACTCTGACCTGTGGTAACAAAGGGCCTTGCTCCTCCATTCTTAGTAAATCTGTGTGCCATTCTTAAGTTTGGCCTCCAGCCTTGGGAAAATCAGACTATTTGAAGGTATGGTATTATGGCTGAAATATTAAGCTTTTTGTAAAACACATGCTTTAGTTCATTTAGCTGTCTCATATTTTCTCTGTTCTTAAATTAGATACCTATAAAAATGTATGATTTTTAAATTACGTAGCAGATTATTCAGGTACTCATCCAACGTTTAAAATGTAAACAGTGTCAATTTTTCTAAGAGGCAAAAAAAGGAGGAGATTATTATATGTGAAGGAAGTAGAATTATTTAAAAAATTTTTTTTTATTCTTACTTGCCTTGGGTTTTGCAGTTTTAATCAAATTGGCATTTAAAAACACTGGGGTCACAGTTCTGTTAAAAACTGTGTGTTGTTTGTAAGAGTCTTAGGTGCAAATTATCTAGCCAGATGTTTAAACATTAAGGGAAAATAAGTTAAATACAATTAACATAGCCCTCATTTATCAAGTAGTTAATTCTCAGCAGTAGGCCAAAAGCTTTTTATCTTCTATGTATATGTAGATAACATAAAATGAAAGATACAAAAATCTGATTTTAAAACTGTTATAATCCTTGCAAAATTAGGAAACGTTCTATTCATTACAGGCAGCTTCCCACATTTTGATTATTAATTGCCTTTGTCTTTTCTAACAATTCTAGACTTTATGGATATTGAGATAAATATATTGTTGCATTGTAATTTCCCACCAAGTAAATCACATCCATTGACTGTGGGCTTATGAAAATATCTGAGAGCAGGGACAAGGTGTGGGTATGTAGGTTACACAGAAAAAAAGGAAAAATATAAAAAAAATTTCATAATATTGCTTTATTTCAGGTGCTTAGCTGTAGCTCAAGAGAACTATTACATAGTTACCTACATTACTTAATATGAAGTGGGTATTTTAATAACATTTAAATGCTATGAGATGTGTAATCCTAAACCAATCATACCAGAAACTACAGAGTTCTGATTATTGTGAATTTTAAAATATTATTTCTAATTTGTTAAAAATTATCAAATTATTCTAAAAGTTCAGAAGGTTAGGGTTTGAGAAACAGAAAAAATAAGCTACTACTTAATAAAAAAATGTGTTCCCTACTATATATCTATATCATCTCTATATATCCCTTTTCATTTATATCCCACATTTTATTTTCAATTTTGTACTTTATTTCTTTTTTTTTTTTTTTTGGCTTTTTGCCATTTCTTGGACCACTCCCGCGGCATATGGAGATTCCCAGGCTAGGGGTCGAATCAGAGCTGTAGCCACCGGCCTATGCCAGAGCCACAGCAATGCCAGATCCGAGCCACATCTGCAATCTACACCACAGCTCACGGCAACGCCGGATCCTTAACACACTGAGCAAGGCCAGGGATTGAACCCGCAACCTCATGGTTCCTAGTCGGATTCATTAACCACTGAGCCACGACGGGAACCTCCTGTACTTTATTTCTTATGTGCACTTACAGGGGTGTTGTAAGTATTCTGAGCTAAGTTGTATAGCTTCTGAGTTTTTAAATCTTCCTGAGGAAGAGCTTAAAAATGTTTTGAGTTTTGCAAGTCTCATTGGAGACCTAAGGAATTATTCCCAAATATTAATTTCAAGCCTAACTTTTAAAAGGATATGAAAAGCAGTGACACTGTGGAAATTGTATTAAAGTAAAAATCAGGAGTTTATGTTCCAGCTCGATTCTGACAAAATGAAGGTTTAAACTTGGTTATTTCAGTTTCCTTTAGTTCTATCATTTGAGGTCTTTGTGATACATCTAGGTATATGAGAAATATAAGTACAGGGCCATGAGAATAAGGTCTGATTCATATGCCTTCCTTAAAACTGTGCTCTAAACTTAGCAGATTTATGGGCATCTTTCCTTGTGCTTTTATTTCTCTGTGATGGAGTGATTTGTTTTGGGCAGGGAGATGCTTCTGTTTTGTTAATGTTATTTAATGTATTTGAGGAGCAACAGAAGATACAGGGAAGGAGAAAAAGAGGGCTTGGCAAGTGAGGATGAGAGGAATAAAGTAATTTAAGGATTCAATTATTTACTTGACAACTATTTACAAGTCTTTTAACTCTGGAGATAAGAAAAGTTTAAGAAAAAGAGAGAGCAGAGTGTTATGGAGACAAAAAAAAAAAAAAAAAATCCAGTGGAGAAAAGATACCCCAGTATTTTCCTCTGGTTCACTTGATTTCCATTATTCCTCTTTGCTTGTGGCTCCTTATTTCTGGACATGAAAGAGTATCTTAAAATTATTATTATTATTATTATTATTGTCTTTTTGCTATTTCTTTGGGCCGCTCCCGCGGCATATGGAGGTTCCCAGGCTAGGGGTCGAATCGGAGCTGTAGCCACCGGCCTACGCCAGAGCCACAGCAACGCAGGATCCGAGCTGCATCTGCAACCTACACCACAGCTCAACGGCAACACCGGATCATTAACTCACTGAGCAAGGGCAGGGACCGAACCCGAAACCTCATGGTTCCTAGTCAGATTCGTTAACCACTGCGCCATGACAGGAACTCCTTAAAATTACTTTGACACAATTAACTCAGAAGAACTATAGTTTTAAGAAACGACGAAGAAATATTTCATTTATTGTAGAACTATTAAGAATCCACTTTCAGCCATAAGTTGCAAAGTGCAAAACAAACATCACATGAGTTTATTGATATAGCTTATTTTCATCCCATCTGCTTATCCAAACTCACCCTTATTTTTAGCCTCCCTTAAAAATGGAATTAGATTTTCCTCTTGCTCTAACATTTAGAGTCAAAGTACAACCTAGATGTCAGAGGTTGATGTTTTTGTTTCCTCTGTTGAGTCTTCCCAATTTTCAGATGGTATAATATTTATATAAAGCTTTGCTCAGCATGAATTAGTTTGCATTTCACTGTCTGTAAGTGATACAGTATAGCATAGCTGTAAAGAGACCCATATTCAGAGCCTGAGTTTGGGAGTTTGAAATCTAACTGCACACCTAACCAACCAGAAGACCTCCAACAAATGGCTTCCCTCTTCTGTGCCTTAATTCCTTTATCTATAAAATGATATTGATTATAGTAATTACTTTATTAATGTTATGAAGATTAAATTGGGGGGAATTTAGGCTAAGCACTTAAAGCGACTTAAACACACAAGCTCTTCAATATTCTATGGTTATCAACTTTGTGACACATTATAATCACCTGGGGAGTGTGCTGCCTGATCTATTGAATCTAAGTATTTGGAGCTGGGGGATCAGTAGTTGGAGCTGGGGGATCAGTAGTTGGAGTTATTAAAACTCCTCAGGTGGCTCTAATGAGCAGACAAATCTGGGGACCACTGCTACAGATGTTGGCTGTAATTATCCTGCTGACTAAATTATAAACTTCCTGAGGGCAGGGAGTATATTACTTCCTTTTATGCATTCCTTCCTGGAGCTGCTAGCTCAGTGACTTATTTGTAACTAATGCTCATTAAATACGTATCAATTAAGGAAAACATGTTGATGATCCTTTAGATGTGTAAAGACCTTGCAGTACAACAGAAGTGCTAATTTTAAACATTAATTATTCATTCCCTGATTTATGCATTTATACACTCTACGCAGTTCTGAGTCTTGATATACTATGCTAAACACTGCAGGCATACACAATTTGAAAATGCTGTCCCTGTTCTGAAGAGTTTATAGTCTAGTGTGTGATGGGGAACATGGGTACACACAGACATGACTTTAATAGAAGGAAGACTGACTGTGTTTAAGTGCCCTGTTTCAGTTTGGATTCCCATAGGAAACAGACTGTAAGATGGAGCACACAGCGTTTTGGTTGGGAAATGCTCTTGGGATCAACACCCCTGTGGGTGGTGGGGGAAAGAGAGAGGCATGGAAGAAGCATGACTGGGCAGGGAGAAGAAGTTACATTTCAGTGCATTTCCCACAAAGGTTCAGCCAACCCTGGGACAGCTCTTGAGAGTTGTCTCAAGTTGGGCTGAAAGGGCCAAGTCTTTGTTCTTCCCTTTGATCAGTACTTGGGTACAGGTGCTGAAGAAGAGACCTTGGTAAGACATGTTTCTTTAGCTGAAGCCATCCCCAAATAAACCTGACAGCTCAAGGCATCTTCTGGTTACTTTCCCAAAAGATGGAGGAAAACAACCTTCATTCCTAAAGAGGGGTTTGGGTAGAGCATTACAACTTTCACTGCATAAGTAAAAGAGATTAATAAAAACAGAGGCTACCCTGACTCAAAGAAGAAAGAGATCACATTTATTTAAGAGGAAAAAGAAGAACCAGGGGTAAAGGGGGATTGCTTTCTAAATTAGATGCATTGCAATTTGACATTTAAAGACAGTTAATATTTCAAGAGGCTGAGGTGAGGTGCAGAGTAATTCAGGTAATGACAGAGATAAAGGTGGGGAAATATGCAATTAGGGGTTTGTTCAGAAGCTTGTGAATCTAGAAGGCCAGGGCAAGCAGTGTAAGCTTAATTTGGTGGCCATTCAAGAGCAGGGAGGAGAATGGACCAGTGTGCTTTTAGAAGGACTAATCTGGTAGCGATATGTAGAAATAGGAGGTGCCAGAGCTTGAAATCAGGCATATTGGGGAGCCAGATAATGAAACGGTACTTCAAGGACCAACCCAAGAAAGGAACACATGTGGTAGGCGGGAGACAGAGAGAGAACTGCAAAGGACTGAGTGGGACCAGGAGGTGTAGAGGTAGGTGGGTTTGATGGCCAACTGAACACTATATGTGGAAAGGTGGGTGGGTGGTCAGTGGGTAGGGGTGTGGCAGAGTGATGGAGAAGGGGCTCAGAAAGGGCAGTGACTTTGATCCATTATCAGGATAGGAGTGACAAACATGGCTGAGGTTTTGCATAGGCGTTAGGAGTGCATGGAGGAACAGGTTAGCTTGAATCTTGGCTTCTTTTCTTACTGTCTGGGGCTTTTCTGACAACATGAGGCAGTTCTGTCCTGGCAATCAGGAAAGCTCCTCAGTGGTCTGAGCCCAGTCAAGTAGGAGCACTGCCCTGGCTGGTGCTAGGAAAGCTGTTAATTACCCAGCATTGGTTCTAAAAATGCCAGGCATCGATATTCTCACTCACTAGCCATCACTTTCAGACCTTTGGTCTTCCCTGCTTATCCTCCCTCCATCTTCCCTGTTCTTTGTCATAACCGGTCAATTATACCACAGGGTTGGTTGCTCCAGTTACCCATTATCTACTCCTGAAGCATCTGTCATTGTAGAATTAAGCTCCAAGTCTTTTTAAATGAATTTTAGCACATGGTATTATTTTAAGCAGGAGGACTTCTGAGCCCCTGAAAATGAGTGTAAGGTCACCCTCAGTGATTTAATTTTAAGAGCCAGCATTTTCAGGATTTGAACAAAATGGAAAATTAAGTCATCTTTGAAGCTTCTTAACCTTGGAAGGAGGTCCTGGGATGTTATAAACACTGCCTTCCAGGGGAATAAGCTGTGTGGGACATAGCATGCCTTAATATTGTTATAATTCTCTTTTTTCTCCTCCCTCTCACAGAAATGAAATGGATGAACTGATCATCTTGTAATTTTTCATTATGAAAGAACTTTTCCTACTTTCTCTTAATCTCTAGGGTTTTTCATTTAGGAAAAGTTTCAATGAGCCCTGTATCAAAATGGACTGTGCTGTAACATCCGTAGTTCCCAACTGGTCACTTTGTCAAGTCACAGAACTCTCTCTGCACAATCTCTCCTTCCAGTCTAAACCCTTGGAAGAAAGTCATTGAGATATAGACACCTGAGGTACAGCAATTTTTATTGCTATACAGAGAAATTCCAATTTAGCATTTATCTGGTTATGGTCCCCAAATATTTCTCTAAGGAAGATAAATCAAGCTTGTTGGGAAGTTCCTCATCATATATCATCCAGTCCTATTACCTGAACTAACTTGTTTGACACCATTAGTCTGAATACTCCCCCGGCTGTGACTACAACTCAGCCTTGGTTTGGGAGGTAACTCACTCTTGTTTCTTTCTCTTTCTCTCTCCTAATTTGAAGATTCAGTGCAATTCTTTGAAATGATTGATATTTCATCCTAAGTCATTAGCGTGTGTTTCTAAGTGGCCAATCTTTCCTCCTTTGTTGGTTAATGTTTACAAGAAATCTTTTGGAATAATGACTCACTGTGATAATTTATCACTTGCCTGCCTCCAGTATCAGTGATGAGCTTATGTTTGAGACTCCCTCCTTCTCTCTGTCATTAAAACAAGTTCTATTCTCTGAGTGGCGAATATGATTCTGCACCTGATCTATGGGGAAACACAAACCACTATCTATTAGCAAAGATAAATATATACCACCCTTCTCTGCTTTTCTGCAAGGATTGTTCTTTAATCTAAAGACCAAGAAACCATAAACAAGACTCATTTAGGTTGCTTCAAGATGCTTATTGGTACTTATATTAGAAGCCACATTAAAGGGTAATAAATAACACTTCTTTTAAAGTAGTTCTCCCTTTTAAAGCACTAGCTCACTCATGTACTTCTCTCATCCATTTTTTATGCCTAGTAAATGAAAATAAAATCTCTTTTCTTTGCTCAGTAACAGAGTCAAGACTCAATGAGACTCTGATGAATCTGAATCCTGCCTGTTACTAAAACTCTGAACCCTTATGGATGACATCAGGGAGAGCCTTCCAAAAGCCTTCAGTAAAGACCTGACGATAATGAAGGAGAGAGGAAGTGTTTTGGTGTTATTTGTGCAGCTGACGAATTGTATCCAACTAGGGTTCAGAGTCTTGGAGCTGAAGGGATCCAGTGAAGAGAAGTTTCTTCAGTCCCCCTTATTTTAGGCAAAGAGTGTCCTCCTGACTCAGGTGATAAGGCAACTAAGTGAGTAATTAAGTGATTAATTACCAAGGTCACTAGAAGGTTCTGGAGTCCATACCCAAACCCCATAACTCTTTTATTCTCCAATGCCTCCCAAGTACCTAAATAATGCCCAGTACTTAGAAAGTCCTGTGGATGACTTGATGAGCCGAACCAAGGGAAAAAGGGAATAAAGGGTAATAGTTGTCTTCCTCATAAGGCAACATCACTTCACCTATTTGTTGTTGTTGTTTGCTTGTTTGTTTTATTTTGTTTTGGAGTCAGTAAAGTAGGATGGTCAGGTGGTACATTCTGGAGCCAGACTGACTATATTCAAAGTCCTGCTGCATGATCTTAAGCAAGTTACTTTCCTCAATTTTCCTCTAACATAGATAATAACAGAACATGTCTCATTGCTGTGAGGATTGACTGAGTTAAATCATGGAAAGGACTTAAAATAAGATCTGGCGGGGATTCCTGTCGTGGTTCAGTGATAACGAACCTGACTAGTGTCTATGAGGACACGGGTTTGATCCCTGGCCTTGCTCAGTGGATTAAGGACCCAGCTTTGCCATGAGCTGTGGGTATAGGTTGCAGATGCTTCTCGGATCAGGCATTGCTGTAGCTGTGGCCACTACAGTACTTATTCTACCCCTAGCTTGGAACTTCCATATGCTGTAGGTGAGGTCCTAAAAAGAGACCAAAAAAAAAAAAAAAAGATGTGATATATGGTCAGCATTCAGTATCGCTTCGCTGTCACATTAGGAGTGGGGACAGGCAGTGGTATATGGTGTGACTCTCAGGATTCCTCCCATGGAGACAGATCTGGCCTTTGACAGGTGCTTCTTAACTAGTGCAGAATCTTGGGGGTATAGGGTGGGCCCCTGAATGCCTGTATCTTTGCATCTTTTTTTCTCACATTCCGTATTAACCCCCAGATTTCTACCAGCACAGAAGTTTAACAGAGGCTATGCAGAAATCTCATAACTAGGGTGAATGTATTCATATGGTGAAGAACTGAGCATTTGAAAATAAGGCAGTGAGATGCACAGGAACTATTAGGGGCCTTCATGCCCCCCAAACCTGGTGTTGATTCTGGTTCAGCCACTCCTTAGCTGCCTGTCCTGGCAAAATTATTCAAACCCTGGTGACCTTAGTTTTGTCATCTATAAATTGGATGCAAAATACCTATTTTATAATATGAAAGATTAATTAAGACAGTATATACTTTTATAGTGCCAAGTGCCATTACAGGGATGTAATGCATGCTTGATTTTATTACTTATTCCACATGGAAAACCTAGGGTCCAGGGGACTGGCAAGAAAAACAATGCCCATCACCACGTAAAGAGACTATTGCTTCCTTTGCTTGCTTCTTCAGAAAGTGACAAGATAGGTTTCTAGATAACAAATACCAGGAAAGTATTTTGTCTCAGGAGCAATAGCTTTATTCTTGGAACTTTGAGTCCCTCATCCTTGAACTGCTTCTTTAAATGACTCTATGATTTCTGGGACATCTCTGATACTAAAGCCTCACACTAATCAGGCTGTCTTTAGGAGGTTTTCAGTGTTCAACTGAAAAAAGAAGGAAGAGTTCCCACTGTAACACAGTGTGTTAAGAATTTGACTGTAGAGGCTCACATCCCTGCTGAAGTGCAAGTTTGATCCCTGGCCCAGTGGATTAAAGGATCCAGTGTTGCAACTATGGCATAGGTCACAGCTGTGGCTCAGACTCAGTCCCTAGTCCAGGAACTTCCATATGTTTTGGGTGCAGCCGTAAAAAAATAACTAAAAGAAGAAGGAAGGAGGAAAGGAAAAAGAGAAAAGGAAAGAAAAGACTCATATTCCATGTAATGGAAATTGGAGTGTGTTGTTAATGAAACTTTTCATTTGACTTTAGTGATGGAAATATGGCTGTCATCAATCCATGCTGTCTTGTAAGATGATGTACTAGTCAGGACTGGCCATGCTGGCCTGCAATAACAAACAACCGCAGCACCCCAGGACTTAAATCATCAACCAAAAAAGATTATTCCTTGTTTATGCCCTAGTTCCCTATTGACTGCACAGGGACTCTGCCACACCTCATCCTTACTCAGGGGTCCAGGCCAACAGAACCTCCACCTTTTTAAACACACCCGTTTCCAGGAAAGGAGAGAGGAAGAGAGCAAATTGTGGTTGGGCTCCTAACACAGCTCTTTGGCCATAGGCTCTAGCCCTGGCATTTGTCACTTGGAGGCAGGCAGTAGACTGGAAGAGGAATGAGCCAAATATTTGATGACAGCCATTCCTGCAATTTTTACACATTCTGATTCTCCTCTTGAGCACACATGGTAGAATTATACTTCTCTGCCCAGTTGAATTAGCCACAATTATGTAATTTGCTCTGGCCAGTGAAGCATGAGTGAGGACAATGTGTCACTTCTATGCAGAAGCTTCAGGATCCAGTGTGCAATTGTAATATTCTTTCCTCTTGCTAGAGTGACCCTGGTGACCAGTCTGGGTCCCTGAGGGAAGACAAAAAGGAACAGAACCCCACCCCCACATCCCCCACCAAGACAGGAATGTAGTATGAGCAAGAAATAACACATTTGTGTTATGTCATTGAGATTTGAAATTTCTTGATTACCACACCATATCCTAGCCTATTCTAACCAAGTCAGATTAGGGAATCTATTAGAATGAATCTTTATTTATTATATATATATATGTCTTTTTAGGGCCACACTTGTGGCATATGGAGGTTCCCAGGCCAGAGGTCTAGTTGGAGCTGTAGCTGCTAGCCTACACCACAGCCACAGCAACTCAGGATCCAAGCCATGTCTGTGACCTACACTGCAGCTCACGGCAACGTGAGATCCATAACCCAGTGAGCAAGGCCAGGGATTGGACCTGAGCCTGCATGGATACTGGTCAGATTTGTTAACCACTGAGCCACAATGGGAACCTAGGATGCGTTTTTTAAAGTTAAAAAATTGTTTTCTTTTGCTCAAGTAGATGTATAGATCCTCAAAGTTAAAGAGCTCAGGAGCAACTTTTTACTGTGAGAGGGAGAAAAAAAAAATTACCTAAGCAGCTTAGATTGATTCTGTTTTGTGTGTGTGTGTGTGTGTGTGTGTGTGTGTGTGTGTGTGTGTGTCCTTTTAGGGCCGCACCCGTGGCATTATGGAGGTTCCCAGGCTAGGGGTCGAATTGGAGCTGCAGCTGTGGGCCTATGCCAGAGCTGCAGCAATGCCAGATCCAAGCCACGTCTGCAACCTACACCACAGCTCACGGCAACTCCGGAGGCCAGGGATCGAATCTGCAACCTTATTGTTCCTAGTCCGATTGTTTCCGCTGCACCATGACGGGAAATCCTGATTCATTTGACTAGAAGTTGTGGTTCTGGTGTTGGTGGGGGGTGGGGGTCAGGCTTGGGAGGAAGGAGCAAGGGGGCTGTGTTAATTACAGCTGCAGGGTGGGGTGTGGGTGGCACCTTATTTACTACCAAGAGCAGAACATAATTTAGTGATCCCTCCCAAATACATCTGATCTAATATCAGTGGTATTAGAGATGGCATGATGTTCTTAATATGCTGGCTATTCTTTTTTTTTTTAGATTTAAATGAGTTCATCATGTACTTAGATGTTTTAAAGGGAAGATTCCTAATTTCTGGACTTTGTTCTATAGAAATCAATGAACAAAAGAGGCTGCCATTAGCAAGTGGGGATAACAGTAGTTCTGTAGTCCAAATAGATGGTTTATGGACCTTAAGAATTCCTACACTTGGAGTTCCCGTTGCGGCTCAGTGGGTTAAGAACCCTACATAGTGTCTGTGAGGATGCGGGTTTGATCCCTGGCCTCTCTCATTGGGTTAAGGATCCAGTGTTGCCGTAAGCTGCAGCATAGGTCATAGACATGGCTTGGATCTAGTGTTATCCTGACTGTGGCTGTGGTGTAGGCTGACAGCTACAGCTCCGGTTGGACCCCTAGCCTGAAACTTCCCTATGCCGCAGGTGCAGCCATAAAAAGAAAAAGAAAAAATTTTCACACTCTCTGCTAGTCCTGAAAATGAGACAGAGCATTAGGAACTCAGGTACAGATCCTACCACTGATTCATTTCATGGCCTTGGGTTTGCACTTAATCATTTTGGATCTCAGTTTCCTCATTTTAAAATGAGGGTAATAATACTGGCATAAGTCATAGGGATGTTGTGTGGATAAACTAATTAATGATGGTAAAATGCTTTGAAAGTGCAGATCCCTGTGTAATTGTCAGGTGCTATTATGAAGGAGTATTATTAGTGTGTTGTGTTTAATTTTTACTAAGGCTTCTCTCTGCTTTGAAGTTAGCATCCATGTGGATTGTGGGGCAGGGATAGGTTTACAGATGTTCTGCTCTAGTCCCTTTTTTTGCCTGGAGAAAATCTTTGGTAGCTGGGGTAATCATCATTATGAAGAGTATCTCTTCAAGATAAAAAGATAGGAAATGATCTTCCTTTTAAAAAATGGAAATTGCTCTAACTTTAAAAGTATCAATCAATTCTTTAAAACCTCATACAGCCCTATGTTTCAATAAAGTCTAACAACGTGCAAAATTTGAAACTTCAGGCATTTTCTGCTTCAGCATAAGATAGGAAACATTCTTGCTCAGATAACTTCAAATCAGCTGAACCAGCTCTTTCGAATTTTCCCAGTGTTTGCTTCAAGGATGAAAACAAGCGAGGTATCCTCCTGAGGAGAGAAATTCTGATCTGTGGCTGAGTTTTGCATTTGCAAAAAGTTAAAGCCCCAACTCAAATTAATTTTCATTTGCTTCATGGACTCTCTGTTGGGAAATGCGTTTCTAGGTACATTAAAAACAAGCTATTCTTTTGAAGGTCAACTATACACCATGTTTACACAGTATAGCTAAATAATGCTGGTTTTGAGGCAAAGAGTCTGCGGTCAGGCCTTGGGAAGATTTTTTATTAGTTGTGTATGTTTTGACAAAATAATTTAATATCCTCCTTGGTCTCCTTATATAGGTGTGTGTATAAAAAGCCCTGCTTACCTGGCAGGGCTTTGAAGAATGTTTTACAAACAAACTGAGCTATTTAAATTGTATTCTTATTTTTATTTAACATTACCTTTAATTTGTTTTTGAGTTAATAAGCTCCTAAATATATTTTCGTGAGTAAAGAAGATATTAAAAACTCAAATAATTTCCTTGAAACCAAGCCAATGTCTTTAGTCTTCAGTCCCATAGCATGATGAGAAAGAAGTTGATGGGAACTTTACAAAAAGTTGTCCAGTAAGTAGGTCAAAGGGTCAACCATTTGATTGGGCAGCTTTGGCCATTGGCTTTGCTATAATTGCACATCTTTATTTATTTATTTATTTACTTATTTATTTTTTATCCTGTGAACAGGCTTATACAGCATTACATTTTACAATCCCTAGGAACTGTGAATACAGAAGAGACTTGTTTAGTATGCAAAAGAATAAAACTCTTGTCAAATCTAATGTTTAAGTCCAAGTCACAAAAAGAGCCCTTAGACGTTTATCTTATTGTCCTACCATAGGAGATCAACACTTCCAGAAATTTTTGAGAGACAAGACATTTTCAGAGCCTTGCCTCCTAGAGTCAGGGGACTCAAATACTTGGGGTACTCTTGAGGTACAATGTTTTCTCCAAAATATTCCACTTCATATGATGGCCTTAATCTTTGCAAGATGAATAAATCCTACAATCCATCTATTTACTCTCCTAAAAGTACTGACTTTGTGAAATGATAGCAAGTATACTAGAGGTGTTTATCCCCTCACTGATGTCAAAGAGGAGGGTGATGGCAGAATTTGAAAGGTTTACTTCATTGTTTTTAGGCTCATTGGCATACTGCCTAGAGTGGATGCTATGGTGTGCCACCTAGCACCCCTTTTCAGAACTGAGACACTTATTCCCCTACTCCTGGGAGTGTTATCTGTTGATGACTCACAGATAAACCCCACTTTTGGACTTGACGTTTCTTGGAGGGAGCTACCCTCTCCAAGATCATTCCCCAGGGCCAGCTTACACCCAGTGAGTTAATATAGACAGTACAAACCAGGGCCCCTTTCTAGGATGGGGAACTACCCTGAAGGACTACCCCAGTCCCAGAGCTTCCTATAGGATTGGCTGAGGCCTCCTCAATAATTGAACTGCAATATTGACTCTTTTTTCAACCAACTCCAGATCATCAGATCAAGATCTGGGGTCAACTTCCAACATAACATGGCCGAGGGAGTGCTAGGTAAGCTATCAGAGAAAGTCCAAAGAGCCGTAGACCTCAGCTAATATGTCCTGACAAGAGCTAGAAGAGTACATGGGAAACTGGATCCAGAGAATGCTGATTCATAGGGGCTTGAATATAAAGTTGAATAAGGAAAAGTTTATTAACATAAGAGGATTCTCCCATGATGTAGAATTTAATACCCTGTCCAGGACTTTGGGAGATGGTATTAAAACATTGCTAGGATGGCTCTAGGAAACTTGGAAAAAGTAATGGTCTACAGAATGAAATACAGCATTGCTGTGGTAGTCAGTGGATGAAGGGATCAGAAGGCTCAGAGAAGCTGGCTTGATGAATTAGATATACATAAGGCTAGAAACCCAACCAGATGGCCATATTCTGTAGTAAGACCTAGAGAATGTTCCATTTACCAAAGTTTTGATGGAATAACTAGTGAGAGGAGCTTCATTACTTCTGAGGAGCCCAGTGGCCAAGACTGACTGAAAAGATGCTGTCATGGAACTTGGACTCTGATGGTAAAGTGGATGATGATGGACACAAGTATAGCCCCTATAAAAACCAAATAAATCCCGATGAATGACAGAGTACTACAGCAAACTCAACCAAGTTCAAGTACATGGCTTATAGCCATTGATCTTTGCCATCCCTATCAGGGAAGAGAAACAGAAGCACTTTGCATTCCCTTGAGTGAGATGACAGGGAAACTTTAAATCTCTCTCTTACCCTCTGAAGTGACCTGGACTGTCTGGATATTCTGCTGAATATCACATTGGCCTGTTATTTGATGATATCATCTTTATCAGATTGATCTTCACTAAGTGGCAAGCCTTAGTAAGGCATGTGTGACCCAGAGAGCAGCAGATAAGTCTGATGGAAATTCAGAGGCCCTCTACATCAGTAAAGCTTTTAGGAGTCTGAAATGTGCTGAGACATCTATATCACTCACGTATTTTTTTTTCCCCCCCTCAGGAATGAATTCATTCCCTCGGTTGCTAAAAGTATAACTACTGATGATTCAAAACCAACTCTCTCAATGGGAATTGCGAGTATCAAGGTCATGACCCATACCCAGGAGTAGCCTGCATCTGATGATAGGTTGATGCAGGAGCACAGGACCCCAACCCCACTACCTTGATGCGGGCCAATTCTGAAGGGCCGCCCCAGGTTTAGAGGTCCTGGTAGGATTAGCTAAGGTCTCTGTTGTACCCATATTGCAGTTCAACTTCTTTTAGGTCCCACTGATCTCACATCCTTGCAGGCTTAGCTCCAGAGAGAATTTCTTAGTAAACATCCTGCACAAAAATATTTGCCTCTGAGTCTGTTTTGGGGGAACAGAACTTAGGATCTTGTCATCAACGGCAAAATACAATTAATTTAAAAATACTTACATTTTAATATTTGTCTATTACTTTTAGTATTTATTTATTTTAGTTGATAATTTTTCACTATTAGCACATTCAAAGCATTCCCATGCATTCTCCTTAACATATTTTGATTCTTAAGACTTGTGTCTTTTATTCATTCTATTTGACTCAACAATCAGAGTACCCTCTATGTATTAGGCACTGTGCCAGGCATTCTGGATTTAATGGCGAATAATGCCCGACCTGATGGTTGAATGGAAGAAGCAATTAAATCAACAGACAATTAAATACACCATGGTTCATAGAGCGTGTGTTGGAGCCCAGAGGTGGGACATTTAGTTTAGACTGTTGATCAGGTAGTAGAGCAAAAAAACCTGTAAGGTTTTCTGAAAGTGTCTGATATGAGCTTTCATGGTAAGTGAAACTTATGTATGTAAAGAATATGTTCAAAGAGTGGGAACAGTGTGAGGTAAGAAGAGAACAGGTTTGGAGGTAAGAAAATAATTCTGAAGAACCAGACCAAAGTCTGTTGTAGGACTCTTGGGATTCATTGAATGATTGCAGGCAAGGATGCATATAGTCAGAATTAATTTTGGAGTTATTGCTCTAGTCCAGTAAAGTAGAGACTAGAATAGAGAGGAGGCCAGTTAGGAGTTCATTTCAGCAGCATTAACTAAGAAATGATGGGTTCAGCTACCACAGTGGCAGAGGAATTAGAGAAAATAAAATAATGGGTTCTTGAGAAGGGAAGTTAAGTCAATGAAAGTAGCTGATGGATTGATGTGGGATTGTAGAGAGGTTAAGGTGCCCCTTGGTGTCTGTCTGCTTGGGGCAAGTGGGAATACCATTTAACACAATAAGTGGTGACAGCAAGGGCAGTGGTGGTATGTGTGAATGTGTTTACATGTGTTGAGGGGAAATGCAGAAAAAGTGGTATGTGATGACTTTTTTGTATAGTCCTTTTGAAAAACTTTGCTGTATCTGTCCAAAGGCAACTGGATGTGTCGATGGGACATCTGGGTTTAGGAGACACTCATGCAGACAGAAGAAGACCTGGGAAAATTTCATCTAAGGAACAGATGCAAGGTGGGCAGGAAGTAAAGCTCGAATTGTCTTTAGCTAAGATAGTGAGAAGAGCTGTGTGTTTTCAACCTCTCCATAGGAATCTTGATTTACAGGACATTATTTAGTATGGTCTTTTATCCAGGATGAGTAATCTAAGGTTTCTTAATCTTTCCTCATAGTTCCAATGGTACTTTTCTTTGGAACTGTGGCCAAGTTTGCTATTTTTCCATTTAGTTGTATAGACTAGAGTTAGACATATTGTATTTGTTGTTACTGTGTTTGACAAGGCCAGCATTTAGGAGCCTTTCTAGGATGGCATATGCTTCATTTTCCCAGGAAAACAAGAACACACTTGTGACTTCTCTAAAGTTGGTGACCCCAAACATTTTCTGCATGTCCTATGAGAGCTGTGTATTAAAAAACAATGCAAGAGTTCCCGTGGTGGCTCAGTGGGTTAAGAACCCAACTAATATCTATGAGGATGTAGGTTCGATCCTGGCCTTGCTCAGTGGATTAGGATTTGGCATTGCCACAAGCTGTGGCATAGGTCTCAGGTGCAGCTCCATTGGACCCCTAGCCTGGGAACTTCCATATGCCACAGTTGCAGCTATAAAAACAAAAACCAATGTAAATCTTGGACAAAGCAGTGTAAAAGGACACTTGTATGGATGTCATTGGTTCTGTAGGCCAGATCATTTGAGTGAGAAATGCAGTTTGTTATTTTCACCCCTTAGAGAATGTTTCTTTCTTTCCATTAAATAAACTAGAATTTAAACAAAAATTGAAAAGTCCCTTAAATATAATCCAAACAAAACACATTCTTTTGATTTGTGAGAATTAATTGTTGTACTTCATTAGTTAAAAACGGAAATTTATTTAAGCCTTAAAAACAGATGACACACAATTATCTTTAATAATGAAACAAGTTTCATGCATTGTAATCTGTGTTTATTAATTATTGGGGAGATATTAAGTGATTTTTAAAACATTTTTTTTACCTGAAATGAATATGTAGTTTACACAGAGTATTTCAGCTGCAAGTAATGTTTATGAAGCTGCAGGAAAGGTGGCTTCAGCTCTTCTTGACTCCTCTACATGTCTTCAGAAGATGTAATGAATGCACAGATGCTGGGGAGGGTCATGTTACAAAGATGTGCAGTTAATTAGCTTTGGAATCTGGGTGTTCTTCCTATAACCACGCCCATTTTCTTCCTATCCTAAAGTACCTCAGCCATTTTTTTATTTCCTGGTCCCTCTTAACCCTTATTATGTTCAACTCTAAAACACTAAGGTTTGTCCTCATTTTTTCTGTCTCAAAGATACACATACAAGGCAATCAGATTAGCAGCTTATCTGCTCCTATTGTGTGCCTTGCTTGCTATATATTTATTAACCCTTTAAAGACTCACAACATCCCTGTGAGTTGGCACTGTTCTTACCGCCTCCCCCCCTTTGTTAGATGAGAAAATGGAGATGGGGAAGCTTAAGTGTCTGAGGTCTCATGGCTAGGAAGTGGCAGGATCAGGATTGAAGCCTCAGTATTTGGGCTCTTGAACCCATCCTCTTATCCATCATGTTATCCTGTCTTGCAACAATGTGAGCTTTTAAAACAATGCAGGATATTACATGAGCTGCAGAATGCAATTGGGGAATTTGGGCAAGAATGGAAGGAACAAAGGGAGAAATTTTTCACAGGTGGCTGAGATGAAAAGAGCCAGAGAGCATCTACACCGATTTCTAAAGCCCAGATTGTTGGAGAACTTTTTTCAAAAAGTGTATTTTTTTAGCTTTTTGTCTGTTTGCTTTGTTTTTTTTTGTGTGTGTGTGTGTGTGTTCGTTTGCTTGCTTTGTTTTGTTGTGGTTTTTTGTTTTTGTTTTGCTTAAACTTGTTGCTTAGTAGAGGAAGATAATTTTGGCTAGCTAAACTTGTTTGAGGCTTTAAGAAGTAGATCCCAGAGACTCAAAGATCAAATTGAAGTGTATTAAAATTAACAGTTGTTCTCAAAAAATTCATGTAACTCTTTAGGCCTTCTAAACAAAGCAAGTCATAGATGCAGATTACCTCTAATTATAATGTCTTTCCCTCTAGATTATTGACCTCTTATACAATAGGATTTTAATTAGTTCATACCAGGCTGCTTGCCTACGGGTTGAATAGAAATATGCCCATTGTCAAGAAAATAAATTAATTTATAAGCATTTCCAGAAGACTAACAAAATTTAAATCTAATAGAGTCTTGTTATCTACATGAGAGAGAGTTGCGTACTGTTTAATCTCTTTTGAAGTGTGTTTGGGACATTCTTTTGAGGAGATAATTCACAGATCATTTGTTGAGTCTAATGATTTTAAATGCTTTTTCTCATCATAGGTTTTTTTTTTTTACATTTCCCCACTTAACAAGAAAATATTCACTTATGGAATCACTTTTGTGGGTCTTTGGACCTTTAGGTGTTTAAACAAGTGTGATTTGTCCATCTCTTACTAAGCTAATTTGGAATTATCAGTACATTGCTATTTGTCTTCTTTTAAAAAATTGTTACAGTTTTTTTTTTTGTCTTTTTGCCATTTCTTGGGCCGCTCCTGCAGCATATGGTGGTTCCAGGGTTCCCAGGCTAGGGGTCGAATCGGAGCTGTAGCCACCGGCCTACACCAGAGCCACAGCAACGTGGGATCCAAGCTGCATCTGTGACCTACACCACAGCTCACGACAACACCGGATCCTTAACCCACTGAGCAAGGCCAGGGATCGAATCCGCAACCTCATGGTTCCTAGTTGGATTCGCTAACCACTGAGCCATGACAGGAACTGCTGTTATCGGTATTTTTAAAGATGATATGGGATTCTTCATGAACCTGCACACCATTGCCAGTCTTCTCTGTATTGCTGAAACTTGAACACATACACTACTGACTGGTGTGAGCGTGCAGATTGGAATCTTAGATAATGGTGACCTGGAAAGGCAAAATTGTTGGTTGTTTTTTTAAAAGTCTTGAATGTAGTATGTAATTTGTAATTTTTTGGAATGACTTTTTAATTTCCAAGCTGTCTTCTTCCTGAGATTTAAAGGTCTTTTTTGACTGCTTTTCATTTAAGACGAAGTGATTCAGACATAGGGAATACTGATTGTTCTGTTAGTCTAAGTGTGGCTTAGAGAGCAAGGTAAAGGGGCCACATTGGATCATGAATGATGCGCCTTCTTTCCATTAAGGGGCCATTCAAAACCTGACCAAACAAGGGAGCATTCTGGCAAAAATTTGTTCTGAATTTTCTCTTAACACATTTAGGATTTAATTAAAATATTATGTGTCTAAAGTCAGAATTACAAGTTAGGAGTGTAAGAAAATATTAAGAAACTTATAATATGAAAACATGCTTTATTCATAGGCCTCTTTGGTTATATGGTGGGGTAGGTAAAAACAAATTTTTGAAATATGGCAGATATGATTTACTTAGGGAGCAAAATATTTAGGAAGTAGCCCATCCTAGTTTCCTGAGTAGAGAAGCTCTGTCCTATTTTCTTGAATACTTAAGGGTAAGTTTTTATTGTCTGATGCAGAGGTATTTCTTTAATAAATGTGTAGTAAACACAATTCTGGAGTTCCTGTGTGGCTCAGCAGTTTAAGGATCCCGTGTTGTCACTGTAGCTTGGGTCGCTGCTGTGGTACAGGTTTGATCCCTGGCCCAGGAATTTTCATATGCTGCAGACAGGCCAAAAAAAAAAAAAAAGTGTAGTAAACACAATTAGATGATTTAGAGCTTTTTTTTTTTTTTGGAAGCACAGCTCCAAATAACTCTGACAAGAATGATCCTATAAGAGATATTTTAATGTAAATAAAACAGGAGAACTATTTTAAGAAAAATAATCTCAAAATCCTTTGACCTTTTATTAATCATGATTTCATTAATTTATTAATTGTTGTTTCATTGATTTATTGATCATTGTTTTATCACCATTTGAACATATATTGAGATTTCTCATTGACATGATAGAAATCACAAATATGTAATTGTGTTAGTGCAGCGCGGCTTCTGTAACAAATTACCACAAACTTGGTGTTTTAAAACAATGGACACTTACTCTCTCACAGGTGCATAAGCCCATGGAGACTGTTTCAATCCAAGACTTTTTAATTTAAAAAGCTTCTGAACCAGCCACACCATGTCCAGTTTTGCCCTATTGCCTTCTGTCTTACACCCACCAGGTTAATATTCCTAAAACGCTACCTTGGTCATTAAATTTTCTTCCACAGATGTATTGTTTGGCTCCTTATTTCAGCCTCTCCCATCTTGGCCCTGATCTACTTTTTCAGCTTTGTTTCTGATGTTTTCCCATCTCAGCCCTGGGTTCTAGGTGAACTGTTATATATATTCAAAAGCCTTTGAAAATGCCATTTATTTTCCCATCTCCACGTCTTTGCATTTTTCTTTCCCCTTCCAGACATGCCTTTTCCACCTGGCCTTTCAAGTCTACTCACCTTTCAAGACTCCTCTGAAATGTGGCCTGAGGGAAGACTTTTCCCTCTAGCCCTCCTAAGAAGTATGTGTAATGTTCTAGTTTAAGTTGCACTTATCAATGAACCAGTCATCCTTTTGGAGGACAAACACTTAATGAAAAAGGGTTATGTCTTGCCTCATGTTATATTTCTTTATAGTGTTTTGCACAGACTAGGCATTTAATAAATATTTCTTGAGTGAATTTTTTAAAGGGCACAACTTGAGATAGAATTTGCCATTTCCATGTTGACTTGTATATTTCTCTTCTATTTCATGTGTTGCTTTGATCACCTATTCATGAAATTTGTGACTTTAATCTTTTTTTTTTTTTATTATCAATGTTCTTTTTTCCTGAAATTCACTGTAATGTAATCTCAGCTATCTGTGTTAAATGGTGACCAGCATGGGTACTTTTTTAAAAGTAAAGAAAATATTATAAAAGTACTTTTCAAACAATGAAAAGTGAATGAAATAAAAGTCAAAACAGCGCATTTAGCATTTAGTGTGAGCTGTGGAGACTTTTTTCCTATGCACGTAAAAATATATAGAATTAAGTTCCTGTTTTAAGGTATCTAGTATGAGACAGTCTCGGCTTTGTTTGATTGCAAGTTAAGCTACCTATTCTATGTGTCTTCTCATTCTTGGACCTAAATTCAAGGAATGGGTACAATCTGGGATATTACAGACCATAGAAAAGAGAGAGAGAGATGGAGAGAGAAAGAGAAACTTAGAAACATGGACTTTTAAGCCTCTGCTCAATTGTGGCAAATATCACATCTTCTCATTTTCTGTTGGTTAAGAGCATGCTTTGTGATTGCTTTTCATAGTTAACATTTGGCCACAGTTTTGGCTCTCCTATTGTTATGCCCCCTCCCAACTAGGGGTGCAAACTTTCTCTTTTTTTTCATTTTTTAAAGTTTTTTTGAAGTATAGTTGATTTACAAGGCTGTGATAATTTCTGTACAACAAAGTGAATCAGTTATACATGTACACACATCCATTCTTTTACAGATTCTTTTCCATATAGATTATCATTGAATGTTAAGCAGAGTTTCCAGTGCTGTACAGCAGGTCCCCGTTGGCCAACAAACTTACTTATCTCTGGTCCCATCTGCAGAATTGTTCAGAGAATTCATGAAGGCAAACCAGGCCTTCATGAGAGGATTTTATATAACATGCCTATGAGGCTACAAATATTGTGGGACATGAAGTGAGAGCAGAACCTGTCGGAGAAGTCTCTGGTTTTCAACATTAAAGACCCCCCCCCCCATATCCAAAATAGACGAAACATGTAGAAATAAATGCCCTAAATCTATTCTCTCTTCAGCCTGGCTTTATGTGTTTGTCTGAGACTAACAGCTCTGGACAGGAAGCGATCGCCTGGAGGCATTAATCCAGAAAGGAAGAGAATAAAAAGTTTCAACCCATGCCACCCTGCAAGCTCAGTGTGCTTTACCTCCTGGGGGTAGGCAGGGAAAACTTTCTCTCTAGTCTTCTCTCCCAGGCAGAATTCTGGAGTTCGCCTTCTAGTCAGCAGTCCCCTGAGTCCAAGGTTCAGTGAGGATAAGGAAGTAAAGATGCAGCTTCAAGGAGCTATGTCTTTATACTTGTCTGTTAAAATTAAAAAAAAAAAAAAAAGGGGGGGGGAAATCCTAAGGAGAGTGTTAAGAAATGCACTCACATTATCATGCTCCATCATAAGTGACTAGACATAGTTCCCAGTGCTCACAGCAGGATCTCTTTGCAAATCCATTCCAAAGGCAATAGATTGCATCTGTTAACCTCAAGCTTCCCATCCACCCCACTCCCTCCCCCTCCCCCTTGGCAACCACAAGTCTATTTTCCAAGTCCATGATTTTCTTTTCTGTGGAAAGTTTCATTTGTGCTGGGTATTAGATTCCAGATATTCATCTTGCCATAATCTAGGCCAGGAGTTGCTTCACTAATCCCACTAGCAAAGTTCGAACAGAGCAAGATTTGTAGCCGGAGATATCACTAAAATTCTCCTTTTCCAATTTTCCAAAAAGCAGAGGCTGTGCTGAGTATGCTTATAGCAGATAAAGCTCATTGATGCTGAATTCTCTGTGCTCGGAAAGAATGTCCCATCAGAATAGTGTCCAGAAAAGAGAGATCCCCTTTGCAACACAAAGGTAAAAAAAAAAATGGTAATGTAAAATCATTACTTGTGCTATTTTATTTTATTTATTTTAGTTTTTGCTTTTTAGAGCCACACCTGCAGCATATGGAAGTTCCCCAGCTAGGAGTCGAATCAGAGCTATAGCTTCTGACATACACCACAGCCACAGCAGTGCCAGATCTGAGCCAAGTCAGTGACCTATACCACAGCTCACAGCAACATTGGATCGTTAACCCACTGAGCAAGGCCAGGCATCCAACTCGCATTCTCATGGATACTAGTAGGATTTGTTTCTGCTGAGCCACAAGGGGAACTCCTGTGCTAACAATTTAATTAATAGATTTTAATAATTACTTTCTGACTGATGGGCTTATCATTAAGACAGACAGATGCAAGGTCCTATTTCAATCTTTTGATAAGTCTTTTATTTTGATCACTAATTTATTCATGTATGTAACTTCCTTCTTATATTGTAGTTTTGATTTAGGTGGAAGTCCTGAAATGATAACTGTTAGACATATGATGAATATGAACCATGGGTGCATACGTCCTTCAAAAAATCAGGAAAATAAAAGCAAAGTCAAGAATGTAAAATTAATTCTCATATAATATTAGAATAAAAATGTAAGGATATGATGATAAATGGCACTAAAGGCTGAGCTCTCCCCAATGATATGAGACATTTGACAGAATACATAATTTTAGGACTATTTTCAAAACTATATTAGTCTAATGTTCAGTGGAAAAATAGAATTTGATGTATTTATGTTTTGCTTTACTGCATCTATTAATTTTTAAATACTGTGCAATTTGTTTTCAAGGTTTATTTATCTTCCTGTTTACTTGATGTAAGTCTGTTGCTTATTACAATACACAGAGCTAGTCATCTACAAGAATAAGAATTCTATTAAAATGTGATAATGAATGGAAAAGGAGTTTAACTCCATTTTATTTCTCATGATAGAATTTGTTTCAGAAGGTCCTCTTAAGCCAGAGACCTTTGGGAGTAATGTTGATATGGGGATATGTGCTTTTTAATTCCTGTCATTGTATCTGTAAAATTGAGATGAATCGCTAAATAATTCGATTCATCCCCTTTTACTGTTTTTAGAGGACATATTTTCTATGACCTGAAACTACTCATAGGTCTCCCTACTTCACTCTTGGTATCCTCCTGCTCCCTTCCACCAAGGCAGCCTGGGAGTTTCTGGACTTTACATCCTCCAGCCACCACCCCCCAAATAAATAAACCCAGAGTATGCCTGGAGTCATATTGTATAAAGCTAAACAGTATCTCCAGTAGATCGTTTGGAAGTAAGGGGCTAGTAAAGACGAAGCAAAAAGGTAATGGTATAGAAGAGTACTTTTCTCCTGTATAGTTTTATTAATTCAGAATTCACAAAGGTTTAGAAGATTCATTTGTTTCCTCCTTCTCTCTCCCTCTCTTTCTCACTCTCCTTTCTTTCGCTAGGGGCCACGGTGGCATTTACACTTACACCACTGCCTCCTTTTCTGGGGCTCTAGAGAAAACACATGCAATGTTGAGACAACCAAGGCAAGAGTTATCCTGAAAAGCCAAATAGGAGCCCTGTAAAGACAGAAAATGATGCATAGAGATTTCCTTTTAATCCATCACCAGGTTGACTAGATGCCCAGCCTTCTTACTATTCATTCAGTCTGCACTTGTGCTCAAATGTTTCTTTATGTTATATATCTTTTGCAAGAAAAAAAGAAGAGGAGTTCCCGTAGTGGCTCAGTGGTTAACGAATCCAACTAGGAACCATGAAGTTACGGGTTTAATCCCTGACCTCACTCTGTGGGTTAAGGATCCAGCATTACTGTGAGCTGTGGTGTAGGTCACAGACGCAGCTCGGATCCTGCGTTGCTGTGGCTCTGGTGTAGGTCAGCGGCTACAGCTCTGGTTAGACTCCTAGCCTGGGAACCTCCATATGCCGTGGGTGCGGCCCTAGAAAAGTCGGAAAAAAAAAAGGGAAAAAGAGGATAGCAACAAAATGTTCTAGAACATCTTCATGTTATTGTACTGTATATCTGCAGGCACTTTCTGAGCACTTGTGTAAGGGACGATGTCCTCTATCAGAGATTCAAAAATCAGTAAACTATGGTTCCCTCTGCATTTGGGGAAGAAGGTCAAAAGCAGATTAATTACAGGTATGGTTAAGGAAACCCAGAGGAAGAAAATACTGATGTTGATGGAGGCTGCTTAATTAAAGTCACTGGATAGTGAAAAACTAAAATACATATGAAGACTTGAATTAAAGGCAAGAAGCCCAACAGCCAAGATGTAGAATAATGATAGTAGATAAGAAAGAATAGAACCACTGAACTGAGGTGGCTTTTCATACTCTGTAAACCACATGTGGTTTGTTATGGAAAATGAAAAACTGGAGAAATGACATGAGAGGGCAGGGTGGGAGGAGAAGAAAGTTCTGAAAGGTGTCCATGGAATGCTGTTAAAGTTGCCTTTCCATATATGTTTAAAGGATTAGCTTACCTTGACTTACATATTTCTAGGAGTCAACTCTGCAGGTATACCTTGATTTCTCCAGCTTTAAAAAGAAATAAAATTCCACTCTGCAGTGGATACTATAGTCACTTTAATTTTTTTTTTATTAAAGTATAGTTGATTTACAATGTTCTGTCAATTTCTGCTGTACAGCAAAGGGACCCAGTCATACATCTATATACATTCTTTTTCTCATGTTATCTTCCATCATGTCCTATCACAAGTGATTGGATATTGTTCCCTGTGCTGTACAGCAGGTCCTCATTGCTTATCCACTTTACATGTAATAGTTTGCATCTATTTTTAGTCACATTTTGAAAGTGCATTTCCGATGCTGATTAGCTTTCCAGCAGATCACCTAGATGTGTAAGTCCTGCAGAAGCTGGCAATCCTCGCAGGATCATGGATTTATTATCTTTAGACTGCCTAATTAATAGTTATGTTGAAAAGAAGACTGATAAAATGTGAAAGTGGAGACCAGAGGAAAAATTACACCTGAAGCTTGTAAGTTGTCACCTTGCTTGGTGTCTCTGTTCCCCAGCACCCTGAAGGCCTAATCATGCCTTCCATGTACTTTTGCATGCGTAGACTTTTTCTTCATTATGACTTGCCAATTCCCTGTTGTTCATACTGTACTAGAGAAATAATATTTGTCATTTTTGAATTGATGTCCAGGTGGCTGCTGTCACAATACATCCATTTTTAGATGTTCCTCAAACCCACTGAGGTGATACACAGTTTTATGACAGTGTGATTTTTTTTTTCTTCTTCTAGTTTTGTCTCTTCGTTGCAAGAGAAATTTGCTGTCGTCTTTGACAGCTGGACAAGGAGAGATTGCAATCTCATTTTCCTCTCAGTATTTTCTACCTTGGCAGCATCATGAATAAGCAACATTTTAGATGGTTGACTTCCAAAAACGTCTCCTGTCAAGCTGCTGTCAGGATTTTGGAAGTCAAGGAACAACTTCTTTTCAATTGTGATTTTCTATAATTTTGTTTTTGAAGTCTGACTTATGATTTTTTTCCTTTCTAAAGTTTATTTTTTTTTCTATAACCTAATGCTAGGAAGAAAAGAAAACTCAATTCCTTCTTCTATTTAGTTTGATATAAAGGGTGTCATCTGTGTCAATGGTACCCCTATCTTAATGTATCCACCAATAGAATTCTGCAATGGGATCCTTTTTACTAGGAGTTTAAACTATTATTGTTATTTTTTAAATTTAATTCTATCTTCCAGGAGTCAATGTCTAATTACCTTGCAGTGACCATTTTTAGGATATCATGTGATTTAAAAAAAAAAACCTTCTGGGGGATGGCTCAGTGGTAATGAACCCAATGAGTATCCATGAGGATGTGGGTTCCATCCCTGGCCTCACTCAGTGGGTTAAATATCTGTAAGTCACAGACATGGATTGAATCTGGCATGGCTGTGGCTGTGGCATAGGCTGGCAGCTGCAGCTCCAATTGGACCCCTGGGAACTTCCACATGCCACACCTGCGGCCCTTAAAAAAAAAAAAAAGAAAAATGCCATCTTATTTCATAATACAGCTTTATCATGCATTGAAAGGAAGTGAGAAGGGGAACATTGTCCCTGTTGTGTAAACCTTTCCAACCTTCTCTGTTTTTCTCTATATCCCTAAAATTAGGAGGAAAGGAGGAAAAGAATATTGGGACCTAAATAGATACTTCAGAATTGGTCTCAGAACTAAGAGAATGAAATGAAAGGCTTTTAAACACACATGAAATCTTTTTCTGCTGCTTTCTTCCTGATTTCAAAGTTACGACTCCCCATGGTTCTCATTGGGTACCCCCATTTACGCCACTGTGGTACTATACTTCTACAGGATCATTTCTACAGAGGGAACTCAGAGGAGCTGTGGAAAACATGGTCTGAGAAGCATGGCCCCAAAGTTGATTCTGCCAAGATATGTGTGATTCTGGGCAAGTCCCTTACCCTCTTGTTTCCCCAGTTTCCTCATCTGTACAATGAGGAGAATGAGAAGAATATTCACATCATCAGGTTGTTGTAAGAACTGAATGAGTGACTGTGTAATTTGCTTAGGTTAGCAACACAGAGCAGGCATTATATGTGTGTGATGTATGAAGAAATGTATGCAAACGTAATTTATACCCAGCCTTATATTTTGTTACAGGGCCACTGGACATCTTATCCACCAGTGGTGTCATAGTTTTGACCTTGGGAGGAGCATATTTGTTCACATGTTTCTAAATAAATCCCCTGGGTTTCCTGATTAATGTGGAACAATTGATAAGTGTAAGCCATTTGCGTTTTAGCAAAGTCTAAAGCAACCTCATTCCCCTGTCCCCATTTTTTTCTATTGTGAGTAAACTTTTTTTTTTTTTTCTTGTCCTTTTGCCTTTTCTAGGGCTGCTCCTGTGGCATATGGAGGTTCCCAGGCTAGGGGTCTAATCAGAGCTGTAGCCACTGACCTACACCAAAGCCACAGCAACTCGGGATCCAAACCGCATCTGCGACCTACACCACAGCTCACGGCAATGCCGGATCCTTAACTCACTGAGCAAGGCCAGGGATCGAACCCTCAACCTTATGGTTCCTAGTTGGATTCATTAACTTAATTTTTTTTTTTTTTTTTTAGTAGATTGAGTTCATCTACTATGTGTTAGAGGAATCAGCACATCATTAAGATCAGGCACTTCTTGAATTCATTCAATTTACTGATTCCATGCCCAATTTTATGTAATTCAATCAATTCTTCCCTGATCTAAAATGTTTAGTATTATTTATCCAGTTATCCTAGAAGGTTCTAGTGGAGTTAATTCCTATGGCTAGGGGTGTTCCTTTAATCAGTAGTCTTTCAGGACCTATGGCCAGGCAGGACTGTGGTTTTGCTCAGCCACAATCAGGATTCACTTACATAGTTTAGTGGGGATTCCTCCATCATGTTTTTCTCCTTCAGGAGCTGATTACAGAATAGCCATCATTCAATGAAAAGTCTAAAGACTTGTCTAATTCTCTTGCACTTCACAGCCCTTTAGCCAACTACAGCTGTACACCATCCAAAGTAGGATTTACTGAGCTATCAGTCAAATTCTTCCTTGATCCAAGTTCTTAAGTTTCAGGATTGCTTCTGAATTAGGAATGATACATCACCACACAGAGGACTGCACAGTGTAGCTCAAGTCATTGTAATGGGAAACCTTATTTTTTATAACCTCAGCAGAGAGCATCATCTTAGTTACTTTAAAGTAAGTGGACCATCAGGAGGATTGTAAACAGTTCCTCTCAGCCCCCCTTTCTTTCCTTTTTCCTCTGTCTCCAGGCTCTAGTAGGCATTTCTTAATATTTTTTGGCAGGTATGTTGGTGACTTCTTTGGTGCCTGTGGACCCCTCTTCAGAATATTCCAAATCCATAAAGTTAAATACAAAGAATTACTTAGAAAATCAATCATATATAAATATATTTATCAAAAATTTTGAATAAATTTTTGAAATAGTAATTGAGGTGCTCTTATGTGAACACATTAAATATCAAGGGCTAACAGCCGGTCTAAAAATTACTATAATTCCTGAGTAATAATGATGGGTATAAATGATACTTTGGAATCTCTGCATCAACCAGAATGTGATAGAAAAGTATCTGTGATTTCTCCTGTTGACAAAGTAACAGGTTTTTCTGAAACTAGTTTTATTTGTTCCAGCATTCACAAGTGAAAGAAATGGTAAGTTTCAGTCAGGTTCATTAAAATTAGGATTTTTTTTCTCCATCCATGTTCATGGCCCCTATGTCCCTGAGGATACAGAAATCTATGTCTCTTTTTATATCCTTGAGGGATATTAGAATCTAGTGGGAGAGGATCAGAGCATTTCTGGGGTGGAGCTGTGTAACCCCCATAATCCCCATCAGCTTCCAAATGCATCCTAATGAATTGAAATATTGAGAAGAAAGAGTGGATTTTGAGAAGAAAGAGTGGATTTAAATGTGAATTAAGTTATCCTTAGAAAATGTAAATATTTTTACCGTGGCATGACATAAAATCCAAATAAAACCTGCATGTTTTCTATGGAAATGCAACATAACACCTCCCCTAGCTCTGCTTTCAAAGCTTCGACGCTGCCTGCTGCATGTCCCCTTCACCTGTCCTCCTGCCTGGAAAGCTGGAACCCTTCCCAGGGTTAAATGAAAAAGTAAATGGATACATTTAATGACAGTCTGAAAAGCATTGTTAAGTCAGGGCTGGGAACCTGGAGGCTGAGTGACTGGGTGACTTACAGGGTGATCACATGGGCATGTTGTGAACCTGGAGCCTTTTGCACATTCAGAACTCATACAATTGCAGGCTAATATGACAGCACACACCTGGTGTTTTTGTTTACCAAGGTGGGTGGTCCCGGAGTTTTGTGGAAAGACTTTACAAAGTTTATGACATTGAGTCCTTTTGAAATTAGGTGGTCTTGTTGAATTTTGGAAACTTTGGAACTTTGGAAATTTTGCAAGTAAAATGAAGTGTTACAATATCTCATAATACTATATAACATGTTACTTCATTAATTTATATAATTATAATTTCATTAATTCAATGGTGTTGATGAGGTAGAAGATTAGGCTGGTTTTATCATGTTGGACAGTGATACCTTTGAGGTTGCCTAGGTGCCAGTTGGCATATGTGGGTCTAATGGTCAGATGAAGGTGGCTCCTCTGATGTGTTCTTTGTTCACAGCTGTGGCCTCAGCTTCTGCCACAAAGCCTGACACTTTGCATTCTTTAAATATCTGGTGAATGAATGTATGAGTGAGCGAATGACTGGACAGCTGGGTGTCTAGATGTGTGCATGGATGAGATTAAAAAAAACCACATATACACACTACTATCTATAAACTAAACAACAAGGACCCACTGTATAGCACAAGGAACTGTATTAAATACCTCATAATAATCTAAAGTGGAAAAGAATTTGAAAAAGAATTCATATATATATTCAATTATATATGTATATATTCATATATATATTATTAAATCCCTTTGCTATACACCCAAAACTGACACTATATTATAAATTAACTATATTTCAATAAACACACACACACACACACACACACACACACACGCCTTAGTTCTTCTTCTGGAACATGGGAATACTAATATCTACCTGATGGGGTTGTGAGAATTAAAAGCAATACAGTTATTCCTCTGTGAGAATTAATTTTTATGTTGGACAGTGACACCCTTGAGGTTGCCTAGGTGCTGACTGCCGTATGTGGGGCTAATGGTCAGATGAGAATGGCCTGTGAGAATTAAAAGCAGTAGAGTTATCCCTCTATGTCCTGAGTGATTGGTTTAGGACCCCTCAGGTACCAAAATCTATAGATGTTCAAGTCCTTTATGTAAAACAACATTGTATTTGCAAATAACCTACATACATCTTCCCACATACTTTAAGTTACTTATAATACTTTATACAATGTAAATTCTATATTAATAGTTGCTGGCATGTGGCAAATTCAAGTTTTGCTTTTTGGAACTTTCTGGTAATTTGTTTATTTTAAAAAATATTTTTGATCTGTAGTTGGTAGAAGCTGCAGATATAATGTTCCTAGATACGGATGACTGACTATATTTAAAGTGCTTGGCAGATAACTAGCATGTAAGTGCTAAATGAATTATAACTTTAATAAAACATAAAACTCTGGTTGTTTTAAATAACTATATACTTTTGCCAGCCATTAAAACTATGCTTCTGCAAGTCTAAGAAACAAGTGATTTTGGACTGCTGTTTTGTATTCTTAGTGCCTAGTCAGTGATGTTTCATCATGCAGCAGGGCTTTCTTTTCATGACCAAGAGCCTGATACAGCTGCTTAACAACTGTTAGTAGCAATGGAAAGATCTAAGTAGTCTGTTAGCTAGGAAGCCTGTGATCAATAAATGTGAGGGCTGATCTTCAAAAGCCTGTTTCAAAGCTCTTTTGCTACTTTGTAGTGGTATGGTTGCCTTTTCTTGGTAATGCAGTAAAATAAAAATTTAGATCTATCCTCATAATAGTTTTCAAAAATTATTTTTCTAATTTAGCATTCCAATGACATTTTACATTTACAGACTATTATATGATAATTTTTGTCCCACTGTCTTACCCAAGTGTAGATTAATTTGTTCTTACTGTAATTTTTAAAAACCCTCTAGATAAATGTGTGAGTCAGAGTTCCATTTTACTTAAGCTTATCTATCAAATATGCAATGAATGAGTTATATTTAAAATTAGTACTTGTTTAACAGAACATTGAGGCTGTTCATAGTCCACATATATAGCATGATGCTATTTTCATCTTCTTGCTTGATTGTTGGCCACAGAGACAGAACTGTAGCACTCCTGTGTTCACATATCAAATATAATAGTACCAGATATCATTTCTAATTGTGCAAGCCTAGAGTGAGTGACCAAAACCAAACAACAGAAAGAAGCAAGCAAAAACAGAATGGGGGTGCATAGAAGTACAGCCATAGAAGATGACATGGAGAGGAAAAGAAGGACAGTATGATGACTTAAAGAATATTACATTCCGATGATGATTTTTTTGGCTGTACCTCCAACATACCGAAGTTCCTGGGCCAGGGAGTGAACCTGTGCCACAGCAGTGACAATGCCATATCCTCAACCCACTGAGCCACCAAGAACTCCTTGATGATGACTGAGCATGTGTTAAGCAATATTTAGAAAGAGACCAAAATGTATTATTTTCACAGGGATAATGATAATTTTAAAATTACTTATTATCAATGACAAATAGCTTCATTTTAAAACAAAGCCCAACACTTTGAAATTGTTTTACCCTTCACTGCTATTTTATCAATTTTAAAATTTCTTTCACTATAATATTAAATAGAATTATAAAGCTCTTTGAAAAATAAAGTATATCATCTAGGTGCTTCTTTTTTAAATTTAATGAATATTAAATATATTAGCCATACCTATAAAATAAAAATGGCAAATTTAACGAGTCTGTCAAATTTGTCCTTGTAGTTAAATGAGCAAATAACATCTTTTAGTCAGTCTTATCACTATTATACTTCTTTTTACCACTCACAAATTTTCATACAGGTTAACTTTTCTGCTCTATATCTAGTTTAAGAGAATAAAATATTAAGAACTTATAATTGACTCTTGTCTGAAGATGGATAAGAATATACCTAAATTTATATGATCACTTGCTTTCTTCTAATTAATTTGCTTAAGGAGTATGTTCAATTTGTAATCTTTTAAAAGCTTTTTTTACTAAAGTATATCTGCAATAACTTTGACACCCAACTTACAGCATTATTTAGCAATGATGTTTTCATGTGTAAATTTACAGCACATTGCCTGTAATGAAACACATTGCTTTTCAGGAGAGAAATTCTGAAAGGGAATTATTTACTTTGTATTAAGGTGAAAATATTGTTAGTATTGGTCGCCTTTGAAGGATCCTTTCAAAAATATGTGGTGCTCAAGATGATTTTAAATAGAACATGTAAGAGACAGTAATAGCAGAGAGATAATATTCTCTCTGCAATTTATTTTAATGCCATCACACAGGAAATTCAAGGCAGATAAAACTCCTTTACAGAGGCCAAGCATGCAGAAATGAATTGTCATAATTCCAGGTGAATCGATAATATATGCTGTCCAGCACATTTTTATTAGAAATTGCTTGAAAATTTTTCATATTGTATACAAAATAAATATATGATCATAGCCTTAAGTTCTCTTGCAATGTTAATTTCCCCTTGATGAATTACAATGCAATTTTCTAGCCTGCTAATTTCACTAAAGAAGGTAATGACTGGAGCAAAAGTCTAATCAGCTGCCAATCAGGATTCCTTGAAGCGCAGAGTGTCAAAAATTGAAGCAATTTTTACAACTCATAAAAGCACTTATGTTCCATGATATGTCATAAAACCTGTGATGAAAATCTAACGTTGATGAAGCTACCTTATTTCTCAAGTGTTTTTCCCAAACAAACAGCTTTCACATTTAACCTAACCTTTTGTTAATATTCAGGTCTATTAACGTAGTACCGTTATATAATCCATTACAGCACCATTACATTATCCAGCTATTGCAAGATAATTAGTTATATATAAATGTCAGTTATTGAGCTCAGTGGGTTTATTATAAAAGTTATAATGGTGGGATATTTTTTCTTCCATGGGGGAAAAAATAGTTGTTGTTTTTTTTTTCTTCTTTTTTTTCTGACAGCGTTAGTGTGGATTTTTGGTTTGATATTATAAGAACAAGGCAGCATACATCACATTCAGCCCTCGTCATTTATGTTGTCATAAAGCCTTTATTCCTAATAAAATGATACATAGTTTCATGAAGAGTAACCATATTTAAAGTCATTAATTCATTTATCATTTTAGTACCAGAACGTAGTTACTTTCCTGTCTTGCTTAAGAGCAGTCTTTGAAGGTACTGTGAAATTACGTTTCTTCACCATGTCATCATCCTTTCTGTTAAAACACAGCCATTGCATGTGTGTTTATATGTTTTTTCATTTGCCTTCATATACACAAATATTAGTTGCTAGTTGAAAGGAGGGAAGCATTTCCACACATCGGAGTATTTGCTGCCAACCTTCTTGATAATCCTTTTACTCATGTTTTTAGTGTGCTGGCATATCACATGTGCAACCTTTGTAAAGTAATCAGCATTTTCCCTCTAAAACAAGTTTGAGAGACTGCCACACTTCAGAATATTGGCTATACAACCAGAAGCTACTAATTCAAGAGGACTAATTTGGCCTTTCCTGAAAAATCTGAAAAGTTCTCTGAAAAATCTGTGTAAAAAGTACATATTTAATAATCCCCAAGGTTTCTGGACCTGAGAATTTAAGGATTTAGATGAAATTACCCAATTTGTTTAATTATTTGAATTTTTGTTGTATCAGCAGCTGATGCTTTCCCTTCTTATTTGAGGGGAGGTTAAGAAATCTCAGTGAACTTTAGTAGTATTGTTTATGGGTTGACATGTAAAGTTTTCCAAATAACCTGTGATGACGGAAGGGATGGTGTTTTGTTTCCTGAACAAAAATAATAGCTAAGCAAGTACTGTTTAAAAATATGTGAAAATATTTCAGTGCATTGAATAAATGAAGTGACTGTCATGGCTGATGAGACATTTCTCCAGGTCTGAGGGCACACGATCCCCTAGGACGATGAACATCGTTCAGCTGCCACCATTCCTGTTAAATTCTTTTCCTTCCCTTGTCCTGGGATTTGCTGTTTTTAGGACTGCCTCCATGTTCCTCATCTCTCGGGAGGGTAAGATCTTATTTTCCTCACTGAATCAGAAAAAAACAAAGCCACCTCTTTCCCCAAAGAACTACCACTGCATCTCACTCTGGTAGGATAAAGATATTTTTCACTAGGCTAAAAATTTCTAGAGGCAGTGCTCAGGGTTTATTTATCTTTGCTCTATAGTGCTGATACATAGTGCTTACTGAAACCTGCTAATGAGTAGTGACCGCTTAGAGTAATAATAGCTAATATTTATGTGGCCTTAAACATGGATAGCGTAATAGGACCAGTCAGGGTTAGAGCTCAATGTCTTTGCAATGTGATTTTTATTGGAAAAAAAGGAAACATAAAGATGAGAACAGTAGCTCCGTACTCTACCTAAATGCAAATATCAATATTTTAATCAATTTAGGTCATTTGTAAAATTAACAAAATGGTTCTTAAAGTACTTTCTAACTCACAATACCCACATAACTTAAAAATATGCTTTCCTTTCAATATATTCTTTCTAAAATCTGTTAACTTAAAAAAAAAAAACTTCTGCAAATTAAACCACACTCAGTGTAACAAATGAAATTAAACTCAGAAGTATCAAAATGAGAGTTCCCAGGTGACATGGGGGTAAAGGATCTGGTCGTGACTGCTGCGGCTCAGGTCACTGCTGTGTCATGGGTTCAATTCCTGGCCTGGGGTTTAATTTCTGCATGCCACAGGCATGGTTAAAAAAAAAAAAAGGCATAAAAATGATTAGGTTACAGAAACTAGCAGTCTAATATGGATCTTTTACTTCTCTCTTTTTGTTCATTTAACTGTATATATATCTTACTCAGAGGATATTTGTCTTGTTTTTATAAAAATGGAGTTAGGTAATATGTATTATTACTCTGCAATGTAGTTCATTTATTTAAGAGTATGTGAACATTCATTTTGGTCCTGATAAAGATGTTATTTATCTTTTTAATAGCTGTATAATATTCTGTAGCTTATACCATTATATATTCAATCAAGAATATCTCTGGTAAGTAAGATAAGCTTCACCTATGCCAATTAGGCTACTTTTCCTAGGAATTTAAACTCTTGTCTCTCATCTGGAAAATAGAAGGAAAAAAAAAAGAAAAAGTCCAGTTTCTCCTTGAAGTACTATTTGCAATGAGTCCATGAGGCTACCACTGAAATTAATGTATTTTCTCAGGAGTCAACAGAAGAATTGGAAGCCTATGTTCATGAATTCTAGATGTCCAAACTCCTCTACTACACAGTTAAGGCCTTCCATAGCTAAGGCTTCTCTCTTCCTTGCCCATTTTTTTTTGTTTAAGAAATGTTTACATCCCAGAAAAAGGATAAAAAGGAAAGGAATGGCAGTTTGTGTTTTAAGATCTAGCCCACCTTTTCCCTGCTGTGGGCTCAGTTAGCATTGCCATGAAGCATGGGCCATCTGGTAGGAGAAATAATTGTAGAGATTAGTGAGGGCAGGGCTAGTGGAACTGGTTCCAAAGAAGGTGCTGTCAATTTCCTCAGTTATCTATCTCCATCAGAACTGATACCTTCTAGGTATATTCTCATGGGCAGGGATATCTAGACAGTAACAATTTAAATCCTAAGGGGAGAGCATCTTCATTGCTCATAGCAAAGTTCTTTTGAATTGAGCCATGCTCACAGCTGAGGTGTGGGGAGTAGGCAAGATCCAGCCCCTGAAGAGACTGGGAAGGGCATTTAAGATCTTAGCCCAGTGAGTCAAGCTTTAGGGCAGGATTGCAATTCACTCAAGGACATAGGCTCCTGCTAAAAACTAGAGGTCGAGTTTGACCCTGGAGGGCAGAGCACATATATTGGGGGCTAGCATCCAGCTGTAGCTTTGTAAGTGCACAGCCCTTCAAAGGTTTGCCTGGGGTACTCTGGATGCCGGATTCAGGGTACAGAGGCTAATGCCAGTAACCCTCCTCTTGCTAGAGCTCCACATCTGATAAACACCCAGGCTTGATTCCCACTGAGTCACAGAGTGGGCAGGGCTGAGGTTACAGGATAAATATCTTCAGTTCTTGCTTCTGGATCCAAGTAGGGCATGCTTAGACTGATAATGACTTGTTTTTGCAGTGCCTCTGCACACTGAAGCCTTGAGTTGAGCCAATAACTTTCTTCTCAGAAAAGTCGAATCCACATTCAGAAGGAAGCAGGAGGTAGAAGGGGCCATCTTGCCACCTCCTTATAGTGCCTGGACTTACCACATCCTTTAATTAATCCCAATAGCTCTGTCCTGGGTGCTTTAATAGCTAAGAGAGGCAAAAATCTGTGTGTCTCCGTGGTGGTTGCTCCTGTATTTTGGCAGGCAAGCCTTTGAACTTGGAAAAGAATAAGCTGGATATGTCTGCTACTTCCTGAGGAGTCTGAAATGTAGAAAGCCTAAACATCTTATTACAGCATCACATCCTGATCTGACTTTTAGCTGTTAAACCGTTGGTTATTATTATCGATTTTCTATTTCCTTCTGGTCAAGTTGTTGATATCCTATGATCTCGATCTATTACCTTTCTCTAGACTGGAAAAAAGTGTCAGTAATTGTCTCCTCACCCTTGCCCTTGTTTTGAGTCTTGAGCTTTTAAAAATGACAATGGAGGGCAGAGCTTGTGGCACCGTTATCAGTGACTCTTGGGTTCTTAGCCATGGGAGGGTTAGAGTTCCACAGCTAAGAATGAGTAATTATTTGTTTTTCTTATAGATTGAAAAATCAAATAGAACTAACTTTTTCTCTCTTTCACTTGTCCAGATAGACTGACAATAAACAGTTGACTGTTCTTCTGTGGTCACATAATCCAATGGAGATTAGTTCCTTTTATCCTTTTCTATTGCTTCCCACTAAATGCAATATTTCAAGGGACAGGTAAAAACCCGTTCCAGTATACACAAAGTTAGTTGTTAACACACCTTCACACCACACACCACAGTGCAGCCTTTATATAGTTGCCAGAAGCAGTCCTGAGCAAAACACTGAAATGAATAGTGAGTTTTAGGAGTTTCTGTTGTGGCTCGGTGGAAATGAACCTGACTAGTAGCTATGAAGATGCAGGTTCAATCCTTGACCTTGCTCAGTGTGACAAGGATCTGGCACTGCTGCAAGTGGTGGTGTAGGTTGCAGATGCAGCTCCGATCTGGTGTTGCTGTGGCCGTGGTATAGGCTGGCTGCTGCAGCTCCAATTGGACCCCTAGCCTGGAAACTTCCATATGCCACACCAGTGGCCCTAAAAAGCAAAAAAAAAAAAAAAAAAAAAAAGAAAGAAAGAAAAAAGAAAAAAGGGAGCTTTGTAACTTGGTCTATGAAAAGTGAGCCCCAAGTAATTTGGTCAGATACAAAACCATCAGGGTAGGTAGATTACAAGCACAATTACCACATTGAGAGTTAAAAATCATAAAGTGTGGAAATCAAGCTATCAGTGGAGCAGAAGTGGTACAGAACAAAGCAGATAAGCATTTTCACAGCTGCTCGTAAGAACATAGGCCTGGAGAATGCCAAGAGAAGTTATGTCCAATATAACATAGGATTTTTGGTAAGTTTGAGAAATGCTGAATTAAATGCCATTACATAGATGTCCTTTGGCTGTATTGCTTACCATACTGGTGTGCACCATTAGACATGGACAAGGCATATGCTGCATTTCCTAAGCTTGTGTAGTCTGAAGGTAATACTTAGGACAATGTTGTCATAGGAGCACGTGATGAAATGGTTAGGAGAAAAGATCTAGGAAAGGAGTTCCCCAGGTTGTATGGTCATACAGACAGGAAATTAGTACCTCCACAGAATTAGCAATAACTGGACCCTAATTTCAGTACACACTAAAAAAAGACCAAAACAAGAAGGGAAAATAGCCAGAGGAGGAAAGGACAGGGCTGCCTATCTTGGCTTTGACTGGACCATGCTTTTCAAATCCTTGGTGATCAAAGCTGAAATCAACTTATGCAGGGTATATAGGATTAATAAGTGATGGAGGTTATGGGAGGTGGCGGGGGGAGGGCAGGGGAAGGACACAGCGGAGCAGGGCAGAGACCAGAAACCCTTTGTTGTTGGACCACAAACCTCAGTTTTGAACCATGTGGCTATACTGTAATAAGTTCACGGAGTGAAGGTAGCATGCATAATATGTGTTGGGAAGCCCAGGAATAAGATGGCCACACTGCCATGGGCCTAATTCCTATATCAGGATGTGATCCTCTCCAGATCCTCTTGCCTCACTTGTCTCTGATTCTAGCCATGGCTGCAGTGACCAGTTCTTCACAGTTCCAAATAGCCTATGCATGTCTGCCCCCTAGTACCTCACCAAATCCCATCCCTACCCTGGGTTTCTGTGTTGATGCTGTTGATGCTTTCTGGGGAACTCAGGCTGAGTCTGTGTCTCAGCAATTTAGCAGGTTCTGTTTCTTGTTGATACACAGAGTACTTAATGAATTCATTAATGGATTCCTATTATGAAAAATCCCAATAGAAGTTTTTTTGGTAGGGGATTGCTCATAAAATAAACAACAGCAGTTTAAAAAGCCCAAAAAACTATCTCGTCATTGGATAGGTACCAAGGCAGAGACATAAAAATACCCAACCATGGTGGGTTACCCTATCAATATTTTGAAAACACAAGTGTCTCACATTTTATTTGCCTGCTATTGGTTTATTTTAATTATTTTACATAAAAGTTTAGATGGTTGACTATCTTCGTTCAGAATTTTCTCTCCTAACCTAAAGTATGGTTGACCTGTAAGTAGTGATTTTCAGTGTTCCAGTTGTAGTGTGAATTTTACATCTTCAAAAATTTCAGTGGAAAATGCCTTTGCCAAACTATTTTATCTCTTATAATATTGCTATGATATTTCTTCTTTCTAGCTATGAGCTAGCTGGAGCATTTACGGCTACCACACACATCGTCATTGATCTCCTGTCATTCAAACACAACCCCTTATTGGGCTAAAATATTATTTTTTTTTCCTTTTCTTATTTCTTCCCTATTTTATTTTATTTTTTTCTTTTTTGGCTGCCCAGCAGCACAGGAGGTTCCTATGCCAGGGATCGGATCCCAGCCACAGTTGCAACCTATGCCACAGCTGTGGCAATGCTAGATCCTTAACCCACTATGCCGGGCTGGGGATTGAACCTGTGTCCTGGCACTGCAGAGATGCCGCTGACCCTATTGTGCCACAGGGGCACTTCCCCTTTTTAATATTGGGTACAATTGTGTCATATTATTTGACCATTGAATTTGACAACAAAACAGTAAGTTAAAACAATAAAAAAATAACTATGACAGTTAAAAACACCAAACGCAGGACTTCTACCACCAGTTTCTCCTACAATGTCAAGAAAGGTTGACATTTCTGCAAATTGGATGAGTTTTATGTAACATATAATACAGACCTGGGCTCACTCAGACCACCAAATTGAAGGAATTCTAAAGCTGGTCATCTATTGTCTTGTCCTGACAGGGTCCTCAAGGTTGTATTCAGTCTCCACTCATTCCGTCGAGTTCCAATAGCTGCTTATTTTGCCACCAGGAAGGAATTAGGCCTTAGGGATGCTCTGTCTTTTTCACACCTGGGGCTTCTTACATGTTATAGTAGAACCTATTTCATTCCTTGTTCCTATAACACTATAGCAATATGGTCAGGACTAAGGTTTAGAGTCAACCAGTCCAAGATTTCCTACCTCTGTCCCAGTATTTATTAGCCCTGTAAATCCTTGGTTAAGCTGGTTAACCTCTCTGAGCCTCAGCTTCCAAATATGTAAAGATATTATTATGCACATCCATAAGATCACCATGAAGTCTAAACGATATTAAAGATATTTTGTGCTGTGGCAGACTCTTAGGGGCTCACTTGTATACCCTGGGCCCTCGTTCAGACACGGTAGACTATACTGACTTAGAACACTTCCTGCTCCTTGCCTTCTTTCTGGCTGCAGCAGCCTTTATGTTTCCTTCACAAGGCAAACTGGAAGTCTCCAAGAGTAATGCTGCCCAAATTACTCTCTCATGCGCAGTATCTCTGAGGCAGTTTCTACACGTTTTCCAGAATTCCCTGGCAGGGCTGAGCTCCATGGCCCATAGAAGTTAATTGCTTGGTAGTATCTATCTCCTCTTCCTTCTGTTTCATTTCTCCTTCCCTTACTAGTTTTCCTGGGATCTTATTTCATATAAATTACTTGCACCTAAGTCCTTGCCTCAGTGTCTACTTCTGAGAGACTCAAGTAAGATAGGTGAAAAGCTCTCAGCATGGTGTCTGGCACATAATAGGTGATAATAGTTATTAATGCCAGATGTTTAGTTATATAAAAAACAAGGAATTATGTATTTGAAAACCACCATCATGGCTACCACATCTGCTATTTTGATTTATCACCCTTTTTCTTGTTGCTTCAAAAAAAAAATTAGTTTTAGGAGTTCCCTGGTGGCTCAGTGGGTTAAGGTTCTGGTGTTGTTACTTCTGTAGCTTTGGTCACTGCCATGGTGTGGATTCCATCCCTGGCCTGGGAATTCTGTGTGCTGCAGGTGTGGCCAAAAAAAAATAGTTTTTGAATTTTTTTTAAAATTTAAGCAGCAGAAGCATGTTCAGCAGGCAAATTTGGGCAATGACTTTGCCTGCACTCATTTTCCTGCCTTTTTTTTTCTTTTTAGAGCCGCGCCTGCCACATATGGAGGTTCCCATGCTAGGGATCTAATCGGAGCTGTAGCTGCTAGCCTATGCCACAGCCACAGCAACGTGGGATCCAAGCCATGTCTGCAACCTACACCACAGCTCGCAGCAATGCCGGATCCTTAACCCACTGATCGAGGCGGGGGATCGAACCTGTGTCTTCATGGCTGCTAGTCAGATTTGTTTCCACTGAGCCGAGACAGGAACTCCTTTGCTGCCTTTTAAGATAAAAAGTTCTGACACCTATTTTGGTCCTGCAGTTCATCTGAAGAATAATCAAGGCAGAGTTTTAAATGTATACATAAAAAAAATTGTACTGGTATCTGACAGTGCTGGTAGAAAAGCAAGAGCTGTTTCACTAAAAGGGCTCCATTCCCCCTTTTAGTGAACACTGAACGTTGATAGCATGTTATGATAAATTAACTGTAATATCTTTGGAGGCCAAGTGTCTCAGAAAAAAGCAACAGTAACATCTTAGGCAAAACAGAAAGCATTAGATTCACACCTGTAACTCATTAATCTGGACTGAGGGTTAGATTTCACAGAAAGCAATTACCAGGATGGATTGAATTCTTCCATACACAGTTTTTTTTTTTTTTTTTAATTTTAAGACTGTGTTGAATATTTTCTCTGACCATAGCTGCCCTCAACAATATCCAGAACTGGTGGCCATATATTATTTCAGTGTTTCCTTCTTTTCAGATTGACAGAGAATGGTTAACTATTACATTCTCAAAAAATTAGATTAGAAGAAAGGATATCTCTCTCTTTCATCTCTTTATTCTTCAAGAGCATATAGCTCACTGTCGATTGAATAACAGTGTAAGAAACGCACTAAATACCTTTCTAACACAGAACTTATAATTGTCATAATTGGACGCTGTATGGAAGTGTTTTGAGTGCATGATTGCATGTGTTTGGATAAACCGTATTTTGCTTCTGCCAGTTGTTCAATTGTTAACAGTTATCTATTTACACACAAGTCTTTAGGGATGAATAACTCAATGAAGATAAAATCATACTTGGATGGCTCTGGCTATTAAAGCTTACCTGTCTCTTTTCAAATGTCATTCTTTACAGATTCCAGCAACATTACTACTAAATTATAAGAGAACATGGATTAAGTTTCTTTTTGCCTCGACTCTGCTCTGTATCTTTTCACACATATTTTAATATTCCTTCTCTTTGCCTCATCCTCTTCCTAATGAAGCAGCATTTCTATGCGTTACCTTTCAGGCTAATATGGAAATGCGACTCATTGTTGATAAATTAACCTAATAATCAAGTAGAAATTAAGTTCCTGTGATTAATCAATACAATTCTATTGACCCGCTTTCACTCAAAATTGTTGCTGTTGAGCCTCTAAGCTATAATGAGTTAATTAGCTTTCTCTGAAATGGTAGAGGCTGTCCTAAATCCCAAAGGTCTATGATGTCTTTTCATTTTCTGAGAAACCATTTGTCACTGTTGTGTGATACACATGGTCTGATTCTCATTCCCTGGAAACAGAGTTGAAGGGTCTTTGGGATCACCTGCCTTCTTCTATTAATGAGGACATCAAAGCCCAGAGGGTTTGGGAAAATTTCTGAGAGTCAGAGTCAAGGAGCAAGACTTGAAATAGAACCCACTTCTCCCACAGCCAGTCTGCTTCTCTTTAATCTAGTTTTTCTACTGGGTGTCTTCTACTGTTTCTGCAGGAGCTAGCTCACATCTGATTCAGTGGGACTGTGAAGGTCATGGAATAATGGAGCTACAGGGGACTTCCGAGGTCTCCTACCTCTACTCCATTTATACTTCAGGGGAAGAAACTGAGTCCAGGGAACTGAGATGGCAAAGAAATTCATACAGCTGATGTGTGATCTTACATTCATCCTAGCTTTAAAAGGGTGGGGACTCAACCTACTTTCAAATCACGAGCTGGCCTGTTGCCGTATCCACGTTAAAGAGAGAACTTGGGATCCCACATATAACAGCTGTTCATTTCTACCTGGCAGCAACAGAAGTGTTCTAGGTCATTTACACATTTCCCTTTCTCTATAGTTTGCCTGGTTTATTTGTATATTCCTGCTGAAATAGGAAAAGCTTGGCTGAACCATAGCCAATGGAGAAAAAGCTATTCAGCTTTATAATACTAGCATTATGATTAAAATATGTGGCTCAGGGTTATTGCTGGGGAAACGCCAGCCAGTGAATTTGGCTTCAGTCCAGGAACTGTTCTGGCTGATATGAGAGGTGTCATTAGTATGGGGGTGATATTGTTATACTCTGGGTAGATAATTTTGGACTTTACATCTTAAAAACTGCTATGTGTCTATTTTATTTAGGGGCAGTATTTTCCCTATAATGTCTTGCATTCCTTTGTTTCTTAGACCATAAGCAGGAGTTAGGATTTACATCAGTATCCACTACATTATAAACTACTATATGTAACACCTATTGTATGTAATCTGACACACTCATGCACACACAGACCCATATATTCTCACGATAGGGGAAATGTATACTGGTCTTGCCATATTGTTATTTTCCTCTATCTGCGCTTTTACATTTTCCAGTGCATTAGCAGTATGGATTTTAAGATTTATGTACACTATAGCATTTACATAATTTTGGATATGTTGATTTAAAATCATTTAAAAATATAATCTAATAAGTTACAGTGCCTCATTCAATGATTCAAGTTAGCATCTATTTCTAAGTATGTTATTACTTATTCATTAATTGAAGTCCTTTAATTTTATATTCTGCTCTGGGCAATTGTGGCTTATTTGGTGCTTGTTACAGCCACTTTAGACAAGTAAATAAAATCGATGAAAAACCTCGGCAACAGCTGGAAATAAACCGGTAGTTTCTGTCTGGGTTTGGCAGAGTGAAACACCGCAGAGCTGTGCATGGAGACACCAGCCAGCACTGTCACACGCTGTGAGAACAGATTACATGCTTCCTATTTACTAAGGGTTTTCTTTGTCCAGGAAAAGTGCCACCTATGTGGCTGGGCAAGAATATAAAATAATTAAATCATTATCACAAGGGTAATAGTATATGCCTTTCTGGCTTAGCTGTGATAAGAAAACCTTAAACAGAAAGACATAAAACAATGTCAAAGGATATGAAAAGGCTCTTTGAGAGGCTTATTCTTGCTGTTATTTTTAATTTTCCTTCACTAGTATTTAGTTCAAGTACATGGTAATTCTAGGGAATTACCAGTCTTTGTCAGACCACCCAGGAAAGAATAAAGCCTTGCCAAACAGTAAAGCCTTTGGCTTGTAGTAACTTGCTTCTAAGTTAAACTTGTTTGGGTAACCAGATGCCTTCTAAAATATCTATGTGGTTTAGCATACTAGGTTTCTTTCTTTCCTCTTCCAAAAGAGTATGGACACATTATTTTTAAAAAGACTTATAAGTACCTAGTAATTTCAACATTTTTATAGTAACTGCATTGCAGTTTAACTTTATTAAAAGTGAATTATCTGTTTGTATAATGTGCCTTCAATAAACAGTTTTGCTTCTAGGATGATGAGGGGGAAAAAAGATAATTAAAGTTTGGAATTCTTATTGCAAGACTATTAACATTAGTCAGTTATGTGTAATTATCCAATTATAATTTTGCTAACTGGTAATGTTCTTGCTCTGATTAATTGTTCTTTTCTTCCAAGTTATATTCACTTTGGAGAAATCAGGTTAAACCATAGCATATGAAACTTTTAAAATTATCTTTTGACAGTTATCTTGATCTCAAAAACTTAATTCATCTTAATACTTTCCAGAATATACCTGAAACAGAGGAAGGATAAAAGAAAAAAAAATGTTTCCTAATTTTTATTACCTCTTTCAGCAGAGGAACTTTACTCTTAAAACTATGGGCTCAGAACCTGTATACTTCTGTTTGGTTTATCTCTTAATCAAGGAATTAGCCGCAATCTAAATTCAGTACTATTTATGTTTCCATTTTAAAAAAAGAGGTGATATATTTGGCCCAGATTCTTCAAATATCTGTGTTAAAAATATCTTAAAACAGTAGTTCTCATATTTTAGCATGTTCATAATCACCTGGAGGGTTTGTCAAAATTGAGATTGTTGGACCCCACCTCCAGAATTTCTGATAGTTTTGGATGGGGCTCCCAAATTTGCATTTGCCACAAATTCCCAGGTGATGCTATTGTTGCTGGTCCCTGGGGTGACACTTTGAGAACCTGTGCCTTAAATCAACCAGCCTGTTCTCTAAGAGATCTGTAAGTGAATATATCACATATTAAAAGAGGTTATTTCTGGGTTATGGGAGTTTGGGTGATTTTATACTTTCACTTTTCTGTATTCAGATTTTCTACAAGGTACATGTAATACATATATGATCAGAAAAAAAAAAGAAACCATTTTAAAAGATTATTTCTTGAACTAGTAATCCATTAATTTATGTTCACCCTCTGAGTGTGGAATGTTGTAAAGTAACTGTTTCTGCTCACCTACCAGGAGTAAACATTTTCTTCCATGTCTTCTGAGATAACTTTCACTCAGCAATCACCAAACAATCTCTTGGTTCCAATTAGAGTATAGTTCCACATGTCCTAGGACTTACTGCAAAAATGCTACCTTCCCAGGAATTAGCAAATTTTATTATACTTTATAATAAAGTATAAAATTTACAAATGTTAATAATATTCCCCTTTTTTTCCCTCTCAAATCCTACTCCTTTCCTTCCAACCCATTTTACAACCTCCAAGAGTTATGTGTTGATCTATGCACTATTTGGATAAAGACTCTGGTGCACAAATGCTGAGCACCGGTCTTCTCAGAGATTGAGAAATTCTATTCTACCTTTGGGACTCTATTTATTTTTGACAAATTTGCCTTTCCTCAGTCAGAGCTCCTTAAAAGAAATCAAACAACGTAACAAAAAGCAAAATAAGATATGCCATCACAATTTCAGCCGTTTCTTTCAGTGTTTCTGTTTTAATAACCTTCTCCTTTGTATTTTTATCTCAGATTTTTTTTTTTTTTAATGAACTAAATGTAACATCCTAAAAAACCTTTCTAAAATCTTGGGTTCTTTTATTTATGACTTAGAGGCATGTGAGGGGGAGGGGGTTGGCTAGAGAGAATAAAGGTTATAACCTGCCCTGTCTGTGGAGACAGTGATTTTAATTACATTTAATTCCCATTCACTCTGTATGTTACTTGATCCACTCATTGGTTTAAAAGCATATTGATAAATACAGCCGTGGCTTAACCTCTTGCCCTCCCACTCGTCTAGAATTGCATCCAGGCTTAAGTGAGTTTGCCACATTTAGATGTAATACTTTGTTACTGATGAGAAAGTATCGAGATCCCTGCTAGACAGTTGAGCCTATATTTTCCTAAAGAAAAGTCCATATTCCATTATCAAAATAAATAAATAACTTGTTGCAAAGGATTTTCAAGGTGTTGGCTTATAGTCAAGCTATAATAATAACAGCTTGAAAAACCTGTTTATATCCATGCTTCTCACAGTGTATTAAGGGCTATTCTCCTTCAAAAATGTCTTAAAATATGTCATTAAATATTTTCTTGAAGATGTTTCTCTTGCTTTCTAATTTAGTAAGCAATTATCCAAATAGATACTGTATCTGACACTAAGCGAGGCACATATATGCAATATTGTCTAGTTGAGGTTGGGACCACAACTTTAAATACATATTTTTAAAATACATTTTCTTGGGAAAACAGAATACAGTATAAATTTCAAATAGTCACATATTTTACTAACGAATGCAAAGCAGATTGATAATCTCCATCTTTTCAAAAACACATTTTCCTATTTTTTGTATTTCAGTAACTTGTTTCCAAGTAATACGGAAATGTCTGCTTTTACTGGTTAGTGGTGTCAATATGAGACAGTCCCAAATCTGATGGCAAAGAAGTTTAAAAACAGTAATAAAAAATAAGCAATTGTGTAGAACAATAATTCTAATAAGAAACCCTTTTCCATAAATCTTTCAACTCCATGTAGGCTTTAAATACAGTTGTACTGAATTGGATTTTGATCCAGAAATCAACAAAGTTCATTGCTGGGGCAACTGACAAAATAGGATGGCAGGGCAGCACCACCAATATCAATTTTGCAACTTGGAGGATTTTAAGATTATGAGGGGTGGTCCTTGCTTTGGCGAAATACAGACTGGGATATTTAGGAGAGTGAGAGCATCAGGTCTGGACCTTGTAATAAGTTATACAAATATAATAAATTATTTTAAAAGTTATGCATTAATTGATGCAGTGTTTCTCAGATTATTTTTATTACTGTATTTAATTTGATTCTGTATGTCACAGCATTCAATTTTATAATTAAACAGTTTGTCAGACTCTTGGTCATTATACACCATTTTGAGTAGACGATTATTTTTTGAATGGAGAAAACATTAGAAGAATTGTTTTTTTTCCCTACCAGTTTGTGTTTTAAGACCATTAACAGGAAAGAATGATGGATGTTTATTTTTACCAATGGATTGACTTTTTATTTGCTATGATTCTTCTGGGTTGCAATTCTAGAATATAGATTATAATTTCAAGAGCTACTGAAGGTACTTTATTGTATACAGTATTGCCCCCTTTTTCACTGTTGGGCAGTACATTTTTATTTTCTAAATTCTCCTTGCCTGTTATTAAGGGTGAAAATTAGATAATCATTGGTTTCACAAAAACCACAACAGATAAAAAAGAAAACAATATATTTTATCACATGTGCATCAAATACCAGAATTCTGGCTCATCAAACAGGAAGAACACAGAAAGATACAACTGGAGTCCTTCCTAGTTCCACTGCTACAGCCAAAATCTTGACATTCAGGCATATTTACAAGACCCATGTTTTAGTAAGCCCTTATGTGCTTTGAGTGGGCTGAAAAGAATGTGAAATAATTTTATGTGACAACTTTTTCAGAAGGCTGGATGAGGAAAATGGCACACCCCTTGAATAAGAAAATCATCTTTGCTTGTGTAATAACCATTGTTTTCTTTCCTTTTGGTTAGGCGTATAATAACCTTTCAAGATTTACTGTTATCAGTGAATGTTGGTGTAAAGGTGAGATTTGCATTACTGTAGAGCAGTAATGCTTGCTAGATGCATTATCCTGATTTGGGACTGAGGCCAGCTCTTGACTCTAGATTCCCCATTAAGCCATCACCAATGTAAGAACACCCCTGATGTTAGATAAATGATAAATCTAATGGTAATTATAGCATCCTTACTTAATGAGCATCTACCATGTCCTAAGTGCCTTACATCCTTGATCCAAACGAATCTTCAAAAATACCCTTAAAGATAGGAATTATTATTTCCATTTTACACGTAAGGAAATAGGCTCAAAAGGGCTAAGCAGTTCACCCAGCATCACAAATAGTAGTGATGGATGAGAAATTTGTTCATCCTATTTGATTCTTAAACCTGTGCCTTTTTCAGAAAACTTGCCCAAAGTCAGAAGGGTAACAGATGAATATTAGCCTGGCTGAGAAAAGTTGCATAATCACATAAACAATAACAGACTTATGGTTGTCAAGGGGAAGGGGAAAGGAAGTGAGATGGACAGGGAGTTTGGGGTTGGTAGATGTAAACTATTATGTTTAGAATGGATAAGCAAGGAGGTCCTACTGTACAGCATAGAGAACTCTTAGGGTAGAATATGATGGAAGAAAGTAGGAGAAAAAGAATGTATAGATATGTATGACTGGGTCACTATGCTGTATAGCAGAAATTGACACAAAACCATAAATCAACTATACACTAATAAAAATAAAATAACATTTTTTAAAAAAGCGAGCATTTCAGTGTTCCTGTTGTGGCTCAGTGGAAACAAACCCAACTACTATCCATGAGGACATGGGTTCACTCCCTGGCCTCGCTCAGTGTGTCAAGGACCCAGCATTGCTATGAGCTGTGGTGTCAGTTGCAGACACGGCTTGGATCTTGTGTTGCTGTGGCTGTGGTGTAGGCTGGCAGCTGCAGTTCTGATTTGCCCCATGGCCTGTAAACTTCCATGTGCCACAGGTATAGCGCCTCCCCTCCACCAAAAGAAAGAGAGAGAACATTTGGATTTCAACTAGAGGGGAGATTCTGCTGAGTTCAGTACAGTGAAGAAGAACTGACTAATCTTCTGATATAAAGGCAAAGAACTTTGCTGCTATCCTAATCCTAATTATGGCATATAACTCTGATGCCATTTTGTTACAGGCTGTGCTTCTTTAAATTGTATCCACAATGCTTAGTGGTACTTGGAACATGATAGGTGCCTATGAAGTCTTCATCAAATAAAAGAGTGAATAAATGAGGTAATAGAAAATTAACTTATATAACAGCACCTCACTGCTCTTAGTGATCAGAATTAACTAGTTGAAAAGTTACTTCAGGGGAATCACCAGTTAAGATTTCAAGAGCAGTTTGATTTTATTTTAAACTGCAGTATGGATGAAGGGGCTTGGGGAGGTAGAAAGGTTTACAAAGAATTAGGAACAATTTTTTAAAGGATGCTAAGCCCTGACCTAATGCATTAGGTTTTTAAGCATTTGTTTAATAAAGAAATAAACGTATACAGTAGTGATTGTCTTCTTCCTTTTTTACTCTTTCCAGTTGGTTGTATTTTTTGCTTTCTTCTTAGTTGGAAATGCTTAGTTCCCATAGATTCTCTGCCTGCTGATTTTATATTACTCGTCCCACTTATTTTCTTTTGTCCAGCCATTCTTACCTAATTTCAATCATAATGAAATCATTTTCATGCTCCTAAATTAGTTTTTTGAAAAAATTTTCCCAAGCCCTCTTTCCTGGAATAATTACCTTATATAAATCCATCTTTTGGGTTTGCTTTTCTTCCACAGCCATTGGGCCTGGTCATCACATTCTCCTGGGCACTTTTATCTTCCCATTCAAAACCACTTCCATGTACATTCTCCCTAGATTATGAGGTAGCATGCACTCCGTAAGAATTTGGAAGCACTGTTTTCTTCTGCCCTCTGGTAAGAAACTGTCTTTTTTCTATTCAGTTCCAATATTCATCTTCAATAGAAACTACCATTAATGTCATTAAACTGTTTGCTACAAGGAGATATGCTTTCATAAATGTCTTTTATTAAAAACCTAGATTCCTGTTGGGTTGTATAAGTTGTTTATATATTCTAGAGATTAAGCCCTTGTCGATTGCATCATTTGAAAATATCTTCTCCCATTATGAAAGTTATCTTTTTGTTTTCTTTTTGGTTTCCTTTGCTGTGCAAAAGCTTTTCAGTTTGATTAGGTCCCACGGGTTTATTTTTGCTCTAATTTCTATTGCTTTGGGAGACTGACCTGAGAAAATATTCATGATGTTGATGTCAGCCAATCAATCAATCGAAAAATGGGCAAAAGACCTGAATAGACATTTCTCCAAAGAAGATATACAGATGGCCAACAAACACATGAAAAAATGCTCAACATCGCTGGTTATAAGAGAAATGCAAATCAAAACTACCATGAGATACCACCTCACACCAGTCAGAATGGCCATCATTAATAAATCCACAAATAACAAGTGCTGGAGGGGCTGTGGAGAAAAGGGAACCCTCCTGCACTGTCGGTGGGAATGTAAACTGGTACAGCCACTATGGAGAACAGTTTGGAGATACCTTAGAAATCTATCCATAGAACTTCCATATGACCCCGCAATCCCACTCTTGGGCATCTATCCAGACAAAACTCTCCTTAAAAGAGACGCATGCACCCGCATGTTCATTGCAGCACTATTCACAATAGCCAGGACATGGAAACAACCCAAATGTCCATCAACAGATGATTGGATTCGGAAGAGGTGGTATATATACACAATGGAATACTACTCAGCTATAAAAAAGAATGGCATAATGCCATTTGCAGCAACATGGATGGAACTAGAGAATCTCATACTGAGTGAAATGACCCAGAAAGACAAAGACAAATACCATATGATATCACTCATAACTGGACTCTAATATCCAGCACAAATGAACATCCCCTCAGAAAAGAAAATCATGGACTTGGAGAAAAGACTTGTGGCTGCCTGATGGGAGGGGGAGGGAGTGGGAGTGGGAGTGATCAGGAGCTTGGGCTTATCAGACACAACTTAGAATAGATTTACAAGGAGATCCTGCTGAGTAGCATTGAGAACTTTGTCTAGATACTCATGTTGCAACAGAAGAAAGGGTGGGGGGAAAAAATGTAATTGTAATGTATACATGTAAGGATAACTTGATCCCCTTGCTGTACAGTGGGGAAAAAAAAAAAAAACGAAAAAAAACAACCTAGATTCCTTTTCGACAGGACCAAAATTAAAGCAGGCCATGAATACATCCACGAGGTGTGATTTCATGGCTCTGCCAAGGTCTCAACGTTTAACTTTCCCCATTGAGAGTTAGAAACCAAATATGTACTGGGAGGATTGATGAAGCAATAATGTCCTAAACTGTATTTACATTAATTTCTGGTTTCACAGCAACTACAACAGGATAATCCGCCAAATAATAACTTTCCCCACATATCTGGGATGTATATAAAATTCTTTATTACCTGGCAAATAAATGCTGTAGCATAAAAGTAATCGGTATTTTCTCTAAATAGATCATATTTATGAGTTAATTTCTGAAAGCATTCTTGGTAGGACAGTTTACAGAGTCATGGGCTTTCTGTGCCCCTTGACATTTGACTCCTGTGCAGCAGAGCACATCGCCTTCCCCATTTCTCATTTACCTTCCATAGGAATGGACCATTGAAGAATATGTTTAAATAACATCCTGTATTGCAAGCATTTGCTACATTTACAAATTTAATTACATTTAAATATTTTCAAATATTTTTGAAGAAAAACATTCCATGCACGCGATATACAGTCAAGTCCAAACTCTGTAAAATTTATGTCTCTACTATTTAACTTCTCAGTGTTTCAGTTCCTGCGATTTCATGTGATGTACTGGATACTAATTACTCGAGTGTTGTGCAGATGGCAGAGAGATAAAATGTTTTCTTAGAGGGAGTTCTCTTGTGGTGCAGTGGGTTAAGGGTCTGGCATTGTCACTGCAAGGGACCAGGTCACTGCTTTGGCTTGGGTTTGATACCTAGCCTGGGAACTTCTATAGGCCAGGGCAAAAAAAAAAAAAAAAAAAAGAAAAAAGAAATCATAGCTTCAGTGGCAGGATTCCTCTTGTTTCATCTTGACTAGGATAGTGGATTTAATGGAGTCCCTGGAGATTTTCATCATATTATAACTCTTTCTGTGATGGTCAGTTCGGCATCCACATTATATGACCTGTCTTTCAACTTGTTTGAGCTGCTGTCAGGCTGCTCAAGAATTGAGGGCTACTGGATAGTTTTGTTGTTTACCCATTGGGAAAATAACAATCCTGCATGAGAACTTCTGACAAAATCCAGAAATTGTGTGCTCTTTAAAACCAAACTGAGTCAGACTGAGACCTGAAAACATCTCCACCAGCTTGAAGTAACGTGGCTGGAATGCCTTATCATAATGTAAATCTTTGTGGCATTGCTTTCTCTTTCTGATGCCATCACTCATTCACTGAGGTTGAAGCCGTTAGCACTATGCTCTCTTCTGTTAGCTCCTATTGCTCATCAGCATTCCTGCAGAAAGCACGATGTCTCCCAAACCTTCTCCCTAGACCCGGTGTGTGGTATTTAAATTAAGGAAGCTCAGACCTGTCTGAAAGGAACTGAAGTATTGCATCCAGCCTCGCCAACCCACTGTTTAAAATTCTTGCCAAGTGTTACATTATGCACAGCTTCCTTATTTTGGCTATAAATTTCATTGCATATTTTTTCCAGGATGAGAAAGTTTGTACTTTTTATTTCATAAGCCCACATAATAAACACAGCTTTCTTCTAAACCGTCTGAGGTGTTGGATGCGTGTGCTGTGTTAAATATAGGGCCCCTTTGTGGAGAAAAGCACATGTGGCTCATTTTAACTTCTCCCACAAGTGTGTTAGATGGGGCAAAATGGTTCCACTCGGGAAAAAGAAAATAGACATTTCGATGAGCTGCGGGATTATCCAAGCCATGGCTTTTTCCTCTCTGAAGTTCTTTTCTATGAACATGAAGAATGAATAAAACCTGCTTTATTGGCACAGAGAAAACTATTTACTCCCCCTGCATGGCCCCCGCCCCTTGTGCTGCCCTGCATATTTTTTATTTTTAATGGGTGAGTATATGTATCAAAAGTTTTGACCAAATAGACCTTTCTCTAGCACAACGGTTTGTGATGCTGTCTTCACATTCACTTGGTGTCTCTAACCAAGAACAGATCGATTTTGGAGGACTTTATCTAGACAAGGCCATAAAACAAGGGCTTTGGACCTCGTGCCTGTGCCTCAACTTGAAAAAGGGGAGGGAAACTGAAAGTTTTGCTCCATGTAGTTCTGGAAATATATTTTCCTTGGTAGTGGCCTTGTGGGAGGAGGCCATTTTTGAGGATCTGTGAGCAGAGGGGCTCAACCGACATTCAAATAACTTGGGGCTGAGGACCGAATAACTTGGGGACCGAATGTCCACTGCAGGTCTGATTAGCCCCAGGACCTTCTTGTAGGTTCCTTGGGTACATTACTACTTTCATTCCCAAAAGAAAGAATTCTGATTTTTTTTTCATTTTTTCCTAAGTAGAAACATGCCCTGGCAAAAACTGAATTCAAGTCTACTTATTTAGAAATATTTTAGATAAGTATATGGAAATTCAAGTTTAGTTACAGAAAGTACCTGTGACACTATTCCCATTCCATAAGTTAAATGCTATTTTTTATATGGTGCTTTTTTTGCTCATTGGGAATTTTTTTACTAGATATTTCTATGGGAGTCTAGAGTTTTTAAGGCAAAGTCTTTATCCATGTAGGTACGTATGTTGAATATTTTTACTGAAAAGAAATAAGGACATTTTATCAGATTTCTGAACTATTATAAGCTCTGCTAGGTAGATTTTTCCTATTTTAAAAAGTGTCAAGTTATGAAATATAGGAAAAGAATAGCCTTTTACTAAAAATAAGTCATTAACAAGTAATGCCCAGCTTTTTATTTTCTTAATCAGAAAAAAAATTACCAAAAAATAATTGTGTATAATTTTATTCTTGGCATATTTATCAAAATGCTTTTTGGCCCTAAGTTTTTAATTCTCATAAGATTATCTCTCACAGTTCCTCCTGAAAATGAATAATGGGAGAAGAGAAAGTCCATGTTTGGGTGGGGGCAGTGAATGCCCTCTTCTCTTGTGTCCTTTGGAGAGAAGGGCTGCCGTTGTTTATCTCCTTCCTGGACCTACAGATACCCCAAGTCAGTAGTTCTTTTTCTCATCTAAAGAAACAAACTCATGGACATGGAAGACAGACTTGTGGTTGCCAGGAGGGAGGAGGAGGCAGGGACTGGGAGTTTGGGGTTAGTAAATGAAAACTATTGCATTTGGAGTGGATAAGCAATGAGATCCTGCTGTATAGCATGGGGAAGTATATCAGATCACTTATGATGGAATATGTTGGAGGATAATATGAAAAAAAGAATGTATATGGATGTATAGCTGGGTCATTTTGCTGTGCACCAGAAATTGACAGAACATTGTAAATCAACTATAATAAAAGTTTTAAAAATTTTTAAAAATTAAAAAAGGACTATGTATGCAAAGTAGAGCGAGTGGCTTGACTATTTACCAAAGCAAATTCTCTCTTATGTGTGCCAAGATTTTATGTTTCTGCAAATACATATATGCAGACAGGCTCTTTTCGTTTTCCTCTAGACATTCAGGTGAAAGTTCACAGAGATCTTTTTTTCTCTCATGCAGATTTTTAATCCTTTTTCATCTCACCTAAAACCATTAATATTTCCTGGAGCAAACAGGAATCTGAGCCACAAAACAACATATTTACTTCTTTGTAGGAAGAAAATGAGGAGAAGAGATTCTATAACACGACAAAAGTTTAAAAGTTAAATTCCTTTGGAAAACATTACCTTTCTCCATGGTTCTCATTTTCTGATAAAACTAATGAGGTTTTTGTCTCTGAGGCACCTGTTAATATTCACCTATGTCACCATCCCTAGTTTTAACATTATGTTTCCAGCCACTGGGAAGTTTCTGATAGAAGAGGATGTATTTAAGTGGACTTATTTCTTATTTATTGGAGGGAGAGAGGTCTCCCTCCCCCGTGTTTCTGCTTGACCTGCTCTCTGTTAAGAAGGCTTCTCCAGAAACAAGGCCACAATCTATGCCTTTAACCCAGGCAAAGCTACTCTCTAGAAGCAGGTCTATTATACCTGCCCTGAGAATACAGCTGCTATTTCTTCTTTACCTGAGGTAAAAATTTCCATTAATGATGAGATTCTAGGGAGTTCCTGTCATGGCTCAGTGGTTAACGAATCTGACTAGGAATCATTAAGTTTTGGGTTTGATCCCTGGCCTGGCTCAGTGGGTTAAGGATCCAGCATTGCTGTGAGCTTGGTGTAGGTCGCAGATACAGCTTGGATCCTGCGTTGCTGTGACTGTGGTGTAGGCTGGTGGCTACAGCTCTGATTAGACCCCTAGCCTGGAAACATCCATATGCCATGATAGCGGCCCTAGAAAAGGAAAAAAAAAATGCTTAGACTCTATTAACATCAGATTTGAAGGTTATTTTGAGGAATTATTCTTTCAAGGTATATAGCGTTAGGCTCTGGCTTTTCACATTTCCTTGAAAAGATCTCTGCATTGGGTGGAGGAATAAGGATGCCCTTGAATGAAAACTGGGTTGCACATTTTTCCTTCTCAAGTAAACTTGTCAAATTAAACAAACAAGCAAACAAAAAAGTGTTACTGGGCTGTTGATGTACCAGCTAATATATTCTTTGCCTGAAAATCCCTGTCATCTCTGATGGCAAATTTCAGGGTGTCTCTGCGGACCTCCAGAGAAATATGATCCTCATTCTCTTCTTTGGGTCCTCTAGCAGCATTACCTTGAGAAAATCTAGCCTTATTGCTGGTGGAAATATCCCTTCCTAGTAAAAGCTGATGAAATATAAGCCATCCTAAAGTCACATGGCTGTCAGACTGGCACATTCTAGATTTTCCCTGCTGCCCTTCCTTCCTTAGTGTTCTGGTCAGTAGTGTCCTGGGGCCTCCAGTGAACTGTTGGGAGTTTTAAAGTTGTTCCCTTTCCAGTGTTTGTCAGGTCAGAATTTCCCAGTCATTAATACTTCTGTAATGGTCGAAGAGAAGGTCTTCATTCAGAATGATCAAGGAACATGCCTCAGCTACTTTAAACTATATGCCCACAATATATAAAGATGGGGCATTAGGCTTCAAGTTACAGAAGGCCCATTCCTCACCCCCGGTAGTAGCTTACATGAGACATATGCACTAGCAAAGCAATGTTTTCTCTCATCAAATGAGAAAAAGTTCAGGACTAATGTGACATATTCACAGATGCTGTCAGAGATTCAGGAACCTACCAGCTCTTCTTTCTACCATACCAGAATGTACCCTTCATGCTTATGCTCACTAAATAGCTACTGAAGTCTGACCAAATTTTAGTCTCATGCAGGAGAGTGGAAGAGTGGGAAAGCCAAATCATCATCACCATCCACATCACCATCATCACCATCAATATCATCACCATCATCAATATCATCATCATCATCACCGTCAACATCATCACCATCATCACCATCAACATCATCACCATCATCACCATCAATATCATCAACATATCATCACCATCATCACCATCATCACCATCATCATCACCATCATCACCATCCACATTGCCATCATCACCATCAATATCATCAACATCATCACCATCATCAGTATCAACATCATCACCATCAACATCATCACCATCAATATCATCACCATCAACATCACCATCATCACCATCATCACCATTAATATCATCATCATCATCATCATCATCTGTGTGAGTAAGCCCTCTGTAATGAGCTTTCCTGGAAGCTCAGCCAGTGGCTTCTCCTTCCATCAAATAGGTCACACATATCTTTTACATCTTTGAAAGGGCTGATGGTAAATTATAGATTTTAATTGGTCATATAGCCACCCCGATCAATATAGGGATTCTGTTAGGAGGGAAAATGAAAATTGATAGTGTGTGGGAAACTAGTAATCCATGTGATAATGACATTTTCTTGATCAAGGATTTTTTAAGAGATAACATGGGGACATGGAAGGAATGCATAAGTTGGGTCTTAAAATAATTTCTGTATCATAAAAATAGCATCAACTAAATATCTTGATCATAATCTAAGATTTTAACCCACTAAAACTTCTTATTCTCAAAACTAATGATGATGATATAGAGCTCATTGATTCATGTTTTTAAAAAATTGGGAGATATGTTGTAATTATTTCTGAGAAATATTCTTTCATCCTCACTTGAGAATTCAAGTCCAGAAAGAGAAACAAAAATCACTGTTTCTTGGATATCTAATGAATTAATTAGGTCTTAGATTTTAGAAGATTAGAAGTGTTTCCTGATTTCTAAAGATCACGATAAACTTGGATTAGAGATGAAGAAAGGTAAGTGTGTGACCCATAGTTGAAAATTGCTTCAGGTTCCTGAGCTAAGAAATGTGTAAATGGAGAGAGAGTTCCCGTGGTGGTTCAGTGGGGTAATGAACCTGACTAGAATCCATGAGAATGCCGGTTCCATCCCTGGGCTTGCTCAGTGTGTCAGGGATCTGGTGTTGCTGTGAGCTGTGATGTAGGCCAGCAGCTGTAGCTCCAATTTGATCCCTAGCCTGGGAACTTCCATATGCTACAGGTGCAGCCCTAAAAAGGAAAAAAAGAGAAAATAAATGTGTAAATGTTTATTCTGTTGCATTTATCATTTTCTTCTGGGATCACAGCCCAAATCTGATTGCCAAATTGACCAGTAAGATCGAGAGGTTCATAACTAAAGTTAATTTTTAAGTCAGCCTGAGGCTGTTTCAAATCACTGAATTCCTTGCATCTGAGAAGCTTCAAGATGTGAATCTTCTTGTCATTATGCTGTATTTTCTCACAGATATTTCTTCTTCTCCCTAAAGGGAACACTGATGCTATTCAGCACCTGATACATAAATCTTTCATACCGACTACAGGTAACCTCTAATGGAGTCAGCTTTTTACCTGATTACTTCACCTACACTGTTTTTCATTCCCAAGAGTTTAAGGCAGCTATTTAACCTTATGCATGTGTATCTTCACTTAGGAAGGGATTATTGTTTTGTATTTTTCCTAATGATAATGGCTAAGTTTATCAGTTAGCTCTTTCTGTGTAACAAACCACCTCAAAATTTAATGCCTTAAAAAAAACAACTCTTCATATAACTCCTAATTCTACTGGGTTCACCATAAACTGGACAGTTCTCATATTAGCTGGGTTTACTCATGGGTTTGTAGTCAGTTGCCAGGAAAGTTGAGTGCTGGCTAGTCTAGGATGGCCTCAGCTGGAATAATTTGTTTCTGTTCCATGTGGTTTCTTATCTTTCAGCAGGCTGGCTTGTGCTTGTTCATGTGAGAGCTGAATGGGGCTCCAAGTGAGCAGAAGCATGAAAGGGCTCTTGAGGCTTAGGACCAGAACTGGCACAGAGTTACTTCTGCCTCATCCTGTTGGCCAAAGCAAATTATTAGATCAGCCTAGATTCAAGGGATGTTGAAACATATTCCATCTCCTGATAGGAGAAGCTATAGAGCCACATTGCAAAAGGCATAAATACAAAGATGGGACTAATTGCTGTGATTCTCTGGGCATCAATTGCGGTGGTAGATCTACCACACTAAGATTCATTAAGCTCTAATGTAGGGTAAGCTAAGCACCATACAGATGTTACCTCATTCAACTCTCATAAGTCCTCTACCAATATTGTACCCATTATATATGCAAGAACTCTAGTTATAGAGACTTGTTGTTTGGTTCTAGAGCACTCTTAATCCCTGTGTCTGTTGACTATAGCATGTTTAAATTGTGCACGGCTTTCAGTACAGATTTATGAAGTGTGCACCAGTATGTATATGTGTGTTTTCTCATAAAGTATACTTAAGTACTACCATCAACATATATGTTAAATATTAGTAAATTTGAACTTCATATTTGAACTTCATAACTTGTTATCCAGTGAACACTCAGATTACTCACCACAGACCAAACTACTCACCACTCTTTGGAGCTTTGTTAAGAAAGCAAGACAGTATGGAGGAATGATTCTCAAAGTCTTCAACTGTGTCTCAAAGTCTTCAAGTGGCTGTGTCCATCTACATTCCCTGTGGAGATGTCTAAATGGAGATCCCAGATCCCACTGCTAGAGAGACTGATTCCATGGATTTGGGATTGGGTCTAGGAATCTACAATTTTATCAGGCTTCCTAGGTGATGCTGACCACACTTAGAAGGTCATAAAACTTGAATTCATAGCTGCTACAGGTGGATAACTCTAGATGCCAGTTTTTGCAAGTTTTGAATTTATTCAGCTATACATTTGGAAAAGTAAAAAAATCCAAGCCCATCTCTCAAAATTATTTCAAGAATTAAATATGTGGTGGGAGTTATCATCGTGGCACAGTGGTTAACAAATATGACTAGGAACCATGAGGTTGCGGGTTCGATCCCTGTCCTCACTCAGTGGGTTAAGGATCTGGCGTTGCCCTGAGCTGTGGTGTAGGTCGCAGACACGGCTCAGATCCCGTGTTGCTGCGGCTCTGGCATAGGCCAGCAGCAACAGCTCTGATTAGACCCGTAACCTGGGAACCTCCATATGCCTCTGGAGCGGCCCTAGAAAAGGCAAAAAGACAAAAAAAAAAGAATTAAATATGTGGTGACTTTATCAAAGGTCTTTAAAAATGTAGCACATTAGCATGTGACATATTCCCAAAAGAGTTGCTGATCAATTGAAAGTTGTAGTCTCTATACTAAGATATTCTTTATATTACCAATTATTTTTTATTTTAGGAAAACCTAATTCTGAGCCTTTCTGTCCTACTCACTTGCCTTCCAAGGGGAACTATTGTTTATACTTCTTTGCATGAATGGGGGATAAGAGAGAGTAGGGATTAAGAATATAGACCTTAATTTTTAAAAAATTTTATTTAAGTAGAGTTGATTTACAATGTTGTGTTAATTTCTGCTGCAATAGAGCAAAGTGAATCAGATATATATGTGTTCTTTTTCATATTCATTTTCATTATGGTTTATCACAAGGTATTGAATATAATTCCTTGCGCTATACAGTAGGACCTTGTTGTTTATCTATTCTATATTTAATGTTTGCATCTGCTAGTATCTACCTCCCAGTCCTTCCCTCCTCCATCTTCCCTCCTCCTTGGCATCCACAATACTGTTCTCTATATCTTTAAGTTTGTTTCTGTTTCATAGATAAGTTCATTTATATCATATTTTAGATTCCATATATAAATGATATCACATGATATTTGATATTTGTCTTTCTGACTTCATTTAGTATGATAATCTCTAGGTCCATTTATGTTGCTACAAATGGCATTAATTCATTCTTTTCTATGGCTGAGTAATATTCCATCCTCTCTCTCTCTACATATATATTTTTAGGTTTTTAAGAGAGCCTCCATACTGTTTTCCATAGTTGATGCACCAATTTACATTCCCACTAATAGTGTAGGAGAGTTCTCTTTTCTCCACACCTCCTCCAGCATTTCTTATTTGTAGAGTATTCATGATGGCCATTCTGACCAATATGAGGTGGTACCTCATAGTAGTCTTGATTTGCATTTCTCTAATAATTAGCAATAATGACTGTGGTTTCATACAAACATAGACTTTAAATTCAGGTAAACATGGACTCTGATCATGCACTAATTCTGTAAGCTCCACTTCTTTACTTGTTAACTAGTCATTCTAGGAAATCCTATCTGTAAATATTTTTCTGATGCTTAAATATAGAAGCATAACCAACATTTATTGGCTATTTCCTATGTGCCAGAGCTTATTCAAAATGTTGTCATATAACTAACTAAATTACAAGAATCCTATAATTTTGAATAGAGTTCCTATAAGGGCTCCCAACTTATAGGTGAGAAAAATCAAAACATAAGGAGATAAAATAATGGCATTAGGACTCAAGCCTCTGACTCAAGAACCATCCTCTTTTCACTTTGCAATTCTGCCTCTCATAAGGTAAAAGCATGTAAGTCACTTAGCACCCTGGAAGGCACATGGTAAATCCTCAAAAGATGTGACATATTATTATCATTATTGGATCCCCTCACAGCTTCTTGAAGGATGCTTTGTACAAGGTAGTTTAATAAATTTATGTTGATTTGATTTAGAAAGAACTCTGTTGTATCCTCTTGAGCTTCTAAGGGATATATTCAATGAGAGAGCCTCTTACTTTTCAGGCTAATATGATTTATGTGGCAGCTTTTAGATTAAGTTACTGTCTTTTATTTACAGAAGAAGATTAAATGAATATGTGCAGATCTAAGATCTTCAAAATCCCCCTTGCTAAAAACTGTTTAGAAAATTATCTTTGCAAGACAAGGGAGAGACCTCACAGCGTCAATTTCAAAATAAGTGGGTTTCACTAAATGGTGCTTTTAGTATTTTTTCAAAACAGATGTTTAGAACCCTTTCCCAGTTCTTTTTTTTCTTTTCTTTTTTTTTTGCTAGCTCTTACTGGTATAGGGTATTTGATGGACTCCTATTCAGTGCTTTATGGCTTGCTTTTTCCTCTCCTATTTTCAGCATCAATTTGTTTATAAAATGGGGAGTGATACCTGAGGAATGCCAGAGGCAGCTTGGAATCCCTGAGTGAAATAAATCCTAGGTTAGAAAAATTGATGTGTTTTTATGTCCCATTTCCTTTGTCTTTATTTTAGCTATTTAAATACTGGGTTAAGACTATCTTATAAAAACATTCTCAAACTCTAAATGTCAGGTAAAAACTGACAGAAGTGAAAAACAGTTTCCCCCAAGCACAACTGAAACCTGTCTTTCTATCCCACCATCAGATGGTCTAATTCTCTAGGCTATAGTGTAAGAAAACTTAGCTAAGATGGCCTAATTAATGGGCTTAGTTTTCTGAGTTTAGCCTTTGTTAGGTAACTGGAGGAAGTATGCCGGGAGTTAAATACCCTTGCCTTAGTTAAGCATTTGGCTGCGAGCATTCTAACTTTGCTGTCAGGATGGTAAATGACAGGTGTGCTAAGACAGAAGAAAGCCTGGGCTTTGGAAGAAGCTGCAGCCAGACTCCTCTTAGTCCTGATGAAGAACAGCCCTGTACCTGACCTCATTGCTCACTCCATTCCTAGCTGACCATGCCACAGGCAATTTTTAGGTAGTCCTCAACCTTTATCTTCTATTACTCTGTTTTTTTTTTTGAAAATATTTTATTGAGGTATAGTTGATTTATAATGTCCTGTTAGTTTTAGGTGTGCAGCACAGTAATTCAGATAGATAAATAAATAGATAGATAGATAGATATTTTCTTTTTAAGATTCTTTTCCTTTATAGGTTATTACAAAATACTTTATTCAAGTATAGTTGATTTACAATGTCCTATTAGTTTCAGGTGTACAGGACAGTGATTTATATAAAAATATCTATGTAATATCTATATATATCTATATATACATATCTGTATATATTCTTTTTCATATTCTTTTCCTTTATAGGTTATTACAAGATATCGAGTAGCATTCCCTGTACTATACAGTAGGTCTTGTTGGTTATCTCTTTTATATATAGTAGTGTGTATCTGCTAATACCAAACTCCCAATTTATCTGCTCCCTACCCTTGTTCCCTTTTGGTAACCATAAGTTTGTTTTCTATGCTTGTAGGTATATTTGTATTTTGTAAATAAGTTCATTTTTGTAGATAAGTTCTTTTAAAAATATTCCACATATAAGTGATTTAATATGGTATTTGTCTTTTTCTGTCTGGCTTATTTGGTTTGGTTTTGATCATGAAGTAGGAAGAACAGCTATTTGAGTGAGTAGGATAGACTGGCTTTGGTGTTCACTGAGTCCTCAGACTCATGCCAAAGGGAATGAACATGGCCAAGATAACATGTTTCTTCTGGTAGTAAAGTCTTACTATTTTGCATAAAAGTTTAAATAAATAGCAATAATCAGACTGAATGAAAATCACCATTGTAATATTTGCAACAGAAGTAAATGTATTAGTCAAGACACACTGCTGTTACAAACACCCCCAAAACTCAGTGGCTTTACATAATAGAAGTTTATCTATTACTGATTTACCACCCAGTATGGGAAGTGGGGATGTGGTGGAACTCTGCTCCACAGAGTCACTTAGGGATTCAAACACCTCCCAATTGGTTGCTGTATCATCTCCTGGGGATTTGGGGTCTTGCACTGGATCCTCTGTATCCAGCCTGCAGAGAACAGCAGAGGATGTGTGAAGGTTTTTTAGAGATTGGGCATGGAAGTAGTTACATCATTTTTACTCATACTCCTTTTAACAGAACATAATTTCATAACCACACATAACTAGAAGGGAGGCTGGGAGGTTCTGTCTAGCTATATACCCAGGAAGAAAAAATAAATGGGATTTGGTTAATCTATCTGTGTATAGAACATAGTTTTCTTTTTTCCTATAGGATATATGTTTGATAGGATAAGAGGCAAAGATAGTCTTAGCTTTCTGGAAAATTGGGTTCAACTTTTACACTCTTGATCTTGGATTTTATTTTATTTTTTAGTTGTAATTAGGTTTAGACATTTTGGATTGGACTAAATACATTCTGTGTCAGTGTGAATCTTAACTATTGATCTTCTATTCCCTCCCACCCTGGGGTGAGGGTGAGAGGGATGAAAAAGGTGCTACTATGTTGAATCTTACATTTGACGACTATTGTGCTTGCTGCCTTTTTAGCCTGACCCTAAGTGAAACTAAAGGAGCAGTTTTTCCAGGAGGCTGCACTAGACCTGAGAGAAGTGGATGAATTTTCAGATTGTTAACACTTATAATATAGAAATTCAACACTAGATTTGTGACCACAGTTTTGCAGCTGTGTATTTAACTTTACTTTTAAAAATTTTGATTCTTTGGCTTTAAAGTAGCCTGACCACCTCTTCGGTATTATTATTATTATTATTATTATTATTATTATTATTACTATTTTGGAAGTTCCTCAGCCAGGCATCAAATCTGACCCACAGCTGCAACCCATGCCACAGCTGTGGCAACACTAGATCCTTAACCCACTGTGCTGGGCTGGAGATTGAACCTATGCTTCAGCAGTGACGTGAGCTGCTGCAGAGACAACACTGGAACCTTAATCTGCTGTGCCATAGCAGGAACGCAGTATTATTAAATTTAAAAAAAAATCTGTACTGATTTTCCTCTCAAATGTAATTCCATTTAATTAAATTATATTAAATACCTACAAAATGTCAGTTATTGAGAAAGCTGGGGCTAGACAAGCAGCTGATAGACCAAAGAGGAAACATACATTCTGCTGTGATTATGTAACAGTTATAAAACAGCCTATATGTATGAAATTAGGATAGAAACCAGAATAGTATGGGAACATAAAGTGACACTATGTTGCCCTATAAAAGGTGTGATTTTTTTTTTAGAGGAGAAAATATTTGAACAGGAAGTTGAAAAATGAGAAAGACCTTGTAGGCAAAAAAGAAAAAGGGAGGGGTATTCTGCAAAGAAATCATGGTGTGGGTAGAGAACCATAAGGCTTTAGATGTGGCCATATCAGATATGTGAGGAAAAAGAATGGAATGATATGAGGTTAGGGGGCATATTGGAAACATGTTTTTGAATAGTTTAAAAGATAATCATTTGGAATTAAGGGTTTCATAATGTAAGATATGGGGAATAGCAAATACCACTTTCATAGGGAAGCGATAAAATCAGATTTTCATTTTAGGAAAATAAGTATAACAAAAGAGTTGATTATAGATTCAGAATTTTAAATACACATACTGAGTTTGTGCATATAGAGATATTCTTTTTTGTCTTCCAAAGACATAATGATACTTTTAATCACAGAACTGATAAATTGATATTACCACCACCTTTTTCCTTCACACATTTTTATCTAAAGGTCCACAAATATAGCTCTGAAATAGTATGAAATCATGTTTTAACTAATCAAAAATGTGAACACTTTAGCTACTGATAATGACAGAATAGCTTTTATCAGACTAGCCATTCCATTTATTGTATAGATTCTTGGCAAAATAGAAAAACAATAACATGAAGTATTTATTGGCACTAGAAGCAACTAAGAGCAGGCAATTCTCTGAAAAAACGAAACCACACTGGGTGAGATCTCCATTTAAATGTCTTTGGCCTTGAGAGCTCCCTCTACCCCACCTGCCAAATGGCTGACAGAGCTAAAGCAGAAAGCGGTAGGTTTATTGGCTTTAGGAATCATAGAAGTGAAATTGGGGTTGTCTGAATGACTTGGAATTGAGATGAGGATCCCAGAACACGGAGAGTGGAAGCTCCCAAGTCTATAAATGAATACTTCTTTAATCCTTGGCCGAGTCTTGAGCTGTGCTTGTGCAGGAAAGACTCCATTGAGTCCAGGAAGAAAACAAAAGCTGGAAGGCTGAAAACACTAAGCAGAGTGTTCATTGTCTTCTCATTGTAGGTGTATAGAGTTTAGAATTTCAATCCCTCCATATTAGAGGGATTCGGCAAACACCTTGGAAATCCCACTGAAACTCCAGAAAGACCATGCTTTAGGAGTAAAGACCACATCCTAGGACTAAGGGAAAAACTGAAATAGACCTGCCTTAATGAAGCCTCCCTACTACCTGGAAAATTATTATCAGTAATTTAACTACTTCCTAGGATAAATTCCAGTACCGCTTGGAGGAAGAAAATAAATTCTAAAGCTACTCCAGCATATTCACAATGTTCATATGCCATCGTAATTATTAGACATTCAAAGAAACAAGAAAATGTGACCCAGAGTCATATGAAAAATCAGTCAACATAGACAGATTCATAGCTGACCTAGATATTTATATTAGCAGATAGAGACTATAAAATTACTATGTGGAACCTGTTAACAAATTTACATGAAAAAATGGATACAATGGGTTAGAAGAGGGGAAATCACAGGAGTATGATGAAAACTGTAAGAAAAAGAACCAAATGAAAATCTCAATGACTGAAAAAATAAAATATTTGAAATTTTAAGAAATCAATGAAACATAGTACATTTAACACAAATCAGTAATAAAAATACAATAAAAAATTAGAAAAAGACATGAACAGACTCTTCCAATAAATGGCCAATAAGCACTTGGCAAGATATTTAACATCATTAAACACTAGGGAAATGCAAATTGAAGTTGTAATGAGATGCCCCTTTATGTCTATTAGGATTGCTAAAAAATTAAAAAAGGCTGAGAACACCAAAGGATTGCCAAAACTTGAACTCTCATACGTTGCTGGGGTATATGTAAATTGGTATAATCACTTGGGAAAATTTTATGTTAGTTCTTTATAAAGTAAACATATACCAGGTCAACAATTTTACTCAGGTATTTATCCAACAGAAGTGAAAACATACAGCCCCAAAAGGACTTGTATAAGTATGAAAATTTATTCATAATTATTAAAAATGTAAATACTCCATTGTCCATTTACACAAGAATGGATAAAGAAATTATGGTATAATCAACAATGGCATATTACCCATGTATAAAGAGGAATGAAGTACTGGTACTATACTTAAGGTCTTGAAATAACCTATAATGGAAAAGAATCTATAAAATGACATAAATATCACTTTGCTGTATACCTGGAACTAACACAACATTGTAAGTCAATTATACTCCAATAAATTTTTTGAAGGAGTGAAATACTAATACATGCAACAATATAGATGAATCTCAAGAATATGATGAGTGAAAGAAGCTGGCCACCCTCCACCATTTCTTATGTGGAAGTTATACATGAGGTTTGAAATTATGTAACAGGCAAACCTTAGCTAAATAACTGAAATCAGCCACAGAAAAGAAACTCATGGACTTGGAGAACAGATTTGTGGTTGCCAAGGGAGAGGGGGAGGGAGTGGGATGGATTGGGAGTCTGGGGTTAATAGAAGCAAACTATTGCATTTGGCATGGATAAGCAAGGAGATCCTGCTGTATAGCACAGGGAACTCTATCTAGCCACTTGTGATGGAACATGATGTAGGATAATGTGAGAAAAAGAATGTATGTATATATGTATGATTGGGTCATTTTGCTGTACAGTAGAAATCGACAGAAACTATAAATCAATTATAATGAAAAAAATAAAAATCACAAAAAAAAGAACTTGGGCTCTCTCTGGGTGATGATGTGGGAAATTGGATGGAAAGGGACAACTTTTTAGAGTTGATGGAGCCATTTTGTATTTTTATTTGCATCATTTCTACCTGAGTGTATACATTTGTTAAAACTCATCAAAACTGCACTTAAACTCCATGCATTTGATTGCATGTACGTTTTAACTCATAGATAGAATTGATAGGAATTTAAAAGTAATGTAATATGGTGGTTCAACATGCTACATGCAAGAATTAAAGTAAGGCTATCAGGATTCAAGTCCCTAAGGCAATGAGCTATAGAGGTTAAGAGCATGGTTGCTTCAACAGACAAACTTGGAGTTTTGAACACATTGCCAATATTTTGTGAATATAGGTAAGTTATTATCCTCTCCTAAGCTCCTATAAAATGGAGATTATAAAATTAGTATCTACCTTATAAGTTTGTCCTCAGTATAGTGCCTGGCACATGGCTGCACTGAATTACATTTAAGCTGTAGTCATTATTTTTAAACGGCTCTTCAGCTAGACTTACATTGCCCTAATGCAGTCATGAATGCTAGTATAACCATGAAGATTTTGAGAATTAGATATTTTCAAACTGTATTAAGCTGCAATCTAAAGAATGCAGATCTTATTTAACAACATAAGATTAAGTACATTATCAAATTCTATTTTACTTATCCATTTCAAACTAAGTAACTTATGATCTCTTTGCTAAGAAAAAATACTCACTTTAAAATACTTAATGTTGTAAAAAAATTTACACAGAGGAATTAGGACCTAAATTTTTTTCTTAGCAGTCTCATCCTCTGTTTCCTATCCCATAATCACTTTTTATATTTTGGTATATGAATTTCTGGTACATATGCAGGTGTATTGTCTATAATTTTATATAATTTTATAAACAAAATTTTATAATTTTATAAACAAAATTGTGGGCTATACTATATGTACTTTTTTAAACCTGGCATTTCACTTAGAAATCATTTCATATTTAGGACTGACCCTATTTACATATAAAGTTGCCCTGCTCTTATTTAACAACTATGTAATAGTTTACAAAGTAAAACTGCTATGTGAGTGAACAAAATTTATCAACTTTTTTTGTAAAAGAAAAATTGTATGTGTGAATATGTGTGTGTGCATAACCTGTGAAAGAGAATCAGAATGTTGAAGAATTCTGTAGGTGGGATGGCAAATTGTGGTTTTCATGTTCTTCTTGTTTCTCTACTTTTTTTTAATTTTTAAATAAGAAAAATAGCTGTTTAAAAATTTACACATAGATAAGTAACAATGACATACTGTATGGCACAGGGAAATCTACTCAAACTTTTTAATCATCTGGGAAAAGAATCTGAAAAGGAATGGATATATGTATATGTATAACTGATTTACTTTGCTTGTACACCTGAAACTAACACAACATTGTACGTCAACTATACTCCAATAAAAATAAAATAAAATTGATACAAAATTTCCACCTAAGGAGTTTAAGATAATAACTACCATCCACAGGGCAAATAACATTGTACCACCAAGTACCATTCTGATGCCTCTCTGGTATTATATTATTCACATTCCATGCTCAACCCTGGTAGGTACTACTGTTACTGACACTGATTTCAAAGGAAACTGGGGCTTGAGCATGGTAAGGTTGGTAAAAGCAGAGTCTGGATTTCAACCCAGGTTTTCTGAACTGCTATAATCTAGAGTAGTCTGGAATGAGTTCATTTTGCTGTGAGGGTCTTTTAGGCCCAGGTTTATTCTCAGGCTTTACAGGTGTGTTACCAGTGATATAGTAAAGCCCAGACAAGCTTGTTTCCCTAGGAGACTTGTTCAGCCAAAAGTGATGTCTCCATGCCAGCTGGTGGTAGCAGATGCCACTTGGTCATTAGACCAGTTCCGTGTACCTTAGTGACAATCTATTTGATATCTGGCTTCCTCTCAAAATAATAATAATAATAATAATAATAAGACTACTAGTACTGCTGCTACTACTACTACTAAAACAATAATCAATTACATGGCATTGTGTGCTGTGGAGGGGGCAGGTTCTTCAGACCACTAATGTCCCAGTCTCTTCACAGCCTAGATTATTATTCCTCTCTCGTCCCTCCGTTTCACAAGCTTGCATTTCTTTTCTGACCAAGGGGCCCCTTCAGTAACAACTAAATTACGTGCTGATGATCTTGTTGCCTTCCACCTGTGAGCTTGGCCCCAATCTAGTCAAATAAAGCCTTTATTTCCAAAGGCATCAGATTTGTGTTTTCACAAGGTGATTCTCTTTGTAAAGGGCCCATGGGGGTGGGCGGGAGCGAGAGCCAGAGAGCAGATGAGCTGATGAGACCCTGAAACCACTGGCAGGAGGGCATGGGCGTGGGAAGGGGGAGGGTCACAGAGCCTGCTGGGTTAGCAGAGCTGGAGCAGGAGCCACGGTGGTTCTGTTTTCATCCACATCAATTGAATTCTGGGCATTTTAAAAGACCTAAGCTACCCCAGCCTATCATCTAGCCCCTGTCAGATGCCCTGAAGACACACACAGCATTGATGTCTTGCCATGGAGTGGACAAGGGACTTGGAGTTCGCCTGCTTATTTTGCTAGCTTGACTCTCCGTTTTGAGGTGACTACAAATGTTCCAGAAGGCTTTCCTCACTTGCTTCTCTATACTTTTTTCTTCTATGACCTGCGGCATGTTGGGGGCAACACTTACCACCTTGGAGACAGAACTGGTAGCATGTCTTCCCAATCCTGTGTTAGGTGGCACAGAGTTGGTAGCTTGAAATCAGACATGGTGGGACTATTTAGCCAAGGGAAGTTGGACAATGCTACAAATCAGAGCTCCCCCCACCTGAAAAAACAAAAAACAAAAAAACAGAACTGTTCTTTACCATTTAGCTGCACGCTATTTCTGAAAACTTTCTACTTCTTCTCACTACACAAATCAAAGGCACAGAGAAAGAAGCAAACAGTGTTTGAGGGATTAAACACAGCAGGTTTTTTTCTATGGGACCATGGTGATTTCTAAGAGGAAAAAAACTGAGTTCCTTTGCTTTCCCTATCCCAAGTTTTGCATTTATTTCCCACAGACCGAATATGGGCTAACTTCTTTCTCTCTCCTCCAGTGGATGGCTGTATTCATAGAGCGGCAGGCCCCTGTTTGCTGGCTGAATGTCGTAACCTGAATGGCTGTGAAACTGGACATGCAAAAATCACGTGTGGCTATGACCTGCCTGCAAAATGTGAGTACAGCTCTTTTAAACACTCTTTCAAAATCAGATGTGCTCTCTTACCTTGTTTTACTCCTCAAATAATTGAAGAGCAAATGGCAATGGTGTTTTTTAATTAAATGTGCTTATATTAAGATTTTGTACATGATAACAAAATGTTTTCCAAATACGTCTCCAAATGTATACATGTGTGATGTTTAATGTAGGTGATTTTTTTTGTTGTTCAGACTTTCAACACTGTCTCTGAAACAGAAAAATAAAAATATGAGCAAAATATATATTATCGTTTTTAAGTGCCTTGGAGTGACAGCTTCTGGAAATGATGCCAATTTCTTATTCCTTGTTCAGGTTTCTTGATTGTGGATGTGTTTGGAGCAAAGGAGATCAAAGTGATATATTGTGTTTTCAGCTGCCATGTAAAGGCTGATTGGCAATTACAGCCAAGGCATCTGTCACACTTGGCTTTCACGAAAAGCCAATGGAATGTGGTTGTCAGTGTGAGAATGTATTTGCTCTTTGAATGTGGAATGGTCAAAATTTCCATTATATTTGAATGAAGAGAAGCATTGCATTTGATTGACCTTGTTGCTTAGTCATTTATCCAGCAGGGTGGGGTGCTGTGGAATAAAAATACTGAAAAAGAGACTGGTTAAAGGCACAGATTTTTGTTGTTGTTATCCTATAATCTTCAGGGCTTGAGAATTCCAGGCTTCAGGGCTGGAGGCAAAGGGTTTCATTTCACCTTTAAGACGTGCATTGATCTGGAAATTGGGAAACCAATTAGTTGTTTATTCCATTCACCTGCTTCTTATGATGCCTCCTGGGTCTGTGAATACATTTTATGTAAAAGTGAAGTTGATTTTGTGTCTGTTTTAGTAGTGGAGAAAATGTGACTAAAAAATTATAACACAATCTTTGGGCTCTGTAGAGACACGTTGTGTAAGAATGAATTTCCCATGGATATGTGTCAGTGGAGAGGCAGTGTGTTATGTTTTGAATGTTACTTTGAAAGTATGTTTAAATGAGGATTTTTAGTAAATAGCAACATATTAAAACGGCATTTTTCTTTGTAAACTTTATGATACTGTATCTGTGTTCTTCACAGTGCATTGCTAGTGAAAGTACATTTACTGCATACTGTTTAATTTTTTCTGTAATGATTTGATATTTTTCTTTCCCCATTAGTGTTTTTACCATGTGTGAAAGAGCAAATCATGTGCCAAGTGGTCCTCCCTCTGACTTGGAATATATATTTATGTTAAATAAATCCTTTATGTGTGATGGCGTTTAGAGCTATTCTCCCTCTGATTCAGGCCGTGAGCATTAAAAGTGGTTTCCCTTTCCAGGATTATGTGGCTCCAAGTTTACCCATATTGGTCATTTTTCCTTTTTGCCACCGAACTACCTTCACAATATACTTGTTTTATACCACCCTGAGGACAAGCAGATTATTGATTATTTTCAAACTGGTATCTGTCCACAAACCAAGGAATAAACCTCATCTCCTATTGATTCATTACATGCTTAAAGCACAAATCAAAAATTCTTCAATGTTGAGATTTCTGAAGACAGATAACTTCAGAATTGTCAACTATGTCTGAATAAAATGGTGGCTCTGCCATCTGGATTGACACCGTGGTAATCTTGTCTCAGGTGCTTGCTCTTGGCTGACCTCCCTCTGTGTAAGTTAGGCAGCTTCCTTTGGATGCCATACAGCTCAGTTCAGGGTTGCAAAAGTCTTGGGCAACACTGGACACTGAACTACAGCGATCAATACACACCTGTCCTTGAGGAAGTCCATGATTGGGATTCCTGGACTTCCTGGAGCAGGCGCATCTTTGTGAGTAAGGACTCTAGCCATGGTAAGTCAGTCCACAGGAGTCAGTAGAGAATCTGTCTGAGCTGAGACACTGAGTCAGATGACACATTTATTTGAACCACTGCACACTAGTCTACAGGGCACATCTAGTAAAAAAAATCATCCAGCGGGATAGACATTCCCAGGCTGGAATGGCAACGCCACCTCAAGAAAGTCGCAAACATGGAGTGTGTGTGAATAGATCTTGTTATTTCTCCATATTTAAGGAGATAAACAATTTGTATTAAAAAACAAAAAAAAGCAGTGAAGGCAGTATGAAACGAGTAATAATAGCTTCCATTTTGTAAGCTTACGTTTTATCACTTTGTAGAATGTCACAGTATTTTCACAGGCCCTTGTATTTTAAATTATATTTTATAAACATTGTGTGGGTTCATTTTCCCTTGTCCTATCCCCGAGAGTTGTTTTTCTTTCTCATCAATTTGGTTCAGCCATTTCAGAGTCATTAACAACCCACAGATGTACTTTTGTAGAGAGAGAATGAAAAGGGAGCTCATTACATACTGTTTGGGTCATTTTCCCCCCATATTTAATAATTCCATGACAGTTTGACAGCAGAGTTTAGTTCTGATCTGTCCTCTGTGACAGCGGTTTTATCATTTAAGGTACTAAAGCCAGTCATCCAGTCACCAGTGATAATATCTTCATGCATCAGCAATTTGTTTGGAAAATGCTCTTGTATGGGTTACAGACAAACTTAGTAATTTTGAACTGGTCTTTGGTTCTTTTATGCTTGCTAAATTAATCTATTCATAGATGCTTGTATTTGAATTAATTACACTTCTAGTCTGTATTCTGTGATTTCATCATGATTGGTGAAAAGATAAGCCTCAAAGACTTAGTGTTTCTTCACTGCTTGGATATTTTGAATGATTTCCTCTGATGTAGAATAGCCAGTCATTCTTTTCAAAAGTAATCTTTAGAGTGGAAAGAATATCGGTCAGTATCTCCCTCAAGGCTACTGCTAAGGAAATAACTTAGGATGTGGAATAAGGACTGTTTATATAATTTGACCTTTTGGTAGCTTCTCTTTTACAATATTAGATATTTTTGGATTCATAATAAAATATAGATTCCTGTAGATTTTTAGAAGTTTGTCAAAAAGTTGGACATTTCCATTCATGCTATTATCATTCTACCAGAGGGTCAGCTTCTGGTGGGCAAAGTTTGCCCCTCTCAGTTACGATTCTAGTGTCAGTATCTAGCATAGCCTCTCCTAAATATGTGCTGAATGAGTAAGTGATCAAATGATGGTCTCAGACATTTTCAACTGGCAAGTGGATTTTTGCCTATTGCTTCTACTTCTAATTATTTTCCTCCCGCCATCCATATGCTGCCCAGCCCTGGTAAATTAATATTCCTAAATCCAGAGTCCAAGTAATTGTCTATAAGGGTCTAGATGATGCGACCCTCCTTCCCTCTCTGACGTCATCTCCTACCCTCTCCCTCACTCACACAAGCTGCTTTGCTGAATCTTTAACACCTGTGCCTTATTAGTGTTCCCTGTGTCTGGAATTCTGTTCTTCCAGATACCTACCTTGTTTACTCCCTCACCTACTTCAAATCCTTGCTCAGATGTAACCTCAGGTATCACCCTAACCAACTTATTTTTAATAGCTCCTCTGCTTATTTATGATTGCTTATCTGTAGCATTTAACCTACAAATATACCGAATCATTTATTTTGTTTATTGTCTGTCTCCTTCTACTAAATAAGGGCAGAGATTTTTCTCTGCATCTTTTTCATTTACTGTTTTATCCATCCAGCTTAGAAAAAATTTTGACCCATAATAGGGGTTCATTATTTGCTGAGTGGATGAATGAAATCTAACTCTGCTTCTTTCAAAATCCTTCAGTGGATGTTTCCTCAAACACAGACTTGCTGGCCTGCTTAGCTTTCGCCTCCTGTAACTTACTGCCTTATCTTGAGCTACTTAGAACCTTCTGTATGATCTGAATTGCTCAGATTATTGGCATGTCTGTACCAATCTCTTCTGGGGGCTTTCTAGAAAACTCCTTTCTACTGGTCTTCCAAACTCAGCTCAAATATCACTTCTGCCATAAGATAGCTGAGCTAAAAGTGCTTTCTTTTTCTCACAGTCCAAAAGACTGCATGATAACATATTGAGAGCACTTTTCACTTGCCACTTTTTATTGTTGTATATGCAAACTTTCCACCTTCCTAGCAGTCCCTTGTGTATAATGTACTAGAGCAATACCTATCAAGTGAATTAACCATGGCAGACTGGTTGATTCTTGGTGTGGGGATGCAAAAAATATATACTAATATCCCTAAGAAATGATGCGATCAGTTATTCACAGTGTTTTTAAAATTATATTTTAACATACATGTAATTCCAAAATTCCTTGTGTAAGAAATTTCTTCTTTTTATTCTTTTTATATTTTAGGGCCACACCCATGGCGTATGGAGGTTCCCAGGCTAGGGATCAAATAGGAGTTGTAGTCGCTGGCCTACATCACAGCCACAACAACACGGATCTGAGCCACTTCTGCAGTCTACACCACAGCTCACGGCAGTGCTGGATCTGTAACCCACTGAGTGAGGCCAAGGATCAAACCTGTGTCCTCACGGATCCTAGTCAGATTCCTTTCCGCTGAGCCACGATGGGAACTCTAGAAATTTACTCTTAATGGACCTTCCCCTCAGGGTGACCAAATGAAAATAAAGTCATGTTAACTTTACTTAATGATTTTCAGCATAGCTCTGATGTCTATTCTATTTCTTGAGAATGCTCCACTTTTAGGCTTTTGGGCTGAATAATCATCAAAGATAAATGAAAAAAATGTTAAATTTGTACATATAAAATGGTGAAATCTGTTTCTTTTATTCCTTCTATTTGATCTTTGTAAGACATCAAAGGGTAATATTAGCATCCCACTCAGTTTTTCATTAATCATTTGAAAGGAAACTCTAGGGTGAGAGACCATAGCATAACATGCTTGAATAGCATAGAGTGGTGGAAATCAGAATCCTTATTTTATTCCCAGGTGCAATAATAATCAGATGATAGTAGCTCAAAAGGTACTGTTGATAATAATTAGTGCTTCTCTTGTGCCCTTCATCAAGAAATCATAGTACTTTGAGACATTAGCTCATTAGTCCTTTTGAAATTTCTGTGAGGAAGTAACATGACAGGAAATATTTTCTTTTAACACAGAAACTCAGGTACAGAGAGGTTGAATCTGTTGCTCCCAGTAACAGGCTGAGTTCACGTTAGAGACATGACAGTGACCAAGTATTCTTGAGTTGGGGAGAGAATCTGTGGCCAGTGTTGGCCAGGCCTGCTGCTTTTTTTGTAAATAAAAAATTTTTTTCAGTACATGTGTTTACATATTGTCCCTGGCTGCTTTCACGGCACAGAACCGGATAGTTGTCCCCAGGATTGTAGGACCACAATGCCTGAAACACTTAGTACCTCGCCTTTTGCTGAAAGTTTACCAACAACTGGTCTATGGCAATCCCCACTTCTTATACAGGAGGAAGCTGGGATTTAGAGAGGTTAAATACTCAAATTCTTGAGAGTCAATGTGACTTTCTCAGATCACCGTGGACAAAAGTGATGCTAAAATACCTTGCTTCTGTTGCCTCAACAGAACATCACTTTGGGAAGATGATTTGAAGCCTTTTAAATCTTTTAAATTAGAAGACCACCTTGGGGAAAAAAAAATGCCTGGAAAAAAATGGGTCATTTTTCTCAATAGGGCCAGCACTGGAAAGTGAATAAGTCAAGTTCTCTGAAGGGAGAGTTAATTCAAACCACCAGAGTATTAGGCAATACATCTTTATTCCCTGCCTCCTCCCACAGTGTTAGTCACTGTGCTGAAAGGGAGCCTGTGGTCCTGAAGAAATCCAGTGTCTAAAGTGGGTAACTCAGAAGATGGCTCTGAGTCTGTCTTCTGCAAAACACGGCCTGATTTCAACCATCGTGGCTCCCCCAGCAGGTGTCTGATTGTGAAGGCAGTGGAGAGGGCATGCTGCAAGTGTATGACTGCCAGACTCTGATGGCGACCCGAGGGCCCTCAGGAGCCCCTTCCAAAATTAAATGATTTATATTCCATAAAGAGAAAAGTGGCTTTTGAAGAACATCAAATCATCTTCCTTCCTGAAGAGAGAGATGGGATTGTTCCTCCTAAAATCAACTCTGATTTGGCTCATTTTCTGTCAGTACTTCAGGAATTTAATTTCTATCTGAACCTGTATCTTCCTCATTGCCACCCTTTTCATCAATAGTGAGAAGTTTTGAATAGTTCATCTCCTTAGTGGTCCTCAGAAATGCCTGTGGAAGGGAGGAGGGCAGAAGGTCCTTGGGACGTGCTCCCTGGAGCTGGGGCCATGGCATCACCTGGAAACTGGTGAGAGAGGCAAACTTGTCCCAGACCTGCTAAATCAAAAACTGTGGCTGAATAAGCCCTCACATGTTCCCGTGTGAGAACCATGACCTAGACGGTCGTGTAGCTCAGGACAGAACCCTGGCCTGCACAGACACAAGGCACCCTTTTGGGGTACAGATTAGGGCTTTCTTTGAAGAAGACTCTTACATGTTCTTCTTTTCCTTTGTGGCATTTTCACAGTTACAGATGGCATCTGTGTTTGATTACATGCTTATTGCATGTCTTCTCAAACAGAGTAACTGTTTAAGGAGAGCAGACATCACATGGGTCTTGTTCACCCCTAGGATCCTTAGCACCTAATATATTGCCCAGTACAGTGTTGGAAGCTTCAGATGCATATTTACTGGAGGGATTAATGAAGCATTATCTTTGTCATAGTCATAGCTGTACTGCCAGAAACCAACCAAGAGGTCCCTCCGGATAAGCCTCTATGATTCCAGAAATTGGCCGAGTTGGTATTGCTGCCTCTGCAGCATCTCTGCTATCCTATAACCCAACACATTGCTTGCTCAAGACTCTAGCAGTGCAGGAAAGCACCGGGAGGCACACTTGGCTTAATTCGCCTGCATGCCACACATGTAACCTACACTTAGATGGTGTTCTTTCATTTTCTCTTTTTTATTTGACCCATTTCAGTAACATGGATTCCATCCCCAAGTGGCTTTGTGATGAAATATCTAAATGACTCTAATAGCAAATAGTGTTTTTTAAAAAAATATCTACAGTTTGGAAGCAACTAGTATTTACATTGTTGTATTACTGGCTGAGTGTGGAATAAATGCCTGTACTTGGCTTGCACCATTTGACATCTTAGCAGGCCTTTAAAGGACATTGTCTGTACCTTCTTTTTCCTATATGATCAATAGGAGAGAACAGTGTAAATCAATTCTGAGTAATAATGTAAATGGGCTCTCGAAGGCAATTCCTGCTGTGAAATAAGTAGTTAGCTGTGACACTGGCATTAACTGCCGTGGGGGTAATCAGCCCATGGATGTGTTTAATCAGAGTTATCAGCTAAGATTAAAAAGAGCTACTTCTGTGCAGGGATAATCATTTTCAGGATTTAAAAGATGAATATTTGAAGGTGTTCTCATAAATTAAAACCATCAGACTTGCTTTGAGTAATTTAGGATGCTTTGAGGTCAGACACAAGCAAACAGGAAAGGTTAATCTTGGAGTCACAGTAGTTAATGTGCAGGCACTACAGAATACAGCTATTGAAATAAGTAGCAGATATGGAGTTCAATGAAGAGTTCCCCCCAGGGCTAAAATGTCCCTTGTGCTATTATTAACATATGTTATTTGACTAAAACGTGGGTAAACTTATTAACTCTCCTTGCAACGAATCACTAATCCCAAAAATTAAATATTAGACCACTTTGTGGCTTGATTAGAGGTGGTTCTGGTTGGAAACATTGGTGAGACCAAGTTCTGCACTCTAGAATAAATGATTGAATCTAGGTCAGGGACACCAAAAGTCAAGATAGGAGGTCTGAGGAGGTCTCAGGAGAAGTCCTGAATCTAGGATTTTCTAATTGTTTGGGAAAGTCCCCTGAGCCTGAGTTTCCTCATCCATGATTAGCTGGGAGTGGGAATAGATACCTTAGGCATATTTGCTGAGGGGCAGACATAGAACTACTGTTTGACATATAGATGTATGACTCTATTATTACTTATAAAATACTTCCTGTACCTTACTTATTCAACTAGTGTTCAACCAGTGTTCAACTTATTCAACCAATGTTCATTGACTCCTTTGAGCTAGGGTGCCCTTCTGGGGTATAGAAAACTATGGTGAAGAAGATAGACAAGTTTCCTGCCCTCTTAGAGCTGAAGTTCCAGCAGAGAAAGGCAGAAAATAAATACATTTACATAAAAGCAAACCTCTCTGATGATGGTAAGGACTATGAGGAGAATTAAAAATTCCAAAAGAAGGAACAGTGGAGGGAGGGGACTACTTTTCCCACAGTGGTCATGGAAGGCCTCCCTGAGGAGGTGATGTTTGAGCTGAGAGCTACACTGCCATTTGGGGAGAAAGTCATTGCTGGCAGGGTGAAAGCTCTTTACTCCTAGGTTAAAAAAAAAAATCCACCCTGCCCAATATGTAAAAATGAGATAGATAGTCCATTAATTTTTCAATTGTTCCTCCTTGCTACAAACATTTTATTTTAGGAGTTCCCATTGTGGCTCAGTGGGTTAAGAACCCGACATTGTCTCTGTGAGGATGTGGGTTTGCTCCCTGGCCTCGCTTAGTGGGTTAAGGATTCAGTGTTGCCATAAACCAAAGCATAGGTTTCAGATAAAGCTCGGATCTAGCATTGCTGTGGTTGTGGTGTAGGCCAGCAGCTGCAGCTCTGATTTGACCCCTGGCCTGGGAATTTCTATTTGCCACAGGTGTGGCATTAAAAAGAAAAAAAATCTATTTCAGTTCTGGCATAGGTATGGCTTTCATTCTACTCTAGTTTTTGGTGCTCATACAGGTATCACTGCTACTGCTAGAGCTGATGGGAATTTTAAAGCTCATCTAATCTGACCTCCTAATTTTACAGTGAAAGAAACTGAGGCCCTAAGAGATTATTTAATTTTTTCCCAGCATCATGGGACAAGGGACAGCAACATTGACAGCCTAGGTATCTGTACTCACAGTAGAGAGCTCTAGAAAGAACATTAAAATGCACTGCCTCTCCTGGTCTCTTTGATCCTACTAACCCCTTGTAGGAGTATTGTGAGAATTTAATCAACTATTAAGTGAGATGATACATATGAACATACTTTTGAAATGCTGATTTCTTGTGGTACTTTATTATTCATGGTAATTTAGATGGGTCATATATCAATTGATTATGACACCATGAGCTGTACTAGTAAAGTTTATGACAATAATCTTCTTGAACATAATTTAACAGTGACTGGTGTCTGGGAAAAGGCAGAAGTCACAAACAGGAATTGGGGAAAGACCTGTACCATCCTTCAGATACACACATTTGTTCCTGCTTCCTTCCAATATCTTGTCTCATAGAAACTCTTCAAAAGTCATTTCGAGAAACTTTGGTGGCAGCTATATTGATTGTAAAGATACACCCATGAGTTCCTTGGTATTTCTCCACTGGAGAGGGAGCATTTAATTCTCTTCCCCCTGTGCATGGAGTGAACTAATGACTCCCTTCTAGTGAATAGATTGTGTCAGAATATTGGGAATTTCTTAGGTTACAAAAAGACTGTGGTTTACAACTTTCATGCTCTTTCTTACTTTCTCCGCCCATCCTCTCAAATCATTCTCATAGTGTTCTAGGGCTGCCGTAACAAATTACCACAAACTCAGTGGCTTAAAAATGTTCTTTCACAGTTCTGGAGGCTGGGGGTTTGAAGTCATGGTGTCATCAGGCTCCACTCCTTCTGAAGACCCCAGGGGAAAATCCATCCTTCCTCTCCAGCCTCTGATTATGGCAGCATAACCCCAATCTTGGCATCATCCTCACATAGCCGTCTTCCCTGTGTCTCTGTGTGGGCTCTCCTTTTCTTCTAAGGATGCTCGTCATTTGATTTAGAGTCCAGCCTAATCTCTGGGATTTGAGATCCCTAACTTGGTTATCTCTGCAAAGACCCAAATAATTTCACATTCACAGGTTCTGGGGCTCAGGACATGGATATATATTTTTGGGGTCACCATTCAATCCACCCATGTCATGAGGTGGCCCTGAGAAGAGGAAAACCATCTACCATGTTATGAGGAAGCTCAGAGGCCTCTGAAGAGGCCCACCCAGCAAGGAACTGAGCAGGAGTGAGCAGATTTGGAAGGAGATCTTCTGAGATCTGCCTGCAGCCATGGAAGTGAGCTTGGGAGTGGATCCTCTGGGCCAGTTGCAGCCGTTGGCTGTCTATAGCCCTGGCTGGCAGCTTAACTGCAGCATCAGAGTCATTCATGACTCTAAGCCAGAACCACCCTGTTAAGCTACTCTGGAATTCCTGACCCAGAGAAACAGATAATAAACACTTGTTATTTTATACCTGGGGTACTCGTTGCATAGCAATAGGTAACTGATACAGCAACTATGGCCATGAACTATATGAAGCAGTGTGTGGAGTGCACTAGCAAAATGGCTATTGTCTATCACTTTTTCTCAGCACAAAACCTGCCAGACTGAGGGACAGGCCCAAATGCAAGGTGAAAGCAAAATAGAACTGGGGATAATGTTACACTTAATCTGTGATCTTAAAATCAAGATGTAACCATATCCCTTTACCAGATCTCTGTCATAGATGGCAGGCTAGATTGGAAAAATGGTTATGGATGAAACTTCTGTCCTTTTCTTGTTAAAAAAGAAGATTAGGGTCAAAAAACATAACTCACTATTATTATTTACCTGATATTCTTTAAGTGCTGTTTAGTCTTTGCAATTGCCGTTCACATACTTTTTACTGATAGGGATTGCCATTTTCATTTTGAGAAGAAGCTTTCATTCTGCTTCTACTATTTTCATGCTGTCAGCTAAGTGAAGCAGAGGTAACTTCCTGTGTCCATCTGCAGCTGTGTCCTTCTAAATCTGTTTGCTGGCCTAGGTGGGGTGTTTCCTGCTTGAGCCTTCATTTTTCAGAAGCACCTAGAGGTTGCTCCATTTCTGATCACACAGTATTTGTGAAATCCCTATAATTCCCCAAGGCCTTCTGAAGCTTTCCTTTTCCTGCCTGTGACATTTTGAGGAAAGATTCCCCCCGCCACCCCCATGTTTATTCTCCTTAGTGAAGATCATGGCAGACAACCTTAACTGGATTTTTGCAAATTCTCTTTCAAATCATGTTCGTTTTGGATATAGAGTTCAGCTGCCCATTTGAAGCTATATGGAGGACAAACAGGCTGTCTTAGAAATCCCATCTATTTACAGACATTCAATCTTTGCTCTCTGACATCATGGCACAAGGTGCCACAGTATTGTCTTTCCTTACATGGCCAGGTGATTTTTTTCCCATTTTAATGCTATTCCTCCACCTGGGTATATGGCATGTACACACATGTGTACACACACATCCATGTCATTTTTCATGTGCTCCCTTAGAAGTATCTTCTTCTTATACTGAGCACAGATTTCCTTCTGCACTATGTTCTGTGAATCTAGAATTCAGAGATTTTTTTTTTCTTCTTCTGTTTGTAGATCCATTTAGGTAAGCATTCTGGGAGAGTTTGGGGGTGGCTTGATGGAACTGGGATGGAGGACTTTAGGGATCCCCTGGGAAAAATACCAAGAGGCATCTTCGAGGGGCAGGTGGAGAAAACCTAACTGCTGTGTGGGGTGAGCTGGCAGGACAGAGCCTGCCTCCTCCATGTGTCCAGGACATGTCTTAATGACTGTTTTCAAGTTAAGAGACACTATCTTGGTTATCTTCTTCCTAATAATATCTACTTCTTGAGTAGGTGAGTGGATGCAAAGAATGACGAGTGATTGAGACACTCCATATCAGAGTGTGTTCCAGCCTCTGTACATAGAATACGGAGAGATAGAACCACATGGATATGCCCATAGAGGAAGGTGAAATTCAGAGAACTACACATCCAAAAGGAGTTAATATGTCAAATTTTCCCTTCCATTCTCTGTTTTCTACAATAGCTGCATCTCCCTGGGTACCAAATTAACTGGTTGTCATAGGCACCAACCTGTTACCTTGAACATATTAATATCACACTCCAAGCAACATCCTATTGCTTATGCCTACTTGGAGAATGACCGTCACACTTTCTCCACTCTTATTTTGATTTTCCTCTTCACTACTCCATTCAGAAGTGATGGGATCAATATTTTAAAACCTGTATGTGACACCTTTCTATTTATTTTTCATCATGGCATGTTAGCAAATTTTTATTCTTTACTGTTCTTGAGCATATACATTTGGGGACAAAAGAGATCTTGGTAAAAGTCTGACAATGACAGCATTTAAACAATGACAGCATTTAAAAGATTGGAAAACCTCTACGCATCACTCTTTTAGCAACTGGGACCAGTATTTCCCATTAAGAACTAGGCAAGGATTATTATCCTGTAGACCCTGCATCTAACCATCCGTCTGGTACATCCTAGGTTGTGATAAATGTTTCATTCATTTAGCAAACACTGATTGGTTCCTAAGATATGTGCCAAATGCTTGGCTTATCTTTTGGAAAAGAATGATGCAGAAAACAGACAGGGACCTTGACTCCTGGAATTAAGTTGAGTTGAGCTGAAATGATTCAAGTGACGTGACCAAGATCACACAGAGTTAAGTAATAAAGCCTTGCCAGTAATCCAATTATCAGTTTCTCCACCCATGATCCTTCTTTTTCATGAGGATTTAATTTGGGGCCTTCTATAGTGAAAAAATCTGGTGGTATTGGCCTTCTTGCCTCATGTTTCTTTGGGGTTTTCTTTTTCTTTTCTTTTCTTTCTTTCTTTCTTTCTTTCTTTCTTTCTTTCTTTCTTTCTTTCTTTCTTTCTTTCTTTCTTTCTTTCTTTCTTTCTTTCTTTTTTTTTTGTCTTTTGTCTTTTTAGGGCCACACCCGCGGCATATGGAGGTTCCCAGGCTTGGGGTCCAATCAGAGCTATAGCTGCCGGCCACAGGCACGCCAGATCTGAGCCATGTCTGTGACCTACACCACAGCTGACAACAACGTTGGATCCTTAACCCACTCAGCAAGGCCAGCGTTTGAACCTACAACCTCATGGTTCCTAGTCGGATTCGTTTCCATTGCGCCACAACGGGAACTCCCTCTTTGGGGTTCTCCAATACAGTGATCAGTGGGAATTGTCAGTGGATTCAGACAGGAGAGGAGGAGAGGAGGAATGTGGTACACCTCTCTCTGTCTCATAGAGCAAATGAAGACCTCTTTCTACCTTGGCATCAGGAATATAGGTCTTCCTTAACTTGGATCTGGTGTAACAGCTGCCTGACATTTTCTAATGACACATAGAACATATTCCCATAATCCCTGTGAAAGAGTTTGATGTTTCACATTACTTAAGAATAAGGCAGACCATGATTTGTAAACATGATTTTCAATAATTAATTGTGATTTGATATCCATATGTTTTAGGAAAAATATCTATTGGATCTCTAGTCCTTCAAACAGAATGTCAAACATGCTTATTATATAATATGGAAACCAATTAAACAGACAAATTCATTACCTATGGTCTCATTCTATTTACTTTCTTTAGAAGTTTCTGTTCCAAGTTACGTTTCCCAGAAATAAAACACATGGGCAGAGTTTGGGAATCCTTGCCTGTCCTCTGGTGTTACGGCCTTACTGCTCTTTTTAAAAGTTTTTTTTCCACTTTTTTTTCCCTTAGTGCTTTGTAACTGCCTGTCAAGTTTTTGTTGTACTGTTTGCTTGATTAATTTGTGACATAACCCATTTTTATTTTTTTTGAAATTATAGTTGATTTATAATATGCCAATTTCTCCTGTACAGCAAGGTGTCTCAGTCATATATATATATATATATATATATATATATGTGTGTGTATATATATATATATATATATGTATATATACACACATATGTATATTCACACACACACACATATATATTTTCCCTTTCTTATATTATCTTCCATCATGGTCTATCGCAAGAGACTGGATAGAGTTCCCTGTGCTATACAACAGAATCTCATTGCTTATTCATTCTAAATGTAATAGGACATAATCCATTTTAAAAATAGGACTTGGGAAGTCCTGAAGTCAAAATCAGCCCATGAGAAATATCTAAATGGATGCCCCTCCTGTGTGGAACTTTCTTTCTATTTACCTCCACATCCCATAAAATGCTTAAGAACATGGGCTTTGAAGCTTAACATTCTGGGCTCTGATTCAGACTCTAGATTTGGGCAAGTTAGGAAATCTTTTTGTGCCTCTATGTTAACACCAGGAAATAGGAATAAAAATAGCCCCACAGTCACAGAGATGCTAAGGATTATGAGTCAATGTCTGACTGCACTGCCTGTCTCCATGTAAGTGCTGTGCAAGGTTAGCTTTTTCCCTGAGATCATCCCAACCACTGTATCTGAGATGTCTCGCCATTACCCTCTATTCCTTGCCCTCTTGATGTCATAGCCCTTATCATCATCTGAGGTCATTTTATGCACTTATTGATTTATTTGGTGGGTGCTTGTCTCTTCCACTAGAATGTAATCTTCATGAAAGCAGGGACTTGTTCCTCCTAGGAGGTCTTCAGAACCATTTGTGAATGAATAAATGTATGTGCAGAAGAAACTTTAATTACATAGTTCTTAGCAGAGTTATTAGAAGAACTAGCCTGAGAAAACATTTGTGCTTTACTCATTTGGCTTTTCCAGGAACCTGGTAAAATAGTTACAGTTTAGCCAGGAAAATAGCATTAACATAGGGGAAGTACAAGCCCATGTTAGATATTGAGTTTCTCTACCAAGAATGTTAGGTATGCTATACATTTGTTTCTGTCTTTCAAAATTGTGGTTTAAGTAGTGGTATCAGGATGAAATAAGACAGAGAGGAAGAGGTTCAGAAGAACTTGACATGGGGACCATGTCCTGTCTTGCCTGACTAAAAGCCAGTAGATGGATAGGGAAATAATTTCCCATTGATTTAGTCTGTGTTCAAAGATGATTTCCAAGCTCAATTGATTGTTTAACATCATTAAAATAAAGTGATCATTTTATAGGTTTGAAATGCATTATGACTGACTTTCTGATTAAGACTGCTAGCCCCAGTGCTTACAGCTTACATGTAAATATGTTTCAAGGGGAGATACTGATGTGTGTTTCCTCTGTGTTCAAACTGTTGAGACTTTATGGCAAATAATAAAGCTTTACAACTTGTTTTTCACAAATAGGATGCTAGGGACTTGCAGCAACATAAGAAATCTATTTATCATTTTGTATCAGAGTCATCTGGGCCATCTCCCCCTTTATAGACCCCCCAGAGCTAATTGTTGCTTGGAGTAGAGAAGGAAATAGCATGATGGTCAGTGGTTATAGAATATTAATTTCACATAAATAGAATTTCCTTTTATCACAGGGAAGGTAATTATCTGACCACTTCGCAATAGAGCATCAGAATTCACTGTTAACCTCAATTTTGCCAGATGGATGTAGGCATAACCTATCCCATCCTACCTTTAGGACTCCTGACTTAAAGGTTGAAAAATATAAAGTTTTTTGCTTAGGAATCACCTCGGCTTTCAGCACTTGTGGTTGCAGCCATGGTCTGAGACCACTGCATCAGGTAGGAAAAAAAGAGAAAGATGAGGTGATTTGGGGAAGAGAGAAAAAACCGTAGTCATTATACTAGCCTTGGCAAGAATTGCATCATCAGACAAGTATCCTTTTCACCTCTGCTTTCCAGGATCCACCCCCAAAACAAAAGGAATATCAGCTAGTGGGACCAGTCCTTCACTTCTGCTCGTATTGGATGTGAGCCCACACTCTCAGAGGCATGTCAGCAGCCCTTCATGCCTTTATCCCCCCGCCCCCCCCCCCCCCCCCCCCCCCCCCCCCCCCCCCCCCCCATTTTTGACAGCCAAGATTTTAATCATCTGTTCCAATTCTCAACTCCACTATTTCTCCTGGAAAAATATCTCTCTGTCCATTGGTGGATAATCTAGTCTGTAAAGTGTGCTTCATCCAAACTGAAGCACTGTCTTTGGTGCCAGTTCCTTAATCATCCTCTGAGCATTTGCATCTACTCCTGGAGAAGCAAAATCCAAACTAAATCAGTGTCTCTTTTTGTCCAGGCCAGTATGTTCCCTGACCCCACCCCTACCCCAGACTAACTTCCTCCGTCTCCTTGCCAGCTCTGTTTGGAGTCTTTTTCCAGGGAATATGTCATATAGCCATCTCTTTTATTGGCAGACAGAACAATTCATAGTGGCATTCTGTGCCTCAGAGGTGCAAGAGGACCATGTCTACATTCATCCCGTCTCTGCATTACCACCTATTCACTCATTTCATGGACCCAGATGGCCACCTTAAGTGAATACATGGGATATCTGTTTATCAATTCCAATCACCTTCTAAACCAGGAGGGGGTTCTTCTGAGGGGTTCTTTTCATGGGCATCAATATGACCTACTTTGCTGCAGTCCTCAGATTCCCATAGTGCTTTACATAGGACAGTGTCCCATATGGGCTTCCCTTTAATAGGCCAGGTTTCCATCACCCTCCTGCCTGACCATATGGCTAGGCCATGGGCTGTTGCTCATGAATTGGTAAAAACAGAAACAGAGGGGCATTTATCATAAAGCAGCATGTAATTCAGCCCACCCAACTGATTGATCCTTACCTTTTTCTATCTGATTGATGGCATTCCAGTCAGGATATTGTTCCTTTACCTGGGAACTGCAGTCCACAAACCAGGCAGCTCTTTATCAGTTAGTTGAAAGCTGTTTGTAGGCTTCTGTCCAAGTGATGACAGAATCCAGCAGGTCCTTATGCATTTCTGAGGTTAATCCTGGGGGAAAGAGGCTCCTTGCTCATGAATATCCTCTCCCTGCATTCCTCCTGTAGCATGACCCTATATAAACCATTTTTGTTTTATTAGGGAACTCTTCTGGGCACTGCTTCCCCCATTAGAGTGTTTCCCTCACACCATTCATGGGTATTTCAGGTTTCAAGATTATTATATGTCCTTCAATCACAGAAATAGTTTCAGTTAATGTCTAAGAGCAAGCTAGTGATTTCCCTTCAAAGAAAAATTCTCTTTTCCAAAGTTCCAGAAGCTGTTTCTGGAAGGTACTCACCAGCTTTTGCTATAAACTCCAGTCTGTGCTCCATATTGGAGTATTTTCATAGATAATTTGTCCTCCTCACCATTTATATTCTGGTTGATGCTGTGTGGGCTCAGGAAACCTTATCCATACCCATTTGGTCCAATGAACATTGCTCTCAGGGCAGGTTTACTTGTCTTCCGTTTTATAACACTAGGTTGGAGAAACATCCTCAGACAGATGGAGTGCCTATCTGCATGATACATTCAGTAAAGGACATGAAGCCACTTCACATAAAGCCTGTTCACCAATTCTTATCCAAACTGTTACCTTAATCCCATCAACCCTTAACATTCCTAACTGTAGCCTCCATTAAGACTTCATTAACAAATTTTAGTTTTACATTACAAGTAGGGGAAGTGTTCCCAAGCCAGACCATAATACAGCCTTTCCCATAAAACATTAAAGTCAAGACACAACCTTTTCACATAAAGCCTATTTAAATATTCTAACTTTCCTAATCCTATCAACCCTTATATTTTTATATTCTCTAAATCTAATGGCAAGCCACTTCAGGGCTTTGCCAGTGGGTTTTGGTACCACAGAGCTTATGGCTTCATATCAAGGAATTCCAGTAAATTGTCTTTCCAACCCTCTGACTGTCTTACTCACTCATATATGTAAGGCTAGGGATCCCCAGCAAAGAGTTGAGACAGGGGACCCTGGGTTTTCTGTTATTCTTTTTTTTGATTAATATGCCTATTGCTTCATGTCACTTCAGGTCTGGTTTCTCATTATAATTTTTGCCATCTAGCTTTTTAAATCCCTCCAAACTGGAGGACGTGGACCAGACTTGTATGGGGCCCTTTAATGTTGGAGGGCCAGCAGGGAGTTCCTTTTGGTCTACCTAACCTCCAGCGGTTCATTATTAAGAACTTTAGTTCAACCCCATCAATGTCCATTTCATTCATCCCATTTTTAACAGCCACATAAATATTTCCACCCTACTGGGTTGAGTCTCATGACTCTCCCTTTTCTTTTTGCTCTTTATTTCACCACCATCAATGTTTGCTATATTCACCCCATTTCTTAATCATTTGAAAATTTCCACTCTGCTAGAAGGACCTTGATTCTCCTCTCTGCATTCTCTGATAAATCTAATATTTTTATTAGCATCTGTCACACCCCTAAAGGGAAAATAAGACAGCAAATTCAGTAAGGTCTCTCAAATAGTTGCTTGATTTTTGTAATATCATGATTACATGACATGTCCATGGAAAAGGCTCCCCTTTATCTTGACCTGCCCCCACTTAAGATGCCAAAGTCCCAGCTTGTCACTAAGTACTTCTCACCAACCAGCCATAAACTAGGGGTTCCCATGACCCCTCCCTCAGGTTTGATAATTTGCTAGAATGGCTCACAGATATAAGGGAAATGCTTTACCTACTATCACTGGCATATTATAAAGGATACAATTCAGGAACAGTCAAATGGAAGAAGTGTAGCAAAGGAGACGCAGAAATACATGGATCTTCCATGACCTGTCAGGGCACGCCACCCTCCCAGCCCCAATATGGTCAATCTGGAAGCCACCCCTACCTTGTGGTGTGGGAGTTCATTATGTAGACATGATTGATTAAGTCATTGGCCATTGGTGATTAACTCCTTCTCCAGCCCCTCTCCCCTCCCTGAAAATCCAGAGGGTGAGGGTGAATGTTCTAACCCTCCAATCATATGGTTCCTCTGGCAATCAGTTCTCATCATGACACTATCTAAGGGTCACCTCATTAGCATAAACTCAGGTATAGTGGTTACGAATAACAAAAGATGCTCCTGTCACCTCTGTCACTCAGGAAATTCCAGTGGTCTTAGAAGCTCTGTATCAGGAACCTGGGGAAAAAGACTGTATGGTTATATGTGTATGTGTGTGTATGTGTGTGTGTGTATGCCTTGTGGGTGTATGTATGTATCACTCAACTATATGTGTATATACACACACATTTGTGTGTGTATATACACACATATATAATAGTAATATATGTTTCTATATATTATATACACACATATATAATAGTAATATATGTTTCTATATATTATTGTATTACAGTACTCAATCTCACAATTTGAAATATACCTATGCAGAATTATTCTTAAACACATATACCAATAATATGTATCCCCAGACCCAGAAGAAAATTAATTTGTTCCAAGAGATATCCAGTTTCACCACAGAATTTTAAATCTAGAAGTTGGGATTAACTTCTCCCTATATTAGAAGAATATTATGGGTGTTCTTTGACATGAGATTTAACCTTGACTTTTGTGTGTGTGTGTGTGTGTATAATATATATTCATGTACTGTAAATTGGGGAAGATTCATTTTTAGCATCTTATATTCATGTAAGTGTCCTAGATGCTATTTTAAAGCCAGGTGCCACATATCATTAACTTACGTGATATTATAAACTGACTTTTAAAGAATTATTTCAAAAGTTTCAATAAAAGATCTTTGAGATCATAATTGAATATCTAGCATAAGCTAAAACAAAAGTTCCATTTGTGAAGCTAAATATCACTCAACTAATTATTCTTGGATGAAGATGTATAAGCTTGTTCTTTTGCAGTTAGACCATGTGGTGTTCATTTATTTTTCTGTGATAGATATGTCAGATAGCTAGAACCTTTGCTTAGTACCCTGGAGGAAAGGGTGTCTGTGACATGTGTACTTATTTTATGCCATTCTATCCACATGTTGTACAAAATCCATTTATATAGGGGAACTAAATTTACTTACTGTAGTAGAATACATTTCCCTCAGCCAATGCTGGTACTTTTGGATGCATGCTGATCTGGGTTCTGACACAGTAATAATCTATATACAAAACATATTTTGAGCTTTCAAAACAGAATCTGACAGAGCTGGAGCTGAGGGGGGGCTGGCTTTTCAGAGCAGTCCCTCTTCCTTCCTTGTTGGAGAAAGGGTGTATGATTGGTAGCCTAGAGTCCATTGTCTCAAACCTCAGACTGGTCTTTCCAGTGAATAAAAATAGGTTGTATAGCAAAAAGATTAGAGACCCTGACCCATCTTTCTCACTTCCCTTCTATGAGAGAATGCTTGTGGTCATGGGGCCTACAATTTAAAAGATGAGCAGTAAATGAACTGAAACGCTGATGTTAAAAATGTACAAAATATCAGTGGAAAACAGTGTCATTAGTTTTATCTTTGCAGTGGATAAAACAAAAAGTACACAAATGATCTCTTTACCTGCAGAGACATCTTCTACGATGTGGATGTGGGCATGTCGTTAGTATCTATGTATATTTTGTAGATACTTTCTATCAAGAACTTTCTGATACTTCAGATATTTGACTTACATTATTATTCACCTGCTCTTCCCTTCTATCCTGACTAGTCTAAAGTGAAGGCTTTTAAATGTCTTGTATGTTCTCCATGTCAAACCCTGAACATCTATGCTTCTAAAAAATGGTGTTGGACTCCTTTGACAACTGTCCTTCAGGTTTGCCTCATAGGTGATGCCATTTGACTAAAAAGTCCTCTTGGTAACCCAGTAATTAAACCCTTCTAGCTGGGGCCCAAGGGGGCTTTCTCGTGCGGAACTGCACTGCACAGTAAATGACATTATAATGAGGTTTTAACTTTTTAGTTAAATGAATGAATGAGAACTTTGCTGTGGCAATTCATTAGTATTTTATGCAGTAAAACAAGACTTGGTGCTGCTGATGAGAGACATGCAGTCTTCTATTCTTATAATTAATTATTATGTCAGTGTATTAAAGGTAGTTTAACTAAAAGGAGAAATACCCTTGTAAAGTCTAGGGCTGTCTAAGAAAGTAGAGTGATCATTCCTGTATGTCACTGAGCTTGGCCTGTGTGGCAGACCCTGTTCTAGAGACCTCCACAGTATCTTCTTATTTTTATCTTCAAAACAACCCTTTGTGGTAAGGTCTGCTGTATCCCTATCTTGTATGTGAGGAAAATGAGGGACAGAGGGCTTGAAAAACTTTCCTGAGATCTCACAGCTGGTAAGTATAGAGAGGATTCCTATCAAGGTCACCCCTCTTGGTGGCTCTGCACCCTAAAATGAGATTTAATCTCATCCTTAGGCATAAACATTTGCTTTCTTTATGAATTAATTTAATTGCCATTGTTGCCCTTTGACTTCTTTCCCTTTTTTAATGAAAGTTGAGGATATTTAGGAAGTTTTCATTTTTCCACTTAAAAGTGTTTAAATTCAGAACAGTGCTGAGAAAAATAACAAATACTCATGCATCACCAAGAATCTTAAAAATATTCACATTTTGGCTTCTTTACTTCTACTCTTGTTTTTTTTTTTTAACAAAACATGTTAAATAAAAGAATAAGACAGTATTTTTTAAAATATTTTATTTTATTTTATTTTCCCACTGTACAGCAAGGGGATCAAGTTATCCTTACATGTATACATTACAATTACATTTTTTTCCCCACCCTTTCTTCTGTTGTAACATGAGTGAGTATCTAGACAAAGTTCTCAATGCTACTCAGCAGGATCTCCTTGTAAATCTATTCTAAGTTGTGTCTGATAAGCCCAAGCTCCTGATCACTCCCACTCCCACTCCCTCCCCTCCCATCAGGCAGCCACAAGTCTTTTCTCCAAGTCCATGATTTTCTTTTCTGAGGAGATGTTCATTTGTGCTGGATATTAGATTCCAGTTATAAGTGATATCATATGGTATTTGCCTTTGTCTTTCTGGCTCATTTCACTCAGTATGAGATTCTCTAGTTCCATCCATGTTGCTGCTAATGGCATGATGTCATTCTTTTTTATGGCTGAGTAGTATTCCATTGTGTATATATACCACCTCTTGCGAATCCAATCATCTGTTGATGGACATTTGGGTTGTTTCCATGTCCTGGCTATTGTGAATAGTGCTGCAATGAACATGCGGGTGCACGTGTCTCTTTTAAGTAGAGTTTTGTCTGGATAGATGCCCAAGAGTGGGATTGCAGGGTCATATGGAAGTTCTATGGATAGATTTCTAAGGTATCTCCAAACTGTTCTCCATAGTGGCTATACCAGTTTACATTCCCACCGACAGTGCAGGAGGGTTCCCTTTTCTCCACAGCCCCTCCAGCACTTGTTATTTGTGGATGTATTAATGATGGCCATTCTGACTGGTGTGAGGTGGTATCTCACGGTAGTTTTGATTTGCATTTCTCTTATAACCAGCGATGTTGAGCATTTTTTCATGTGTTTGTTGGCCATCTGTATATCTTCTTTGGAGAAATGTCTATTCAGGTCTTTTGCCCATTTTTCCATTGGGTTGTTGGTTTTTTTGCTGTTGGGTTGTATAAGTTGTTTATATATTCTAGAGATTAAGCCCTTGTCGGTTGCATCATTTGAAACTATTTTCTCCCATTCTGTAAGTTGTCTTTTTGTTTTCTATTGGGTTTCCTTTGCTGTGCAAAAGCTTTTCAGTTTGATGAGGTCCCATGGGTTTATTTTTGCTCTAATTTCGATTGCTTTGGGAGACTGACCTGAGAAAATATTCATGATGTTGATGTCAGAGAGTGTTTTGCCTATGTTTTCTTCTAGGAGTTGGATGGTGTCCTGTCATATATTTAAGTCTTTCAGCCATTTTGAATTTATTTTTGTGCATGGTATGAGGGTGTGTTCTAGTTTCATTGCTTTGCATGCAGCTGTCCAGGTTTCCCAGCAATGCTTGCTGAATAGACTTTCTCTTTACCATTTTATGTTCTTGCCTTCCTTGTCAAAGATGAATTGACCATAGGTGTCAGGGTTTATTTCCGGATTCTCTATTCTGTTCCTTGGTCTGTCTGTCTGTTTTGATACCAGTACCACACTGTTTTTATGACTGTGGCTTTGTAGTATTTCTTGAAGTCTGGGAGAGTGATGCCTCCTGCTTGGTTTTTGTTTCTCAGGATTGCTTTGGCGATTCTGGATCTTTTGTTGTTCCATCTAAATGTTTGGATTGTTTGTTCTAGTTCTGTGAAAAATGTCATGGGTCATTTGATAGGGATTGCATTGAATCTGTGGATTGCTTTGGGTAGTATGGCCATTTTTACAATACTGATTTTCCCAATCCAGGAATGTGGAATATCTTTCCATTTCTTTACATCTTCTTTGATTTCTTTGATTAAAGTTTTATAGTTCTCGGCATATAGGTCCTTTACCTCCTTGATCAGGTGTATTCCGAGGTATTTGATTTTTGGGGGGGTGCAATTTTAAAAGGTATTATATTTTTGTATTCCTTTTCTAATAGTTCATTGCTGGTATACAGAAATGCAACTGACTTCTGAATGTTCATCTTATATCCTGCTACTTTGCTGAATTTATGAATCAGTTCAAGGAGTTTTGGGGTTGAGTCCTTAGGGTTTTCTATGTATAGTATCATGTCATCTGCATACAGTGACAGTTTTATCTCTTCTCTTCCTATATGGATGCCTTTGATTTCTTTTGTTTGTCTAATTGCTGTGGCTAGGACTTCCAAAACGATGTTGAAGAGCATTGGTGAGAGTGGGCATCCTTGTCTTGTTCCAGATTTGAGTGAGAATGCTTTCAGTTTTTCCCCATTGAGTATTATATTTGCTGTGGGTTTATCCTAAATGGCTTTGATTATCTTCAGGAATGTTCCCTCTCTACCCACTTTGGCGAGGGTCTTGATCATGAATGGATGTTGGACTTTGTCAAATGCTCTTTCTGCGTCTATTGAGATGATCATATGATTTTTGACTTTTTTTTTGTTAATGTGGTGTATGATGTTGATTGATTTGCGTATGTTGAACCATCCTTGTGAACCTGGGATGAACCCTACCTGGTCATGGTGTATAATTTTTTTGATACATTATTGGATTCGGTTGGCTAAGATTTTGTTGAGAATTTTTGCATCTATATTCATCAATGATATTGGGCGATAGTTTTCTTTTTTGGCGGTATCTCTGTCTGGTTTTGGAATGAGGGTGATGGTGGCATCCTAGAATGTCTTTGGGAGTATCCCTTCTTCTTCAACCTTTTGAAAGAGTTTAAGGAGGATGGGCACCAGTTCCTCTTTATATGTTTGATAAAATTCACCTGTGAAGCCATCTGGTCCTGGACTTTTATTTGTGGGGAGTGATTTTATGACCTCTTCAATTTCATTTCTAGTGATGGGTCTGTTCAGATGGTCTGTTTCTTCTTGATTCAGTTTTGGCAGGCTGTAAGATTCTAGAAAATTGTCCATTTCTTCCAGATTGTCAAACTTGTTGCCATATAGTTGTTCATAGTATTCTCTTATGGTTTTTTGTATTTCTGCTGTATCCACTGTGAAGTCTCCTTTTTCATTTATAATTTTGGTTATTTGGGTTCTTTCTCTCCTCTTTGTAGTGAGTCTGGCCAGGGGTTTGTCAATTTGGTTTACCTTTTCAAAGAACCAGCTCTTGGTTTTACTAATTTTCTCTATTGTTTTTTTGAATCTCTATTCTATTGATTTCCTCTTTGATCTTTATAATTTCCTTCCTCTGCTGACTTTAGGTCCTTTTTGTTCGACTTTTTCTAATTTGTTTAGGTGTAGGGTTAAGTTGTCCATTTGTGCTCTTTCTTCTTTTTTGAGAAAGGCCTGTATTGCTATAAATTTCCCTCTGAGCACTGCTTTCGCAGCATCCCATATATTTTGAGAGGTTGTGTCTTCATTATCATTTGTTTCAAGGTATTTTTTAATTTTCTTCTTGATTTCCTCATTGACCCATTGGTTTTTTCGTAGCATGTTGTTTAGTCTCCATGTAGTAGGTTTTTTCTCTTTCCTTTTCCCATGGTTGGTTTCTAATTTTATGGCATTGTGGTCAGAGAAGATACTTGAGATAATTTCTATGCTCCTAAATTTGTCAAGGTTAGCTTTGTATCCCAATATGTGGTCGATTCTTGAGAATGTTCCATGAGCATTTGAGAAGAATGTGTATTCTGATTTTTTTTGGATGTAGTGTCCTGAAAGACATAAAGAAAGACAATGAAGGACACTACTTAATGATTAAGGGATCCATCCAAGGAGAGGATGTTACTATCATCAACATATATGCCCCAAATATAGGAGCACCCAGATACATACAGCAAATAGTAACAGACATAAAGGGAGATATTGATGAGAATACAATCATAGTAGGAGACCTTAATACCCCCTCACATCAATGGGCAGATCCTCTAGACAGAAAACCAATAAAGCAACAGAGATCCTAAAGAAAACAATAGAAAAGTAAGACAGTATTTTTAATTTCATTCCTTCCTTTTCTTCCCCCCATCCCTTGTCTAAGAGCAAGCACTCTTAAGAGCTGTATATAAAACCTTCTAGAATGTTTTTATATTTATTCCACAGATATAGAAATCCACATTTCTCTCTGAAAGAAGAGCATTCCTATGAAAATGTTTATCAACCGAAATGGCATAAAGCAAAGAAGCAGTTACCTCTTTTTTTTTTGGTAAAAGTAAAAATCTCAGATTTCTTTTCATTAGGGAAAACAGGTACTAATGTAGGTCTTTTGTAAAAGCAAAGTGGCATTAAGTGCTTTCAAAAAGCAAGGGATACCTGCATCCATAAACCATATCTACTATGGTTTTGTAAGTTTAAAGGTATAAACCCTCAGGTTGTATAGGCCACATGGCTTCTTAGCCTTTCCCCCCAACATTCTGTTTCTGAAACCTGTCCACAGTGCTTTGACTAGCTGTAATTCATTATCAGCTGCTGTATTTAATTCTGTCTTCAGGATATGCCATACTTTGTGTGTTCATTTTCCTATCATTGGGTGATTGGGTTGTTTCCAGCATTCTCCTTTTATAAACAACGCTGAAACGAATATATACCGACATATGTGGCCTCACATACATGTGCCCCCTGCAGTGAGCTTGCTGGTTGGGAAAAGCTGTGCTGCGAACTCCAGCAATGAACATGGAGCAGCAACAAATGGGGAAGAGGGCACTCCAGAACTACATTTGTGAAGTGAAGGAAAGGATCAGTGAGAACATTCACAATGGTTGTGAGACAATGATTAGCACTTCGTTTTACTGCCAGTGGACATTCCGCATCCATGCTTTATGAAGTCCTTACTAACGTTAGGCTTATGTGAGGTTTAATAAAGAGAACTCTGAGGGAAGAGGCAGTAGACCTGGATTTTCTTCCCAGCCGTGCTCTAACCTGGATTTGTGCCATAAAACCATACATTAACGGACTCTGAATTTTACTTTTCTCTTCTGAAGATGAGCAATTTTTGTAATAGTTTTTTTTTTTTTTTCTTAAGATTTTTTCAGCACTAGTCTACCTGAGCTAAAGCTGGGAGACGTTCTCATTAATGTTAACACCCCCCCACACACAGTCAGCATTGAACTAAATGACCTTTAGGATCAGCCTCTATTGACCCCTGGACAGCTGCCCTGCTGCCCATTCCTGATCCCAGAGCTTTGGGCATTTAGTCTTCCGGGTTCCCCACTATAGAAATACTCCTGTTCTCTTTCTTCTTGGACAGGGCAGTTCTGAACCATGTGACCCCCTCAGATTTCTCAAAGGGCTTCAGGCTGCAGCCACCCACATGATTTCTGGCTTGATAACAGCACTATTGTCCCTTTCCTGTCTCAGTTCTCTGCCCTGACCATTGTCATCTGAGCTTCTTGTCTCAGGGTCTTCTTTCTGGGGAAACCCAGACCAAGAAATTCACCAACTCAAAGTCTGGCCCGTTCTGCCTCTAGCCCAATTCCACAGGCTCCAAAGGTTCTTCCTGACCTAGTTGGGCTCATGCTCACTGACCTGCCCTGGACTCTTATAGTGGCTTCCCTTAGAACCTGTGAATGCAAGGCTGTGTGTGCTTATTCTTGCCCATACCTTTTGCATACTTCTTCCTCCCAGTCATAAGAGGAACTGTCAAAAGTCTAGAGCTCTTTTTTTAATGTTCCTCTGTTTTTATTTTAAATGTATGTCAGTGCTTAGCATGGAACTATTGTAGAATATATGCAAGTCCTATGTCTTCATTGAATGAATAATGTAGTTTTAATAGGTCCATACCTCCCAGGGCTGATTTTGTGGATGCCAGCCATTTCTTATCTCTTCTTGAATTTCTCTGCCTTTTAATTAACTTTCCATTAGGCTTGTGGCTCTTCATGATCAGGGTCACCTGTGGGCCTGACAGTCAGAGGGTTACAGACCAGGCCATCCATTTTGTTAGAGGGGTAATAAAAAGAAGCACTCTGGTCACACTTTCAGAACATTTTAGGCAAATCAGCAAAAATAACTGGGAATGAAAATGTGTTGGGAAGTAGCAATTAGAATTTTTTATTTTTCTCTAATGTCTTTAAGTCTAAATTTGTCCATAGCTTTGTTTTAAAGTTATTGTCAGAGTTTTGTGAAGTTAAAAACAAACTCAAACATGAATGATTCTAAATGTTTCATTTCAGGTATTTTTGCCCCTTTACCCTCTATGAGATGGAGTCTTTATTTTCTCTCCCTCCCCTTCCTTTCTTTCTTTCCAGAGTTAGTCAGATTGAAATACAATTTTTCGGAGTTCCCGTCGTGGCACAGTGGTTGACGAATCCGACTAGGAACCATGAGGTTGCGGGTTCGGTCCCTGCCCTTGCTCAGTGGGTTAACGTTCAGGCGTTGCCGTGAGCTGTGGTGTAGGTTGCAGACGCGGCTCGGATCCCGCGTTGCTGTGGCTCTGGCGTAGGCCGGTGGCTACAGCTCCGATTGGACCCCTAGCCTGGGAACCTCCATATGCCGCGGGAGCGACCCAAGAAGTAGCAAAAAGACCAAAAAAAAAAAAAAAGAAATACAATTTTTCAATTATGTGACTCTTAAAGATTCTCTATTTCATTTCTGTTAAATACCTCATATGGTTAAAAATCCATAGCAGAATTCAAGTGAGTGAAACTGACAGCTTATGGTTTTGTTTAGCGAATAAGTGTTTACATTCAACTTAATGCTTTGACCACCATCTTGACTTGCCTTGTGAAATAAGGGCCAGTGTTGGTGGCCTCTTACCTCCAAATTTTTCAGTAGCTAAAGGCCTCTCCTTTTGTTCAGCTTTATTCCTCCTGAATTGACTTTATTGTCATCCCTCCAGTTGTCCCGAGAGTTTATCACAGATTATCTCTTCTCCTTGGCAGGAAGCAAGCGGCACCGAGACTGCAGGGCACAGTTGCTGAAAGTGTCCTCTTTCAATTCTGTCCTCATTCAACTTTTAACTTAGTTGGTGCTGCTGTGGAAAAGCTGTTTGCCTGAAATAAGGTGAATAAATAAATGATATCCTGTGTATGGAGTTCATAAAATAGAATGCTGAAATCGAGGACCTACAATTTAGACCCAGGGCATTGCTTTTCTTTTTTCTTTTCCTCCTTCACTTTTATTTTCCTCTTTCTCCATAATGATCAGATGGATAGGGTTGGCTGGGTGAAGGAATAAGACAGAAGATAATACACGTTTGTTTACGCTTCTCATTTGAAGCATGTGGCATTGTAGAATGAAGCATCATTTAGTCCTCTCTGGAAAGACTGAGGTGAGGGCTGGTGCAAGGTCCTTCTTGACCTTTTCAGGGTCCAGAGGTTTCATGGAAGCTCAGAAAGAGCAAAAGACACCATCCAGGAGACCCAAAGCCGTGGCTCCAGTGATTTGGCTGAAGTCTGATAAATTGAACTAAGTCATGCTGGTTCTATTTAAATATGAAGCAACTTAAATAGAATTCTTCATTTTTTTACGTAAATATTACATTGTAACATTTTCATAGACCAGCCTTAGTTTTCTTTCTGAAGGTGTAGAGGCTCGGATTGTGTTTCTATAGTGTAGAAAAATGCATCACTTTGTCCTGCCTCCCTGGAAAACAAACACCAATGCTGTCCTGACTTTTATTTTTTACTGTAGCTTTCAATGCTGACCTTAGGAAATTACTGAGCTCTGAGTTTCAGTTTCCTCATTAGACAAAGTAGAATTGTTCTAAGGATTAAATGAGATGACATGTACATCACTTACCACAGTACCTAAAACTCAGTAAGTAAGCACTATCAATATTAGCTAGTAATACCATTTCCATCATTTTAATGTTTATTATGACATTTATTCCTCAATGACAGCCTTGCAGTGTACTGTATACTAGGGGTGAGAGAACTTTTCTTAAAAAGGGTCAGATGGAAACTATGTTTATCTTTGTGGACTGTACAGTTTCTTTAGTAACTACACAGCTCTGCCATTACAGTGTGGAAGAATCCAAAGGCAAGGGGTCTGTGCACCCATAAAACTTTATTTATAAAAACAGGTGGCAAGCAGATTTGACCTGGGAATGGAGTTTGCTGACTCCTAAAATCTCTCTATTTATAATTGTCTGTGTTTTATAAGCAAGAGGATGGAAGCAGATTGTTAGCAGATGGTATCTGAACCCATTGCGAGTTAGTTAAATATGTCAAAGTAATGCCTATTGTTATCTAACTTTTAGTTTAGGACTCTGAACAGAACAGTTTATGGCAGTCATTTCCTATCACGTGATCACCTGCCTTCTATGACAGACAGGCTTGGTTGCACTGTTGGTTAGAGTAGGGGGTCCTATGAGCACTCTGCTTTTACTTTGTATTATGGCCAAGATTTCAACTTTAAAAATCAAAGCAACCTCTTGTTAGCATGCAAATCTGCCATTAAGAAGAAATGGGCAAAGGCAGATACCTGCATTTGTCTTCACTGTGGGTTAGAAATGCAGCACTTCAAAGCAGTTTTAACACCTCTCTCTACTTGTAATAACACTCAAAATGTATTTTTTGCAGTCAAACAAACATGTATTCTTGGGTACTGCATCTTTACGAGAAGGGCTAATTTGATATAGATCCAATATTGAAAGAAAAAAGAAAACTATAAAATACTTTTATGAAATAAGTTACAGCTTTAGAGGTTTGTTTGTTTTTTTGTTTGTTTGTTTGTTTTTCCCTAAAAGTTATCCATAGAAAGAAGCATGAGGTCTGTGGCCTGATCACAGTCTTTTATATGTGTTTCTAGGATTCATATTCATAATGCTCTCCTATACACTCATATTCAGTCTTTCTTTCGCTGTTTCTCTCTCTCTCTCTCACACACACTAACTCACACATGAAGCAGAGGTTGTTTGGGTGTTTACAAGCAGACATGGTCCACCAAACTCTCAGCCTCTATAGAAGTTGCCTCAGGCTTTATGGTGATCCAATTTATGTGTATTTAGATTCAAATTTAATAGGCTTGGTGCCATATTTCTCAATCTACCACAAACTAGAAACAGCAAATAGGGAAATGAGTGTTGCCAGCAAAGGATTGGCTGTAGCCAGAGGTGGTAGCTAGTGGATACCAAAGAAAGTAGCCCAAACCCTGAAAAACCATACCATGATAACATTTTGAATCAGTTATTAAGAAAAGGTTAGCCTAGGAGTTCTTGTCATGGCTGAGTGATTAGCAAACCCGACTAGCATCCATGAGGACGTGGGTTTGATCCCTGGCCTTGCTCAGTGGATTAAGGATCCAGTGTTGCCATGAGCTGTGGTATAGGTCACAGACACGACTCAGATCCCATGTTACTGTGGCTGTGGCATAGGCCAGCGGCTACAGCTCCAATTTGACCCCTAGCCAGGGAACCTCCATATGCTGTGGGTGTGGCCATAAAAAGACAGACCAAAACAAAAAAAAAAAAAAAAAAGGAAGAAAAAGTTGACCTATGTACATGACACTAATTATTTAAACAGAAATCAGTGCAATATTCTTTAGGGCTATGTTGCTTTGAAGTTGTTCTAACAATTGAAAGTTTTGACCTTTAATTTGTAAAATCCAATTTTCTGGAATGTTCACTCAAGTCTAACACCTCATTTTCCGATGTTGGATAAGTATCGGGTTTTCACATATTGATTATGTATCTTTTAAAGTAAGATTATGAAATTGTGTTTTCAAGCATATTTCCTACTTGATCAGCTATATTTATATGTATATAAACATATATATAGCATATATATATTATTTTTATTCATATATTTATTTATGCCAAACAGAATTAGAAATAACTCGTTAATCAGCTGAGTGAAATTAAGTCTAATGTAAAGGAGCTTAGCATAGGACAGATCTAGGGACAGCAGCAGTCAGAAGACAGTTCACACTCTATAAATCAACTATAATGGAAAAAATAAAAATCATAAAATAAAAAAAAGAAGACAGTTCACAACTTGGTGAGGAAAACTACCTGAATACCTCTGAGGATGAGGAAGTAAAGGAGACCCTGAATGGCCCAACCAGAGGTGTCTTTCCTATTTACTTGTCAAATAGGAACCTTCTGTGATTATGGTATCTATTCTGCCAGATCACAGACATGGAAAGCAAACTTGTGTTTGCCAGGGGGAAGGGGGGAAGAGGCAGGATAGTTGGGGAATTTGGGGTTGGTAGATGCAAACTATTACATTTAGAATGGATAAGCAATGAGGTCCTGCTGTGCAGCACAGGGAACTATATCCAGTCTCTTGGGATAGAGCTTAATGGAAAATAGTAAGAGAAAAAAAAAAGAAAAAAAATATATGGCTGGGTCACTTTGCTGTGTAGCAGAAATTGATGGAACACTGTAAATCAACTATGCTTTAATAATTTTTTTTTTCTAAATGGACTCCATGATCAACAGGAAAACACAGCATGTCCTTAGGGCTGGTGATAAAATCCCACCCTTCTGAAAGTGTGCTCCCACTTTATCTGCTCAGTCTTGGGCTGGTGACAGGCAATAAATATTCAATAAGCCTCTTTAACTGAATTTTCCAAAAGTAAAGTTTCATGCTTTAAATAGCGTTAAAAAAAAAAAAAAGTTCATGGTAAGGGTGCTGTAAATATTTGGCTCACTATTTCATCTTGTATAATGGGAAAAAAAGATAAGCCTGGGGCTCATTGCCACAAATGCAGAATTCCTAAAATAGTTATTGCTTCAGTAAATACTCATAGAAGAGAAGCTCAGGATTCAGGTTTTTACATGTTATTGATGGAGCCTCGCTTTGCGCATTAAGGTGTCTCTTAACATGAATCAGAAATGTGGGGTTTACTTGGGACACTGGGTTTTACCCTTGTTTCTACCCTTTGGGATACTTCCCCCTCATTGCCATCCTGTGTTCCTCTTTTTGTTTTGTTCATGCAATACGACTCCTTATAGTTTTGTACTATTTAGTTTTTTTTTTTTTTTTTTTAAATACCTTTACCTATTCATTCATATGCATTTGGGCTCAGTCCATGTTTTCTTTCCTTCTTTTTTTTCCAGGGCCGTAGATGTGGCATGTGGAAGTTCCTCGGCTAGGAGTTGAATTGGACCCGCAGCTGTCTGCGCATGCCATAGCCACAGCAACTTGGTATTGGAGCCACATCTTTGACCTACACCACAAGTTCATGGCAACGCCAGACCCTTAACCTACCGAGTGAGGCCAGGGATTGGAGCTGCATCCTCATAGATACTAGGGTTCATAATCCACTGGGCCACAATTGGAATTCCAATCCATGTTTTTCTTGAGAATCCACTTTCTGCCTCCACATCCAGGCGTGTAGTCATTTCTGAAAGTGGAGTCTCCCTGTCCTCTTCTCCTGAGGACTCATGTTCTCACTACTTCTCTGCTTCTGCCCTCTCAGTAGGTTCCGTGCTAGCCTCTCCCAGATAGAAAGATTTTTCAAACCATGCATATTGGTATGAAATTGAAATTAAAATTGAGAGAGAGAGTGAGAACATGCCATCATTTTTATCTTTTCTTAAATTATACCCAAGTTGAGTACTGGTTTATTAATCCAAGCTGAGACTTCTTTGTACCCTAAGAATTGAGAGCGTCGCTCAGATTTCTGTGGAGCAGGTCACATGTTTTCTTTCTGGATTTTTGTTCAGCATATACAACCATTTTGATTTATTAGAGTCCTTTGCTAAAGCGTAATTACAACTCTCAGACAATCCCTTTGAAGCCAATTTCAGCTTTTTTATATTTAAGGACAAGAAGAATAAATCACGTCTCCATCTTTGCTCTGCAGTTCTTCAAGAATAATTGTCAGTGTTGTCGAAGAAGTTAAAAACACCCAAGTTAATTATGATATCATCTAGGTTTTGCCAAAGCAGGATGTATAAATTATTAGTCATGTTTAAGAAATTCATTTTTTTCAAAGCATTAAAAGATGATATTAATCCTAACTACATGATAGTTTATATATTGCCAAAGATTAAAAAAAAAAACACATAATTGGCATCCCTGTGAAAAATAGGGTTCTTATTTGTCATGAGGTTTCTTCGTTTCCTTTTCAGAACTGACCTGGTATTTCTCTGCAAGGTCAGTGAACTGAATGGGGGCCGTACCTTTAGCTCCACTCTCTGGCAGCACTTTTGCCCATCTATAACTCTTCCAACCAGTTCCCTCTCCCCAGTATTTCCACTTGACTTACAGAAACAGTTGCATTGTTCTTTTGCCCAGATCCTCAGCACTCCCCAGAGAGCTGTTTTCACTTTCTGCAGAGCACTTGCAGTTTATCTCTGTAAGAGAATAGTTTTGAGTTTGGCACTTACTCTATTTATTTTTCATTCTAATAGGAATCATTTTGAGGCTGGCTAAGCCACTGTTAGTCAGCTTCTTATTTGCTGCCCAGACCTCTTCCATCTGTATGAAACACTTACTTTTTCATGTCAGAAGTTTAACGAAACCAGAGAAGAGAATTCTTTAAAATAATAATAATAATGAAAGACTCCAATAGATTCAGGAAAATTTCACATATATCTTTTCATAGTGGAGTCAATTTGGCTAAAATCTTTGGGGGTTTTGTGTTTTTAATATGCTCCCCTCCCCATTAAAGCCACATAAATTAGTCAAACATATATCTCTTTGGGTTGGAAATACACATTTATTTCATTTCTACATTTCTATATATAGGAGAATTCTTTATAATAAGGAACACGATATAGTTGAATGCCAGTGATATAAAAATTAGTATGCATTATTAAAAATAAACTAAGAAACATTGCAAAGTGGACTTTGTTCTGAGGTCTTGGTAATCAGCCACACAGCGGTGTTTGCTTGTTTTCATGTGACATTAAATACTGCACGTCTAAAAAGTGATAAGTAGATATTGCCAATTGGAACTGGTCAGCATTCTTTCTTTGTTTCTTACATTCCGGGGTACACATTGAATGTCCTGCATACCTCCATTTCTTAAGTGAATAGTCATTGTTGAAATATTTAAAGAAGCTAATATCCGATGGGGCCAATCTTATCTTGACTGTTTTACCACACCTCAAGTATACAGAGGTGACTTACACATAAACATTACGTGATGGCTTCAGACTTTGCACTGATTCCAGAAGATTTTAAGGAGAAAGGTCAGCTTTTCTTGTTTTGGGGGCATTCAGAGACTTTTTTGTGAGCTTGAATTGTCAGCATCTCCTAATCTCTCCACACTTTTTTTTTTTTTTTCCTCTCGATTTTTAAGCTTACTCAGTTAGATTGCAGGGAAGAGAATACAATAGGGGGATTAATGGCTCAGTACAGCAATGTTTGCTTACTGGACAATAGAAAAGGGAATTTGGTAGAAGTTCTTACCCTTCCTGTTTACCTTCAATAATGTAACCAGTATATTGAAAAGATGGTCAATAGCGGTTGTATTTTTCCAATTGTGATTCCCAAAGTCTTATTGTTAGGTGTCCATCAAGTAAAGAAAGAGAGAGAAGAAAAGAGAGAGAAAGGAATAAAAAGATGCTAGATTTGAGAAGTCAATGCAGTCACAAGATGAGACTAAAGGAAGGACTAATACTAGTGACCAGACAGTTTTCCAAGTGCTTACTTAGATTTGTGTCATATCTTTACAGATAGTGTGTTGCGCAGTGATGACTGCACCGTCTTTCAGACGAAGACAGAGAATCTTGAGAATGAGGAGTTGGCTTATAATCTGTCCTAGAACATAAACAATTGAGCCAGGATTTGAACTCAGATTATTTGTCACTCCAAAACCTCTTTTGTCCTCATTGATGAAACCAATTCTTGGCGATTCAGGGTCGATATTACTTTGGACATTTTGCCACATCTGTTGTACGAATTTTGCAAATATGATTAAACAGATTATGTGGAGACCTCCAAAGCCCTTCCCCGCTGACATGGGTAAAGGGAAAGCATATCTGAGAGCAAAATCTAAGCAATGCTCATGAATCCACCTACAAAGGTCCAGAGCGTTGTGCAGTACTGAGAAAATCCCAAAGAAATACACAACATGGTCCTTACCACCAACACCTTATTAACTCCATGAAGAAATAAAATGTATGCATGCAGAACACTAAAGAAAATATTATGGTTAAGTAATAATTTTTAATAGCAAAACAAGGCATAATTAATTGCCAGATAACACAAAAGGCATGTGGAAAAATTGAGAGATCTCTATGAGACTGCGTTGGTCTAGGAATTCTTAGAAAACAAGGAAGCCATTTAAGCTGAATGGGAAGGATGGGCAGAGTTTAGAAAGTGAGGACAGAGGTGGAGGTTAATTCAGGCCTGAGCACAAGCATAAAGAGGGGCAGGATATCAGGAGGCAAAGGGTATCCCAAGTGGGTTGAAGGACACAAACAAAACCAGAGAGTTAGGCAAATTATTTTGGAGAGAGTAGGGCTTTGGAGAGGAAGTAGAGATGCAACCTGAAAAGTGGGTTGAGATTACCTTATCAGACCCCTAGTGCCAGCGTAAACTGAGCTGGTAGCTCTGAGAGCATGTAGACATCAACAGGAAAATAACAGAGTCAGAGTTGTGCTTTAAGATGATTATTTGGGCACTGGAGTGAAGGAGAGAGATGGATGTTCACAAGTAGAGAGTAAGGCAACATGCATGACTGTGCTGCAGAAGGGCAGACCAAGGAAGAGCTCCCTAGATACATGGCCTGCTACTTGCTGCTCAGCCTGCTGCATGCAAGAGCCCCCAGATCATCCACCCATTCAGTCATCCCTCCGCAGCGTGGCCAGAGCCATCTGCACAATACGTTAATTGCTTCTCACCTCCAGAAGATCTCAACATGGCTACCAGCAAAGATAATCTTATTTTCATCCCTGTCTCCTGCCGCTAAACATGGCCTGAAAGGTGTGGCCTCCACCTTCTCCCTGGCCTTACCTTCCACCTTGCTGCTGCTTTTCCCCCAGGCATGTTATTAAAAAAACAAAACAAAACAAAACAAAACACAACAGCTATTGCCATGCTTTTGTGTCCCCCATGCTCTTCCCTCTTCCTAGAATGCATTTCTTTCCCCCTGTTGTCTTGTTAACTAGTACTTATCCTTCAGATCTGCCCAACCTTCTTTTTTTTTTTTTTTTTTTTTTTTTTTAGCTATTTCTTGGGCCGCTCCCGCGGCATATGGAGGTTCCCAGGCTAGGGGTCGAATCTGAGCTGTAGCTGCTGGCCTACACCAGAGCCACAGCAAGGCGGGATCCGAGCTGTGTCTGCGACCTACACCACAGCTCAGGGCAACGCCGGATCATTAACCCACTGAGCAAGGGCAGGGACGGAACCCGCAACCTCATGGTTCCTAGTCGGATTCATTAACCACGGCGCCACGACAGGAACTCCCTGCCCAACCTTCTTTCAAGACCTCCTTGACCAGGTCATATACTTTACCAAAGCATCTCATAGTCCCATGTACCTATCTCCCCACTGTAGTTCTTATTACTTGTGATTTCTACATATATCTGATTATTTAGTTAATATTGGTTTTCCCCCAGGGACCACAGTCTGATTTGCTCTCCATCTAGTCCAGAATCTAATGTGTACCTAGTCCACAGCAGACTCAATTAATACAGAGTGCTTTTGGGGTGTCGAGGGGAGACTGTGATTAAAATCTAAGATGATTTGATAGTTCCTTGGTGGCTTACTGGGTTAAGGACCTGGTGTTGTTACAGCTGTGGCTTAGGTCACTGCTGTGGCACGGGCTCAATTTCTGGCCTGCAGCTTCTGCATGCATTGGGCGTGGCCCCCCAAAAATCTAAGATGATTTGAAATTTTCTGTATTTGAAGGCTTCAGTTACTGCAAATGTTATTTATTTTTAAATATCTTTGGCTTTGATAGCTATAGAATTATATTCCCAAACCACAGACTCCTCATTTTAGTGCTATGGCTAAGACTGTACTTTTTCATCTGTCTTGCATCTTCCCAACCTAGACATTAGCAAACGTCCTGTCCTATGGGGTGTAAAGCTGCCACTGAAATGGAGAGAAGCCGTGGAGGCCAAATGCTGCTCTCCTTCAGACTGCCCCATCTGCTCAGACATGGTCAAGCTTTCTGAGCCCTGGGAGAACCGAAACAGCCCACGAATGCTAGTTTTCCCAGATTTTAAGATAAGGCTTAGGGTCTGTGAGCCAAAGGGAACTATTTTTGTTGTAGCTTTTAAACTGGACATAAATAGAGGGAGAGAAAACAGAGAAATTAGGTGACTTGGGATTCACGTAAAGACGATCCAGCTGCAACTGCATTATTCAGGATCTTTTTGCCACCGAAACAGAAAAATGGTAATTAACCAATCAGGATGAAATGTCAATTGGAGAGGAAGGTAATGTGAAACTTTCATAAATCATCCAAACACCAAGAAATCTGTTGCATTCTGATTTCCAACCTGCTCTGTTGCTATGAAAACTCATTCTCATAACTCAGCTCTCGGAACACTACATATTCATGCAATTATAATTATTTCTGAAAGATGGACTCTGCGGTGGTAGGAGGGAGTTTTCCTTCAGCCTGCGTAGAGTTTTTCCAAAGGAACACAGCTACATAATAAGAGTCAAGCTCCTTTGGAATCATTTTGCTTAACTGTATCGAAATTTCTCTTCCTGCTCTAAATGGAAGACATTTTTTTACGGAAGGTGGCAGTTGTCCCGGGACATGTTTCTAGGGTGTTTGCTAAATTAAAGCTCATCTTTTCAAGCCCAGTCTTTATTTTGTTTTTTCAATAGTTCTCGGGCAGAATCAAAGACCTTGCTTCATTACCCTTTCGAGGTGGAGCAGAACTGGTAGGATGATCACAGGGGAGTGAGCAGGCTTCAGCCTTTCTTAAAAAGACCATTTCCATTTCACTGGCAGAGGGACCCCATACTGTGCTCCAGCCAGTTCTTATGTCTTTCTGTTCAGAGGGTCAGGCTTTTGTAGGGAAGGATTATTTGTTTCTTTAAAATCCACCCTGGTTCTTTTCCCTCCCGCCTTTTCCTCTTTCTTTTGTGACCTGGAACAATACAATGTTAGTGATTCTTTGGGTTTTCTGACTTGCAGAAAATCCATCTATCCTTGGAAAAATGTAGTTGAATTTAATACTGTAGCTGGAGGTGAGAGAGAAGTGAAGCTGGCTTAACTTGTGAAGTGGGTAAAAAATGTGTAATTGAAACAGTATGATGTTGATGATGCAGTGTGTGAGGCTGTCAGGAACATTATAATATGTTGATGAAAGAGCCTAGCTTGCTAGTTCTGCTGTATGCAAATGTTCCATGATGTTCGGTGGGTGAGAGGAATCTGGCATATTAATTGGCTTTGTTTTTAGAGATGAAGGTGAGACCTTTTCATGTCTGCTTTCTGAAAATAAATTTGCAATAGGTCTTTAAACTTTTTAATCTTGAGTGTTAATTGACAACCTTAAGAAATGAAAACTCTTAATTTGTTTTTAAAATTTAAAGCCCCCCACCCCTGCCCCATTTACTTTGAGAATTGAGATAAGTGCTGACTCCAAGTTTTCATTTTATGTAAACTAAAATACATATGAAGCTTTCTAGTTTTCTACATGGAGTCGGAATAGTTAATTTAACAAAGATACTGTAAAACTTTGAAATATAGAAAATAAATTATACCATGTATATTCTGTATTTAGAATTTTACAATTGTTTGCATAATTGACATGTTGGTTGACTCGTACAATCGTTAACAGTTTATCCAGGATCTGTGTCTGTGTTCCTGTGACTCTGTCCTTTGACCTGAGGGGTGTGTGTAAAAGTGGATTTGGGTGATAGAAAATATTAATGTATTTTAAAATATCTCTTTCCTTTAAAAAACTGAAATGTTCGAACTTAAAGTAAAAATATTCATTTAAAAACCTTATAAAGTGCTATGCTTTTTCTTTTTAATCTCTAATTTATTTGCAGATTGCTATATTGAATATCTTTCATGTGGTTTTTCAGTTAGCATTTCCAAATACTCTTAAGGGTTGGCTATTCATTAACTGAGAAGTGCCTTGCTTTTTGCAGAGAGAGGATTAAATTTTCATTTCTCTGAATTTTAAGATGACCAACAAGGGGATAAGGAAGTGGGGCTGTGGGGAGGTGGGGAAAGATTGAAGAGCAGAACTGACCCTTGAGTCACTGGCATATTGGAATGTGATTTTCAGTTATTTACCTGGGTTCCTGAAAGGCCAGTCAGTAGGGAGTTGAGAGGGTGTCTTCATGGCCTTTGATCCTCTGGAAATGACTATGCACTTAGTGGAAGCTAATTGGAGCCAGAGGAGAAAGGAGAATGATGGACAAAGGAGGAAGGAATAATCCTTCCACCAAAAAGCATAATCCAAGATGGCATCTTTCAGAAAAATACACACAGGTGCACATATATACAGACATTATGTGTGAATGTATGCCTATGTAGATATTTTAGTTTGGTGATGTGACACGAGGACACAATATTCGTGGAAGCCAGTGAGGTGCAAGTGGTTCATACAGCAATGGTAGGACAGGCAGGAGAAGCTGGTCAGTGAGCAGCTGTCTTCCATTCTCCCTTCCTCCCATGCCACAGAATCCCCTACACTTGCATGCAGTTTGTTCCCACAAATCTAACCTGGCTGTGTCTTGGGGGCTGATGGAAGGAGTCGAATCTTAGCCCCAGATCTTACAGTTCATAAAGTGTGGGTTCCTTTACAACATGATGCATGGTTTCATAGATGGGAAACTATGTTTAAGTTATCAGAGAATCAGCAGCCTAAAACGGTCATCCTTGATACTTGATTTTCTAAGAAACAGTTACTAGAAACAAACTTTTATGGTTTGGAAACTTCCAGAACATGGTGGAATAAGTAGTACAATCCTCTGGTGAGGACATGGCTTCACCACAGAAAAAGAAAGTTCAGCTCTAATGTGGATTTCTCTCATCCAGATTTATTAACTCTCTATGTTTTGTGATTTAAAGATATAGAAATGATGAGGCAATGATAGCCTCTGGTCTAGAATGCTTACCTGTTTTACCCTTTAAAAAAGTATAATCATTTTATGTTGGAATCAAAGTATTCATTACATTAAAAAACCTATCTTCTGCCCCCTTAAAAATCTCCTTTCACAGTCCTCTTTTGTCTTCTCTCAGATCTGCCCATAGTCTTAAGTTTAAGAATTCCTGAATTTCCACTTACTGAATTTACTCATATGATATGTCATAGTATATTTCTCTCAAGACTGAGGCAAAGGTAATAGGGACTAGGAATTTTGCAATCATGGGGGCTCTGATTTACTAAAAGTCTTATAATTTTTGAGACACTCATATTCATTAATTAAAGAACATTGATAATAAATGACACATTTAAATAAATTATCCTAAAATATGTATCTTAAAAAAAAAAGGACTGTTACAGTGCTTACCCAAAATGATATGGGTCTAAAAAAAGAAAGGGGAGATCTGAAGTGCACGAATATTGGTTGAAAATAGTGCTTTACTTTCTTACTAATTTGAGGCCTTTGACTGGTGATTTAAAAAACTATAGCTCTTTAAAGACTGACTCTGCCCCAGACATGTACCCAGTCCATAGCAAGTTGCGCTAGAGCCTTGGACCTTCAGTGGGGACAGAAAGAGTGATAGAAAAGTAAACTTGGTGAGTGGGAAAGGGTAGGGATAGAAGAATAGATGGACTGCTGTATCCTTCTCATTTCTCTAATTTGACCTCTTATCTTCCTGGAGAAAGTTTCCTTGTGTGGTCCCATTTCCAGAAAACTTTCTTGAAAGGCAATTATTTCTTGTAATGTGAAGTGAAGGATCTTGCACTAAAAAAAAAAACAAAAACAATTCTTTGTTGACATTTTTGATTAAATATAGTGTTCAGTATTCACTGGCAATAATAATTTGACATTTGTAGGTCTTAGGCCTCAGTAGAAGTTCAAAGATTATATGCTATGATGGATACCTAATTGATCTTTAGACAAATTGCAGTACTTTTAACCAATCGAAATAATGTCATATATAGTTATGCTTTGAGTAAACAAGTAGTTTTATGGTAAAGGATGTGAGCAAATTAAAGTGTACGTATTTCAGCTTTGTAATCCCTTGGCAGAGCTGGCTTGAGAAAGGTCTCCAGCCAACGGGGGAGTTGAACATTTCCTCATGAATAATTGGTTGTTTTGGCTGATACAGTTGTCATATCATTGTCATTTCCCTCTTTCGTTAGCATTTTAGCCTAAAGGCAGTAGATTTATGGATTATTTTTTTTTCAGCCTGACTCATCTCCCAGCTGCCAAGCAACTTCTTTTAACCACATCTACAAATTGCTGGATGCATCTGCATGCACACATAATGAATTGATAAATATTAGATGAAAGATATGTTGAAGTAAATTGAAAGTTAAGACTCATAGCATAAATTTACATTTAGACCAATCCAGAAGATGAGTTAAATAACAGCAAATCTTTCAATTCTATAAGGAGAGTCTATTGGGACAAGTACAATTAATCTTGGCTTAAACATGAGAAATCATTGTCTATTGTCTATTATTTTACTGTCCAGATTACTCCAAACTCCTGTGAGTGATCACATTAAATGTTTATACTAAATAGCGCTTCCTGATTGCCCTACTTCCTCAGCTTCCTTTCATCTTCAAAATGTTTTGATGGCTTTTCATGTCCTTAAAATGAAGCTGAAATTTCTAAGCCTGTCATTCAAGACTCACCTAAATTTAGACCAGTTACCTTCCTAACCTCATGAATTATTAGGCCACCTCAGATAATTTCAACCAACATAAGACTTTCTGTTTTTACCTCCATGACTTCTTTTATTCAGTTGCTTTAACATTCTAATGTCCTTTTCTCTAATTCTCCCCTTTTCTTAAGGGTCAGTGTGATAGAAAGAATATAACCTTCAGTCATGATGCAGCAGAATCCAAACTATGCTCTTCCTCTTACTAGCTAGGAAACCTTGGGAAAATTACTGCTCCCCTCTGAGGCTTAGTTCTTTACTCATACAGTTATGTTAATCAGGTACTGGCACAACAATTCTTCACAATAAACAACCACAGAAACTCAGTGATATAAAAGACATGTTGATTTCTCATGCATATATGGGTTGACTGAATCTAGGTGCTAAGCTCAGTTTAGGATTCCTCCAGAGGCTTTTCATACTTTGGGGGATCAGTAGAATACAGGATGGTTTTATTCATGGAGATGGTAGAAAGTCCAACCGTCCAACTTTGTAAGTATGATTCAAGTCTTTGCTTGCACCATTTTGGCCTAAAGAAATCACTTCATTGGGTGGCAGAATGTAATTCACTCCTTACGGGAGGGATTGCAATGTCATAGGGGAAAAGGAATAGATTAAAGGATGAAGGTGAAGACTTGGGACCATTAATGGAATGTTATACTATCACAGTAGTATTACTGGAGGATTAATTTATATCATCTAGGTTAGGATTCTAGCAGAGCATGTGACACAAAGGCATTCATCACATCTGACTTTTTCTCTGTTCTTTCCTCACTCCCACCCTCCTTCTTCCTTTAGTCTCAATATGAATGTCTTTATTTTCTATTGTCTCTTTTGCTTTCACGTCTAAGTAAAATTAATCACTTTTTCCTCAGTACTTAATGCATCGTCTATAATAATTCACTTAAGGCCTTTATCTCTTTTCCTTTTGTGGGTTTAATCATCATATGAAGATTGTAAAACTCTTGCAGATAGTGTTTTATCACTTGAACTTCCTGTGCTTTTCACATAGTAGGTATTCTGTGAATGTTTGCTGGACATAAATTTTTAGTTAATTCTATTTGTTCTTTTATTAAAATACCACCTGAAGCAGCTGATATCAAGCTCCAGTAGAACCTAGTTGACATTTAAGAAGCCATATTGGTTCCCAAACCTAGTGAAACTAAAGCAACCCAATAAAATTCTTTGAAAAAGTACCAAAATCATTTAACAAGCTTGCAAATTAACTAGAAATGAGGTTGTGCATTCTGTGAATATAATCATATGCCTAAACTCTCATATTTTCTTAGAGCAAAGGTGATAGAAATAGCTTCAGTGTATAAATGATATATAATTTCTTGACAGGTACGTGAGACGGCCAGGCAGAAATTACACATAGGAAACATCGTGCCTCTTCACCTCCTTTGTCATTCTTCCCAGTGTTCCTGTCAATCATATGTAGAGCTCAAGATCCTCTGAGTCAGGTTACTTGGCTGATGTCAGGTCTTTTTCTCTCCCTCTGAGTAACACTTTCTGCATAACCATCTCTTTGAGTGATAGTATCTGACTTCATCTTCTGCAGAGAAAAGATAGATAAATTTTATATCAGATCAAATGACTTTAATAAGAACCTGAGATCATAGGAAATGGCTTATCTGCTTATATTAGTCTGACCTTGGCCTCTGACAGCAGTCACCAGAGATATTTGGTGGGAATGATACCCTATACAACTACCTTGTAGGTTAGATCTGTAACCCAGATACCTCCCTTTTAATTCTTAGGAGCTTTGTAGTTTTTTAAGGGGCTTAAACTCAAACTTTTTGACACTCTCATTGCCACTGACAGAGCAAAGTACAATAAAGGAAAAGCCCACACAAAATATGTACTTGACTTCTTAGTGTGGTGACTGTGTGTTAAGGAGGAAAGACTGTTGAACTTGGAATCAGAGGTCCTGGGTTCAAATGTCGGCCCTGGTACTCAGTAACTGGACCTCAGTGTCTTCATCAGGAACATGGCTTTTACATATTGTTGGTTCTTATATATCCTTTGTGATTATGGTCTTTTGCAACTCTGTTCTAATGAAGAAAGTGGGAAAGAGGGCAGGTGAGATAAAACATTCAGGAGGTCTCGTCTCGGCACAACGGAAATGAGTCCGACTAGGAACTATGAGGTTGCAGGTTCGATCCCTGGCCTTGCTCAGTGGGTTAAGGATCCGGCATTGCTGTGAGCTGTGGTGTAGGTCACAGATGCAGCTTGGATCTGGTGTTGCTGTGGCTGTGGTGTATGCCGGCAGCAACAGCTCTGATTAGACCCCTAGCCTGGGAACCTCCATATGCTGCGGGTGCAGCCCTATAAAAGACAAAAGACAAAAAAAAAATTCACTAAATAATGTGTCTTTGTGCCTTTACCAGTCACTGTTTTGGACTCTGGCGTGAAAGCTAATATTGCTTCTTCTTCGTGTTCTTACTATTGTTATTATAAGAATTATAAAATATATTTAGCTCCACTTGATGAAAATTTGGCATTTCTTTAGCCCTTACATTTTTTTCCTTTAAGGGGATCATATATATATCATATATATGATATATATATGACGTATATATATCACATATATATATATGATGTATATATATATAGAAAACCTAGACGGAATTTTCATTCATTATGCCAGAGACTCACTACAAACCATACCAAAATAATTTTAGAAGATTTTGTTTTACTTTTTAAATTTTTTTATTACTCAGTGAATTTTGTTACATTTATAGTTGTGTAGTGATCATCACAACCAAATTTTATAGAGATTTTGTTTTAAATGTCTTTTGTCTCCTGGGTAATTTTATTTGCATTCACTCATAGACATTGGGTAGAACATTTTTATGAGTATTTCTATTTTGATACTATTCAGCTTTTCACACACACAAAAATATATATCTATTCATACCCCTTGGTTTGTAGGCCATCATGACTCTGATTCCAAATTACATACATATGTGTTAAATGTAGTTTCAATCTCTAAAGGAGACATTACTGAATATGATGGCTCTTCTAGTGGTTTCCATGCAAAATGAATTATGTGGTATTATAATCTGGAGTCTCTTAGTTTTCCTATGAGAAATGGTGTGAAAATTGTATCTGGTTGTTTAAGCTGTTGGATCTCTCTTAATAGGCTTTTGTAAAGGATGGGAATTAAGATAACTTTGCTTTCCTTTCTTCTTGGTATACCCAAACAGCATAAAAATTAAGATTTCTATATTAAGAATGATGGATGTTTCAAAGGTCACAGAATAATTCAGACATGCTGAGTCCTTTAAAAACAGGTACTCAGTAAAAATGGATGCACTCTGTTTTTGGACTAAGGTTATTTATTTACTTTCAATTTCATATTCTCTTACCACCCAGATGTAGAGAAAATTGGGTGAAATGGTTAAAAGTGTGAACTCTGGGGTCAGACTTGTTTGATCAGAGTATCAATCTCAGCCTCGAGGCTCAGCCTCTGTCGGCTTGAGCAAGTTGTATAACTACCCAAAGGCAGTTTCATCACCTTGAAAATGGGGATGAAAAAAATTCCTGTCATTTGTTTTATTCAACAAAATTTATTAAAGGCCTCCCATGTGTCAAGCTGTAGATACTAAGGATGCCATATAAGACAAAATTTCCTGTTATTAACTTCTAGTCTGAGGAAGATAAACAATAAAAAAGAAATAAGCATGACAAAGCAGTGGTAACTTTTGTGTGAAAATAGTGTCAGGGCTCCACATTAGGTGAGATCATTTAGAGGGTTCTTCATGAAAAATTAAGAGGATATATTTAATATGAATAAGAAGGTAACCATACAAAGATCTCAGAGAAGAGTATTAGAAGCAAAGGAAACAGACATGATAAAAGCTCGGGGGGCAAGAATAAACTGGCTGTATTCAAGAAAGAGGGGAAAAGACCAATGAAATTTGAACACTATGATCTAAGGAGAAAGGCCTATAGATATTAGGGAAGGGGAGTGTTAGAAACTGTAGAGCTTTTTAAGTCAGGACAAGGAGTGAGTGTGGGATTTATTATAAGAGCAACTGGGAGCCATTGGAGCCATTGGAAGGTTAAGAGAAGGGAATACCATGCCTTACTTTATATATATATATATATATATATATATATATATATATATAGTCTCTGTAACTGGTAGGAAATTAGTGCAATGGCACAGGTGAGAACTGTGCTTAGATAAGGTGGTGGTTCTAGATGTGGAGGTAAGTGGGTAGTTTTAGAGCAGGCTTTGGAGGTAAAAAATCAAGAAAACCTGCTAATATGGAGTTCCCATTGTGGCTCAGTGGTAATGAATCTGACTAGTATACATGAGGTTTGATCCCTGGCTTTGCTCAGTAGGTTAAGGATTCAGCATTGCTGTGAGCTGTGGTGTAGGTCACCGACACAGCTTGGGTCCCCCGTGGCTGTGGCGTAGATTGGCAGTTGTAGCTCCAATTTGCCCCCTAGCCTGGGAACTTCCATATGCCATGGGGGTGGCCCTGAAAAGACCAAAAAAAAAAAAAAAAGGAAGGAAAACCTTCTAAGAATTATATATGGGGAATGGAAAGGATGGGAAGAATCAAGAATAAATCTCTGAGGAACTGATAGATGGTGACCCCATGTCCTGAGATGGGCAAAGTGGAAGAGAAGCAGACTTGAGAAGGGACATCAAGAGTTCTGCTTTGGCCTTGTTTACATAGAGGCAAGAATGCTAAGCTGCACTTAAAGATATGAGTTTGGAGTTTGGGGGGACTTTCAGTCATGGATGAAAATAGAAATTTTAGAGTTGTTGGCACATAAACACTGGAAACGGATGAGACCACTGAAGCAGAGGATGGAAAGGAAAAGAGAAGGTGTCCTGGGATGATTCCCTTAGTGAACCAACATTTACAGGTCAGGGGAGTTCTCTCTTGGCTCAGTGGGTTAAGGATCCAGCATTATCTGGTTACTGCTGTGGTGTGGGTTTGATCCCTGGCCTGGGAACTTCTGCATGCCATGGGTGGGGGGGAAAAAAAAAAAGGAGAAGTTCTCATTTTGGCACAGCAGAAATGAACCCAACTAGTATCCATGAGGATGCAGGTTTGATCCCTGGCCTCGCTCAGTGGGTTAAGGATCCAGTGTTGATGGATGGATCTAGAGACTCTCATTCTAAGTGAAATAAGTCAGAAAGACAAATACCATATGATATCACTTATATTTGGATTCTGATACATGGCACAAATAAACCTTTCCACAGAAAAGAAACTCATGGACTTGGAGAGCAGACCTGTGGTTGCCGATGGGGAGGGGAGGGAGTGGATGGACTGGGAATCTGGGGTTAATAAATGCAAACTATTGCATTTGGAATGGATAAGAAATGAGACCCTGCTGTATAGCACTGGGAAGTACACCTAGTCACTTGTGACAGAGTATGATGGAGGGTAATGTGAGAAAAAGAATGTATATTTGTGTGTGTCTCTGAGTCACTTTACTGTACAGTGGAAAACTGACAGAACGCTGTAAACCAACTATAATGGAAAAAATAAAAATCATTTAAAAAAAGAAAACATCCGGCATTGCCGTGAGATGTGGTATAGGTCGCAGACACAGCTTTGGATCCCCCATTGCTGTGGCCATGGCCAGCAGCTTTAGCTCCAATTCAATCCCTAGCCTGGGAACTTCCATATGCTATAGGTGCAGCCATAAAAAAAAGCAAAAAAAAAAAAAAGTCAGGCAGAAGAGAGGTCAGTTGTGAAGGACACTGAAGGTGTTGGCACTGAGGGAGGGAAAGCAGAATATAGAGCCCTTAGCATGCTTGTGCATCATAGCTTCTCTATAAATGTTAGCATCTTATTTGGGTTTCTTCGGAATACTGAGACAAGTAGCTTGACAGGTGATTTCAGGAAGTGCTGGGAGGAAAGTGAAGAGTGAACCAGAAAGTGAAAAGCAAGGAAGCTGATGAGGAGTGACTTAGCAAGCAGTTTAGGGTTGCAGAAGCCTGGAGCTCAGTCTTCCTGGTGAACCTGGGAAACAGTGTGGAATGCACCTCAGTGTTGCCCCACCCAAGGGATCAGGAATATTTATCCTCCACATGCATTTGTTATCAGCTGAGATCTGCTCCTGGAGTATTATTAACTCGTGGCACTTCGGGGATACAGATGCCTCTGGAAGAACACCATAGTGTGTACTAGAAAAGTTGCTGAGCAGATCTGGGTGGGCACCAATAGGGACAGGACCATTAGCTGTTACTGTTTTCATATTCCTTACTTGATTAGCCCTTTCATCATTTGACTTTTCTTCATTGAAAAAAAAAGTGATAGAATTAAATTATTAAAAGAAGGGAAAATTCAAAATTCTCTATTACTGAGCATACCTAAAGATAGCTAGTTGGGTCATGTTAATCAACGGGGAAAAAATATTCTTACATTGTTGATCTAAAGTAGCAGTGAGTTTCAAAGGCATGATCTTCTGTGTCAAAAGCACCATTCAGTGGGATACTATTAAATATGAAGGTGAGCCTGTATGACCTCAGAGTTTGATATTTTTTGAAACATGAGAATGAGAATTCATATGATCTAGTACCTTGCAATTCAGTGCCTCTGTCCCAGAGAACTCAGAGGTTATACTTGATGCCTTTCAAGACAGCTGAACATGTAAAATCACTAAATCCTAACTCCTGGGAAGGTAGTGGGCGAAATGATTAGTGTCACAGGTGAAAGGGAATTGCTTTTAAGCTTCTTATAAAAGAAAGTGGCAATATTGAGACCAACACTCAGGTTTATTGATGTCTGATCTGGTGTTTCCTTTTCTCTCTGCTATTATGAAGATGGTAAATGCTCACTTGAGCTTCCTAAGCACTTTATAAAATTTGCTAATTTAACCCTCAAAATAACACTCGAACTTAGGTAGTTTATTACCCCCATTTTACCCACTGAGTCACAGAGGTTAAGTACCTGTCCAGTTCACATATCTTAAGTGCCAAAGCAGGGATTTAAAACACGGCATTCTGGAGGAGACAGTTTGGGGGGTGGGGGGATGTGCCTGGGCTGTGGGATGGAAATCCTGTGAAATTAGATTGTTATGATCATTATACAACTACAGATGTGATAAGTTCATTTGAGTAATAAAAAAAAATGAAAAAAGAAAAAAATAAAATAAAAAATAAAACTCGGCATTCTGCCCCCAGAGTCCATGCTCCCTGAATCCCAATGTTACACAGCTTGAACAGTGGTGACGGGCTGTGATCTTTCACTGAGTTGCTTAGACAAATCACTCATAAGATTTTTTTTTGCTACATTTCCATAAATTCACTTTGCTTGTCATTTTACTAGAGCTTAAAAAAAAAAAAACCAAACTCACCAAGTCTTATTTTTTAATTGAAAAAATTATTTTTTTTTGTAAAATCTCTTTCGTAAAGTTTCAGGTAACCAGTTTTTCATATATTCTAATATATAATCTGTTAGCAGTGTGATTTTCCCTTTTCTGATTTCTTATGCCTTATTATTGGGGTTAAAATATGCAGAATACCAAGAGATATGCCTACCAATAAACTTCCATTAAAATCTAATTAAAAAGAGTGTGCTGACTGGATACTTTGTATTTGGAAGAGGAGGCTGCATGGACCCAGTGCTTCCCTGAGGAATATTCTACAGTATTTCATTTTTATATATGCCTTAGAGAGATGTTCCTTTATCACTCCCCGAATCTATGTCCTTTTTTGTTTCCTTGGCTATTATCTGCTCACTGTACTACATGTCTAATCACAATTTTCACATTAATTTGAAATATGTTACATCATTTGATCCCAGTAAGATTTCTGATACCAGATAAATCTATAAGGAGATTGCTTTCATAACAAAGGAGAATCTGATATTCCACTTTATGAGAAAATGACAGTTTTTAGCAGCTCCTGCCCCATATGGAAGAACTCTCCCGTCCCTTTTAGCCCTAAGATATTGTGATTACTTTGCCCATCTACTTCATATTGATGACTATTTAAATCCCACTGGAAGGGATTTAAAGGTTCTCCTGCAATACTTTCACAGCCTGTAAGCTTCAAAAATAGGAGGTGCTTAACTTATTGGCCCCAAATTCTGTTTCCACTTACGTCTGTGTTAGCGTCACAGAAGAAATTGCAATCCAGTATTTCTTCTCTTAAATGTCAAATTCTTATGTCCCAAAAGTTAGTAGCAGATTTGTATGTCTGCGTGTTTAGTTTTGCTCTTGTTGTTGTTTTCCAGATGGGAGGGAAATGATGTATTCTGGCAGTTTTAAATGATTTATAGTACATTCCTGTAATTTTAATCACTTACAGATGTAGCAATTTATATTTTTTAGAGTGTTAATTTATGAGTAGAACTGTGAGCAAAGCCAAGATTCTTATAATTTAAATATTATTTCTTTGGAAAATACTTGAAAAATATTTTAAAGTGGCTGAAGTGCTTCCTATTCAAGTTATTATTTCATTTATTTTTTGGATATTAGTCCTGAGATAAGCAATTTTATATGGCATATGTAATAGCTAAAGCATAAAGTTGAATACCCAAGTCTGTCTTTAATGTCTGTTTTGTCTGATGGCTATAGCCAGATTACATTAGAAAACCTTACAGAACATGAGAAACTATTTCACTGTTAATGTCTATGTCAAGTAGCAACCAGAGGTGAGCTCTAGATATTTTGGGAATTATTTAAAGGTTGATGCTAAATGCTGTCAAGATTTTGGCTAATGCAATAATTTTGCTTTTGTAAAGTTATGTTTATTTTTAAAAATTTTGTTTTATTTATGACTTTTTAATTCCACCTGAAAGGGTTGGAAAATGTAAAAATGAAACATAAGAAGTAAATTAATTGGTACCTTATTACAAAGTTCTGTCATGTCAGATTTTTCTCTGTGTAGATTACATTTAGGCATAAATAAAGTTAATTGTCTAATTAATCTCTATCAGCATATTTTCATCCAAGAAACATACAATAATCATTAAATGACTAGATAAAAACTTCTGGAAACTTTTGGGTTAGATTTTAACTCATAAGCCGCATGACTATATTTTTAGCTGCCACTTAGGTCAATTTCTGATTTTTGTTTGCTCAGGATTTTCTAACAAAAATGGAAAACAGCACCTAATTGAGTTTTCTACCACACAGTTGTTCTAGTTTTTCATAAATTAAGTGGTATAAAATACCCGTTAAGTTTTGAAAACTATATACATTTGAACTGTTATGATTTTAGCAAATGATATACTGTCATTGAATATTATAAATTAAAATAAAGATGCCCCCATAATGGAATTTCCATATAAGCATGCTACAGTATATTCTTTGAGCCAGGGACCATCCATTTCTAATGATATGACTGAGTCGATATTCTGAAAAATAATACTTCTTGAAAACATGTGAAATATTTTGTCTAGTACCTTTAATAGCCATTTAAAATATATGGTTAAGCTGGCTTGAAAATAAAGACATCCCTGAAGTTCAAAAACTTAGTAAAAGCAGGGATCTAGTGCTCCCCTCTGCTATCTTGATCCCCCATAACCCAGATAATTTTTGCCTCCTATTCGGGCGTAGGAACCAAGGCCCAGGACCCAGGGCTCCTGCAAATTGGAAAGTATTTGTAACTATAGCTGACCATCTATGGATTGGCAGCATACATTTACACTGCTTATTTGCCTGAACCCCTCAGCTATATGTTGACTTCAAGTACTCTTGGATAATTTATAGATGCAACTGGAAATCCTCACTAGTGATAAACACTCTCAATACAAATCCCCCCACATTTTATGGATAAGCTTGAAATGTGCATGAGCTCAGTGTGTCAGGTCACTAAATGCATAAGGAGATCATTATCATCCAGAATCAAAAGCAACAAAAGATAGGATCATAATATTGGAATCATTGGATAAGAATGTAAATCAGTGTGTATATTTACTAAAATGAAAGAATTAAAATATTATTAAGGGAGGAGAGACTTTAAAATGATTAAACAGCTTTTTAATTAAATAGAAGTTTAGCCATTAAAAATAATGTAAAACATCACTATATGAGTCAAAGCAGAGTGAAACCATTTAAGAACTGGAAAACTGGAAGATCTGAAAGCAGCATGAAGAGGCAAATAGATGGAAAATGTAATAGCCAGATTGGAGTTCTCTGGTGGCCTAGTGGGTTAGGATCCGGTGTTGTCACTGCTGGGAGTCGGATCATTACTGTGGCATAGATTTGATCCCTGGTCTGGGACTTTACGCATGCCTCAGGCACAGCAAAAACTGAAAAGTCAGATCGAGAGATTTGGGGGCGGTGGGGGGGAGGGAGAAGGTGAGCAGGTCTAACATGCATCTAACTGGAATTCCAGAAGGAAAGAACAGAGAAAATGGAGGGGACTGATATTTGAAAATACAGTGGCTGAGAATTTTTCAGAATGGATGAAAGGCTAAACCTCAATTTAGGAGCACCAACAAATCCTACGCAGAATAAATGAAAAGAAAACCACACCTGGATACATGCAAGCCCATCCATAGAGCTCCAAAGACCAGAATAAAATCCTGAGAACAGCTACAGAGAAAGGACACATTACAACATAAACATCAATAGAGAGGTCTCTCTTATAGCAGCAATGAAAGACAAGAAAACATATAACGATCTAGAGTACAGTGGATAATAGTAAACTAGATTTATAAACCCAATGAAACTGTCTTTCAAGATATCTGTCAAAAAAATTAAAACTGGGAGTTCCCATTGTGACGCGGCAGAAATAAATCCGACTAGTAACCATGAGGTTGTGGGTTTGATCCCTGGCCTTGCTCAGTGGGTTAAGGATCTGGTGTTGCCATGAGCTGTGGTGTAAGTCACAGACCTGGCTTGGCTCCAGTGTTTCTGTGGCTGTGATGTAGGCCAGGGACTACAGCTCCAATTTGACCCCCTAGCCTGGGAACTTCCATATGCCTCAGGTGCAGCCCTAAAAGACAGACAAAAAAAAAAAAAAAAAAAACCTGAGCAAATTTACCACCAACAGATCTTGGCTTTAAAAAGAAAAGTAATCCTAGAAGGGAGGTCCAAAGAATGAAAAGAAATGATGAGAAAAGAAATTAATTGATGTGTAGGTAAACTAATAAATTATTGATCATGTAACCAGTAATAGCATCTTTTGTATGGTTTAAAGATAAAATAAGTACTAGGCAAAAGCTGTATGCAATTCTGCATGATCAGAATTGTTTTCTAAAAGGTCTTTTTATTATTCAGGTGGAAGATCTGGATTACTTTTAAACATCATTAAGTGTGCATGTTGTATTTTCTAGGGTAACCACTAGAAGAATTTAAGTGTATACCTCCCAAACCAGTTACAGACCTACACATGCATTAATTGTGCAGCAAAAGTATTGTTTGCTTCCCCCCCACACCCCAGTTTCAGGAGTTACTTTCTATTCACCACCTCCTTGGCTTTATTTCAATCACATATGAGTAATGCAGAAATCATGATTAGCCCCAGTATCAAATCTTAACAATACAAAGATGCCTTTGAAAGCAGCATTTGAAAGATTTGACATCTTTGCTGAGCTGCCTGGGAGGAGACATGACCTCCTGAGTTCATGTAGACTCTGCTAATGTGGAATTATACAAAAAATTCATATTTGTCATTATTTTGCAGATAATTGTGAAAAATAATTTATATCCCAAGTCTACTTTTTCAGACACGATCCATTATCTCTTAGAAAACCTACCAATCTTTCCAGTGTCTCCCATGAGGCTAACATTCTATCTCTGCCTAAAAGATCTCAAAAGGAGAGAAAACTAACTGCTCTGACATTGATTTAGAAGCAGGATATTTGAGAACCTCAACAGGATGAGCCATACTTACATGTTAGAAGTCTGTTAATAGTTATCTCCTTTATGTGGCTCTAATCCCAGTATGATTCTCTGATATTCTAAAGCAGTAGCTTTTAGAGTATGATGTGGGGAATCTCTGGGGGGTCCCCAAGGCCCTTTCTGGTGGGGGGGGGGTCTATGAGGTCAACATGATTTTCATAATAATACTAAGGCATTATTTGCCTTTTTTCTCTCTCATTTTCTCCCAAGTGTATGGTATTTGCCAGAGACTACATGACAGATATCTTAACCTATTGAATGTAGAGCAGGAATGATAATCCAGCTATCTTCAAACCAGACAGGTAGATATTTGCAAAAACGTGAAACAATGCCATTTTCTCACTAGATATTTTTAAAAATGGGGTTATTTTTCATAATGAATATGATATCCATATTGATTTGTAGTGGATCATTTTTTTAAATGAATTAAGTATTTTTAAAAATTCTCAGTTATTTATAACACAGTAAATATCTATACATATAATACATAGCAACAAAGCCTCAAGTTCTTGAATACTATTAAAGAATGTAAAGTAACAGAAAGGGGATATTTATAAGTCAGGTGATCCTTTGATAGTTATGGAATTCTTTAGACAGTGGAAGGTACTTTGTCCATGAGTCACTTTGTAACTTTCCTATGTAGCAGAATCTGTTAGGGAAAATAGTGTGTATCTAGGTGGAGGTGTTTCTAGTATTTCCTGGGCAGACTTTGAGTGCTTTGTATTATCTCTAATCTTTAGCAGACTTTCCTTGTGGCAAATTAGAGCCCCCAATGTTTTCATAGCTCCAACCTTGAACTTGTTTTAGGATAGACACCAATAAATATTAGGGGTCTACTGGGAAGGCAGAGAGCATTTTCAGATTTATGAAGGGGAAAAAAAATCAATAGTGTCCCCATGGCTGTGTAAGTCACAAGTAACACAAGTAGTCTTATGCAAAGTTGACAGTATCATGAAATATAAACCTTTGCTTTGGAATTTTACCAGAAATTAAAGTGGCATTATAAAGGAAAGTCGATGTTTCTAGCTTGCGTCTCAGGAGGAATTTGTACTTGTGATTGCTTTGCTTTGTTACTTAACTTTGGCTGAGCTCTGGAAATTCTTTTTCCCTTGAAAAGTCAGGTGACCTCACATTCCTCTGCCTTCTAGCTTATTCACTTTGCCTTCCCCCTTCAATCCTTGATTAAATCTTCTTGTCCCCTCGGAGTTCTTATTCCTTATACAGCAAGTCATGCACTTTGTCCTCTTGTTAGGGAATGAATTAATAAGCTTAACTTGCTCTTTGAAGCAGAGTTTGGAATGCTTTTTGAGTGAAAAATTAATATTCAATTACCAAGATAATTATTTCACAAATAGTGGAATGAAAGAGCCAGCATAGCTGCATTTGAGAATAATTGAAATCAAATTTCAGATTGTAGTATACCACAATGGCTCAAACTTCCAGGGGAAAATTTTATATCTACTTTATTATGAAAGTGAGCACCTTTTTTTTTTTCCCCTGCTGCATATTTATAACAAGATGTTTAACTCACTGCTTTGAAAAAACATGGACTGAGTGCTCCTTCTTGCACTGGACTTTAGAGTTTTAGATACATCCTATTGACCTACAAAATGCATCAGTGTTTGCCCTTCCTTGGCATTAAATGAGTCCTCCAAAGGGCAGTAAGTATAATATTCTCCAGATTTCACTCTTTTATATTTCTGTGATACTTTGATGAGAATAGTGGAGGGATACATAAAGGTGGGTTCAGGCCATCTCCTCAGGTAACCCCCTGGCTTGCATTTTTTTTTTAAACACAGATTATGTAGGAAAAAAAACTGTGTTGCATAAGTGAATTATGAACATGCCTGTTAGTTAAAAATAATTTAAATGTCAGAGGAAAACTTTGTACAGGTTGAAAGGAATGAGAAATTGTAAACATAGCAGTTCATGGAGAAGAGTCATAGCACAGCTTAGAGTATAAAGAGAATTAACCCAAAGGAGTTATATCCACACACAAATAAGTCTCAGGAGAGCTCATATTTTTACTTGATATCTCCCTTTTACTTTTTTCCTCTGAGAACTTGAAATATGCAAATGATTTGCAGGAACAATTATAGAAACTCTCAGTAATAGTGTGTGTGTATATAAATATATATATATATATATTTCAAATTGAAATAAAATTATCAGAAAGGCCACATTTATCCAAGGCTGATGTGGGTCTATCAAGCTGAAATAACTTGCCTGGGAATCAGAGGACATAGTATTGAGTTTTAACTCTAGCACTTACTTGCTGCGCAACCTTGGGCTCATTGCTTAATATCTCAGGGCCTTGTTTCCCCATTTGCATACTGAGAGTAATCACTCTTGTCCTGAGTGCTTCATAGAAGTTTTGTGAGAAAATATCAGATAATATATGTGTAGTGCTTTCAAAAACAATCTAAAGTTACTGGTTTTGAGTAGTTATCATTATTATTATTATTATTATCATCATTCTTAAACTGCCTTGTCTGCCAATTTCTCCTACTGTAGCACATCTTCTTAAAAATTGTTGTAAGCTCTGAAGACACACTTTTAAAAACTTTTTTCTAGATGAGACTGGTAAGTGTTTTATATCAAAATTCACTGTACTGGACTAATTACTATGATCTTATTTTAATCTATAATCCAGCTAATTTTGTCAATAGTGACTTTCTAAAAAATGAACAGTTCAACTCCAAGTAGACAAAACAATCTTAGAAGATGGAAGTAGGAGGGCTCACATTTCCCAACTTCAGAACTTAGTACAAATCTGACACAGTCAAACCACTGAGGAACTGACAAGGATATCCATAAAGACCAGCAGGTTACAACTGAGTCCAGAAATAAGCCCACACACCGATGGTCTACTGATTGTTCATTCTTTTACAGTGGCCATTGCCAAGACCATTGAATGGGTGAAAGAATAATCTCTTCAACAAATGATACTGGGACAAGTGGATATCCACATATCAAAGAAGGATGTTGGACCCTTCTATTACATAACATACAAAGATTAACTCAAAATGGATCAAAGACATAAAAATAAAAGCTAAAACTCAAAACTTTTAGGGAAACAGTGCATAAGGGTGAATCTTCATGACCTTGGATTTTGCAGTGGGTTTTCAGTATGATAGAAACCACATAATCTATTTAAAAAAATAGATAATTTGGACATCATCAAAACTGAAAACTTCTCTGCCTCAAAGGACACTGCCAAGAAAGTGAAAAGACAACCCAAAGAATAGGAGGAAATATTTGCAAGTCATAGATCTGAAAGGGTCTACTATCCAGATTGTATAAAGAACTCCTACAACTCAACAACCAAAAAATAAACAATTCAACAACATTTAAAATTTGAGTAAAGGGCTTGAGTAGGCATTTCTCTGAAGAAGATATGCAAATGGACAATAAGTGCTTGAAAAGATACTCAACACCATTAGTCATTAGGGAAATCGAAATGAAAACCACTGTGACATACCATTACAAACATACAAGGATGGTTGTAATACATTTTTGAAAGGGAAAAATAATACTGTTAAGGAGGATGTGGAGAAATTAGAGCCCTCATAAATAGCTGGTGGGAATAGAAAGTGTTCCAACCATAGAGGAAACCAGTTTGGTGATTCCTCAATAAGTTAAATATAGAATTGCCATATGACCAGAAATTCCACTTCTAGAAATTTATCCCAAATAAATGAAAACAGACAAAAATGTATATGCAAATATTCTTAGTAACACTATTCATAATCACCAAAAGGTAGAAATAACTCAAATTTCCATCAATTGATGAATGAACAGAATGCAGTATATCTATATAAAGGAGTAGTATTCAGCCCTAAAAAGGAATGAAGTGCTGATACATGGTACAACCTGAATGAACTCTGAAAACATACACTAAAGGAAAGCAGCTAGACACAAACAGCCATCTACGGTATGACTCCATTTATCTGGAGTGTCCAGAGTAGGAAAGTCCATAGATATAGAAAGCAACAATAGTGGTTGTCAGGGGCTGGGAGAGAGGGGAGAATGAGGAATGGCTGCTTAAATGGGAACTGATGTCCTTTTGGGATGATGAAAATGTTCTAGAACTAGATAGAAGTGATGGTCACACAACATTGTGAATGTACTATTTGCCATCAAGTTGTGCGCTAAAATGGTTAACATGACAAAAAGAAAATTAAAAAAAAAAAAGATCGGTGAAAAGTTTTGCAAATTTTTCAGGCAGTAACCAAAACAATCAAGCTTTATGTTTTCTACCAGAAATTCTTCCTGAACAACAGCAAAAAAAAAAAAAATAGTAATATTAGCAAGAATTCTAGGTAGTGAGAGTACTCACTGTGTGCAAGGCACTGTTCTAAGTGTTTTACATGGATTTGATCATTTTTTCACCACAAAACTCTGAAATAAGTAATCATCCTCTCCTAGAACTGGAGGAAATTGAGGTGTAGAATGTTTAAGCGATGTGCATGAGGTCACATTTGATTCCAGTTGATCTATTTCCAAAACCAAAGCTCTTATTCAGGATATTGCATTATCTCTACAATAGAAAATGAGACCAAATAGATGCTACTTCGGTCTCATTTCTGATTAGAAGATGTTGGGAAAGTTATGCAGCAGAATCGTATCACTGTTGTGTTGTTACAGCTTTCAGAAGCTGGGGGAAAAAAAAATCTTTGGAAGAGCTGAAATCTCCTGGCCTATGCTTGATGTTAACAAAACAGCAATACATACTGTTGTTTATTTTATTATCTCTCTAAGCATTTGTGTTCAATTTACCTACAGTTCTGATTATTCTTGTATATGTTTTTCAGGTATTTGAAAACTCCTGTGATTTTCTGACCATGCCTCTGTATTTATTTTTGTCCTTATTAAGGGTTCTTCCATCTCTTGAATCAGGATTGAAATTTAGGAATAAATGTGGTTGCTCTTTTGTATTTAGGAGAGTACTTTATTTATTTTTTTTAATTTTTGTTTTTTTGTTTGTTTTGTTTTGTTTTTTGTCTTTTCTAGGGCTGCTTCCATCGCATATGGAAGTTCCCAGGCTAGGGGTCTAATCAAAGCTGTAGCCGCTGGCCTATGCCAGAGCCACAGCAATGCGGGATCTGAGCCTTGTCTGCAGCCTACACCACAGCTCACAGCAATGCCGGATCCTTAACCTACTGAACAAGGCCAGGGATCAAACCCACAACCTCATGGTTCCTAGTCAGATTCATTAACCACTGTGCCATGACAGGAACTCCAGGAGAGTACTTTCAAAGTCCATTTTCTGAAAGCTGTTTAGTCAAACCATTTATGAAAGGTGAAATAGAATTAAAGCAGAATAATTTCAAAAAAATTGACCATAGAGAAATATGTCTAAAGACTCAATAACAAAATACTAAACTACTCCTTTCTGATTATAAGAATAACTTTGATTATAGAAAAAAATGTTTGTATCTGGTAATTCTCTTAAGCTTCAAGGTGGTCTAATGAATCCATTTTAAAATGAGCATCTTTGATTCCTCCTACTCTGTCTAAAAACAAAGCAAAATCCATTTCATCTATCAGTCTCTAGTCCCTTCCCTCCATTATTTTCTCCTCATTGAAATATAAGTGTCACGAAGTCTAGAATTAATCTCCCCTGTGTGTCATCAGTGCCTAGAAAAGCAGTACATCAAGGGATTGGACACACTTTGAATGAATGAATAAGTGAATGAATCTATGTCTTGTTTTCTTGTGTCTTTTATTTCTGCAAAAATAGAGTTCTTTTAAATAAAGATAACTTCAAGCCATTCCAAATAAAAATTCAAATACAACAAAATAAAAAAAAATAATGTCCACCATCTGTTGGAAAACAAAAGGGAAAATACTAAAACTTCAATAGAAATGGGAGCAAAGGATAGAAATAGCTCTTTTGCTAAATATGAAATAAAATAGTTAATAGGTATGTTAGAAGATATACCACACTGTTAAATATGAAAATGGAATCAATAGCAGATACCATTTTTTTCACCTACAAAATTTATAAAAACTTTGAATCATAATATTCAGTTCAATGGGGGAATGATGCAGTAGATCTATCAGTGAAATTAGGAGACAGATAAAATCCACAAACTGCGTAATGTAGAAGGGTTGCTAAAGTGGCTGAAATCAGACATGAACTGCGAGGAGGTAAATTTAGGGAAGAAACCCAGTGTGTACAAAAAGCAGCTTGTGGTGGTAAAAATACAAAGTAATGTCCTCTTTGTTTTCTTTTAAAAGGCTTATGGAACTGAAGAGAGCAAGTCTATTTCTGAAAATTTAACTGACGGACTTTATAATCAGATGATAAACTTCAGTGTAGCCTACAAGGCGTATATTTTGAATATCAATCTGAACTAAAGATAGGTTCATATATATAAAAAATAATATATTCTGAATATTAATCACCACTGCAACTTTTTATCAAGAGCAAAACATTGGAATAAAACCAAATACCAATCAGTAGAGGACTGGTTAAGTAAATTATGGTTCAAGCCTACAATGGAATACTATGCAACTATAAATAAAAGAATAACCAGGCTCTTAAGTATTGATATAGAAATAACTATAAACTGTATGATCAAAAAAGCAAGATACAGCATGGCGTGTTTTGTATGCTACCCTTTATGGCAAAAAGGGATAAAAGTCATGCTCATGTTTACTTATTCACAGATAAAATCTAAAAGACTATGTACATTAATAACAAGATTGCCTGCAGGGTAGATGAGGTAATGAATAAGGTAAAGCCATGGTAAGCAGAATTTTTACTGTTTTCTTTTTATTTATATGATAATGATATAAAAACAACTTATAAGACAAACAAATGTATCATCTACTCAAAACTTAAATATTAAAACAACTAGAAAAAAGTGGGGTGTAGAGAAATGCATATTTTCAGGTTGAGGGAAATAATACATGCGTGCTTTTGTTTGCGGGATGTTTGTCCTAATGGTACTTAGGTTAGAAGATAATTAAGGATGCATACAAATATTTATTGCCAGATACATACATTACACTATTGTTTACACTGAATAAATATTGGAAGCATCCCAGATACTGTGATACATTTACACAATGAAATATAATCAGCAATTAAAATGCTGCTGTAAAATAATAGCTAAAGATATGGAAATGTATTCACAGTATTTTGTTAACGGGGGGATATGAGAAGCCAGCGAGATAATTCAAAGCAAGATTCCATATCCATAAAATAAAAGGTTGGAAGGCATGCATGCAAGCTTACATATCTAGAGAAAGAACTAGGATATTCTCCCCACTGGTGATTGTGGTTCCCTTAGGGTGGTGATGAGATAATTGGTTCATTTTATAATATCTTCGGTCTCTAAAATTCTTCTAATAAATAATTACAGAAACAAAATTTTAAAAAATCCTTCAACCTTCCTTGAAGACTTTGAATGGGTTATGCTGTATATTATGCTTTTGATGATCACGGTCTCTTAACATTTCTCAAAATTACACAAAGAAGGTATTATTAACCATTTTACAGATGAAAAATCTGAGGCTCAGAGGGATGGAGTAACTTACCCAATACTGCACAGCTAGTGTCAGAGTCACACCCAGGTCTGTCTGCATCCAACACTTATTTTCTTGATCGCCTTGCTAAATAATTCAAGGGAACACTGCTTGCAAGTGAAAAAACATCTCTCCCACCAGTTCTCTTTTTAAGTGGCAAATCCTTGCCTTGGTTTTCAGAACTTATTTTTTGTGGGGTGCACTAATAATGCTCAAACATTCTCTGATAGTAATTTAAACAATCTTGCACATGTGAATTATTTCGTGGGTGTTTTTTTTTTTCTTTTTTACAGTAGATAAAATATGTTAATTTGTGTAAATGGTCTTCTGGGTACAGATGCTCATGCTGAAAGCAGGCTTATCTTCAAAGCTGCCTGTCTTTCATTTGAGGCTTCTTTTATATGCATAGTTTATTTTTCTAATGCTGTCTCAATATAGGAATAATTTTAAGGAGACATTTGTGGCTAAATGAAAGAAACAACAGCTCTCTTAGCTTTGGTAAATATTAATGAGCTCACACAAAATCTTGTTACTGAAGTGCGGTGCCCTTTTGAGATTTTTCTGCCATCTTGGCCCTTTGTGGGCCCTGTGTCTTTGTTCAGTTTCGCATACTGGTATGTGTGTGCTACTGCGAGTTCTGCTTCAGCTCCTTTGTGTGCACTGACAGAAGGCTCACCTTGGTCTATTAGCAGGAATGTCTAAGCATCTTAATATATTGGATTTCAGTGAGAAAAAAGCAAATCATTCAGAAATAATTACTCTGACTTATTCATTTCAAAGTTTCACCACCAAAGGGACAGTGTTCATTTCTGATCATGGTTATATTGTCATCATTAACAAAGTGAAATCTAACTGTTATTAATTTTCAAGGGAGGAGAAATTTAGACTTTGAATTATTTATGTCAATATTCACACATATATTGAATGTGTAATTTGATTTAGGCACTCAATTTTATTTTAGACAATGCAATATGTATATCTGTCCAAACATTTTTAATAATTGATTTTACTTCATAAACAATAATATTTTTAATTGTGTCAAGTCATAGAGAACTTGGAGAAGATAATATTTGGCTTGTTATCATCTCATGGGTCATCCTCTAAAAACTGTGCCATGGAGTAGTGGTACTACATAAATGAAGAATTTAACTATTTGTTGATTTTATTCTACCGTACACAGTATTGAAGTATAAGAAGAAAAAAAATCACCTAATGATAGTAATAATTATATGACTTAATTATATCCATTAATAATCATTATGTAGTAATAATCAAAATTACCTAACATAGACCTGCCCATCATGTAAAAAATTCCCTTTTAGTCAAAAGGGATGTATGATGCTTATAAGGGGATTATCTAATGAAGCAGCATTTTCTTTTCAGGAATGCAACATTTGAGTCTAGTCACAAAGGGTCATAAATTCATACCCAGTTTTTTTTAAAAAAATAGGCCCATTGAATAAAAAATCAAGAAAAATAAAGCAGTTGTGCGAAAACATTTTTTAGACAAGAACAAATGCATTAAGCACTTCCAAGAGTTATTACTAATCTGTCATGGCACACGTCTTCATCTACTTTCAGAGAAGCTCAGTGTGCTGTACATTTTTACTCTCATAAAGAGAGAAAAATGGTGGGAGCCCAAGAGTGTAACAAGAGTGTTTGGAAACAGACACAGAAGTGCCATTCATCCAGCACAAGTCTCTTTTCCAAAACCTTGCTTAAGTTTTGTTTCACAGTGATCTGAATAAACAAATTTATTAGGTTATTTTACAAAGAGCTTTGGCTAGATTTTTATCAGAGCCGGTTTTGAGATAAGGTTGGTGCTGGGTCATTTTAGTTGTTTATAAACAGAGTGTGAATCTCAGGAAACCATTTCAATAGTTTGAGAAAGGAGGAGACAATTCCTGAAAGAGACATCCTAATCTGAGAAATGGATCTGACTGCTAACAGATGTTTTTGTAACTTTGAAAATAGGTAGGAATACGAAGTCATGGAATATAAGGTCACACATAGCCATTTCTCTAAGGTTGTATTTTTGGTTGAGGTAGAAAATAGATATCTAATGAAAGTCTAGAAATACACACAGGGTCAAATGTAATTTTGATTATTAACGGTTTTGAGACAGAGGAAGGCAGAGAATAATACCTAATGTAAACTATAGTTAATTCACTTTGAGGTATGCTCTACTCAGTTCAATTGTATTATTAAAATTCTTATTTTATTTTATTTTGTTGCACTCAGGACATATGGAAGTTTCTGGGCTAGGGATGAAATCCTAGCTACAGCTGTGACCTACCCCACAGCTATGGCAACACCAGATCCTTAATCCACTGCTCCAGGCTGGGGATCATACCTGTGCTGCCATGAAGACAACACTACATCCTTAACCTGCTACACCACCACAGAAACTCCTAGTTTTATTTTTCAGAAGGGTTAAAATCGGGTTCGAAATCTGAACCAGGGGCTATAAATATCGGTTTGATATGCTAAAGTGCTTAGCTCTGGACACTAATTCTAAGCAAAATATTGAAAAGAGTTATAAAATATTTAAACTGTACCTTAAAGTTCTGAAGTAATGGAAACTTTATTTTAAAAGATTGACTTGCATTAAGGAAGCCCATCATAAAACCCCCAATTTTTTTTGGTAACATAGCTAATTTCTCCAATGCAGTTCAAATGATTTGACTTTCTGAAGTTTTATTAGATAGTTTTCCAGTAACTTAATTGTGGTAGTCAGAATAATAGCCCTTCTAAGCCGCCCACACTCTGATCTCTGGAACCATCACTTTATATGGCCAAAAGGATTTTTCAGATGTGAATAAGAGTAGGAACCTTGAGATGAGGAGATTATTCTGGTTTATTTGGGTGGATCCCATCTAATGACAGGAGTCCTTAAAAGCAGAGAACCTTTCCCTTCTGTGGTCAGAGAGAGATGTGATTATGGAAAAAAATCATCAACATTGCTGGCTTCGAAGATGAATGAAGGTGGCCATGAGTCCAGGAATACAAGCAACTTCCATAAGCTAGAAAAAACAGGGGAACAAATCTTCTCTTCAGAGTCACCAGAAGGCATCAGCCACCTAACATCTTGACTTTAGCCCAGTAAAACTAATTTTGGATGTGTGATCTTTAGAACTATGATTTGATAAATTTGTGTTGTTTTAAGTGACTTAGTTTATGGAAATTTTTTACAGCAGCCATAATAAACTAATGCAGGCATATTTAAGGTATAAACTGAAGTATATGTATATGAGAAGGTACATAGGCTTGGATGAATTTTTGATTAATTGAATACAAATTAAGTTAGTAAAATCATAGAAACTGTATTTTCAGATGAAAGCCTCTTTACTTCTGTATTAAATGAATTTCAATTGAAAAAAATAAAGTGCAGTAGGCTGTTGGGCAATAACCACTGATAATTTGTATTTCTATTTTTACACATTGAGTAGCCCCCTCTCATACTGTCTTTGAATTTGACCATGTAACTTACTTTGGCCAATGGGACAATATCAAATGTGGTTCAAACAGAGACTTAAAAAGTGCTTTTGCACTGGGTTTACTCTTTCCCGTGTCTGGGACCCTCTGGTTCACAATATGAAGAAGCCTAGACTAGTCTCCTGGAGAATAAAAGATCTTATAGAGAAGCCTCTTCATGGAATGAGGCCATCCTAGACTGCCAAGCCCCAGGCAAACTGGTCCAGACTGAAAGAACTACTTTCCAATGAACAGGATCATAAGAAGTAATAAATATTTGTGTGTGTGTGTGTGTGTGTGTGTGTGTGTGTGTGTTATGCTGCAAGTTTAGGGGTGACTTACTTCTCAGCAATAGATAACCAATACAGTGCATTTACTTTCTCAGTAGGGTTATTTTCAGACATGACTGTTTCTCCAGCAGTGAGAGAAGAGTAGCAATTAGATGTCCTATGGTATTTTCTTTTGAATGATCTTTAGCCTCTGATTTTTAGGAGACTGTACTAGAAATTATACCAAAGATTTTGGGGGCATCCCAAAATTACTGAAAGTGATATACCTTGACTTGGACTTTCAGCCTCTTTTTATTTTTTTATTATTACCTTCCAAAATACACCCAATTAAAAACAGATTATTGATATTTTTGTAAAAGCTTTTTACCTTTAGAATAGACTGAATGAAAAACATAACAACTAAATATCTTCCGTATTTTTATAGACCTGTATAAATATGGCAGAGTTGTTAACTAAGAAAATGTCTTACCTCATTGGGACTCTGGAATGAGATGGCTGAAATCAGAGCTTTGCAAAAAAGGACACCAGAGACCATTTGGTTCCCAGGAAAACTTTATGGCCAGGAAATTTACTGAAAAAATAAGAAACATAGGAGCAGCTCTGCCTTTGGCGAGTTGTATATTCATTTCTAGGATGATGGAGGATCATAGTTTAGAGATGCCCTGGCCAGATGATCTCTGAAGTCCCTTTTAGCTCTAGAATCATGGCATCATGGCTACTCCTTTCATGTTGGGAAGATGATATTTATTTCCATGGAGCACAGTAAAATTAACTGACTTCCTTGGGAATGGAAATAATTATTGTCTTCTTGATCATAAACTCAGTTCACTGAAATCACCATTCAGGCTCCCCAGCTGCTTTCAGGTGTTCCAGGAGTTTGTCTCTACACTTTGAGCGAGGAACTCTTGCTGTTATCTTCTGCTGTGACCGCCCGTGTTTGTAGAGTTATGGAGAAGAAGCTGCTATGTAAAAATTAGGAGTTCCCATTGTGGCTTAGCAGGTTAAGAACCCAACTGGTATCCATGAGGATGTGGATTTGATCCTTGGCCTCTACCAGTGGGTTAAGGATCCAGCATGGCTGCAAGCTGTGGTATAGGTCACAGATGCAGCTCAGCTCCTGCATTGCTGTGGGTGTGGCATAGGCTATAGATGCAACTCTGATTTGACCCTTAGCTGGAGCTTCCATATGCCACAGGTATGGCCAAAAAAATCCCCTAAAACTTAAATGTGATTTAATAGCATATTTTTTTTAGAAAAAGGAAATAGCAGTTGCTAACTAAGGTTCCCCCCTCCCCAATGTATAGCTTGACCTAAAATGGAGATAGTCAGTGAATCTTTGAATCTTACAACATCCTCATCTGGATTAAAGTTGGAGTTCCTGTCGTGGTTCAGCGGTTCAGGAACCCAACTAGCATCCATAAGGATGTGAGTTCGATCCCTGGCCTTGCTCAGTGGGTTAAGGATCCGGCATTGCTGTGAGCTGTGGTATAGGTCACAGACGCAGCTCAGATCCTGTGTTGCTGTAGCTCTGGTGTAGGCTGGTCGTTACAGCTCCAATTGGACCCCTAGCCTGGGAACACCTATAGGCCATGGGTACAGCCCTATAAAGCCAAAAAGACAAAAAAAAAAAAAAAGCTGAAGAATTACATGTTGTGAACCATGATGTTTGCTTTGGGAAGGTGTGTGTGTGTGTGTGTGTGTGTGTGTGTGTGTGTATTGGATGTCTCTTAGTACAGTCTACAACTTGCTAGGATATGATAGCAACTATATTATCTTGTATGATATTTTGTTCTGTTGCATTCATGCTTAGATATTTGATTAAATAATGTATCTTCTCATGTAAAGTAACAAATCAGATTTCGCCAGTGCCATAACCAATTTGAGGCCTTTTGTGAATACTTTTCAAAGCTCTACGGCATCAGTGCCCTCTTACTCTTGTGTCCTGAAAGAGTTCATGAAGGTTTCAGAAAAGGTCCAGTTTACTGGCACATCGTAACTTTTTGTTGAAACTAATTTTGTGGAATAGCCTTTATCTTTCAGTTTTTTGGTTAATTCAGTTTAATTTTCATCTAATCTACATTGTTTCATTCTAATTGCAGTTAGCCCCTAATCTTACAAACTATTCTATTCCAAAAATCTCATTTGTGAGTTGGTTGTTTAGAACTTAGAAGGTACTTTTCAAGAGCAAAGTAAAAGCTACAAACTTTGGGTGTGTACCCAGAAGAGCCCACGAAACCATCTTAACCATCTTAACCATCTGCCTAGTGCTAAGGCTGCAGTCCAGCCCAAACAACATACACAACCAGTGGAGCAAAGGAGAGTAACATGCTTTTCAAGATCCAAGATGTGAGGACTGGAGCGTCTTCTCCTACAACAAGCCTGTCAGCAGAGGTGAGGACTTTCCTGCCTTCATTCTTCCCACTTAAAATGATGTGAGGTTAGGACACAACCCAGTCATAATCCTGTAACATTGACTTTCACTCTTTTGGGCAAGAACTGGGGTCTGGGAAATTGTGTGATAAGGTTGAAGGTAGCCTCCAGATAGAGGCTGAAAAGAAGGAAAAGTCAGAGCTAATTAGGAGTCATGAGGAACCACAAGTTTGAAAAGACCTGGGATCATGTCTACTTTTGATCATCACTGTCTTACCAGCATCAAACCCAGGATATGGTACATGAAGTATGTTCTATAGCACACATGTGCATTTATAAAGAGAAATTTTGAATTGCCAGGTCATGAATAGATCACTATCAATATAAAGAAAGTTATTTTTAATTCAAATGTCTTGTTCTATTTTTATGCATTGCTTTCTTCTGGTACTTATAGAGTCAGATGACCCCAGAAGAATTCTGTTTATAGGAAATCATTTTGAGAAAAGAAGTATAACTCTTACATTACAGCAGTATGATTGATCTGATAACTTACTGTATCGGTCATACTTTTCTAAAAAAAAAAGTTATCACTATGCAATTTCTTTAATAAAACAGAGGTTTTGAGTTGAAAAGGAAGTAACCAAACCCTATGACACAGCCTGTACAATCCTGCATGAATCAGTGGAGAAGAACATCATATCTGGGCAATTTGGGGACTTGAGTACTAACGTGTGTGTGTGTGTGTTTATGTGTGGCCTCTAAAGCATCCTGTCCAAATCTACATTTTTATTTAAACTGGGATTTGTGATTTTTATAGCAGGAACATGTTGTGAAAGTAAATCAGCATGGCTTCATGCTGATACAAGATAACAAACAAAATGGGAATGGAGAGGCAAGTGGAAATCTACATTAATTATTTTTAGTAAAATACTTCTGTAGGGAGTTCCCATTTTAGATCAGCGGGCTGTGAATGCAGCTAGTATTCATGAGGATGGGGGTTGGATCCCTGGTCTTGCTCAGTGGATTAAAGATCTGGTGTCGCTCTGAGTTGTGGTGTAGGTCACAGACACGGCTCAGATCCTACACTGCTGTGGCTGTAGCATTGGCTGGCAGCTGCCGCTCTAATTCGACCCCTAGCAAGCTACCCACATTCGATACATGTTTTCTGTATTTCTAGTTATCATGTTACACTTCATACTATCCAGCATCAGTTCAACAAATACTGATTGAGCCTTTACCATGTGGAGGTAATATGGGGATAGGGTGGATATGGTCTCCACCTTTATACAGATTATGATATAGTTGACATTACATTATTAAAAATGTAAATATTTTCTCTGGAAACATCGATAATATACTAAATTCCTTTTTTAAAAAAATAATTTTGTGGAAGAAAAGCCAGAAGAGTATGCTTCTAATTTTGTATCAAACCTCAGCCACCAAGAGATAAATTGTGGTGAAAGGATTATGAAGATAACAAATAGATTATGAGACTAGTTGTATCTGGGTCAATTAGTGGTTGCTGTCAATTAGTGGTTGCTTATATTCAGTTGCTCTCATTTGGGGAATGTGGAGAGTGAGATATTGAATGTCTAGTGGGCTTGGCGTGTTTCTTTTCATCTGGTAGTTGTTACAGCCATGTATGGGGCTATGAACTAAAATGGCACATAAACCCATGATGTGAAGACTTTGGGGCCCTAAAATAGTTTCTGTAAGAACACTCTGCCCCATGTATCAAATATTGTACCAAAAAAATCTTTTCAGCTTGTGCATTTAAAATCAGAAGATATCTGTCATCCTAGGGTCCATACCTCCTGTGTGTGAGACATTTTAGATAAAACGGATTTTTGTGAGGGATGCCAAGGGGATGGTGGACAAACATGAATTTAAGAGATCGTAGTTTTTGTTAAGCTAAGGAAGCAACAGAAGAAATTTCCTGGGTTTTGTTCATGTGTTTGTTTACAGATAAAAAGAAACATGGTGGAAGTTTCTACTGTGGCTCAGTGGTAATGATTCCAGGAGAATGCAGGTTCAATCCCTGGCCTCACTTGGTGGGTTAAGGATCGGGCATTGCCATGAACTGTGGTGTAGGCCAGCAGCTGCAGCTCCTATTCCACCCCTAGCCCGTGAACTTCCATATGCTGCAGGTGTGGCCCTAAAAAGCAGAAGAAAAAAAAAAAAGAAAGAAAGAAAGAAAAGAAAAGACACATGGTGTTTTTAAGGTCTCATGGTCCCATGGGACCTTCCCGTAAGCAAGGTCTTGTCATGAGAAGTTCTTGGCTTATTTCTTGGCAGCTGACAATTACTGAGCAATCAAGACATGAGTTCTGCCTAGATGGGGTGATGACTGCAGCTCAGGAGTCATCTTCCGATCTCTATGTCTGAGATCATCCTTCAGAAGTAGGACACCTGGAAGAACTAGAGGGATGTGAGCTGGAACCAGACTTCAAGGGAAGTGGTCAGGTGTTGCTCTGACCACTTAAGCCTTGGGCCATTTCAGATGAGGTTAGCTCAGCCACATTCTCATTATTCCTCCTTGGAGGCATTTTGGATGAGGTCACCCCCACAAAATCATTTCTTGTCTCACATACCTCAGGATGTTGTATAAGCTGTTTAAATCAAACACAAATGCCTAACAGCCTCTTGTATATATGCTTTTTGCCTGTAAATAAACCAAGTGTTGCAACCGTCATGAAGAGTGGCTATGTTGAAATTTGATTGATAAAATCCAATAAATTCAAGGAATTTATAGTCTTATCTATCAGGAAAATAGGTCTTAGGTTTTTGAGAGGATTACTTAGGTTCCTTTTGAAAGGTTCGAAATTTGGTAAAATATATTAACATAATTGCTCTAGTGAGTAAATCTGAAAAAAAAAACCCAAAACTTTTAATAGTGAGAATGCAAGTGTTCATTATATTATCCTTTGTTCTTTCCTATATATTTTTTTTTTCCCCCTTTGGTGGGGGGAAACATAATTCTAAGATCTTAGAGGCTTTGACTGGGTCAGCCTGTGTGAAATTAAGAGGAAATACATATTTCATCAGTAGGAAGGGCTGCAAACAAACAAAAAATACTACCAAGATTGTTCATATTCAAAACTTAACATTTGCTATATGTTATAGTCAGTTTACTTGATGTTGTTTAACTGAGATTTCAGTATCTTTTTAAAATGATCTCCTAAGACACTAGCATCTTGGGTCATTAAAGAAAGTTTAATATTATTAATTAGTTTGTTTTCTAAATGCATTGTCCTCATCCATGCCACTCTTCTATAGTCCTTTAGGGCTTTTCCATTTCTTTAGAATAAACTCAAGACTCTAGTTGAGACTTTCCTGGCGCTGCATGATTTGGCCTAATCCCAGGTCATCTCCTGCTCATCCACTGTTCAGTTAACTCCAGTCACCTTAGCGTCCATCAGTTCCTAGAATGTATCAAGCTTTTTCCTACCTAAGGATATTCCTACTGTCTGTTCTTTCTTCCAGGGTTACTCTTCGCATACTCGACTCCTTCTCCTTATCAAGAAGCTTTCGCATACATATCCCCTTCTCAGAGTGGCCTTGTCTGACCACCTGTCCAAACTTGACAACCCCTGTTGCTCTTCTTAGAGATTCTGTTTATTGTCTTCTTTGCATTTAACACAGTCTATGGCTTTTAAAAATATGTTGATCTTTCCATTATGTTGTGAGCTTCATAACAGTATGAAATTTATCTCCTGGTTATTATTTATATCCCTGATACTCATAATTTGCTTGGCACATAGTAGGTAATCACCAAAATTATAATGGATTAATTTCAACTATAATTTGGAAGGCTGTCAAGCCCCTTCATGGTTAATGACTGACCTGTATATATTCTTAATCTTGATCTGATGAGGTTTTAGCCCACATGCTCCCATCCTAGCTTTGTGAAAACATTTCTAACAAACATAATAAGAACAAAGAGACAGTGTTTAAAATATGAGTCTTAGCATTGTCTCTGTGGTGCAGTTGTTTAAGAACCCAACTGCAATGGCTTGGGTTGCTATGGAAGTGCTGGTTTGATCCCTGGCCCCGCAAAATGGGTTAAGGATCTGGTTTTGTTGCCTATAGCTGTGGCATAGATTGCAGCAGTCTCTGGCCTAGGAACTTCCAAATGTTGTGGGTATAGCCATATATATTTTTTTTAATTTAAAAATATGAATCATTTATTTTTACTGATTTATATATTTATTGCAAAAGATGACATTTTTGAATTAAATATCCAAATGAACAGGAAAGTACTTTTTTTTTTTTTTAAAGATTTCTTTTTCTTTTTTTTTTTTTTGGTCTTTTTGCTATTTCTTTGGGCTGCTCCCGCGGCATATGGAGGTTCCCAGGCTAGGGGTCGAATCCGAGCTGTAGCCACCGGCCTATGCCAGAGCCACAGCAACGCGGGATCCAAGCCGAGTCTGCAACCTACACCACAGCTCACGGCAACACCGGATCGTTAACCCACTGAGCAAGGGCAGGGACCTAACCTGCAGCCTCATGGTTCCTAGTCGGATTCGTTAACCACTGCGCCACGACGGGAACTCCGGAAAGTACTTTCTTATCCTTTGGTTTTCTTCATTTATTATCCTTATCATAATGGAGATAAAGGAGTAATACAAAGTTTTAGGACAACTTAGCAAGTGAGGAATACCATCAGGTTTTTAAAAGGAAATCACTTTCTTTGGTTACAGGTCACTTTAAACCCTTAATTTATCGTATTTCACTTTTGTGTGGCAAATTGAAAAATAAAACAAAGTGCAAAGTACTGTTAGATAAATTTGAAGATCAAAGCTATAACACTCTGAAATGTGCCTAGGGAGTTTAGAAGAATAAACTTCATTTAGTTTTAATAAATTAAAGTACCAATTTAGACAATAATATTATTTTCTTGGGATAGCTCATTAAAGAAAATAGATCCTATATGGCTCGTTTTAAAAGGCTGGATATAAACTTCACTAATGTCATATTTATTAAAGGAGAAAAACATAGAAATTTTAATTTTCTAGCACCTTGTCTTTCTGTGTGTTATTGTTTAACCAGCAGATCACTTGTGCCACGGGATTTATATAGCATTAAGTGTTACTTCAGTAAGTATTTATATCATTATCCATTTTAAGATAATACCAACACTTGTTTATTGTGGAAAGCAGAAGTAATCTGCAGAGATTGTTCAATGGCAGATTCATACCCAGAATGCTTCCCTGAGCTTCACTACTTATAAAAGCAAGCAGTTCTGTATTTCCCTAGCCATACCAAGTAGCTGGATTGAGGCATGTGAATTTGGTACATTTCAAAACATTGACTAGGAATGAATATATATATGTAAGATTGACTGAAAGGTAATTAGTCCGTATATTATTACAGATGATCTAAAGCTGTTTATAACTCAGTCTGCTGGGGGACCTTTGGCCTCCCATGGAGCTAGTTTTATCCAACTAGGCATTGGGATGCTTCTGTCCACTTATGTGGAGAATATGGATCCCAGCATCAGATTCCTCTAAGGATATAGTTGAAGATGCTGAGACTCTCTTTAGGATTCCAGTATCAGTAACAGACATTCTCATCCTTACATAAGTACCATTAGATTAGGTTTTACTTTCTAATCACTGTGAATCTTGTAATTGATCATTTTTCTTTCCTTTTTAGGTTGATTTCTAAAACCATATCTGGGGGCCTACGTATAGTCCCAAAATTTGATGACTTGTATCTGGGTATAGATCTACCTTTTTTTTTTCCATCATGCTTTCCTTTCCCTTTTTTTTTCCCCTTGCTTGTGTTCAATTCATTGTATCTTTCTTAATAACATGCTTTCTGTTAGGCTGATTCAGATTTTAGAATTAGGTAGGTTATGAATTCGTTATTTACTGTAAAGATTGTTTGCCAGGATCATTGTAATTTTCAAGTCATAAAAACAACAGAATTTATAAAGCTCTTTTGGTATGCTATTAGGCATATCAAAACTAGGCTTTGGAAAGGACTTTAACTTTTAACATGTTTTATGTCTTATATTTGGATTAATTTTCTTAAACATTTCAGTTGCATAGAGAACTGATGAAAAATGTTAAGGATAAAATAGTGTTTGATGGCATAACTAAGCTAGTGCAAAATGGTCTTGGAAAAGGCATCTGTAATGTTTAGTTAGGTATTCCATGCCATCATTTGCATAACAATATGGTAATATGCTTTATCTTCATATTCAATTTCCAGCATACAAAGAAATTGTATTAAAAAGGTGTATTTATAAATCAGTTTAGAGAGCAAAATTCATTTGTATTGAACAATCAATGTCCTAAATGGGTTAAGATCTTATATTAGCCTGTAAAATTTGTTTCACCCCTGGTGTAGGAAATAATATTAATTTACAGTGAAATTTTTTGGAAAATGCTTTTTTACTTCTTAATATAGAACAAAAAAAGACCAAGGATTACCATATTTCAGTTCCGAAGCCTAAGACTAAAAACGGTATAATTAGAAAGTCAGGATGTAGATACAGAAGTTCATGTAGATTCTAGAGAGAAATTTGGATGTACTTAAAGGGAGTAAGACTTGTTTTCCTGTGTAGTTTTTCCTGTGCAGTTTCACTTCATAGTATATGAGTCTTCTCCTTTTTCTTTTTTCAGTCTAGCATTGGTGGTAGATGCTCTCCCATTTATCAACATGATTAAGTTATCTTTTGACTTAAAAGCAGAATGAGTAACAAAAAAGAGGAAGAGCGAAAGATAGAATAAGTGGGTTGAGATTCCTGAGGTGTTAGGAGCTGAGGTAGAAGAAGGCATCTGGCCGAGGGAACATTTGTGGATGTGAGGGAGATTTTTCTGAGGAGGCACTGAATGAACCATGAAGTACTGAAGTCATGAGACAGGTGGAGGGTTGTGTATTGCACAGAACCCCAAGAGGAAAATAAGAACTGTTGATGAACGGGTATTGGATCATTCAGACCCCCAGGTTGCCAGTAGAGGTGGGGGTGGAGCAGAGACAGGGCAGAGAGGGATGCTGAGCAGATGGAAATTTCTTCCTTTCAAGGTGTTGGCAAGTTGAGTGTTTACAATCCTGGAAGTGCTTGTACTTTTAAAATTTTCATTCACAGCAACATGGATGGACCTAGAGACGATCATATTAAGTGAATTAAACCAGACAAAGACAATTATCATATGATGTCATTTATACGAGGAATCTTAAACAAAAAAACAACAGGATGCAAGTGAACTTATATACAAAACAGAAACAGACTCACACACGTAGAAAATAAACTTATGGTTACCAAAGGAGAAAGGAGGAGGAAAGAATAAGAGTTTGGGATTGAAGTTCCAGTTGTGGTACAGCGGAAACGAATCCGACCAGGAACCATGAGGTTGCGGGTTCAATTCCTGGCCTTGCTCAGCGGGTTAAGGACCCGGCATTGCCATGAGCTGTGGTGAAGGTCACACACGGCTCAGATCTGGCATTGCCGTGGCTGTGGCCTAGCCCGGCAGCTACAGCTCTGATTAGAACCCTAGCCTGGGAACCTCCATGTGTCATGGGTGCAGCCCTAGAAAGGACAAAAAGACAAAAAAAAAAATTGTATTTCTAGTGTAAAGTAATGAGCCTGAGGCCAGGTACACAGTAAAGAATTAATTAATGTTCTTATTTTCTAGTATTTAATATAGGTGTCAGTGAAAATTCTCTAGAGTCCCTATTTATGAATGACCTAGGTCTCTAAATTGTCAGTTACCTTTATGTTGAAACAAAGTACAGTGTGGTACCCTCGGTCCCTCTGCCTCAGCTCCATCAAGGACCTCATTCCCCTACATGTTCTATCCTCCAGTCTGTTTATTCTCCTTATCCTTCCTGCCCGCACATTATGCTAAGTTCTCTTCTATCCTTTCCTCAAAAAGAAAGTATGCCCTTTGTGTATGACACTTTCTCCTCCTTCCATTTACCACCTAACAACGAGAAACTTGTATCTTCGATCATTATTGTCTCCTTATTACCGCCAACTTACAGACTCAGCTGTTCAAAATTGAATTCCAGCTCATCAACTTTACTGAAACGACTGCTGTGGAAGTGGCCAGAGATCGCCTTTGTGCAGAATGTCACTGTCTTTTCTCTGTTCTTTGTCTCTGAACTTCTTTTACAGTGTAGACTGTTAACTACCCTCCTGTCGGAACTCTTTCTCATTGTTTCTGAGACGCCTCCTCATTTCACAATGCAGTCTGTTGAAATCCTGAACTTTTCAAGTTCTATCTCAGATGTTTCCTTCTCCAGAGATCTTTCCTGATTTTCCGTGCTGCCCCCCCCCCAAAGACCATTTTGTCTTTATCTCAGTTGGAAAGCCTCTTTTCTTCTTTGATTTATACTTATCCAGGTATTGTTAAAATCTCTGCCCTGGGTTCTGAAAACAGAGTTCTTGAAAATAGGAAATTGTCTTACCTAACCATGAAAACCACTCAGTGAGGCAGTTCCCAATAAATGTCTGATTTGCTTTTTTGGATGCAAATCTATTGAGACTTTCCCATGGCTGTGTATTATTAACAGTTGAGTCATGATATCTATTTCTGAGGTAAAAGAGACCATCCCATCCATGCCCTCATATAATTCCCAGCATCAAACTCATGGTAGTTGACTATGCTCCAGTTTTGGTGAACCCTCAGAATTTTGCACATTTATTTCAGTAAGTTTACTGCCCCATCATCCAGAGTCATTCTTACCTAAACTCATTTTTTATTCCCAAGACCCTCATTATGAGATAGCTAGTTCAGCTCATTGATATGCTTGAGCAAGTCAAAAAGTGCTGAATCCTGACACTTGCTTTATATTCGTTAGGTTCCTCTCCGGGGCGGGGGGGGGGGGCTTTTTCTCTGACTGCTTTTTTAAGGCCACCAATCTGAAATGCAGTTGCCACTTGACATGGCTGCAGATAAGTTTATTTTGAAAATACACTGGTTGCCCTGGGGCCTAAGTTGTCCCTTTGTTGTTCCTACACACAAACCTAGATGCTCCTTACTTTACGGTTTATAAGCATTCAGGAGGCTGTTTTGGAAGGGAGTTTTGCCTATAAGGAAGACAAATCAGCAAATACTTAGGCATCTTCCTACTGGTGAAATGCTACAATGGAAACCATCACATCTCCCAAGTCTCTTCCCATACCTTAGTAGGTAGATCTATTGACATCCCTGACTGTAGCCTCTGCTGGTGCACCGGATTCCAGATCTGTTCTCTCCCCTTTCAGGGCCTCAGATAGTTCACATTGTCTCCTGTGATGAGGCTGCCCACCTCATTGCCTGGACCCTTTCTTAGCTCTGCAAGATGTCAACCACCTTCCCCCAGAGAGGGTGACCATCCCTTCCATGCCTTTCAGGAACAGTATCACCCTTTTAGCATAGTCCTCCACTCTTGCCATCAGGGATTCCCTCTTGTTGAATTTATCTCCTTTCACATGTCTGTGCATCTTAGAAGAGTCACCTGGGGTGGGTGGGGGGGGTCATGGTTTCTCTTCACAGAGTAACAGGTTCTTTGTTCTTCCTCTGCTCTTTTGAAAAAGAGATGAGCTAATGGCGCTAACTCAATTTATAGGATGACAAAAAAAAAATTTAAAAAACAAAACAAACCCCATTTTACCTGATATCATTTTACACTTCTTGATTGTAGGATTGGAAAATTCAGGATGTATGTCTTGGGTACCTGCTGAGGGTAAGCTATGCAGTGGTCCCTGGTTACAGAGTGCCCATAGGATTATGGAACTTGGCCTATCAAGTGCCATGTAGATGGATTAGTTCAGCCCAGAACAGTATACAAAGTGCAATTACAATAGGCAACAGAAAAACTAACAGAGCACAGAGAATGGGGCGGGGGTGGGAGGGTGAGCTTTCCAAGATGGGATTAGGATCATAGAATTGTTCCTCAAAATGGGTGTTAAGGAATTAATAAAATCACAGGGAAGGGATATATAGATCTTTGTGTTCCTGTACAACTTTTTTGTAATTAAAAAGGTTGTCTGGCCAAGGGGGACCTGTTATATAGCACAAGGAACTCTACTTGATATCCTCTGATAATCGATATGGGAAAAGAATCTGAAAAAGAATGGATGTGTATATATGTATAACTGAATCACTTTGTTGTACAGCAGAAATTACTACAACATTGTAAATCCACTGTATTTCAATAAAACTTAAAAAAATGAAAAAAAATCTAAATAAAAAGTTAATTAAAGCTCACCAGATAAGTGATGGTGAAGTTGGGAGAAATGCGTTCAAAACACATTGAAAAAACGCCCTGCTGGTCATTTGTGTGTTGAGAGCTCAAGGGCCTGAGGAAGCAAGGGAGACAAATACTAAATGTCAGTTTGCCCTCATGCAATTATGTTACAGGAGGAGTGGGTTTGACTCCTGATTCCACTATTTACTCTGCCTGTCAGAATCAGCTCAGTCTTACTGCACTTCAGTTTCCTTTTTGCTTAAACTGGGGTAACCATACCTATGTGACCTACCTCCTAGGATGGCTGTGAGGACCCGATGGGATAATGTATGCAGATGTTTCTTATGAACCTAAGAAGTCATCATAATTTGTCTTCCATGTTCTCAGATGGACCACATGGAACCCTAAAGACTTGGCTAGATATGGACCTTTCCTCTTTTAAGAGATCATTTGATTGCACATCTTACTGGGTGAATAAGGATCAAGAACAGAGGCTGCCAGTGTCAGTTACTTTTTAAACAGCATCCTGTAAGGAGTACATACCTCAAACTTATTTCTTAAAAAAAAAGAGGAAGTAAGGGAGGCAGGTCCCTTTAGGTTTTGAAATTCAAGAAAATAATAAGGGAATTTTTTAGTTTAATTGAGAACAGGAGACAGAATTTAAGCTAGTTCTTAATCTGTTATAAATAGTAAGGCCTTAGACCTCATTTTAGAAATGACCTCCTTTTAGAAAGACAAATACCATATGATATCACTTATATCTGGAATCTAACATATGGCACAGATGAACCTTCCCATAGGAAAGAAAATCATGGACATGGAGAACAGACTTGTGGTTGCCAAGGGGGAGGGAGTGGTATGGACTGAGAATTTGGGGTTAATAGATCCAAACTATTGCCTTTGGAATGGATAAGCAATGAGACCCTGCTGTATAGCACTGGGAACTATATATAGTCACTTCTGATGGAGCATGATAATGTGAGAAAAAGAATGTATATATGTATGTATGACTGGGTCACCTTGCTGTAGTAGAAAATCAGCAGAACACTGTAAACCAGCTATGCTATGATAGAAAAAAATAAAAATCATTAAAAAAAAAAAAAGGATGTGAAGTGTTACCCTCAAGAGCTAATTATTGATGAGCTTATCAAAAGTGAGGTTTCCCTCTCAGTCCAGTTGTAAAAGTGAAACTCCCACCCAGGGTAGTGGTCATCCTTCATGTAACCTAATTGTCCATGGAACTGGTTGATTTCCAGTCAGGAAACTAAGGGGCTCAATGCAAAGCTGTCATTCCTGTAGAACGTTTTCTGGGAGTGCATCTTATTTCCTTACCCAGATGTGATGTAGAACCTTTTCTGTCTCAGCAGGAAGAGAAATTTACACTCCCCTTATTTACTTTTGGCCGAACAGTTCCTATTTTAACACCTATTTGAAAGTGTAAAACCATTTTTTTTTGTTGTTGCCGGGGGGTGGGGGGGGGTGGGATGAATTATTCATACAATTTTCTTGCTTTGAACCAGAACAATGATACATCACTCTAAATATTTGTCAGACAAGCTTTCAGTTTTAACTCTTTTAGTTCCTGGTTCTGTATCACATAAGATCAAGTTTTTGATCTGAGCCCAAATGCTCAAAATGCTTCTGGATTTTGTCTGACTTCTCACCATTTTGGAGCAATCGTACCCACCCCCTCAACACACACACCTGGTTTGAGGTCACTTTCTTGATGTTTACAGAGACCATTAGAAGCACCAGAGAAACCGCACATTATACAGCATTTTTGGAAGGCAGCTGTGCCATATGTCAAAAGCCTAAAACTCTTTATTCTAGCAGTTAATCTCAAGCTTATGCAAAACTATTAGGTACAAGAAACAATCAGCATTGTTTATACAGGCATACCTCAGAGATGTTGTGTGTTTTGTTCTAGACCACAGTAATGAATTGAATATCATAGTAAAGTGAGTCATAGAAAATTTTGGTTCTCCATGCACATAAAAGTTATGTTTATACTATACTGCAGTCTCTTAAGTGTGCAATAGCCTTATGTCTAAAAAATGTATATACTAACTGAAAATACTAATTATCATCTGAGACTTCATCGAGTTGCAATCTTTTGGTGCTGGTGGAGGGTTTGAAATATTAGGAGCATCACCACAATGTGACACAGAAACATGAAGTGAACAAATTCTGTTTGAAAAATGGCACCAATAGACTTGCTCCATGCAGGATTGTGACAAACGTTCAATTTGTGAAAAACACAGCATCTGTGAAGCACAGTGAAGACAAATGCAATAAAACGAGTTGTGCCTGTAATAGAGAAAGCCCAGAAACTAATTAAATACCCAACATAAATTATAAGGAAATTTTGAAAACTCTGTAAGAACTAGCCATTGAAACTGATGCTATAAAATTTATCTTTATTGGCATGAAAATAATTTCTTATGATTGTAGATAAAAGAATTAGATTATAAACAGCATGAAGAGTCTGATCTGATTTGGGTGTAAAAATTTACGTTATTTATTTAGATTGTTAAAATGAATAGAGAATACTCTGAAAGAATACCCCTCAAATTGACAGTGCTTATCTCTGATAGTGGAAATGTAGGTAATTTTTCTTTTTGCTTCTTCATTACTATTTTATATTTTAGATTAGCCCATAGTGAATGTGTATTATTTGTTATTATAAAAAGTAAGAGGGGTTCCCGTTGTGGTTCATGGTTAACGAACCCTTACTAGTATCCATGAGAATGCAGGTTTGATCCCTGGCTTTGCTCAGTGGGTTAAGGATCCGGCATTGCTGTGAGATGTAGTGTAGGTTGCTGACATGGCTCAGATCCTGCATTGCTGGAGCTGTGGCATAGGCTGGCAGCTACAGCTCCAATTCGACCCCTAGCTAGGGAACCTCCATATGCTGTGGGTGTGGCCCCAAAAAGACAAAAAAAAAAGTAAGAAAAACTACTTTAAATGATACACACATTTTGAAATAGGATACTTCAGGAGAGGGAGGTGGTAAAAATTGAGTGTTGTCGGTTTATTCTAATTTTAGGATTTCTCATTTCAGCTTTGTTGAAAAAACAACTTAAGCTTTCATATATATCTAAAAATGGAGGTTGTTCTGCATGTGCTTATCCTGAAGTCCAAACATCTCTTGCGGATTCATACTTTTTGAGTAATTCTCACATTCTCACTCTAATTTTTCCATGTGTTTGTCAAATAATTATAGGTGATGTTTGCCCTTAGACATTTCATTAAGTCTGTATTCACAAAATAACTATTAAATACACTGGTTACTGACCATGTTTCAGGTCTTTTCTAAATATTCCACATGGTTTTATTTACCTAATTTTTACAGTGCCCTATGAGGTAGGTAGGTAGGTATTGTTATCTCCCTCATTTTACAAAGGAAGAAACTGAAGCCCAAGGAAGGTAACTCTTTGTTGGAAGTGATAAAACTGGTGATGGATCTGAGACTCAGGGCAAACAGATTGACTCCAGAGTCATACAGGTATGTGTGAAATATGCTACATTGTAATTCAGTATTACGGAAATGGGGTTAATAAAAATACTCATTTGAGATGAAATGAAACTTTGGACACCATGTCGATGTGTTATACCTGGAAGTATAAAGGAGGTTATTTTTTTTAATAGAAGAGTAAAAAATACCCCAAAGATTTTCTTTTCACAAATGACTTATAAAGAGCTTTAGAAATTTGATTTATAATTTCTTCTTCTTTTGATGATATATGTGTGACACATTTTGTGTGAATGTAAAAAAAAAAAAAACAACAACAAAACTTTTTTGTGCTACCAATTAATTCAATATCTGTTTTGTTTGGTCTGTTTATCCCATCTCTCTTTTATCTGTGTAGAGTAAGTAATTGCTTTTTTTTCCCCCTTCGGTATGTAGCCTATAAAATAACCAGAACCTGCAAATTCACTCTCTGTTTTCAAAGGTTCAATTCATTATCACCTCACATCTTGTTTTTATGAAAGACAGTTATCAGAATCATCACAAGTTTAGCATTAATTGCTTAATGTCAAAGTTCAAACACTAGGAAAAGAAATTTAATGCCTACAAAATCTCATTGTACATGATATTTGCAAACTACTTGACATCCTAGAAGGAGCCGACAAATGTTTTTGCACTTTAAGTTCTTTTGATGGTCCTCAAACCAATTTCTTTCTAGAGGCTTAAAAATGTGTTTTTTTCCCCTCTATCATTTTTTCTCTTTTCCATTTCTATATATATATTTTTTTATCTTGGCTGCTTTCCTTTTCCCTTTCCTTCTCTTTTTTCATTTCCTTTTATGTTTTATTTATTTTCCTTCCATTTTTCCCCTTCTGATTGTTCCTTTGTATACATACTGATAATATGGGTGGAGATAATATCTGCAAAATACCTGGTTCTAAAGATTTTTTAAAATGAATTAGTAATACTTTTCATGACAGTGAATGAATTATATTTTCTGAGAATAAAAACAGAGAAGCTGGAGTTCCTGCTGTGGCTCAGTGGGTTAAGAATCTGGTATAGTTTCTGTGAAGATATGGGTTTAATCCCTGGCCTTGATCAGTATGTTAATGATCCTGCCTTGCCAAGAGCTGCAGTGTAGTTTGCAGATGTGGCTCGGAGCTGGTATTGCTGTAGCTGTGGTGTAGGCCTGCAGCTCCAGCTCCGTTTCAACTCCTACTCTGGGAACTTTCATGTGCTGCAGGTGTGACCATTAAAAGAAAAAAAAAAAAAAGATTTAAATAAAAACAGAGAAACTGTGCTAGAAATCACAAATCGCATAAAATAGAGAAATCACTTATCAGGAAAGATTGTATTCCATTTACCATTAACAGGGAAACTAAATACAAATGACTTAAATAAAAAGCTTTTTTTTTTTTTTCCCATGTAATAAGTTTAAAGGCAGGCAATTTCTGGTGTTACTTTAGCTCAATGATATCAGGACCAAGGTCAATATGATTCCCTTGACCTTTCCGTCCTTGTGGTGGGTGGTTGTATCTCCACCCATCACACTGACATTCAAGGTAGGATGGAAGAAAGTATTCATCGGATGAGTAGAACATTCTTGGACACCATTTATAAAGTTGTTTACAGTTCATTGCGTCACTTACAGAGCTGAGTCTAGTTGCACAGAGTTGGGAAGTGCATTTTAACCACTAAAGGTTATTAGTTATGTAATTCTGTGCAATAAATTATCCCAAGCCCTAGTGGTTTGAAATAGCACACATCCACTACCTCACAGTTTCTTTGGATCAGATTTCAGGAGTGACCAGACTGAGTGACAGTCAGAATGTCAGCAGGAGCTGCAGGTTCTGAAGTCTGGACTGGGGGAACCTGTCATGATGACTCCCTCACTGTTAGTAAGAGGCTCCAGTCCTTACCACATGGACCTCTCTACTAGCCAATAGACAATAGATGGTAATCTGTCCCACGGGAAAATTTTGACAAGCAAAAATAAAATCCTTTTGCAGAGTGTACCTCAGCTGAATGTGGGTTTTGTAGAGCAGCTCACCAAAGTGATAGTCTGAAATGATAACACCTCTAAGAGTTGAATTAATTATACAATAAGTCTGAAATTAAGTTTGGTACTTGTCCTAATTTGCTAGGGTCACCATAATAAAACACCAAAAACTGGGTGGCTTATGGAGGTCCCATTGTGGTGCAGTGGTTAACGAATCTGACTAGGAACCATGACGTTGCGGGTTCGATCCCTGGCCTTGCTCAGTGGGTTAAGGACCTGGCGTTGCCGTGAGCTGTGGTGTAGGTTGCAGACGCAGCTCGGATCCCGCGTTGCTGTGGCTCTGGCGTAGGCCGGTGGCTACAGCTCCAATTCGACGCCTAGCCTGGGAACCTCCATATGCCGCAGGAGCGGCCCTAGAAAAGGCAAAAAAAAACAAAACAAAAAACAAAAAAAACTGGGTGGCTTAAATCACAGAAGTCTGTGATCTCACCCATATAAATGTGTACACTGATCGAAGTGTGCTTATCTGATGTAGTGATGCCTACTTCTGTGCCAGCCATGCTTGTGCCTTATCTTCATGGGCATCAGTGAGAAATCAAGGAAGTTGCAGCTAATAAAGGTGAATATTTCATTTGTTTGTTTGTTTTCCAAATTAATCTCATTGTGTCTAATAGCCTTTTAATAGACTGTATGTGTTATCTTCACATAAAGTTACTAGATTCCTGGTGCTCTAAACCTGAGGTTATAGTTTTGTTTATTATAATTAAGGTTATCATGCAAGAATAACCTTTACAGAGCTTGAGGATATGGTAATAGAGTAATGGTGCACAACTTCAAGGAAATAGGGCAGCATTAAAAAGCATCTGCTTTGCTATGTGTGTGCTTTTCAGGAACTTGAACTTAGAACATTTCTAAACACTTAGGGTGTACTTGCCAAAGAATGCTTTTTTTTTTTTTTCTTTTTTCCCTCTACTGGGCTCTATAACCTTTTAGAAGTTCACCAACAGGGTGACGTTAAGTATCTCCCTAACTGTCTTCTGGTATGCTAGTAGTGTCACAGCTCAGAATATCTGCTTTGTAATTGCCACATTCAAGGTCTAATTATTTTGGGGCAAAAGAACTATAATGAGGAAGTGAAATCATTAAACACCAGCGAGTAAGGGATCAGAACCTTCTTGAATTCTGCTGTGAATTAGCCTCCAAAGCATCACTGTGTCTGTGGCCAATTTCTCTTTGAACATCCTTTCCTCAGTTCTTTGAAAGGTCATATAAAACAGAAAGGAAGACGGCAGAACTCTTGTAGTCTTTAAAAAGATGGGAAGGGAATGAATTAAAAGGCCATTATTACATATAGACCTACAGACTGTTAATAGTTAAGAGTTCATTAAACTCAGAGTATCATAGTGTTCTAGAAATGACTGCCATAGCCTGCAGGTCAAGCTACATGTCTGGTGAAGTCGCCATGTGTGTAAGTGGCCTAGAAATACTTAGTGCTGGGCAGATTTCCTACTTTTTAAATCCTCAGAATTGAGACACTTAGCTTTCTAGAAAACCTACTCTTTTGGTTTACAGGGGATTTATTTATTTTTTTATTTCTGTCTTTTTAGGGCCACACCCATGCATATGAAGGTTCCCAGGCTAGGGGTCGAATCAGAGTTGTAGCCGCCAGCCTCCACCACAGCCACAGCAATGCAGGATCCAAGCCACGTCTGCAACCTGCACCACAGCTCATGGCAATGCTGGATCCTTAACCCACTGAGTGAGGCCAGGGATCAAACCTGCAACCTCATGGCTCCTAGTCAGATTCATTTCTGCTGCGCCACGGTGGGAACTCCCCTCAAATGAATTCTATATATTTGTGTTTACCACTTAGGAAAAAGTGTAACACACACAGAGATTGAACTCAGTAGTTTTCACACACCATCTCACTTGTCTTTATGATAATTCTGTGACAAAGTTATATTCCACATTTATTAGGGAAAGAAACTGGGACTTAGTGGCTTTAGTGGGATTTGAGTAGAGGCTTGTCTCTCTCTAAAGGCATTCAGTGGAAGCACATAGTGACCATATTCTTACCTTTCACTACAAAAATATCTCCACCAATTTGTTCCTATTGAGTACAGGTAATTTTATATGAGTCCATAAAGAGTCCAAAAAAAAAAAATTAGACTACTCTGGGAATTTGGAAAACGTCTGCTCTCATATCAACCTTTGAAAATTCTAAACCCAAGCAGGAGATTTGGTTACATCTGTGGTCACATTGATAATTCCAGTGGGAAAACTGTAGTCATAGGGAGTCCCTGGAGTCCAGTCAGGCTGGCAGCCTGTATGTGGGCTTGGTAGAATTGAACCACACGCATGTGGGAGAAGAGAACCAGAGGTGGCTACAGCCACTCCACTGTCAGCATCACAGGCTAACTAAACACAGTATGAATGAACCTGAACCCATAGAAGAAAACATGAAAGTGAGAGGAACAAGCGATTGTCACCTCACACAGGCACAGGGAGGGAATTTCCTGGAGCTAAAGAGTAGGGTGAAGAAAGCCCATGGTCTGGACTCAAGGGGACCACAGTCATCAGTGTAAGTGATCATCCACATTGTTGGTAAACTAACAACTTGAGGTGATCAGTTTAATGTATTTGAGCCTCTGTTTCCACACATGTACCGTGGAAATTACAGCATATTCTCACTGTAACAGGTTTCTCTCAAAGGGTTGTTAGTGAAGATGGATGAGATCGTGTTTATAAAAGGAGCTGCAATATGTGCCTGGCCCATAACAGAGATAATAGGAGGAGAAGTGATAATATCAATGCCCTTTGAAACCACATATGACAGGAATATTGGCCCAGTGGTCCTCAAGCGTCTATGTCAGGTTTGTCACTGGAGTCTTAGTTTGGGCTTTTATTAAAAAAATATCCTAGACTGGGTGGCTTTTAAGTATAGAAATTTATTTTTTCACAGCTAATGAGGCCAGTACATCCAAGATCAAGGTACCAGCAAATTCGGTGTCTGGCAAGGGCCTGTTCCCTGGTTGGTGAACATCTCGCTGTGTCCCTTTATGGTGGAAAGGGAAGGGGGCTCTCTGGGATCTCTTTTGTAAAGATACTAATTTCATTTATGAGGGTTCCACACTCATGACCTCTGCACCTTCCAAAGGTCCCAACCTCCAATACTGGAACACTGGGGATTAGGTTTCAACCTGTGAATTCTGCAAGGACACACACATTGAGTCTGCAGTAGAATTTCTGCTTGAACTTGTGATCATGCCAACTTGGTGGACTCATTAGATCCCTTCCTACCATATGCACCTTTTTCTTGGTCTTTCCTGAGATTTGTTTTAGAGATGAGTGTATATTTTTATAATCATATGCCATTTTTAGTAACTTTTTATTGAAAATAATACATCTATGAGAAGGTACACATATCAACCATAGAGCTTCATGAAATTTTACCAGCTGAGCCACTTTGTAACCAGCACTCAATTGAGAAACAGAATGTTACCTCCAGTCACTCTATGCCCTCCTCCTGCCCCAAGGGAGTGTATCCTGAGCTCTAATCGACTAGTTCTACCTGTTTTTGAAATTTATAAAAATAGAGCCATAGTGTTTGTACACACTTATATCCCATTTTTTTCTGCTATCAAGTCTATGTGTTTTATCCATATTTTGCATGTAGCAATGTTTTGCTCTTTTTTATAAATTCCTATTTAATGGTTTATTGTGGGAGTTCCTATTGTGGTGCCACAGTTAGGAACCCGACTGGTATCCATGAAGATGCGGGTTCGATCCCTGGCCTCACTCAGTGGATTAAGGATCCGGCATTTCTGTAGCTGTGGTGCAGGCTGGCGCCTGCAGCTCTGATTCGACCCCTAGCCTGGTAACTTCCACATGGAGCAGATGCAGGCTCTTTTTAGGCCAAACAAACAAACAAACAAAAAAACAAACAAACAAACAAAAACCTTTATTGTGTGAATATACCACAATTTACCCATTTTCCTATGGATGGGCATTTGGATAGTTTCCAGTTTGGAGATAATTCTGCTTGGAGATTTTACCTTCTTGTGCATGCCTCTTAGGACTGAATATGTAACTAGGTTTGAGATTGCTAGGTCTTACGGTCTGCATATGCTTAGCCTCTTTCCAAAGTGCATTTATCAAAATACCTTGCCACTAGCAGTGAATGGGTTGTTTTCAATGCCTTTTGCTTGTGAAGAATCATTCCCCCTCCACTGTGATTACTTTTCAAACATCCTCAGTTGAGCAGAGTGCAGCTGTGTCAAGGGCTGGACCTTGTGGACACTAGAACCCATTAAGATGGCTGAGAGGCTGGAAAGCCAGCAGAATCGTGCTTTCCTGCTTCAGCTTTATGGTTTGATATATTTGATGGCAGTCCTTACCAGCTGTGGATTTCTTTCTTTAATGTTTTTTTGGAAACTGAAACGAGTTTGAAAGCAGCCTGATGCATAAAGACCACACAAGTAAGAAGAGGCATATTAGATAACACAAATAGGGGCTAGAGTGGCGCCAGAGAACAGAACAGAAAGGAAAAAAACCCTTACTTATTAGGTAACTAGTAGATCCAGGCATGAAATTTAGTACTCTGCTGTTTAAACATAAAAGGTTAAGAAGAAAAACTTGTTTGAAATTGTAGAAGCGTCTGACAGCTAGCGTAAGGAATGTGTGAATTTTCACGCTGACATCCTCCTGTACCAAGAGCAGTTTCAGCTTATCAGCCGGCCTCGGATTTTAGTGATGAGAAAAATGGGCTATAAATATGATATTTTGTGTTAATTCAAACCATTCACAGGCCTGTGTATTTTGGGGAAGGACATGCTAGAACCACAAGCCAGCAGAAACGAGTCAGAGTTTCCATAATGGATTGAACATCTAATGAGCTTGAAGTCTTGCACACTCTTTCCACTTTAATCCTCACACTCTGTCAGGTATGTATTTTACACTGTCCTTTACCCCACAGATCAGTCCTAGAGATGCCTAGTAACTTGTCCAAGTTCCTGAAGTTTGCCATTGACAGAGCCGTTTTCAGATCCAGGTGCAGGCAAACTGTGAAAGAAATTCTCTGGTAGACTTTACAAATGATCTTTAAGTCTCTGTCATCATGTTGTGTCTTGTAGGAAGAACCAGATACCAGTTAGCTCTTTCACCTTCTGCTGTCTTAGAAAGACCAGCTGATCCTGGACAGCTGTCCTTGTCATCTTCTCACCTTTGTCTGTCTCCATCTCTGTTTCCTGATGTTGTACGTTTCTATCTTTCCCACCCATCTCATGGCTTCATCTGTAAAATGGGTCATTACACTGTCCATAGCTCTTTACTAAGACAGCCTACCCAGCCTAGTTTCAAAGTGAATTCAGAAGACAGGGCAACAAAATGTGGCATGCAGGGTCATTTGGGGAAGTGATATTAATGCCAGTGGGTCTCCCTTAGCCTCATCGGAATCACAATAGAGCCATCAAACTGTGTTGCTTCTCATGGTACAGCCAAATTGACCTAGGGTCAGGAGGTGTCTTGGGTGTTTCACCTAGAAAGCTCATGTTTTAAGATAAATATGAACTGGTAGACTAAGTGAGGGAAGTATTTAAATCCCTTGCAGTATCTAGAATTTGTGCTTGAAGAACTAAGTTTTACAGTATGAAGTGCTTTCATGATTAGGTAATCCAAGCACCTCATTTAATAGTTGAAGCTCAAATCTAAGAATGCCGAGTCAGGGAGGAGTTAGGGCTGGAATCAAAATCTCAATATTTACAATATAGTCCTCTTTTCACTACATCACGTAATTTTCTTCAGTTTTGTAATTGTAATCTTACAGATGACTGAAATTAGGCGAAGTGAAGCTAGCCGATTAAATCACTCAGGAGAGGCTTCATTTCTAGCATCAACTAGCAATGCATAAGAGTCAGCACTGGATTGGACAAGATTACAGGTAGGGAAAAAACACTGTCAGGCTTGTTCTACCCAAAGTCATCATCAGATGTCTTTGTTCCAAGCTGAGTGTACACAAAACAATCTGCCACTCACAGCATGTCTATGGAGTTTTATTTGTCTTCCTAAATTAGGATTGCGATCATCCAATTTCCTGTTTTCAAGACTAGCTCCTGTTTTCCCTGTGTGTAAAAATCCACATATTTTTTTCTCTTGTTATAGACACACTTCACCTTTTAGCTTCCAAAGATAATTGTAATGGTTGTGTTGGCCTTCATATGATCACATGCTCATGTGACAAGGTCACATTTGTACTTTTTTGTTTTCTACTGAGATGCTGCAAAGGAGTCCTTAGATTTTTGTCATCATATCTGTGTCCCCTTTAACCCATAATTGACAGCTAGCTGACAGCGTAAGACATTTAGTCAGTGGATCACATTGGCCTTGCAGCTCTCTGTTAAATAGAATTTTAACTTGCAACTTTTTACATTGTATCATACTTGGTAACAGTGTTCTTATGTATGGTAGGTTTATATTGGTAAGCAATATGGTAAAAATAAAAATAAAATAATGTTAGTTAACCTAACATACACAATGTATGTTAGACTAACATACAGAAAGTTTAATAGGTTTACGAATCGTAGGTTTTAACCCTTATAGTCTCTGTATTTTTCATATCCTCCATATTTTTATATACTCTAGAGCTTTTTTATTTTGAAACTTTATTATTATATTTTGAATAATCATCAGTCAGTTTTCATTATGTCCTGCCTTTAGGTTCATGACTCATTTTAACAAATGCAATAAATGTAAGAGCATAGGATTTGGTTGTTTGCTATAAGCCAGGTCCAGTGTTGAGCAGTTGGACTATCTTGTTTAGTCCTCATGTTAATCCTGTGAGATATCATTGTCCCTTTTCACAGGTGAAGAAACTGAGGCTCACAGGGAATGAATCAGTGTCACATGTAAGAAAGTGGCTAAATTAGGAATTATGGTCAGGACTTTCTGACATCAGGGTGCCTTGAAGAATCAGAGCACATTACTCTGCCTTTGAAATGGGTGACTTTTCTTTTCTGTGGCATATTCATATGGACCATTTTGTCTAGAAAAAAGAACATAGGAAATTTCAAAAACCTTGATTCATGGTGTTACTGTGGTTGGATTGATAGAGAGCAGTGGAATAAACCTATGAGTACCCTAAGAAGTGTGAGTCATTTGAAAACTATTCAGGTGACAGCAAGTGCCTATTTTCATAAAATCTTGCATTCCCTTAACATATTTTTTTTTAAAAAAACCAGAATTTTATTGCCTAAAATATCAAAACTTATAAAAGGTAACTTTGGAAATCTTTTTAAAAGATTCTGTGGAAATTCCTATAGATTTTAGTAGATAAAATAAGGGCATCACTTGAAAAAATCCAGAACTTTACAATGCAGTAGAGCACCACTGAGTCCGCTTGTACTTGTTTTCAGCTCTCTTCTCTCTAGATGTTACTTTTTTTTTTTCCTATTTGAATCCACTCTATTCTTCCATCCATTGCCTTTTCTCCTACTAGCCTGCTATGAACTGCAAACCAGCACAAACTTCATCACACAAAATCTGAGTACAGAGTGATTGGAATTCTTAGGGAAAGACTTAGAGAGCAGACAGAACTTCAGTTTTGGCTTTTTTGAGCACAGAAGGAATTTTACAGTTTTGAGATGCTGGTTTATTTATATACTACTTTGTTCAATGCATATAAATGCACATGAAGTGAAAAACTGGTGATTATATATCATGATAAAAAATGTCAGGGCTGGAAATGTATGAACAAGAACTAATATGGAGGAGCTTTTTGGCAGCCACACCAAAAAAAGACAGACTTAGTTAAACTTTTTGTTATCATAGAAGATAATGTGTAACAGGGATACCCTAGTCTTGAGTCCTAAAAGAATGTATCATAGGAAGGTAATATACCTTTAAAAGTAAACTCCTCCTGCAGTCCTACTGTATTACCCAGGGAACTGTATCCAGACTCTTGGGATAGAACATTATGGAAGAGGATATGAGAAAAAGAATGTATATATGTGTGACTGAGTCACTATGCTATACAGCAAAAATTGACACAACACTGTAAATCAACTGTCCTTTAGGAAAAAAAATAGTGAAAAAATAAATAAAAAAATAAATTGCACATAGAATATAGAAAAACATTGTTGAAACACATTTGCAAAGAATACCAACAATATTTCCATGAGGACCAGGAGAGCTAACATGCTGTGAAGGCCAAGAGACCCACTCTGGAGCCTAGAGCTAAGTGTGAGTATGGACATCCCAGAAATAAAATCTTTTTGTTCTTCTAAATAAAAAAAAAAATGAATAAATAAAATCCCGATGTTTAGTGTTGTGGTGAACAAGAAGATCTTAATTCTTCATATTGCTTCCAACAATCATCACCAGTGATTGATACTATCATTGAACAATTATTGTGTTAAAAGTACTGTGAATCAAAGAATAAAAAAGGGAGGTTTGGTACATAGAACCTTAACCATTCTGCCAGAAAACAAGAAAAAACTCACGTAGCTAGCATGCGCTTTCATTAATGAATTTGTATTCATCATAGAATATGCTCAGTGAAGTTCTTCGGTTATAACGCCAAATTATCGAGGTACCCCCAAATGCTTGCAAGAACATCGACATCACGCATATCAGCCAAAATATATCATCTTCCATTTTAGTGGATGCCTTCATCCAATGACTGATCAATGCAAAGATGTAAAAGTCCAGCTCCTTCATCACAATTTGTGATGATTCTAAAGGGCATCCCATTTTCAGAGTTTCCTATGGAATTGGTCAGGGCCTTGTGGCGACGGTGGCACAGCCCAGCTTTTCTCTCTGCCCAGTTCTGCTTCCTTCCTTCCACCATCATTGTTAATTTCAAGAAAGCTCCCTATTAAATTTCCTGTACTTGAGGCTCCATCCCAGAGTCTGTGCTCCTGGAAAACAACATGCTAGTGTACAGGTCACTTTGCGCAAGCCACTAAGACTTAGGGTCAAGGAGAACTACAGTCTAGTTTAAAAGACAGGACCCAGCCAGTGCTTCCTAGGCAGGGGGGATGAGGACCAAATGAACTGTTGAGATTCTGAATGCTTTCACATCTCAGAAGCAGAGAGACTGCTGTGAGCCACGGTAGCTGAGGAAGGCTATTCAGAGGAAACTTCTCATAAATGTTTCCTTCTTGTAACCATCTCACAATGTGAACAATTCAACACTATTTTTCCATGCATGTTTGTTGACAATAGCACATAACCATTTGAGTGATTGTATTCTTATACTGTTGACTTTCTGGAGTCTATTTCTAAATCTTAATGACCTGTATGGATGCCACATAAGTAGCAATAAGGCAAGCAGAAGGCAGTTGTGTCTACTGCAGTTTTACTGTTTCATTGCTGCTTTTCTCTCAAGATTATCACATAGCTTGTCACGTGCAAGAAACTACTGTGCCACCATGTGACTTAGTGATACCTTTGCTCTAAATACTGGTTGTAAATATCTCTGTTGGGTCTCATGTGTTGTCAGCCTAATGTATTCTCCTCACAGTTCCGCTTGTTTCTCTGCTTAATAGTGATACACAGTTTTAAAGGAAATCCTTGGAGATTCCTGATAATAGTACTCCAGGGAGGTTCAACAGCACATTATCATCACCAATACTGTTGTCTCCAAGTCAGTCTTCCCCAGAAGCAGACTGTGAGACTTAAGGATTTGAGGGTAGGTAGTATATTGGCAAGGCAGCTCAAGATAGGGGATTAGGAAAGGGAGATAGAGAAGAGAAGGCAGCCAGTGAAGGAGTGTTATTAATCAGCTATAGCTTAACCCAACCAGGAGACTCTGGTAGCTCACTTAGGACACGTACTTGACCCTTAGCCACCCGAGGGCAAAGGAACTTGGCTGTTAGGACACCACCTCCTGAGAGTTCTCTTAAGAACAGCTTCCCTTGGATGTGAATTCTTCAGCCCTTCCTGTCCCCATGGACTGGCACAAAGCAGGCTCTGGAAGCCAGTGAAAGCTAAGGGAAAATAAATATATAAAATAGTGGTGCTGGCATCCAGGCCTGTGGGGGCACCAAAATGGTCAGGGCAAGGGAACTTGATTGGGGCCCTGTGAAATCAGCAACACAGGCTAATGAAAAGAAATCAGGGAAACTGCAGTCACATCAGATAGTTGTTCCCTACATCCAAGCACTCACCAATTTCTTAAGGCCGTACCTGCGGCATATGGAAGTTCTCAGGCTAGGGGTTGAATCAGAACTGCCACAGCCACAGAAACACTGGATCTGAGCTGCATCTGTCACGTACACCACAGCTTGCAGCAATGCCAAATCCTTAACCCACTGAGCAAGGCCAGGGACCGAACCCTCATCCTCATGGAGACTATATCAGATCCTCAACAAACTGAACCACAGTGGCAACTCCTAAGTACTCACCAGTTTCTACCCATGTTGCCTCCCTGCTAGCTCCAAATCCTTTTTTTTTTGTCTTCTAGGCACACACACCTGATATCTTGCCCCTTAACACACCCAAAGAGTTCTCATCTCTGAGCTTGCATTTAGGTTGAGGTTGGGTTTCTTTGCTGGAATATCTATACTGTATTCTGTTTAAAGTCCTTCTACAAAGCTCCCTTCTCCAAGATGTTTAGCACACCCCTGTGCTGTGGTCCTGGGCTGCCTTTTAACACTTCTTACAGTCTGCCTTGCATTAAAGGTATGTTAATAGCCATCTCTCTTTCTCACTACATTGTGAACTCCTGAAGGGCAGGTGTTGCTGTTCAATTACTGCGGTGCCCACTGCAATGCTTCACATATAATGGGTATTTTATAAATGCTTGTTGAATTAAATTGAATAATTTAAATCCAGAGTTGGTTGGAAAAGGATGCTGTTTTGAGGGGGCCAGCTGATTTGGTTACCTGGATAGGGAAAACACACACTAGATTTTTCTAACAGCTTGCACTCAAGCTGTCATTAAAATTAAAGTCCTTTATTATACGCTTTCATTGTTGCTGAAATAATACTCCCCGTGCCTTGGAGCGGTGAATGTAACAGCCTCTCTTAGTTATAATTTTGTGACATCAGGCATCAAGCAGTTGGGAAATTGCAAGCACTGGTAATATAACTTTACATATAGTATATCATTACAAATGAGAAAACAGGGCCTGGAGGCAGGGATGCTCTGTAACATACTTTTCTGAAAAGAGAGAAAACTCAGTGGAATGACAGTAAATTTCTGTAAAAGGCATTCTCTCCTGAAAAAAAAAAGAAAAGGTGTTGCCCATTTAGTTACTCTTTAATAATTTCAGTTAACTTCTGTATGAGAACACACGAAAAGAAACACACTGCTCTTCCCCCCATGTATTCACGCAAGGTGGTCCACATGCTTGTGACTCTGAGAAAGATGGTTGTAGGAATCTGGCTTGATCACCAGTCCAGGAGTTAAAAGCTTGGACATGGGAAATGACTTGGCTTTATTTAAAACATCCACCATCTCCATTCCCTCTCCCAACACCCCCCTACCACACACACACACACACACACACACACACACACACACACACAACACATTTAAACCTTCTGCATACTTCTGTAGGCTAATTCTAAGAGAAATGAGTAAAGAGCCTTGAGTGAGATATGAACAAGAGGAGGTGGCCTACAGTGTTTAAATGATGTCATAGTTGAAGGAAAGTGGAGAGGGATAGTGCCCTCCAGGGCCTTGGCATCAGGGTGCAGGATTGTGGGTGAGCTTTGCTTGCTATCCTCCTCTTTCGATGGTTTTATCCCGCATGCCCCCTCCCAGGCCTACCCCAGACTTCATACAGACATACTGTATTTTTAATGGTTTTTATGTAAAAAAACAATTCAGAGTTCCCATTGTGGGTCAGTGGGTTAAATTCTCAATATGGCGTCTGCAAGGATGTGGATTTGATCTCTGGCCTCACTCAGTGGGTTGAGGATCTGGCTTTGCTGCAAGCTGCAGCACAGGTCGCAGATGTGGCTCGGATCTGGTGTTGCTGTGATTGTGGTGTAAGCTGGCAGCTGGAGCTCTGATTTGACCCCTGGCCTGGGAACTTCCATAACCACAGGTGCAGCCTTAAAAAGAAGAAAATCTCAGGCAAAGGAAGCTGAGAAGGAGGAAGGCCAAGGGTGAGATGGGACATCTGCCATCATTAAGAACTTGGGCTCCTTTTACCACCTTTCTCTATCAATGTCCATTTTCGATCTTGTGTCTTGCCTCGTGGTCTTAGATGACTTGCTGGAGCTCCATTAGTTGCCTCTGAGTTCCAGGTAGGAAGAAAGAGGAGCAGGGGAGGGAGAGTAAAGATAAAAAATGATGCTACCATAGTTGATCAGCATCTTTTGAAGAGCTGTCCTAGAAACCCCACCAGACTGCTTCTGCTCACTTGTCAGTGCCTCTGTTTGAAAGGGTGAGTAGGCCATGCACGTTAGTATCCATGCTCCTTGCTCAAGTTTCCTTTCTTAAGAAAAGACAGTAGATATTAAGGAGACAAACATACACACATAGCATTACTTCTATGAGGTGCTTATATAAATGGCTGGCAGAAGGGTAGTGATTGCATGTTTTAAGGGCATGAAAAGTCTCTGTGAATTCACAGTTCTCTTGTTGATATTGTTTGGCTCCCTCTGAGATTCAGAGGGAGAGGGAAAGGAAGAAAGAAAGGGCACACATTAAGGAAGAGGCTTGATGTTTTCAGAAGTACTGAAATCCTTTTTTGAGATAGCTTACATTTTTCAGCATCTGGAATGCTGAGCACTGGATGCTCGTGCCAGTCTCTAAGGCATGCCGACTCCAGTTCTTTATTAACATGATTTAAATCCTCACCTCTTAATAACCTAACTGTTTCTTCCCTGTGGAGAGGTTGGCCTGGGAGGAAGTAAGCATCTCTGTTCTCCCTACTGCCCAAATCTGTCCTATGTTCATTCTCAGCTTTCAGAAGACTTTAGTTGAATCCATTTTTAAGCTCATAGGGATTCATTATTAGAAGAAGAAAGGAAGAGATTTGAGTGGATGTTACTGGGAATGGAGCCCAGGGTTGAACTCTGCTTTTAAAGGCAAAAACTAGAGTGTATCCTGGGCCATGGTAGGCTCAGTGCGCTAGAATCCATAGCACTTGTTAGAGAAGAATGCCCATAGCTTTTTGTTTAGATGATCACCTACCTCTTTAGAATTTCAAATCTGGAATTTCCCATTGCCACTTTTCAGTAAAAAACAGAAAGTTGTATGCTGGCCTCTCAGGTTCCATATTCTGTACTCTTTGTCCTCTCAAGTGCCAAGTATGGATTAAAAAAAAAAAAAGGCAGTGGGGGCAAGGCAGCAGATAAAATACAGAAAGAGTAATGCATCAATAGGACCCTCAGAACAGCCAGCACTTGGGAAGTTCCATTGATTTCAGGCAATTTCTAAGGAGGTAGAGGTTGCAAGTTTAAACCATACATGAATCATTTACCTCTAATATCTTTCTTAGCCGTAAGCTATACACATAATGGTAATCATAGCTACCAGATACTTATTGATCTCCATAGTTGATCTGTCATATCTAATATGATCTAAATGGAATAGACCATTTGAGTTTATATTAAAAGTCTGTTAAAGAGATGATCAGTCCTTAAGTTTTAATAATTTCAGGCACCTTTGTCAATCTTCTCTCCGTTACCTTTTACATTTTAAATGTTCATTTTTTGAAAGCCTTTCTAAAAAAGAAATCATTCAGTTCATTTTCAAGAGCGATAAAAATAAACTGTTTGTACTATGCTCTGACTTATCCTCAAAGGCCATAAAAAAGAACAGTTGTTATTGTTAAGGAGCATGTAGCCCTTTGTCCCTGCCTGGGGCAAGTTCAGAGTTGACGGTGAGTTCACTGGAAGAGATGTAATATGAAGTCAGAGAAAAGGTGGGTTGACAGGACAAGAGGGGTTAGGTTTACCAAGGAGTCTTGGCCCTATCATCTATTCCATGATCTCACCTGAAACAAAATCCTGGTTCTGCTTATCTTCCTAAGTAGCCACAAGATTTAAGTTGTAACCATGCTGTCTGCAGAATGTGCACTATAGACCTAACACCACGCCCCATTTTCCTTTTCATGCCCTGGAGGCCAGTCTCCTCTGTTCAGACAACTTCCTGCAGACTTCTCATTCTTTTCTAAAACATGGTTTATGTGAGGGCAAAGTACTACCTTACAGTGTTTTGAGAGGTTTTAGGACTTAGGGGTTGGTCTTTTTCAAATAAGGCTGTCCCTAAATAATATTTCCCTAAGAAATGTTGCAGTCATGGACCCCATGACTGCAGACACTTGACAGGTAGCAGCAGAGCAAGTTTACCAGATCTCTTTACTAAATCTTGGCTTTCCCAATATATAAAATATTTACCTAGAAGAGCCTTTCATTTAATTTAGTCTAGCCCACTCTCTGACAGTCAAGTCCAAGAATCAAAAAAAGCATATGTTTTCTCTATATTGAGATGCTATGCAACCTATAAAAAAGACAAATTTGTACTAATGTGGAAAGTATTCCAGGATATATTAAGCACCAAGGAATGGATTAGATTGCATGGGATTTATAACATTACCCTTCTTTTTAAAGGATGGGCGGGTAGGCACATAGACGGATGGATGGCACATTAGGGTGACTTGCTATAACTCTTGAGGATGAGCAGCATTTGAAATATTTTTTTTTTCTTTTTAGGGGCCACATCCATGGCATATGGAGGTTCCCAGGCTAGGGGATGAATCAGAGCTACAGCTGCTGACCTACACCACAGCTCACCGCAATGCAAGATCCTTAACTAACTGAGTGAGGCCACGGATCAAACCTGCAAACTCTTGGTTCCTAATCAGATTCACTTCCACTGCTTCACAATGGGAACTCAGAAAGAATTTCTAATAGTGGTTTTCTTTATAGCAAAAGATTCTTGGGAAAGAGAAGAATCTGATTATCTACTTTTAAGCACTGCCTGGTTTTTTTTTTTTTTTTTTAAATTAGCAGTTTATCTGAAGAGTGAAATATTGGGTCATTTTTACTTTCTTTATACTTTTTCTTCATTTAAAAATACCTCAAATCAGTATTATTTTTAAAGGTATTCATAATATATTTTATTCATTTTATTAAGGGTGCTGTTTTAAAATTCATAAAATTGTTTCAATCCATCCATGAAAAATTGAGGTTTGCATCAAAAACTATATGGCATAAAGTTCTCTTTTATAATTACACAAAAAAAACAAAAAAAAATGCAATTAAACTTTTGCCATTTTTGTATGATATGCCTAAACTAAATTGTGATAAAAGCATCCCTGGTTTTCATTAATTAAATATAAGTATTCTGAGGACTAAAAGAGAAAGAAGTTCTATCAGTTTGCAGCCTCTCCTTAAATCCAGATAGGCCCCTCCCAAAGACCAAAAGTATGACCTCAAGGAGTTCCCCTTGTGGCTCAGTGGGTTAAGAAACCGACTAATATCCTTGAGGATGCAGGTTTGATTCCTGACCTCACTCAGTGTAGTAAGGATCAGGTATTGCCGTGAGCTGTGGTATAGGTCTCAGATGCAGCTCGGATCCCATGTTACTGTGACTATGGCATAGGATTCAGCTGCAGCTCTGATTCGACCCCCAGCCTGGGAAATAAATAAAATAAAATTCCAAATGTTAAAAAAAAAATGACCTCAAAAGAATATCTCATTTTTCTTGCAGATTACTCAGGCACTACAAATTGTAATGCAAACTTATACACTATCCATCCTCATTTCCATTAGGAATGTAACTGTATTTGCCTTCCTGACATTGCATAAATATGATGATGAGAAATAAAAATTAAAGTGTTCAGAATTGATAGTCTAAAATATTTAAAAATTAAATTTAGATATTTTATTTTTGCAGAATATTCAAATGATCACTAAAGATGCTAAGTCTGCCTTTATTTCTTCACATACTTGAACAACATAGCAAATATGTACATTTCACCTAAACAACATATCAAATATGTACATTTTAAAAACCAGCAACTCCCCCACCTTTATTTCAATAGGCAGCTTTTTTCTAAATGTGTATTTTACATATACCCTTGCTATTTATTTAGAAATGAAAACTGCATGGAAAATTCCTTTCCTGGTTTTCAAGACAGTGACTATGCCATAGCCATCAGTGTACTCAATAAATATCAAGTGATAATTTGGGTCAGGAAAAAGCAAACATTTCTCTGTTTTTGTCAGATTTTATCGCTTTGGGCCAAAGGCCATTCCAAGGCCCAGGGCAGAGTATAGGTAGTGTGTTTTCTGAGTAGATTCAAGTTGGAAAGAGTTGCTGAGAAGGATCATATATAATATTTCAGAGGTGTTCCCATAATAGGGATTATAATCAAGCTGGCCCTATAAGCCACGGTTGAAGTTGTTCTGTTTTAAAAGCGAACACCAGTTCATGCAGTAGGACTAATCAAATGACCTTCGCCAAGACAGAGGCACGTTGTGTTGTAGCTCTTAAGGGATTAATTAAATTTCTGTGAATAGTGAAGGCCAGGCATCATTGGAATGGTCAGAGTTGTATGTGTTTACATATTTGCCAATTATGCAAAACTTTACCTTGCTCACATATTTAAAAGTAGACCCCGAAGACCCAAATTTACAGCAGCCACTATTAACTACTCCTTAGAGTTTTGCAGAGATCCTTCTTTTTTCAGAACAAATTTGCAAGTGGAGTTTCAATCACAAACACTCAAAATAATGCTTCTACCCCCTGCCACATAAACACACTGGTTGAGATTTTCCCCAGGGTGTAAAGTCTCCTCCCTCTGTGCATTTCCTCATTGGACTTCCAAGTTACAACTCTGTGCAATCCCTGGGGTGCCAGAGAAGGGTAGAGAGGTGAGACCTAGGCAAGGTGGAAAAGTGCCACCAGGAAGTGTTTTCAGTTGTAGGTTTACTCAGGTGATCCAAAGCATCAAGTGTCTGCTGCAGACATTTTCCCTTTTAGAAAAATCTCTAAAATTTCAGATGTGGTTTACATGCAATTTTGGGGTTGTTTTTAACCAGAATATGATAAAATGTAATTAGTCATACATTGTACAAATAAGTCAATTTAATAAATGAGAGGAGCCATTTGTATTTAAATACAGTACGTTGAATTATGCATACAGGTATTTGGGCTTAAATTTTGAGACTGTGTGGGTACCATATGACAAGACTAAAGACATGTCACATCTGTGCTCCAACAATCTGTATGTCTGTAGAGTGCTTCATGGTTGCGAAGGGCTTCCATGAGCACAGCAGCTCTGATTCCTTACAAAAGGTGTCAGGTTTACAGAGGAGTTATTATTCCAGTTTTCCAGTTGAGAAAACTAAGGCCCAAAATTGTATGGGGGACTGGTATTCCTGTTGTGGCTCAGCAGGTTAAGTACCTGACATAGTGTCTGTGAGAATGTAAGTTTGATCCCTGACCTCTCTCAGTGGGTTAAAGATCTGGCATTAACTGCAAGCTGTGGTGTAGTTCACAGATGATGCCTATAGCCAGTGTTGCCATGACTATGTCATAGACCTGCAGCTGCAGCTCCAATTTGACCCCAAGCCTGGGAACTTCCGTATGCCACAGGTAATCCATAAAAGAAAAAAAAAAATTGAATGGGGGATAAAAACACAGATACCTACTGATACCACGGGGCCTGGTTGGTGCTCGTAGTTTTGCAGTGGGCTTGTCTGGATATGCAATCTTTCTTTGTGCCTCAGTTTCTTCTTGTGGAACATGAAGGAACTGACAAAATAATTGTAAATTTTTGAATATGTTCAGCTGATGAGCTGGGACAGTAAACAGACCTTTGAATCTTTATTATTTCCACCATCCTTTCAGATTCCTACAAACTCTCCTTAATGCCCCTTAAAATCAGTATATAATCTATATGACTATAGATTAAAATTGTCATATTATAATCAGAGCCTTTCAAAAAGCATATAAATATGAATTAGTTCATATTTCATTTACATGTGTTCAATTATATTTATACTATGTAGTTATATTTTTTTACTTAGTAAATGTTTCAAATTAGAATAGTCAATTTTGAAATATTAATGACTATAGTACTCTATTGATGTCATTAAAATTTTTGCAAAATCTTTTTTAGGAAAAAACCAGCATTAAGCATATTTCTTTATCTTACAGTTATATAATATTTAGAATTGCTATTTCTGTCTTTTGACATTTAAGGGTTTTTCTCATTAAAGATGCATTGTAAAACTTGTATCATATTATGTACTATGGGATATAATTTAGGGGATTTTTTTTTTTTTTGCTATTTCTTGGGCCGCTCCCAGGGCATATGGAGGTTCCCAGGCTAGGTGTCGAATTGGAGCTGTAGCCGCTGGCCTACGCCAGAGCCACAGCAACGTGGGATCTGAGCCATGTCTGCAACCTACACCACAGTCACGGCAACACCGGATCGTTAACCCACTGAGCAAGGGCAGGGACTGAACCCGCAACCTCATGGTTCCTAGTGGGATTCGTTAACCACTGTGCCACGACAGGAACTCCTAGGGGATTTTTTATTATGGGATGACAGTCACTATTTTTCTCTGCATGTAATCCATGAGAATATTAGATTAGAACTGAATTGTTCTGTATTAATTGTGGATATAAGACTATTGGATTAGCTCTGAATTGTTCCGTATTAATTGTGGTTACCCCCCATATTTTAATACAGAACATGTTATTTTCTGCCTACATGCATTTCTTTCTCCTATTCAATCATCAAATACATGTACTTCTACACTGCAGCACCAGTGCCTGGTTATTTTTATCCTTTAAGATTTTAATTGCATTCATTATTTGGGGCTGAATACTGTTTAGGAATAGCCTTCAAAGATTAAAGCTGTTTATCTGGGTATGAATGATCATTTGGTGATCTGCCAAAACCTTCTCATTCATAAGCAAAGCTTTTCTGTCCAAAGGAAGAATCTGACACAAAAAAAGATTTTCTGAACTAATATCACACGTCTGTGGAATTATTAGGGCAAAGCATCTGCATCTCAAAACACTTTTATGAGAACCTGGCTATCACTTTAAACACTAGTTCTCCCATCCTTTGAGTTAGATTAACATCCTAGATTTATCTCCATATTGGAAATTCCATTAACCAAGTTGATTTTGGTTACTTTTCCCTCCTCATCGTTGTCCTAAACAGCACATGAATCTTTTTATTTATTAGAATGGTGTGATTACTGAACTGCAGCCACAAAGCTATGTTACCTTTGTAACAGAAATGCCATCAGCTTTATTTATCAATGACAACAAACCAAGGTTATTTTATTTTATTTTTTAAGTGTTCTTTCATCTACTCAATAGACATTTACTGAGCATCTGTTTTGTACAGGGTTATATTTTGTTTGTGGCAAGGTATATAATGATAAATAGTAAAAGCAGTATGGTCTAATGGAGAATGAAGGCACTGGAGTCCTAAAGAAATGAATTGAGATTTTTACTTAGTCATTTATTAGCTCTGTGACCTTGGGTTTTATTTTCTCTATCTTCTCTTTACATAAGTGAGTGTGTATGTGTAAAATAAAAATAATACCAATTGCATTATGTCGTAGTATGTATTGAAAATTAAACATATTATGTGCCTTTCACAGTACTCAACAGAAGCAAATTGACAGAATAAGTATTGGTTCCCAGCATCATGGTAATATTAACAAGACCCAGTCTTTGTCCTTAAAGGGGTTTACATTTTGTTGATTTAATTTATAAAATGCCTAATATTAAAAAATTTTCAAATTATTTATAAAATATATGGATATGCCATTTTATCTTCAATGATAAGTGAAAAATGAAGGAGCTTGTCTTTTCTCTTCTTCTGCTTCCCAATTTCCTTCTACTGCCCCTGTTGGTGGAACCTAATAGGAAGCTAGCTGATAAAGAAGATATGTGGCTTGACAGTCCCAGCTCCAGCATCATAAAGCAGAGGATTAGAAGGATGGGGTCAGGGCTGAGACCAGGGCTTACTGCTAGGCGTGGATCTCTATTAGCAGAGTGACATCATACCTTGATTTGTGGAATGACTCTCTCCCCCCAGAGGGCTTGAGAACCCACTGACTCCTTTGGTTTACTTTATTATGACGTATTTGCTTATGAAGTAGCCTGAATTCATATGTGTTGAAAATAAATATTTGTAATTATATGAAAATAATCCTTTGAGAAGAATAGATAATATGACTTTCTCCAATGTATCACCATTCAAGAATACCCTCTCCAATACAGGACTTTAGTTATCCTTTTAAGTGTTTTAAAAGGTAAATCTTGGAGTTCCCTTTGTGGCTCAGCTGGTTAAGAACACAACATTGTTTCTTTGAGGATATGGGTTTGATCCCTGGCCTCACTCAGTGGGTTAAGGTTCTGACATGGCCATGGCTGTGGCATAGGCCTACAGCTGCATCTCCAATTCAACCTGTAGCCTGGGAACTTATATATGCCACAGGTGTGACCTTAAAAAAATGGTAGAAGGTAAATATTTATATAATTACATTGGCATCAACAAGGGAAATGCTTTTAATTAGGTATCATTTGTTTGTTATTGTTTTTATTTTCATTGCTCTAGGAGGTGGATCAAAAAAGATATTGCTGTGGACTTATGTCAAAGAGTGTTCTGCTTATCTTTTCCTCTAGGAGTATCTGGCCTTACGTTTAGGTCTTCAATTCATTTTGAGTTATTTTTGTGTATGGTGTTAGAGAATGTTCTAATTTAATTTTCTTACATGTAGCTGTCCAGTTTTCCCAGCACCACTTATTGAAGAGACTTTCTTTTTTCCATTATAAATTCTTGCCTCCTTTGTCATAGATTAGTTGACCATATGTGTAGGTTTATCTCTGGGCTTTCTATCCTGTTCTACTGATCTATATTTCTGGTTTTTTTTTTTTTTTTGTAATAACCATACTGTTTTGATGACGGTAACTTTGTAGTATAGTCTAAAGCCTGGGAGCCTGATTCCTCCAGTTCTGTTTTTCTTTTTCAAGATTGCTTTGACTATTCAAGGTCTTTTGTGTTTTCATACAAATTTTTAATTATTTTGTCTAATTCTGTGAAAAATGGCATTAGTAGTTTGATAGGAATTGGATTGAATCTGTAGATTGCCTTTTATAGTATAGTCATTTTGACTATTTATTCTTTCAATTCAAGAGCATGGTATATCTTTCCATCTGTTTGTCATCTTTGATTTATTTCATCAGTGTCTTGTGGTTTTCACAGTATAGGTCTCTTGTCTCTTTAAGTTGATTTATTTCTATATATTTATTCTTTTTGGTGCAATGATAAATGGTATCGTTTCCTTAATTTCTCTCTCTGATCTTTAAGCTTCTGCACAGCAAAGGAAACCATTAAAAAAATTAAAAGACAATCCATAGAGTGGAAGAAAATCTTTGCAAATGGAGCAACTGACAATGGATTAATCTCCACAATATATAAACATCTCACACAGCTTTATATGAAAAAAGTTAACAATCCTATCAAAAAAAAAGGTCAAGATTTCTAAATAGATATTTCTCCAAAGGAGACAAATAGCCAAAAAGCACATGAAAAGATGCTCAACATTACTAATTATTAGAGAAATGCAAATGAGAACTACAGTGAGGTATCATCTCGGACCAGTCAGAATGATCATTATCAAAGTCTGCAATAAATGCTAGAGAGGGTGTGGAGGAAAGATAACCCTCCTACACTGTTGATGGGAATGTAAATTGGTGCAACCACCATGGAGAAAGAGTGTGGATGTTCCTTCAAATACTAAATACAGAACTACCATCTTACCAGCAATCCCACTCCTGGGCATCTATCCAAGAAAACCATAATTTAAAAATATATATGCACCACAGAGTTCATTGCACCATTGTTTAAATTGCTGAGACATAAAAGCAACCTAAATGTCCATTGACAGAGGAATGGATAAAGAGGATGTGTTACATATATACAATGGAATATTAGCCATAAAATAGAAGGAAATAATGGCATTCGCATAATGGATGGACCTGGAGATTATCATATTAAGTGAAGTATGTCAGACATAAAAAGACAGGTATCATGTGATATCACTTATATGTTGAATCTGATAAAAATGATACAAAAGAACTTATAAAACAGAAACAAACTCATCAATTTCAAAATCAAACTTAGGCTTACCTGAGAAACTATGGCAGAGAAAGATAAACTGGAATGATAGGATTAACACTATATGTACTACTATATATGAAATAGATCTACTATATAAGGATCTAACAAAGATCTACTATATAGCACAAGGAGGTCTACTCAATGTTCTGTAATAATTTATATGGGAGAAGAAAGAATGGATATAGGTATATGTGTAACAGATTTACTTCTCTATAAACCTGAAGCTAATACAACATAAATCAACATACACAAAAGAAATACCTAAATGTGGGTAATAATATTTCTCATTTGCCCAGATGGAAATTAATATGATCTTCTGCAGTTTAATTCTAACAGAAATAATTCCCCATTGCCATTTGGGAATTTTATGTGAAGTTAAACATTTATTAAATGTTAAAAATTATCCAATGAATTTAAAATAAGATAATTTCCTGGTTTACTTGGTTTCAACTGAAATAATCAGAAAACAGCCTCTCAAAGAAGATGTAGAAGGTGAATTTTGGTGAAGTATGTACCCTTTTGATTTTGCTTAATACAGGTTTCTGTTAGGTTTTATAATTTATTTCTAATTTTAAAAAAATCTGTGGAGCCACTTAATTCATTTAACAAATATTTACTGAAGTCTCATAAGAGCCAGATACTGAGCAGTCAGAATGAACAGGACCCACAAAATTCAGGCACGCACAGAGTACATGTTTTTGTGGAGACAAGGAAAATAATCACCAAGTAAACACAAAAACAATGTGAAAAATGCTGTAAAGGAAAAAATATACAGACTTGTGTTTGAAAAATCTGTGTACTCATTAAAATCTTTTTAAAGAGATACTATTTGAGATGATAGCTGAAGGATGAAAACGGAGGAGGTAGCCCTGGGAAAGGCATTCTAAGTGGAGGAAACTGCAAGGAGATCATCCTTTTTTTTTTTTTTTTTTGTCTTTTTGCTATTTCTTTGGGCCGCTCCCACGGCATATGGATATTCCCAGGCTAGGGGTCGAATCGGAGCTGTAGCGAGTCTGCAACCTACACCACAGCTCACGGCAACGCCGGATCGTTAACCCACTGAGCAAGGGTAGGGACCGAACCCGCAACCTCATGGTTCCTAGTCGGATTCGTTAACCACTGAGCCAGAACGGGAACTCCAGATCATCCTTACATAGGAAAGAACTTGCTCTTTTCCACGTACCACCATAGAAGCCATTGTAGGTGATATGCAGTGAGAAGAGTGTTGAAGTTGGAGTAGTAGGAGAGGCCAGCCTATGAAGGACTTAGTAGGGCACAGTAAATGTTTTGGATTTTATTTCAACATAGATGGGACAGTATAGAATGTTTCATGCAAGCTGGTTTATAGTTGTAAAGGTCACTCTGGTGACTGTGGAATAGATTCTAGAGGTGAGAGTAATAATAGAAGAAGACTAGGAGAAGAAAAATGGAATCTAGACAAGACGCAATGATGATAACGATGACAATGATGATGATGACTTGAGGCTTTGGAAATGGACTCCGATACACTGGATATGAGGGTTGATGGAGGAGGCAGGTGGGTAGAGGGATCCGAAACACTTTTCAAGAACTGGATTAAGCAATTGAGTGGATATTGATGCCATTATGGATATGGTGGAAACAAAGAGAGATACAAACACTTGTAATAATGGGACAAAAGTGAGTCCCATTTTATTTATTTATTTTTTTGTCTTCTGTCTTTTGTCTTTTTAGGGTCGCACCCGCAGCATATGGAGGTTCCCAGGCTAGGGGTCTAATTGGAGCTGTAGCCACTGGCCTACGCCACAGCCACAGCAACACTGGATCCTTAACCCACTGAGGGGAGCCAGGGATTGAACCCACCACTTCATGGTTCCTGGTCAGATTTATTTCCACTGCACCATGACAGGTACTTCAGTGAGTCCCATTTTAGACCCATAGGATGTCTGAGGCACCTACAAGATTGTCAAAACGGTAGATATCGAAAGGGCAGTTGAATATTGATTTTTTGGAAATTAGAGCAGAAGCCAAGGCCAGTGATAGAAATTAGTAGCTTATGTATTTATTTTTATGCTTTTGAAATCATCTTGTAGAATGTAAAGCCACATGCCTAGATGTGGTCACTTTGGAAGTTATCGTGCATAGTAAAGAGAACATCTAGCATTTCAAAGACTGGGATAGTAAGAGGACAAATGGAGGTAGTCTTGGAGATAGTAAGAAAAGGGGGAGCTGAGCTTTATGCAAGCTGGGAGAGAACAGTGTTGCCTGAATGAAGGAGCCAAGTTTATCTTGCAGGAGCCAAGAATAGAGAAGTCCAAGTAGGTCAAGAAAGAGGGGGTCCATTGTGTTTGGCCACAGAGAGGTTTACACTGACCTTGACATGAACAGTTCCATATTCTATGAAATTTTATGAGCCTATATATATTCAGGTTTTTATGAGCCTCAGGTGGTTGATAAGAATGAGTAATAATCACCACAGTTTTTGTCAAGTCTGAGGAAGAATTGTCTGCTGACATCACATTTTCAGTTAGGGGATAATATTTGATATAAGTGGCTCTGAAAGGTTTTCTGCCTCCTCTGTGATTGGAATCTGTAACTGGAGATTGATCCAGCGTGGTAACACGAATGCTATCCTCCTGTTTACTTGCTTAGGCTTTTTCTCTATAGGACACTCAGGGAAGATGATGACCAAAAATCGTTTTAGTGCAACCAGGCTGGGAAAACCATAAGTAACAAATGGAGGGAAAAATAAGAGCTGTTTCATCTGAAAAACCAGATTATTTTAAGATTGTCAGAGTAATTTTTTATGTGAATAAAGTTTTATCTTCATTCACTGTCAATATAAATTACGCGAACTAAAAAGTGAGATAAAGTTTACCTATTCAAGGGTACTCTATAACAGAAAATCTAATATCTGTGGATATTATTGAATTACGTCCTTACTGGAGGGCAAGCTGAATTTACTCTTAGTTTATATGAGTATAGCATTTGTCTTTTCTTCACTGCTTTTCCTTTTTTGATGGCAAAAGGCATTTCCATCCTACTGCACACTGGGAATGCAGATTCAGAAGTGCAAAAATGTGCTCTTCATATTCTAACATTTATAGCTCTGCTTTATTACCGGGAGCCCTGGTATATATACCTAACTTAATATACAGTTTCTGTGTAAAAGCTTTATTGCATTTATAAAGTTTTATTTACTTTAAATCCAGCTTTAATTTCTGAAGGGTCATCCTGTTGTTGTCTTTCCTTAATAAACCCCAGGCTGATGCCTTACAAGTTTATATCTCATGTTCTATATCGGCCACAGTTTTCCTGACATCTTCTCTTTGATGCCTTGGGTCCAAGATGTCTATAACAAACTCACAAGTTTCTTCCATTAGACTCCTCTTCTTCCTGTGTTCTTTATCACAACACATGGTATTACCGAGAAGGTCAAGCCTAAATCTTGATCCCTCACTCTTCCTTGCTAACAAGGCCAATCTCTCCCCACAACCTGCCCATTTTACCTCCTAAATTTCTTCCTCTTGCATCTGTTTCTCTCTATATCCACTGTTCTGTTACCTTTCCAGCCCAAAGTATCATCAGTGTACCTACACTATTGCAATGCCCTTCCAATGGTCTCCAGGCATTTACTTTAGAACATTGTCCAGTGTATAGGCAGAATACTGTTTCCAAAACCTGGATCTGAGCAAGACATTTCTCTCCCTAAAATTCTTCAATGGCCACCACTTGTCTTGGGATGATGACCCAAATCCTCAACCCATGCTGCTATGAAGTTTGCATATTTGGTCACCTGTCTCACCAGGTAGCTTAGCATCCTGCCCCTCCCACTCTGTGTTCCTGCTCTTCTTTGTGCCAGCCATCCCCTCTGCTGATGACCCTCTCCCTTCTTTCTCATTTAATTACTGCTTACTTGTGCTTATAGTTCCTAGTTAAATGCCACTTCCTCAAAAAGCCCTCTCCAAACCCTGGATTCCATCCCCTTGTAGCCCTGGCCATTGTTCCTGCACAGCACTTACTATAACTGTAGATTTTTACCCATGTGTGTGATAAACACCATGAAAGATATTTGATTAATATCTTTTTTTACCTCTGCATTACAAATTCCATGAGGACCTAGGTCATGACCGCTTTTGTTTAGCTTGTAGCCTCAGTACTTAGTGCCAGTAGCATAAGAGCACTCAATAGGCATTTACTGATGAATGAATGAATGTGTGTATAATCTTGAAATGGCTGCATACAATGTAAGTAAGGTTGACTCAGTGCATTTACCATCAGAATTGGAAAAACAACCTAAAGTTCATATCCTACTGAGTTAATAGGACCTCCTTGTATGTAAAGGTCAGTACAATTTAAGATTAAAGTTGACTTTTTATTAACTTACTATATATAGATTGATGTGTAATTAATAATGTCAGACTAGGGGGCTCTATTGGAAAAGTAATTATTTTCAGATATGTTCTACAGCATTTATTGCTGTTTCTGTTCATAATTATAATAACTAGCATAACAGCTGGCAAAACCCACTTGTAAATGTTATTTCATTTACTTTAAATGAATTTAGCATAAAACGTAATTGGAAACAGTGACAGGTATAGATTTAGGGCAAACTTTTCTATAAGTACACTGAACAAAAGTTTAATATTTTCCCGCATGTTCTTTAGCTTTCAGTTTTTCTACAGTTCATCAACTTGGATTTAATAATTCTGCAACACTATTCTGATTTCAGAAGGTCATTGTTTTTTAATCTATGTCTGAAGTTTCTTCTAGAAATGGGATAGTCATTATTTGTTTTACATGGATGATTGGCAGTCACACAGCTGTGTTATGTTTTTGTCTTATTATTAGATTTTATAGGTCAAACCTCAATAGTCATGTTAGTTTATACTAGCTACTAGTCAAATTTCATTGGCATGTACTACATTATATATTTATAGTAAATATTAATTGATCATGCTAATCCAAGTACAGTTTATAATTTGGGAAGTAAATTTACATTAATCTTATAAATCCTATCATTCTTAAAGCATTATTTATTTTAATCTGATGCATAGTTACAGCCACATAAATGAGTAAAGATATTTCTGTAGTCTTATGTTTTAATAACTTAGAAATAATAGGACATTTATAAGTCTAAGTTTTTACTCCAAATTGGTTTTTAATAGTGATTTTAATTAAATCTAAAATTATCATTTACAGATTTTTTTTTGTTACTGAAAGATGTAACAACATATACATTTGAACAGATTTTCTAGAGTAGAAGGGGTTAATTTAACAGTATAAATTGAGACCTTTCAACATGTTCTTGGGAGTTCCCTGATGGCCTAGCAGTTAAGGATTCAGTACTGTCACTGCTGTGGCTGGAGTTTGACCCCTGGCCAGGGGATCTTCTATGTCACAGGCACAGCCAAAAAAAAAAAAAAAAGCGTGTTCTCTAACATAATATTTCCTCTTTTAGAAAATTATCAAAAGGAAATTGTTAGAGAAGGTGCACTTTTACAATTAGGAAAAAGTTATGAAAATATAATAATTTAATGTTATTTTATCCTTTAAAGATTTCTCATTTGTCTAAGTACACTTCTGATGAGATTTTGATTTTGAAGAAATTAAGTCATTTTTTTCCTTGCATCCCAAATCAACTTGATGAAGCCCTTACTTATTAACATTTTAATTTGGGAAATCCCAGCACAATCTTAATATTAAAATAATAGGAAGTGATCATAATTTTGATTGTTACTGTCATCTTTTTAAACAGTATCTAAAGCATACTAATTGGACAGTTTATGCAAATTGTAATATTTGCTTTAGGAAATGGCTTAAAATTTTCTTTCCAATTTTTTTTTTTGCACTCAATTTCATCGTAGCATAGATTTTGAGTTCTGCATTGATGATGAAAATGTCGCCTTCATTATGCAATAGGGTAAGGCAAAAACAGACCAGGCAAAAAACAGACCTGGCAGCCCTTCTGGTGTGTTTAAGTTTAAAACAATGATTTACGTGTCTTTGTGGGTTTCTCTAGAAATTGCTGTGAGAAGATGGTGATTGTGCTTCCTGGTCAGCTTCTGGGGCAGCCTGGCCCTTCCATTAAGTGTATTAGGTGTCAGAATGGAGCATCCAGACACAATCCCATGTAATTGTAGAGACCTTACTCCCTGGGTTAGAATCGCACATGAGGCCCTGTTTGTTGATATATTTTCAACAAAAAGCCATTAAGTTGGAGGGTCAAGGGGTTAATGGAAGAAATATTCTTGTCTTCCTATTATCTTGGAGTGCTTTGCTGGGAGCTGAAGAAAGATAACACTTTCCTCCCCCAGTTTCTCTTGGCAGTTTTAAAAATGGTGACTTCATGTTTCCGTGACTAAATAAAAGATTAAATGCCAATATGGAAAGCTTTAGGAAAGCTTTAGAAATGTGCTTAGTCAAGCTGACAGTTCAGACAGGCATTCTATCATGACCACCTGTGCTGAAGTTACTGAATGGCACCTACTCAGGAAAACTAGGAGGAAGGTGCCTTCATGATTTCTTGATTTCTGAGTCTTAAGATTTTTTTTTCTCGTTCCATTTTAGGCAAATTAGTCATCTTGCACAAGAAGTCAATGACATTTCATAAAACTTTAAAGGAGAGAATCAAAATACCTCTGTTAACTATAACAGGAATCCTATATCTAAAAAGAGAAACTATTCAGATTGGTGTCCTCCAAATTCCAAACACTTTAGAGTGTATATAAAAAGCGTAAATCAATATCCTTGTACCAAAAAAGTTATCGTTCCGTTTTTTTTTAGGGTGGCACCCCATGGCATAGGGAGGTTCCCAGGCTAGGGGTCGAATCGGAGCTGTAGCCACCGGCCTACACCACAGCCACAGCAATGCGGGATCCTTAACCCACTGAGCAAGGCCAGGGATTGAGCCTGCAACCTCATGGTTCCTAGTCGGATTCGTTTCCACTGTGCCACGACAGGAACTCCCCAAAATATTCTTATTAAAACTGTTGATGACTATAGGTGGGATTATTGATGGAATTAATTTGCCTCGATTTTATAGGTGGACACTATATCCTGGCTAAAGTTTTGTCTGTGATTTTTCTTTGAAAATAATATATTTCATGGCTGAATTGTCCCAATATACCATATCTAATGAAATTAGGGTTGCCTAATGCAATTTAAGAGTCAGTGGAAGGACTTTTCTTCTTGTATGTAAGGGTTTCCCTGGGGACTTTTCCCCAGAAATTAGAGGGTTTTCCAGATTAATTGAAGTAAGTCCTTTTAGGATGCAATAAGAGTATTGTTGAGTACTTTAGGAAACTTGTTTGTTCCTTTCTTTCTGAAGGCCAGAATGCCTTTATAATTTTATTTGAAGGTAAGTCATTGTTATGGGTAAGCCAGAGTTAGCAAACCAGAATTATCTTGCAGTGAAATAATCTCAGCCTATTCAACTCTCGTGCTCTGCCAACAAACACAGGTTTTGCTGGTTTGATTTGACACAGCTTGGCTGGTGGGTTTGACTAATTTTACTAATTATATCTGCCACAACAGTCAATGCATATGGATGCATATGGTTATGGTCCTCCAGTTCAGCCATAATTTAGCTTGACAACATGCATGTGAGTTTTCTCTTTCCTCAGTGTTTATAGTAAGAGAAGTTTTAGCACATAATTTTCTAATTTTCCTGAAATCCTAACTTCAAAATAAAGGGAGGGGGAAATGTAATGACACCTCTGTTTGAAATAATTTGAAAATGATAGGAGTTCCTGTTGTGGCACAGTGGAATCAAATCCGACTAATATCTATGAGGATGTGGGTTTGATCTCTGGCCTCACTCAGTGGGTCAGGAATCCGACATTGCAGTGAGCTGTGGTGTAGATTGCAGATGCGGCTCGGATCCTGTGTTGCTATGGGTGTGGCATAGGCTGGCAGCTGCAGCTCCAATTTGACCCCTAGCCTGGGAACTTCTATATGCTGCAGGTGCAGCCCTAAAAAGCAAAAATAAAAAATAAAAATAAATAAATACATAAAAATAAAATTTTAAAATGAGGAAACTGGTGGAACACTTTTAATAATTGTTATAATTTTTGTCTCTTAGAATTAGTTGAGATCATGCTTTATAATAAGTTAACTAGCATTGCCGATGGGTGCGATAAACCAACTTTCCTGTGTCCTCCGACACAGAGAGCTTACCACTGTGCTTTTCTCCATAAAAAGCTGCTATTTGTCTTTACAGCACGACCCCAAGCCTTAATCCCTTTAGTCCCACAGACTTAATCATTAGGCCACTGTGTCCATTTAACATCTCTAGTAGTCAGAGTGCTTGTACAGATTTTACATATTCATGAGTTTATTAAAAATTACAACATTAATGTTTATCCCCAGGGATTTCTTTTTTTAAAGACCTCTTTCCATAATCTGTTTATTTTACGTATTGTCACACCAGGAGTTATTCACATAGTAATAGCTACAATGATAATGCATATTGACCATCTGCTAGGCCTATTTCTAAAAAACTCCCATCAGAAAAACTAAGCATATTAGGGTCCCCAGGGGAATTGCACACTGGGGGGGCCCTAATATTTCATATTCACCAATAGCCCAGTCAACCATACAGACTGCAACTCATGCTGGTGATTGCTTTCCTCTTCTCTTGTTTTGGGTTCCCTTCAATATGCATGACTGAGTCACATTTCCTAGGTCCCTGGTTTGTGGCAGGTCAGCTGGCACCCCTGATACTAGATGCCACATTTACCAATGGTGGCTGGCAAGTGGTGAGGAACTCAGCCACCTTCAACAGTTACGTTGGTTTCCATTGGAGGATAAGGGTCCAGAGTGTATCCCACTGTGTCAGAGTCTTACCAGGAGCAGGGGCAGGGGCAGGGGCAGGGCCAGGGGTAGGAATAAGGTGAGGGATAGATAGAACAGAGAGGGTACTGTGGACGCAGTGGGATTAGTCCACTCGGGGTACAGAAAGTAATGGATACTTTGTTCGTAGAGAATTTACAACTGTAACAAAGTTGGCTAAAATTGGTCTGCTTTTGAGTACCACCAAGTGCTGTTGATTCTAAACACTATCAGAGGGAAAAAAAAAAAAATATATATATATATATATATATATATACACATACACACACACACACCCCTCCCTGCCAGGGCAAGCACTCCTGCCATTTGTTCCCTTTGGTGCACCTGTCTATAGATGCTTGCCTAGGACAGACCTCCACCCAGGAGTCTCTTCAGTTCCTCAAGTTTGTGATATTTTGACAGGTCAACCTGGCAGTGGGTTAGATATGACCTAGTGCTGGGCCCAGACCCACCTACACATGTCCTGTGGAGAAAGAGCTGAAATCTTCTTTTCTATCTCTTCCTTTTCCTCTTTCTGTCCCTTTACTTTTTCTCCTTTATTTTTCTCTTTTCTTCTCTTTCCACCCTCTTTTCTCGCTCTCTTTCTCCCTTTTTTCTTACTGTTCTTAAAAATCTGATTTCTGTGAAAGATGCGTTACTTCCCTGTGCTTCTAGAAGCTAGAAGTTAGTGCAGAATAGTGTGTAGTAGACAGATAACCTCAACTGGACACCGGGACACCTGGCTTCTGGTCCTGGACTCCTGCAAAGCTTGGTGACCCTGATGAAGTTGTTTGCTCTTTCTGAGGCCTCATCTGTGATATTAAGGTGATTGAATTTGATGATCCACAGCCATTCCAACTGGACTTTCCAACGGTTCTATAAAAGAAGAAAGTAAAAGCAGAAGTAGAAATGTAGACGATTGGTTAACACAGGACATCCCTGTTCTTTCCCTTGGCGGCTCCCAGGCCTGATTTTCTGATGATTTTTCCTTTTGACTTTCCAAAGGATGAAATCTTAGCCACCTCTCTTTTAAGTTTCACCCACCAAGGGCATAGTGGGTCAATATTAGTGACTTCCAGGACTTCAACATAATTAAGTTCTAGAAACACCAGGGACAAAGCAGAATTAATTATATATGTCTCTACCAAATTACGGAGTCTGTGTGTGTTTGACAAGGGCATCTCAGCCCATCATCAGCTGTGATCTCACATACCCTGAACTAAGTGGTGTTCCTGCTAAAGAAGCCTGAGACAGAATGGCCCCAACTTTCCTAGTAGATCATCCTATTGGCGCTCACTATGACTGTGCACACTGCCTCTGACCAGAGAAGACAGGAATCCAGCCCATGGTGGAAGAATTCTGAGGCGGAAATTGGAGCAAAAAGACCTGGATATGGTTTCAACATGCTTACAGATGTTTTAACAGTAATTGACTGTCCCAGTTATAGTTAAACACTGTTATTAAAGGAAGACTTAAAGATCTGGGGCACCTTATGGTCACTGTTATATATCCACTTCTGCTATGTAATTTCAGAGGGAAATTAAGAAGCAAAAAATGTTATTAAAACCATCGCTCTCGCTAGTGCACACCATGAGTCCATGAACTTGCACGTTTGTACACATATATACCTAATTTAGACTCATTTCTATCACATATTTGGAATGTTAAATAAGTGAAAATTATAGCACTATTTCCAAAATCAAAAAATATGTATATAATCATTATACCTCTAATAAAGGAAATAATGATGAGGTAAGATAACAATCATCCCATCTGACATCATTTTAAATTTTTATTGCAAGTAAATATCTTTGAGTGTTTCTCCCTGTTTCTGTATCTCTGTTTCTCTCTGTGTTTTTATGTCTCTCTGCACATACATAGACTGAATTCAAAATGAATACCCAGTTGTATAGTTTATTAGTGTCAGTCCAAAGATTTGTTTGGTTAGAATTTTTCACTTTTAATAACAGTGTTAGAGTTGTATCTACCAGTGGTATTCCTACTGTAACTGAAATTTCTTATTAGTCATCTTCCGCCAGCTGCTTGATGCCAGTGGAGCTTTCGTCCTTAGCTCTGGGTTAAAATGGATTTTTACATACACTCATCATGGTTGTGGGTCCACTAGCTCTCACTACAGTGATGCTTCCCATCACCCATATACAATTTCATTTAAGACAAAATAGTGGCTCCAGCAGAAAATAAGTGCAGTCTTCTCTTTTGTAAGTTGTAATTGAGGTTATGGCATGGCATATTGCCTGTGGCAGAATCTATTACCAAGAAATGGAGACCATGATTTGAAGCTGGATGCAGTGTAAGCAAAATGAATTAATTATTAGCAGCACAGAATTGAAGGAAAATACAGGGTTTCCTAAAGTGAAATATATTGGCATTTTAAAAAAGAGTACACAGCAAGGAACCTGAATACTGATGAATCACCCAGTCTTTCCTACTGTTCTTGCTTTTGGGGAATTCTTAAATGTTTAGATTAAGAAGACTGTTTATAAACTAAGTCAAACTTGGCTCGGGAAGTCATGTAAATGTTTTCTAATATATTTAGTTCTTTCATAAATTGAAGTTAGAATATTTTCATGTATGACATTTCTTGGATAGGTAAGTGGTTAAATAATGATAGGACCAAATTACCTTTAACATTATTCTTTAAATAGAAATGTGATTTTTTTTTCCCCTGTCTAGTATGCTCGAAGAAGGCAAAATGGTACTTTTTTATTATTTTATTTTATTATTATAAATTTTATTGGCTATAGTTGACTTACAATGTTATATTAATTTCAGGTATACAACAAAGGGAATCAGTACATATATCCACTCTTTTTTCCCAGATAGGTTACTATAGAACATTGAGTAGGCTCCCCTGTGCTATATAGTGGGTCCTTGTTTGTTATCTATTTTATTTATTGTAGTGTGTGTGTATTAATCCCATCCTCCTAATTTACCCCTCCCTACCATGGTTTCCCTTTTGGTAACCATAAGTTTGATTTTGAAATCTGTGAGTTTGTTTCTGTTTTATAAATAAGTTCTTGTGCATCATTTTTTTTTGTTTGTTTTACTGGATTCCACATATAAGTTATATAATATGGTATTTTTCTTTCTCTGTCTTGCTTCACTTAGGATGATAATCTCTAGGTCCATCCATGCTATTGCAAATGACCTTTACTTTGTTCTTTTTTAATGACTGAATAATATCCCATTGTAGGTATGTACCACATCTTCTTTATTCATTCCTCTGCTGATGAACATTTAGGTTGCTTCCATGTCCTGGCTATTTTAAATAGTGCTACAGTGAACATTTGGGTCTTTGTATCTTTTTGAATTATGGTTTTCTCTGGGTATGCACCCAGGAGTTGGATTCCTGGATCATATGGCAACTCTATTTTTAGTTTTTTGAGGAATCCTCATACTGTCCTCCATAGTGGTTGCACAAATTAACATTCCCACCAACAGTATAGGAGGGAGGAGTATACTCTCTCCTGCAGTTATTGTTTGTAGAATTTTTGATGATGGATATTCTTACCAATATGGGGTTATACCTCATTGTAGTTTTGATTTGCATTTTTCTAATTATTAATGATGATGAGCACCTTTTCATGTGACAATGATACTTTTTTGGGGGGATTTATGAATATTTTCACTTCACATCATAAAGTATAAACTTTAGTATGCATAACTTTGTAGATAATTATTAGCAAAATAAAAATGTTCATAGTAGCAAGGAATCCAGATTATTTGTACTTTTCTTTATCAGTGTTTTTGCTGAGAGTTATATCACTTTTGTTGTTTTTATGGTCTAATTCACCAATCCTTGGGTTATGTCCCAAAGTAGCTGATAGTTTATAAATCAGAAATAAGGAAATTAAAAGAGGCAAGTGGGAGGGATCGGGAGCTTGGGCTTATCAGACACAACTTAGAATAGATTTACAAGGAGATCCTGCTGAATAGCATTGAGAACTATGTCTAGATACTCATGTTGCAACAGAAGAAAGGGTGGGGGAAAAAATGTAATTGTAATGTATACATGTAAGGATAACCTGACCCCCTTGCTGTACAGTGGGAAAATAAAAAAAAATATTAAAAAAAATAAAAAATAAATAAAAAAATAAAAGAGGCAAAAAGAGAGAGGATTTTGTTCAACTTTACTATTTTAGTTATCTTATTTCAACTTTTTAAAGGAGACATTATATAGAGATATGGCTGTATAATTTAAATATATTTGCATATCTGATATGGATAAATTCATGAATATTTTATTGGGTGATTTTCTTATCAGTTCAACCAAATTCTTCCTCCTCAATATACACATAAACACATACAGACACACACACACATACTCTCTCTGTTTCTCATCTTCTCTCTCTCCCCTCCTTTTGATTTTTAAATTATTGTTAACAACTATTTATACTGTTATACTCTGGCTTCTAATCCGAGGTATATAATTGTTATTTCTATTTGATTATGTAGTGGAAATCTTATTTAATTTTTTATTTGCTTGTCTACACACTTATAATTAATAGTACCACTTGGATGTTCAATAGCTTAAAAAAGTCACAGAGCAAAATTATAATGGTCAATAAAAACAGGAATATGTGCCTAGTTTTCCATTTCACTCAAATTTCATTCAGTTGACACTGATTTTTCATTTTTAAATCTCACCATTCAAAATCATATTTGGGGAAACATTTTCAGGGTTTTTTTTTTTCCCTAGGAATAGGTCTTTACTTTTTTAAATCTTATTTTAGAATTTATTATTCTTTTCAAATAATTGTAATATAATCATTTGCTCTTATGCCTCATCTAGATTATTTTGTGAAAAAATATTCCATTTTCACTGGAGATTTGCCAGGAGTCATGCACCTTTATCTGCCTTTAAGTTGTAGAGTATCTGAGCAAATGATTTTCTTTGTATCTAGACAGTTAGAATGCGGGGTTCAAGGGCACTCTATGCAAACTGCATATGCTAAAGTGGGAATCTAGAGTTCTTCTCATTCATAGCTGTGCAGATAGGAAAAAGGAGTAACATAGATCTATGGGAAACCCTGCAAGGCCGAGGGAAAAGAATCAACATCCTGGGGAAGAGGAGACCTCTTTCCTGGCATATCCCCAGAGGTTCAAAAGCTTCCATCTGAGACTGTATTTCTCACCCCTCTCCCATCATTCAGGTGCTTTGAACTGACAGTGTCCATGAAAAGCACAATCACCAATAGGAATCATCCAGAAAACCACTCTGTCCTGGTTACCAGTGATTGTGCTCATGCTAATTTTTCCTAAACTTCCTTTTCAGTTTTTTTCTAGGACTGAAGTTTCTGACAGGATGTAACATAGGATAGGGGGAGGTGTACAGGTGTTTGTGTATATGTGTGTGTACGTTTGGAACATGGATTGTAAGGAGATAAATTCTGGTCACTGGAACTGAGCTTCTTCAGAGAAAACCCTAGTTCTTAAGTTGGTATCACTGAAGCTCTACAAGTCTTTAGAAGAGGTCGCATAGGTCCATGGACCCCTTGGAATTTTAAGCCCAATTTTGTATGGATTCATATATGCCTCAGGAGAGAGGAAAACACTAATCAAAGAAAGCTAGAGTAGTTACAGCAACATAAAGACAAAACAGACTGTGGAACAAAGAAAATCACCAGCATCAAGGAGAGAAATTATAACAATAAAAGGGTCAATTCACTAAGAAGGTATAATTTGAAATGTGTATGCACCAAACAATAGAACTGACAGAACTGAAAAGAGATATGGACACATCTTTTTTTTTTTTTGTCTTTTTTGCTATTTCTTGGGCCACTGCCCTGGCATATGGAGGTTCCCAGGCTAGGGGTCTAATTGGAGCTATAGCTGCCAGCCTATGCCAGAGCCACAGCAACGCAGGATCCCAGCCGCATCTGCAACCTACACCATAGCTCATGGCAACGCTGGATCGTTAACCCACTGAGCAAGGGCAGGGACCGAACCCGCAACCTCATGGTTCCTAAGTGGGATTCGTTAACCACTGCGCCACGATGGGAACTCCAGAAATGGACACATCTTTGACTATATTCGGGGACATTGAAACTCCTCTCACTGTAATTCATAGAACCACCAGACAAAAACTCAGCAAGGGCATAGAAGACCTGAACCATACTCCCAACCAAAGACCTACAGAATTTTCTGTAGATATAGGCAGACTGATTGTAAAATTTATGTGGGAAGGAAAAGAAACTAGAATATCTATTTTTAAAAGTTTTGAAAAAGAAGAATAAGATTGGAGAAATTAAACTAAAATAAACAAATACATAAAAAGAACTTCATAAAGACAATATGGGTAGAAGATACCAGAGACAGGATTTAAACCTTGGTCTCTCTGATTTTAAAGCCCATGAACTCTCTAACCACTATGCCATGGTATTTGCCACTGTGGGTGAAAAATGCCTGCCAATTTTTACACTTTTGCGTGTCATACATCTAACAAAGTGAACTTCTGAACAACCCCTTTTCGTCCCCTGGGGTTTAAGATGCAATGGCTTATAATGAAGAAAAAGTATACAATTGCAAGCTGTTGCTGTCAACCCAGCTCACAAAGGTTAAGATTGCAGATTTCCTCCTTGTTAGGTTTTTCATAGATGCTCAGGTCCTGGATCTGCTGCTTTCTCTGACCTTGGGCACATCATCGGACATTTCTATGCTTCTGTTCCCTCATGTCTAAAGCAGAGACATTGTGAAGATCCAGTGAATTTACACAAATAAAGCATTAAAAATAATGTCTGGCACATAATAGGCACCCAATTAAAGAGGGCTGTTATTATCAGTTACAACTCAAATAGG